>NC_137853.1:22932361-24329861 GCF_948465745.1 Chenopodium album | reverse complement strand
CTTTTCTCTCTACCTTTCTCTTGTTCTTAACTACTTTGTAATTCCGCTGTCTTGGTACGATTTCTATTTTAATTAATTTCAGTAAATTCTTCCTTTCAATTCCTTATGACTTATTTTATTACTTTGCATGCTTTAGATTTAATTATGTCCGAGTAGTTTAATTCTAGGGTTTACGGGGATCCATAATTAATATGAAGGGATAATTTGTTATTATTGATTATTGATATTGCATGATAATTTCTTATTGAATTATTTTAATTCTTTGCAATTAGATTATGAATCGAGCAGATGTAGTCTGATTGCGAATGTTTAGCAATATTGAATTGATGAATCGAGCAGATGTTAATTTAATATTAAAGGCTATTTTCAATAGGAACTTAGATCTAGTAAATTGCGAGAGCCTGTTAGATCTATGTTGGTTAATAAATTGCGAGAGCCTGTTAATCATGTTATTTGTGAAATGTTGATTATTGATTGTTATGTTTTATCCCGGAATATAAATTATTGGTGAACCTATGACCCTAGGCCTTCTTATTATTGATTTTCTCCCTAAACTTAATCTCCGTAGTATAATTTCATATTAAACACAACAAATTGGTTACCTTAATAATTTAGATTATATTAATTAATTAGGAGTAGAAAGACCAGTTTCCCTGTGGATTCGACCCTACTTCCCTATCTACTTTAGTTAGAGGATTTAGGTAATACTTTTGATTAGGTGATACGACTTGAGCCTGTCAATTTTGCATTAATTTCTTTTAATATCTCAAAATTCCAAAAAAAAAATCACTTAGTCTCTTTTATTGCACTTTAACTAAGGAGTAATCTTCTTTTCATTCTTGATAAGTAAGAAGGGTTATCCAAAAAAGTGCTACATCTAGTTCGAGGTATTATCTTTATTCCTTTCTTAATTTCCTTAATTATTATTATTATGCTAACTAATGTGTTTGTTTTCATGTGAAGTTACCAATAGGGGCAATGACGATATTAGATGATAAATTAGCCCTAAATCTTTCATTACTCCACATTAGAAATCCAAGCCTATTGGTGAGGTGATAGGTTACAAAGAGGGGGGTTAATTGCATTTTGCATTGCATCTCTTTCTAATGCATTTTAAATATGAAAGGTTAATACATTCATGTGACTGCCTAAAGTATGTTTGAATGATTTACTTCTTAAAATGAGCTTAAAGACCTAAAATATTAAGCGTTTAAGCAATGGTGGTTCAAGTGTAAAGAATTATTTACCACGTCCCTAAGATGGCCTGTGAAGTAACCCTTACGACTAGAATCAGTTCTATTTCTTTAGCTCAAGTGATAAAACTTTTCAAGAGCTTTCTAACCATATCTCACAATATTTTTATTTTTTTTTGATTTTTCTATGATTTTTAATGATTTTTTTAGTTCAAGCTATCAAAGAGATGAAATATGCACGTTTTCCTCTTAATTGCTTTTTAAAATTGTATTAATTTCTTTTTAAAAAACTAATGGTGGTATGAAACCTATATTACACTATATTATATATACACTTCTAAACATATGAAGTTTTAATTAAAATGTCTTTAATCTTATTTTTAAAATGACTTTAGAAATAAGAGTTTTAACAAGCTTTAATTCTAAGTGTTATTTTGAGAAACTTTAATCGTATTTTAAAGATGACTTCAGAAATAAGAGTCTTTAATCCTAAATGTCATTGTTTTAAAATCTTTAATCTTTTTTTAAGACGACTTTTGAAATAAATGATGTCTTAATGAGTTAAATTTTCTTTTAAGATGACTTCAGAAATAAGAGTTTCAACAAGCATTATTTTCTTTTATAATTTCGTGAACCTTTTTATTTCAAATCCTTTTGTGACACAAGAATGAATCATAACTATGCTTGTTCGTTTTTAATAAGTAATGATAGTTAATATGAGGTTATGGCCTCATTTCCAAACATGAGGTTAAAATTAATTATTTAGTTGTATAAGGTTGTAACAATTATCCATCTCCACCAAAAATAAACTAATATCCCATTAATTGACAATTGGATATGATTAAATAGTTTATTGTTTCCTCTTATTTGGAAGTATGGCCTTTACAGGTGTCGTGTTTTACTTGGCCAATTTCATTATTAAGCCTAAACACATAACCCTTAAAACCTTACAAAAATTACCCTTGAGTGATTTTTTTTAAACCCAAAGTGAGATTATATAGTGAACCCTTACAGTTTTACTCCAAGAAATACCTTGAACCACTTAAAAGTCGTCAATCGGGACGCATTTATTGAATTGTCTTATTCAAAAGAAATTTTTGGTGATCACTAATCAAGGTGATTTTCCTCAACCAAGGTGGTTCATTTTACTCTTATGAGTGAATCCGTTAAAGATCACTAAAATCCCACTTACAAAAATGACATTTATGTCAACAATCCAAATTAAAAACCCAATGGAATTGGTTATTTTAAAACTTGGCATTTGTCCGAACTACGAAGGTTTTGATCCGTGAGTGAATTCAAAATCTCACTATGATTGGTACGTAGTGCAACTTTGGTGCTTAAACCTACTTATATATATATATATATATATATATATATATATATATATATATATATTAATATTAATATATATATATATATATATTAATATATATATATATATATTAATATATATGTGGTTTACATGTCTTAAAACTTCTCTTAACCTAAACCCCGAACCCTGTGCCTTATTTCTTTTTATGGAGTTAGCAGTTGAATCTTTTTAAGATCTATTTCTTAAAATTGACTGTTTTTAAATCCGTCCTTATTCGGATAAAAATAAGGTGGCGACTCTATGTTTTTAATTATAAGTCTTATGAGACCCTTAAGTGGAACCTTTTATAGACCATTTTCCGTCCACTAAAACCAGGTACCACAGTCTGGCGACTCCACTGGGGAACTTTTTTTTTTTTATATATAAATGGTGTAGTGGTTTAAACCTGAATTTTGCATTGTTAATTTTTTTAAGTATACTCATGTGGTCATTCATCATTCATCAATTGTCATGAGCATGAGCATTCATTTTTTTTCTTTTTTAGGCCGACACCTCTGCCTATTGGTAAGGTCGGATTTAGACAACAAAATTAATGAATTAAGGGCGCAAACCTACATCCGTGCGCTACTGCAATCGGCTCTGTTAAGAACGTCCACCCTCGGGGTTCACAGTTGGAAGTGATACGAAGCCACTTGGTTAATAATTTCCTCAAAATGGATTGACCTTTAGATTAAGAAACATGTGCATCAATACATACATGAAGTCTCTACGGTCATTTGTGTTAATAATTCATTCGTGTTGTCATGAAAGTTTTTTTTTCAACAAAAACTTGTTTCAAGTGAAACTTTTTTTAGAAAGCTTACTTATGGACCTGTAGACACCCATTTGTGTCTCCCCAAAACCAAACCCAGTGATGAATGCCTTTCACGTCAAACCATAATCGAATGAGGTGAAAGTGGTTGAAAGTCAAGTGTTGCGGTTTAGTTTTAAAGTTTTATTCTCTCTGTTTTTGAAAATAACTCTATTTATTTTAAAATAGCCAAACCAGTTTAGTTTGGTCCATAATTAAGGTCCAATAATGGTGTAGTTGGATGGGGCTCGAAAAGACCTTTCCAACGATATATTATAAGCCCAATTCCGATGGATATTGAGGAAGTTATGGCCAAAATACTAAACTGGGCCCGGTTAATTATTTACATACGGCCCAATGATCTAGAGGAGGGCCCAATGTTAATTATTATTCCTAAAATTATTAGGATTAATTATAATTTTCTAGAAGTTTCTGGAAGATTCTTTTTAATTCTAATATTATTAGATTTAATAATTATTTATTTTAAAATAGACTTTTATTTGGAATAAAACATTATTTTATTATTATTATCTTAAAAATACGTATTTTATCTTCTGTACGGATTACGTAGATCAAGTTGATTAAAGATCGGATTCCGTGTGGAAAAAACGCGCTAATACAGGTTGTCGCCAAACGACAAGGCTGTCGCCTCGCGACAGAGTCAATTCCTGGCGACAGCGTGTAGTTTTATTCCTTATCAAATTCTATGATTTTTTCGGACTATTTCCTTATAAATAGGGTCCCGAATCTCTGTTTTTCATTCATCAACTCTTACTATCAATTCTCTCTATTCTCTCTCTAAGCAATATAGCTTAATTCTTATTTTCTTTCTCCCTCTCTTTCTAAACCAACCTTTTTACAAAATACAATATTCCGCATTCACAGACTTAGAATCTCTTAGCCAAGTTCGAAGTTGCTTTCGCCCTAGACGTGCAAGGTTTAATATATATATTCTGAGGGTTTGGTCCAAAACTAGTCAAAACTTTATTTAACTTGATTTCCATTTAATTCTTTAATTATTCTTTATTATTTTCATTGAAGTTTACTAACTTGTGTATTTTGTTATTAGAAAGAGGTATGAGGCTTCAAAGTAAGTAAATTAGCTTACTCCCTATTTTCTCTCTTTCAATGTAGAAAGCATGTTTATTATTGTTTAATCCTAGTATCATGTTAGGATGTTTTTAATGCTTTCTAGTATCATGTTTAGGGTGCTTTTACTCTTTCTAATATCATGTTATTACCATGCTAGGTTTAAAGCTTTGATCTTTATTGTTTAGTGACATGCTAGGGTTTGTTATTAACCTTGTTAGTATCATGCCTAGGATCTTGCTATTATTATTAAGCTTTATTATGCCTTATCATGATTATTATTATTATTATGATTATTATTATTATGTTGCTTGATATATTATTTATTGTTATTGCTTGATCACACCTTTTATGATTGTTAAAGGGAATTTGTACTTGAAATCACGCTTAATAAGATAATTAATAATTTGGTTTAGGCTAATATGATTTTAACTCAAGTGATCGCCAATAATAGTTTTATTTGTGCATTAATATTCAACCAACATAGATTAAACAGGTTAGGTTTAATATAATGTTTGTACGTTATTCGAAAAGCGCACATGAATATGAGCAGAATAAAGTAGAGGCCTATTTTATAGGGCGGGTCCTTTCTTTTGTAGATTGGATTCGTACCCTCATCCCCGGACCCCATTTGGTTCAAGACCTTATGGAGTTGATGGTCCTTTTGGATTGTCTTTTGGGTTTACAAGTTCCTAAAACTTGTTGGCGACTCTTTTGCTCTCTTTTCTTTCCCTTTGGAACGCCACCATACTTAAGTGTATGATCACAGTGGGGTTCAAATTTGGGATCATAATGCTTGAAATATTCCCTACAGTTTTTGGCGACTCCACTGGGGAGGATTTCTATTTATATTCCTGAAATTTATTTTGGCAATTATTTAGAATGAGCGGATGAGACTCGAAAAATTCTAAGTATTTCATGTGCGTGATTTGATTAACATTATTGTCATATGCATTAAAAGGTTCTCATTGGAGAGTTTAATGAGTCAATACATAGGATTTTTACACGTAGGAAATTTGATAAATATCATTCATGACTAGAATCGAAAAAACGATGTGAAATCTGGAAAATTCTAAGAACATAGACACTTGCCAAGGCATGTAGGAACTAGCGTCTAGAAAACAGGGCTTGTCGCCCGTAAAAAGTTTCTGTCGCCTGGCGACAGAAGCTTTTTTGCGGCGACAGTCCCTGTAGTCTGGCGCCAAGTTCTTCCAGTACCGAGCCAGGGGTCTGCCTTCTTGCTTTGACCATTTCTAGCATTGTTGGATCGATTTTACTTATTGATTGAGTCTTTTTCTCACTTTTATGAACCCATATGTGTTCTACATATGGACATAACCCTTTGGGGGTTCCTGCTTCACCTGCCCAATTGAATATCCACTATATGTGCAACAACGGGTACGTGCAAAGTTTGTAAATCCACCAAACCATGGAGTCGAGTTCGATTTCATCACGAACTCGCGGGGTCCCGTCCATTCGCACCAACCCTCACGGTAGGCTTGTGTGCAATGCATACGGACTCATAACCATGGACCCTCTTTGACTTAACCCATATCCTTGAACTTTAGAGAACTAGAGCCATGGTTAGGTTGCAAACTCATTGCATCATATTGTGACTATGTGAACTACTTGTGCATCCTTGTTTGTGCATACTATATATGTGTTAACCGTTTGTTTGACTTGTGGTTAAGAATAAATAAACTAACCAATGACTAAAGGACTTTGTTTTATTAATTAATTAATTAATTTGAACTAATAAAAAAAGCCTAAAGTCGAGTCATAGTTCCTTTAAGTCAACCCGGATTTTTATTCCCGTATACTGCACATGCGTCAACTTGTTTTGGTCATAGCCGGTGTTCTAGGAAGAACCACGAGACGTATAACCTATGGATCTGTAGCCCCGAGTTTTATCTTTGATTTGGCGTTGGTTTCGTCCCAATCAGGGTCACAGATCAAAAGTTATGACTAAAATAACACAGCATGTCCAGTTTAGTGCATATACGTGAAGTCTTAACTTAGTCTTTGCTTGAGTCTAGTCACATAGTCTAGCCACATGGTCATAACATGTCACTTACACTCATTAGTCTTAGTACACACTTTGTATATGTCACCATGACCATGTCTTAGGTTCATGCATGAGTCGTTTTTCCGTCATTTGAGTTGGGGTCCACTCTATTCCTATTTCTTCCATATTTCTCCATCTACATCATCTTCCCACTCTCCACATACTTTCTTCGATATTTCTTCATCTACATCTTCTTCCTACACTCCACATACTTTCTCCACATATATCACTCCCTTCATTCTTTCATGATCTCTTCCCATCTATGCATGTTGAATCGAGTTTGAGTCATGTGATTGACAAGAAAAAAAGTAATGATGAGACAAAATACAAGGCAAGCTTCTCACCAAGATTTCATGCTTTCTTCTTCTTTTTTCAAACCTTTCCCCAATAATTCTAGCATAGGCACCCTTTGTCTACCTTAGATTTATTACATAGGTTTTTTATTTTGTTCCCCTTTAATAAAATGAGCATTTTATCCCTCACATATGATCATTGCATTGCAAAAAAAAAAAAAAAAAAAGGGTCGAACTATGCACAAGGTATACCAATGATTTAAGGCACCCCTTGTAGCCATATCATATCTCTCACCCTTTAAATATATAATCCTTTTCTTGATAAACCACTTTGAGCCTCGTCTAACGATAGACCTTTTCTTTCTTCAACCCACATCTACTTAACCTTGGGATAGGATGGTGTGTAACTTATGCAAGTTCTAAATACAAAAGCTTGAGTGATCTCAAAAGAATAAAATAGAAATAGCAAAAATAAATAAAAGTGTACAAAAGGGCAAGTGTTCCAATGTCTTTGATATGAAAATATCTTTGATAAGAACATGTCTCAGATTGCGTTTCTTATCGAGTGCTCGGTACCGTGCCTGAGAAACATGAATGCCAAATGAGTGATAGACCGCATGATCGAGATTGCCCACACTTATAAAAAATGCGAATATGAAAAAAATGCAAAAGCAAAAAAGAAGAGCAAAAAAAAAAAAAGAGAGAGCTCAAAAATGAGAAACCTCAAGCATAAAAATACAAAGATTCAAAAGCAAGGTTGCACACCTTGGGGGCTTATTTAGGGGCTTGAGCCTTTATCCCCTTCTTCTTCAACCTTTAGCCTAACCACGTTACAACCCTTAAAAGACCTTTTTGAGGTATACACACACTTGTGCGAGGTTCGGCTAGAGCTACGTTTTGCCTGATTCCTAACGGATACGTAGGAAACCTCACAATGAGGTGCGACCATAATAAAAATGCATTCATTTTCACATTCACACACTTACACCATGATCATATCAAGAATTTCCAATGCTCATCCCTATTTACTTAGAGCTAGACTTGGGGGCTTGATCCTTACATCATTAGCCTACCTAGCCTAAGAGTCATCATTATTTGACTCTTATCAAATAATACTTTTCCATACACTTAGCCTTTGCAGCCTAACTTTAGTGTCACTTTCACACACTACACAGATACATGACCAAATAGACTTCCAATTAAGAACCCTTTTTCATGAAGTCTTAGCACAACGTTAAAGCATGTCTTATCAAAATCGCACATCACTCATCACTTATAATCATCATTGTATCAAAGTATGAAGTACTTAGCCTCCGCGCCTAAGTTACCTAAATACTTTCATAATTGAGTCAACTAAGATAGTTTAGGATGGGTTACTCCTTGTACCTTGATAGATAGTATCGAATGCATATACTTGACTAAGCTCATTCAACATGCACCATTAAACACTTCGATTCTTTTTCGCGTCCTTCTTTTTCCAGAGAAAGTCGGTACCCTCCACAAAAATGACGGAAATTTTTTGCTTTTTTTCATTTTTGAGTCGCACATCATACACGAGTCATGTACATTGAGTCATGTTGTGTCATATCACATCAAGTGGAGTCTAGTACATGTGTCAAACGTTTTGAGTTGAGTCATGTCAAATCAATGAGTCAAGCAACACTAAGCCTTAAGTCAACCATAAGATAACAAACAAATACTAATAATAAGCAAAGTCCTATAGTCTAAAATATAAAGGCAGGTACATTCCAGCAAGTAAGAACTCCAGCGCCAGACAACAAGACTATCGTCTGGCGACAAAATCTGTCGCCTAGCGACAGAGTGATATCGCAGCGACAAGAGTTTCTGGCACGCGCCAGTTCAACGACAGAATGTATGGTCTCCCATATTAAATTATGCAGATCTTATACAGAAATTTTGGGTTCCTTGGTGCGCCAGTTAGCCTCTATAAGCAATTTGACATGATTTAGTAATCGGCTCGATTACAATCACAATGAGTGATCGACCTGACAAAAGATCGTTTCACTTAGCTTAAAGTGCCTAAGCATTGGCTCATCGCAAGCACCGAAGTAACGGTTCACAACGATTTCCTAGGATGGAAGAAGATTTGAAGATTCGAGATGACGAAGCCTTCAACAGGGGGCTTTAAGATTAAAAAGAGTCTATTACTTGGATTTAAGAAGGACGGTTTGAGATGAAGCGACCTTCAATAACTTTCACTATGATTGGGGAGGTTATTATTTGAGAAGAACGATTCAAGATGAAGCGGTCTTTGATAGCTTTCGCTAAGATTGTGAAGGTTATCACTTGATTTGAGAAGATAACACGAGATGAGCAATCTTCGACAACGCCTACTAAGATTGTGGAAGTTGTCACCAAGATTTGAGAAGATAGCACGAGATGGGCGATCTTCGACAATGTCCGCTAAGATTGTGGAAGTTGTCACTTATATTTGAGAAGAGCGGTCCGTGATGAGGCGTTCTTCGACGACATTCACTAAGATTGTGGAAGTTGTCACCTATATTTGAGAAGAGCGGTTCGTGATGAGGCGGTCTTCGACAACATTCGCTAAGATTGTGGAGGTTGTCACCTAGATTTGAGTAGATCGGTTCGTGATGAGGCGGTCTTCGACAATGCCCGCTAAGATTGTGGAAGTTGTCACCTATATTTGAGAAGAGCGGTTCGTGATGAGGCGGTCTTCGACCACATTCGCTATGATTAGGAAGGTTGTCACCATGATTCAAGGAAAAGCTCGAGATGTAGCAGCAATGATAGACAGTGTTCCCTAGGATGTGGAGAGTTGTCACAAATTCTGAAGATGGCGAGATATGGTCACCTTTGACGGTCCCTCAAGATAAAGAAGAGATTGTCTATAGCGGCGACACACTGCCGTGGCGACGTACTGCCACAACCCTGAAGATGACGACGTACAGTTATTTTCGACGATGTTCCCGAGATACTGTCACCAAGAAGTGTTGAAGATGACGACGTAATGTTACCTTCAAAGATGGCGTTCTCTAGCTTGTAGAAGGTCGTCAAGACAAAATGCAACAAAAATGGTTACCTCCAGAGACGTGTGCTCGACGGTGCAAGATACGCGTTTCTTAACTCTTTTATCTGTTTAACTAACATTGTTTTGCAGGTATCGGCGTTACAAGAATGATTTGGGATCGCAGAACATTTTGAACCATTCTCCGTCCCTATCGATACTTTGACTTTTGTTTTCGAAACATAAGTTTCTCCAAACTCAGTCAAAGTGGGGGCTTCTGTAGACACCCATTTGTGTCTCCCCAAAACCAAACCCAGTGATGAATGCCTTTCACGTCGAACCATAATCGAATGAGGTGAAAGTGGTTGAAAGTCAAGTGTTGCGGTTTAGTTTTAAAATTTTATTCTCTCTGTTTATGAAAATAACTCTATTTATTTTAAAATAGCCAAACCAGTTTAGTTTGGTCCATAATTAAGGTCCAATAATGGTGTAGTTGGATGGGGCTCGAAAAGACCTTTCTAACGATATATTATAAGCCCAATTCCGATGGATATTGAGGAAGTTATGGCCAAAATACTAAACTGGGCCCGGTTAATTATTTACATACGGCCCAATGATCTAGAGGAGGGCCCAATGTTAATTATTATTCCTAAAATTATTAGGATTAATTATAATTTTCTAGAAGTTTCTGGAAGATTCTTTTTAATTCTAATATTATTAGATTTAATAATTATTTATTTTAAAATAGACTTTTATTTGGAATAAAACATTATTTTATTATTATTATTATCTTAAAAATACGTATTTTATCTTCTGTACGGATTCCGTAGATCAAGTTGATTAAAGATCGGATTCCGCGTGGAAAAAACGCGCTAATACAGGTTATCGCCAAACGACAAGGCTGTTGCCTCGCGACAGACCCTGTGGCCTCGCGACATAGTCAAATCCTGGCGACGTCGTGTAGTTTTATTCCTTATCAAATTCTATGATTTTTCCGGACTATTTCCTTATAAATAGGGTCCCGAATCTCCGTTTTTCATTCATCAATTCTTACTATCAATTCTCTCTCTAAGCAATATAGCTTAATTCTTATTTTCTTTCTCCCTCTCTTTCTAAACCAACCTTTTTACAAAATACAATATTCCGCATTCACAAGACTTAGAATCTCTTAGCCAAGTGATACGTGTCGTTTAACCGTATTAAATTAATAATTTATTTACCTAACTTAGACCTTCAAAAATATTTACAAGTAGTAAAAAGGACAAGCAAGGGTCGATCCCACGGAGAGATTGTTTATCTACTATACTCAAATAACTCGTAAAATACAATAACTATTTACACTATTTACATGTGATGGGGGGGGGGTTTAAAATAGAACTAGTAACCAAACTAAACAAGACTAAAAATACTAATCTACTATTTACAATAGACGACACACTTAACCAACTGTATTAATAACCATTACTCAAATTAAACTATTGGTGACTATAATTAACCGGCCTTGCTTAATTAATCAATTTAATTACTAGACTAACTGTAGAGACTTTAGTAACAAAGACTCTCTGTCTTCCCTTATTTTAAACCAATTTTGAACTAAGTCGAAATTGACTCTAAACCAATCTAATTAACACAAATATGGTTGCAACTTGCATGAATTAGTCTTGGCAGCATTAATATCTAGGAGACCTCATTAGTCCTAACTAATCCGATCACATAAATGTCAGATTATTTAGATTGAAATTGCTCTCTAACTTAAACCAAACCATATGGATTTAAAATTAGGGACTACTCTTCTATACAATTTAAACTAAGCTAAACCATATAGATAGCAATACTTTACAATCCAACAATAGAAAGATAACAATCATTGCTGAACTGCAAAATTAATAATTAATACCTAGCAAATTCAAATAGTCGTAAATTGAAATAAACCATGCAAATAGATTATAAAATCAATAATCAAATCATAACACCAATAATCCAATAAAAGTAATTAATCAATCTTAGCAAAAACAATCCAAAATAACAGTAAATGGAACAATTGAGTAAGAAGACTTATGAACTATACTCCCAAGAACAACCGTACAAGACCCGAATTCGACCCCGCGAATTGTCGTCGTTCTCGTTCTACCTCGGACTCGAGACTAAGCCCTCCTCCAGTGGCTATCTTCTATACTCCAATTGCCCAATTATGAGTCACTCAAACTATCTCACTCGGATAATATTTCTGATTAAGTTGTGTGTTTAAGAGGGAATAATTGGGGGTTTTTATAACCGAAAACAACCTAGGTTTTCTGGGTTTGAAGGGATAGAATTGTAGAGTAGGATAAAACTTGATCTTCTTCATGACTCCTCGTGAATTTCAGAGGAGAATAGCAACTCTTGTTTTGGGGATGAGATTTGATAATGTCAGGTTGCTAATTTCCCCTGTACCACGCATCTTTACTCCTTTTCTTCTTATCCCTTTTTTTTTTTTTTTTTTTTCATCTTGTTTTCTTTGCCTCTTGATTTGGCACGTGATACTTGGATTGTTGGAGTAGTACATATGGGCTTCATTCTTCCAAGTCCAATTAATACTCCTTTTATTTTCCTACCAAAAACACACAACATAATATTAAGTATCATTTATTATAAAATAGTTATAAAATAAAATACTAACATAAAATAAGAACTATAAATATTAAATGGACTAAATTCATAAAATATATAATAGAAAACGATTATAAGACTAATATTAGGGACTAAAAATATGGTATATTATGCACTTATCAAATTCCCCCACACTTAGTCTTTGATCGTCCTCGAACAAACTAAATAAAACTAACCTATAAAAGCAATAGACCTAACTCACTGTCATAGGAATCATGGTTACACTTAGCATGTGTAACAAGTCCTCTAACGTGAGAACATACCCACAAAGTCTCTTCATTTGGAATCTTTGAATCAATCAGCAAACATAACTAACATAAGCATTTAAACACTCACCAGCATGCATGGACCATATATTTGACATTTATACAAATTTCAACACCCTCAATGTCCGGCATCGTATCATTTCCGTTTCTCACCTTTATTTTAGATATTTGATTAGATGTCTCTGATCATTAGAACTTTTATTAAAAGAACAAGGTAAAATGAAGGTGGGAACTATGTTTGGGCTTGTAATGGTACAGGTGGAGACTAGTAGAGCACATTAATACCTAGTACATTTATATCACACATCTCCAACATACTTTTTCTTTTTTTTATTGGTTATTTTTTTTTATTTTATTTTATTATATATATATTTTTTTTAGTCTCAGGACTCTTAATGTTTTGTCTCTGTTAAACTGTTCTTGTAGCAAGTGTTTGACCAGTGACTCCCGGTCCAATTGGCCCAAGGCACTAGGATTTAAGATACCCCTACGGATCTACTTACTCGAACTGCTTAAGCATGAGATAAAAACATCACACGTACATAACTTGGTTTTAAAGTCTTTTTTTTATTTTTTTTATTAAACCCAGACATTGGTACGCAGAGCCTTCAAATCTGAAACTTTTCATTAGAAAACCACCAAATAATGACACCCACCATTCCACTTTACATCACAATTTAATAATATGCTCTATTAATCCCAAAAGGTGTTTCAATGGTTTTCTGGACAGAGGCACATTTAATTTGTGAGTTTATATGATAAGAAACTTAAGCTCAAATTGGCTCAATATTGGATGATGTTAGTGGTAGGCTTTGAGACATGATAAAATTATTAATGAGAAACAAAAACTTTTACTAATCATACCAAAGAGGGGTTTAATCTATCTTTCATGTCTGTAATCCACAACATGCAATAAATAAGAGACATTTTTTTTATATTTTTTATTTGCTGATTAACCCAAAGTTCCTTCATTTATTCATGAAACTAGCAATAACAAACTTATTATTCTAAAATTCGACAGCACCTCCTCTAAATTAAGAGCAATCCACTCAAAAATGAGCTATTTTTTACAACCAAATATCCATTCAAATAACATTCTCTCCACAACAACCAAATCAATTTCAAATATTCAATCCCCCCCCACACTTAAACTTTTCATTGTCCTCGATGAAAACAAAAGGAAAGAAAAAGAAAAACTTAGCTGGTCATGTGAGCTGTTTTAACGCTATGGATCAGCTCCAAGTTTGTGTTATGTTCTGGAAGACTTGCAAACTTTAAACTTTGAAGTACGGTGAAGCATCAAGCAGTTCATTTGTCTTATCAAGGAGTGAAATGTCCTGTCTAGCCCTTTGTATTTGTATGTTCAATCTGCCAGAGCAACTGGGGTAAGGCTGGTGCTAATTTCAGAACAAAAAGAACACACAAAAACATGAACTATTAAAGAAAGAAAGAAAGTGCAGAAAAATAATCTTGGGTTGCCTCCCAAGAAGCGCCTTCGTTTAGAGTCGTTGGCTCGACATATCTATTAATTCTTAGAAGCTCAGCTCATTAAGGGCATCGAAAAGCAATTGCTCAAGCCCTACATTATTTACCATCTCATCTAGTAATACCTCTACATTATCAACTTTAATCTGTGCAAGATGATAAGAGATCTGGTTAGTAGCACCTGTTTCTTCAAGTGAACCTTGTTCATCAAAAACATTAATGTTAACACTATGACCATTGTTGCCTAAAGTAACACTACTATTAGCTACATCAATCAACGCTCTTGCAGTCCTTAAGAATGGTCGTCCCAATAAAATTTCAGAAATATTTTCAACATCAATGACATAGAAATCAGCAAGGAAAAATAATTGTTTGATTTGAATCAAAACATTTTCCAAACAACCATTTGGAGAAACACTATTACCATTAGCCATGTAAAGAATTTCATTCATGTTCCTCAAAGGTCCTAATTCAAACTTATCACACATAGAAGAAGGCAAGATATTGACAGAAGATCCTAAATCTAACACACACTCATGAAAACCAGATTTTCCAATTTTGCAAAGAATAAAAAACAAACCAGGATCATCACACTTTGGAGGCGGTGCACAAAATTCAGATTCCTTACTAGACTTATTAAGAAAAGCATCCAACAATGATTTAT
Organism: Chenopodium album; assembly: GCF_948465745.1. Taxonomy (NCBI): domain Eukaryota; kingdom Viridiplantae; phylum Streptophyta; class Magnoliopsida; order Caryophyllales; family Amaranthaceae; genus Chenopodium; species Chenopodium album. The sequence continues at coordinate 24,315,003 of NC_137853.1, read as the reverse complement.
ACTTAGGAACCATTTTCACAGCATCTAATAACGGGATTTTGTTACCTTTCATCATTTTCGGGCTTAAATTACTTCTATTCTCAAGTTCTAAAGACTCATCAATGGTGACTTTACTCTGTTTAAACACAGCATTTGCTTTTGGGTTTGGAAAAGTTTGGGCTGGGAGTCTTCCTCCCAATTGAGTCTCTAAGTTACTTTAGGAAGTACAAATGTGACTTAATTGAATATCAAGTTGTTGAAGATGGCAATCTGTTTTACTTTGATATTCAGTGTTTTGATTATGCACTTGTCTTATTTGAGTCGCCAACTGCTTTACCATACTTTCTAGTGAAAGACCTTGAGATTGAGAAGAGGGGTTTTGCTGACCATACTGCCTTGGTTGGTTATTTGGTAATGATTGCGGTTTGTGTCCATACCTAAGATTAGGGTGGTCTTTCCAGCCTTCATTATAAGTTTGTGAGAACGGATCATACTTCCTATTTTGTTGTCCAGGAAAACCCCCTAAAGCATTAACATCTTCACTTTGTATAGTAGGACATTCATCAGTAGCATGAGAAAAATCAGAACAAACACCACAAACTCTAGATTTAGACTCATTATTAGCAATTTTAGAAACAAGAGTAGTCAAAGTAGCAATTTGTTGAGAATTTTCTTGCAATTGATTCTGAATACCACTTATATCAATTTCATTTACTCTTTTAACATCATTTCTAGTACTAAACTGCTGTGTGTTTTGAGCCATATTAGAGATTAATTTTCTAGCTTGACTTGGTGTTTTATCCACTAATGCACCCCCACTAGATGCATCTATCATACCCCTATCATTAGGTGACAACCCCTCATAAAAGTATTGAATTAGCAATTGATCACTAATTTGATGTTGTGGACAAGATGAACAAAGCCTATTAAAACGTTGCCAATACTCATATAAAGACTCATTATTACTCTGTCTAATTCCACAAATTTCCTTCCTAATAGAACCTATACCACTCGCAGGAAAGAATCTTTCAAGAAAAACTTTTTCCAATTCCGCCCAAGAATTAATGGAACTAGATGGAAGTTTCTCATATAACCACTCTTTAGCAGGATCTTGCAAAGCAAAAGGAAAAGCATGCAATCTAATATGTTCCTGTTCTATTCCTTCGGGATTCATAGAAGAACATACAACTTTAAACTCTTTTAAATGTCTATAAGGATTCTCACCTGCGTTCCCATAGAATTTAGGGAGAAGATTAAGGAAACCTGAGTTCAGTTTGAGGGGATTCTCTAGCTCTGGGAAGACAATGCAGAGGGGATCTTCTCCTGTTTTAGGGGCTGCCAGTTCTTTCAATGTCTGTTCTGCCATGTTGCTATATTTGATCGGCAATGGATCTTCTAATTCAAGTGCTGGTTCAGCACTGAAAATATGCAGAAGCTCCTCTGGTTTTGCTCCGTTTATCAAGTCTATGTACGCTCTTATGCGCTGAAGTCTTGCTTCTTTATCGTACGCGTACATACACCTATAAAGAAAACAGAAATTAATGAGAGATGAGCCTGTGTTATTAGTGCATAAACGTAGGTTTCTGGTCAGAATTAAAATATAGGCAAAATAAAAAGCTGATATCAGTTATTCAGATCAAACAAGACATGTTTGATTACAAGTAATTCTTACATTAAGTATGCTGAAATTTAGAAGCATAAGACAAGCTAAGAAATTATATGAAACCTGACCAAACTATCTCGTGAAATCATCGGTTGTCATGTGCAGATTCTCCAACTAATTTTGCTCAAGTAGATATATATCAGTTTAGCATTTCAACAAAATTTTTTAGCAAAATGGTCTTCCTGAATTTAGGATTGGGCATACAATCACACATGCATTTGTCAAAATTCAACATATAAGGCTTGCTAATTATCAATAATATCTGGTCAGATTTTTTTTTAACTAAGCAAGAATAATAGGTTTAGCAATTTTGAAATAATGAGATCAGGTATTCAGACAAGAAATTTTAAATGTCATGCATGTGACAGAAATTATAATAAATATTTGGTCGCAAATCAGCATCTTAGTTGACCTTAAAATAGAAAGTGTAAGAAACAAGGTCTTAATTCTAATATTTTCCAATACTCATTAATTCTGGAGGCAGAGAACTCAGGTGAGTCACGCAGTAGGTACAGTAATATATGGTGTGCAACTCAGGAAATTACTATCATAAAATAAGGGGATTCTTGCACTCTCACTTGAATTCAATATTTATTTTATAAGGCCACATGATTTTCAAAGTGCACAATAATAATCTGACCAAACAAGATGCAGCAAGAATAAGGATACTAGCATAACCAATAACTTTGTATAATTTTACTCTTTCTCATAAGTAGAAAACTAAATGGCAATATTAGTCCTTCTAGAGTTCATTTTCCTCACTGATAATAAGCCCAAATCATGCAAAAAGTTGTTAGCAAACATGATATGAACTTGTCAATATGCACACTATTATGTGAGTTAATTTAGATAAAGCTTGCAAAAACTTATCCAATAAACAAGCAATATTCAGATGATACGAATTACCACAAGTTAAGCCAGATTTGAAAATAAACTCATTCTAATGATAAGTGTACCAACCACTTTATATTGTTGCAATCAAATAGCTTGATGATTCATATTCTCTTATGATAAACATATTAATTAGTACACCAGCCCTATTATACCCTAGCATACCTCAATCAATTAGAACCATACTAACCAGACACCTTTAGCTATTTATTTCAGATTAAGAAAGCTATTAAAATCAAGCAATAGTTAACCTAGTGGCATGCACGTGATCAATTAACCATATTTCATACATACTATACTACTTGATAAGGACTTTCACTCATACCTCAAACACTAATTAGATTTACCAAGCTCATTACAATAATTTATTATCCATTAGCATAAGTGATCGAACTGGGATATATCCTAAACTATAAAAGCAAAAATCAGAAGTATAGTTGGCTACTACTTACTCTTCACAAATACATAAATAGTGAGCATTAGTTAAACCATGAATTTAGAGAATATTAAAAACAATCTCCCCGACAACGGCGCCAAAATTTGATACGTGTCGTTTAACCATATTAAATTAATAATTTATTTACCTAACTTAGACCTTCAAAAATATTTACAAGTAGTAAAAAGGACAAGCAAGGGTCGATCCCACGGAGAGATTGTTAATCTACTATACTCAAATAACTCGTAAAATACAATAACTATTTACACTATTTACATGTGATTGGGGGGGGGGGTTTAAAATAGAACTAGTAACCAAACTAAACAAGACTAAAAATACTAATCTACTATTTACAATAGACGACACACTTAACCAACTGTATTAATAACCATTACTCAAATTAAACTATTGGTGACTATAATTAACCGGCCTTGCTTAATTAATCAATTTAATTACTAGACTAACTGTAGAGACTTTAGTAACAAAGACTCCCTGTCTTCCCTTATTTTAAACCAATTTTGAACTAAGCCGAAATTGACTCTAAACCAATCTAATTAACACAAATATGGTTGCAACTTGCATGAATTAGTCTTGGCAGCATTAATATCTAGGAGACCTCATTAGTCCTAACTAATCCAATCACATAAATGTCAGATTATTTAGATTGAAATTGCTCTCTAACTTAAACCAAACCATAATCGCAGACTCGATTTAAAATTAGGGACTACTCTTCTATACAATTTAAACTAAGCTAAACCATATAGATAGCAATACTTTACAATCCAACAATAGAAAGATAACAATCATTGCCGAACTGCAAAATTAATAATTAATACCTAGTGTAGACACCCATTTGTGTCTCCCCAAAACCAAACCCAGTGATGAATGCCTTGCACGTTGTGTTATTATCGAATTAGGTGAAAGTGGTTCGAAAGTCGAGTGTTGCGGTTTAGTTTTAATTAATTCTTCTCTCTCTGTTTTTGAAAATGACTTTATTTATTTGAAAACGTCCGTTTCAGTTTATTTTGGTCCATGATAAGGGTCCAATAATGGTATAGATGGATGGGGCTTTAAAAGACCTTTCCAACGATATATTATAGGCCCGATTCCGATGAATATTGAGGAAGTTATGGCCAAAATGCTAAACTGGGCCCGGTTATTTATTTTTAATATGGCCCAATGATCTAGAGGAGGGCCCAATGTTAATTGTTATTCCTAAAATTATTAGGATTAATTATAGTTTTCTAGGAGTTTCTAGAAAGTTCCTTTTAATTCTAATATTGTTAGATTTAATAATTAATTATTTTTAAAAGATTTTTATTTGGAATAAAATATGGTTTTATTATCTTAAAAATATATTTTATCTTCTGTACGGATTCCGTAGATCAAGTTGATTAAAGATCGGATTCCGCGTGAAGAAAAACGCGCTAATACAGGCTGTCGCCAAACGACAAGTCTGTCGCCGCGCGACAGACCTTGTCGCGTCGCGACAGAGTCAATTCCTGGCGACAGCGTGGAGTTTTATTCCTTATCAAATTCTATGTTTTTCCAGATTATTTTCATTATAAATAGCGTCCGAATCCCTGTTTTCAGAAATCATCTACCAACATCATTCAATATTCTCAATTCTCTTTCTTAATTCTCTCTATTCCCTCTCAAGAATTACTTAATTCTTTTCTTTCTCTCTATTTCTAAACTATCTTTTTATCAAAACACAATATTCCGCATTCACAAGACTTAGAGTCTCTTAGCCAAGTTCGAAATTGCCTTCGCCCTAGACGTGCAAGGTTGATATTTCTGAGGGTTTGGTCCAAATCTAGTCAAAACTTTATTTAATTTGATTTCAATTTGATTCTTTAATTGTTGTTTATTATTGTCATTGAAGTTTACTAACTTGTGTATTTTGTTATTAGAAAGAGATACGAGGCTTCAAAGTATGTAATCTTATTACTCTCTTTCAATGTAGAAAGCATGCTTATTATTGTTTAATATTCCTAGTATAATGTTAGTATGTTATTATTGCTTTCTAGTATCATGTTTAGGATGCCTTTACTCTTTCTAATATCATGTTAGTACCATGTTAGGTTTAAAGCTTTGATCTTTATTGTTTAGTGACATGCTAGGGTTTGTTATTAACCTTGTTAGTATCATGCCTAGGATCTTGCTATTACTATTAAGCTTTATTATGCCTTATCATACTATTATCGTTATTATCATTATTGTTTATTGTCATGTTGCTTGATATTATATATTTTTGTTGTTGCTTGATCACGCCTTTTATGCAGGTTTAAAGGGAATTTGTACTTGAAATCACGCTTAATAAGATAATTAATAATTTGGTTTAGGCTAATGTGATTTTAACTCAAGTGATCGCCAATAATAGTTTTATTTGTGCATTAATATTCAACCAACATAGATAAACAGGTTAGGTTCAATATAATGTTTGTATGTTATTCGAAAAGCACACATGAATACGAGCAGAACAAAGTAGAGGCCTATTTTATAGGGCGGGTCCTTTCTTTTGTAGATTGGATTCGTACCTTCATCCCCGGACCCTGTTTGGTTCTAGACCTTATGGAGTAGTTGATGGTCCTTTTGGATTGTCTTTTGGGTTTACAAGTTCCTAAAACTTGTTGGCGACTCTTTTTGCTCTTTTTCTTTCCCTTTGGAATGCCACCGTACTTTAGTGTATGATCACAGTGGGGTTCAAGTTTGGGGTTATCATAATGCTTGAAATATTCCCTACAGTTTTTGGCGACTCCACTGGGGAGGATTTCTATTTATATTCCTGAAATTTATTTAATTTTGGAAATTATTTAGAATGAGCGGATGAGACTCGAAAAATTCTAAGTATTTCATGTGCGTGATTTGATTAACATTGTTGTCATATGCATTAAAAGGTCCTCATGGGAGTACCCCATGAGTCAATCCATAGGAATTTTACACGTAGGAAATTTGGGAAATATCTTTCATGACTAGAATCGAAAAGATGATGCGAAATCTGGAAAATTCGAAGAACACAGAAACTTGCCAAGGCATGTAGGAACTAGCGTCTAGAAAACAGGGCTTGTCGCCCGTAAAAAGTTTCTGTCGCCTGGCGACAGAAGCTTTTTTGCGGCGACAGTTCTGTAGTCTGGCGCCAAGTTCTTCCAATACCGAGCCAGGGGTCTGTCTTCTTGCTTTGACCATTTCTAGTGTTGTTGGCTCGATTTTGCTTATTGATTGAGTCATTTTCTCACTTTTCTGAACCCATATGTGTTCTACATATGGAAATAACCCTCTGGGGGTTCCTGCTTCACCTGCCCAATGGAATATCCCACGATCATGTGCAAAGTTCAGATTTGGGTACGTGTAATGTTTGTGAATCCACCAAACCATGGAGTCGAGTCCGAGTTCATCTCGCACTCGCGTAATCCTGTCCATTCGCTCCAACCCTCCTGGTAGGCTTGTGTGCAATGCATATGGATTCTTAACCATGGACCTTTTTGACTTAACCCATATCCTCAAACTTTAGAGAACTAGAGCCATGGTTAGGTTGCAAACTCATCTTGTGACTATGTGAACTACTTGTGCACCCTTGCTTGTATTTATTATATGTGCTAACCGTTTGTTTGACTTGTGTTAAAGACTAAATAAATTGACTAATGACTAAAAGGACTTTGTCTAATTAATTAATTAATTTTGAATTAATTAAAGGCTAATAAATTAATCAATTCGACTTAGTACGACTTTAGGCATGTCAATTTAGAATAAAATTACTGGAAACAGTCCAGATTAATGTTCCAGCAATGGCGCAGGAATCTGGATTGTGGCGCTGCAGTTTAGCGTCTGTCGCCTGGCGACAGTTTTGTCGTCTGGCGACAGGCTCTAAACCGTAGCGACAGTCCTGTTGCTTTTAGCGACAGTCCAGTTCTTTTGCTCGAGTCATCACGACGAGTTTAATTAACAGTCTACTAATCGGATTAATCAGTTTGTCAATGGTTCAAACCATGTTTAAGTCTTTAATTGAGTTTAGGCACTTAAAGTCCCATGGTCATACACTAGTAGTCAAAACATGTCACTCACATACACATAAAGCACAAACATAACATGTTTGTCACATTATGACCATGTCTAGAGAGTCTTGAATGCGTGTTTTCCGTCATTTTTTTAGGGGGGGTAAGTCGGATATTAATCCTCCAATTTTTAATTTCCCTTAAAATATATACCCCATTTTTTTTTCACTTTTTCCTTTAAATCTTTTAAACATAAAGTCAAGTCAATTAGAGTCAAATATTAAAACAAATATGGTTTAAATTACAGCGCGTGGTCAAGAAAGGAAGGGCGTTTAATCAAAGACAACACTTTTGTTCAAGTTTTACTTTTCGACAAACCAGTCGGTAGGAAAAGGAAAGCTAAGAAGGCAATGGCTAGTCAAGAAGAACTTAATGAAGTCAAGGGACAGGTAGCCAACTTGGCTGAAATGCTGCAAAACCTATCGCTGCAAATAAGTAATCCTGAAAAACAAAAACAAATGGACCTAATCCAGGAAAGCTTGGGCAAATTGTCCAGCGACTTTAGATTTCAAGAGATTAGCTCCCAAGGGGTCTCGGTGGATAAAGACCTTCTTCCACAAAAGTTCAATCCTAATGACATCCCTAAGTTCAAGGCCATGGATAACCCTTATTTTCATTTAAGAGCTTTTGAAACTGTAATGAGTATTAAGGGGATAGATAGAAAGGCATTTCATTCTGTATTTTCACTATCTTTAGAAGCTGTATGTCAACAGTGGTACTTTTCACTTGATAAAGAAAAGACTTCTAGTTGGGAATCTACTGTGAGCGCTTTCATTGAAAGATATAAATGCAATATACAAGTTGAAACCGATCATAGAGAATTAGAAATGCTGAAACAAAAAGAAAACGAGGGTTTTACCTCCTTCTTTAATAAATGGAGGGAAACCACTGCAAAAATGGTTGAAGTGCCTAGTGAAAAGGAATCCGTCAGGATGTTTATTAAAAACCTCCAAGAAAAATATTCTAAGCATCTCAAATATCAAAGCAACTTAAATACTTTCAAAGCGGTATATGACATTGGAATTAACATTGAAGATGACCTGGCTAAACAGAAAATTGCTAATAACAGCTCAAGTAGTGGCTGGAAAAATAAGAAGAACGACAATCCTTCTTCATCCAAATCTACCCACTCAAATAATGTTAGCACTTTTCCTCTTAATGAAGTATTGGCAATGAATAATAATCAAGGACAAAAGAAACCATTTAGGAAGAATTATACTCCTATTGGTATGAGTTATGACACCGCATTTGATCGTTTACATGCAAAAGGTCTTATAACTCCTATTGGACCATTTGGAGACCCACCTGTCGAAAGGAGAACGGCTAGCTGGAACCCAAATGAACATTGCAAATATCACCAAGGTAGGGGTCATCCTACAGAGAACTGTTGGAGATTAAAGGAAGCCATTCAAGATTTGATTGATAGTAACAAGCTCCCATTACCTCCTGCAAGCAAGAAGCCAAGTATCAATACTGCACCGCTATCGGATTCTTTGGCTATTTCCGACGAAGAAAACCAAGAGGATCCATCTAGTCTCATAGAGCCTATCGAGACCATTGAAGAAGAAATCTTTGAAGATGCTCTCGAATTCTCCGGTCAGGAACCCGCAACTAAGCAAGAAGTATTGGCATTGACATTAATACTTTCGGAATTAAAAGAATTAATCTCACAAACCTTCGAGGCCATAAAAGAGAAAAATGAGTTGCTTAAAAATAAACCTCCCCTTAAGCAAAAGAAACCATTTCCTTTCCAAGTAATTGACACTCCCAAAAAGAACAATAGGAAATATACTCCAATTGGGACATCATACACAAACATGTTCAAAATGCTCTTCGAGAATGGAAAAGTTCAACCTCTCGAGCCAAGACCATTTGAATCGCTGAAAAGGACAGACAAATATTATTGTGCATATCATCAATCAGGAGGACATACGATAGAGCAATGCTTCAAGTTTAAGGACTTGGTTCAACGTTTGATTGATGAGAAAAAGTTAGTTCGACTTCCACAAGATGCCATGATTAATGGAGTATGGGACAGTGACGATGAGGATGTGTACCTTAAAGACATTGAAGAAACTCCTCTATCAACAATATACCCAGTAAGTGACATTTGGGACGAGGAGGATTCACCCATAGACGTCCTCACTAGGTCCGGAAGAGTACAACCTCCCATTTCAACGCAACCCGTACCTTCTATTCAGCAAATTCCCGTGCCTATTATAGAAGACAACGATATTGTCAAACAGCTAAAAAAGACTAAAGTAGAAATGAATGTATGGAAACTTTTAGCCACATCTCGAGAACATAGAGTTGCAGTCATGGATGCACTGGCTAAGGCAGGCATAGATTCGGACACCACTCCTGAGGGACTTGCAAACTTCCTCACGAGCGATCTCCCAAGTCCAATTAATTTGGTCACTTTTTCGGATAGAGATCTACCACCGGAAGGTGACAAACACAATAAAGCTCTAAACCTCACAGTCATATGCAAAAGAATGAATGTCCCTATGACTCTTGTGGATAACGGTTCAGCAATTAATGTGTGCCCACTTAGAACCGCAAGAATGTTAGGAATAAGAGATGAGGATTTATCCCCGTCAACCCAAGGAATAAGAGCCTATGATAATTCACGTCGCCAAGCATTAGGGACGATCACTATGAATGTAACTGCAGGCGCAATTGAACATGCTACTACATTTCAAGTAGTAGATATCAAGGCATCTTTTAACTTGCTATTAGGACGCCCTTGGCTTCATGATTTAAAGGCCGTCCCTTCGTCTCTCCATCAACAAGTAAAGGCTATAGTTGGAGGCGTTCCAATAACCATTGATGCTTCATCTATGAGGATTAAAACAGTAGAAAATCCACTAATTAATGTGGAACACGACGAAAACGATGAAGATTTGTGGGGCTTTAGCGAAGAGGTCTCCTTAATAGAGGAAGACGAAAGGACCCCTCTTCATTATGACCTCCACTCAAACATGATAACAAATGCTATCCTAAGAAAACAAGGACACTTTCCCGGAATGACTCTAGGAAAGAAGAAAGAAGTAGCTAAACACATGAGCTTACCTGGCCTCCCTAAATTGGATACTTTCGGACTTGGTTTTGAACCAACCCTCGAAGACCTTAAACGAGCCCAGGAAAAATCAAAAGCACGAAGAAATGCCCGTATACAAAAAAAGAAAATACCCATGGATCAATATCCTCTCACTTTAAACGGGCAATTTATAAGAGAAGGAGAGGATTACCCTTGTCACGAATTTCCTGAACCTTTTGTTGTAAATGGTATAAGGCAGCCTGGATTCGAAATCTTTTTGGATTGTTGTTTCCTAGACGAGATCCCAGCCCCAACACATAAGGAAAAAGCACCCCCTTGTTTCGACTTTAATGTCATGGGACTCCTCTTTGGAAGGGAAAAGAACGAATCAAGATATGCGGAAGATGATTCTTCACTCATCCAAGCAGTTCTCCAAAGCGAAAATTTTGATCCCTCGGAACTTATCACTCCAATAGAAGATCAAGAGCGTGGATGGCGTAAGACAGTAAAGATAGTTACTATAAATGGAAAGAAGATTTCAATAACTACAGGGCAAGGACCAATATTCGAAGAGTCGTCTGAGTCAGAGTCTGAGTTAGAATCTTCCCTCATCAAGTCTTCTAAGTCTTTAGTTGTAGCACCCTCACCTTCTTTTTCTACTCCTAGGATAGTTAGCAATCAAGTTCCGACAGACATCTCTTTATTTGATGTAATGATTTCTGAGTTCAATAATATGTCTTCTTCCCCTTATTCCTCTTGTTTTTCTTTATCTAAAGATGACGAGCATTGCTTAACTAATGACGAAAATGACAAAGAAATAATTAAAGCAATGGAAACACTTGAAAATAAGACACCAATAATTGAGGATACAGAAACGGTTGATATCTCAAGAGATTCAACCATTAAAAGAGAAGTTAAAATCGGACTGACGCTAAATAAAGAAGAAAGAACCGATTTAATTAATCTACTTAAAGAATTTATCGATGTATTTGCTTGGTCATACGAAGATATGCCAGGCATTAATAGAGAAATAGCTCAACACACTATACCATTAATTCCAGGAATGAAACCTGTAAAACAAAAGTTACGTCGAATGAAACCCGACGTGGCCCTTAAAATAAAAGAAGAAGTACAAAAACAAATAACTGCAGGTTTCATCCGGGTATCCAAATACCCCGAATGGGTCGCCAATGTTGTCCCGGTTCCGAAAAAAGATGGTAGAGTCCGAATGTGTGTCGACTATCGAGATTTAAATAAGGCAAGTCCAAAGGACGACTTCCCTTTGCCACACATTGATATTTTGGTAGATAACACAGCAAACCATGCACTTCTCTCATTTATGGATGGATACGCAGGATACAATCAAATCCTCATGGCCGAAGAAGATATGGAGAAAACAACATTCATAACACCTTGGGGTACTTATTGCTATACGGTAATGCCATTCGAGTTAAAAAACGCGGGTGCTACTTACCAACGAGCAGCAACTGCCTTACTTCATGATATGATGCATAAAGAAGTGGAGGTCTATGTGGATGACATGATTGTAAAATCAAAAGACCGCCAAGGACATCCAATAGCCTTAAAGAAATTCTTTGAAAGGCTAAGAAAATACAACATGAGGTTAAACCCCTCTAAATGTGCTTTTGGAGTTACCTCAGGGAAACTCTTGGGTTATGTCATAAGCTCTAGAGGAATAGAGATAGATCCCACCAAAATTAAAGCAATCATGTCCATGCCACCGCCCAAAACCGAAAAGAAAATTCGAGGATTTATTGGCCGGTTGCAATACATAAGTAGGTTCATATCCAAGTTAACCACGATATGCGAACCAATATTCAAAAAGCTTAAGAAAAATGTACCAATCATATGGGACGATGAGTGTCAAAAAGCCTTTGAGAAGATCAAAGCCTATCTTGCGAATCCTCCTGTATTAGCCCCAACACTCCCCGGAATACCCTTAAGACTATACTTAACCGTCACAAAGGAAACAAAGGGAGCTATGCTCGCACAAGAGGTAGAAAGCGAAGAAAATGCTATTTACTACTTTAGTAAAAAAATACTCGAATATGAAACACGCTACACACTATTGGAAAAGCTGTGCCTCGCGTTGGTGTGGGCCGCAACTAAATTGAGACATTACATGCTCATGCATACCGTTTACGTAGTCTCACGGATGGATCCCCTAAAATATCTATTCGAAAGATCTACACTTAATGGACGAATCTCAAGATGGATAGTGAATTTGGCCCAATTCGATATAAGGTTTATGCCTCAAAAAGCAATTAAAGGATCAGTGGTCTCTGATTTTCTAGCAGATTTCCCAATAGAAGATTCAACACCCTTAGAAGAGAATGAATTCCCGGACGAGAATTTAATGATGACAGAGGATGATACATGGACTCTATATTTTGATGGAGCCTCAAACCAAAAGGGGTGCGGCGTAGGTGTCTTATTAGTATCACCTAAGGAAGAACATGTCCCTATATCCATCAAATTAGATTTCGACGTCACCAACAACGCAGCTGAATATGAAGCATGCGTGGTAGGCCTCGAAACCGCTTTAGCCCTAGGTGTAAAGAAACTCCGGATATTCGGGGATTCATCCCTAATTATTAATCAAATCTCCAAAAGATGGAAGGTTAGGAGTGAAAGTTTAGCTCCTTACCAAACATATCTGGAAACTCTCACCGATCAATTGGAAAAAGTGGAATACACTTACCTACCTAGAGAGGAAAACCAATTCGCCGACGCCTTGGCGAGGCTAGCCTCAATGGTCAGAATACCTAAAGAAATTGAGCAAATGCCTTTAACCATAGAAAAAAGGCATAAACCAGCATACATTCAGGCCATAGAAGACGACGAAGTAATTTAAGAAGAAGAACCAGAGGAGGAACCATGGTTCGTAGATATATTAAATTATGTCACCAAAGGAGAATATCCTCCTCATGCTGACAAAAGAGCGAAAAGAGCATTAAGACTCTTAGCTTCCCAGTTTGTACTCATAGGAAATGAACTACACAAAAGGGTACCTAAGGGACGAGCTCTATTATGTGTAGACAAAAAAGATGCTCAAAGGGCTATGAGAGTAATCCATGAAGGTATATGCGGAACACATGTTAACGGCAAAATGCTAGTCCAAAAGATAATGCGAGAAGGATATTACTGGACTACCATGAATAAAGATTGTCATCAATATGTAAAAAGATGCCCAAAATGTCAAATTTATGCAAATTTGCAACATATCCCACCATCTCTTCTCTACACCTACACTTCACCATGGCCTTTCTCTACATGGGGAATAGACATAATTGGAAAAATTACACCTCCCGGAACAGGAGGCCATGAATACATCTTGGTTGCAATAGATTACTTCACAAAGTGGGTGGAAGCACAATCATACGTTAAACTCACCGCCAAGCATGTAGCACTCTTTATCGAAAGAAACATAATTTGTCGATACGGAGTCCCACATGAAATGATAAGTGACAATGGAACTCATTTTCAAGCAAAATGTGAAGAATTGCTACAAAAGTATGGTATTCAACATCACCATTCTTCCCCTTATAGACCTCAAGCAAATGGAGCAGTTGAGGCCGCTAATAAGAATTTGAAAACGATCATTGAGAAAATGACGGAAAATTATAAAGATTGGCCTGACAAACTTCACTTCGCATTGTGGGGTTATCGCACGTCAATCCGAACATCAACAGGAAATACGCCATTCAACTTGGTATATGGAATGGATGTCGTACAACCTATAGAGTTAGAAATACCTTCTCTGCGCATTGTGTTAGAAAGTAAACTCGATGAAGTCGAATGGACTAGAGCGCGATATGAAGAGCTAATCCTACTCGATGAAAAGCGACTAGCAGCTCTACATCATACTCAATGTTATCAAACCCGCATGGCTAGATATTTCAACAAAAAGATCAAGACTAGAAATATCAAGGTTGGGGACTTGGTATTAAAAGCATTAAGGAAAAATGTCTTAGATCAAAGAGGCAAATTCCGGCCTAATTGGTCGGGACCATATATTGTCAAAACAATCCTGTCAGGAGGTGCGGCTAAATTAACTGATATGGATGGCAATGAATTTTCAAACATGACAAACCTTGACCAACTTAAGAAATACTACCCATAAGTACTTGAGTAAAATACTCAAGAGAGCTACGTTTGGCCTGATTCCTTAAGCAAAGGATACGTAGGCAACCCAGACAGGGTGCGGCCGCTTTAATCTCTTCAGATTCTGTATCTCCGAAGTAAAAAACTTATGTCTGCAAAATTTCAAAACTGGCGCCAGACGATAGTCTCTGTCGCCAGACGACAATTTTGTCGCCAGGCGACAGAGCCCAATCGTCAGCGACAGTGCATCAGATAGCAGTGCCAGTCTTCTGCGAGTGTCTAGATCAGTTTCGCATGTTCTGGAAATTTATTCGACTTTCGTACTTGAATTAATTCTCCGAAAAATAAATGTTGTAATTGTTTTCATTGCTTTAATTGAAAGTTAATTAAAATAAAAGCTGAAATTTTGTTGATTAATATAGAAGGTACATTATTGATAAAATAAAAGCTGAAAAATTAACTAAAACAAATTAACTTTGTCTAATAAATCAAAAGGAAAGCAATGTTCTAATCTTTTTTCTCCTTCTTCATTCTTTTCCAATTTGTTTCTTCATTCTCTTCCCCTTGATCCATAACCTTTGCTAGGAGACAACCGTTAGAGGATCTACATTCTATTTTAGTATAGATAGTTTCTCCTTCCGCTAGGACTCCATGTTTCTTCTCTACCCAAGCTTCCTTCTTAGTAGAGTCGACTTTTCTTTTTCCTTGATTCTTCTTGGCACTTTTCTTTCTAGGCATAATAGGAGTCTTGAACTCAATTCTTTCCCCTAGGCGTTCCTTAGCAGGGATCTTCTTGTCACCTAGACGATACTTCACATTGGTCTTTTCAATTGTAAATTGAGGTTTTTGGAATCTTCCATCAAGCCATTGCTTCACTTTATTTGACAAGCAAGGTGGTTCCTTATGGGTAATCACCTCCCATAAGGGCCTACCACTCCAGTATCCATCAAAACGCTCAATCTCTTGTGACACAGGATATTCATAAGGACGGCGAAGATCTCCTGTAGGGATGGTTTGTGCGAGACCATATTGTCTCATGACTCTACAAGGAAAGTAAAAGGTTAGTCTCGACAAGCTCGGGAGACGACAATATGCTTGATTACTACAACCAATCATCGCCTCGATCCTCCACCAAAGAATAATCCAGTTTATGGTAAAGTCACCGGCAGCGAACACCTTGCTCCACTCATGGCGACCGATTTTCAAAAATCGTTTCTTTCGGCGGACTATGCAATTTGGAACATATGTGTGAATATCATCGGGAGGATTAATAAGCTTCAACCTCTCCATGAGCCATATCTGCAAATATGTATTTAAATTAACATTACAGTGTAAAAATAATATTCTTTAGTTCTTGATAAATTAATAATAATATTTTTTTATACCTGTAATAAAATTGGAGAACCTCTTAAAGGCGCCCTTGAATCCTTTCTTAGTGCATCTAACCACAGCATAGTCTCTCCAACAATTAATGGCATTGGATTTCTCCCAGATTCAACTTGTTCTATAACAGATATAATTATCGATTGCCCTTCATTATCTTTGCCACTCACTAAGAGCAATTGGTTAAATAAACAATAAAGGAAAGCCCTTCTTTTATAGACACGGAAATCGGGATTGGGATTATCATAAAAATAATGTGCAAATTCTGTCAAATTAACTATGTTACCATGCACTATGTGTTTCAAAGCCGTCCCCCTCAAATCAAAAAAGTGTTCGAAATCTTTATAGTAATATTCATTGATCCTAGGCATTACCGCAAGGTCTGTGGAATAATAACCTATGATGGCCCCAAATTCTTCCGGTAAAGGACATATTTCATCATGGAAAAATCTAAAACAATGAGTATCAATATTCCAATAGTCTACGGCAGAATAAATAAAGTCAATATCAAGGCTCATCCCCTTGACTCCAAACATACCCCCCATATGAGAAAGATCTAATGCTTTTTTATCTTTAGCAGTCAAGTCACGACACCATTCATCCATGTACCCACAAAAGGTTCTTTTAGCTAAAGGCATGATTACTAGCTAATTAACTATTTAATAAGCTGGTTAAATTATGCAGCAAACGGATGATTCGGGGCTATTTATAACTTTTTCTGCACGACAGACTTCAATTCCTGTAGGAAACAGGAAAGCGCGTCTGTCGCGTGGCGACATGATGGATTACGCGGCGCCAGTTGTTTTCTTTGCAGCGTCACCTATTGCGCGTAGGAAACCGTGTTTTTACGTATTTGATTCCGACTTTGACTTGACTTACTGTTTTATTCCTCTTCTCACACCCTCAATATTTTTTTTATTATTATTCTTATTATTATTATTATTATTACTCTTATTCTTATTATTATTATTAGTATTATTATTATATTAAAGCTTATTAATTTTACACTTTCCTTCATTTTCTTTTTTCTTTTTTTTGGGGGAGAGAGTCGGTACCCTCCATTAATATTAAAAATGACGGAAAAATTTTGCGCAAAAATTACACTTTCTCACACACTTACATGCACGACATTTGTTATACAATAATAAATCAGGCAAATAGAATGTTAATAATGATAAAATGCATATATATATACAAGTGTCTAGTACATAAGTCATATAAATACAATAGACAAAGTCGTACAAAAGTCAAACATAAAATAAGCACAGGTACAGCTATGGCGCTGGAGGTCGCAAGTCGCGAGGGATGCCGAATGTATCGAAAAATGTCCTACTCCGTGGAGTATGTCCATCATCGCCCCCTGAACCACTAGGCGGCGCGAGCTGCAGCTCAGGACCAGGCCATCTAACCTAACCCTGAAACCCGACGGAAAGAGGCTGGGGCTGCAAAGGCTGCTGCGACGACGAGCCGAACTCGTATGTCCCACCACCCATCCCACCTCGAACGGTCGGTCCGGTCGGAATGTCCTCAGGTGATGACACCGAATCCTCTACAGCGGCGGCCTCAGAACGACCACCTCGACCACCAGAAGTAGTCCGGCGACGCCTCGAGTCAGACCTAGTAGTCTCCCTCCTAGGCTCGGGCCTCGATCGAGTGCGTGGAGAAGGAATAGGCTGCCCCTGCAAAAGTAAATCAAGGTTAGCAGATGCAACGAAAATAAAGCCAAAAGTAGTAAAAGTAAAAGTAATACCTCCTCAGCGTCGTTGCTACGACAGGTAGCACGATTCCGCAACCTCACAAGCTGGCTGCGAAAGGCGTCAATGCACCTGGCCATAGCCGTCACCACCTCACGAGAGAACTGCCAAAATAGCCAAAGTCAATAACAATTCTAAAGCCCAACATAAGGATGGTATATAACAAGAAAAAAACTACTTACTCGAGTCTGGTGACGAGGAATAGACCGCTCCACAAACTGCTCTCCCGCTGGAGCTGGCGGGATAAGCTCCTCGATCGGTCCATACGTACCCTGGTAGCGTATAGACATCCTCGGAGGGATAAACTCCTTGGGACCAGCCTGCTAAAAGTAAAAGTTAGAAAGATACTTGGGGGCTACCTAAGAAAGATAAACTAAACGAATAAAAGCATACCGCTGCCTCCTCTGAAGGGACAGGAGCCGGCGCTAGCAACGGTAGCAGGTCCTCCTCATAACTCTGCTCGAGGAGAACGTGTGACCTCCAGGGAGTACCTCGCGAAGGCCCACCAGCACGATCCCGCTGCAAGGCATCGTGGAACATATGCCGAGGTGGAGGAGCAGGAACAACGAAAGTATCCGAGGAGTGCTGGATGGCCACCCTCTCCCCTAGGTAGACCACCGCGCCATATGTCCCCAGAAAGTAAGGACGCTCAGCCGTATACTGCGCCGCCAGCGCAGGGATAGGAAAAGCAGCCCAAGGTCGATATACCGGGCTAGGCTCCTGAAACACCACTAAGTAAGATACTAACGCTAAAAGGTGATGAAAGAGAAAGTAAGAATTTAAAGAAAAACCTACCGTGAGGATCATCTCTCGAAGGCGTAACACCTCCGGCGGACCTCTGCGACCTCCCCAACTAGCAGCAATGGGGAGCACGCGAGGAGAAGGTCTCGCAGGCGCAAGAGAAGGGAAGTACTCGTAGAACCAAATCTATACAGAAAGTGAGAATCAGTGAAAATTGTGCTTCTAAAGCTAGAGTTAAAATCTAAATAAGGAAAGGAGATATACCTTTACGACCCTCCAGAAACTGGAAAGGGCTATCTCTCCAGACAAGGCCTTGTGACGACAAGAACGCCGCAAGCCCAGTAAAAAATCAGCATAGGCCATGCTGGCCCAGTCATATGTCCCGACCAACTGGAGGTCGCGAACGGCGGACAGGTAGTATAGAAGTACCCTACTACCTCGATCGGGGGAAAATGTCCCTGATAGCAGAATCAGCACAAAGATGCGCACCCGCCGCTCTCGGGTAGTCGCATCATCCTCGAAAGCCGCAGCCAGCGTGCCGCGACGGATACATCGGGAACTCAACTGTCCCGACTGAGCCTCAGCCTGGGCCCGAATAACGATCGGCCCCAATAACTCCAAAACCTCCGGCGAGTAAACGGTAATGCCAGCATCGAAAGGTAGAGGAGTAGACTGGAACTCTAGCCCCGTAATGAGGCTAAAGTCAGCTGGAGTGACTGTCATCTCACCCCAGGGAAAGTGAAAAGTGTTAGTGGTGTCCCAAAAGAACTCCACCAAAGCTCGGACGACGAGGTTACCCCCATCGTATGAAAACATGGCCCGAGTGGCCTGCAGCAGAGGAGTCAACCCACATGACTCCCAAAGACGACGAAGCCCCTCATCGCGGCAGATGAAGTTGTCGTACAGGGAAATGATGGTGGAATTACCCGAGCCATGGCTACGGGTCCTCCCACTCGCTAGACCTCGTCGGATTCTCTCCGACAGATGATGAACCGGCGCGTGAAATAGAGTGCGCTCGTCCCAATCAGGCATGACACCCAGCCCGGAAGTAGAAGGCACGTCCTCGCCCTCGCTGGTGGGCTCGTCCTCTCGACGTGTGTCCCTCGACCGAGAACCGGAACCACGTCGTCTAGCCATGCTAAAGTATGTAAAGGTAATTAAGTTTAAGGCTCTACAGTATCTAAAGTTCGCCTAAGCCGCATGATACTATGTTAAAAAAAAAAAACAGAGTACGTAGTACTAAAACAGAGCAAAATCTCAAACAAGCATGGAAGTGTTTCTTTGAGCAAACAAACAATTTCTTGCAAACATATGATGAATATTGTGACAAATTGTACGAGTAGAAGCAGTCAAAATGCAAAGAACGACTCACATTGTTCTTCACGACCTTAAGAGGTCCTACAATGGTGAATTGCTTATTTCTTCACCAAATTGAGTCAAACAAGTCTCAAAATACTCCCAAGGTAATATACAAGCATAATTAAACAAATTCAAGGCATAAAATTCAACGAGCAAAGCAAATTAAGCAAAATAAGTTTCGAATTTTTCAAAAATTCGCGAATTATAACGCGTAATTCATCAAAAACCGAGTAGAGTTTGAGCAAAACTTACATAGATCGGGAAAATAGATGAGAAAAGCTTCGATTTGCAACAAGTTTGAGCGAATTTGGTTGAGAAATGAGCAAGAACGAGTAATTTGAAGTTTTCGCGAAATTTGTGAAGCAGAGCAGCGAAATGAGAAAGAAGAAGAAGACGAGTTTAAAACCCCGATTCTGTCGCCAAACGACAGAATTGTCGCAAGGCGACAGACTCTGTCGCGCGGCGACAGATGCCAAAGATGGCGACAGGCACTTCTGGTCAGGGCAGGAGCGGCGACAGATTGCTGGACTCTTCCTTATGATTTTGTGGGTCCATTTTGGTAATTTGGGTTCCTTGGTACACCAGTTAGCCCTTTTGAGCAATTGATATGATTTAGTCAGCTTGATCAAGATACACTGAGTGATCGACTTGATGAAAGATCGTCTCACTTTATCTTAAAGCGCCTAAGTATTGGCTCATAATAAAGCACCGAAATAATGGTTCAAAGCACCGAAATAATGGTTAAAGGCACCAAAATATTGGTTCAATAGACGCACCAAAGTAATGGTTTACAAAGGCAAAAGCACCAAAGTACTGGCACAAATATATAAAAAAAGCAATGATAAATAATGATATTAAGGGTCAATAGGTAAAGTGATTCTTTGGCAATGTCTCAACATAAAGGGAAATTGTTTAGCGGCGAAGTACGGTCGTGACGAGGTAGTGTCACAAATGGTGGAGATGGCGAAGCAAGGCCACCTTCGACGGTCCCTCAAGGTAAAGAAGAGATTGTCTATAAGCGGCGACATACTGTTGTGGCGACATATTGCCACACCCAGGAGATGACGACATACAGTTATTTTCGACGATGTTCCCGAAATACTGTGGAGGATTGTTACCAAGAATATTGAAGGCGACGACATATGGTTATCTTCAAGGATGGCGTTCACGAAGCACAGTGGAGGGTGTCACAAACAACATAAGAAGCAACAACAAAAATGGTTACGCTCAGAGACGTGTGCTCGACGGTGCAAGATACGCGTTTCTTAACTCTCTTATCTGTTTTAACTAATGATTAGTTTTGCAGGTATCGGCGTTATAAGAATGATTTGTGATTGCAGAACATTTTGAGTCATTCTCCGTCCCTATTGATACTTTGACTCTCGTTTTTCGAAACATAAGTTTCTTCAAACTCAGTCAAAGTGGGGGCTTCTGTAGACACCCATTTGTGTCTCCCCAAAACCAAACCCAGTGATGAATGCCTTGCACGTTGTGTTATTATCGAATTAGGTGAAAGTGGTTCGAAAGTCGAGTGTTGCGGTTTAGTTTTAATTAATTCTTCTCTCTCTGTTTTTGAAAATGACTTTATTTATTTGAAAACGTCCGTTTCAGTTTATTTTGGTCCAAGATAAGGGTCCAATAATGGTATAGATGGATGGGGCTTTAAAAGACCTTTCCAACGATATATTATAGGCCCGATTCCGATGAATATTGAGGAAGTTATGGCCAAAATGCTAAACTGGGCCCGGTTATTTATTTTTAATATGGCCCAATGATCTAGAGGAGGGCCCAATGTTAATTGTTATTCCTAAAATTATTAGGATTAATTATAGTTTTCTAGGAGTTTCTAGAAAGTTCCTTTTAATTCTAATATTGTTAGATTTAATAATTAATTATTTTTAAAAGATTTTTATTTGGAATAAAATATGGTTTTATTATCTTAAAAATATATTTTATCTTCTGTACGGATTCCGTAGATCAAGTTGATTAAAGATCGGATTCCGCGTGAAGAAAAACGCGCTAATACAGGCTGTCGCCAAACGACAAGTCTGTCGCCGCGCGACAGAGTCAATTCCTGGCGACAGCGTGGAGTTTTATTCCTTATCAAATTCTATGTTTTTCCGGATTATTCTCATTATAAATAGCGTCCGAATCCCTGTTTTCAGAAATCATCTACCAACATCATTCAATATTCTCAATTCTCTTTCTTAATTCTCTCTATTCCCTCTCAAGAATTACTTAATTCTTTTCTTTCTCTCTATTTCTAAACTATCTTTTTATCAAAACACAATATTCCGCATTCACAAGACTTAGAGTCTCTTAGCCAAGTTCGAAGTTGCCTTCGCCCTAGACGTGCAAGGTTGATATTTCTGAGGGTTTGGTCCAAATCTAGTCAAAACTTTATTTAATTTGATTTCAATTTGATTCTTTAATTGTTGTTTATTATTGTCATTGAAGTTTACTAACTTGTGTATTTTGTTATTAGAAAGAGATACGAGGCTTCAAAGTATGTAATCTTATTACTCTCTTTCAATGTAGAAAGCATGCTTATTATTGTTTAATATTCCTAGTATCATGTTAGGATGTTATTATTGCTTTCTAGTATCATGTTTAGGATGCCTTTACTCTTTCTAATATCATGTTAGTACCATGTTAGGTTTAAAGCTTTGATCTTTATTGTTTAGTGACATGCTAGGGTTTTTTATTAACCTTGTTAGTATCATGCCTAGGATCTTGCTATTACTATTAAGCTTTATTATGCCTTATCATGCTATTATCGTTATTATCATTATTGTTTATTGTCATGTTGGTTGATATTATATATTTTTGTTGTTGCTTGATCACGCCTTTTATGCAGGTTTAAAGGGAATTTGTACTTGAAATCACGCTTAATAAGATAATTAATAATTTGGTTTAGGCTAATGTGATTTTAACTCAAGTGATCGCCAATAATAGTTTTATTTGTGCATTAATATTCAACCAACATAGATAAACAGGTTAGGTTCAATATAATGTTTGTATGTTATTCGAAAAGCGCACATGAATACGAGCAGAACAAAGTAGAGGCCTATTTTATAGGGCGGGTCCTTTCTTTTGTAGATTGGATTCGTACCTTCATCCCCGGACCCTGTTTGGTTCTAGACCTTATGGAGTAGTTGATGGTCCTTTTGGATTGTCTTTTGGGTTTACAAGTTCCTAAAACTTGTTGGCGACTCTTTTTGCTCTTTTTCTTTCCCTTTGGAACGCCACCGTACTTTAGTGTATGATCACAGTGGGGTTCAAGTTTGGGGTTATCATAATGCTTGAAATATTCCCTACACCTAGCAAATTCAAATAGTCGTAAATTGAAATAAACCATGCAAATAGATTATAAAATCAATAATCAAATTATCACACCAATAATCCAATAAAAGTAATTAATCAATCTTAGCAAAAACAATCCAAAATAACAGTAAATGGAACAATTGAGTAAGAAGACTTATGAACTATACTCCCAAGAACAACCGTACAAGACCCGAATTCGACCCCGCGAATTGTCGTCGTTCTAGTTCTACCTCGGACTCGAGACTAAGCCCTCCTCCAGTGGCTATCTTCTATACTCCAATTGCCCAATTAATTGCCCAATTATGAGTCACTCGAACTATCTCACTCGGATAATATTTCTGATTAAGTTGTGTGTTTAAGAGGGAATAATTGGGGGTTTTTATAACCGAAAACAACCTAGGTTTTCTGGGTTTGAAGGGATAGAATTGTAGAGTAGGATAAAACTTGATCTTCTTCATGACTCCTTGTGAATTTCGGAGGAGAATAGCAACTCTTGTTTTGGGGATGAGATTTGATAATGTCAGGTTGCTAATTTCCCCTGTACCACGCATCTTTACTCCTTTTCTTCTTATCCCTTTTTTTTTCTTTTCATCTTGTTTTCTTTGCCTCTTGATTTGGCACGTGATACTTGGATTGTTGGAGTAGTACATATGGGCTTCATTCTTCCAAGTCCAATTAATACTCCTTTTATTTTCCTACCAAAAACACACAACATAATATTAAGTATCACTTATTATAAAATAGTTATAAAATAAAATACTAACATAAAATAAGAACTATAAATATTAAATGGACTAAATTCATAAAATAAATAATAGAAAACGATTATAAGACTAATATTAGGGACTAAAAATATGGTATATTATGCACTTATCACCAAGTTCGAAGTTGCTTTCGCCCTAGACGTGCAAGGTTTAATATACATATTCTGAGGGTTTGGTCCAAAACTAGTCAAAACTTTATTTAACTTGATTTCCATTTAATTCTTTAATTATTCTTTATTATTTTCATTGAAGTTTACTAACTTGTGTATTTTGTTATTAGAAAGAGGTACGAGGTTTCAAAGTAAGTAGATTAACTTACTCCCTATTTTCTCTCTTTCAATGTAGAAAGCATGTTTATTATTGTTTAATTCCTAGTATCATGTTAGGATGTTTTTAATGCTTTCTAGTATCATGTTTAGGGTGCTTTTACTCTTTCTAATATCATGTTAGTACCATGCTAGGTTTAAAGCTTTGATCTTTATTGTTTAGTGACATGCTAGGGTTTGTTATTAATCTTGTTAGTATCATGCCTAGGATCTTGCTATTATTATTAAGCTTTATTATGCCTTATCATGATTATTATTATTATTATGATTATTATTATGTTGCTTGATATATTATTTATTGTTATTTCTTGATCAAACCTTTTATGATTGTTAAAGGGAATTTGTACTTGAAATCACGCTTAATAAGATAATTAATAATTTGGTTTAGGCTAATATGATTTTAACTCAAGTGATCGTCAATAATAGTTTTATTTGTGCATTAATATTCAACCAACATAGATTAAACAGGTTAGGTTTAATATAATGTTTGTATGTTATTCGAAAAGCGCACATGAATACGAGCAGAACAAAGTAGAGGCCTATTTTATAGGGCGGGTCCTTTCTTTTGTAGATTGGATTCGTACCCTCATCCCCGGACCCCATTTGGTTCAAGACCTTATGGAGTTGATGGTCCTTTTAGATTGTCTTTTGGGTTTACAAGTTCCTAAAACTTGTTGGCGACTCTTTTGCTCTCTTTTCTTTCCCTTTGGAACGCCACCATACTTAAGTGTATGATCATAGTGGGGTTCAAGTTTGGGATCATAATGCTTGAAATATTCCCTACAGGACCCAATATATTAACTAAGAGTAATCCTTAGACTTTCCCACGTATGATCTTAAGAAAGTTTAACTTTCTAAGATTAACAAACACCACACGTGGTGCATGTTAAGCAATGCCAAGATCTCCCTTTAAAAACTTTTCAACTTAAAGAATGGTTTAATCACTATCGATGAGTTCATATATGAGTTAATGTTCTTTTCAAAGGAAAGTCTTATACCCCTCAACACCTTGAAGGTTTTCTTAACCATGATCTTGAAAATTATTGCAGTTTACTTGTTGATTAAAGACCGAGACATAGATACAGGAGCACAAATGTGTAGTGGAGGATGACGTTGGGGTTCTATCCGCCAGATTTACTCTAGGAGTGTGATTCACTAAGTGCTATATATCATAGGTTGATGTTGCAGGGTTTCCTCAAGTCAAAACACAATAACTACACTATGCCGTCTCCTAGGGCTGACATGGGAAAGTATTGCAACTACTGTCATGACTATGGGTACAACACAAATGTTTGTAGTGATCTAAGACATGCTGTCCAACAATTGATTGATAATGGGAAAATTCCAATTCCGAGATCGTGGACTCCACCTACTTCAAGATTCACCAATGCAGATTTGTCGAACGACTACAGCAATGACCGGCCCTTAGCTTGTCCATTACCTTGGTATCAGATTGTTACGAAGTCTCAGAAATTTGGTGAACAGTGAGTCCGCATTCAACATTTGCAGCAAAACTATTCTCGAGCAATTGGGGTGTGAGAATGCTCCTTTAAGACCCTCAAAAAAGGTGGTTAGAACGGGCGATCACACTCTTATGCAGGAAATTGGAGAAATCACCCTTCCATTAGGATATCATGATTGGGTTTGTAATGCTGAGTTTCAAGTAATTGATAACCCGAAAAGCCTCATTTTCACCTTGGGAAAATCATGGTTACAACATATAGGAGCAATTGCCTTTGCACTTCATCAAAAGGTCAAGTTTTCAACCCCGGGCGGTGTAATAACTATTCATGGAGATGCAGTCTTACCAAGCATGGCAACCAAAGTATGCAATATGGTGACTTTTGGGGAGAGTTTAACTTCAAGACCGAAAAAGGAGAACTGTGAAAAATCATTATGGGACTTGCTATCAAACTCCTCAATGTATCGAGAGGCCTTTAGTGATTTCCTTAAAAAGATAATCATAAATGCCTCAACCCCTTTTAGAGATTTGAGGGAAATCTTTAAACTTGATCCTCACCAAGTGAAAGACGATATGATCATAAGGGGTTTTATAAAAGATACACTAGATCATGTAATGGTATGCCGCAATGTCAAGTATCACCACGTTCGCATCGACGAAGGGTCTTCCATTAACATGTGCTCGTATCATACATTTGTTGATTGGGAATTCGAGGAGAAAGAACTTAAACCTGTAACAGTAGATGATCTTTGTATTAAATATGTATATGAGAATGTATGTAATTAAGAAAGTTGATGCTATTGTTAAATACAAAGGTGTAAGTTTTACCACGAGTTTCCTAGTTTGTGACGTGCTAGTTCTCTATGATATCAAACTTCGCCAGCCTTGGATGTACCAATATCATCCCCTTATGTTAGTTCAATCCCAAAAAACACCAACACAACCTAATGATTCTTTAACTATTCAAGATGGCTCCAAAATGTTAATCCTACAGCCTAAATTTCCAAATAATAAAGACCCACGCCCAAATGTATCCACCATTGAGCAAGCCAAGGCCTCTCGCCAAGAAAACACCATCACCCATTTTCGCCATACTGGCCTGAACTTCTATATGATGTGCCTATCCATGAATCAATGTACTCTCAAAATGTATTCAAAACCTTAGATGCTTTTCATTCTTCCTCACAAAAAGGCAAAAACATTGAACATCACGATGTCGACTTAGGGCTCACTTTTACAGATAGTGAGTTACCCCAAATCACTATCATAATGAGCCATTACATATCACTCTCCAGCATGGTTCAAGTTATATTAATCACATATTAGTTGACACCGGAGCCGACATCAATCTTTGTTCTCGTGAATACTTGTACGAGTTGGGGTACAATGATTTACATATCACCTATCGTTCCATTTTTGTCACGGGTTTTGATCAAATACCAAGGGAACTGACGGGATCTTTAATTTTACCTTTAGTACATGAGGACGTTTTGTTCAACATAGAGCTTATAGTGGTGGATTTCCGACTCACAAGCAACTTGTTACTAGGAAGACCTTGGCTACACGGGTGTAAAGTAGTCTCATCTAGCTTGCACCAAAAGCTAAAAAATGAGAGCATCATGGGGCATCGCAACTATATGTGGTGACTATAGTAGGGGAGTCTATGAAGGAGAAAGCTCGTCAAACTATGGCGGTTAAATAAACACCATAAGTACAATGGGTCATTGCATAGAGAATGATGAAGATGTTGAAATTAGGCGCCCGCCATTTGCAAAGAGAACGATATATTTTACTATTCCAGAGAATGAACGGGACAAGCCAAATTGGATGCCCAATAAGGCAAAGGCTGATGACATCTGAAGGAGGTTTGAATGGCTTTACGACAAAGATATAGCAATTCCTTATGAGGGGGTTGAAACATCTGCAAATAAAGTGGCATCCCTTCGAGAAATCATGGAACCTTACATTTTTCTCGACAACATCAACCTCTTCACAACAGAGTCGTGCATGGTAGTGTGTAAAGCATGGGCATCATGGATCTTGGACAAAGAAGATAACCCTTTCTATGTCGCCAAACGGAAAACTGCTTGGGAGAAGCGACTTTTGACCGGGAAAATAGATGCATGGTATTGACCTTGGCTACATTTTCATTAAAGTTTGTTGTAAAAGTTTTTTTTTTATGTGAACTACGAGCGACTTGATCCCTGAAAAAAAAGAAAAAAAAAACAAAGAAAAGAAAAACAAAAAAAATCTTGTAACAGGGTACGTAGGCAGCTCGCTTTGAGCGCAGTTGCAAAAAAATTAAAATTTTGTTTTTTATGTTGAACTATGATGGGCCTGATTTCCTGAATCACATTACACTTAGCACATCTTCGCACTCAGGAATACGTAGGCAGCCTTCGGGCACGTTCACTAACAATTTGTTATTGTTGCAGGTTTCATTTATTTTATTTTATTTTATTTTGTTTACTTTCCTTCATGAGGTGGAAAATAGACTGAAAAGAACATTAATTCATATATATATAGTGATACAACCATAATAATGTTTTAAAATACATAATACAAGGGTTAAAAAGGCCCTAACTGAATATCAGGAGACGGTGGAGCTTCAAACACCTCTGTTTGACCCCAAGTAAATCCTTGGCAATGGTCAACCATGAGGCAGGCTCCTCGAAGCATATCTTGAGGGGAATGTCGAATACTAACCTCCCAACCACGAGAGCGCATTAGGAGTAGTATGTCACACAACTTTTGCTCAGCATGTGCTGGGTAGACATCTAGTCTAGCCAGAGATGAGATGAAGCGGTTAACATCCATCATTACTTCTAGTTGTTTCACCTCTAGAGAGCGAGCCTTTTGAAACCCATTTTACAGTAAACAAAGCAAGAAAAAGGAAAAGCTAGGTCCTCTAAGCCTTGAGCCAAAACCAAACTTCCAAACATGCCCAGGTTCTCGCAATGTATACCCACCTCTACATCCCTCTGAGCCATCTGATGAAGCTGCTAGAGATAGAGTATGAGGATTTTCTTGTGACCAAGAAGTAGTTGACAGTGCCTTAGTTAGTCTATCTATTATCATGAAGAGACTCCTTTAACCGATTGACCATAAAGTCTCAGGGAGATGAGATATGTAGCGCCTATGACGCGGAGGTAGTTTCTGAAGGAAATTCTCTTTAGATTCTTGATAGTTGGAAGGACCACCCATCATCATTGTTAAATGATTATAGGTTGTGAAATCTGATATACCTAACCAAGGATGATTGACCGAGCTGTGAGGTGGACCTCTCCCCTAGCGTGAGGAAGTTCCAGTATAAATACTGCGAGGGGTATTATAAGCCGATATGGCTATGGATCCTTCAGACAACCGAGTGAGCGAAAAGAAACATGTGTCACTCCACAAGAATAGAGTTTATGGGAGAGGAATTATGCCCTGAAAGAATACAAGACTTTGTTACGTCTATATTCTCAGAGACCTCAGCTCCCTTCCGATTGAAAAATTTTAGATGAGTATAACCAAACAAGTAGGGAGATATGTTTTATGCAGTATGGAGATATTACTTAATATTTAACTCGTACTATACCCATGAGCATCCCAAAACAATAGCCTAAGAGACGAGTACATGGGTAGATTAAAAGGGTAATGTGATGATAGGTTTGGACACTCTACGAGTTGGCTAGCGAAAGGGAGGTTTTGTTGACTTATAATAGCTATGATGGGGTAAACCAAGTCTATAGGGAAACGTAGGGACAGAGACATGGCTAACACCATTGTGTCTGCCATAAATAAGAAGAGTGACTCTAGGGAGCTATTTATCTCGAATACTTGGGGTGGACTAGTCACTAGTGCAAGTTTCACTAGAGGAACTGAAGGTGGAATAGCCGGAGAATTATGATCGTAGGGGAGAGAAAGGTTCTCCCTAGAAAATTGAGATGGATGATCTTCTGGTCGTGTTGCACCAAGAATCTCGTTGCGTTCTCTCTCTCGTAATTCTTGCAGAGAAGAGCGTGAAGTGTTTGAGAGAAAGTGAATTAAATCTCTAACGCGTGAGGCATTATGATCCATAACTCAACTTTGAGCAAAGTGAGAAAATCTCAAAAGAAAACACTTGAGATTTTAGAGAGAAAAGAAGTGAGAGTAAACGATCCTTATTCAGGTTTCAGGCTTATATAAGCCAGTAACCAATGGTGTGTTTAACACACAAGGAATCTTCATAGTAGGGTCCAAGGTTTTTTTTTTTTTTTTTTTTTTTTTTTTTTTTTTTTTTTTTAAATTTAAAAACTTTTTTTTAGAAAAAAGGGGTGTTCATTTCTTTTTTTTTTTTAAAAAATGTTTTATTTATTCTTATCTTTTTAGCTTGTCGAAGAATTTTTTTGTAATGTTCCCTTTTTACCCCAGGAAATCTACCTGGACCCGCACAGGATCTAGGCTTGTCCGACAAACCTCTTCTCACAGTTTACAATCTGATTCAGTATCCTTCTCACCGGGTTATTCAATGCCAAGGGAAATTCATTCTCCACCACCGAGCGAAATGTCTGAGATCCCTGGTCATGAAAGTTCGCTAAACCCTGATCCATCTAATGATATTCGAAGAATGATGCGAGCTATTTTTGATCGTCAGGATACTATGGAACGATCAATACAGAGTTTGTTAAGACAGAGTGTAAGTGCTCCTCCTCCTCCTCACCATGATTCAGAGATAGTTTCACCATTGCATTTAGATGATGGAAATGGTGATGGAGAAGCTCCTACCAAAGTCGAGGAAGATATTCTTAGGCTCAAGGAAGTACTAAAGGGTATGACCAAAGTAGAACCTTGGTTGGATATTCATGGTCTCACCTTATTTCCAAAAGCACGACTGCCACCTGGGTTTAAGATGCTGAATCTCACGAGATTCGATGGTATAGGAAGTCCCACCAATTTATTGAAATTGTACGTAGGGGCTATGAGTCCTTGGGGTGTTGATGAACCTTTAATGGCACTATTGTTTCAACAATATTTAGATGGGGCTGCTGCTCATTGGTTTCTTAATCTGGAAAATTCAAAAAAAAAACTTCATGGGCTAATACTGTGCAAGAATTTTCTAGCCATTACAGATATAACGAAGAGATCGATGTAACAAGGAGGGATTTGGAGACAACTGCCCAAAATCACAATGAAACGTTTTCTGCCTTCATCACTAGGTGGAGAAATAAGGCTGCAAAGATGGTAAATAGGCCAAGCGAAGAAGAAAAATTGCAGATGATAGTGAAGAATCTTCTTCCCGTCTATCAAGGACGAATGGATTTCCAATATTTTCCGTCATTCAAGGCTCTCATATCAACAGGAACCTTGGTGGAGGATGCTATAAAAAAGGGAGATATCAAGAAGGATGAGGGAAGCAGTAGTGACACTTCTTACAATCCTAAGTTTAGGGGCAACAGGAAAACCAATAATAATGACTCAATAACTTCAAAACCAACAAATTTGATACATAATATCGGCGCCGCTCCAGCATTCCAACTTAGGCCACGAAGGAATTTTTCTCCTTTGAACATGACCTACGCTCAAGCTTTCTCCAATCTAAAAAAGGCCAACCTCGTTCAACCTTTGAACCCAAGGCCACCCCCAAGAAACCCTTCTCCCAGCTACAACCCAAACCAACACTGTGAATTCCATCAAGGGCCTGGGCATGACATTGAAAATTACACAGCATTGAAGCACCGTATTCAAGATCTAGTAGATGGAGGAAGGCTTTCAGTTGGGGCATCCTATGATAAATTTAAGAACACACAACCTAGCACCATTAATAATCCTCTTCCCAATCTTAAGCCTCCTGTCTCTATGAACACCATCTCCTCTTCTAGTAACCAGATTGATCCAATATTATGAATGGTTCGAAATGCTCCTCAAATGTATGAAATGCCATTATCCGAGAATTATGTGTGTGTTGTGTATGATCACTCCACTCAGCAAAAGGTAAAGCTTGTGCCATGCAAGGGTTCTGGTGTCATCTTCAATAAAGATCCGTTCTCTGATGTCTACGCCACTATGGGTTATAATGGGGCATTTTGCCTAATAGATGATGAAGAGGATGCTCTCTCGTTGTTGTCAATTGCTGAGAAAAATGCTGGGGCACACCTTAATACCCCTAGTAATTTTCAATGTCCAATCTACCTTGACGATCTTAGTGATGATGAAGATCTACGTGTGGCTCATTTGACTCGTCCAGGTCGCCACTTTAAACCTTCATATCTTGAAGATGAGAACCCAGTTGAAGCCTTGAGAAGGAAAGAAAAAGACAGGGAATTAGTAGAGATGAATAAGGAAGAAGATGATGCTATTAAGTGCATGAAGGAGGTTAATGCAAATGTTTCTATATGGAAGTTACTAACTCATTCATAGCCTCATCGGGCTGCCATTCTAAGACATCTCAATGAAGTTTCAATTGATCCATCCATAACACCGGATCAAATGGTAGGACTTATTCATGAGGCCGATCGCAAATTAATGTTTACCGATAATGATCTCCCAGAAAGTGTCAATCATAATAACTCTTTGCACATTACTATGAAATGTCATGGGTGGACAATACCCCGGGTACTTATTGACAATGGTTTTGCCATCAACGTATGTTCTTATCGAGTTATGACAAAGCTCGGTTATCAAAAAGAAGATTTGACACCTTCAAGCCAGGTTGTTAAGGCTTATGACAATGCCAAAAGGGATGTTTTGGGGTCCATTGAGTTACTTTTGGAATATGGACCAGTAGCTAGAAATGTTGAATTTGTGGTAATTGATATTGAAGCGTGCTTTAACCTTTTGCTGGGTAGACCTTGGCTTCATGAGAACAGGGCGGTAGCCTCTACCTTACACTAAAAGGTGAAGTTGCTCATGGATCACGGTGCGGTGACACTCGTGGTTAATCCAGAAGTTATGAATGTTTATAATGTTGGAAAATCAATGCTCTATTTAGATGAAGAAGAGGGTAGCCGATTAGACGAATTCACTATTTATAATGTTGGAAAATCAGTGCTCTATTTAGATAAAGAAGAGGGTAGCCGATTAGACGAATTCACTATTCATAATATTGGATTTGATTCATTTGGCTCATGGAGAGAAGAAGAGGAAACGGAGGAAGATCCAGAAGGGGACTTAGAGAAAGACGAAGAAACTGAGGAAGATCCAGAAGAAGAAACTGAGGAAGATCCAGAAAAAGAGTTTCAAGAAAATGACAATGATTCTGAGGTTAATCCCCAAGAAGCTAGAGGTGGAATAAACTAGTCCAATGAAGATGAGGTAGAAGAAGAGCCCCAAACTCCAAAAGACAACGATCCTTGTTTTAGAGGAGAATCTTGGACAAGTAACTCTTTTAGACAAGGTCATGATGAGGGATCTCGGAAAAGATCTAGGGCCGAGGATTTTGATTTGGATTTTGATATCCTGTGCTATAGAAGTTTAGTGTACCCGGAGGAGTTGGTTCTTTTCCCTAACTACAGACATGAAGATCGCTACCATAATCTCCCCCAGTTCGAGAAGTTCAATGGGTTGGGAGATCCCATCCTCCATTTATACAACTTTGTGAACACCTTGTATCCCTTAAATGTTCCAGAAGAGAATTTTCCCATGTTATTCAACAGAAGTCTGGGCACAAATGCGTTATCCTGGTATTATACCTCAGGGGTAACAATTAAAAGTTCTTGGGGAGAAATTGCTCAAGCATTCAGTGATTGGGCATTTGAGTTTCGACAGACTGACACTGAAAAGCCGAAGCTAGTGAATATGGAGCAAAGTGACCGCGAATCATTTTCACATCTTTTTTCAAGATGTTCTTACATTCGGGCTCAACTTCGTTTTCCCATTACTGGTCGGGAGTTCATGTTGATATTACTAAGGAAGTTTAATGATTTTTATTATCGTCATATGGTCTCCGTCAAATATGCCGACCTCTCGCACATGGAGAAACATGGTTACGAAATTGATGCCTATCGACTACAAGAAAGAAGGCCTAGGGTGCACCTTCAAGGTGAAAGGGCTAACAGGGGGATATTCACTCGAATCGACGAACCATTGAGTGTGGTGTATGATCGTTTGAGCAAAAAAGGTATTCTTTGGGCAAAGAGCTATGTGTATTCATTACCACCACATGGAACCGATATGAGACAATATTGCAGTTTTTGTCATTAATATGGGCATAGAACAAATACTTGTTATGACCTTAAGTGTACGATCCAGGATCTCATTGATCATGGAATCATCACTCCAAACTCGGCACAACCATAGACCTCTCAAGCGGATTTGTTCCTTCAACTGCTCGAACAAGGTCGTATCAAGCCACTACATCGTCGAGCAGGAGTTGATCCTGTCGGGCCAAATATCAACAAATATTGCCACTATCATCAGTTACATGGTCATGATACTAACAAATATCACGCCCTCCGTTGGTGC
Organism: Chenopodium album; assembly: GCF_948465745.1. NCBI lineage: Eukaryota > Viridiplantae > Streptophyta > Magnoliopsida > Caryophyllales > Amaranthaceae > Chenopodium > Chenopodium album. The sequence continues at coordinate 24,281,277 of NC_137853.1, read as the reverse complement.
ATAAAGCGTAGCACTGGGATTTCTTGCCCGAATCCAAAAGTGTCCATAAATGCTCTGTCCATTTTGACACGCGAAGACGATCCCACTCTTTTGATTGCTCGTCACTATGTGGAGAAGATATCTCAACAAAACTACTAGAAAGGTTGCTCTAGGATTGTCGAAAACCCTGAAGCCTAAGGAGTATCTCTACATGGGAAGGGAAGCATCTGCAATCACTACAACAGTTTGGTGATCTCTATCTTACTCTCCATAAGAGGGATGAATAAGAGGGGTAGTATGAAATTTGTAATCTAAGCATTTTTTTCTCAATATTTTCTTTTAGTACAAAGAACTACGTACAGCTTGATCCCCCATAGCACTATTTCATGATCATACACAAATATTTTACTCGCACGCACATTGTTATTGGGGTACGTAGGCAACTCTGATTGAGTGCAGCTGTTTCAAAAAAAAAATCTTCTTCTTTCATTTTGATCTACGATGGGTCTGATTCTCCAAAAAAAATCGAAAAAAAAAAACAAAAATCTGTCTGAGCCCTTATGGCATGACCCAAAATAATTAAAAGATTTTTTTTTTTTGGAATAAACACCCGACTAACTTATCTAACTTAACAAACGTCTTTTAAATGTTTACCAAAATCTTTTTCCCGCATGCATTTTTGCATTTATCATTTACTTTTTTTTTTATTATTATTTTCAAAAAAGGAGGAGGAAATCCTAATCTCGAATATGTAACGTTTAGGTATCCTTTGCCAACCAATGACCAACCAAACTCGAAGATCTACTCTACCCTCAAATTCCATTCAAATACCACAAACACTTACTAGAGGACTTCAATTGATGTTGAAAATGGGTTATGTTCCAAAAGATGGTTTAGGACGGAACGGTGAAGGCATGAGGCACCCGATCCCAATAATTGATAAGCGAAATCGTCATGGTTTGGGTTTCGATGAGAAAATGGGTTCTAAAGTTATGAAAAGGAAGTCTCTCACCTTGAATGGGCAATTTGTGTTGCAAAACGACACTAGGCCGTTTTATGAGTTTCCTGAAACTTGATATGACTTGGATAAAGAGAAAATTCTCCTTGGGTTAGAAATTTTCTTTGTAGAAGCAAGGAATGAAGAACTTATTAAGAAATTGTTAGATAAGAGATCGGTATTTAAGAAAGATATTGATTGGGCTGACCATATAAAGCAAGGAATTCTAAGAGGTTTGTTTTCATCGATTTCTGATTATGAAGCTCGATTCGATCCTATTACACTTATCACTCCAATAAAAACAGAAGTTGAAAACAACATCCGACCTGAAACTCAAGAACAATTCCTTCCTTTCCCCGAACTATATTCTTTTCAGTCCTCTACCTCCGACGGTTATGAAACCGATAGCTCATCATCTAGCCAAACATCTATCCATACTCTGCCTGATATCTCATAACATGAAGATATCGATAAAGTTACTTGTAAACATATTTGCGTACAAGAAATTGATCTTGATCATGATGCATTTTCTAATAATGAACTTTTCAATGAACCTAAATCATGTGTGACACCCATGGAAGAGTCTATAACTGTAAACATAGGTATGGATAATGATGTAAAAGAAGTCACGATAGGATCTTCCCTTTCCCTCGATGAACAAAATGCATTCATTATTTTTACTTAAAGAATATGTGGATGTGTTTGCATGGTCTTATGCTGATATGCTTGGTGTCGATCGTAATATTGCTGAACATCGTATACCACTCTACCCTGATAGCAAGCAAAAGCAACAACAGCTTCGTAGAATGAAACTAGAAGTTAGTCTCAAAGTTAAAGAAGAAATTCAAAAGCAGCTTGATGCCAACTTCATCAAACCAATCAAGCATCCGGAATGGCTGGCGAATGTGGTAGTAGTGCCCAAAAAAGATGAAAGGGTCAGAGTATGCATTGATTTAAGTGATTTAAATTCACATCACCAAAAGATAATTTTCCACTACCCCACATTGATGTTCTGGTTGATAACACTGCTGGACACGCCATGTTCTCATTCATTGACGGATTCTCGGGATACAATTAGATACTTACGGACACCCCATGGGGAACTTTTTGTTATAGAGCAATGCCCTTCGGATAGAAGAATGCTGGGGCAACCTATCAACGGGCTGCAACGACCATTTCGCATGATCTCATGCATGATATTGTGGAGGTCTATGTTGATGACATGATTGTCAAAAGTCATGACCGTGAGACGCACATTGGTGCTTTAAAAACATTCTTTGACAGAATTAGGAAATACAACCTGAGATTGAATCCTCAAAAATGTGTCTTTGGAGTAACTTCGGGAAAGAATCTGGGCTTTGTTGTAAGTCAAGATGGAATTAAAGTTGACTCTGACAAGGTAAAGGCCATACAAGAGCTTCCTCCACTGAGAACAGAAAAGGAGATTCGGGGATTTCTTGGTAGAATCCAATATATTAGTAGGTTCATATCACATTTGACAACCCGGTGTGAACCTATATTCAAGTTACTTAAGAAAAATGTTCCTAAGAAATGGAATGACGAATGTCAGGCTTCATTCGATTCAATGAAAGAATACCTCTCCAATCCTCCAGTTTTAATGCCACCAAAGCCGAGGCAGCCCTTGATATTATATCTTACTATTACGGAAACAACCATGGGAGCTCTTTTGGCACTGTATCAAGAGGGTACAAGGAAGGAAATAGCTATCTACTACCTCAGTAAAAAGTTCCTTGAGTATGAAACTAGATACACTCCTTTGGAAAGAGCTTGCATTGCCCTTACTTACCCAACAAAGAAGCTTCGACATTATTTGCAAGCACATACTACTTATCTAGTTTCGAGGTTAGATCCAATCAAGTACATTTTTGAGAAGCCAATCTTGAGTGAAAGAATAGCAAGATGGCATGCGATATTGTCAGAACTTGACATTCAGTGTGTGAATCAAAAGTCTGTCAAAGGGAGGGCTATATCTGAAGCTTTGGCTGATGGACCTATATTGGGTGATGAATTTGATGATGACTTTCCAGATGAACATATTTTTTGTCTTAGTACATCACAATGTAAGATCTATTTCGACGGAGCCTCTAACAGGAAGGGCAATGGTGTAGGAGTATTATTAATTGATCCTTATGGAGTACATATTCCCTTCCCTGTGAATCTTAGTTTCCCAATGACGAATAACACGGATGAATATGAAGCTTGCATCTATGGAATCAAAGCAACATTAGCAGCTGGTGCAAAAAATCTCACAGTATACGGTGATTCCTATCTCATAATTTCCCAGACTATTGGAGCTTGGAAAGTTCGGGATGAAAGGTTGCAAATGTACACGGAGTATCTTCAACAATTTATCCTATTCTTTAAAGAAATAGAGTTCAAACATCTCCCTCGTGAGCAAAATAGCTTCACCGATGCTTTGGCAAATATTGCGATAAATTTGACTTAGGGCGATGATGTGAAGGTACAATCAGTAACGATTATAGAAAAAGAAGTTCCAGTGGTTAATTTTGAACCAACAATAGCTCTATTAACCCAAGAAGACAATGAGGATGCTTGGTATGCTGATGTTAAGAAGTATCGGATCGATGGAGAATATCCTGAAGGAAGTCACAAGAAGGATCAGTTGGCTATACGAAGGCTAGCTTCTCATTTCACAATATTAAAAGGTTTATTGTATCATAAAAGTTTCGATGGAAATTTGCTATTATGCATCGACGAGGAACAGACACAAAGGATCATGGAAGAAGTACACGGGGGAGAATGTAGGCCTCATATGAATGGACGAATGCTTGCTCGGAAGATTCTTCGAGCAAGTTATGTTGGACAACTTTGGAAAGTGATTGCATCCATTTCGTACGAACATGCAAAAAATGTCAGCTATTCGCAAACCTTAATCACATGCCGCCAGTTAGCCTGAATAATTTTACTTCGCCATGACCTTTTTCCAGCTGGGGCATAGATATCATTGAGCAAATACATCCGAAAGCTTCGAACGGGCATCAATAATATATATTGGTTGCTATCGATTATTTTTCGAAACGGGTGGAGGCATCATCATATTCAAAACTAGGGGCAAAACAAGCTTCAAAATTTGTAATCAATAACATTATATGTCGGTATGGGGTACCTTTGGAAATTATCTCTGATAATGGTTAACAATTTGAAGGCCATCTTAAAGAAACCCTTGAGAAGTACAAAATCAGACATCACCAATCATCACCATATCGTCCTCAAACCAATGGAGCTGTTGAAGCAGCTAACAAAACCATCAAGACCATAATCGCCAAGATGACAGATAGGGCTCGAGAATGGCCTGATAAACTTCCCTATGCACTTTGGGGATATAGGATTTCCATTCGAACACCAACTGGGACTACTCCATATTCTTTGGTATATGGAATGGATTCACTTCTTCCATTCGAAACAGAGATTCAATCGCTTCGCGTAATGAATGAAAGCGAGATATCTGAAGAACAATGGTTTAGAGAACGATATGATGAGCTTTCCTTAGCAAGTGAACGAAGGTTGCAAGCCCTTCACAACATCCAAATTTATGAAAGACGCATTGCTCGGGCTTTTAATAAAAAGGTCAGGGAAAGGAATATACAAGAAGGAGATTTGGTACTCAAGGAAAATCGAGCACCGATTCATGATCCACGTGGAAAGTTCAAGCCAAACTGGTCTAGTCCCTTCCTGGTTAAACATCTTACACCAATAGGGGCAGTAAAATTGATGGATCTTGATGGTAATGAGTTTGTTCATTTCACCAACCTTGATCAGTTGAAAAAGTATTATTCTTGATTGGTACAATGTTGTATTTGTGAGATTCACAAAAAAAAAAAAAAAAAAAAAAAAAAAAAAAAAAAAAAAAGAAAAGAAAAGAAAAAAAACGTGAATATCCTACTAGCTTTAGATAGGTATATGTGTATCATGTTAAAGTTTATATATCATTCATGTTTGCATTGCATGCTTAAGGGTCATGTAGAAATATTGATTATTATTAAAAGATCATGATCAATTCAATACTTAACAAAATATGATTACAACGAACAAACTTTTTTTTTATTTAATCATTACACAAACTCTCTCTCTTTTTGGTGAGATTACATCCACCTTTAACTATGAAAATAGCAACCACATACACCATTCCCGAAGGACCAATGCCTTCGAACATGATTTCTTCTTTTGGAATTGAAAATACAGTAGCAAGGAAAACACAAATACAAATTCTGAAGTACAAATAACGAAATCCCTCTAAGGATTTATTCAAGCATCACCCTCGAGGTCCTCCAATAACCATATTGTGTAGGACGCGGTTGGAACATCATCTTCGAGGAATGAAAGTGCTGGAAGCATTCGTACAAATTTCCATACACGAGATCACGCCCTAAGAGCTTCCACACTACCAATTTCATAAGTGGTACAAGGTACCACTAGGAGCTCATGGAGCTTTAGGAGTCGTTGGAGTTGGCCCGCTTGTCTCAAGCATCTCCAAGGAAGATAGAATTTGACGCGATACAATCTTGGAAGTTGAACACCTCTGCGCCTGCTAGTGCTAATTGTTATGGAATTTATGTCGAGAAATAAAACGATCCATTCTACATCAGCTGGAGCAAAGACGTCTGTCCATCCACCATGGTTGCAACATTGACGGAATATAGGAAAAAAGCCTCTCTCCCGAATATGTCGGGTTTAGTAAGGAGTTCGAAAAGGTGGTCTAGACAGCTTGAATTTCTCGCATAACCAAAGTTGAAGCTAAATTGGACGCCCTTTAACAAAACCATCTGTATTTTATTTCAAATGGTCAAGCCTCAGGATAAGAGGCCCTAAACGGTTTCCTGACTCAATCTATGACAACAAAGAAAGGCAACGAACATGACAGGTAATAATGATTCCTTGAGTAAAACAAGGCCGGATAATAAAAGGATGCAAGCTCTTTCTTGGCACTTTTTGAAATCCTCATTGTTGGCAAATTCACAATGAGATAAAGAGAAGGTTTCAAGGAAGTTCTCTAAAATTAAAATGTCAAGCTGATGAGTGACATTTATGGCACTCATTTGATCTCTTTTATGATGATTTTCAGTTCATTTTGTAGCTCTTTTCCTTAGTTTTCTAAGTTTTGCTCTTTATTTTGTTAGTTTGTGCTTTTCGTAGTTAGTTTCTTTATTTTGTGCATTTCATTGTTCATTCGTTGTTTTTCTCTTCTATTTGTTTGTTTTTGTTTGTTTCTAGGTTATGATCGAGTTTCCAAGAGATTCCCGAGCCTTCCTCTTACATCTCTCATCAAGTTGGATGCCTTGTGTTAACTTTTGGAGCTTCAAGTTTGGAGGAATTCAAGGGGTAAGTCTAGAGACCGGTGCACGTATGCGGTGGGGGCGTCATCTTTGCCACAGACCCACCAAAATACTCATTTCAAGATTGCATACTTTGATGTTCATCACCATCACCTAGACATGCGCACAAGGATGAGCAAGGTCGAAGAAGAGGAGAAGGGAGACCCAGCCAGGTGCGAGCGCGCATGGCTGTGGTGCGGCCGCGCACCTGCTAGGTGTGGCCGCACCTACCTGGGTGCTCTGTCCGTACCCTTCTCCGTGCGCCCGCGCCTCCCGAGGTCTATTTTTGGACGATCTAACCAACTTTTCCTTTGTATATTTTGCTATATATTCTTTCCTTCTATTTTTAGAGAGAGAAGTAATTAGATAATCATTAGAGAATAGAATTAGAACTTTTGATCATATTTTTATAGAGAGAAACTCTAGTTTTGAAGAGAGAGAAATTCATGGTGAATTGTTGATGATTCAAGATTTCTTCATTTCAATTGATCTTTGATTAAGTATTGTAAGGATTACTCTTCTTTGATTAAATATATAGTTTGATTTTAGTTGATTTCATTTGTTTTTCATATGCTTGTTGATTGTTTGGGTTTGATTGAAGTTTCATTGGTTTTTGTATTGATTTTAGATTTCTTAATATGATCATGATGAATGTGTTGATTAGTTGTGTTTTGATCTTAATTACCATGATTAGTGAGTAGTTTACTTGCTAGGGCAATGGTGAAGCATGTATGAGTAATGGATTAGTGCTAATTGGGGATAATTGATGGAGTTGATAGTGTGATTAAATTTGGTTGATGAATCATGTGCATGTGTGTGATTAATTGAAGATTGGCCAACTTTGATTGTTGCACTAGATTGCATTGTAAGTTCACATTGATACGGACCATTGATTTGTGGCTTGCATTTACACGATTGAGGTGTCTTGTGATGTTTCCTAGCTAGAGTTTATCGTAGTTGACGCTAGTTAGACCTCTAGGAGAATAGCTTGATATGCTCTATTGGTTGCATGATTGATTTTCCCTCACATTGTTTGACTTAGCCAATTTGACCTCCCAATCAGCCAATTCCATTATGAATGCATGTGGATCCTAGCCCTAGTGCTTATCATATTTGATTTCTTAGAGTTTATTTGTTGTGTTCATTCTAGTCTTTGCATTTACAACCCTACCTTTTGATTTCGGGATAGCTTAGCCATAAACAATAGACCATTACTCACCATTCCTTTGGGTTCGACCCTTGACTTACCAATATACTTGTATAAGGGTTGGTTAAGTGTTATAAATTTTGTTTGACCGGTTGGGGAGGGTAGTCCAACGACCTACCATTTCACCATCGATCACAAGCAGGCGATAATTGCTTTTCATATTTAATGGTATACCTAGCAAATCCCTCATAACCGCATTAGTTGCCCTTGGGTCAGCAGGTGTAATCACACGACCTTCTTTATGAAGACCAAGTAAACCCTCCACTTCTTCTAGAAGAGGAGTCATTTCCGTCTCTCCAAAGCGAAAAACATGGCGTTCTTAATCCCAAAATTCGACAGTAGCATGAATCATATCATACCGAGGTTGAATAACTAGGAGAGGGGTAAATGGTTCTGGTGAAGACACTTGTATAAGGGGAAAGGCGAGGTGGAGAAATATTTTCTACCACCCCTTTTAGTTAGAGCTTTCTAGCTCCACTGATTTCATTGAATTCTTGAAACATGGCATTCATTTTTTTTTAGAAATTTGAGGAGAGAAGAAATAAGACTTAAGAAGCTTGAAAGAAGAAGAAGGGAGTTGATTTGGTGTAGAAAAGAATGAATACCACCTCCTTTTATAAGGGTGGTGGTGGTAATGGAGCCGGGAAGAAAAGGCCGAAGGAGTTTTCTTTTCCGAAAACTCAGTACAAACCACTTATTGTTTTTGCATCCGAAATCCATAAACTACGTTTTTTGCAAGAATGATTGTTATTTTTTCTCAAGCTCGTGCAAATTAGAGTTTTGATCTTCCGCAAGGTTAAGCCAGTTTTTCAACTACACCCAAGCCAACATTTGTGTTGCAATTGAGTGAGGGTTTCACTCTATTTTTCAGCCAGTTTTTCAACTGCACCCAAGCCAACATTTGTGTTGCAATTGAGTGAGAATTTCACTCTATTTTTCAGCCAGTTTTTCAACTGCACTCAAGCTAATATTTAAATGAAAATCAATTGGGATTTTCCTTGTTTTTAGAAACATACATCAAAATTTTGTGTCTTTTCTCAAACATTGATTATCGTTTTATTTAAAGTCAATCAATGTGGGGTAATCTGTAGACACCAAATTTTGATCCTACCCTTGTAATTAATATTATTAATTATCTTTTATTTTTATAGTTATCGTTTTTGCAAATAGTAATTATTATTTTGCTAATTATTTTTATAAACTTAATGACGCTCGTTTTATTATGTAAACAAAGGAAACGAGTAATAATAATGATTTTTATTCATAATTTCCAAAATACATGTTACAATTTGTACTTCTAAACTACTAAATTAAAAAATATTGAAGTAAAACTGACACTACATGCATTTTTACCCTACGCCACTGAAGTAATTTTCGGTTTTTTTTTACTTGTGGATTAACAAGTAAATTTATACGGCCATTAGGAGGACCACTAGCCCCACAATGTACATGAAGTACACCCTTATCATCCTCATGTCTTCCTCAAAGGTGAAGACAGGCTGATCTTCCTGGTTTTCTTGAAACATGGTGGCCGAGTTTTAATGGTGGTTTTTTGTTTGGTTTTTCGAGTAAGGAGGAAGATGGAAGAAAATAAGAATTAAGTGGTGAGTGAAGATTTTGGATAAGGATAATTTCTTTTTATAGTAAAAAGTAAGTATTTTAGACTGTATTTTTATACGTATATGTATAATAATCGTATAGTATAAGGTACAATATTTTTGTCTCGCCAGGGGAACGTGTCATTTTCCTTATAAACAAGCGTTGTTCATTCCTTTAGAGTATAGTAAGTATATTCGTATGTTCACTCAGATTGTTAGAGTTTTTATTTTATCTAGTGATTCTTGTGATTTGTGCAATACCCTATTATATGACCAGTTTACCTATAAAGCCCACTACTCTAAAGACTCATGCCCAACCAATATAGGGAAATGACAAACATTCCTACACCTAAATGGGTACTATATGTTGTAGTATTAAAGGGAACTCCTTTTATGTACGCTTGTTATAATGTCTTTGTCTTTTTGTCCCGCGGTTAATACTTGATCCGATAAATATAAGTTCGGACCAAACCCATCGATATTTATCTAAGGATAATAGAGTATTGTACGGACGATAGTAAAAGGAGAATACCTGTGGGATGTATGAATACAACACGTAAGTTTAATTTATGAAAGGCAATTCTGCCATACTTTCACTAATCAGTGAGATCATCTGAAGGAGCGAAAAATAAGGATGCATTTGAGTGGTTATGGAAGCTCACGAAGCATTTTGGTTATGTACTCCACTGTTCAACCATTTGCATTCACTTGAACTTATTTTTATCATTAGTGCATGTCAGAAACCGTTTTGATTTGTATGATTTCTAGCAAAAATAGTGGATCTTGCCCCCTGGTTTTAGTTGTTATATTTCTTTTTTTTTTCTTTTTTTTTTGTGTTGTTTTTGGAAGTGCATGCATGGCACGTACTGACATTCCTTTGTACTTTGTCTTTATTTATTTATTTATTATTATTTATGTTTTATATTTTAGTCTAGTTTTTGTGACCTTTCGTCAATCTTGATAAACAATTGTCAATAGTGAAATAGCGTTACTTTTTTTTTATCCCCCGCAGTTAATATTGTATCCAATAAATTTCAATTTGGATCAACTGTATTAATATTTATCTGATGCTAATTGGGACGGTTGACTTTCATATGCGTCATGTATTGCATATCACTATTCAAACACTATTTGACACTATTCCAAATAGTAATTTCCGTCACGTTGATTTGCTTCGCCGACGTGAATTTGGTCTTCTATTTTATTTGTTTTCATGTTGTTTTGATATAGTTTTGTATCTTTTTTTTTAGACTATGATAAGTATAAATTTGTGTTTTAGTAGAGTAAAGCAAGATAAGAGTTCATCATTTTTTTTAAGGTCATTTGGTTAGGGGACTATATTTTACGTACTCTTGACTACTTTAAATTTATGACGTATGACTTAATATTGTATGATGTATTTTCAAGTTGACCATGTCAATCTTGTGATTTACTTTATTTTATATTTTTAATAAGGGTTATTATTTGTAATGATCGTATTTGTAAGGATTTGTCGTATGTTCTTGGGTAAATTTATATGTACTATCTAATAAGGGCAGGGGTGATTTTTCTTTTTACTTTTTTTTACTTACTCTGAAATATTTTGTCCAATCCTATTAGTATTGTAACCTAAGGTCCTTGTGTATCTTTTAGAGCTGGCATCTCATAGCTGAGTTTTATTGTATAATTGTTGATTTAACACCTTGGTGAGTATCTTAGTCACCAATTAAATTTAGGCACCCTGTTATCGTATACCATGTGAGTATTATTTTTGAGTTATGACATTGCTTGGTCATATATTTTTTTTTTTTTTATATTCCATGGCATTTTAGAACTTTTTTGTTATGTAAATATTAGAGTTGATTTTATTACGATTTTCTTTATTTTATCAGTTTAAGTGTTGCAAAAAAGATCAAGTAATTTTGTTACATATAAAACAAGAGAATTTAATATCAAGATTCTCATTATTAACAAAATCTTGATATTTACCAAAATAATCCTTGAATTATAATTTATTTACTTTATTTTATTTACAAATTAATTCTTTTATTTTCCTATAAATACCCATCTAATTCTCAAGTTTTAGACACACCGAAAAATTCCTAAAAATTCTCTCTCTAAAATTCTCTCTAAAATTTTCTCCTCTAATCTTTGCTTTAGCTAAAATTTCTCTAATTTATATTTATTTTTAAGTTATTAGCTTGTTAAAAGCATCTTATAATTAAGTTGTTATTTTTATTTTTATTTAAGCACTGTTATTATCTTTAATTCCTAAAAAAAAAACACAAAAATATTTCAAGTTCAAGCATTATTTTTCTTTATTATCCTTGTTAAAAAAAAATATTAGTTTAATTGCTTAAGTATTACTAGTCTATATTAAAAACCTAAAAAAAAGGTTTATTTCTTAAGATTTAACTTTATTTTTCAAGTTTATTTTCTCTAATCTCAAAATCATAAAAAAAATTCTTTAGCTTTATTTTGCATTAATTTCTTTAAATATCTCATAATTCCGAAAAAAATCACTTAGTCTCTTTTATTGCACTTTAACTAAGAAGTAATCTTCTTTTCATTCTTGATAAGTAAGAAGGGTTATCCAAAAAATTGCTACATCTAGTTCGAGGTATTACCTTTATTCCTTTCTTAATTTCCTTAATTATTATTATTATTATTATTATGCTAACTAATGTGTTTGTTTTCATGTGATGGTACCAATAGGAGTAATAACGATATTAGATGCTAAATTTGCTCTAAATCTTTCATTACTCCACATTAGAAAGCCAATCCTATTGGCGAGGTGATAGGTTACAAAGAGGGGGGTTAATTGCATTTTGCATCGCATCTCTTTCTAATGCATTTTAATATAAAAGTTTAATACATTCATGTGACTGCCTAAAGCAAGTATGTTTTTTAAGAATGATTTACTTCTTAAAATGAGCTTAAAGACCTAAAATATTAAGAGTTTAAGCAAAGGTGGTTCAAGTGTAAAGAATTATTTACCACGTCCCTATGATGGCCTATGAAGTAACCCTTACGACCAGAATCAGTTCTATTTCTTAAGCTCAAGATATAGAACTTTTCAAGAGCTTTCCAACCATATCTCACAATAATTTTTTCGATTTTTCTATGATTTTTAATGATTTTTTTTAGTTCAAGCTATCAAAGAGATGAAATATGCACGTTTTCCTCTTAATTGCTTTTTAAAATTGTACTAATTTCTTTTTAAAAAACTAATGGTGGTATGAAACCTATTTTACACTATATTATATATACACTTCTAAACTTATGAAGTTTTAATTAAAATGTCTATTATCTTATTTTTAAAATGACTTTAGAAATATGAGTTTTAACAAGATTTAATTCTAAGTGTTATTTTGAGAAACTTTAATATTATTTTAAAGATGACTTCAGAAATAAGAGTCTTTAATCCTAAATGTCGTTGTTTTAAAATCTTTAATCTTATTTTAAGATGACTTTTGAAATAAATGATGTCTTAAGGACTTTAATTTTCTTTTAAGATGACTTCAGATATAAGAGTTTTAACAAGCATTATTTTCTTTTATAATTTCGTGAACCTTTTTAATTCAAATCCTTTTGTGACACAAGAATGGATCATAACTTTGCTTGTTCGGTTTAATAAGTAATGATAGTTAATATGACGTTATGGCCTCATTTCCAAACATGAGGTTAAAATTAATTATTAGTTGTATAAGGTTGTAACAATTATCCATCTCCACCAAAAATAAACTAATATCCCATCATAATTACCCGATGGATTAATTGACAATCGGATATGATTAAATAGTTTATTGTTCCCTTTTATTTGGAAGTAATGCCTTGACAGGTGTCGTGTTTTACTTGGCCAATTCCATTAAGCCTAAACACATAACCCTTAAAACCTTACAAAAATTACCCTTGAGTGATTTTTTTTTTAAACCCAAAGTGAAATTATGTAGTGAACCCTTACAGTTTCACTCCAAAAAATACCTTGACCCACTTAAAAGTCGTCAATCGGGACGCATTTGTTGAATTTTCTTATTCAAAAGACATTTTTGGTGATCATTAATAGAGGTGATATTCCTCAACCAAGGTGGTTCATTTTACTCTTATGAGTGAATCCGTTAAAGATCACTAAAATCCCACTTACAAAAATGACATTTATGTCGACAATCCAAATTAAAAACCCAATGGAATTGGTTATTTTAAAACATGGTACTTGTCCGAACTACGAAGGTTTTGATCCGCGAGTGAATTCAAAATCTCACTATGATCGGTACGTAGTGAAACTTTGGTGCTCAAACCTACTTATATTAAATATGTATATTAATATATATACATATTATATATACATATATATATATATACATATATATGTATATATGTATATATATATATATACATATATATGTATATATATATATATATATGTATACATATATATATGTATATGTTTACATATATATATGTATACATATATATACATATATATATGTATATGTTTACATATATATATATGTGTATATATATGTATACATATACATATATATATGTATATATATGTATACATATATATATATATATACATATATATGTATACATATATATATATATATATATATATATATATATATACATGTATAATATATATACATATATATAATATATACATATATATATTTGTGGTTTACATGTCTTAAAACTTGAATTTTAACAACGCAATAGTAAGAGCCCGTTCCTTAGAACGGAAGGGAAGACGAGTTCCAGACGTTCGATTCTCTTAACCTGAACCCCGAACCCTGTGCCTTATTTCTTTTTATGGAGTTAGCAGTTGATTCTTTTTAAGATCAATTTCTTAAAATTAACTGTTTTTAAATCCGTCCTTATTCGGATAAAAATAAGGTGGCGACTCTAAGTTTTTAATTTTAAGTTTTATCAGACCCTTAAGTGAAACCTTGTATAGACCATTTTCTGTCCACTAAAAACCAGGTACCACAGTTCCAAGTACAAAGAAATAGATTTTTTGGTGATTCTGTGGATAGTCAAAACATCCTCCACTTCCATTATTAGTTTTGGAAATTAATCTACGAGAAATATATATAGCAAGCACTCAAAACATCGTTCACTTTCATTATTGGTTTGTTATTATTAGGTAGTTTGTGGTGAATATTTTCTTGCTCTTTGTTTATATACTATAAGTTTATATAATTTTTTGAGTTGGTGATTGCATACGTTTTTACCTTTTATTATTTTGCAGGATAATTCGAAAACAGCAGGAGGCAGGGTGAAGGAGTGAGGAACTGTTATTGCTTCATTCAGGAGTCAAAAGAAGCTATAATGCTATGGATACTTAACCTCTATGAACTGATATTAGTATAGAAATTTGTGTGGCATAGTTAATAGACTAATTAATGGTTGTGGTAATTGTACTTTGTAGGCAATGAATGTGAACTGTGCCATGGAGACAATGAGAAGGGTGTTAGGGAACTTTGACGAAAAGAAGATTCGTTTAGTTAAGGAAATGGGGTTTGGCGGTTTGTTTTATTGTGTTGGTAAGGGACTTCCACGAACGTTGGCATTCTGGTTTTGTACTAGAGTTGATGTGAGTCAAAGATGTTTGTTGACTGTGGATGGTAAACTTTTGCCGTTGGACCCTGTTCAAGTGCGTTGGGTATTGGGTATTTCATATGGTCCACGGGCTGTTCCGGATAAGGTAGTGGACAAAGAGGTCGAGGATAGATTGTACAATACATATAGCACGTTACATCCATGCGGTACAAGAGGTATTACTAAGAAGACTTTGATTGAATATTTGGAGGGTCCTTTGGCTGAGAAAAGTGAGTTTAAGAAGGTATTCCTAATGTATGCTATTAATGTATTGTGCTCATCGACATGCCATCATTTGAAGAAGACATTCCTTCATGGAGCCTGTGTTGCGGACAATGCATCTAAGTATTACTGGTGTGAGTTTGTCCTAGATCAGCTTATGAAAGCTCTAGGCCAGTTCTCTAAAAGATTTTATGGTAATGCTTCAGCAACAAGTAGTGGGGGATGTACTCTTTTCTTGGCTGTAAGATTCTTTAAAATTGCAGTGTCTTATTTGGCTTCTAATTAATGTTTATATTTAATGTGTAGAATTATTTTAATCTGAAAATGTAGATTTTTTTATCTTGATCGCCTTAATCAGATTCCGCTGAAGTGGGGTGTATTCCTAAGGATGAAAGTTTGGTCGAGACAGGAGATGAACAAGGCAATATCAGAGGAAAGTCAAATTCAATAGGAGGCAGAGGAAGGTTGTTGGCCCTCCAACGTTGCCGGTTGATTATGTTAACCACTGGCGACCGAAGTATATTCGTCGGTATCGAGATTCATTAGTCTAGTTTGTGATGGATCATTCATCTAGTCATGGATGAGTCAGGAATTTGGAGTGAGTCCTCATCTTATACTTATTGTTCTTATAAATTTTTGTATAGTATAGTGTATTGGTAAAGGATTTTTGAGTGTGAGTCCTCATCTTATACTTGTCTTATGATTTTTTAAATGTTTGTTTTGCTATTTTTAGGAGTGATATTCCCTTATTGAAATATGATGAGGACTTTGCGCCCGTGAGTATATGTGGTTTGGTTGCTAGTTGTGTGGGCCATATTTCTAGTCAGGTAGGTATATGTGTATGTTTCGAAGCTTATCATGTCAGTCCATGATATGTTATGTTATGTGTTACGGAAATTTATCATTTTCACATTATTATTCGATGCAGTATGTAAGGGTTGCAGCTAAAATATCTGAGAAGGTTTGGGAGATGCAATTTATTGGTAAGAGTAAGCGTTTCATGCTAGATCCCACCTTCGGAGTAAGTGAAAGAATCTGTAAGAAAACACCAATTTCTATTTTCATTGTTTTTCATCTTATTCATTACTTTGTTTTGGTTTGTTGTAGATGATGGTATTGAACTGTAATGGGCGTTTGGATGCAATCCAGAAGTTAGTGAAATCATGCATACTGCAAACAACTAAGGGAAACGGTCCCTAATAGAGTCAATGTGGTAAGTAATGGTTCCTACTCCTTCACTATGCATTAGGTAAATTTCCTTTATGTAGTTTGAAAGTGAACACTCTTGTTTTTCTTTAGTTTATTATTAGGATTGTTTAACTGTAGAATTGAATCTGAAAAGGTTACTAAAAAAGATAGATAATTTTACTAAAAAGGTAACTAAGTGTTTTGTTTAAATTAAATGACAGGTTTTTGTCCCGATAGTACGCGATGGACATTGGTGGTGCCTGGAATTTTTAATGAACATGGAGGAGGTTATTGTTATTAATTCAATTGAAACCAAAAAGGCAGTTGAAAGTAGGAGTTTAGAAGTCTCTCAGCTGGTATGTTGTTGAGGAGTACAGCTTCATTCAATAGTTTAGACCTCTTTATCATCAAATCCTCAACCTAGCAAATCATATCCCTCTATATTGATAATTTTACTAGGTTGTAGGCCATTGCCATGGATGTTGCATTTCAAAGCACGGATCCTTCGTAGCCAACAGGAACCATTGCTAACTGGGCTAGGACCTCCCTTAAAATGGCTCAGCAAGGCAATATGTGAGTTACTCTCCGTGCACTAGCACTCGATACATTAGTTAGTTTTTTATTAGGTCTGGTTATTCTGATTCTTGTTTTTGGTGGACTTGTTGCACAGTCACAGCTTCGGAGTACACATGATTATTGCAATCAAACGCAACGCCTATAAAATAATGAAACAAATGCCTCCAGTAAGTTATTTCACTATTAACGCTAATGTATCCACTCTTACATAATTACAAATGAAAGCTAATGAGATTTTGATTTGTTAGGTTGAGGATTTGATGATAGAGAGGTCATGGCTGCTTGTTGAAGACCTCTTGTTAGAATTCAACGAAGCAAGATACGATGTTTTGGAACTTATTAAACCTAGGGTTCTGTAATTCTTCCTCTCCCTTATTAACAACTATGCTATTTTGGTAATTTTAGCAGTTAAGTTAATTTTATTCTACATGTAATAGGGCCATTATATTAGGACCATTACTATTTGTAGTCCCATCAAGCTGTCTTATGTTGGTACTTTGGTTTTTGGGCTATGTATAGGGCCATTATATTTGTTGGGTGAAGTAAAAAGTTGGGATATTTCCTTTCAACCTCACTTTTTACTTAACCCAACAAAATGAAATGATATGCTTTGTTTTTAAGACATAATACATACATGTTTAAGTAAATCATAACATCTATCTATACATTATGCTAGTAATAAAACTTGGTGAAAGGTGGTGTTTGTGCTTCCAAAGAAATCCTTGAAGCGATTTCCGGTTGCTTTAAATACTTCCTTTGAACTGTTTGTGCATAATGAAAATATCTACAAGCTAACATGGAGTCTAACAAAGCTGCATTTTGCAGATTATTAAGGAACTTTAAATTAACAAGAACAATGGATTTAGCATTTTGTTGAATTATCAATTTAAGTGAAAAAATAAATCCACTCTTTGCCATGCCAAGATACACCATGAAATGACTTAAGTATCCCAAACTAATCACAAAAAAATTATACTCTATCTGTTCCAACTTTCTCTGTCTGGGGTGGGAAACTGAACATCTGAAAAACTTGCTTGATTGCTAATTTGCTAAGGAGAAGGTATGTGAGGAGAAGGAGAAAGGCATTTAACTAATCTGATAATTGGCTAAAATTTGACACAATGAGATCCCTCCTAATTGGCCCAATTCATGCTAACTCAGAACAGCTGTTGCTGAGTCACCTGACTATGCAAAACAAGCCAGCCTTTGACCTCTTGATAAACTTTGATCTCGAAGACCACCTCTTTAACAGGTTACTTTCTATAAGCCTTAATCAAAACCTCACTCTCATATGTCTAGCCTAGTCAAATGCCTGCCCCTTCTGTCTTCCCTGCCATTATTGTAACAAATCTCCACCGTTTTGTTCTTTGCCCTCGAGCTCATGAAATGTGGGATCTCTTGGAAGTTCCAAACAAATACATGTTTGCTCAACCTCAAACATTTAATCATTAGCTGCTTAAAAATATGCAAACACAAAACTCCTGGTCAAAATGATGTTCCTTGGAGAGTCATATTTTGCTTTGCCATCTGGCAATATGGCAATATATGCTATGTTTTTAAGACTTAATACATACATAAATAAGTAATACATATCAATGTGCATATATGCAATACATATTAATATTAACGATTAGGTGATTCGATACTGGATTAGAGTTTATACATTACATAACTACCTACTTTCGAAATTACCCGGTAAATGCTACTATAACGCATCTACATTGATAGCCAAAACAAATACTACTTTCCAGGTAGGTACAGCTAGCATCTAAAATAATAGTCAATTCCAATAAGACTTGGTTCTACCACACAAAGTCTTAGCAAAAAATTCATTTAACATATGTCTTACTTAACTGATAGTTTATAGGAGTTATTTTTGGAGGTGAAATATTAAGTAGGTACACCCTTCAAGTAAAGTAGAAATATGGCTTTACCAAGCTTCTCCTGTTCCTCATCTGTAGTAAGCTTCATTAAACTTGATGTTGTCTCTCCTTTTAAAACCTCGAGGTTCAATGTGAGCCCAAACCACAGCCCCGTCTCGAACCTTCTCCTCTTCCAAGTTCTTTTCATCATTTAAGTCCTCCCCATTTACCCATAATCAGACACGCTGCTCATCGACGTTGTGACTTTGTCCCCATTTCATGTAAAGTTCCTTCACACTGGCTGTTTTTTTTTTATTTTGAAGCTGATTGACTCACGTCCAGATGCTACAGTGCAAACTGTGATCACGATTTTGTTGCTTGTTGGTAACTGTGATGGTGGATCAATAGCAACTCCTTTCCCATCCTGCCAAATGAGAGGATGAAACCATATATGTGTAATTTCTTCAATAATATATGCTTGTAATAATACATGTTTTGATAGTTTGATTTTTTGTACTAAAACATGTTGCTAACATGCATATCTAACATGATTGTAGGGCCCTAATTCAATTTCCAACTGGCTACAAAATATAGCACTCTATTATTATTAAGTTATTTGTTTTTGGTTGGTTAATGGCTATTAATGTAAATTTTGCATTTCTTACTACCTTTACTTCTTATTTATTCTTTATGGTACTATAAAGATTAGTTTAAATTACAAATACAAATACTTGATACAGTTCATTTATGAATAAGCCTTACTCAATTTAGAGAACTAGAGCCATGGTTAGGTTGCAAACTCATTGCATCATATTGTGACTATTTGACTACTTGTGCATCTGATCTCTTACTTGTGCATATTTTATATGTGAATAAACTAACCGTTTGGTTCGACTTGTACATGTTTGTAAATAAGTCTTAAATAAACTAACCAATGACTAAAGGACTTTGTTGAATTAATTAATTAATTAATTTGGACTAATGAATAAGCCTTAAATCGAGTCATAGTTTCTTTTGAGTCAACCCGGATTTTTATTCCCGTATACTGCACAAGAGTCAACTTGTTTTGGTCATAGCCAGAGTTCTAGAAAGAGTTACGAGTCGTATGACCTATGGATCTGTAGCCCCGAGTTTCATCTTTAATTTGGCGTTTGTTTCATCCTAATAAGAGTCACAGATCAAAAGTTATGACTAAAATACCACAACCTGTCTAGTTTAATGCATATGTGTGAGGTCTTAATAACTTAGTCTTCGCTTAAGTCTAGTCACATAGTCTAGCCACATGGTCATGACACAAGTCTTAACATGTCACCTACACTACTTACCAGTCTTAGGACACACTTTGTATATGTCACCATGACCATGTTTTAGGTTTATGCATGAGTCGTTTTTCCGTCATTTGAGTTGGGGGGTCCATTTTATTACTAAATTCTTCCATGTCTCCATCCACATCATCTTTCCACTCTCCACATGCTTTCTCCATACATATTATTCCCCTCATTCTTCCATGATCTTTCTCCAACTATGCATGTTGAATCGAGTTCGAATCATGTGATTGACAATAATAAAAAAAATAAAAAAGAGTAATGATGAGATAAAATACAAGGCGAGCTTCAACGACAAGATTTGATGACCTCTTTTTCTAATTCATTTTTATTTCTTTCCCCAATAAGTCTAGCATAGGCACCTTTCATTTTCCCTTAGACTTGTTTTGTAGGACTTTCATTTACTTTTTTCCTTTTAATAAAAGGAGCATCTTGCATATGATTATTGCGTTGCATTGCCAAAAAAAAAATTAAAAAAAATTTCAAGGTCCAACTAAGCGCAAGGTTTTCCCATGCCCATGATTAAAGACACCCTTGTAACCATATCATATCACCTTTCACCCTTCAAATATGCAATCTTTCTTCATACACCACTTTGAGCCTCATCTAACGATAGACCTTTCTTTCTTCAACGCACATCTACCTAACCTTGGGATGGGATGGTGTACAACTTATGCAAGTTCAAAGAACAAAAGCTTGAGTGATTCAAAATATTAAAATAGCAAAAATAAGCAAAAATAATAAAAGTGTACAAAAGGGAAAGTGTTTTAATGTCTTTGATATGAAAATATCTTTGATAAGAACACGTCTCAGATTGCGTCTCTTATCGAGTGCTCGGTACTGTGCCTGAGAAAAATGAATGCCAAGTGAGTGATAGACCGCATGATCGGGATTGCCCAAACTTATTGAAAATTTTCAAATAAAAAAATGCAAAAGCAAAAGTAAGCAAAAAAATAAACAAAAAAAAGAGAGAGCTCAAAAGTGAGAAACCTCAAGCATAAAAATACAAAGATTCAAAAGCAAGGTTGCACACCTTGGGGGCTTATCTAGGGTCTTTAGCCTTTATCCCCTTCTTCTTCAACCTTTAGCCTAACCACATTACAACCCTTAAAAAGACCTTTTTAAGGTATACACACACTTGTGCGAGGTTCGGCTAGAGCTACGTTTGGCCTGATTTCTAACGGATACGTAGGCAACCTCACATTGAGATGCGGCCGTAATAAAATGCATTCATATTCACATTCACACACTTACACCATGATCATATCAAGGGATTTCCAATGCTCATCACCATTCACTTAGAGCTAGACTTGGGGGCTTGATCCCTACATCAGTAGCCTACCTAGCCTAAGAGTCACCATTATTTGATTCTTTTTAAAATATTACTCCACACACTTAGCCTTTGCAGCTTAACCTTAGCGTCACTCGCACACACATCACAGATACGTGACCAAATATTCCTTCCCATTAGGAACCCTTTGTCATGAAGTCTTAACATAACGTTGAAGCATGCTTTGTCATATCAAAATCACTCATCACTCATCATTGCATCACAAAGTATGAAGTACTTAGCTTCTGCGCCTAGGTTACCTAAATACTTTCAACTAAGATTGTCTAGGATGCATTAATCCTTGAACTTTAAGAGACCACATCAAATGCATATACTTGATTAAGCTCATTCTACATGCACCATCAAACACTTTGATTTTTTTTCGCGTCTTTCTTTTTCGGGAGAAAGTCAGTACCCTCCACAAAAATGACGGAAAATTTTTGCTTTTTTTGCATTTTCGAGTCGCACATTACACACGAGTCAAGTACATTGAGTCATGTCGTGTCATATCACATCGAGTTGAGTCTAATACATGTGTCAAACGCTTTAAGTCGAGTCATAGCAATGCCATGAGTCGAGCAACACTAAGCCTTAGGTCAAAAGATAACTAAAAAGATAAGTAAAGTCCTATAGTCCAAAATATAAAGGCGGGCACATTCCAGCAAGCAAGAACTCCAGCGCCAGACGACAAAATCTGTCGCTTGGCAACAGAACGAGAACGCGGAGACAATATGATCTGGCATGTGCCAGTGCAGCGACGAGATACATGGCCCCCATATTTAATTATGCAGACCTCATACAACAATTTCAGGTTCCTTGGTACGCCAGTTAGCCCCTATAAGCAAATTGACATGATTAGTAGTCGGCTCGATTACAATCGTAGTAAGTGATTGACCTGAAAAAATTAAAGATCGTCTCACTTAGCTTAAAGCGCCTAAGTATTGGCTCATCACAAGCACCAAAGCATTGGTTCAAAAGCAAGCGCATCACTTATACGATAAATTGTGACACCCCAATAATTCTCTCTTTAAACTTGTGAGTACCCTGAACAAAATCCAAGAGAAAAACTGACGTGCTACCGCCACGTGTTCAAACGTTAAGGCTATATCACAAATTAGCAGCGGAAAAACTAACTCATTTAAAAATAAGTTTCAAAACCAATAACCAAAACCAAATTAAATCTTACAACTTGGAACCTTTAAGGCCCTTATTCAAAACCCATATTAGTTAAAATAGCATAAAATGAAATTGAGTTTAATGAATTCAAAAGTAAGTAGCAAAATAAGTAGTGAAAAGTAACCAGCACTCCACTCAAAATCCCACAACCTTGATGCGAATGCTGAATGTGTAAGAACCTGTAGTTAATCTGCTCCCCAATATTACAAGTGAAAAAATTGGATCGTCACAGGGTCATTGAAAGACGAAGGCCATGACCAAAGAAAGACACACACAAAAGCACGCAATCAGCAAAGCTGAGTACATACAAGCTGCAAAATAAATTAAGAAATCCCTAACACGCTACTAGTAATCAAACATAAGCATCATTAAATTATAGACTCAACACATGACTCAACTATCAAATTTATTAAGACTTCACTAGTTGATATTAACTAATTCATTTATTTATTTCATTGGATTAGCAATAGACAAGGTTGTCCAACCCATGTTCCATTTTTAATGGGTTCTCACACCCTTTTATTAAAATCACAATTATACTACTTTAAATAAAATTCCAGCATTTTAAACCAATTAAAAATCCTTTAAAACTTCATCAAAATACATCTTTATACTTAAATTATCCATAGAAACATTAAATTATCTCTTACCCTTTAAACTCAAGGATAAAAATTTAAAGCATAAAAAAAAAACTTCGTTAAAAATCAAAAACTGCCCGAAAATCATATTTAGAGGCTGAATTTGGCCACGAGAGTTAAAAATCAAAAACTGCCCGAAAAACTTCGTTAAAAATCAAAAATGCCCGAAAATCACATTAAATTATCTCTTACCACTTGGAAAACACTACTTTTTTTTATCAAAATCGGATGAGTTCAAAACTTGGTCGGGATTAAAACGGGATTTATATTAATGAACGGAAATCTAAAAATTAAAACATGTATGTAATCTGAAATTATAACCTTTTACCATCAAAATATAGATTTGATAATAATTATATCAATTTCAAACAATTAAATTAAAAACCTAAAACAATACTTATATAATTATGCAAATAGGAATAGAAATAAGGGGAAAAGAGGGAGAGGAAGACCAACCATGGTGGAAGGCCGGGCTGGTGGTTGATCACCGGCAGTCAGGGGCGTCGGCGTCGGTTTCCGACGAGCACAAGTGGTTGCAGCAAAGTGAGCAATAGCTCACGTAAAGGAGGAAGAATAGAAAAGAAAAAATAAAAAGAAAGAAAAAGGAAAGAGAAGAGAAAACGTAATTAAAGGAAAAAAAATAAAAATAAAATAAAGAGAAAAGAAAGTAAAACTAACCTTTTGTGTGGGGAAAATTTTGGGGATTAATGGGGTATTTATAGGAGAGAATATTGTAGGGTAAGTAGAAATATTAGGCCTCATAAGGTTAATGGGTCAAATGAATGAAATGGACTAGGCTTTAGTGGTATTGATATAAATTGTAGAATGAAGATTCATAATTAAAATAATTAGTACCAGAATAATTTTCGACCCAAATTAATAATTTGAATCTTTTGAAAATAAATTACGGAAAAATACAAATAAATATTATAAATAAAATTAAATTTCATTTATCACATATTTAAAAATACGGGGGATTACACAAATGTTCCAAGATTAGATTGTCATCCCCAACTGACAATATTTCCAATTGTGGATTGTCGCGTATCTTCTTCAACGACAATTTTTCCAAGATTGGATTGTCACCTCTGGCAAAGTTTCCAAGTATGGATTGTTGTGCTCCTTCTCTGTTCGGCAAATTTTTCCAAGTTTGGATTGTCATATATTCATCAAAACCTTGGCAATTTTTTCCAAGATTGGATTGTCATATACCTAGTTCCCTATGGCAAAATTTCCCAAAAGATTTTCGTAGGCCTCTCTTCATCATAAATTTCGGCAAAGGTTCCTCAACGTGGATTGTCATTCATTTCAGTAGGTGGCAAATTTTCCTGAACTGGATTGTCGATCAGTTCTTTTTTGCAAATGTTCCAAGACGCGGATTGTCAATAGTGGCAATATTTTCATAAGAGGATTGTCGCATAGCATTGGCAAATTTCCAAGGTGGATTGCTTTCAAGAGTTATGTTCCAAGATGTGGATTGTCGATCGTAGCAAGGTTCTTATGACAGATTGTTACGAAACATTGGCAACTATTCCCAAAAGTTGGATTTTGGCAAATGTTCCGAGATACGGATTGTCGCTTCATCGTGGTAACATTTCCAAGGATGGATTGTTACGAATCATTGACAACTTTTCCTAAATCGGATTGTCATACATTATTCAAGAGTTGTGTTGACAACTGTTCCTGAAGAAAAGAGGATTGTCATCACCCAAAGCATCAACAGCAAAGTTCAAGCAAACTTTAAAAGATCGACAAGCGTTGATCTTCGATAATTTTCTTCGGAATATTATCACAACAACTTAAGGTGATTTCAAGCGGAGTTATCTTCGATCGTGTTCCCTAAGATGTGGAAGATGGTCACAAAGCGGAAGCAGATCATTTCAAGCAAAGCAATCTTCGATAGTGTTCCCTGGCTTGTGGAAGATTATCAACAACGGACATTGGAAGCAGTTACAAGTGTAGCAGTCTTCAGGAAAGATGGCGTTCTCTAGCTATGGAAGGTCGTCAAAACAAAAATGCAACAAAAAACGGTTACTCTAGAGACGTGTGCTCGACGGTGCAAGATACGCGTTTCTTAAATCTCTTTATCTGTTTTAACTAACGCTAGTTTGCAGGTATCGGCGTTATAAGAATGATTTAGGATCGCAGAACGTTCTGAATCATTCTCCGTCCCTATCGATACTTTGACTTTTGTTTTCGAAACATGTGTTTCTCCAAACTCAGTCAAAGTGGGGGCTTCTATAACACCCATTTGTGTCTCCCCAAAAACAAACCCAGTGATGAATATATTTCGCGTTGAACCATGATCGAATGAAGTGAAAGTGTGAAAAGTCAAATGTTCCGGTTAGTTTTTATTTAAATTCTTTCTTTCTGTTTTCGAAAACCTACTCTATTATTTAAAAATAGCCAATCCAGTTTAGTTTGATCCATGATAATGGTCCAATAATAATGTAGTTGGATGGGTCTTGAAAATACCTTTCCAACGATATATTATAAGCCCAATTCTGACGAATAATGAGGAAGTTATGGCCAAAATACTAAATTGGGCCCAAACCGGATTTTACCTACGACCCAATGATCATGTGGAGGGTCCAAAGGTTTAATCCTATTCCTAAAATAATTAGGATTGGTTAGAAGCTTATATAAGTTTTTTAAAGATCTTAATTATCATTTTTTGAAAAGATAAGATTAAAGAGTTTGAATTTGAATAAAACTTTCCTTTTTTAGAGTCCTAATTCTATTCGGATTTAAAGATGCTCAAAAATAGTCAGATATTATTTTCGTGCCTCATATTCTTTATCTAAATTTTATATGGTTGGATATATCTTGAAATTATCTTTCCAATGATATATTATAATATAAATTCCGAGCTATAACGAAAAAGATACGAAAGGAATACGAAACTCTATCCAAAATTGACACCCTTTCACTATTTCGGCCATATATACAAAAGATTTTAATTTTATTCCAATTGTATTGGAAAGTAGACTTCAAGAGATTTCCAACGACATATTATATGCCTTACTTGAACTTCTGGATCAAAAGATATGATAAAAACAAAATCCGCAAAAAATTGTCTTTGTCGCAAAACGACAGGCAACAAGGCTTGTCGCCTGGCGACAGTCTTGTCGTTTGGCGACAAGGTTGATTTTCAGCAACAGCGCGGAGTTTTATTCATTTTCAAATTCTAACTATTTTTCTATCAATTTCCGGACTATTTCCTTATAAATAGGTTCCTGGACCTCCGTTTTTATTCATCTACAATAATTCACAATCACCTAATTCTCTCTATTGATCTCTCTTGAGCATATAGCTTATTCTTTCTCTCTCTATTTCCAAACTAGCCCTTTTACAAACACAATTTCGCATTCACAAGATTTAGACATATCTAGCCAAGTTCGAAGTTGTCTTCGCCCTAGACGTGAAAGGTTGATAATTTCTGAGGGTTTGGTCCCAAATCCAGTCTAAAATTTATAACTCTTTCTTTCAATTATTTGATTTAATTCTTTAATATATTATTGTCATTGAAGTTTACTAACGCGTGTATTTTGTTATTAGAAAGAGGTACGAGGCTTCAAAGTAAGTAATTAGCTTACTCCCTATTTTATTTCAATGTAGAAAGCATGCTTAGATTTGTTTAATTCCTAGTGTCATGTTAGGATGTTATTTAATTCTTTCTAGAATCATGTTTAGGGTGCCTTTTATGCTTTCTAATAGCATGTTAGTACCATGTTAGGTTTAAAGCTTTGATCCTTTATTACTTAGTGACATGCTAGGATTTGTTATTAATCTTGTTAGTATCATGCCTAGGATCTTGCTATTATTAACCTTTATTATGCCTTATGTTGATTATTATTATGTTGCTTGATATTATATATTTATATTGTTATTGCTTAATCACGTCTTTTATGCATGTTTAAAGGAAATTTGTACTTGAAATCACGCTTAATAAGATAATTAATAATTTGGTTTAGGCTAATATGATTTTAATTCAAGTGATCGCCAATAATAGTTTAATTTGTGCATTACTATTCAACCAACAAAGATTAAACAGGTTTAGGGTTAACCTATTGATTGCATGTTAGTCAAAAAGCGCACATGAATACGAATAGAATAAAGTAGAGACCTATTTTATAGGGCGGGTCCATTCTTTTGTAGATTGGATTCGTACGCTCATCCCCGATCCCTATTTGGTTCAAGACCTTTTGGAGTTGACGATCTCATGGATCGTTAAGGGGTGTAACCTTCACCTTGCGAACGGTTTACAAGTTCCTAAAACTTGTTGGCGGGTCTTTTGCTCTCTTTTCTTTCCCTTTGGACGCTACCATACTTTAGTGTATGATCAAAGTGGGGTTCAAGCTTGGGGTTATGATGCTTGAAATATTCCCTACAGTAATTAAGGAAAAAGTTCACTCCTATAGGGATAAGCTATGATACCGCCTTCGATCGACTCCACACTAAGGGACTCATTACTCCCATTGGACCTATTCAAGATCCCACAGCTGAAAAGAGGTTGCCTACTTGGAACCCAGATGCACACTGCAAGTACCATCAAGGTAGGGGTCATATTACTGAGAGCTGTTGGAAGCTAAAAGAGGTCATCCAATATTTGATCAATAATAACAAGCTTCCTATACCTCTAGCTCGCAAGAAGACTGAGTGATGATAAAGCACACGACACGAGGTGAGCTTCAACGACAAGATCTCGAGACCTCTTTTCCTATCTATTTTATCCTTCCTTTCCTTAATAAGTCTAGCATAGGCACCTTTTATTTTCCTTAGAGTTATTTTGTAGGTTTTTTCTTTTTTTCCCCTTTAATAAAATGAGCATTTCTTTTCTTGCATCTGATCATTGCATTGCATTAAAAAAAAAAAAAAAAAAAAAAAAAAAAAAAAAAAAATCATTGTCGGACTAAGCACAAGGTATACAAATGATTTGAGGCACCTCTTGTAGCCACATCATATCACCATCACCTTTCAAATATATAATCCCTTTCTTGATAAACCCCTTTGAGCTTCGTCTAACGATAGACCCTTCATTTCTTCAACCCATATCTATCTAACCTTGGGGAGGGATGGTGCGCAACTTATGCAATTTACAAATAAAAGCTTGAGTGATTTACAAAAAATTTCAAAAGATTAAAATAAGCAAAAAATTAATAACAGTGTGCAAAAGGGCAAGTGTTCCAACGTCTTTGATATAAACATGTCTTTGATAAGAACATGTCTCAGACTGCGTTTCTTATCGAGTGCTCGGTACCGTGCTTCAGAAACATGAATACCAAGCGAGTGATAGACCGCATGATCGGGATTGGCCACAATTATTGAAAAAGATTCAAATATGAAAAATGCAAAAGCTAAAAAAAGAGAGCAAAATATAAACAAAAGAGAGTTTAAAAGTGAGAAAACCTCAAGCATGCAAAAACAAAGATTCAAAACACAAGGTTGCACACCTTGGGGGCTTATCTTGGGTTTTGATCCTTTATCCCTTCTTCTTTAAACCTTTAGCCTAACCACGTTACTGAAGGAATTATGTCTTCGATAAGTGCAATTACTAGATATATCAAGGGTCACTATTATGGAGATAATAAGTTCATTCTATAGGGTCGTCAATATCTGGTGCTAGATATGATAATTGATCATTGGGTTAGTTAAATAGCCCAAAGCCCTATAGAATGGATCCTATGAGGTCACACAACAAGGGTATTCGGTTAAACAAGTAAGAGGCCCATTAATGGGCCTCATGAGATTATGACATACCATGTAGAGTGTTGGGCTAGAGTAGTGTGTTTAGGATAAGGATTTTGGGCTTTTGACATGGGCTCTTATTTAGAGATGAGATCTATAAATAAGATCCATGCCTAGGGTTTGCAGTAAGCAGTCATAATTCACACACTGTGAATTTTGACATCAAGGCAACCAATCCCAAAACCCTAAACACTCTCCTCACTCACGGCCCTCTTCTCTCCCCTTCACGTCCGTACGTGCGGCGCCCCTCATGGTAGCTCGTGGTGTTCGTCGTGGTGGTTTGTGGTTAGCTCGTGTCTCTCTTCTCCGTTGAAGGTTGATTGAAGCGTTCAATCACGACTAACTAGCATTAGTGGAGGTTTAACTTGTGCCCGTGGACCAAGTAGAGGAATCACGTTTGGGGTTCTTTATCTCCCTTTGTTCTTGCTCGATCGCACGTGGAATCACGCTTCAAAGGTACAATTATGTGTTCTTTATGTGTTATGCAATGATCCTTAATTTAGGTGCTTTATGAAAATGATTCATGTTTATTTCCGCTGCGTAGTACCTATAAACTCCTATAGTGGTATCAGTTAGCCTATTGCATTTACGCATATTGCCAATAATTCTTTGATAGTCCACAATTTTAATTCAATTAGGAGGGAGAATAATTTAATTATGGGTCAATTATTATATTAAATGTGATTTAACTCTTGGAATTGATTAAATGTGATTTAATAATGCTCAAAATAGCCATGAAGAGATCCGAATTTTGCCCTAGTTTATTCGAATTTTTTTCGAACCCTAACCCTAATTTTTCGAAAATTTCGAAACCCTAACCCTAAATTATGAATTTTGTGTTTTGGTTTTGATTTAATTCGTTTACTATGTAATTAATGATTTTAATCTATTTGATTTCATGAAAAATTATGAATTTTTCATGATCAAATTATTTAATTTAAGAGTTAAATTGAATTGGGGATTATTTTCATGAAGAACCCTAGATTTTAAAATTAGATTGTGAATTTATTTTTAATTGGATGAATTAGCATAAAAGTTATGTTTTAATTTATCATGGACCACATGAATTTTATTTAACAAAAGTTGTTGTTTAAAATTGATAATAAAAAAAATAAATAAAAAAAAAAAAGGTTTATTGCAGCGGCAACCGCGGCCACTGCAGGTGGTCCGGAGGGAGGGGTGGGGTGGGGCAGCAGGTCGGGTCAGCAAAGGCAGCAACAGCAGCACCGTGCAAGGGTTGCGCGGCACCGCTGCTGCTGTGCTGCACCGCTGCTTTGGCAGCGTACACCGCAAGGTGTACGGCCACCGTGGCCGGCTTAGGCTGGCCACACCACGGTGGCTGGTGAACGGTTTTTCAAAAAAAAAAATTCAATTTTTTTTTGAAAATTTATTTCAAGATAATTATGAATTATTTTGGGATAAAATCAGTTTTATTTTGGATAAGTTAAAATATTTTGAAAATATGATCTTTTATTTTAAAAGATAAAATTGGTTTTATTAGGATAAAGTATTTTATTTTAGGATAAAATCAAATATTCAAAAGTTGTTATATTTGATATTATCCATATTTAAAGTTGTTATTTAGATAATTATCCATAATTAAAGTGGTTAATTTTGGATAAGAATGATTAGGATATTCTGAGCATATTCCAAAAGGATAATAATTGATTTAAATAATGTGATTATCCCATAATTATTTTTGGATATAATTGATTTAAAATTTTGTGATTGGCTTGTAATTAGGATAGAATTTTCTAACTTTGTTAGGATAATCTTTGAGGATAAATATGATTTATCTTTTAAGATTAAAATAAGATTTAATTCTATCTCATGACTAATTTAGAATATATGATATTTTATTGATGATCATGAATAATATATGATATTATCTAATTGCATTAATTAAAATATGAGATATTTTGGTGCCATGTTTCCTTAATTGTGAACATTCGATGTTGTAGTTTAGGAAAGCATGATGAGTGATTTATTTTGTGGCAATTTTATAATATATGATGTTGTTTATTGCTATATAATGACTAGTATGGCCCAGTAGATTGCTAAATACGATCTGCACATCGTGATGTATTTTTGTAATCTTAGTACGGTCTACGAACCGATAAAGTATTTTGTAATTTTATTTTATTTTATTTAAGTAGTAGATAGAATAGAGAAGAATTACAGGTTGCAGTTAATCCAATAATCCCATGAAGTGAAGGCCCAAAGGAGCAAGGTGGATGAGATCCATGAAGATTCAAGTGGGAGCATTTACTTTATTAGTTTTCTCAGGATTAGGGGCCATGCTATGTCTTATTTATGCATTCAGTATTTTATGCATGTTAGATTTTATTGATGTTTTGTGATGATGCGCTAGAGTTCACTATTTAATCACAACATAATAAATCTAGGTCCCAGTAATATTGAGGAAGCTTTTCCAATTAAAAACCCGACGAAAACCTTGATCGTTTATGATGGTTCGGCCCTCAACAGAGCATCATAATATATCTTGGGGAAGTGGGGGTAGGACCGCATATCTACACTTTTAATTGGTTATATTCAACAAGGTTACCTAAAGCGTTTAGAACCTTGAAGCTAAGAGTAACAATTAAACATGTGATGGTTAATTATTCAACCAAGAATTACAAGAGTTGTAATCAGTAAAGAGTTTACTCACCTTGAAAATGTAATGGTTGATTGCAGAGCCTCACTCTGGTTAATTATTTCACAAATAAAGGATCTTGGAATCATTTTATTCAATAGGGATCAATTTAAAATTGAATGAAATGCTTTAAAGTTACCAATAAATTTAATAATCGCTTGTGGTACTTTAAATTTAATAAACATATTTGAATTTTGCGTTTACTTATAAGTAACATGTCGTTCTAATTTTATTATTATATATAATCTCCTCGATTGAAAATAAAGTTGAGAAACGTTCTCAAAAAGTTTAAAAGATAATCCATAAACCTATATTCCAATTTTGCTAAGATGGTTCTAAAAGGTAAGTTTTAGAAATCCATGTCACATGTCTAAGGTTGGTTTTATTCAAAATGTTTGAGTAAAATACCAACACATCTTCATTTTGAAAATTTTTTCAAGGGATATAATGAGATGAGAGGTACAATCCCTCAAAAGACAAGTGTACAAGTCCAATAAAATCTCTTATCTTCAATATGATTGAATATAAGAAAGTGATTGGAAATCTCTATGATCAAAAGTTGATCAAATAACAATATTCTTCATCTACTTTATATAGAGTTTAATACTTGATTAAACTCAAATATAAATAATGATAGAATAAACTTAGCAGAATCATGAAAAGTGCTTAAAGTAGTTGAGCAAAGTATCATTTTGAACCTAAGAGAAATGTTCTAAGTGGCTCAAAGGGAAAGGTTTAGGAATATATGAGGACTGCATTAAGATGTTATAGGCCAAGAAATGCAAACAAGTTGCTACTTCTCAAACCTAAAACTACTTACATGCTAAAAGTTGTTATGAACAACAAATGTTTCAAATTAAATGGACCAATTCCAATTGATTAGAAACTACCTCATATAATTGGAAGGTAAAAGAATGGAAATGTTCCAATTTAAGAATTATATTATAGAAATTGGTTTAGCATATTACTACTTCTTGGACATACGATGTCTTGTTTAGATCACTCATTGCACAATGTGGTTGAACTAAAGGAAGAAGTTATGGCTAAAGGAGAAATAAATCTACAAGTTTAGAAGCAAATGTCGCTACTCCACAAGTAGAATTTACAAGTCTGGAAGCAAAAGTTGCAACTTTACAAGTAGAATCTATATTTCACCTTACCTTAGTATTGGCTAGAATTAAATAAATGTTATTCATTCTTGCCATTATCAAAACACCATTCAATGTTAGTAATGACTAAACATCGAAGATTCAAAAACGTGGAATAAATGTTATTTTATGCTTCATTGAATCATAATGTATTTTGAATTGCTAAATAGGTTTAAAGTTCTATATGATAGAAATAGTTAAACCATTTCTATATATATAAGTTGTCTCTAATATGTCAATTAATTCGAATGAAAATGAAATTGCATGCGGAAGATCCAAAGGGATGGACTTTTAATATCATTAGATTGTGAATCTATTGATATATGTAATTATCATTCTAATTTGAAATTATGACTAAGTCACCATTTAGGAAAATGATGATGAGAACTCAAGGTCGAATACATATCGATGTAAGAAAACCAAATGTTCAAAGACTAGAGATGGACAATGAAACTTCATTTGTGATACGATCACTACTTGTGCTTGGTTGAAGCATAAGAATGAATATTTTGAAAAGTTCAAAATTTTCAGTATGAAGTTCAATATCAACTTGACAAGAAAATGATTACATTACAATATGATTGTGAAAATTTAAGTCAAGACATGTACTTGGCAACACATTCGAAATATTGCGATATGATCGTAATAATGAGAATATAAGCCAAGACCTTAATAAACATCCAAGAGTTGTGAAAACGTTTTACAACAAACTCCGAAAGAAAACCTTGTGAAGTGTTTATGAAGGGAGCTATCAACCTATATGAGATATATTTTGATAATGGATGTAAAATACCTATCTTCTAACCATTGTTCAAGGGATATACTTTTAAGATAAGCTACAAAACTAAACAAACTACATATGTCAAATTAAAATGTAGCAAGGCTTCATATGTGATATGGATAAGAAAAGTTCTTATAAAGTTTTTCTACAAAGCAAGGGATAAAACATGTATTAAACCGTTTGATGCATGTTCGATTCCTATATAGAGCACAGGGTACTACTACACAACCACACTTAGCACAAAATGTTTGTTGCTCAAGTAGGTGCCCTTATGGAAACTATTCCAAAAGGTCAAGTGGGAGTAGTGTAAATCTCAAAAGAGTTTGAGAAAAGCAACAACAAACATGGTTCAAAACCATGGTTGGTTCACCCTATGCTAAATATGCCTCCTCAAAAGGTAAGTAGGAGCATAAGAATCTCGAAAAGTTCGAGAGCCTTGAAAGAGTTCAAGAAAAGTGATTTCGAAAATCTCGAAGAAATTTGAGAAGTTATCGAATAAAAGCAACAATATGAGCATGATTCACCTCATGTTACAAATGACAACGCGTGGTCTCATTAAGTGTAATGGGATTAATAACCATGTGTCGAAGGTAGTACATTCCAAGTGCACATCCTCTATTGTCGTTTCTCATTGAAAACTAAACAAAGTTGTTGTATGAGTTTCAGTTGTTGCATCAAACCCACAAGGATGACTAGCATATGTAAAACTTAGCCAAAGAAATATGATTTCATATTGACTAAGAGTTCTAAAATATTTATTTTGGAACATGATGATTATGCAAGTAATAAGGATGATTTGACAAGTTATATCTTCAAGTGGTTTAAAACCAGGAAATCTGAAATAGATTCTAAGTCTGTAAGCAAGTGTATGACACTTGAATAATTTGCCTAAATTAGGTGAAACCCATTGTAAGCAAAGTAGACAAGAAAGAAAAATGTTTTCTAACTAAAGCAAAGACTTGTTAAAGGATTCAACTGATTCTTAGTATGACTATGATTACGATGAAACCTTTACATTAGTCATGTTGCAAAGATCTATTAAAGATACTTTAGTGATTTCTACCTTATAAGATTTGGTAGATGGATTTCAAAACACTTTCTTGAAATTGTTCATGAAAGAAGATTTGTATATGATACAATCAAAAGTTTGAATATCCAATTATCCTAGGGATGCATAAAATATCCATAATGGATTGAAGTTAGCATCAGGGAGTTATGTTCCTAATTTTGTGAGTTAATCAAATCGTTTGATGTTCTCGTAAAATGAAGAAAGGTCTTGTATGTACAAGATGTTTAATTAGTGGGAGCTATGAAGTCTTCCTGGTCTAGTATAAAGAGCAATTATTCATTGCTTGAAGAGTCAAGTGGTGGGTAATGCATTTTGTATGAAAACCTTGAAGAAGAAGATGAGTACATTTGGGATTCAAGATCTATAGAGATAGGTCTCGAAGGATGTTTGAGTTTTGGTTAAGAAGCTTATATTGATAACATTCTTATAAGGTTCAACATTATATTGAAAAGAGTTTCAATCCCATGTGACATGCCACATTGCTTAATGATTCAATACCTTGAGAAAGGCTGATGAAATTAAGATTTTGAGTGATGATCCTTATGCAATTTGCAAAGGACGCATCATGCATGTCATGGACTATACTTATCCATTTGATTCACATGTTTTAAAGAACAAGTGATGATAGATTTCAATCAAAATCCAATGTAACGTTGGAATACAAATTAGAAATTCCTAAATTCCTTGGGAAAGGGCGAAGGGAAATTCTTAGTATATGGAGATGAAAATGATTATAAGATTTAGAAATTGCAAAATTCATGTTTATGAGGATATCTCATGAACTCTACTTAATAAAACCCTTCCATGACCAAGGTATGAGAGTCATACTAAAGTTTTTGGATTGAAGCAAGTTATGTAATTTTAGTTGTGTATGTTTTGAGAAAGCATATTACAAAAGTAAATACATTAGCTTGCAGAATTATGTTTATCAATTGAAATAAAGTTTCAATCTTATTTAATCGTGGTTTCAAGATTAAATAAAATGTCCAAAATAATTATGAATTGATGGGCTCACTAGGTTGATGACCTTTTGAATGAAACCCCACAGGTGAACTAAATTCATATATTATTTACGTTCCTAGTTCGGAATCATTAAATTGGACATAAATGACTTCCAATAATGGACTAGCATGTTAAGATTGATTGGATAGCCCAGTTTCATGGGCTATAGGAGCGTAGTGATGCTCGGTCAATCACATGGATATGCATGAATGATGCATGATCGAACTATAGACCTACTTTGAAGTTCAAGTATAGAGCTTCCGGATATATTAGTGGATTCCTTTGACATGAGTGGAACACTGATTCCATTCAATGATTGATTTAACTGTGGTACATTCAAACGTCTAGCCGTAACTGGAGATTATAAAGGATGTTTCCCGATTACTTCATGAGTTGAGTGGGAGCTTTGGTTGCCACAAGATTGGATAGAGTCTACCTATTTAATTAGGAATGTGTCTTGGCCCCTTGAAGAGGGAGAATTCAGAAAATGCATGGTCGTGCTCAAATGGATTACATTGTAACCATTTGTTTTGTAATTCTAACTCAGATTTCAAGAAAAGATTTGTAGATTAATATGATCACGACATAAGATGCAATCATATTATCAAATCGACAGACATTGACTTAAGGAATTTGAATATGTGCACTTGTCTCAGACAAGTGGGAGATTGAAGGAATTATGTCTTCGATAAGTGCAATTACTAGATATATCAAGGATCACTATTATGGAGATAATAAGTTCATTCTATAGGGTCGTCAATATCTGGTGCTAGATATGATAATTGATCTTTGGGTTAGTTAAATAGCCCAAAGCCTTATAGAATGGATCCTATGAGGTCACACAACAAGGGTATTGGGTTAAACAAGTAAGAGGCCCATTAATGGGCCTCATGAGATTATGACATACCATGTAGAGTGTTGGGCTAGAGTAGTGTGTTTAGGATAAGGGTTTTGGGCTTTTGATGAGTGGCATTTATGCCACAATTTAGTGTACTCTTTACGGGTTTTTCCCACCCATTTGTAGCTTGTTTGCCCCCTTTTCTCTCCTTTTTGTTCCTCTTTTCTTTGTTTGCCTTTCTCCTTGTTTTCTTTGTTTTTGTTTTGTAGGAACCAAGACATTGGAAGAAGAGCAATTTACTCCCAAACTCCCCTGTGTGCGGGCGCGCAGCTCTGGGAGAACCCGCGCAGGATGGCTCCTTGAGCAGAACACAAACAGAAGATTTGTGCGCCTTGTGCGCGCTCAGTGTGCGGGCGCGCGACTGATGTGTGCGGGCGCGCAGCTCTGCGAGAACCCGCGCACAGCACATCATCAGAAGCAGAACCAAAACAGAGTGTTGCGTGCGCCATGTGTGCGCCTTGTGTGCGGGCGCACACACCTCAAGAGCGGGCGCGCAGTATTGCTGAGAGAAGGCGCGCATCCATGGGTCTCATTTTCCGTACCCACAGATCTGCGGGCGCGCAAGATCTGCGAGGGCGCACACCCAACTTCTGCGCGGGCGCGCAGTGTATGTGCGCGGGCGCGCACCGCTGAGCTGCGGTCTTTATTATTTCGTATTTTTGTATCTTTTGGGGGACCTATATATATAGGCCGTAGAGAAGTTTAGGGGATCATCTATCATTACTTAGAAACATTTTAGCCCTAATCTAGTGAGAGGAACTTCATTAGTAGAGAGAGAAAGTGTGGATTTCCATTGATGAACTTGGATATTGAAGAAGGAGCTTGCTTGAACCTTTGTAAATCTTCATCTTCAATTAATGAGCAATTTCTTACTCTCTTTCTTTGCTTTTGTATTTAGTTTTATTTGCTTATTTTGATTTTCCTTCATTGCTTATTGATCATGTTGATGCTTATTGATTTGATGATTGATATTGCTTTCAAAATGATTTGTGAGTAGTCCCCTAGCCAAGGGTGTGGGGATGGTGTAGTTGTTGATTGATTCATGCTTATGATGTTGGGGTTTTGTTAATGGTGATTAAAGTCTTTGTGTGTTTGATGTTCTTTAATCTTCTTGCAAGTGCACATTGTTAGTTGATTAAAGGTGAATCTTTGCTAACAAGAAACGGAAGTTGACTTAGTTAAGATCCATTACTATCGATAGTTCTTTGATTGCACCTTCTAATATATGGTTCTAGTGTGGAAACATAGAGGCTATGTTAGGAGGATTTGATTGACCCCGGAAGGCGGTTGGATTGAGCTTTAATTCGATATTCTTACATGCTTAGTTTACCATTGCTTTGCTTTCGTGTTATTGCATGATCAATTGGCAACTGCATCTACCTACTTCCCTTGGTGCTTAGTTATATTGGTTTTAATCATTCTTAATCTCTAGTTTAATTTCTTAGCTTTTCACACTTCTCGTTCCGAGGTAGCTTAAGTATTGAGTAGTGAATGTGGTGCTTATGCATGTCTCCTTGTGGTTCGACCCCTATACTTGCCTTATACTTGTATTAGGTTTGTTTAGGTGTATAAATTATATTTGATCTAGGTGTAGTCGTTAGACGACGCGATTATTCCCTTGTAAAATTGGCGCCGTTGCCGGGGAGACGGCTTCCATTAATTTTTCACTACTTCATTTGAGACTATCTCATTCCTTGTCTGTTAGTATTTGTTACTTCTTGTTACTTGTCAGTGCTTACGTTCTCCTTAGCTTTGTTGTATGAACAGAGGACGAACTCGCTCAAGGTCCTTGGTTCCCATTGATCCGGAGTTAGAAAGATCCTTGTCCTTACTACGAAGAGAAGCGAGAGCGAGGAGTAGAAATTCTCACACCCCAACGAAAGAAGGAGTAAGAGAATTGGAAGATACTCCACCATCTTCACCCTCAAGTGAAGACTTAGATAGCCCTATTTCGCTATCAAGTCCGGAAATCAACCCCTTTTCAAACTTTAAGTCCGGAGGTGAAGACGGTCCTAAAATGGGAGAGAATACACCTTTGAGTCGTCTTGGGGCTCACGAAGCCTTTAGAGCCCAAAGTGGGATCCTAACTCCTACCACTCAAGCCAACAATTTCGAAATCAAGCCCAATTTGATTGCTTTGATAGAGAGGAAACAATTCTCGGGTGGAAAATTTGAGAGCCCTCATGAGCATTTAAAAGAATTTGAGAAATATTGTGACACAATCAAAGCCAACGGGGTGACTCAAGAGTACATCTGCCTCAAGATGTTTCCATTTTCTTTAATTGGGAGAGGTCTAGAATGGCTAGAGAAGGAGGTGCCCCCTAACTCTCTCACAACTTGGGACCAAGTGACTACGGCTTTCTTGAGAAAATTTTATAACCATAGGAAGACCGCCGAGGCTCGATCGTTGATCCAAGGCTTTCGCCAAAAGAGTGGTGAGACTCTAAGTGCGGCATGGGACCGGTACAAGGAGCTTCAACGCCAATGCCCACATCATGGGATACCCAAGTATCAACTCATCCACACTTTCTATGGAGGTCTCTCACCTCAAGGGAGAACAAGCCTAGATGCCGCCGCCGGCGGTCCAATCATGAACAAGGGAGAGGATGAAGTGGAATGCATCATAGAGGAGGCCGCAAAGCATTATGATGATTGGTACGAAGGAGAAAGGGAGGCCACTTCTAGCAAAGGTGTCTATGCATTGGAGCAAGCCAACACAATCAACAACCTTTCTTCCCAAATCTCCAAGATGGCCAAGCAAATGGATGAAATGATGAAAGAAAGGTCCAATCCTCATGGTAATACCTCCCCTTCAACCAAGGGAGGCAATGGTATGGCCACTTCTTCCCCCTCTCCTTATAATAAAATGCCTCAAGGATGCATGTTTTGCTCAAATTGTGAAACCTATGATCATGATACCTCCCATTGTGTGTATGCTTGTGAAGTCCAACCCCCTCCCTATGAACATGATGATAACCAAGAAGATGTCAATGCTATGAATTTTGCTCCTAGAATGGAAAATGTAGGGAACTTGAGGCCAAACCCCAATCAAATGGGGAATTGGAATCAAGGTGGAAACCGTGGTTGGAATCAAAGTGGTGGTGGTTATGGTAACCAATATCATGGTGGGGGAGGCCCTTCCAATTTCAATGGAAGAGGCTACTCTAACCAAAGAGGGTATGGCTACCAAAACCAACAACCCAACTCCCGATACCAAGACCATCAAAATCAAAATTTTGGTGATCAAGGTAACATGGGAAATAATCGACAAGGTAATGTTCCCAACCAAGGAACCGGAGGCAATAGGGGCCAAAATGTTTCTAACTATGCCCAAACCAATAGGCCTCCGGGTTTCCATCAATCCCAACTTCCTCCACCTCAACAACCTCTTCAAATAGAGGCCCCTCCTAATGATCCCGTGATGGCTAAGCTAGATGCCATCATGAAGATGCATGAGGAGGAAAAGAAGAGGAATGAGGAAGAAAAGAAGCGAACCAATGCTCATATGAAAATGCTTGAAACCCAAATTGCCCAACTTGCTTCCAAT
This sequence comes from Chenopodium album, assembly GCF_948465745.1. Lineage (NCBI taxonomy): Eukaryota > Viridiplantae > Streptophyta > Magnoliopsida > Caryophyllales > Amaranthaceae > Chenopodium > Chenopodium album. The sequence goes on along the minus strand of NC_137853.1, from coordinate 24,241,396 downwards.
TCTTCTTCTTCTTCTTCTTCCTCTATCCCTAGTCAAGGAGTCAACCCAAAACCTTTGTATGCCGTGACAACAAGGAGTGGAAAGGTAGTAGGGAGTGACCCCTTAGTTGAGGAAGAACCTCGAAATGAAGTAGAGTTGGAGAGGGGGAGTGAGAGAACCAAGGAACCTTCTAATGTTGAGAGGGAGAGGGATGTTGAGGTGCAAAAGGAAAAAGAAACCACCCCCTTGCCCCTAAATCTCCAACCTAGAGAGGAGAGGCTACCTTTTCCCCAAAGATTTGTGAGAGCTAAGCTTGATGCTCAATTTGGGAAGTTTTTGGATGTGATCAAGAATTTGCATGTTTCCCTCCCTTTTATAGATGCTATGAAACAAATGCCCCATTACTCTAAGTTTTTGAAAGATCTTTTGAGTGGGAGAAGGGAGTGTGAGACGGTGAGCTTGACCGCCAATTGTAGTGCAATCCTTTCCAACAAACTTCCCACTAAGTTGAAGGATCCGGGTAGTTTTTCCATCCCTTGTTCTATCAATGGGATTGAGTTTGACAAAGCTTTATGTGATTTAGGAGCGAGTGTGAGCCTCATGCCCTACTCCGTCTACCAAAAGCTTAGTGTAGGAACCCTTTACCCCACCAACACCACTCTCCAACTAGCGGATCGGTCCATTAAATTTCCCATGGGGAAAGTGGAGGACATCCCCCTTAGGGTAGGGAAGTTCACATTCCCCGTGGATTTTTATGTGCTAGAAATGGATGAGGATGAAAGGATTCCTATTATCTTGGGTAGGCCGTTCTTAGCCACCTCTAGGGCCATTATTGATGTGAAGGAAGACAAAATATCTTTGAAAATTGACAATGACTCAATTGAGTTTGATTTGAATAGTGTCATGCAACAACCTTCCTCAAGTAGTGAATGCTTTAGAGTAGATGTTCTAGATTCCATGCTTAGTGAATTCTCTCGTTCCCATTTGCATGCTTCTAACGATCCCCTAGAGAGTGTATTGTTGAATGATCCTAAGCTAGGTGTTCACAAGGGCGACATTCAATTCTATGAGGATTTGCTAGAGGAAAGCAAGAGCAAGTGCATGGATGAGAGCATGGAGGAGGAGGCTTTTCACACCCATGACCTTTTTCAAGTTGAGGAAAGAGAAGAGAGCACCAATGGTAAGGGAGCACCAAAGGTAGATTTGAAACCTCTACCTTTGGGCTTGAGGTATGTATTTCTTGGTTCTAATGAGTCTTTCCCCGTGATTGTTAATTCCAACCTAACGGAGGAGCAAACCTCCCTCTTGATCAATGTTTTGAAAAAACACAAGAAAGATTTAGGCTATACCATTGATGACATCAAAGGTATAAGTCCTTCTTTATGCATGCACAAAATTGATCTAGAGGGAGATGCCAAACCCGTTAGGCAAAGACAAAGGAAGCTTAACCCTTCCATGCAAGAGGTTGTGCGGAAGGAAGTGGCTAAGCTTCTTGATGCGGGAATTATATACCTGATTGCTCATAGTGATTGGGTATCTCCCGTGCAAGTTGTACCTAAGAAAGGGGGAATGACGGTAGTGAAAAATGATCATGATCAACTAGTCCCCACTAGGCTTGTAACCGGTTGGCGCATGTGCATTGACTATCGCCAACTCAACACAAGTACATGCAAAGATCATTTTCCATTACCGTTCATTGATCAAATGTTGGAGAGGCTTACAAAGCATTCCTTCTATTGTTTTCTTGATGGTTATTCGGGTTTTTTCCAAATCCCGATTGACCCCAAGGATCAAGAGAAGACGACTTTCACTTGTCCCTACGGTACTTATGCATACCGTAGGATGCCTTTTGGGCTTTGTAATGCTCCCGCAACATTCCAACGTTGTATGATGTCCATTTTTAGTGATATGATTGAGGATGAGATAGAGGTCTTTATGGATGACTTCTCCGTTGAAGGGGCCACCTATGAAGATTGTCTATCTAATTTATCTCGTTGCTTAGAAAGATGTGAGAGGGCTAACCTCGTGCTAAATTGGGAAAAGTGCCATTTTATGGTAGAAAGTGGGATTGTTCTTGGGCACAAAATTTCCCATGCCGGCATTGAGGTTGATAGAGCCAAGGTAGAGGTCATTGAGAAACTTCCTCCCCCCACCAACGTGAGGGAAGTGAGGTCTTTCCTTGGCCATGCCGGGTTCTATCGGCGTTTTATAAAAGACTTTTCTTTGATTGCAAAACCTCTCACATCCTTATTGCAACAAGATAAAGAGTTTATATTTGATGATGCTTGTCATGAGTCTTTTTGTAGGTTGAAAGAGGCCCTTTGCACCGCCCCTATTGTCCAAGGCCCGGATTGGTCTCTTCCATTTGAGCTCATGTGCGATGCAAGCGACGAGGCTATTGGTTCGGTTCTTGGGCAACGAAAGGATGGGAAGCTCCATGTCATACATTATTTGTCCAAAACTCTCAACGACGCTCAACGAAACTACACAACCACCGAGAAGGAATTCTTAGCGGTTATTCACTCATTTGAGAAGTTTAGAACCTACCTCATTGGTTCTAGGACAATTGTGTACACCGACCATTCGGCTCTCAAATATTTGATAGGGAAGAAGGAAGCTAAACCAAGGTTGTTGAGATGGGTTTTAGTTCTCCAAGACTTTGATTATGAAATGAGAGATAAAAAGGGAGCCGAAAATGTGGTGGCGGATCACCTTTCAAGGTTGGGCGGTGCAAGGTTCAAGGATGATGGTTTGCCAATAGAGGATGCTTTAAGGGATGATGTGCTATACGTTCTTGAGGTGAAGTCGGCTCCATGGTATGCGGATATTGTGAATTACTTGGCTTGTGGTGCCATACCTCCGGATTTCACTTCACAACAACGTCGAAAACTCAAGCACGAGGCAAAGAGATATATTTGGGATGAACCGATTTTGTTGAAAAGAGGGGTTGATGGGTTATTGAGGAGATGCGTTCCCGATGATGAGTTTCAAAGTGTTCTCCACATGTGCCACTCCTCTCCTTGTGGTGGGCATATGAGTGCTCAGAAAACCGCCTCAAAAGTTCTCCAATCAATGCTCTTTTGGCCTTCCTTATTCAAGGACTCTTGGATATTTGTCAAGACCTGCGATAGATGTCAAAGGGTGGGGAATATTTCGAGAAGGGATGAAATGCCACAAAACCCCATCCTTGAGCTTGAAGTTTTCGATGTGTGGGCGATAGATTTCATGGGGCCTTTTATCTCCTCAAAAGGGAACAAATATATTTTGGTTGTCGTTGACTACGTGTCCAAATGGGCAGAGGCCGTAGCTTCTCCAACAAATGACTCAAAAGTGGTGGTCAACCTCTTCAAGAAAGTGATTTTCCCAAGATTCGGTGTTCCAAGGGCAATTATTAGTGATGGGGGGTCACATTTCAAACACCACACCTTCGTGCGACTACTTGAGAAATATGGGGTATCTCACAAGCGGGGGCTTGCTTATCACCCCCAAACAAGTGGTCAAGCGGAGGTCACAAATAGAGAGCTCAAAATGATTTGAGAGAAGACAGTTGCCAGAACGAGGAAGGATTGGTCCTCTAAGCTCATCGATTCTCTATGGGCTTATAGGACCGCTTTCAAGACGCCAATTGGGACCACCCCCTACAAGCTTGTATATGGGAAGAATTGCCATTTGCCCGTGGAGATGGAGCACCGTGCTCATTGGGCGATCAAGCAAATCAACCTTGATCACCATAGTGCGGGGGAGCAAAGGCTTTTAGAGTTACATGAGCTAGAGGAATTGAGGTTGAGTGCTTATGAGAATGCAAGCATGTATAAGGCAAGATCAAAAGCGTGGCACGACGCTCAAATCATCAAGAAAGATTTTGTCAAAGGGCAAAAGGTGCTCCTCTTCAATGCAAGGTTGAAACTCTTCCCGGGCAAGCTCCGATCAAGATGGAGTGGGCCATACATTATTACGGAGGTGTTTCCATATGGTGCTTATGAAATTTTCCAAGATGGGCACTCCCCCTTCAAAGTCAACGGCCACCGCCTCAAGCCTTATTTTGAAGGATTCCCAAGTGATGAACCAATTTCAGTTACTCTAATTGATGTGCATCGTCAATTCCACCCTCCTTAATCATCTCGAAGAACGTCGAGCTAACGACGCTAACCAAAAGCGCTTCCGGGAGGCAACCCGAGTTTCTAAACCTCTTCTACTTTCTTCTTTTCTTGTTAGTTTTTCATTTTACAACTTTGGATTATTGGGATTTATGAGTTTTGATTATAATTGAGTCTTTGATAAACGGTGCATCTAGCATGATACATAACTATTTTTGCAGGCCGTTTGGTGTTATGTTTGGAGCTAGGTTGAGGTTTGGAGACTTAAAAGTGAGCGAGGAGCCATGCACAAGAGGATTTGATGAAGACCCTGTGCGCGGGCGCGCAGGCCTGGGAGAACCCGCGCACAGGGAAGTTCAAATTCCATAAAGTTTTGCGCGACATCTGCGCAACATCTGTGCGGGCGCGCATACAAAGGCTGCACGGGCGCGCAGGCCTGGGAGAACCCGCGCAGCTTAACAGGCAAAATTTCAGATTCTGGCAGAAAGTTTTGCGCGACGTGTGTGCGACATCAGTGCGGGCGCGCAGTTCACTTGCGCGGGCGCGCAGTATACCTGCGCGGGCGCGCAGACCTGGGTTTATCGGGGCTTAAGTCTCCTTTTTCCCCTATTCTTTCATCATTTTCCCAAATACAAACACGATTCTCACTCTCTCTCCTCAAGAACTTAAACCCTAACCTCCCAAATCCCCTCTAATCTCACTTAATTCCTCGGAATCTCAACAAATCCCTTACATTCCCTCAATTTCCTCACAAATTCATCACTTTCCCCTCTCAAAATCACCCATTTTTCACCAAATTCGTGGTTGCTCTTCGGTGGTCAAGGTGGTGGTGCGTGAGGGCTCTTGAAGGTCTTCAAGCTCTTCAATTGTGGTATAATCCTAATCCTTGAGTACTTTGTGGTTTTGATTCTTTAGATAAGATCATGTTTTAGGATTGTTAAGCAAAAATTGAGCTTGTATGGATTTTGTGTGATTTTGGGGTAGTTTTGCTTATAATTGCGGAATTTGTCATGAATTTCTTGGTGATTTGTGAGTATTGTTGATGAAACTGTCGTTTTTTATGCAATTTGCCTAGCAAATTACTTGACTTGGATATTGAGAATTTTGTGAGTGATCACTAGCTTGATATTGAGCATTGAAAATTGTTAATGCATGTAGAATTGAAAATGTATGTTGTTAAGAGTTTTTGATTCTTGATATTGAATTTTACTTAGTGATTGCCTCTTTAGTGATTGAGTATTGCAAATTTTGGCATTGAATATTGTTGGTGATAGTTGTTTTCCTCTTGTGTTATTTGTATCCTGGAAAGTTGTTGCCCCTAACCCCTTTTCAGATAACAAAATCAAAGGCTTCAAGTGTTGTTGTTGTTGTGGGAAAGATTTGGTATTCTTGATTGTGGATCTCTCCTTGGTGTTCTTGGTATTTTTGGGTTGTTGAGTAAAGTTGGTGAAGATGAGCGGTAGGAGAAGGAGTAGAAAGGAGCCTAGAATGTCAGTTGATGAGCCCCAACCCTCCTCCCAAAATCAAAACCAAACACAATCCTCTCTTCCCACTTTAAAGTTTGTGAACCGACACCATGCACCCTTCCATCAAACACTCCTCAAACGCAAGCTTAACCCCACCCGACACTACTATCAACGCTCAATGCGTGATTTGGGGATAGATGAGGACCTTCGGTCCCTTCTTGACAACCTTGGGATGAGTGAGTTCATCAAGCACCAATACCCAACCTTCAAAGAACCCACCTACGAGTTCCTCGCTTCCTTTGAGAAGGAACCCGTTGGAAACAACGAATTCCAAATCTCCTTCCAACTTTTCAATGCCCGCCATGTTGTCTCTCTTCGGCGTCTAAATGACCTCTTAGACTTTAACCCCGACGCCGACCTACTTGCCCCATCCACCGAGCTCTTCCCCGAGTACGATGCTTTCCGTTGGTGGCGGACAATTACCGATTCGGATGAGTTTAGTACTCGGTACTCGGTGGCAAGCCAAATCATCCACCCGGCACTCCGCATCCTTCACCGCATCTTGGGGTTTGCGGTGTTTAGTAAGCAAGACTTGAGTAAACTCTCTCATGAGGAGCTTTTCACTCTTTGGGTCGCCACAAAGGAGGAGTTGAGTGGGCGGCTTAACATGGGGTATTGGTTTGTGCTTTGTTGCGAGGCAATCAAGAATGGGAACAAGACGGGAGAGATTGCCTTAGGAGGGATGATTTCAAGGATCGCCTCGAAGCTAGGGGGTGAGGTTCTTTTCCCTTTTTGTACACGGGTGGGAAGAGACAGAGACATATTCGTGGACATCTCCTACATGAGGAAGTCAGTTTTCATCCAACCAACCGACGATGTGAACAACTTCCATGATTGGTGTGTTGAGAGGGAACACCATTGCATTCTTCCATTCCCAAGCCGCACTTCCTTGGAGAGGAACGCGAGGAATGTGTGGAAGGTTCCTAAGGACAATGGTGTCCTTCCTAACGCTCTTGGAGGTGAGCGAAATATGATCATTCGCGAGCGACATCAGCAGCAACAACATCAACAACAAGAAGAACAACAACAAGAAGAACAACAACAACAATTCCAACAGCAACAGCAATTTCAGCAACAGCAGTTTCATCAGCAACAACAACAACAAGGGTTTCAACTTCAAGGTTTCCAGTATGGGGAGGGACCCCAAGGTTTGCGCGTCCCCTCCTCTAGTGAGGGAGGTATGGCCTCTTCCTCTTCTTCTTTTAACCTTGAGCAAGCTTTCCAAAACCTGTCAATGCAGGTAAACCGGTTGACGGAGGCCGCCGATGGGTACTCGGTTTACAATGCCAACATTTATGATTGGCATGTAAACCAAGGACATTTTACCCCACCGGTGAACTATCCGTATTTTCCGCCCCAACAGGGGCCGGTTCCTTCTTACGAGGAACCGCATTCTGACGGCAATCCCCGTCAACCGGTTTGGCCCTATTGGTCCGGGCCTTCATCTCAAGGGACCCCCCGAGTGAACTACCCCACCTCTGAGGGGTATGATTACAAGGCACCGGGGGGGGTGTGATTACCGTGGGGACCCCAACTACCCCATGTACACATCCGAGCCCCTTGAGATGCCCCCTCCCTATGACCCTCTTCCGGATTACCAGCAAGAGTTATACCGGAACCGTGGTTTTCCACCGGGTTACACCGGTGGTTGGGACCCCCATGGCCCTCCTATCGACGTCGACTACGAGTGGCGTCCTTATGGAGAGAGCTCTAGTTCTCACATGGAGGACTAGGGCCCTCGGGCCGAGTTTAGCCCTTCCTCCCACCCTATTTTCCACTTTGTTCAAACCGAGGACGGTTTTCCGTTCAAGTGTGGGGGGGTGCTTGTTTATTGTTCCATTCAAGGGCTTTGTTTTTATGGGGCGTGATTTTGGGCCAATAGGTGTCTTTTTGGAAGATTCCCTCCCCTCTTTTCAACAAAATGATGATGATGATGTTTTAATGAAACCTTGTGTTGTTTTGGCTCCCTTTCTTTTCAAAAATCCAAATTCCCCTTTAATCCAAACTTTTTCTTGTGTTGTTTTTGCTTTGTATATATTTCTCTTACTACTAACCAAATATTTGCCGAGTTGTTTTGGTCTTTGACATTTTGTAGGGCTTATGGGCGCATTCCCCGAATATTTCCGAGCAATGGAGTTTCAACGATCGTGGACTTGCGTTTTCTAAGCGTAACTGGGTGACAAATTATCCTTCTCAACTCTTTAAATATTTGATTGGTTGCATAGCTTAGGTTAGTTTAGGAAAGAGTTGAATGGTTCGAGGTTGATTGTTTTGGTTCTAAGGAACCTGGGATCGTTGATGTTGTATTCAACGATCATTGTATGTCGATCGGGATTTATATGATTTGCATGCCTCCTTTATGAACCTTCTTGACTTCTTCCTTTTTCTTTGTGTGTTGCTCTTTTTCTTTCCCTTATGTGACATTCATAATCATGACAAGAAGAAAATTTTGGAAATTGAGAATTTGCTTGTTCATTTGGAAATGTGGACCTATGTGCATTTGCTATGATATATTCTTTTGAATGCTTACCTTCCTAGTTGAAGAGGGTCTTCACGGTTTGAGAGTGCTTAGGGTTGAACTAGACACATTTTAAGCTAAGGTAGCCCGGTTTAGAACTCTTGAGGACGTTTGAACCCCTAGTTCACGGGAAAGTGGTAAGATGGTGTTGCTCTCCGTAGTGAATAGGATTCCCTTGGTTGGCAATTGCTTACTTTCATATCCCATGTGAGCGTTTATTGTTCAAGCCTCCATCACTTTTGTTGAGCGGCATTTTGGATCCTTAGCTATGCGTGTCTTAATCCTTGTGTTGGTATCTAGCTCCCAAGACCGTGATCATATAACTCTAGAGGAGGAAGAGGGCATCTCTTTTCATTTTTCTTCGTTTTCTTTGTGTTTTGTTACAAATTTGTTTTTTTTTATTTTACGTATACCTACTTGCTAGCCATGTTGAGCCTTATTTCCCCTTTCTTGGTTAAACCACGTTACAAACCTAGCGGCCCATGTTCTACCAACCCTTGTAGTTAGTGAAGCATCGGCTTGTGAGATTCGGGTTTGAGAGTCTTGATTTTAAGCAAGGAAGTTGTGTAATTTGGTTTGAATGAGGTATTGAAAGTCTATTCATGAGAAAGTGTGCAAAAGGTTGGCAAGGAAGTTGTAATCTATGAAAACCAAGAGCCATTCAAAAAAAAAAAAAAAAAAAAAAAAAAGTAGTATTGTCATGTAGTTTGTATTGAAGGTGGTGATTTGAAACTTAGGTTAGATTCCTATGTTGCTTTTGAGAGATGGCCGCTCTTATGCTTCACTTAGGAGTTTCCACCAAAATTTTCAAATTAATTCCCTACCTTAACCTTTAGCCATGACATTACAACCCTAACTAAGACCCTTGGACTCTAGAGGGGCGTGATCAAGGAAACGGTGGAGGGAGATAGATTTCAACCCTATGGAGAGAGTACGCATAGTTGAGATGTCGGGATAGCCTCGTTGTTCCACATGGATTTGATTTTTCCGGTTCCCTCGCGGAATCATGAGGAGCCAACTAGGGGATGAATTGAAGCAAGTGGAGAGAACGAGGACCGTCTTGGATGGGGCTAGGGCGGAAGATGAAATCATTAGTTCTCTATGCTTAGCTTAGGTTTGTCTCTTTCAACCTTGAGCATCTTAAAGCGTGTTTCCCCTCTTGAATTGAGAAAGGTAAGTATTCTTTGATCAATGTCATTATATCTGAGTCCGATTTGAGCAATTCTCACCGTGGCATTAGATTGATCCTCTTGAACCTTGTCATGTTGTGTTTGTTGTCTTTTGCCTTGGTTTCCCTCGCTTGGGGACAAGCAAGAAGCAAGTGTGGGGGAATTTGATGAGTGGCATTTATGCCACAATTTAGTGTACTCTTTACGGGTTTTTCCCACCCATTTGTAGCTTGTTTGCCCCCTTTTCTCTCCTTTTTGTTCCTCTTTTCTTTGTTTGCCTTTCTCCTTGTTTTCTTTGTTTTTGTTTTGTAGGAACCAAGACATTGGAAGAAGAGCAATTTACTCCCAAACTCCCCTGTGTGCGGGCGCGCAGCTCTGGGAGAACCCGCGCAGGATGGCTCCTTGAGCAGAACACAAACAGAAGATTTGTGCGCCTTGTGCGCGCTCAGTGTGCGGGCGCGCGGCTGATGTGTGCAGGCGCGCAGCTCTGGGAGAACCCGCGCACAGCACAGCATCAGAAGCAGAACCAAAACAGAGTGTTGCGTGCGCCATGTGTGCGCCTTGTGTGCGGGCGCACACACCTCAAAAGCGGGCGCGCAGTATTGCTGAGAGAAGGCGCGCATCCATGGGTCTCATTTTCCGTACCCACAGATCTGCGGGCGCGCAAGATCTGCGAGGGCGCACACCCAACTTCTGCGCGGGCGCGCAGTGTATGTGCGCGGGCGCGCACCGCTGAGCTGCGGTCTTTATTATTTCGTATTTTTGTATCTTTTGGGGGACCTATATATATAGGCTGTAGAGAAGTTTAGGGGATCATCTATCATTACTTAGAAACATTTTAGCCCTAATCTAGTGAGAGGAACTTCATTAGTAGAGAGAGAAAGTGTGGATTTCCATTGATGAACTTGGATATTGAAGAAGGAGCTTGCTTGAACCTTTGTAAATCTTCATCTTCAATTAATGAGCAATTTCTTACTCTCTTTCTTTACTTTTGTATTTAGTTTTATTTGCTTATTTTGATTTTCCTTCATTGCTTATTGATCATGTTGATGCTTATTGATTTGATGATTGATATTGCTTTCAAAATGATTTATGAGTAGTCCCCTAGCCAAGGGTGTGGGGATGGTGTAGTTGTTGATTGATTCATGCTTATGATGTTGGGGTTTTGTTAATGGTGATTAAAGTCTTTGTGTGTTTGATGTTCTTTAATCTTCTTGCAAGTGCACATTGTTAGTTGATTAAAGGTGAATCTTTGCTAACAAGAAACGGAAGTTGACTTAGTTAAGATCCATTACTATCGATAGTTCTTTGATTGCACCTTCTAATATATGGTTCTAGTGTGGAAACATAGAGGCTATGTTAGGAGGATTTGATTGACCCCGGAAGGCGGTTGGATTGAGCTTTAATTCGATATTCTTACATGCTTAGTTTACCATTGCTTTGCTTTCGTGTTATTGCATGATCAATTGGCAACTGCATCTACCTACTTCCCTTGGTGCTTAGTTATATTGGTTTTAATCATTCTTAATCTCTAGTTTAATTTCTTAGCTTTTCACACTTCTCGTTCCGAGGTAGCTTAAGTATTGAGTAGTGAATGTGGTGCTTATGCATGTCTCCTTGTGGTTCGACCCCTATACTTGCCTTATACTTGTATTAGGTTTGTTTAGGTGTATAAATTATATTTGATCTAGGTGTAGTCGTTAGACGACGCGATTATTCCCTTGTCAGCTTTTGACATGGGCTCTTATTTGAAGATGAGATCTATAAATAAGATCCATGCCTAGGGGTTTGCAGTAACCAATCATAATTCACACACTGCGAATTTTGACATCAAGGCAACCAATCCCAAAACCCTAAACACTCTCCTCACTCACGGCCCTCTTCTCTCTCCTTCACGTCCGTACGTGCGGCGCCCCTCATGGTGGCTCGTGGTGTTCGTCGTGGTGGTTTGTGGTTAGCTTGTGTCTCTCTTCTCCGTTGAAGGTTGATTGAAGCGTTCAATCACGACTAACTAGCATTAGTGGAGGTTAACTTGTGCCCGTGGACCAAGTAGAGGAATCACGCTTGGGGTTCTTTATCTCCCTTTGTTCTTGCTCGATCGCACGTGGAATCACGCTTCAAAGGTACAATTATGTGTTCTTTATGTGTTATGCAATGATCCTTGGTTTAGGTGCTTTATGAATATGATTCATGTTTATTTCCGCTGCGTAGTACCTATAAACTCCTACAGTTACAACTCTTCAAAGATCTCTTTGAACTATACACACACCTGTGCAAGGTTCGGCTAGAGCTATGTTCGGCCTGATTCTTTACGAATACGTAGCCAACCTCACATTGGGGTGCGGCTGTAATAAAATGCATTTATACATTTCCACGCATGATCATATCAAGGGATCTCTGATGGTCATCTCTATCAATGTAGAGCTAGATTTGGGGGCTTGATCCCTACATTATTTGCTTACCCAGCCTAAGAGTCACCATCATTTGACTCTTCTCGAAATAATATTTTTCCACACACTTAGCTCTTACGGCCTAACTTTAGTGTCACTTTCACACACATCACAGATACATAACCAAATAATCCTTCCTTTACGAATCCTTTGTCATTAAATCTTAACATAACTTTTAAGCGTGCCTTGACATAACAAAATCACTCATCACTCATCATTTGTAATCATCATCATCACAAAGTATGAAGTACTTGATGGGTTTCATAAATGGCACCCGTTTGATGAGTATTTAGGTTGTTTTCACCTTCTTTTTATAGCTTTCCTTCTTAATAAATGCTTAGTTTTATGCATTTGGTCTTTGTTTTACCTTTTCTTTCTTATTTTGTGGCTTTTGGTGCATTTATATGGTTTTTGCATGGCTTCCGAATTATAGGGTTTGATCGTGCATAACTTTCCTACGAAGGATAGTTTCTATTGCACATTCGACTCTCCAACATCGGCCTCAAGAGATTCACTCCCAATCACCGCAACTTCGTCTTCTGTCAGTTCAGTTTCTCCCATTCTTTCAAATCGCTTGCCATGTTGAAATTAATGCACATAAATGATCACAAACACGAAAATTGATTAATTGAAAATCTAAGCAAAATTACTGGAAATACGTACTCGACTCAACTACTAAACCCTAGGGGGACTTCTACGGAACCCTAAGTTAGGGACTTTTTACTAAAAGATTACCTTTATGCCCTTATTAGTCTTTTATGACTAATAGTTAGAGTCCAATCGGTTCGATTCGGTTAAGACACCTCTAACTAGGGCCCATGAGTTAGCTAATGCTTGTCGATGTGCTTTTACTTTTTTTTTTTTTTTTTTTTTTTTGTGTGTGTGGAGTAAATAGTAGCTAGTTTTTTGTTTAGTTGCTTTTGTTAAAAAAATAAGTTTTTAAACCTTTATTTTTAATTTTTTTTTTTTATTTTTTATTTTTATTTCCCCATGATCTCAATTCCAGTTTGGGCTCTAAAACGCGCGAAAATGGTGAAATATTTTTGCCTCCAACACTTTCCTACTACGAATCAGTTACTGAGTGTTGATCTGCTTGCTTTCTACACGGTTACACTTACACACTTACTTCCTCTGTGCTCAGGTGAGGGGTTAATTAATCTGATATTTGTTTTATTTGCAATTTCTCTGCTAATTTGTTGGTTTTCTCTGCCCTCATACTGCTCAGGTTAGTGTTTTTCTTTTAAATTCAGCTTTTCTTGGCAATTAGCCATTGATGAAGATGATCAATAGCTGATAAATTTATTTTGTTCTGGATTTAATCATGAATTTCCATCGTCGTAATTGAATTATATGTGTCGATTTTAATCTATTGATTATATTATCGATGGATGGCAGATATTCATCGGATGATGTATATTACAGACCAACTTGTTGTGATGTTTGCATGAAAACAAACAATTTTGGTGACTTAAATATTTATTAGAAGCAATGAATACACTGAAATGAAGGAATTCTCTTGTAAATATTTCAGCCATCTGTCTTAGTTGGCTTAGTTGTGTGTTGGTTATTAAATCAAGGCAGTAGATATGGTCTACGAGCAATTTTATTCCAATGTTATGCTGGAAAGTGATTCTTTGTTGGTTGTGTATGGGGTCTTAAGGAAGGCACATAGGCATAATAAAGGCTTGCTGATTGAAGATATTTCTTTTTTGTCTCAATATTGTAATGCTTTTCTTATTTCTGAAAAGGGAGGTAAATACTCTAGCTAATCTTTTATCGAGGTGGGATACTAGAGGTTGTACCGAATTCGTTTGCTTAGGTCCTTTCCCTCAAGGTCTTTTAACCTTGGCGGAAATTGACCTCCTGTAATATATCTCCCTGCCAGCTTTCTTCAAGAAAAAAAATAAAAAAAAATTCATAGAACGGGAGGTGTGTCCATCTATATCATTGGTTATTATATGATCTCTCTAAAAAAATTATCAAGATTCTCAACCTCTCTTACTCTATCAAGTTGCTTTATTTTATTTTTCCAAATAATATTCTACAGTATCAAGTTGTTGAATATATACTTCATTATTACAACGAATATGTCCAAAATTTAATTGCCATTTAGTGAGTAGAGAATCTATGCTTTGTCTAAATTCTAAATGCTCCAAAAAAGTGGGTGCACCATGATGCATTATTATATGTTTGTGATATTATTCATGCTAATTATTCTGAAATTCCTTGCCAAATTACATGGCCACAAATTATATTCTACTAGATCACATCTTTTTCAGCTAAGCATTTTATCAAATAGTTATATGCAAGAATCATTGCAGTACTATATATAGTAGTAATAGCAAATCTTTTGTTGACTCTATACTCCCATGAATTTCTTACTGTTATTGCAGCAAAATCATTTAGCTAAGAGTGATTTGATGCATTAATTTCCGTTATGAATTTAATCAAGAACATTTAAATTTTTTTTTTTTTTTTTTTTTTATGTAGCATATGGCATCAAAGTCTGGTTTTTTTTTTTACTCTCATGTCATCAAAAATTCAAGATGCCATCTTTTAGATGAGTTCACTTCATTTTTTTTTGATGTAAGTTTGACTTGATTTTAGCTTTTCTGGGTAAGTTTCTGTATTTTTTAAATAAAAAAAAATTCAAAATTCAATATTTAGTGGCATTTCTAAAAATAATGTGTTAGTACTAACAGTGCTGAACTTTTCTTGCAGGTGAACAGACAACTTTTGGTGCTGGTAAAAATGATGTGATTTGGCCTTCATTGACTTGCTGTTAGTAGTGTTACTTTCTTCTCCTTTTAATGTTTTTTAACAATTGTTAGATAATGCACCCGAGAACACAATGTTCGTAACGTGCCTAGTTAGTGTTCTTTTCATTATACATGCATATGTCCTTTCATAATAATTTTAACTTTATTATTACGAAATTACAATATGTTCTTTTATTTTGAACTATATGAATAAAGATCAAATATGCTCTCATAACTATACTTATATTCTGTTACTTTAAATAGTTCGTTTCTATTGGTAGCATGATGCACATCTAAATTGTGGTATATGTTTGCATGTCATACCAAAATATTTTTTTGCAGATTTTCTTTATACTATTGAAGATTTCTTGGTTGATCAGAAATGAGTTTTATCTGATGATAGTATCTGTATGCTAATGCAGAGATTCTAGAGAGAAATTAAAGCTGTATAATATTGATGGAGGGTCTCTGGAATTTATATTGTGGACAGTCTGATTGTTTGATTATCGATACAGAGCCTTGCACTCGAGTGCAATTTGAGTTTGTTACCCATCCTTCCTCATGTGTCAATCATGCCTTTATCATTTGCTTTGATGTACTGCTTCTTGTAGGGCTCTTAGTTAACATGATTTGTAAACTTTCCTCCAAGAGAGTCGGGATATGGACTCGTTATAGAAGCTTTTCAACCTTGCAGATAGCATCAGTTATTCTTAATGGCTGTTTGGGATTACTTTACATAGGCTTAGGAACTTGGATTCTGGTAATGAAGTTGAGAAATGATCATTCTGTTTCACCAATTCATAGGTGGGTCTTATATTTTTTCCAAGGGTTTACGTGGGCGTTGGTGGGATTAACAACTAGCCTTAGAGGAGAGTACTTCCCAAGAGCCTCATTGCGAATCTTGTCCATTTTTGCATTTCTCTCTGCTGGGATGTTCTGCTTCATAGCTCTTTTTGCTGCCATAGTTAACAATGAAACAACAGTCAAAGTGACCTTGGATATACTGTCTTTCCTTGGAGCAACTTTACTGTTAATATGTACTTACAAGGAATGCATAAATGAAGAAGATGGAGAGGACTATGGAAGTACCCTTTACACTCCACTGAATGGTGAGGCTAATGGTAGCTGTAAATCTGTTTCAGGAGTCTCTCCATTTGCTGAAGCTGGGTTGTATAGTAGGTTGACATTTTGGTGGTTGAATCCTTTGATGAAATTGGGTAAGTTGAAGACAATTAAGGATGAGGATATCCCCAAATTAAGGGATGTAGATAGAGCTGAAGTTTGTTACTTGCAGTTTGTGAACCAGCTGAATAAACAGAAACAGGATGAACCTTTTTCACAATCCTCAATGTTGTGGACTATTGTAGCGTGCCATTGGAATGATATACTGCTTTCTGGGTTCTGTGCTGCTTTGAAGATACTTACCCTATCAACTGGTCCTCTTTTGCTGAATGCTTTCATTAAGGTTGCTGAGGGTAAAGAGGCTTTCAAATACAAAGGTTATCTTTTGGCCCTTGCACTCTTCATTTCAAAGACCTTAGAATCTCTGTCACAGAGACAGTGGTACTTCCGATGCAGATTGATTGGCCTGAAGGTGAGGTCTTTGCTTACTGCTGCGATTTACAAGAAGCAGCTACGATTATCAAATGCTGCAAGGATGATGCACTCTGCTGGAGAGATAATGAATCATATTACTGTTGATGCCTATAGGATTGGCGAGTTTCCTTTCTGGGCTCACCAGATTTGGACTACAAGCCTTCAGCTTTGCATTGCATTATTTATTCTAGTACATTCGGTGGGACTTGCAACACTTGCAGCACTAGCCATAATAATTTTAACTGTTCTTTGTAACCATCCCCTTGCAAAATTACAACATAGTTTGCAAAGTAATCTCATGGTGGCACAGGATGCTAGACTGAAGGCTTACTCCGAAGCTCTTGTGAACATGAAGGTGCTTAAACTGTATGCATGGGAGACGCACTTCAAGAATGTAATAGAGGGCTTGAGGAAAGTGGAAGTCAAATGGTTATCAGGTGTACAAATGCGTAGGTCATACAATGGTTTTCTATTTTGGTCATCTCCCGTTTTGGTCTCTGCTGTTACATTTGGGGCTTGTTATTTTCTCGAAATTCCTTTGCATGCTAGCAATGTTTTCACTTTCGTAGCAACATTGCGTCTCGTGCAAGAACCTATTAGATCTATCCCTGATGTGATCAGTGCAGTGATCCAAGCAAAGGTTGCATTTACACGTATCGTGGAGTTTCTTCTGGAACCAGAGCTTCTGACTCAGAATGTCAAAAAAAAGAGCAAAATGGAGAACTTAGATCATGCCATTGAGATGAGGTCCACAAATCTTTACTGGGAAACAAATTCATCAAAACCAACACTAAGGAACATAAATATAGTTGTTCGACCTGGTGAAAAGGTTGCAATATGTGGAGAAGTTGGTTCAGGCAAATCAACTTTACTAGCAGCAATTCTTGGAGAAGTGCCATATATAGAGGGAACTGTAAGCTTCCTCAGGCGTTTCTCATATTTCTTACGTTGTTTTGCATTTAACTGTTTAAGTTGATTATTTAAAAGCCCGTATTTGTGGCATTTATGAATTCTTAACTAATCAGTGGTATTTACTTAGAAGGCTGCTGTAATATTACATCTAAAAGGTTTGATATTTCTCGTGCAAGCAGATTTAGGAATATCTGAATTTAAAGGTTTATAAAATAGTTTTGTCATACAGGCTGCAGTTTATGGAAAGATTGCTTATGTTTCCCAGAGAGCTTGGATCCAAACAGGGACCATACGTGAAAATATTCTTTTTGGGTCTTCCATGAATGAGCTAAGGTACCAAGAAACACTTTGGAGGTGTTCCTTGATTAAGGATCTTGACCTTCTTCCTTTCGGTGATATGACAGAAATAGGGGAAAGAGGAGTTAATCTAAGTGGTGGTCAGAAGCAACGAATACAACTTGCTCGTGCATTATACCAAGATGCTGACATATATCTTCTAGATGATCCGTTCAGTGCTGTTGATGCACATACTGCAACTAGCCTCTTTAGTGTAACCTCTTTGATCCATTCTGTGCATTCCTATGTTACTTTATTTATAACCCATAGAAACATTGATATTTGAAATTGTCGCAGGAATATATTATGGAAGCTCTTTCTGGAAAGACTGTCTTACTTGTGACACATCAAGTTGATTTTCTTCCGGCATTTCATTGCTGTTTGGTGAGTTAGCCATCACTTTCCTGACGTTCTTACATGCTTGTATTTAAATGCTCTTAAATTTCATAGAAACCTAATGATAGCTTGATAAATATCTTCCTTTATTGTAGCTCATGTCAGATGGGGAAATTCTTCAATCAGGGTCTTACCATGAGTTGTTAGCTTCAAGTCCTGAATTTTTGGACCTTGTAAATGCACACAAAGAGACTGCTGGAACTGAAAAAATACCTGACGGTGGAGCATCTGGAAGACACAAAAGTTCTGCAAAGGAGATCAAGAGAACCATTGTAGAGAAGCAATATGAAGTGTTAGAAGTTGATCAATTAATTAAAAGAGAAGAAAGAGAAGTGGGTGACACTGGTCTTAAGCCATACTTACTCTACCTAAATCAGAACAAAGGCTACATGTACCTCTCGATAGGTATTATTTGCCACCTTATCTTTGTTACAGGTCAGATACTTCAGAACACTTGGATGGCCTCTAGTGTTGATAATCCTCATGTCAGCACATATAAGTTGATTGTGGTTTACCTTATCATCGGAGCTTCCTCGACATTATTTTTACTCTTCAGATGTCTTGCTGTTGTTGCAATGGGCTTGAATGCATCTAAATCCTTATTTTCTCGGTTAATGAATTCTCTCTTCTGTGCTCCAATGTCTTTTTATGACTCCACACCTCTTGGAAGGATACTAAGTCGGGTGAGCATAGAGTTTTTATAAGCTTCGTAACTCTAGTTTATACAGGTGTGTGTACTAATATTAAGGGATGTTTTTTCTTTGTTTACACCCCTGCAGGTTTCTTCTGATTTGGGCATTGTTGATCTTGATGTTCCTTTCAGCCTTCTCATTTCAATAGAGACTACTATAATTGCATATGCTAATCTAGGAGTGCTGGCAGTTATTACTTGGGAAGTTTTGTTTGTCTGCATACCAATGATTTATTTGGCAATACGATTGCAGGTAAACAAATTGGTGAATAGTACCATAGGTTTATCAAATTTCTTCTTGAAAGTTTAAGTGTCATCAAGAAAACTAAGAAAGTTCATGGAACACACTATAAATTTCCATGAAGTAGTGAGTGTCAGAATACTTAATATACATTGTAGCGAGATAGCTAATGCAATGATATCATATAGAAAAGGGCGCTGCTTTAATTTTCCAAGAATGATTCAGTATAATTTTTAAAACTAATTTTAGTTAGGTTTTGAACATTCAACAAGCTTATTTTCAACCAACTCCATCCTGCATATGAGTTGATAAATACTTTTCATGTATTTTATATAAAATCTATAGGTTGAATTGCTGAATTGCTTAACATGCACTCATATTTTGATAGGGCTTCTTCTCTACCTTGGCTAAAACAAGATAATTATTAGCAAATTTTCAGATTGTTTTTCCTTAATTTTTCCCCCAAGACCTAATGAGCTATAAGACTTGTCG
This sequence comes from Chenopodium album, assembly GCF_948465745.1. Classification (NCBI taxonomy): domain Eukaryota; kingdom Viridiplantae; phylum Streptophyta; class Magnoliopsida; order Caryophyllales; family Amaranthaceae; genus Chenopodium; species Chenopodium album. The sequence goes on along the minus strand of NC_137853.1, from coordinate 24,222,234 downwards.
ACAGAGATACTATTTTGCGACAGCGAAAGAGTTGATGAGAATGAATGGCACAACAAAGTCTTTAATTGCCAACCATTTAGCTGAATCTATAGCTGGAGCCATAACAATTAGAGCTTTTGAGGAGGAAGAACGGTTCTTTGCCAAGACTCTTGATATAATTGATATGAATGCAAGTCCATTCTTCCACAATTTTACTGCTAGTGAATGGCTGATTCAGAGGCTTGAGACCCTCAGTGCCACTGTTCTTGCAGCAGCAGCTTTGTGCATGGTTTTTCTCCCTACTGGAACTTTTAGCTCTGGTGAGTGGTATTGTCTCATACAGAGTATATTGTTTTGAACCTCTTATATATTGGGAGATAAGGGGGACAGAGATTGATTTTCCTTGCTGTAAAATATTTTGTGGATCATTCTAAAATTATAAATAATGCAGGTTTTATTGGAATGGCCCTATCATATGGTCTTTCGTTAAATGTGTTTCTGGTTAATTCAATCCAAAATCAATGCACAATAGCCAACAATATCATTTGTGTGGAGAGGCTTGATCAATACATGCATATTCCCAGTGAAGCTCCAAAAGTCATTGAAGACAGCCGCCCTCCAGAAAACTGGCCATCAGTTGGTAAAGTGGAGATATGCAATCTACAGGTAGCGTTTAGCTCACTGGGATTTATTTTAGACAGATACTAGATAGAATTATACACTAAGGTATTTTGATTTCCTGTAGATAAGATATAGACCAGATACACCACTGGTTCTTAAAGGCATCAGTTGCATATTTGAAGGAGGGAACAAAATCGGTATTGTGGGTAGGACTGGTAGTGGAAAAACTACTCTAATAGGGGCTTTGTTTCGCTTGCTGGAACCAGTGGCAGGGAAGATAATAGTGGATGGTATCAATATATCTTCGATAGGACTTCATGATCTACGGTCACGTTTTGGGATTATTCCACAAGATCCTACTCTCTTTAATGGAACTGTAAGATTTAATTTGGATCCATTGTGTCAGCATAATGATGAACAGCTCTGGGAGGTATACTTCACTTTTCTCCTGTAATCTAATTTATGTCATGTGCAGTATTTTGTGCAATGCTGACAACTATCTATTGTTCCTCCCCCTCTCTTTTTTATTTTTTTTTCCTCTTGAAAAGGTTCTAGGGAAATGTCAGCTCAAAGAGGTTGTCCAAGATAAAGAGCAGGGCTTAGATTCTGCGGGTAAAAATTTCTCAGCTCATAACTAAGGGCTTGGTTTCTTTCCATTTTGTTTGTGAAGGAAGTAATGATTCTCTGACATTATATCAAACCAAGTTAGTCAACTATGTGTAAAACCAGCATAATACGAGTGATTCTAAAGAGATGAAATTGGTTATTTTGATTAATAAAGCTGAATTTACAGAAAATTAAAGATAATTGTCAAGTATTGTGAGAGACTTGACCCTCTCCCAAAGCTAACAAAATAACAACTCAAATATTCTGGATTTCTTTTCACTATGCCTACTCTCCCTTATATATACTAACATAATAATACAAGTGTCAGACTACTTGTAACGCCTCTCCTCTAGGTCAGTTTATTACAGTATTATACTTCAACATGTTTTTTATGTCAGTTATGGAGGATGGATCAAATTGGAGCATGGGACAACGACAACTATTTTGTCTAGGACGTGCTTTATTGAGAAGAAGCAGGGTATTGGTGCTTGATGAAGCAACTGCATCCATAGATAATGCAACCGACATGGTTCTGCAAAGAACAATACGATCAGAATTTGCAGACTGTACTGTGATCACAGTAGCCCACAGGATACCAACCGTGATGGATTGCACAAAAGTTCTTGCCATTAGCAATGGTGATTTTTCTCTAAACTTTTCCAGTTTTTATGTTGCCACTTCTAATGGACAAGAAGCAAGAGCTACAATAATCTGAAATCTAGATTAGCAAATCATCCCAAGTCCTAAGGAACTGAAGGTGTTCTGACAGAACGTAATGTTATGTCATTGCAGGAAAATTGGTTGAATATGACAATCCTATGGAGCTAATGAAGAAGGAAGATTCACTATTTGGCCAACTTGTGAAGGAATACTGGTCTCATTTCCAATCTGCAGAACAAACTCATTGAACTATAACAGCCACGCCTTACTAAATATACTTCCTAAGTCACAATTATTTGTCCTCATTTGTCATTGTCACAGAAATCAAAATTAACGTTTTTGTTAGTCTTATACCTATTGCAGCAATGCAGCTTGGTAAATTACAAGTGGTACCGATGAAAATAACTAGCTCGATTGATGAAATTTCGATGCATAGGTATTCTTTTCCCTTTCCTCTGTGTTCTGCGTCAGGTATAGGTTTAACCATTTCAGATATGCTGTTTTGACAATCTGGTCATGCATATATCAGCTAGAAGGGTTTCCCTCCCTTTATATTTCGTGTCTGTTTGTACTAACTGTTATATATTTAAAGTTTGAGAGACTACTGCTACAATTTGTATTATATACTTATAATACAAGCAGTTAAGCATCACTTATATTGTGAATATGATGAATTATTATGGTAAAAAATTGATTTTCATATGATGATTATTGTGCCTACTTATAATATAGAGAAAAAAAGAAAGCTGGAGTGTGATGATGGAGGATCTGTGGACCTTATATTGTGGGAACTCTGAATGTGCAAATAACAGTACTGATGAGTCTTGTGATCCTCAATTTATGTCCATCATTGATCTTGGTTCATTTGTCAACCATGTTTCCATTGTTTGTATTTATATACTACTTCTGGCCATGTTGTTGTGGAACTTAATTTGTAAAATGTCTTTCAAAAAACTCGAAAAACGAGCTCATCGTATGTAGATTACATCTTTGCAAAAAGCATCAGCTGTTTTCAATGGTTGTTTGGGACTTTTGTACATAGGCTTTGGCATTTGGAATAGAAGTTGAGGAATGATCATTCAATTTTTGGCTTATTATGTTTTCTGACATGGAGAGGCATGGTTGTTGGTGGGTTTAACATTTAGCCTTGATAGAGAAACATGAAAGACTAGCAGTCATAGTGGCCTTAGATAGTTTAGCTTTTCTAGTAGCAAGTTTGTTATTGTAAAGTGTTTACAAGGGGTACAAAAATAAAGAATGTGGGAGGCTAGCATTAGGAGTACCCTTAACACTTCTCTAAATGCTGAGAATAATGGCAGCATCAATAATAATGATTCGACTGCCCAAGTTACCTGGTTTGCCAAAACTGGTTTGTTAAGTCAGATGTCACTCTGGTGGATGAACTCTCTGAAAGAAATTCACAGATTGACTAAGAGTAAATAATTGGTGATGAAGGCGGCTGCTGATCTTTTCAGTCAAGCATTCTAATTCTCTGTTACATCATTCATTACATATTTATACTGCAGCTCACCCAAAAACCTAGGAGGATTCTAGACACCCTAGGACACCGTACATAGGATAAAGCATCACATGATCCTAGAAATATAGACAAGACCATATAGAGGTCACATGACTCCTGTACGTATATTAGAATATTAAGTAAATACAGCTTAATTACACCCTGTATCTTCATCACTCTTAGATAACATCGGGTAGGCATAAGACTCTTGAGGAGAATGACTTACCCAAATTACAAGACATTGATAGAGCAGGATCATGTTACTTGCAGTGTAAGGGCCAAATCAGTAAACTTAAAAAGGAACCATCAGAATCCTCAATTATATGGACCATTGTTGCATGCCATTGGACGGAAATTCTGATGTCAGGGTTCGTTGCACATTTGAAGACACTCAAGCTGTCAGCTGGATCACTTTTGCTGAATTCCTTCATTTGAGATTGCCGAGGGAAAAAAAGCTTTCAGATATGAAAGTTATCTTTTGGCAATTTCACTTTTTCTTTCAAAACTCTTGGAATCTTTGTTACAAAGGCAATGGTACTTCACGAGCTGATTATTTGGCCTTAAAGTAAGGTCCATGCTCACTGCAGCGGTTTACAGGAAGCAACTACGATTATCAGATGTCACCAGGACTATGCATTCTGGTGGTGAGATAATGAATTATGTAACTGTGGATGCTTACAAGATCGGGGAATTCCCTTTTTGAATTCATCAGATCACTTGGACTACTGTCCTTCAGGTTTTCTTCGTTTTAATTATATTGATCTATACGATAGGAATTGCAACTGTTGCATCATTGGTAGTGATTGTTTTAACTGTACTTTGCAACACTCCCATTGCCAAGTTACAGCACAAGTTCCAAAGTAATTTGATGATTGCTCAAGATACAAGGCTAAAGGCTTGCTCGGAGGCTCTCATGAACAAGAAGGTGCTCAAGTTGTATGCTTGGGAGACTCACTTCAAGAATGCAGTCGAGGCATTGAAGAAAACAGAATCTAGACACTTATAAGCAGTGCAGTTACAAAAGGCATCCACTTTTTTCTCTTTTGGACATCTCCTGTATTGGTCTCCTCTGCTACATTTGGGGCATGTTATTTCCTCAAAGTTCTCCTACATGCCAGCAATGTTTTCACGTTTCTAGTAACATTGTTCCTGGTGCAAGAGTCCATCACAACTATCCCTGATGTCATTAGTGTAATCATTCAAGCAAGAGTTGCATTCGCACCACTTGTGAAATTTCTTGCAGCACTAGAGCTTCAAACTGAAAATGTCAGGAAAAATAGAAGCATGACAGGTATAAACCATGTTATTCTCATGATATCAGAAAATGTTTTGTGGGAGATGAATCCTCTAAAGCCAACATTAAGAAACATAAACCTAGATGTTCGTCCTGGTTAAATTGTAGCAATATGCGGAAAAGTTGGCTCAGGAAAATCAACATCACTAGATGCAATTCTTGGAGAATCACCATATGTAGACGGAGCTGTAATGTTTCTGATTACCTTTTTCAATTCTTTGACTCATGCATTACTTTTTATAGTTGGAAAATTAACAAGATATGGAGAATTTCTCCTTACAGTGGAAGTTTATGGGAGGATTGCTTATATTTCCCAGACACCTTGAATCCAAACAGGGACAATTCGTAATAATATTCTTTTCAGATCTGCTATGGATAACTTGAGATATCAAGAAACTCTTCGTAGGTGCTCACAGGTGAAGGATTTTGACATGATTGAAGTAGGAGAAAGAGGAGTTAATTTGAGTGGTGGCCAGAAGCAGCGAATTCCACTTGCTCGTGCGTTAGATCAAGATGCTAACATTTATGTTCTGGATGATCCATTCTGTGCTGTTGATGCACACACTGCAACTGGCCTCTTCAATGTAAAGTTTTCACAGTGACAATGTAATTTTTAGTTTCTTTAGTCATAGTATAAACTGATATTTGGCTTCTGAAATGTGGCAGGAATACATTATGGAAGCACTAGCCAAAAAGACTGTCTTACTTGTGACACATCAAGTTGATTTATTCCTGCATTTCATTGTTGTTTGGTGAGCCTTCCGTCACTTCATTGATGCTTTTCTCCTTGAAGGGCATGCTCTTAACTAATCTCAACCGTTAGTGTTTGGAAAAGAAGCTTTCAGATACTTCCATTGTTTCTTGAATCTTTGTTTGACTATAATCACCTGCACTGCTGCTGCACAATACTTTGTTACATTATGGAGTATTTTTCTATGCACGTATACCCTGAAAGCATTGATGTAAGAAGAAATTCTTGTTTACAGCTGATTTCAAATGGTGAAGTCCTTAAGGAAGGACTGTATCATGAGCTCTTAGCTTCATGTCCGGAGTTTATGGACCTTGTAGACGCACACAAAGAGACTGTTGGTACTAAAATGATGGCTTTAATCAGCAACTTTAAAAGGCATGACTATCCTTCTAAAGAGATTAAGAGAGAATATATTGAGTAACAGCATCAAGAATTAAAAGGGGGTCAGTTGATTAAACAAGAAGAAAGAGATATAGGAGTCACTGGTTTCAAGCCATATTTAAGCTACCTGAACCAGAAAAAAGGCTATTTGTACTTTTCCGTTGTTGCCATTGCTCATATCACTTTTGTCATTGGTCAGATATTTCGAAACATTTGGTTGCCTCTGGCATTGATGATCCTCATGTCAGAAAATCGAAACTGATTGTGGTTTACGTCATCTTTAAATTTTTCTTGACACTCATTCTGCTCATCAGAAATTTTGCTGTGGTTACTTGGCAGGTCTTATTTCTCACTTGTCAGGTCTTATTTCTCACTATACCAGTGATATACATAGCATTGCGGTTGCAGGTAAGTTTTTGAATGATCTTGTACCTTCCCTATTAACCCTTTTTAGATAAGTCCATGTAAACACTTAATAATAAGTATCTTGTTCCTACACTTATATAGAATTATAACTTCTAGGGTTGATGAAGTGAAATTGCAGAGAAAAAGAAAATCCATGCTTAAAATTTAAACACTTCCTCTAAGGTATATGTTATTTTCAAGTTTCAAGGCCTCCACTTGCTTTAGCCAACTCTTGCATATAGTTTGATCACAGATTTTCAGAATTTGCATTTGTTTTGAGGGGAATCCCTCATCCCTAGTCGTAGCACTATATTCTTGAGGGGAAAGCAGGCATTCTTTTCCCAACTCTAGCTTTGATAAATTTCCAATTTTAAGTTATATTTTCTGTGTACAGTGTTTTATGAATTATAACATTTGGACAGAGGTATTACTTCACAGCTGCAAAAGAGTTGATGAGACCTAATGGGACAACCAGGTCTATGATTGCAAGCCATTTAAATGAATCATTAGCAGGAGCCATGACAATTAGAGCTTTTCAAGAGGAAGATCAATTTTTTTTGCTAAAGAATCTCAGTCTAATTGATACAAATGCAAGCTCGTTCTTCCACAACTTTGCAGCCAATGAATGGCTGACTCAGAGACTTGAGAGTTGAGACCCTTAGTGTCACTGTTCTTGCAGCAGCAGCAGCACTGTGCATGGCTTTGCTTCCTCCTGGTAAATTAAGCTCAGGTGAGAGATTCTTTCTTGTTCTATCTATATGATGGATAACTGAACATTGAAAAAAACTTATTGATCACTTTTGGTAGTAAAATTAACACAATTAATAATGCAGGCTTTATTGGAATGGCCCTATCCTACGGTCTTGGGTTAAGTACAGTTATGGTTTTCTCAATTCAGCATCAATGCATATAATCAAACTACATCGTATCCGTGGAGAGGCTTAATCAGTACATGAATATACCTAGTGAAGCTCCGGAAGTCATCAATATTAGCCGCTTTCCACAAAATTGGCCATCAGTTGGTAAAGTGGAGATGAACCTTTCTACACTTGAATTAACATTTATTCTAGGAAGATACTGATGAAATTTCATGTCCAAAACAGATAAAATATAGACCAGATGCACCACTGGTTCTTCGATGAATTAGTTGCATATTTGAAGGGGGAGACAAAATTGGAATTGTCGGTAGGACAGGCAGTGGGAAAACTACCCTAATAGGGGTATTGTTTCACCTGGTGGAACCAGTTGGAGGAAATTTTATAGTTGATGGTACTAATATATGTTTGATAGGACTTCACAATCTAAGGTCAGGTTTGGGGATTATCCCTCAAGATCCCACCTTTTTCAATGGCAGTGTAAGGTTCAACTTGGATCCATTGTGCCAGCATACTTGATGAAGAAATCTGGGAGGTAAGGTTTCCCTTTTCACGAACAAGGCATATAATTTAAACATTTTGTTCAATGTATGACAACTAAAGATGGTCCTTCCTCTCTTTTTCGTGTTTTGTAATTTTTGTACAGGTGCTTGGTAAATGTCAGCTCAAAGAAGCTGTGCAAATGAAAGAGGAGCTATATTCCTTGCGTAAATGTTTTTCATTATACTGGACACTTCAATTCTATCAAAATCCCGATACAAGTCGTCACTGGTGTAATTTAGTTTGTTATTCAGATCTTTCTCCTGATCTTATTAAATCTGTTTGAAATTTTGAGACTTTGGTTCAACTTGTAAAGTTTCATATTTCCTCCGTTTTTTATTAGATGCATCAATTTCTTTCTATGAAAGTTTCAAATAAATGCATCACTTTCCTTTTTAGTCAAAAAATTCTCTCCATCTCCTTCATATCACATGGACCCTTTTTATGTTTTTCTCTCTATGCTCTCTCTACTCCAAAAATTGTTTAGGAGTCCGCACATTTAAAAGTAATGCATCTAATAAAAACCGGAGGAAGCATAAATAAACTTCTAAAGCTAATTACACATGGGCCTATGTTACTCTACGAGCTGGAAAAAAGGTTCTTGGTTCTAAGTGGGTATTCAAGGTCAGCCTCAAGGCTTATGGCTTGTATCATTGACATTGCTACTAGGTCTCTATGGCAGTTGGATGTGACTAATATCTTTTTGTGGAGATTTGACCGGAGAAGTTTACATGAAAATGCCAGAGGGGATTCCAAATCTTGAGAGAAGGTTTGCAGATTTGATCAAATCTCTTTATGGATTGAAGCAGGTTAGTAGACAATGGTATTATAGATTCTTAAAGTTGTTAGCTGAGCTTGTCAATTTAGACTTTCAACAGTCTAAAAATGACTATTCTTGATTCATAGGAAATTTTCATCTTACTACAATAGTGGCAGTTTATGTTGATGTGATTTTAACTAGTGATGATCGTGATGATTTTTGTTCTCTAGGCTCTCATTTAGATGTTGTCTTTAGTATTACATATTTGGGCGAACTGGGTTACTTGAAATTGGATATTTGTTTACTGGTATTTGTATGTCTCAAAGGAAATACACTAGAGAGTTACTACATGATCATGGAGAAGTCAATCCAAGGCCTGTTGTTACTCGTCTTCCATTGAATTTGAAGCTCACATCTGATGAAAGTGAATTATTTGAGGATCCTGATCTATACAGGTGTATAGTTGGGAAGTTAAATTTCCTAACTAATACCAGCCAGGTTTATCCTTCACTGTTCACCACCTTAGTCAATTTCTGCAGAGATCGGTATTTTATTGAAAAGTTCTTCTAAGCTTGTATTACTGGTCTTTTGTGACTGCGATTGGGGTGCCTGTCATTATACTAGAATATCGATTTCTGCTTATATTCTCCTTCCTTGTTCTTCTCTAATTTCTTGGAAGTCTAAGAAGAAGGGAATTGTTTAAAAGAGCCATTCAAAAGCTAAATACAAAGCCATGTCATCTGCTGCATCTGTGGTTGTTGGTCAGTTGACATACTTACCAACTTCTCAGTTGGCTGACATTCTAACTAAGAGTTTAATGTACTGTACTTCTTTCACAACTAGCTTAGGCATGTCTTCTTCCATGCTAAGTTTGGGGGGATCATGTTACAAATTGCACTCAGGCTATTGAAACAAACGAGCACACAGCAGTAGCATAGTCAGGTTGTTAGAGCAGCTAAGAAAAGTATTTAGAAGAATGGCCAAGCCAGCATAATCTATATCTATATCTATATCTATACTTAGTATTTAAAAACACAAACCACAAATTATTCCTATGACACATGGCATCACAATTCACAAGTCACTCATCACCCCATATGCCACATGTCATCTCCCTTAATATTTTATATTTAAGTATATATGCATTTTACAACTTGCAAATTCAAGTAAGAAAATGAAGTGTTTCAATTCATTTCCACCATTCAATTAATTAGTACACATTACATAAACATATGAATTATTATAAAAATTGTCTTTTGATCTCCTAGACTTTAAATATAATTAAAACTAATATGTTATTTCAGATTATTTGTAAGATGAGCTATGATTATATATTGCTCCTTCCAATTTCGTTATTGTCAATTCAATAATACTCTTTCTGTTACAGAAAATACTACTCCCTCCATCCCTAAAAAAACGATCCATTTGAGCATTAGAGAGTGGCTATGAACTTGAAAGGATAATGATCTCTCTTTTCACTCCAGTCAAAAAAAAAAAAAAAAATACTCCCTCCGTCCCCTATTGATGGTCACTATTACTATTTTTGGCAACCCAAAATGTTAGTCACATTTCACAATTTCAGGTGCTATCTACCTATTCCAAATGACATATTTATCCTCATTTTTTTTGTCTTTATTACCTGTGCTTCCTAAATTGCCCTTATTTTTGCAAATGTACTTGTGCCTGCTTTAATTCTTGGTCTGCCTTGGTTTTTGGTACTCTGACTCTCATTTTTGTAATGTTATTTTCTCTCTCTTAGTTTCTCTCTCATCATTTCTCTTCCATTTTCTACACTCTTCCATTGAAGAACCCTAGTTTCTTCATTCTCTCTCTTCGATTTGGCGTGTTTGAGGTGATTAAATCTGTGAAAAAATTGTGGATCGGTGCTTCACTTTGTCAAACGGATCAAAGCCCTCTATAAATTTTGTGAATCCACCCCTTTTTCAGGTGATAAGTATCGATTTTGTTCTTCGCTTTCATGTAAATTTCGCAATTTTCAGTTTTTTGAACATACTCCTGTCATTTGATTTACTTTGGGTGAATATATGAGTTGATTACTGTTATTGGGTACATGTGTTGTTCTTCTCTTTCATGTCGCGATTTTGATCTTCTATATATGTCGATCTATTTCACTGTTTAATTTTGCTCATTGTCAGAGGTTGAATCTGTTAATTACGGTGACTTACTTTGATGTTTCATGTTCCGATTTTTATCTTCTCTTTATCTGGTCTAGGGTTTCACTGTTCACACGAAGTACTGTTCATTTGAATAGAGGTTCAATTGTTACTTGATATAGGGTTCACTGTTGATTAAATGCGTTGGATTTTGCTGATTGTTCATGTGATTAAGTTATCATTGATAATCAAATTCAGTTAGGGTTGGTTGAATGTAGTGACAATGTTAAAACATGAGTTTTTTTGTTTGCATGTTTCATGGTTGAAGCACAAACAAATGATGCATGTATTTGACAGTGAGTTTGGATTATTTGTGTATGTAGACTGTTGGTTGACTGTGTGTTGTTGGTCCTTGTTGGTTGGTTGGTATGATGGTTGATACCTTGCTGGGTGGGATTTTGGTGGTTTGTATGCTGGTTTGTTGCCTGGTTGTTTGTTGTGTTGGTTGCTTGTGTAACACCCCAATAATTCTCCCTTTTCCAAACCACTTACTTTAAATAAAATAGTGGAGAACTATTGACATGTTACCGCCACGTGTTAAAACGTTAAGGCTTTATCAAAGTATCACAGCGGAAAAACAAACTTAAGTCTTTAAAATAACATAGTTTAGAAAACGAATAAGTCAAAGCTTACAAATTGGAACCATATAAGGCCCTTATTAAAACCAAACCAATATTCAAAATCCCAAAACATAAACGAAATAGCAAGCATAAATAAGTTCAACACAAGAATCGAATACTCTCAATCACACCAATCCCTTGACAATGCGTTTGTCAAATCCCTGAACTTCACATCATCAAGCTAACCTGTGCAATACTGCTCCCCAATAATACATGTGTAATAATTGGATCATCACAGGGTCATTGAAAGGCGAAGGTCATGACCAAAGAAAACACACACAAAAGCACGCAATCAGCAAAGCTGAGTACATACAAGCTACAACGTACCAAACCTAGCATGCTCAATTAATTAAAGTAAATAAACATACAATGTGAATTCAATAATCAAGACTCCACACTTAAACAATTCAATTGACTCAACATACTTACTAACTAATTCCAAACACTTGACTCTTTATATTTAATTTAATTAATTTAATTTATTTAGTTTGGAGTAAGCAATAGACCAGGTTGTCCAATCCACCAAATCAATTTGGTCCCAAATGACCATTTGAAATAAAAGTTTAGCGCGATGCAAGAATGGGCGCGACTCCATTCTCACAAAGTTAGTCTAGGATCCCATCTAACTTTCATTATAAAATAAAATGTAAATACCAAAAGAGAAGAGGACATGTTGATCAAACAAGCCTCGAAAAGCCACGGGCTACCACCGTGTACCCCAACCCATAATTGTCAATACTCTAGAAGTGCACGCTTTCCAGAGTTTTATTGCTCATCCATGTTTCACTTTACGTGATTACAATTTTAATTAATAGCCGACTCAATCAAGAAGACCATACATAACAATCATACATCAATTCATTTTTAATCTTATTTAGAACAATGGTGATCACATTACAAATTGACCTTTAATTCCATTAAACTTCCAAATTATCCAAAATTGTTGAACATAGTCAACTCACCTAGTCATTTCAGCTTAATCCACCTTTACTCAACATACTAACAAGTTATGATTGAGTAATAAATAAATAATAATAACCTTATGGAATAATTAATAAATTCATTCCACTTAAACCATTCAATTCCAATCCTTTAATAATCCAAATGTGGTTAACAAACCAATCCAATAAAATTATGCTTGTATCAACATTCCATACAACATTTTATCCAATATAATTCAACATGTTTGCATCCATAATTCCATACAAACATAATCAATTCACCAAAACAATGTTTCATAAACATAAGCACATGAATTAAATCAATGTGTAACCAAACAATTTCCATCCAAGTGTTCCCTAATCATGAAACTAAGTTCTTTCCTTTCGGTACCTAACGTGATACTACTTATAACGAAGTAGACATGTACGTACCTCGTACAAACAATCCTTTGAGCCACTTTTAATCACTTAAAATTCTCCTAGGGAATAATCACTTCCTAGAAAACAACCAACAATTAATATTACTATCCCAAGTAATTTCCAACAATATAATATGATGAAAAACTTATTAAAATAATAAAAAAAAAACATATTTATTTGCTTAATTAACTTTAAACATAATTAATTTTATTAATCAAAATCAAGGATAAAATTTTAAGCATAAAAAAACTTCGTTAAAAATGAAAAATTGTCCGAAAATCATATTTAGAGGCAGAATTTGGCCACGAGAGGGTGGTGCTCACTACCAAAGGTAGTGAGTCTTTTTTAAAACATCGTTTTCACATGGAAAACACTACTTTTTTGTCAAAATCGGATGAGTTCAGAACCTGATCGGGATTAAAACGGAATTAATATTAACGAACCGAAATCTAAACATTAAAACACGAAATTACGTGTTCAAAATAATCTGGAAACTAATTAGTAGTATAATCACCAAAATTTCAAAACATCATTACTATAAAAGCCCTAAATCAATTGTTCATAAAAACCCTAAAATCATGATTTTCAATAATTTAAAACCCTAGGTTATTAAATTTACAAAATCTGAAAATTATAACATTTATAAAATCTGAAATTATAAAGTTTAATCATCAAAATACAATTTGATACTAATTAAATTGATTTCAAACAATAAAATCAAAACCCATAATCAATAATTATAAATACACAAATTAATAAAACAAAAGAGAAAGGAAATAAGACTAACCTTTTGTGTGGGGAAATTTTGGGGATGTATGGGGTATTTGTAGGAGAGAGTGGTGTAAGGTTAGTTTTAAGGTTGGGCCTCATAAAATTAATGGGTCAATTAAGAAAGTAAAGTGGGTTTAGTTTGTTTATTGGACATAAATTATCGAAGAAAGGTTCATAAAAAGTTCTTTGTAATAAAATCGTTCATCAAACCCAAAAATAATTTGAAACTTTTGAAATTAAATCCGAAAAAAATACAAATAAATATTATGAATAAAATATAATTTCATTAATAATATATTTAAAAATACGGGGGATTACAGCTTGCTTGCTGGTTGGTTTTGTGTTGTTTAAGCTTGCATGACTATTGTTTATGTCACCCTACGTTTATGTCCCTTGGTTGGTTTTGTGTTCAGGCTACTTGTGACCATGAGTGAGTCCCCTGGTTCAGAAGAATCACACTCTCATCACACCTACAGCTATGAAATGTATAGAAAGCAGAGGGCTGCTAGAGATGAGGTTGATAAACCATCCAAATTGTCTTCTAAATCTCCTGTCAAATCTCTACCTAAAACTACTCCATCCAAAATCTCTAGCCAAACCTCCATCCAAATCACCGATTCAGACTCCTCACAAATCTCCTGTCAAGTCCCCTGTCAGGATTCCTCTTGAACAACAAACTAGTTCACTGTATGCTAGACAATTTGCTCTGTCTAGATCACACTACACATCTGAGACCTACTAATGCACTGATAGGGACTGTGAGTTAGGCAGTGGGTGTGATGGGGAGCACAGTTACAGCAATGAGACTTTGAGACTAGGTTTGGAATTGTCCCAGAAGGCATGCCACCTGCAGACTCTGACTACTGGCCTCATGATTGGTACAAAAGACAAGCAAGGAAGAAGGGTTTGCCTAGAGCCTATGACAATTGGGAGTCTGATTTCTCATACTCTAATGATGATGATGGTGGTTGCTCCCCCTCTAAGCTGTCCCTTAAAAAGGATTCTGATGCTGAGTCAAAAAGCTAAGTTTTTTATTAGCCTTTGTTGTTGGACATATTGCTGGTTTGTTTATTGGTTGTTTTTGTCACTGGACAGATTTGAACTTGATGGTTGGTTGTTTCCTTTTGCATTGTAGTTGTTTGGACAAATTAGAATTTGGTAATGGTTTTAAGTTGTTGGTTCTTGTTTACTTTGGAATGCCTATTACTTTGTATTGCCTATTTACTTTGGATTTCCTATTACTTGTAGTTGTTGCCCTTTGATTTGATGCCTGGTTATTGCACATGCTCTAGTTGGCTGTATATGTTGTCATACTGTGGTTATTGATGAAAGCTTATGTTAATTGATGATGATGGTGGTAGTGCCTATGTTATTTGGATTGCAACATTCCTGTTGTTCTTGCCCTGTGAATGGATTTCTTGTTGTTGCATATGATTCATGGTTGGATGCTTATGTTGCATATTGTGGTCAATGATGAAAGCTTATGTTAATTGAGAAGGAATTAGGGATATTGTGTTTATAATGATGACCATAAGGTACCATCTCCCTTTAGGAAATGTGTTGCATGATATGAGTTTCATTTGGCTGCTCAGTTTGCCTTTAATGAAATGAATTAAAAAGTCTGAGACCTCATCTATATGAAAATGTCCCTTTGAGGACTTAGTATTCTCTTGCAAATGGGATTCTTGTTTAGCTGTTTAGATCATTGAATAGTTTACAAGTATTCCATTTGGTAAGAGAATATTATGTTGTTTTGTGGGACTTGTAGTGGTCTGTGATGAATGATGGGAGTATGAAGTTAAAAAAGGCTTCTGTTTTTGCCATGTTTCTTTATATTGTGCTGCACTCTCCTGTTGGGTTGATGAGAAATCTTATGTGTCACTGTTGTAGCTTTTATTCCCTTGTTCCTTCAATGATATACATTTGTACTAAGCACTGAGACCCTTCTGTTTTTTTTTACTATGATGAGTCTTTTTTGTTGAGACGCCAAACTGTAACTGCCCTTTCATTCTGCTGTCCTTAGAAGATAATTCAGCATCATACTGAGTTATTTCCTTTGCTGACTATAGAATGTTAGTGAAATTGTTTGTTTGAGTTGTCAATGATGCTTGGGGACAATCTGAGTTATGTTAAAAAAAGTGCAATGACATTTTATGAGCACTAAGTTTTGCATAATCAAAAGGCATGTTGCATTTCATTACTTTTGACTGGATTACAAATTACATTTAAGTGACCCCCCTTACATTTAAGTGACCCCCTTACATTTGCTATACTTTAAATTACTCCCATAAACTCTAAACACTTGCTCCACCATGCATTAGTTTCCATTAAAATTTGAGGTAGATGCCTCATTATCATTAGCCTTAACAGGCCTATAAGGCTCTGTGTTCCCAGTTTGTTGTGTATTCTGTTCTTCATTTGCCTGTGTGTTCTCATTGTGGTGCTCCTCAATGTCTTCTTCATCGCCTGAATCTGGCTTATCCATATATACTCTCTCCCATGCATCAATCACAGCCCACATAGGAGCTTCTATGTCATCTTGTAGTCTACCCACTCTTTCAAGCTTTTCCTTATTCACATGAGGAGACTCAAACCTGTTAGAACCTCTGTTTTTCAGAATTTGGTTCATGGTGTGGCACAAAGTCACCCACACCTTGAACAGCCTATTTGGAGGTAGCTCTTCAAATGCATCCTCCATAGCCTTGATCAACTGATCTGGAGTTTTAGCCATTTTCTTGTGTTGAAGTGAATGTATGCTTCTGAAAAATCCCAAGTCCAGAATATTCATATCTGGACTGTTTGGTGGCTGCTGAGTTAAAACAAAAGTGAACCCTGGCTGTTCACAATTCTCTTGCCAAATAGGATCATCTTAAGTGATATGTGCCTTTGCATTATCTTGCTGAATGTATATTGTGTTGTGATGACCTATTTGTGGCCATTTTGCCATAATTGCTGGAATTACTTTTTCAATTAACATCCATCTTGACACTTCCCTGTTGATTGGATCAATGATCTTAGTTACCATGTCTCCTTTCTTCCTGTTCTTTGAGCTTCTTAATGCTGGTTCTTTCTTTGCAAAAGGAAACATTCCAATTTTTCCATCCCAAATGACCTCCTTCTCTGCATTGTACCATGGTTTTGCAACTGCTCCTTGGAACATGAACTTGGGAATGAATTTGGATGACTACATGACCCTGTGTGGCCCTCTTTCCCCCTTTACTAAGTATGCTCTGTGTGTTTTCTTTGTCAAAGTAAACCACTTTTCATCAATGTGAACTGTGTTGTACATTGAATGGTATACTCTTTTTGTGCCTGGTGAATCACCTATGATGTTGTTCAGAATGAATCTGAGCCTTTCAAGTTTGTTTGCTAGTGTAAGCTTTGGCTTCAATGCATTTGTGTGTGGTCTGATCTCCCCTCTTTTAATCATTCTTTGGATTGTGCTTTTGCTCACATTAAGCATTGTGGCTAAGTCCCTTTAGCATGATCTGTTTCCCATTGCCACTGCCCTGATGTCTTCATTTGAAATTGAGATGATTCTCTTTCTTCCACAGTTGTGAAAGCCTGTTGACATGTTGTAGTCCTGATTTGCTTCTCTTTGTTGCTTTCCCTTCTTCCAGATTCTGAGAATTGTTCTAGTGCACAGATTAAAATGAATGGATGCTTCTTTTATGGATCCATGTTTAAGTTTCCCATCTTTTGACCTTGTCAGCAGCCATATTAATATGTTGAGTCTGGCCCCACTACTGAGCCTCCTGAGCTGATGATGACCTTGCTCAATGTTGCTGTTGTTATCTGGCTGTTGCTGATTTCCTGCTGCTTGCTAAGTGTGGTTGAACTCCTCTGTCTCATGTTGGTTGCCTGTTTGTTGAGCTGCCTCTGTTGAACCAGTGGTTTGATGTTCATACTCCCTCTCAGTTTCACTCTCATCTTCATCAGCAAAGTTGAGATCATACTCAAAAACATCTGCCATTTCAGCATCATAAGCAGCAGCAACCTGTGCCAAATCATCGTTCAAATCGAAAGAGAAGTCTGAAGCCATTTTGATTAGGAGGCAATGATGTTTTTTAGGGGTTCGATTTTTTTTTTCTCCAAATTTTTTTTGTTGTTGACTCTGTATAATTCACAGTGTAATTCCCTCTCAAATGATTTGAAAAAATGAGAGGAAAGGGTTTTTATAATTGTAGATTATTGATGTATATAGTCATCAATCTGTGTACTTTAATTTTATTGGCTGGCTACATTTTTTCTCCTAATGTGATTGGTTAACAGATAATCACATGGATTTGTAATGAAATCCAATTGTTTCATTAGCTGTGTAATAAAGACAGAAAAACCCATTGGTTTCTCATGTAAAGTTGTAATCCACCCCTTTTTAATGTAGCATTTTCTCTCTCAACTTTTTTGTTTTACAAATGATTGAGTTTGAGTTTCCATGTGCTTTGTTTAATTTTCCTTAATTCTCGTGTTTTTTTTGCAAAAGTGATCAAAATTAGGGGACGGAGGGAGTAATAAAAAAAAATAATAATAATAATAATAATAATAATAATAATAATAATAATAAAACAAAACAGAAAAACAAAGGGGTGGGGGGGGGGGGGGGTGTGTGGTAAGAGAGATAGGAAGGAAACACACTACACTTATGTAGCATGAATGTATACTCAGAACATACAACATTTTTACAAAAAAGACCTCTGCAAATATATAAACTGTACTATGCAAACATACATACACTAAGTTGCATATTAGCTGTACAATAAGCCTTTGTAACTTGAAATAATTTGATTTATAATGTCAACAATATAAATCACCAAACTTCCAAAACCGTTGGTGCATGCTTCCTGGAGAGTCAAGAACTAGTAACTCGGCGACAACGACACCAAAATGCTGTTCCACCACTTCTGCCACGGGCCACTGCTATCTCCTCATCAACATAAAACCATATGAAGAAGGGATCTTTGTTGTTTGGCTCCCTGTTGTCTTGATTTCCTAGGCTTACTTGTAAAGGACTGAATGGTCCAATTTTAATACGAATGCACTCAAAAATGAAAGCCAGTATTCTATTCTTCCATGAAAACCTTCCTTCAAAGCTCAAACTCCCTAGTGGCCCGAGATACACACCATTTTCAATCCTCTTTGCCTGTTCATATGCAAGCTTAAGTCAGAGTAATAAGTCTGAGGTCCAACAAAGTATAAAATCAAAGCGCACTTTCCTTCCATGATGGAAGAAGAACAATCATGGATCCATCATTCCACTCATCCAGCTTTGTTAAGATAATATCTTACCCTCAATTTCATCATACTTTAGTGGATAACAAGAAAGGAATCAAGAAAAGAAGATATCAGTTTAACACGCGATGCATACCTCAGCGTCAAATCTCTGGACAGCAGTTAGAGGGAAATATCGTCCACCCTTGAGTTTTTTCTACATAACAAATTTCAAAATTCTGTAACTAGCTCATAGTCAGCACCTAAACATCTGTAATGCAATTAAAGCAGAAATGTAGTTGTGTTGAGTAGTCCAAGATTGAAGTAAATCTAAAATGAGTGTACTGCAAACCTCAGCAGTAAAAATAAGCATCCAGGTCTTCCCAGGTGATTTAGATCCTCCAAGCGTCTCAAGAAATTTCGAAGGGTCGAGTTTTGCCTTCTCAATCGTCGAAAGAGCTGTTAAAACTTTGTTTTTATCAAACTTCCTTGTTTTTGCAGCATTCTTCAACACTTTAATACTTTCTTCTACTTCCTACATCGAATTTCAACATGTTAAATTATTAAACACCTTAACAAACATCATTTATTCAATGACATTTTCACATAATTTAATACACTAAAATAAAGATATTTAGGATTATATATCAATCATGAGTAGCAAGTGAATAACAACGTCTCTTTTCCCCCTAATATAGCCTATATACTCGTAATTTTGTCCAGAATTATGAAAATAATCATCGTTACATTATGGCATTATGACATTATGCCATTTATGCAGTATTCAATATTTCACCATATTAGCTGTTATTTTTGTACAATCTTTGTAATAATTCCTCGGTTAACTTTCACTAGCAGCAGTTTCACTAAATCTGTGAGAGTTTTTTTAGTCAAATTGTTGCAACTAAAAAAGAACGGAGAATTATAGGTGGAAGGAGAGAGAAGGAACTCTTGAGTGACCAATGTCCGTGTTTTAATTCTAGAACTACTCTTAATTACTTAGAATAATGGGCAATGGCCCTATATACATTGTGACATTATAAAAAAAAATGCGAAATTTTCGTAGATAGTCCGTCTTGTGTGTGGTTGGACAGTGGCCACACCGTGTGACCATTGATAAAAATATAACTCCTATAATATTGACCAAGTAACCTTTGCAATACTGAATACTGATCGAGTAACCCCTATAACACTAATGAAGTAACCCTTTAGGGGGCGTTTGGTTCACGAAATATAGGTATGAGGTATGGGTTTAGAATGACTAAAACCCATACCATATGTTTGGTTGACAAAAATATGAATTTCAAACCCATACCTCAAACCCATGAGGTATGGGGTTTAGAAACCTTGGGGGGGTGGGTTTGGCTCATTCCATTCCCTTAGGTATCAAATAAAAGGAGAGAATAGTGAGATATTCCATTCCAGAATTACACCAAACACATGGTATTAAGTATCAAGTTCCAACCCGATACCACCTTAACCCCATTCCTGATTCCAACCCCATATCACTTTGTGAACCAAACGCCCCCTAATACTGGTTAGTAACGCATATTACACTAACGAAGAAACCAATATGTAGCCAGCCACATATAAAAGATTGTCCCCATAAAACTAAGCGGTCAGTGTACCCGAGATCCTTTCGGAGATAGTCACTTCAATTACGGGAACTGAACATATGGATCAGATTTGATTAGAAGATGAATTATGAGAGAACTATTGACAATATGTTATGCAAGACTACAAATATTCAGATTTCATCACAATTACCATTCATTTGTACCCCAATTCAACTATTATGGCACTAATTTTTCTGTAATAACTACAGCTACTACTTGCCCAACCAAAAATCAAAGCAAAAAAAAAAAAAAAAAAAAAAAAAAAAAGATGAAAAATAGAGTTTTCCTAGAGAAGAAATGGCAGGAGGAAACTAGGAATACAAATTGAGTCACGAAATCAGCATAAAACAATTAATTTTGATAATTACAAAACTGAGCTATTCACCAAGAAAAAAGAGAGAGAGAGAGATTAGTGAAAGGCTGACTTGGTTGGGCTGATGTAGCTGAAGAAGAGGAGTGGAAGAAGTGTGATTTGCAGTATCTTCAACGGATGCTTTGAGCTTTGACGGAAGGCGACACAGGTTCCATTGATTGGTTTTAGAAAGAGTGAGACGAGGAGCAGCCCAAGTAGATGATGGCGTTGGCTGTAATTGCAACCACATCATTTGGTGTGCCATCTCTACCTATCAACCTATGTCGGAGTATTATGTGGTGAGGACTCTAACGAGTATTTCTTTTCCCCCTTTTGTTATTCTTAATTACGCTCAGCCGCTCGCATTTATCATACATAATTTTGGAGAAATTGTTGAAGAACTCACCTTATAATTTTGAGATTACAAGTTCGATTCTCACCAACTACATCACTTTCGAAGTAGAGGAAGACCAGTTTAGGCCTCGTTTACTTTACTATCTTTTGCAAAATTGAAATTATTTTTACTATACTAAAATTATTTTTTATGATTTTCTATTATATTTCTTCTATATAATTACTGAATTTTACGGAATTAAATTGAAATTATTTTTACTGAACTAAACTTATTTTTATTGAACAAGAATTATTTTTACTTAATATTATTTTTTTAAGGTGAAATGAACAAAGCCTCACTTGAAAAGACTCTTATTTAGGTCAAGAGCATCTTTATACACCTTTCATTTCATAAAACCTGCACAATTCTATTGACACACTTAAATACAATTACGCAATAGTAAAAATATTAAAATACTGATTTTTGAAAATTATACTATAGAGACTGCTCCAATAACATACATCCAATGATTTTACTTGGTTGCAGCAAATTTATGACATAACTTTGGTATGTGCAAAAAATATGAGCTACGTAGGAGTGTATGAACTATAAACAGACGAAACTCATGACAAAGCGCTCCCTCCCTCTCTTATATACCACTATCCAAAGTAAGCAGACATGTTATGCTCCCCGCATATACCACTGATCCACTGTCCAAGTAAAGCCTTTAAAAGCTCAATACTGATGATGCCATGAATGCAGAAGGTAAGGCAGGGTTTGGCATTGTTGTCCACCATGCGGTAGGGGAGGTTTTAACTGCTGCCAATCAAGGTGAGGCAGAGGCCGTCCTCGTCCTTTTAAAGGAAAGAGAAGCTTTGGCAATGCTGTGATCTTATATTAAAAGTGACACTAACTATTGTTAGCTGGGCAACAGTTCTATCACAAGGTGACCTTAATGTATGAATAGTGCAAAAGTCAAACAGTTATGAGTATTCTAAAACAAATTATGCTACTAATTACTCCAAATAGCAAAATACATAAATAATGTTCAATATAATATGTCAGAGAATAAGTAAATGATTTTGAAAGTGCTGACATGACTTGCGAAGTTGTAAACCCCATTCTTAGGGGACTTGCACCTATTATATAAAGCCAAATATGGAACTAAAGCAATCACGTAACGTCGATAGAAACACCAAATCTGGTCAAGTCTTGAGGAATATGCTTTAGTTTTAGCAAAATAAAGGTACATGTTTGCTGGCACGTGTTAGACAGGGACTAGCAACAATAACAATTCAAAAGAAAAGTGAGTAAGAAAGCATCGTAGCAAGACAAAGAGTAGAACCCCTAGCTTGTTTGGTACACAACAGAAAACCAACTGTTATTGTTCAAGAGAGCTTCAACATACTCAGAGAAAAAGAATGTGAGAAATTGCAAATATGCGAGCAAAATTTGTACCTCATAGCAAAGGGCCATTAGAGTATAACCTAAAATGCAATTATCCAAGACCAAGCTGCCCTAAATAAACAGATTAGTTGATGCTTTATCATACTTCACCATGAGCCAGATATGTCTGATAGGAGTGTTGATGGTGGTTGAGAAATTATAATCTCCTTATCGTATTGTTGACCAACAAGACAACAAAGTAAACACATTTTGACCATCAGTTTGTTCACACCATTCTTATTACAAAGATTTATTATGAAGTGATTAGTCCATAGCAAGGGTAACATAAGACGAGAGGGAAATGCCAATGAGATGCAGTACCTGCATGGCATACAAAGAAGTGTGAAATTGTTATTATTAAAGAGCACTAACTATTACAGGTATAAACTAAATTAAACTTACTACATGACATACAAAGGGGTGTGAAATTGTTATTATCAAAGAACACTAACTATTACATGTATACACTAAATTAAACTTATTGGAGCCCAAGTGATAAATATATGCACACTAACTATGCAACAGAAATGAGAAACTAGATGTATTCATAACATATATAGGCTCCATTTGTTTTAACGGAAAACAATTACCAAGAACATCATTTCCTGTGAAAAATAAATTTCAAGGGAAAACACAACTGTAAAATTATTTCTATTGTTTTCCTCGCAAAAAAAAAAATATAGAGGAAGAGAAAAAGGAGAATAGAGAGATTAAGATGGAAGGGAGGAGAGGCAAAAGATGTTAGGGGTAAGGAGGAAATGTCTTCCACTCATGGGTTAACTATTTTCCACCTATGGGAAAAATATTATCCACACTTTCCCAACCAACTAATGGAAAATGGAAAAAAATGATTTCCGGAAAATGTCTACCATCAAAACAAATGGAGCCATGGCTACCACTGTGATACATAATTATAGTAAGCTAAAATGAATATCTAGAGAACAAAAAACAGTAAAGGTAACTCTGAAGGAATGAATAAGAGGCGTAAAAAACTTAACTAGTATAAAGAAACCTAGTACAGTAATTAACTTCAAGCCTTTATTTGGGAAAGCAAGAAAATATCTATATACATGTACTAAATGCCAAGAGAAGAATTTGCGACCCTAGGCAAATGGTATGCAAGAAAGGTAATCCTGAAATAAGGCAGATAAGTAATCTGCAATCAGATACAACAGTAGAAAGCTACAATCTGTCCATATTTTCAAGGCTTATCAACAAATTAATCTAGAAGTTACATTTCATATTAAGGTGGTTCTTCAGTTAAAAACCCTTCCCCACCATATTACGCCTATGATAAACAATATAAAACACAAAAATCAATTAGAAAAGATGAATCCTTAGTCTAAGAAACATGTATTTTTATTTTCAATCGTATAACTGTGTTTTTGTTGTTATATACTGAATTAATTTGATCAAGATTCAATTTTTATTGGAGCCTGTTGGAGAAAATGTGCAATTCTGAGATTCAATATCATGCATTAATTCAATGCATCAAAGGAGCTCAGACATACAAGTGGAAACATACTAAAAGGTCAGAAATTGAAGCTAAAACCATAATGATATTACATAATCACTGATATTTAGAATATTATTATATTTTCAAAAAAAAAAAAAATCATGCAAAAAAAAAGCAAATTGTGATGTGATTAATCAACGGAATAAATTAAATAAAGGGACAAGTTGTCAAATGTCTCTGCGTCACTTGAATACTTTTCACCAAGATTCCAAGGAATAGAATTTTCAAGCTTAATGAAGAACAAAAATGCAGGACTCGAGAATGTGGGAAAGATTGAGTATTAAATAAACTCTAGAATGAAGCTTAGGAAAAAGGGCATGTCTAAGAACTTTTAAATCGATGAGATAACAATAAAATGTACCTACCTCCACCCCCCCCCCCCACACATACAAAAAATATAATAAAATAAAATCTCCATGAGTGTCCGTAATATGTGAGAGAGCCTCATTAGAGCTATTCAGCAAGGGAGTTAATATGAGTAATTGACAACAACAGAAATTTTGTTGAAATAGCACAAGTCTTCCCAACAAATGGTCTCATTAAAATACAATACAACCATCCAAATAAAAGGTTCTAAATTATACACATAAAACCCTGGACTTGTAAGGAGTGATGGAATTGGCACTAGGATAATGCATAGCAGATACTTTGCCCTACAAATCAGATTGACCGAAATGTCAATCCTCTGAACAAAACGAACTTGAGGGTATCACAAGAACCCAGGTGAAAAAAAATAAAAATAAAATATATGTGTCCTATGATCCTATCGTAATTGGCTTTTATGTGTTGTGAACAACTCAACTAACAAGTGGTAATTCAATGGATGTTGAACCTCATGATAGGCTATGTTACACAAACTTAAAGTACCCAGGTCAAATCCTTGAAAATCCTACATGTGTATGGACACTTCACAAATTCATTTAGAACCAAAAACATGAATAATTGAGAACCACGCACTAGGTTGCACTGATACGGATACGGGGACAAAAACGGGGACGGGTACGGGGACTGGATACGGCAAAAAAAAAATTTCAAGAAACGGGTACGGCTCAGATACGGCAAAAAAAAAATTCAGAAAAAAAAAATCCTTAAAAAAAAAAAAAATCCATACAACACAACTTAAAAGAAATACTAAGGAAATTAATGTCTTAAAAACATAAATAAAAGAGGTAAATTCAATCTTCAACGATCAATTTTCTTTCAAGATCCGGCTCATCAAGAGAGAGGTCCGCAAACTCCAAAAACTTGTAAAAACAAAAAAAATGAAAAAGTTTAGAAATGGGAAAATGAAAGGAGTATAATAAAAACAAAAAAAAGTGAAAAAGAAGGGTTGTGTGTTATATGCAGAGAAAGGCCTTATGAAAAACCACAGTGTCTGTGTCGGGCACCTTAAGCATCTTTCTTTCTCTCTCCTCTTTGTATCGTAAAACAAAACCACATTCTCTCTCTCTTTCTCTTTCTTTCTCTGGTCCCCACCCCACTTTCACTTTCTCTCTCTTCCTCCATTATCACTCCTTCATCCTTCCGCAACAACAACAACAACAACAATCACCATTCCCTCCCTTCCAATCCACAATGCAACAATAGATCTCCACCATTAAAACCTTCATTTCCAGATTCAATCAAATCAATGGGTAGTATTTCCTCAGAAGACGATCAATACGACCAACAAAGCGATAGAGGTGGAGGAGGAAGCTACTGTTTAAGTGCAGATGTTAGTGAATCTGAACGATCAATTTACGTAAGTGGAATGGGTTTGTTTTTTATTTTTTAAGAAAATTGGGCTGGCTTCAATGGGTACGGCAGAAATTGGGTTTTGCCGTACCCGATACGTTTCCGAACATGACGTCATCCGTCCCCAAAATGACGTGGCGTACCACTCTTCAAGGGTACGGCTTGGGGACGTATCCGAGCCGTACCCGTACCGTCCCCGTATCCGATACGTCCCCGGTACGGGATACGGCAGGGAGTTGGCGTACCCGTGCATCACTGCGCATATACTCTTAAATGAATAAATAGGTCTGAGGTCTTACATGTCAGGAACTCTTGAAGCTGATCACACAGATTAGACTGCTAATGTGCATTGCAAAAAACCACTCAAAGACAAATCCAGACTACCAACCCAATAATCATCTCACCTCATGCTGATGGATGTGACAAAGTTTTACACTACCCCAAGCCACCAACCCTCGCCCTTACCCGAATGAAGCTTAGACAGCCAATGAGTTAAAATACCGGCAACAGAGCACTCATAGGCTGACCAGTAGCCCAGTAATGCAAACTTCAAATTTTCTTTAAAACATAGAGATTTCATGACCACTTAACACCAAATTTAAAATTTCAAAACACACCTCTATAAGTAGCTGACAGGCACAAATCATAAAAGGGCACAACCGCTCAATCTAGATATTATGAAAGCCAGTATGGATATTTTTCACACTGACAGGCACTTTTCTTTTTCTCTATGCAACATAATATGAAAATAAAAAAAAAAAAAACAATACAAGGGGGTGAAATATACCATGTATACTCCCAGCGATATAGCAGCTGAACAAAAACCAGATCAATATGTTCGCCGCATCATATTTTTTGGCTTCTTTACATAACTCAAATGAAGCTTCCTGAGGTTTTTCCTTTTCAATGCCATCTTCTGAGGCAATGTCAAACGCTTCTTCACTTTTTTTACAACCTTTGGCTTCTTTTCAAATCTGGGATCCACCCTGTAAACCTTAGGCTCAATTGAAACTCCATTACGAACAGCTTCATTGAAAAAAGCCTTAGCTTTTTCAGCACGATTATGAGCATACAACTTTCCAATCAATAGGTCATAAGTCTGAACCCCTGGTTTACACCCATCCGCTTTCATCTTAGAAAAGACATTTAAAGCAGGATCAATCCTCTCTATTCCACAAAGGATCTTCAAAAACCCATAGTAAGCCTTCTTATCAAGAGCATCACCATACCCTGCCGATTTCATCCTATCAATCATCTCATCTCCCTCCCCAACCCTCGCAGCCTGATACAAACTCCTAGTGAGGATAAGAAACGTGTTCGCATCAGGATGACACCCCCACTCACCCATCCTATGAAACAACATCATAGCATCCTCTGTCCTACGGATTTTACACAAATTCGACATCAACACATTAAAAGTCTCAGTGTTACGGGGCACACCAGCCGCATCCATGTCAACCAAAATGCTATCAGTCTCAGACTGAATCCTAGAAGGATCCTTCTCCCTGCAAAGCTTACAAACACAATCAAGGATCGCATTATATGCCACCGTACCAATCTCAAACCCGCCCCTATACATCTCCCTAGCTAACCTCCTAGCCTCCTCAAGTTTCCCATCAACACACCACCCTTTAATCAACACATCACACACATACTCATTAGGGAAAAACTCATTAGCAAGATTCTTAACCATTTTTTCAGCATAACTAGCATACCCATGTTCACAAAGCTTAGTAACAATATACTCTAACGATTGCCTATCCCTAGTAATTCCATACTCATTCTCCATCCTATCAAAAAACGACACCGCCTGCGTCACTCGACCGGCCCGAACAAGACGGTCGATCGACGCAGCGAATGTTTTAGCTCCAACAACACCATTCCCATCAACAAGAACATCATGAATAATCTTAAAATCCTTCCTCCGACCAAAATAATCAACAAAATAAGAGAATACCTCGTCATTGAGCTGAAAATGATCGGATTTGGAAGAAACCCATTTGAAGAAATCGAAAGCAGAGCGACCAGCATCAGGAGAATTGTTAAGAATCTGAAGAATCAAGTGAGAAGAGAGAGTAATGTGGGAGAAAGAGAGGTCAAGGCGTTGAGAGAGGGAAAGGGAGTCGGGTTGTTGAGGGGGTTTAAGGAGTTCAGAGGAGAGAGAAAGGGCAATTTCGTCATTGTTTTGGGAGGGTTGAGAGGAGACGGATCTCAAGGGGAAAGGGAAGAGAGAAGGAAGATGGTGGTTGTGGTTGTGGTGGGGGGGAAGTGAGGGAGATGAGAAATGGGGTTTAAGGGAGGTGAGAGAAGGTGGAGGAGAGGGAAATGGTGAAGAGGAGAAGTGGCGAAGGTGGAGGAGACGCCGGAGATGCGGGGGGATGCGCATGGTTGGTGGTGGGGAGTGGGCGGACTGCGGAGGAGGATGTGAGTGGAGTGAAGCAGTGTTTCTGGGGTTGGGGGTTCTGTAATTGTTGTGAATGAAAGATTACTCAGTCAAATGTCATAACTCATAAACCCTAAAACTAAAAAACGACTTACAGAAAAAAGAAAAAAAATAAAGTCTACCACTATAGATGAGGTTGTCAACCGTCATGGTGGCGCGGTGTAAGTTTAGATGTATAAAGACTCGTATAGGTGGTGTCAATAATTAACACGCTCGAGATTTTAATAAATATTGGTAATGACTTAAATTGATATGTGTGTATGAACATAGGAGTAACTCAATACTCTAACTAATGTTAACTTAGTTTCTACAACCAACACGGTGACACGGAATGATGGACCGCTACCCGGTATAGGTCGCGTCGCCCAATACCAAGTGACGTCACTTTTTTTTTTTTTTTTTAGCTTAAGGTAAATAACAGTACTTAATAAATAAATAACAGTACTTGATAAACTAATAACAGTACATTGATTTAAAATAACGATTTACACAGATTATTACTATAATTTAATTTGATAATTTATATGACTTTTATTGGTACTAGTTTTCACTACTTTACTACTTATATCTTAAACAAATTAGTTTTTACATTTAATAGTCCACCATGCTTCGCAATAAAAAATGTTTTACGTAGAGAGTTTTGACCAATACCTGAACTTAGTCGACAATGGAACTTCCGGCGTTCTGAGCTTCCGGCTTTACCAAGGTAGCTAACCCCAACCCCGTCTTCCTTAGATCAGGCACAGCACAGATCTGATTCGTTTCCTACCTTAGATCGTAATCTCTACTTAAACAATCTTTATTGTATTTGTGATGGTACTTTTTAAACATAAAACTAACTCATTTGTGACATAAGTTTTGAGAGAATAAAGGTTTCCTTCTGAAAGGAAAATTTTATTTAATTTGAAGAGATTACAACACTCATTTCTCACAGAAACAAAAACAGAAAGTCTAAACAGACATGACAAGAAATGGAGTTTTTCTCTACTTTAAGAGAGATGGAAAACCAATCTATCTCTTAAGGTGAGGATTTTCTCTAGAGAATTCTTTTGTTTTCAGAAATGCTCTAGCAAAACTCACTTCAAGCCTGCCTTCACTTCTTTGCCTAATGCCCTTTATATAGGGGAAGGCTTACAAAGGTCACCGACCCTTTCTATGGTTTACAGAAACCATGACTCAGCAAGTGAATATAGTCCACTGCTTTCCTAAAGATTCTTTAAAACAAATAAAACGTGCTACAACAGTAAAAGTAGAATACATAATTTCTGATGTGGGCTAAGGACTCCATCATATTTTGTAGACCACCTTCGTTGTCCTTACCACTACACCAAAAAGTGGAATAAGAAACGCAATATACAAAACGGTTAGCTTAGATAACCGTTCTCTAGAACAATATAAAACGGTTTTCTATTACAACCGTTTTATATGTGAAAGAATATAGAACGGTTCACTACCCTAACCGTTCTTTATCATTTTTACCAAAAAAAATAATTAAATTTATAACATTAATAAGTTAGAAAACGGTGTTACTTACAACCGTTGTATATAGACTATATGATACCTATTTATGAGTTCTAGCTACCTTAATGGTCGCCAATCGCCCTTTTTATATCAAATATTATCATTCTTATCATTTACTCCCTAATTCTAAGCTAAAAAAACCCTTAACTCTCTATCTTATTTCCCATTGCTGCCGTTGTTATTCTTATCACTAATTTTTTTGCTTTCCTCTTCTATATTAATTTCTTAGAAATCATAAAAATTTCTACCAAATTTCATAGTTTTTGATCATCAGTTTCTTCGTTTTCCCCTTAATATCATCTTAATTTTTTGTTCTTATTTTCCCCCCTTTCCGTGCTTCCGATCTGGCGAAGGTGTGTGTTTTCCCCTTTGTTTATGTATTTTTTTTTGTTTAAATCTTTGATTTATTGGGGGTCCTATACTCCTATATGGAATTAATTGTGCAGATTTGCATGTTTGTTGTGATTTTTGTTTAGATCTTGAGTTTTGTATTCCGATTTCGTATCTGTATTACATATATATTGAATTTAAATTGATGTTTGTGTTACATATGTAGGCGTGCAGCGATACTTCAAGCGAGATCTTGTTCAAGCTGTATATGAATTGGGATTATGAGGAATTTGATAAATAAGCTTTCATGATATGGATCTATATTACTCTATATCATCTGACTAAGGTAATCTCTTCATTTATAATTGTATTTTTCCCTCAAATTTCAGAACTTGAATTTTGTAGCGGTTTTTTTTTTATATTGGATTTTTTTTTTTTATTCAAATCAGAATGTGTCACTCAATCACTCATATAATTATGTTTGTTTTGTAGATTTGCAACTATCAAATAAGGAGGAAATTGAAGATAAGAAACCAGACAATTGTGAAAGAAGATTGACAATTTTTTTTGTTTAATTTGTTCCTTTTCTTATGTTTTTTGTATGATTCCTCTTTAATTTTAATGTCGTTGTTGCTTTCATACTACATTTGTTGTAAATATTGGTTTAATTTTTTTTTTTTTTACTAAGTATATTAATTTGTAAGTTTTAAAGTTCAATTCAATTGTATTAGCTTTTTTTTAATAACAACTGTATTAGCTTTTAATTGATACTCGGGTACATAAGAAATTAAAATACAATTTTTTGTAAAGAAAATAACGTATACTAGCATTTTTTTATTTTAAAAAGGAGAGGATTAGAGAACGGTTATCTGTCTTAACCGTTCTCTTTTGTAATACAATATAGAACGGTCAAGCATACTAACCGTTCTTTATTCCTTCTTTATTTTCATATTTTAGTAAGGGAATATAGAACGGTTATGTTTGATGACAGTTCTCTTTAGCCGAGTATATAGAACGCTTGCATGAACCGTTCTATATACTTTATACATTGCTTAGCAGAAGAACGGTCCTGAGGCGTTCTGTAAAGCCTATTTTAACCGTTCTATAAAGCCTTTTTTGTAGTAGTGTACTTTCTTCATAATGGACATACATTTGGTTGTCTTCTTCTATTCCGAGATCCATCACACATTTGGCAGCATAGGATTCGTCCCATGTGACAAAGATCTCAAATAAGTGCTCTTTTCCCTCTAAGGATAAATATCTTCCAGCTTCAACTTGTTCAAGATAATCATACACTGATTCACCATGTAATATTCCTTCTTCTAAATAATTCTTTAACCATTCTGGTGCTACTATTGTAGTATTTCCCACATGTATTACGATTGGTGGCTCTTCCTTTATTGCCATAAATTGGTTATGATACTGAGCAATATAGAAAAATCCATATGCTCTAGCCTCCGTGGGATCCCTTACTCGCCTTTGCTGGATACAGATTGGATCTTTGACTTTGCGATGAACATCTTCAAACATGATCAGGAAATGTGGAGAGCTAACTTTTCCTTCCACCATTTCAATGTTTGCACTTTGTACAAGGACTTGTTCAACTCTCCCTTTGTATCTTGTTGCATCATAAATTCTCCTAAATACATACTTCTGAAATTTTGTGAGCTTCTCAATGAAAGTAGTATTGTGATCAGGAAATAGGACAATACTATGAACCATTCCATAATCCCAAGCTTTGTAGTGCTCCGCCACATATGGTGTCCTCCAATCCGGAAAATGTGGACGAATTGACACAGTACCCACTCTGGAATTAGTGTTGAATACTATTCTACTCCCCCATAGATCATAAACATCATACAACTTGTATGACCTTGATACAACTAAATCGTACCAGAATTTGAAATCGTTATCTTTTATTTTATTTAGTATTATATCCTGAACATCTGGAATGAGTCGTAGGATAATGACCATTACTTCGTACATTAGGAACCTTCGAACTGCTACATGACAACTCTTAATCAAACCATCTCGAGATCTCTTTTTTGATGTAACAATCATGGCCTCCATCAAGGCCCAAGTGGAGGGTGAAACCCGCTCCATTGCTTTATTTGTTTCTTCAATAAGAGTTTTTCTCTCTGTCTCCATCTTTTCTAGTTGATGGGCAGGAGGTTTTTCTGATGTCTTGTGCTTCTTCACCATTGGCTAACTCTCTGGTCAAGCTATCTGCCAAAGAATTCTTTGACCCCTGTATATGTTCAACAGTAAAAGAAAATTGGTTAAGCCATAATTGCCAACGCAGGAGTCTCCCTTGCGCTTGCATATTTGACAAATTCTTTTTAACAAAACCAAGTATGCCTTTGCAATCTGTTCTTATTAAAAACTGTTTAGGGGCTAAGAAGATTAAGAACTTCTCGATCCCTCTAATAACTGCAAAGGATTTCCTTTTGCATGGTAGGATAATTTAACTCAGCTTTATTAAAACTTCCACTGCTATATCTACAGAGTCTTTCTCCTTCTTTGACTTTTAATACAGCACTCCAGTGCTCATTACTAGCATCTGTTTCAAGAATCAAATCATCTTCACTAGTAGGTAGTGTTAGTATAGGAAGATGTTTACACATAGCTTTTAAATTTTGAACAATTTTGGAATCATCTTCTTTCCAGTTCCAAGCGATTTCTTTCTTGAGTTTGTGTTGTAATGGTTTTCTTAATAGAGCAAGGTTTTCTATGAAATCAGAAGCATAAGTTAAACATCCTAGAAATCTTTCTAGTTGTTTTCTATCTTCAATCTTATCTGGGAATTTTTCAATTTTTTCTAGGATATGTTTTTGCAATATTATTTGTCCTGCTTTAATCTCTAATCCTAGAAACTCAATTTCTTGTTTAGCATAAACACATTTATCTTTTCCAAGGATTATACCATGCTCAGCACATTTTTGAGTTACCGCTTTAAGATCATTCTTATGCTGCTCTAAATCTTTTGAGAAGATTAAAATATCATCTATGTAAACTAAACAACAATGATTAAGTTCTCTAAAAATATTATCCATTCTTCTCTGAAATATTTGTGGAGCATTTTTTACTCCAAAAGGCATTACTAACCATTCATAATGCCCTTGAGGGGCACTAAATGCAGTTAATGGAATACTTTCTTCTTCCATTTTAATTTGCCAATAGCCACTCTTACACTCCATCTTAGAAAACCATGTGGCTCCTTGAATTCTATTAAATAACACAGTTTTATTAGGAATGTAATAGCCATCAAAAACAGTATTGTCATTTAGTTGTTTATAATTAATGACCATTCTAGCTTTACCTCTTTTTTCTTCTGCATGGTTTCTAACCATGAATGCTGGACTATTATGAGGACTTTTGCTATTCCTAATTAACTTCTTATTCAACAATTCTTTTATTTGTTCATCAAATTCTAATATATCTTGGTAGGTATAAACCATTTGTCTTACTCTAATAATCTTATTAGAATTTTTTAGAGTTATCTTAGCAAATGCCTTATCCCTTTCCCAATGTTCTAATCGATTTGTTGAATATAGTTTTTCACATAATTTTTCTTGTTGCTTATTTATCTGATCTATTAATGATACATCACACTGAGAAATTCTAAGTGCAACCTCTCGTTGTGTAGGTGTAACCCTATCACCACGCTGGCTGCGCGCAAATTCCATAGTCTGATGAGTATAGGCCTTTGTTATTTTTTGTATAGGAACAGAATGACCATTAATAGTAAATATTATTTGATCAATGGTTTGAGTGCATGGAGAGTATAACCTTTGAAAGCTATTTCCTATTATCATATCATGACTAGGTTGATCAGTAGCCCATAAAATAGGAATAACACATTGAACTCCTCCAATTTCTATTGGTAATTCTTCAATTATTTCCGTATGCATCATGACACTATTATTAGCAATTCTAACTTGCATAGGATTTTTAGCCTTTTTCCATAAGAATTCTGGGAATAATGACCTTTTTCCAAAACATGTAGAACAACCACTATCAATATATGCACATAATTTATACTTATTATAATCTTTAATGCATATATCAATTGGAATATAAATGCTATTAGGATTAGTACTAGATATTTCATTACAGGCTTCTATTTGCATATTGACTTAATCTTCATATACTGGTTCACTCACGGTTTTGGTTTTATATCCAATAACCTTTCTTTTATCAATAATAGAATTATCCGGATCTTCATGCACTTCTAGATTAGAACATGAACCAATATCTATACTATGTCTTGCTGGTTGTTTTAGGGCTTTTTTAGCTTCATATTTTTCATTTAACTTTTTAATTAAGTTTAATATTTCTTCTTCATCTTCTTCGGGTTTCTCATTGACTTGTTTTTTCATTCTTATTATAGTTGAATTTTGTCTACTTAGACTTGGTGTTCTAAGACTCATACTTCTTTGCATTTTAGGATTCGTAGTTATTCCAATATGGAGTAATCCTGATTCATCTATTAACATCTTACTTGACCTATTTTTTACCGTAGGATTCATAAAGAACTCTTCCCATGTTTTTTCAATTTCTATCTTATTAGGATTTACCTTTATAGGGCTTATTTTCTTTTTATGACCTCCTCCTTGCTCATATTTCTGAGCGTCTACTATTTGTTTTTTGAAAGATGAATCTATAGTGTTTACTAACTTATAGACTACCTTCCATCTTAACTGTATAGGTCGAGTCCCTATATGCATGTTTACTCCAAGGGTTAATAACTTGATCGCTAGAAACTTTGGAGCATATGAATCTTCTAAGCTCACATAATATCTTGGTTCACATATATAGCTTACCGTTCCTTGACTTAAGCTACAAATGATGCCACTAACAATCTGATCATAAAACTCTTTATGTCTAACATCACAGACAAAGCTTAAACATTTAACATTTTTACCAAAATCTTGTAAAGGAGTTATGTATACCTGAACTGCACCAATACAAATATAACTATAATTTCCTTTTTCTTTATGGTTTTTAATGCTTTTCCAGTTTATGATATTAATTTCTGCTGCTTTCTTTTCGCAATTCTCAATTACTATACTTCCTTCCATTTCTTCATATACATATTTAGTTCTAATTTTGAAGAGAGAAGTTTTAAATATTTTATCTTTAGTAATCTGGGGAAAATTCCAACTTTCTTTGTTCATTTGGTCTAGGTCTTTATCATCAATAGAATACTCAGCTCTTTTTAGTTGACCTATAGTCATTTTACTTTTATCCACATCGTCATCTGATTCAGAGTCTTCTAATACCTCTCATTCCATCATATTATTTATTTCTTCATAATTTTCAAATTCACACTCGTCACTATCTTCAGGTTCTTCATTATACTCATTTTCTTCTTCTATTATTTCTACTATTCCTTTATTATTACTTAAAGCTAATTCTAAAGCCTCATCTTCTGGTATTTCTATGTAATCCCAACTTCCTAAGGCTTCCATTAATTTATGATTAGCTTTTTTACATTCATTAGCATAATGTCCTAATTCTCCGCAAGACCAACATTTGCATGTTTTCTTTTTCTCTGGACAATATGTTGCCTTTTTGAAAAACCTACTTGGTTTTCTATATTTATGTTTATAATACTTCTTCTTATAGGTCTCTCCTCTTGATCTATCAAATTTATTTCTTTTATAATATCTTCTCTTATTATAGTTTTTCCTTTAACATCCATAGTTATTTGGGAAATCCCAACAAGTGAGGAATTGTCTCTTCATTTGTTGAGTTCCAGCAACCTCTCTACATTTCTTTTCAATCCATTTTCTGAGAAAAGCAATTCTATTACCTAGGGCATCCCTAGCTAAGAATTTATCTCTCCATTCTTGATATTTTTCACTAATTTCTTCATTGAGTGGACTTGGTAGTTTATCGTAGAACATTCCAAGATTTGTTTCATTTTCGCCAATTTTATAATAATATGTTTCAAATTCCATGATGTAATTATCAACATATTTCATATTACAGATGGACAAATTACTCAACTTTCTTTGATATTCCATTCGTTTTTTATTAGGATCAGCTCTAGGACCAATGAATTCTAACTCGATGTATTGACATAACTGTCTGAACATTCTAGTAGGAATTTCACTAGCTCTTAGTGTAGCTTTGACTTCTTCATCTATTCCATCGTACCAATCTTCTACACAGCCATAGAAACTATGTTCGATGTAATTTAGGAAAGTTTCAGAAGTCCATTCGGTGTTTAAATTGAGTACACTACTCATGCTCTTTTTCCATTGATCTAAAACATCTTGTCTATCTCTTACACCATCTAACTTAAGCTTATAGCCAGTTTGACTTATAGGTTCAAGGGTCACCTCTTCATGTTTAGGAATTTGATTTGGCATAACCTTGACACTAAATCGGGTAGTCTTCTCTGGTATGTATCTTGGTCGTGTGCAACTTCCTTCTCCTTGATACCTAGGTTTTTGGATAACATTGTTTACATTATTATTCTCATTAATAATTTCTTCCCCAACATCATTACTATCCATTACCCTTTTACCTAGTTTATTTTCAATTTTTTGCTTAACCCTTTCTATAGGTAGAAAGTCCAAATCATCTAGTTTCATTAATCCCATTTGTTGATACAGGTCTTCTTCTAAAGTAGCATAGTTATTCTCATTAACTACACCGGCATCAATCATTTTTTCAGATATTATTTTCATGATATCATTTAGTTTATTAGGATTTTCTTCTTTATCAAACAAGAATTGCAATTCTTCAATTGTTTTCTCCTGAAGATGATGGCTCATTTTTAGTTTCTTTATTCTTTTCTAGATTACTAGTAGGTCTTTTAGGGAGTGATACAGTAAATTTCTTATTTTTATCTAAATTTTGAAAAGGATACTTATATTTATAAGGAACAACCTTATTCTTATTGGGTGATACTTCTTTATTAAACTGATGTCTTACTTCGTTTGTTAAAGCAAGTTGTACTTGTTTAACTTGTTCTTTTAGCTCACTTATGTTTTTACTAATCTCTGATATCGTTGTTGATAGTTTATGTTCACTACTCATGCATCGACAATATATGCTACCAACTTCTACTTTAAGCTCACCAATTTGATCTACAATATAATTAAGGACTGGGCCAAAATTATTAGTATTTTCAGGAATATGATAGTAGTGTTTAAAATCAGGCTTCTTGCACTCAGTAGATGGTCTAGTATTCTCCAGATTTACTTAATTATTTAATTTGATTAACAATTTTATTTAGATTCCACCGTCTGGCTCTGATACCAAGTTCCCCCAGTTGTACTAGTAAAACAGTTTCTAATTCTGTAATAACAGTATTGTCTTCCTTAATAACAAATTTTTCTTAGGCAATAACAATATGCAACTGTTTGCAAATAAAAGTAATACTGAAAAGAGCAAAACGACACTTTGATAACAATATTAAAGGAACATATAACAGTTTTCAACTTTATTATAACACGCATAGACCTAAAATAACAGTATTAAAATAGCGGATTTTGATTTTCCAACACTTAGCGAAAAAAAAATTTCAACGTAGGTATGGACATATGTTGTCCCTACCTGGTAGCGGGCAATACTTATTGCACGGTGTAAATTTGATGAACATAGACTCGTAGACATGGTGTCAATAATTTACACGATTTCAACATGTATTGGTAATGACTTGAATTGGTCTGTGTGTGTGCCTGAACATAGGAGTAACAATACTCAACCTAATTTTAACCAACAACCGACTTAACTAAATCGTCTATGGTCCTGTTTGGTAAAAATAGTGGTAGCGGGTAGCTTTTAGCGGTCGAGTAGCGGGTAGCCGTTAGGATAGCGAGTAGCTGTCAATTAGTAGTGATTAGAGGTTAGCTGTCAAAGTAACGGTTGATAGTATGAGTATTTGGCAAAAGTAACGATTGCAATAATAATTATATAAAAATTCATATATATATTGTTTGAAAAGTAATAAAAATTTGTCAAACGCTACCCGCTACTTCTAAACGCTACTATTTATAACGTTTGAGAAAAGCTACCTAAACGCTACCTCTATCACTAACCGCTACTAAAATCGCTACTTTGCCAAACACTCTCAAATTTTTTCTAGTAATGTTTTGACTGGTCAAAACTCTACCGGCTACTTCAATCGCTACCACCCAACAGGGCCTGTGACCTGAACTCAAATCTGCATCCAACTTAATATCATTCATTATTGATTTAACGTGAGCCGACAATGATTCGAACTTGAATTGACACCTATCAAAACTTGAAATAATTTAATCCCTCCGTTTTTTATTAATAGGTGAAACCCGTGTGATGTACGGTTTTTATAGAATATTTTGTATAATTCTTGTCATTTCTATAAAACTTTGCAATTAAACTTTTCAATAAATTCTTATTGGAAAAAAAATGATTTTTATTATTGGAGTTATTAAAAAAAATTAACCTTTTTCCCATTCGTTAGATAGAAGTTAGATAAAATTCTTAATATCAAAACATATATTTTTACGTTTAAAAAAAACATTTTAATAACAAATTTTTATATTAAATCACTATTTGTAGTTTCAATTGTTTTTAAATTCTCAACTTTAATTTGTTAATTTTGCTTAGGTGACGAATGAATTTCTAATTCTAAAATAAAATATAAATCACTTTTTCATTAGTCGAAACAATATAATTCTATATGTCGCGCTCTAAGAACTCTTTCAAAATGTCTCCTTCATTTTTATATATCAATTAGACATAAGATTATTATTCTAGCGGCTAAGGTTTCGAGGGTGGGGGAAGGTCGGCCGACGTTTTTCGAGGGAGGGATAGTGTTTCTAGGGTTTTTGCGTGGGTGGTGGACGATTCTCCTCGGTTTTTGCATGGGTGGTGGGCGATTTTCCGGGGAGGGGAGGGGCGGTGAGGGGAGGGGGAGGTGCGCCGAAGGCTGAAGATTCCCGTCGAGGTTGTGGCTGGGCGGTGAGGTGGCTGGAAAAGTCAAGAAAGGGGGTTGTGCAATAGTGGTGGTGATTCCCTTTGTTTTTTGAAAACAAACAACAAACTACTTGGAAAGGGTTTCATTCCATTCTCCTACATTCCCTTGGTTCATTCCATTCCGATTTCCCTACTCGAACCAAACGACCCCTGAAAGTTTATAAGAGATAAGTTTTGATTTATGAAAAGATTTTCTAAAGTTAAGGTTTTATTATATAAAATCTGGTTTTACAAAAGATATTATTCTTTTCGTAAGTTTATCTTTTATAAGTTTTCTAAAAAGATTTTCTTCACAAAAGATTTACACAAAAGCGTGCTTTATGATTTATGGTGGTTTTATAATTTCTATCTTTTGAAAAACCCTACTTTACATACGAGTACCACTTGTATATAAAGTAGAATTCATAATTAACACAACTTGTGAGTTTATGCGTGAAGAATCTGAAGAGATCCCAATTGTGTAAGTTTACCAAGTCTAAAATTTGTCATATTAGTTTTGGATTCCATGTGTAGCTTTCCTATCACATATTAGAAATTAAGTGTTTGTAATGTTTTAGGTTTGGGTGAGCGAGTGATTTGTCTATTGCATACAGATTTTGTAGGCTTCTTGTTCAAAGTTGAGTGAGAAAGTACTCTAGGAGTATGGAATGAATCTAAGTCAGGGACATAGGTTGGGTAGAATAGGGTTTTACTGTGTAGCAAGTTCAGTCTGGAACTTGAGAGTAAAGGTCTGACTATAATAGGTTGTAACAAGAGTATTTGCCCTATGATAATGAAGTATTTTGGTGTTGAAATCCCTTAGAGGGTTGAGGTCTTACTTCAAATTGGGTCCTGGAAGGTTTCCTCGTAAAATCCTGTGTGCGTTGCAAGTTTCTTTTATATACTGCAAAAATATTCACTAGGAACTCGCATACAATTCACCCCCGCTTGTAGTGTTTGTCTCAGCTAACATGGATGGAAGTGGGATTGTATTTCAATGGACTTTGTGAGTTGCCTCCCAAAGTTAACGAGTGGAAATGATACCATTTGGGTCGTGGTGGATAGACTAACTAAATCAGCGTGTTCATACCATGAAGGAGACTTGGAAGATGGAGCAACTTGCAAAATCTTACATCAAGAATAATATTGGGAGGTTACATGGAGTTTAAGATATTGTGTCTGATAGAGATTCTAGGTTTCTGTCAAAGTTCTGGAAGAGTGTACATGAAACTTTGGCACAACACTAAAGTTGAGTACGGCATTTCACCCTCCTATAAGGAGGGTGTGCCCATTGTAGGGGATCCTTCTCCTTTATGCCCAGGACCCTTTAAAAGCCTAGGACTTTACACTTTTTAGGGTGTATTAGGATTTGAATTCTTAACTATTTGGGGGACCTTGAATTAGAGTTGATCTTATCATGCTTTTTGTAAGAAACTATTAAGGAGTTGCCAATGAGTTTTAGGAAAACTCATAAATCTCATTCATGCCTTTCTCCCAAGTAGAATTCAAGGGATATTTAGCATGAATTATAAGCTTACCCATGCCCATATTGGTCTACGTGTACCAGAAATGAGTTCGGGAGCGAGGGTACGTACTAAAATAATGTTCCCTTTAGGGGGGAATCGCTATTCTAGCCCTAGTGCGGCCTCTACTAGCTCTTCCTTTTTCACAATTTCACCACCAAAAATATACGCAACGTGATACCTAATCTAATTAGTCGTTTTAATTTACAATTATTAATTACGTAAGAATTACATTGCAACGAATGTCATTATTCTTTTTTTAATCAAATTCGTGAAAGAACAAAAGTAAACAAGATTTGCCTTGACTCATGTGATAAAACAACAATTGATTATTCAATTCTTATCTTGATTAACGAGAGAAAACAATGGGAAATTGTAGGGAATATTTCAAGCATTATGATCCCAAACTTGAACCCCACTGTGATCATATACTAAAGTACGGTGGCGTTCCAAAGGGAAAGAAAAGAGAGCAAAAGAGTCGCTAACAAGTTTTAGGAACTTGTAAACCCAAAAGACAATCCAAAAGGACCATCAACTCCATAAGGTCTTGAACCAAACAGGGTCCGGGGATGAGGGTACGAATCCAATCTACAAAAGAAAGGACCCGCCTTATAAAATAGGCATCTACTTTGTTCTGCTCGTATTCATGCGCGCTTTTCGAATAACATACAAACATTATGTTAATCCTACCCTGTTTATCTATGTTGGTTGAATATTAATGCACAAATAATACTATTATTGGTGATCACTTGAGTTAAAATCACATTAGCCTAAACCAAATTATTAATTATCTTATTAAGCGTGATTTCAAGTACA
Source organism: Chenopodium album (assembly GCF_948465745.1). NCBI lineage: Eukaryota > Viridiplantae > Streptophyta > Magnoliopsida > Caryophyllales > Amaranthaceae > Chenopodium > Chenopodium album. The sequence goes on along the minus strand of NC_137853.1, from coordinate 24,181,126 downwards.
AATTCCCTTTAACAATCATAAAAGGTGTGATCAAGCAATAACAATGATATATATCAAGCAACATAATCATAAGCAATAATAATAATCATAATATTCATAATAATAATAACAAAAATAATAGTCAAAATCATGTTAAGGCATAATAAAGCTTAAATATAATAGCAAGATCCTAGGCATGATACTAATAAGATTAATAACAAATCCTAGCATGTCACTAAGCAATGAAGATCATAGCTTTAAACCTAACATGGTACTAACATGATATTAGAAAAGATTAAAGGCACCCTAAACATGACACTAGAAAGCATAAGATAACATCCTAACATGATACTAGAAAGCATTAAAAGCATCCTAACATGATACTAGAAATTATAAAACAATAATAAGCATGCAATCTACATTGTGAAAGAAATATGGAGTAAGCTAATCTACTTACTTTGAAGCCTCGTACCTTTTTCTAATAACAAAACACACAAGTTAGTAAACTTCAATGAAAATCATAAAGAATAATTAAAGAATTAAATTAGAATCAAATTAAATAAAGTTTTGACTAGTTTTGGACCAAACCCTCAGAAATTATCAAACCTTGCACGTCTAGGGCGAAGGCAACTTCGAACTTGGCTAGGTGACTCTAAGTCTTGTGAATGCGGAATATTGTTTTGTAAAAAGGTTGGTTTAGAAAGAGAGAGAGAAAGAAAAAGAATTAAGTAATTCTTGATGAGAGTTGATAGAGAGAATTGATAGTGAGAATTGATAGCTAGAATTGATGAAAGTTGATTGAGAGTTGATGAATGAAAACAGAAGTTCGGGACCCTATTTATAATGAAAATAGTCCGGAAAAATACAGAATTTGATAAGGAATAAAACTACACGCTGTCGCCAGGAATCGACTATGTCGCGTGGCGACAGACTTGTCGTTTGGCAACAACCTGTATTAGCGCGTTTTCTTCACGCGGAATCCGATCTTTAATCAACTTGATCTACGGAATCCGTACAGAAGATAAAATACGTATTTTTAAGATAATGATAATAATAATAATAATAATAATAATAATAATAATAAAATAATGTTTTACTCCAAATAAAAGTCTATTTTAATATAAATAATTATTAAATCTAATAATATTAGAATTAAAAAGAACCTTCTAGAAACTTCTATAAAATTATAATTAATCCTAATAATTTTAGGAATAATAATTAATTTTGGGCCCTCCTCTAGATCATTGGGCCGTATGTAAATAATTAACCGGGTCCAGTTTAGTATTTTGGCCATAACTTCCTCAATATTCATCGGAATTGGGCTTATAATATATCGTTGGAAAGGTCTTTTCGAGCCCCATCCAACTACACTATTATTGGACCTTAATTATGGACCAAACTAAACTGGTTTGGATATTTTCAAATAAATAGAGTTATTTTAAAAAAACAGAGAGAAGAGAATTTTAATAAAACTAAACCGCAACACTTGACTTTCAACCACTTTCACCTCATTCGATTATGGTTCGACGCGAAAGGCATTCATCACTGGGTTTGGTTTTGGGGAGACACAAATGGGTGTCTACAGAAATTAATTAATTTAAAGTTTTTTTAAAGTGATCAAACAACTCTAATTAATTAATTAAAGTTATTTAAAAAAATAAATAGAAAAGTGATTTATCTAAGTGCTCAGGAAACTAACCGATCTTCTTTGTATGCTTAGATCTCCGTCTTAGATGTTTATGGACCTTCTTCCTTCTTCGTACCTCCAAGGGATTCAATGGATGGATTAGGGTTACAGAGTGTTTAGGAAGAAGGAGAAAAGTAGAATGATAGTAAGAGGGTTTGATAGATTAGGGATTTCAGAATTTAGGGTTTAGAATTCTGATTTTTCTGTCGTGATTAGGGCTGAATGAATACCCCTATTTATAGGCGTAGGAATTTAGGTTTAGAGTTTTAGAGCCGCGGCGTCAAATGGCACGGGAAACTCTTGGTGTTGTGCTGGGTGGCGCGCGCAACTCACTAAGTTGCGCTCGGTGCGGTTTGCCTTATACGAAAACGCGTTTTTAAAACTTCCTTTATTTTTTGTTGCAAAGTTGAATTACAGAAAATAAGAATCATTGGAAATCTATGAATGTCTAATTTCCAATGCCATTGGAATTAGGTTAAAATCTTTTATGGATAAAAAGATATGGCCGTCGGAGTGCAAGGGTGTCGGTTTTAGGGCCCGGTTTAGCATTTTTTATGATAACTTCTTCGTTTTAGCTCGAAATCAGGCTTATAATATACCGTTGGAAAGATCTTTGAAAGGGCTATCCATTTGTATAGGCTTTGCATGGTAATTTGTTAGTTAGTTTATCTGTTTGGCTCTGTTTTCAACAATGTAAGATCCATTAGATCCAATCATTGCATTTGACACATTTGGGTTTGTTATTAATCAAGTTTAAACATGTATGAGTATGTTTTAGGCCTATTAGTAATCGGACAAGGCTGTAAGATAACTTGATCTTAAAAGTGGGTTTTAACTTACTTCATAATGAATTTCGTAGTCCATAAATACTTCAACTTCTATCTAGCGTGAAGAACGTATTTTTGTAACATCATCGGACTTCCTGTCGGGACATGAGGCCAAAAGTAGGTGTCTACACCTGCCATAGATGAGCAAACTGTGATAACTATTCAAACCTTGGAAGACATGTTAAGAGCATGTGTCATAGACTTTCAAGGAGGATGGGAAGATAGCTTGGACTTAATTAAATTTTCCTATAATAATAGTTACCATGCAAGCATTGGCATGGCTCCATTTGAGGCATTATATGGAAGAAAGTGTCTCAGCTCGGTCTTTTGGAATGACAAAAGTGAAACAATGATCTTAGGGCCACAAATGATCGAAGATACAGTTAAACAAGTAAAGAAGATTCAAGTGGCGCAAGATCACCAAAAGAGCTCCGCAGATTTAATGCATAGAGAGGAGTTTGAGGTTAGTGACAAAGTGTTGTTGAAGGTGTCACCAATGAAAGGTGTAATGAGATTTGGGAAGAAAGGAAAGCTTAGTTAAAAGTATATTGGTCCATATGAAATATTGCAAAGGATACGCAAAGTAGCTTATAGGTTGGCCTTACCTATAGAGCTAAGTAAAGTACATGATGTATTTCATGTATCTTAGTTAAGGAGGTATATCCCCAATAAGTCACATGTACTACAACCTGAAACCATTGAGTTAGATCAAAACTTAACTTATAAGGAAAAACATGTCAAGATCCTTGACAGTAAAGTGCGTAGTACACGCAAAAAGGAAGTTAAGATTGTTAAAGGGAAATTTTGTCAAGAACTACTAATTAAAGCACGTGTTTTGAAAACAACTACCTATTAAAAATTTTTATTAAAAGAACTACCACATAGTTGTAAAAAGTTTAAGTAGCACTATCACTCTTATAATTCCAACTAGAATATTTGGCATGTAGGTTCCACTTTTTACCTTTACCTCATAAAATCATCATCTAAATTGACTAAAATTACCCTTCATAAAGGTAAAATGTGATAAAAAATGAGACTCAAATACCAGAAATTCTAGTCAAAATTGTTATAGTGGTAGTGCTACTTAAAATTTTTACAACTTTATGGTAGTTCTTTTAAAAAACTTTTTTAATAGGTAGTTGTTTTCAAAACACGTGATTTAATTGGTAGTTATTGACAAAATTTCCTTGTTAAAGTGCTATGGTCTAACCAAGAATATGAGGAAGCAACTTGGGAAGCTGAGGATGAGATGAAAAAGAAATATCCTGATTTGTTTAAGGTATGTTGAGTTACGGGGACTGTAACTTGTTTTCTTTAAGTGGGTAGAATGCGGTAAAATTTTGTGCTTTTTCCCTAAATTTTCAGTTATTTTGTGCTTTTTGCACATTTTTAACGATTATTTTGAGTAATTTTGATTTCAAGGAGACATTAAAGGTAAAAGGGTGTTATAGTCTACCCCTTTAAAAGAAGTTTCGTCCTGAAACTTGGGTCATGAAATTCAGGACGACACTTCTTTTAAGGGGGTAGACTATAACACCCTGTATTTTTATACGTATTTAAATTTAAATTAGTATTTCATAAAGTATTTAAATAATTCTAAATGAATTATTTATGGTATTTATTTATTTATTTAAAAAGAATTTATTTTAACTAAAGGACTAATTTTATTTATCTAATAGTTTTAAAATATTTAATTTTATTATTTAGAAACTTTGGGGCATATAATTTATGAAAGAAAAGTTTAAAGTCTATGGGATTTTAAAGAAAGTTTAAAGACTAATTTGAATAGGAGAAGAGATCATTAAGGATAAAAAGGGGAGTATAAGTTTAGAAGGGTTTAAAGAGGGGTATAAGAGATCATTAAGGATAAAAAGGGGAATATCAGTAATCGACATATAGATTGATGAACTCTTGAGCCTTTTGTTTCCTTAAGAATGGTGGATAGAACTTCTCCCTAAGTTTGGTTTTGAAAGTCTCCCAACCAAAATTAGCCTCAGTACGAAGCAAATTTCCATTATCCCTCCACCAAATATCTGCCTCTTCCTTCAAATACATGGTAGCTTGATCCACTCTCATATTCTCAGGGCAATTCAAAGCAGCAAAGATCTTATCAAATTCTCTAATCCAATTCTCCAGAAAAGTTGGGTCTCCACCTCCCTCAAAGTATGGTGGCTTGACTTGAGCAAGCTTCTTAAACATCTCCGCGGGATCGGGATTATCATTGTGGTTTTGGTTCAAGTTCTCAGCTAGTAGCCTAGTAGCAGCAGCTAAAGCATCGTTGTTAGCCATCCTCCTTCTCTGCCTAGAAATATAACACACTCTTAGGTCGACATCATCGCGAAAGAATTCCACTTGCCTAATAAATCACATTCATGATCATCAAATATATATTAAGGTAGAAAGGTGGACATGGCCACACAATCGCCCCTAATAAGTCACTTTAAAGGAAATGATTATTAAATTTTAATCATTCCTACGCACAAAAAAATTAAATAAAATAATTCTTGATTCAATTCCCACCAAAAATCCAAGCATTTTAACAATTAAATAACCACATATTAATAGTCACATAATTACATGCTTCACATAAACAAATCATTTCAGCATTTCACATTGCACAAAGCATCTCATTCCATTCCATAATACATGCTTTAATCCTTAAACATGATACTAGGGGATCACTCAAGTTTTCAACATTAGATAAAACATACATAAATTAAATAACTTGCATGATCACTTCATACATGAATAAAAGCATAAAGTAATTAATTACAATGCATACAGAAATTAGCACACAAGTTAGGAATAAAATAAATAATTAAATTCATTTCATTTCAAAATAACTAAATAATTCGAAAATATATTAGAATAGACTATTTTTGAAAACCTAAGTTAACTTTAAATAAAGTAGTTAAATAAACTCATTAGATTTAAAACGTTAGGCGCCTAAAAACTTTAAATTGGCTTTAGTGGTAATTAAATCGAACCTAAGCTCCCAGATACCACTTTGTAATAAAATCGTTTATCAACCCCAAAAATAATTTGAAACTTTTGAAATTAAATCCCGAAAAAACACAAATAAATATTATGAATAAAATATAATTTCATTAATAATATATTTAAAAAATACGGGGGATTACACGCCATGCCCCAAAAAGGGCCACGAATTTGGCCATTGATGGTTGAAATCGGCCGATTAAGGCCAGTTAGCCCAAAATCAGCCGATTGAAGCCATTAATGGCCGAGTTCATGGCCGATTTATGGAAGGATGGTTGCGGATTAGGGTTTCAGCTTTAATGGTTAGGTGGTTTTGGGGCGAGATCAGAAGAAGGTCGAGAAAGGGAGGGGGAGGGTTCAGGTGGGCCAGGTAAGGAAAGGGGAGGGGATGGTCGGCTTATGGCCGGCGGCTGCGTTGGGGGTAGGTGGTAGTGGTGGAGCGATGGTGGGGCTAGGTAGGTTTAGGATTTTTTTTTTTTAAAAAAAAAAAATAGTTTTTCAAAACAAATAAAATGGTGACACGTGTCACTGTGGACCCCGCTAAACGAAATTTTTGGACTGAGGTGTTAAGTGGTGGTCACATCCATTTTTTTTTTTTTAATATTTTTCAAGTGTTAAAATCAATTTTTTTTATGGGGGTGTTATAACCATTTTCGGGTTTTATCCTGGTGTTAAATCTAAAATTTCCTTACTTTTATTTGAATTAATTTCTATTTTATTAATTTTCCTTGAAGTAACTAATGCGATTATTGTTTTGTAGTTGCAAGCAAACGCAGTCAAAGTAAGGAATCATGTTCCTTCTGTTCTATTATTTTTCTAACAATTTTTGTTATGCTTTTCGCATATTAATTGTTATTACAATTGTAAAATTGCTTCCAATGTTAATGTTAATTTTATTATATTTGATGATCACCACATTGCATGTTAAAGAGAATATGTAATAGAATGTCACGCCTAATAAGATAATTTGAACGATCAGTTTAGGTTCCTTTTTAATCTTATTGTTTAATTAAAGTGATTGCAATATTCTAGAATTTATTGTTGCATTAATATTCAACCAATTTAGCATAATTTTAGTTTAGAGCAAATTGAATCTTTGTTTTCATTCCTTTGAGATCGCAAGGAACACTTTTCATTTTAAGAATTGAGTAGAGGCAAATACGGGAGAATGTGACTCTATGACTCACTTTGTACCATCATCCTCGAACCTTCTTTCGTGGTTGCCTTTAATGATACGTGAACTATTTACAAGTTCCTTAAAAAGTTGTTGGCGGCTCTTACTTTGCTTTCCTAAGAGTGCCAAGCATATTCATAACATGCTTAACGTAGGCGCCCTTCTAATGACGCCTACATGAGTAGTGCTTAAGGGATGTATGATGAAAGAATAGGAAAGGCTAGTATATAGGCTAAAGCATAAGAGAGAAAGAAAGAATGTTTTTGGTCCTCCGAAACTGGTGAAATCAGCTTTGTACGGAACCCCAGAATTGAAGAGCGCCACAGAGAAAACCCTAGAAATTGTCGTGTCACGGTAGAATTGCCGTGACGCGGCAAGTGTTACCATGGCGCAGCAAATTTTGTCGTGTCGTGTTATTTGTGTTTTCCAAAATTCTGTCTAAATTCATTTTTATCTTTTTATTAAACATTAAACATGCGATGTTTTAGTGTTATGGACTTTTTTTTAGGTTTAGGGTTTTATTATTTATTAATCGGGCTTAATTAATAAATAAAATAAAATGAATTAAAAAGGGTTTGGGATGAAATGTGAGTTGGACTGATTTGTTATTTGATTTGTAAGCTGTGTTTGACTGAATGTGAGTTTTAAGCACTCCCGAGATTAAAGACTCAAACCTACCAATAATAATAGAGGTGAAAGTTTGTTCATCATCGGGTTTTTTTTTTTTTTTTTTTTTTTTTTTTTTTTTTTGTTAAAAGGTAAAAATATATATTAAATCAAATCAACACCAACAAAGCAGCAACTAACTGTAGCATACAATCAAGCCCATGCAACCAACACAACAACCCAAACACCCCTTACATATTACAACAAAACAACTCCTTAAACCATTTCTGGTTATTTCTACTTAATTCTATAGGCATTACAAAGGATACTCTATGAAAAATCAGCAAATAAACTTGTAACAACCTTCTCATGCTTTTCTAAGCACTTATCCCAGACTACTTTATTTATTTTCTTCCAGATGTTGTATAACAACATTGCATAGAGAGGAAGGAGTGACCTGTCTATGAAATCTCCCTTTGATCATTAGCAACCTTGTGTTACAATTTGCTAGAGAGGAAGGAGTGACCTGATGCCCAAGTTTCTTGTTCATTTCTTCACAACATTTCCTGCTATAACAAGACCCAAAAAAAAAAAGATGCTCAACAGTTTCAATATCCGTCCCACATAAAGGACAAGTATCATCAGCAAGCACACCAATCTTCTTAAGATGAGCTTTAACTCTTATCCTTCCCCACAAGATTAACCAGCATATAAAACGATGCTTTCGATTGTTCAGTCTATTCCAAACCTAAGTACTCTAAGGAACATCATCATACTACTGCTTAAGCCACTTATAACCACTTGCAATAGAATAGCCTCTAGGGTCAGCAATCCACATGTTTGTCCCAGTACAGCCAGCTTTCATGATATCTTTAGTCTTCCATATCTATTTTCAATTCCAGCTTGCATTCTTGGGGAATTAGAATCTTTTCCAAGTCTTATTTTTTCAAGTACAGACCATTAACCCCATTTCAGCCAGAGATTTTTCATCTTTTGAGCTATATTCTAGATGTTCTTATTAATGGCTGCAACATTCCAATGATAATATGTGATGCCTAGCCCACCTTGTTTCTTGCTTCTAAAAACTATATCCCAAGCAATGGGAGGAGCTCTAGAATAGGCAGGTTTGCCATCCTATAGATAATTTCTACATATCGGCACCACACCATCAAGAGCAACTTTAGGTATTCAGAAAATAGTAGCCTAGTAGATGTGAAGAGACATCAAGACAGAATTGACTAACTAAACTCTTCCAGCATAAGAAAGGGTTCTACAGCCCTAACTTTTGATTCTTCTGGTAATATTTTCAATTAGTTTATGCACTGACAATCATCCTTAGACATCTTCTTATTACTTGAATTAACTCCCAAATATTTAAAAGGGAGCTTGCCTTCTCTAAACCAAGAAAACGGAATAATATTCTCTTTCTCATCACTGACAATATTACAACAATAAATGTTGGATTTTCCTTCATTAGCAATCAGACCAGAATAAGTAGCAAAGGTGGCTAAAGACCTCAATATCATATACACATACTCTTTCTCACCTTTACTAAAGATAATCAAGTCATTTGCTAATACCAAGTGGTTTAAACCTACACCTTGGCATCTAGGATGGAACTTAAAACTAGGTTGATCACCCACTAACTTCAGCAACCTAGATAAGTATTCCATAAAAATGACAAAAAGAAGTGGAGGCATGAGATCACCTTGTCTCAAACCTCTCTTACCTTGAAAAACCAGTCAAGATCCCATTTACAGATAAAGTAAATGAAGGAGTTCTAACACAAGTCATAATCAAATGAACAAGCTTTTTAGGGAAATTCAAAGCAACTAGCATTTCTTCTAGGAAATCCCACTTGACAGAATCATAAGCTTTTGTGATATCCACCTGAAGAAGACAACCACTAGGAGAGCTCTTCCTTCCATATCTAGCAACAATATCATGAACGATGCTTATATTCTTAATTATCTGCCTGCCTTCATCAAAACTAGTCTGACTTCGAGAGATAATCTCAAGTAACACTATCTTCAATCTACTGTAGATCATCTTAGTAATGCACTTATAGATTACATTACAATAGGCAATAAGTTTGAAGTCAGTTATAGATTCAGGATTATCTACTTTAGGAATTAATGTCTAAATAGTGTTGTTCACTTCCTTTAGTAATTTGCCATTCTCAAAGAATTGCAAGATGGCATCAATTGTCTTATCCCCAATAATATCCCAGTATTTCTAGAAGAAAGAGCTCTTACAACCATCTTGCCCTGGTGCTTTATTCCCTGAAATAGAAAACATTGTTGTCTTCACATCATCTCCTGAAAAAGGATTACCAGGCTCTGAGACTAATCATAACTCAACACATGTCCGTTTTTAACTAAATCTGCTTGCACACTTATCTTGTTACCAAGGTCAGAACCCAGCAATATTTGATAGTGTAAGGAGGCTATGTCCATCTTAGGGGATCCTTTTCTTCTATGCCCATGACCCTTTAAAAGCCTAGGACTTTACACTTTTTGGATGTGTTAGGATTTGAATTCTTGACTATTTGGGGGACCTTAAATTAGAGTTGATCCTATCATTATGCTTTTCTATAAGAAACTAGTAAGGAGTTGCTAATGAGTTTTAGGAAAACTCATTAACCTCGTTCATGCTTTTCTCCCAAGTAGGGTTCAAGGGATATTTAGCATGAATCATAAGTTACCCATTCTCAAATAGGTCTACGTGTACCAGAGATGAGCTCGGGAGCAAAGGTACTAAAATAACGTTCCTTCTAGGGAGGAATCGCTATTCTAGCCCTAGTGCGGCCTCTACTAACTCTACTGTAATACCTCATATTTTTAAAACTTATTTCTAATTAATTAATTAATTAGTAATTTCTTAAAAGGGTATTTTAGTAATTTATTTTACTATTTGAATTTTGGCGCCAAAAGTATTTTAAAACTCAATTATTATTTTTGGATTTTGGATAAGATCTATTATCCATTTATTTTATTTTGAAAATCAAATTATTTATATATATTTCGGATATTTTAACTAATAAAATATTATATACTACCTCCGGTCCAATTTACTCGCAACTTTGGGGTATTATTTGTGAGATATAAAATATTCCAAAGTTGCGAGTAATTTGGACCGGAGGTAGTATTAATTATTTAATTAGGATGTCTGAATTCCCTAAATAATAAGCTATAGTTTTCGGATTTTCTAAGTGTAGAAATTCTTATGTTCTTAGTGAAATTATTTAGTGAATAATTGATATTTTCTTAATTAATTATTTTATACAATATATTTTATTTACACAATTATTTTTAATTCCTTAAGACTAGCAAATTAATTCCCTAGTTATCTAAAGGGAGGTCCGAAAATAGCTTAGGAAAGCTCAAATTTTCAGCCACCATGATAGATTTTTGGGTGATTTATTTTGATAAATTGTATTTTTAATTATCTCCTTAAAATCTCTTATTTTTCTTAATTTTATTTTCCATCTCATAAAGATTTGATCACCTTATTTTCCTACCTTATTTCATCCTTGATTATTCCTGAAGAATCTCTTTTGCCATATTATATTTCATGACAACACATTTTCCTTAATTCTATTATTCTTAATCACCTTAATATTAAACTTTCCATAATTCTTTAACTCTCTTCTCCACTTTTACCATAATTCTCTCTACATTCTCCTACCATAATTCTTTCATTCATGAGCCTATAAATACCCCCTTCGTACCTCTTATATTCTTCACACCAAAACTCAATTCTTCTTTTCCCTAAACATTTTCATACTTTTCTTCTCTTTTTACATAAATCAGCCCGTATTCCTTTGAAGACACTTTTCAGGCACTTCTAGTCAGTGTTTTGGGTCCTCTCGAAAAATCCTTAAGGTTAGGCTTAAGAATCACCCAATTAGGAGTTATATTGGAGGAGTTATGGCCTTTGCAAGTTCTGCCTATTCTTTCCAGCAAAAATTCAATTCTCTTTAATCACTATCCCTTTATCTTCTTCATGGTTAGTTTTCTAAAATACAAATCCTTATTTGAGTTTATGTTGTGATAACCTTATGTTTAAGTTATTTGCAAGGTGCATTCGTGATTGAACTTTGACAGTGCAAAGTGTTGATTGATATTCGGAATCAAGGTTCTTGAGGTTCTTTTAGTGTGTTTTTGCTAGTAAGGATCAAGGTACATTAGGTGGCTAGATATTTTAAAAGTGATTGGTTTGAATAAGCATGATTTGAATGATTTTATGATGATTGAATTAAATTGAATTGAATTATGATTTATGAAATGAAAGTATGTTTAAATAATTTGTTTTGATAAATAAATTGGAGTATTGATTTTTTATCATGTTTTGAATAATTAAAATTATTATTCATGTTTAAAAGGTTTGATTTTGGAAGCATGTGGAATTTAAATAAAAAGGAGTTTTGAATCATGTTGGAACTTTTGGATATTAAAAAGGATTTATTGAAGAGAAGGTATTGTATCAATCCGGACTAACGAAATGTTTCGTCGGTTTTGTCAGTCCGGACTAACAAAATGCGGATTTTTGATATGTTCAATCAGCGGAATGATATCCTCTCTGTTGACTGGATGATATCCTCTACTGATTGGATGATACTATTTATTGGCTATATGATATCCTTTATTGACAAGATGATATTTCTACAGGCTGAATGATATCCTCTATTAGGTGGATGATATCCTCTATTGGCTGGATGATATCCTCTACTAACTGGATGATATTCTTTATTAGCTATATGATATCCTTTACTGGCTATATAATATCCTCTATTGCCTGGATGATATCCACTATAGAGGATATCATCCAACAAACTAATAGAGGATATCATCCAACCTACAAATGATATCATATAACCATTAGAGAATATATATATCATCCAGCCTATAAATGATATAATCTAGGCAATTGATGATATCATCCAACTAATAGATGATATCATAGAACCAATTGAGGTTATTATCCAAACTATAGATGATATCATGAAACTTATATAATAGAAGATATCATTGAACTAATAGAGGATATCATGGAACTAATACAGGGTATCATCTCGACAATGGATGATATTATCCAACTTATAGAGGATATCATCCAACTTTATAGATGATATAATCAAGAAAATAGAATTTATTTTATAAAAATAATAAAAAGGTTAACAATGGTGGAATCACCATTGACAGTCCCGTACTAAGCTCATGGGTATAACATAACATGCTCATTTTTCAACCAAAATACATGCATTTGTTATCAAAACGCTCGCAATCGAACATAAAATCATATAGAACAATCAATTTCAATAATTATACATCACACAAGAAAGCCCCAAATTGATTTTTTGGGCTATTTTCGAAAAATCCGAGAATCGCAATCAATTATCAAGCCAATTCAAGCATAAATCATGGAAAAATATAATCAACAATATTTATTTTCACTATCCTTACTGTAGGGAATATTTCCAACATTACCACAAACTTGAACCCCACTGTGATCATACACTTAAGCATGGTGGCATCCAAAAGGAAGGAAACAAGACCAAAAGAGTCGGCAATAAGTTTTAGGAACTTGTAAACCGTTCATAGGGTGAAGGTTACACCCCTTTACGATCCATGAGATCGTCAACTCCAAAAGGTCTGGAACCAATCAGGGTTCGGGGATGAGGGTACGAATCCAATCTAAAAAAGAAAGAACCCGCCCTATAAAATAGGCCTCTACTTTATTCTTCTCGTATTCATGTGGCTTTCTGACTAATATGAAACCATTGTATTAATCCTAAACCTATTTATCTATGTTGGTTGAATATTAATGCACAAACAGATCTATTATTGGCGATCACTTGAATTAAAATCATATTAGCCTAAACCAAATTATTAATTATCTTATTAGGCATGATTTCAAGTACAAATTCCCTATAAACATGCATAAAAGGCGTGATCAAGCAATAATAATAATATAAATCAAGCAACACGATAATTACAAATTGTAATCATAATAACAATAAAGCATAATAATAATAGCAAGATCCTAGGCATGATACAAACAAGATTAATAAAAAATCCTAGCATGTCACTAAGCATTACAGATCAAAGCTTTAAACCTAACATGGTACTAACATGATATTAGAAAGCATAAAAGGCACCCTAAACATGATACTAGAAAGCAATGAAAACATCCTAATATGATACTAGGAATTAATCAAATCTAAGCATGCTTTCTGCATTTAAATAAAGGGAAATTTCACAAGAATAATCCAACCTTTAGCTTGTTCTCCCAAAATAATCCAACCTTTCGATTAACCTTGAATAATCTTAAGTTTACTACTTATCTTCTCTTACCGAGCCTTTTTGACCGGTTACCTGAACTTCAGGTTACTTTTTTATTTTTATTTTATTTTTTATTTTCCTTAATTTCCCCTGCCTTCTTCCTTCCCCCCGCTTCCACTATTTCAAGCTTCCAACCATTAACAATGGCTCCTTCACCTCTCTCAACCTTGCCGCCACCGTGCACAACCTCACCTCACCTCACTATCAGCCTAACCCATTTTCCCATCAACCAGCCCGCCCCACTAACATCTCCTCCCCTGTAAACCAGCCCTCCACGTGCCACAACCTCGCAGTTAGCCCGTAACTTAGCCGCCGCCACAACCCCACCCAAACGCAAACCCACTCCCACCAGACTCAAAACCACCAACTCCACCTAGTCGAAACCACCCATACTCGAGTTCACCAACCCACCCCAATCCATACCCGAAACCCCAATTCTACCTACCCAGAACACGAAACCCCAACTCTCACCAATTTCCTACTCTTTTCTCCCTCTCAATTGAATTTTGGGCTGAATTGGGGCGGCCGTAAGCCGTTAATGTTGTGGGTGTTGTTTTTGGTTGTGGGTGGGTCATGGATGTTGTGGTGAGTGGTAATGTCGGTGGTTGTTTGTGTTGATTCTAGGCGGTGGTGTTTGTAGTGTTGTGATGGTGTGTTGAGTGGTGTTGGTGGGTGATAATGGAGAGGAGAGGAAAACAAACAGAGGGGAAGGAGATAGAAGGTTTTTTTTTAAAATTTATTTTATTTTTTATTTTTTTAATTTCAAGAATTTAAATTAAAAAAAAAATTAGACCAATCAGAAATTGCCACGTGGATGGTAACCGGTTGAAACGGATAAGGTGACCTGCTGGGGTTGCTAGGAGAAAATATATAGTAAACTTAGGATTATTCAAGGTTAATCCAAAGGTTGGATTATTTTGGGAGAATGAGACAAAGGTTAGATTATTCTTGTAAAATTTTCCTTAAATAAATAGGGAGTAAGCTAATTACTTACTTTGATGCCTCATACCTCTTTCTAATAACAAATTACATGCGTTAGTAAACTTCAATAAAATTAATAAATCGAATAATTAAATTAAATAATTGAAAGAAAGAATTAAAAAGTTTAGACTGGATTTGGGACCAAACCCTCAGAAATTATCAACCTTTCACGTCTAGGGTGAAGGCAACTTCGAACTTGGCTAGGTATTTCTAGATCTTGTGAATGCAGTATTGTGTTTGCAAAAGGGGTGGTTTAGAAAGAGAGAGAGAGAGAATCAAAAATGGAGGTCCAAAGACCCTATTTATAGAAAAATAGTCCAGAATCCGATAGAAAATAGTCAGAATTTGAAGAGGAATAAAACTCCACTTCGTCGCCAACGACAGGATTTGTCGCCAGGCGACGAAATCGTTGCTAGGTGATAGGCTTTGTCGCGAGGCGACGAAACTGTCATCTTACAACGAAAGTGGTTTTCAGCTCGCTTTCAGTACAAAGTCCCCTTATCAATAAAATTGAGTCGTAAAGTCCGTAGAAGGCTAAAATCGTATTTTCATATAAAACGTTGTTTTATTCCAAGTAAAACTCATATACATAATTATCAATCCTAATCCTACTAGGATATGAACAGAACCTTCTAGATGATTCTAGAATAATAATAGGCCCTCCCCAAGATCATTGGGCCGTATGTAACGATCAAACCGGGCCCAGTTTAGTATTTTGGCCATAACTTGCTCATTATTTATCGAAATTAGGCTTATAATATATCGTTGGAAAGCTCTTTTTGAGCCCTATCCAACTACACTATTATTGGACCCTTATCTTGGACCAAAATAAAATGAATTGGCCTTTTTCATAAAATAGAGTCGGTTTTCCAAAACAGAAAGAAAGATTTTAACAAAAACTAACCGCAACACTAGACTTTTAACACTTTCACTTTATTCGGTTATGGTTCAACGCGAAAGGTATTCATCACTAGGTTTGGTTTATGGAGACACAAATGGGTGTCTACAGAAGCCCCCACTTTGACTAATTTTGGAGAAACGTATGTTTCGAAAACAAAAGTCAAAGTAGCGATAGGGACGGAGAATGATTCAGAACGTTCTGCGATCCCAAAAATCATTCTTGTAATGCCAATACCTGCAAACTAGTGTTAGTTAAACAGATAAAGAGAGTTAAGAAACGCGTATCTTGCACCGTCGAGCACACGTCTCTGGAGTAACCAATTTTGTTGTGACGATCTTCCTCAAGCTAGGGGATGTCGTCTGAAGACCGCTCTGGTTGTAGCTGCCTTCAATTTTGGCTGTGATAGTCTTCCACAAGCTAGGAAACACCATCGAAGATAACTCTGCTTCTAGTCATCCTCTGCCGTTTGTGACCATGCTCCGCAAGCTAGGGACCACGATCGAAGATAACTCTACTTGTAACAATCTCCAGTTTTTTGTGACAACCCTCTACAAGCTAGGGAACACCGTCGAAGACCATTCGGCTTGTAACGATCCTCAATTATTGTTGCGATAATATTCCGAAGAAAATTACCAAAGACCACTGCTTGTTGATCCTTAATGCTTGAATTCTGCTATTGTGATATTTGCCGCTATGCCAGTACGTCGGCGTATTCTGCTGTTTGTGAACCATTACGTCGGTGCCTGCGATGAGCCAATGCTTAGGCGCTTTTAAGCGAAGTGAGATGATTATTTATCAGGTCGATCACTTTCTTTGGTTATAATCGAGCTGATTACTAAATCATGTCAAGTGCTTATAGGGGCTAAATGGCGTACCAAGGAACCCAAACTGATGTACGAGGTCCATATAACCATATTACGAGGGCATACGTTCTGTCGCCGCACGAGCGCACATTGGAAGCTTCTATCGCCGTAAAAATTCCTTGTTGTTAGATGACTATTTTGTCGCAAAGCGACGATTTTGTCACCAAGCAACAAAATCGGGATTTTAAATAAATCCGCATTTCTTCTTCATTTCGCGCCCGCTGCTGTTCTGTTTGTGTTCTTGCTCGAAAACTTCAAATTGTTCGTTCTCACTCATTTCTCAACCAAATTCGCTCAAACATTTTGCAAATCAAAGCTCATCTCATCTAGTTTCCCGATCTATGTAAGTTTTACTCAAACTCGCCTTGGATTTTGCTGATCGCGCGTTCTTGTTTACGAATTTTCGAAAATTCGAATTTGCTTTAGCTTAATTTTTTTTGTTTTTTGAATTTTATGCCATGAATTTGCTTGATTATGTTTGTATATTTCCGTGGGGGTATTTTGAGACTTGTTTAACTCAATTTGGTGGAGAAACGAACGATTCACCATTGTTGAACCCCTTGAGGTCGTGAAGAACAATGTGACTTGTTCTTTGTGTTTTTGCTAGCTACTCTTGTACAATCTGTCACAGTAATTGTCATAGTATTGCAAGAAATTGTTTGATTGCTTGAAAATGCCATTTATGCTTGAATTGAACATGTGCTCTATTGTAGGACTACATACTCTGTTTTTTGCGAACATAGTATCACGCGGCTAGGCAAACCTTAGATACTATAGAGCCTTAATTTTTATTATTCTGCATAATATAGCATGGCTAGACAACGTGGTTCTGGTTCACGATCTAGGGACATTCGTTGGGAGGACGAGCCCGTCGGGGAGAGTGAGGACCCTTCCACCAGTCTAGGACCCTTCCCGGAGTGGGATGAGCGTACTCTATTCTTTTTTCCCGAGCACCATACACTAGTAGAAAAAAGTAAAAAGGCACCGCTCAATAGCCACAGGTTTTTAAGAACCGGTGGCAAAAAAAGGGGAAAAATGGGCGGGGATATTATTGCCACCGGTTCAAACCGAACCGGTGGTAAAAATATTATTCCCACCGGTTCAAAACAGGTGGCTTACTAATATAAAAAAAACCGGCCTTTTTTTTTTTGAAGACAAAATCAACCCTTTAAATACCCCAAACCCTACAATTTCACCCACCATCAGCCGTTCACACTTCACATTTTCACACCTCCCTTCTCTCTCCTCAATCAGTTTTCACACCTCCCCTCATTCTCTTTCTCTCTCCTCATTTCACGATCTGAAGCTTCCCCTTCTCCTCTTCTCCTTCATCCTCTCCTCCTCTCTTTCTCTCTCCTCTCTCCCCTCTCCTCCTTCTCTTTCTCATCTTCTTCGATCTCCACCACCACCAATTTTTCCACCACCTCGAAGACCACCACCGCAACAATTCGAAGGCCACCACCGCAACAATTCGTAGGCCATTACCGCAACAATAACACCACCACCACAACGAACACATGCATGAGCAACAACGACTTTAATGGAGGTTAGGGTTTGATTTTAATTGATTTTTATTTGACTTTAATTCGATTTTAATTCGATTTTACTTTGATTTTTTTAATCGATTTCTTCTGGGTTTTAATTCGATTTTTTTGGGGTTTTTGATTAGTATTTTTCTGGGTTTTTGAATCGAAGTTTTGTTTTTAAAATTCGATTTTTATTCGATTTTTATGTGATGTTAATCGATTTTCTTCGATTTCTTCTG
Source organism: Chenopodium album (assembly GCF_948465745.1). NCBI lineage: Eukaryota > Viridiplantae > Streptophyta > Magnoliopsida > Caryophyllales > Amaranthaceae > Chenopodium > Chenopodium album. The sequence goes on along the minus strand of NC_137853.1, from coordinate 24,163,002 downwards.
GGTTTTTTATTAGAATTTTTCTGGGTTTTTGATTAGAACTTTTCTGGGTTTTTGGTGGAATTCGTGGGTTGTGGTGGTTTTTGGTGGTGGTTGTCGTTATGATGGTGGTGGGTGGGTTTAAATATTCGAGGTTAGGGTTTAATTGGAATTAAACCAATTTTGTAATTTTCTGATTTTATAATCGATTTTTATTTGATTTTGAGCGATTTTAATTATGGTTTTTTTTTTCCTTGAGTTCTTGACAATTAATTTCTGGGTTTTTAAGGATATTTATGGGTTTTTGTTTTTTTTTTGTTTTTTTGGACTTTTTCTGGGTTTTTAAGGATATTTATCGGTTTTTGTTTTTTTTTCTGGATTTTTTTCTAGGTTTTAAAAAACTGATTAGTGTTCTTTTTTTTTTTTTTTTATTCCGAGATTAGTGGTCTATTTTTTTTTTCAACAGCTTATTTGTATTATTCAATTTATATTTTTGTTTTAATTGATGCAGGTATATTGATTTGGATGTGAAATTGAAGAATCAAGATTTTGATTTAGATGTTGTATGGGGTTTTTGTGATTTTGATGTTGTAATTTTTTATGATTTATATTGTAATTTTTTACTGATTTATTTGATGTAATTGTTGGATTATATTGTAAATTTTTTTTTTAATTAAATGTTGTAATTTTTCGATTATTGAATGATATTGTTCGATTTGTATTTAGATGCTGTCATTTTTTTTTATTTGATTGTTCAGTTATATTTCAAGTAAAAAAACAAAATATATATATATATCTATATATATGCTCATTGTCACCGGTTAACCGGTGGCAATAGTTGTTAATACAAAAAAAAAAAAATTGCGGGAACGACTATTGCCACCGGTTAACCGGTGGAAATTCTTGATTTTGGCACCGGTTTTGAACCGGTGGCCTTTTCAACCGAGTATTGACACCCCCCAAATGACCACCGGTTCAAAACCGGTGGCATAGGGGGGTTTTGAACCGGTGGCCAATTGATACTTTCGCCTAGTGATATCTCAGAGAGGGTGCGACGTGGGATTGCCAGTGGGACGACTCGTAGCCATGGTTATAGGAACGAGGCCATTGGCTCGTTGTACGATGCTTACTTCAGCAATGATGAGGCATTGCGATTGTTTTGGGAGTCTTGTGGGCTGACTCCCTTGCTTTGGGCCACTCAGGTTATGTATTCTTTCGATGCAAGTAAGCATGTGGTTCGAGCTTTGGCGGAGTTCTTTTGGGACACCACTAACACCTTTCATTTTCCCTAGGGCAAGATGACTGTCACCCTGCTGACTTTAGTCTTATCTCGGGATTGGAGTTTTGTTCTACTCCACTGCCATTCGACAGTAGGGTCACTATCTATTAACCGATGGTTGAGGAGCTGTTGGGTCCGATTGTTATTTGGGCCCATGCTGAGGCTCGGCCGTCACAACTTAGCGCTCAGTGTATCCGCCGGTCTACCTTGGTGATGGCTTTTCACGATGATGTGACCACTCGCGAGCAGCGGGTGCGCATTTTTGTTCTTATTCTACTATCAGGGACTTTTTCTCCCGACAGAGGTAGTCGAGTACTCCTCTACTACCTACCTGTTGTTCGCGACCTTCACCTGGTTGGGACTAATGACTAGGCCAGCTTGGCTTATGCTGATTTCCTACTTGGCCTGCGACGCTTCTGCCATCATAAGGCATTTACGGGGGATATCACACTTTCCAACTTCTAGAGAGTCGTAGAGTTATACTTTGTCCTTTTTTAAAGTTAGCTCTAGATTCATGTAAGCATTTGCTGACTTTCTTTTATCTTTGTAGATCTGGTTCTACAAGTACTTTCCCTCGCTTATGCCAGCGAGACCTTCGCCCCGCGAGCTCCCTATCGCCGCCTGTTAGGGAGGTCGCATCGGTTAGATCACTACTACCCGTGTTCGAGATTTGATCCACTCGGTATATTCTCGTAAACACTTGTCTTTTATATTGCCCTTTTTAATAGACTTTTATCTTAAAAATATGTTTTATAGGAGCCTAATGTGGTGTATCGGCCATGGGCCGATCTAGTTGTTCTTGCGTTGGCTGCGTAGTATAAAGCCGAGCGTCGCTACGTACAGGGGACGTATGAGGCTACAGTGTACCTTGGCGAGAGAGTGGCTATCCAGCACTCTTCGGATATCTTCATCGTCCCTGTTCACCCGCCTCGACACATGTTTCATGAGGCGATGATGATAGATTTGGCAGAGAGGTCGCTTGTTGGTACTCCTTGGCGATCTCATGCTCGTTCGGGGTAAATCTATGAGGAGGATTCGCTGCCACTATTAGCGCCGGCCCATGCTTTATCTGAGGAGGCGGCGGTATGCTTTTTGTCCTTTTGATCTTGTTAAGTAGCCCCCAAGTGGATTTTAATGACTTGGATGTGCTTTTTTTTTAGCTACACCTGCGGAGTTCGTTACTCCACAGATGTCCATCAGCTATCAGGGCATGTATGGCCTAGGTTAGGAGATGATTCCTCCGGCTCCTGAGGATTAGCGCTTTGTAGAGCGGTCTATTCCTCGTCACCAGACTCGGGTGAGTTGTTTGTTTACTGCCTTTTTCGTTTTTATCTTGTATTGTTACTGACTTTATTTTTAATAGTTCTCTCGCGAGGTGGTGACAGTTATGGCAAGGTGCATAGACGTCTTTCACAGCCAGCTGGTAAAGATGCGAAACCGAGCTACCTGTCGTTGTGACGATGTTGCTGAGGAGGTATCTCATTTTCCTTCTTTTACATCATTTATCTTCACATTCTTTGCTTTGTATCCGATATGTTTTTTTTTGCAGGGACAACCTATTCCTTCACCACGTACTCGGTCGAGACCCGAGGCTAGGAGAGAGCCGGAAAGATCTGGCTCGAGGCGTCGCCGCACTTCTTCTGGTGACCGGGGTGGCCGATATAAGGCTGTTCGTACCGAAACGTTGGAGGACTCGGGTTCTTCGTTTGAGGGTGGACGTATTGTGCCGACGGGCCAAGGAGGTGCGACATCGGCTCCTTCGATGGGTGGTGCGACGTACGAGGTTGGCTCATCGTTGTAGTAGCCCCTGCAGCCTTAGTTACAAAGTCGAATCATAGTTTTGCGTAGCGCATTGAGCTGGCACTGCAGCGTATGTTGTCGTTGGTTATTCTTTGTCGTTGCCACAAGATGTTTTCGTCGCCAGGCGACAATTTTGTCGTTTGGCGACAGGCCTTTTTCTTCCGAATCCTTTCAAGATTCGAGCTATACCAATTTTGTTATAAATAGCCCCCAAATCTGTTGATTTTTGTATAATTCGAACAGATTAAAAATTAATCATGGCCTTAGTTACAAAGAGCTTTTGTGATTATACTCGTGAGTGGTGTCGTTCTTTGACTGCTAAGCAAAGGAAAGAGCTTGACCTTTCCCATATGGGGGGTATTTATGGTATAAAGGGGGTAGACATTGATATAGATTTTATTCATGCCACCTTAGAATATTGGGATCCTAATACTCATTGCTTTAGAGTAGGTTATGATGAAATTAGCCCTTTACCGGAAGAATTTTGTGCTATTCTAGGCTTTCCTTCATTAGATCTTGCGGTAATGCGTAGGGTGAGTGAGTATTATTATAAAGATTTTAAGAATTTCCTTAACCTTAGGGATAAAGATCTAAAAAATATTGTGCATGGAAATAATGTTGATTTAAAAGAATTTGCACGTTTTTATTTTGATAGACCACGTTCTGAATCTTTTCATGTTTATAGGAGAAGAGCTTTTCTCTTTTGCATGCTTAGCCAATATCTTCTTACTAATGGTAAAAATAATGATGGTCAAGCAATTATAATATCTAATCTAGAACAAATTGAATCTGGGAGAAATCTAATGCCATTAATTGTTGGAGAGACTATCCTTAATAAGTCTAGGTGAATAAAAGAAAAATCCAAAAGCACCTCTTCGAGGCTCTCCAATTTTATTACAGCTAGAAAAATAATATTCTTAATTACAGTTTTTAAAAACATATTTTTGTATAGCAATACTAATTATGTGCATTGAATTTTTGCAGATGTGGCTAATGAGAGGCTAGAATTAATTAGTCCTCCTGACAATGTTGAAAAATATACTCCCAATTGCTTTGTGCGGCGAAAGAAACAATTTTCCTTGAAGATGGGTTGCCGTGAATGGGGCAAGATACTTGCCAATTGTGATTTTTCCATTAAGTGGTTGTTCCTTGCTGGAAGATTGAAAAGATGATTGGTGTCAATCAACAACCCTTCTGTTGTCTCCCTAGCTTGTCCAAATTAACCTTTTAGTATCCCTCTAGAGTGAAGAGACAATATGGGCTTACTCAAACCATCCCTTCTGGAGATCTTCGCCGTCCTTATGAATTTCCCGTTTTGCAAGAAGTTGATAGGTTTGACAATTATTGGTGTCTTAGGCCATTATGGGAAGTGATTACCCAAAAGGTTCCACCTTCTTTGTCTACGGAAGTCAAGAAATGGCTACTTGGTAGATCTCAAAAGGACAAGACCAAAATCGAGAAGAAGACCGATGTGAAGACTCGTTTGGGTGACAAGAAAATTCCTGCTAAGGAACGCCTAGGTGAAAAAATTGAATTCAAGACCCATGTGATGCCTAAGAAGAAAAACGCTAACAAAGAAAAAGGAAAAAAAAAGTTGACTCTACAGAAAAGAAAGTTTGGGTAGAGAAGAAAATTGGAGTTTTGGCTAAAGGAGAGACTATCCATACTAAAATTGAACGTAGATCCTCTAATGGATGTCTCCTAGCAAAAGTGATGGATGAAGAGGAAGACACTGACAAGAATTGGAAGAGAGAGATAGGAAGGAGAAGAAAGATTAGAGCATTGCTTTTCTTTCAATTTATTAGACAAATTTAAGTTTTGAAGTCAATTTTAATTTTAAGCTTTATTTAAATTCCATCAATAATGTAATTTTACTTTATTTTATTAATGCAATTTTAGCTTTTTAATTAAATTAACTTTTACATTTAATTTATTTAAAGCAATGAAACCAACTTAAATTATTTTTCCAGAAAAATTCTTTCGAGTACGGAAGTCGAAAATTTTCCAGAATGCACAAAAATTTGCCCAGTCATTTGCAGAAAATTGGCGCCGCGAATTTAAGTCTGTCGCCAGACATTGCTTTTCGTCCCCAGGCGACGCAGTTTGTCGTTTGGCGATAGACTTTCTATTTTGCGCTGATGCTTCCTGAGTCATTGTTGATGCTGGAATGCGAGATTTGTGATAATTAAAGTGGCTGCATCCTGTAAAGGGTTGCCTACGTATTCTTTTCTAAGGAATCAGGCCAAACGCAGCTCTCTTGAGTGTCCTACTCAAGTAATTATGGGTAGTACTTCTTACATTGGTCAAGATTCGTCATATTTGGGAACTCATTACCATCCATGTTAGTTAGTTTTGTTGCGCCTCCTGACAGGATTGTTTTGACAATATATGGTCCGAACTAATTAGGCCTATATTTTCCTTTTGGATCCAAAACATTTTTTCTTAATGCTTTTAACACCAAGTCTCCTACTTTGATGTTTCTTGTATTGACTTTCTTATTAAAGTGCCTAGCCATATGAGTTTGATACCATTGGGTATGATATAGAGCTTCTAGTCGTTTCTCATCGAGTAGAATTAACTCTTCATACCTTGCTCTAGTCCATTCAACTTCATCGAGTTTACTTCCCAACGCGATGTATAGAGAAGGTATTTCTAGCTCTACAGGTTGTATGGCATCCATTCCATAAACTAAGGAGAATGGCGTATTTCCCGTTGATGTACGAATTGATGTGCGGTAATCCCAAAATGCAAAATGGAGTTTGTCAGGCCAATCCTTGTAATTTTCTGTCATTTTCTCGATGATAGTTATAAAATTTTTGTTAGCTGCTTCAACTGCTCCATTTGCTTGAGGTCTATAAGGAGAAGAATGGTGATGTTGAATACCATATTTTTGTAGCGATTTTTCACACTCTGCTTGAAAGTGAGTTTCATTGTCACTTATCATTTCATGTGGAACTCCATATCGACAAATGATTTTCTTTCGATAAAGAGTGTTACATGTTTTGCGGTGAGTTTAGCATATGACTGTGCTTCAACCCACTTCGTGAAGTAATCGATTGCTACTAGAATATATACGTGAACTCTTGTTCTAGGAGGGATAATTTTCCCAATAATATCTATTCCCCATGTAGAAAATGGCCATGGTGATGTGTTGGTGTAGAGTAGAAATGGAGGAACATGCTGCAAGTTAGCGTAAATTTGGCACTTAGGGCATCTTTTTACGTATTGATGACAATCCCTATTCATGGTAGCCCAATAGTATCTTTCTCGCATTATCTTTTGGACTAGAATTTTGCCATTAACATGTGTTCCACATACTCCTTCGTGGACTATCCTCATAGCCCTTTGGGCTTCCTTTTCGCCTACACATAAGAGAGCTCGACCCGACCCTTTTGTGTAACTCGTTGTTTATGAGTACATATTGGGAAGATAAAAGTCTTAAGGCTCGTTTTGCTCTTTTGTCAGCATGAGGAGGGTACTCTCCTTTGGTTACATAGTTGAGTATGTCTGTATACCATGGTTCTACTTCTTCTTCTTCCTCTTGGACCGCTTCATCATCTTCTATGGCTTGAATGTAAGTTGGTTTGTGCCTTTTTCTCTATGGTTAAGAGCATTTTCTCAATTTTCGTAGGAATCCTAACCATTGAGACTAGTCTCGCCAAAGCATCAGCAAATTGATATTCTTCTCTAGGTAGATATGTATATTCTACCTTTTCCAATTGATTGGTGCGAGTTTCCAGATAAGTTTGATAAGGGGCTAAGCTTTTGCTCCTTACTTTCCATCTTTTGGAAATCTGGTTGATGATTAAAGAAGAATCTCCGAATATTCGAAGTTTCTTTACACCTAATGCCAAAGCTGTTTCGAGGCCTACCACGCATGCTTCGTACTCCGCAGCGTTGTTGGTAACGTCAAAATCTAGCTTTATGGAGATTGGAACGTGTTCTTCTTTAGGTGATACTAATAATACTCCCACAACACATCCCTTTTGGTTTGAGGCTCCATTGAAGTATAAGGTCCAAGTATGATCATCTTCCGTGACCATCAAGTCTTCATCAGGAAATTCGTTGTCGTGTATTGGTGTCGAATCTTCTATTGGAAAATACGCTAAGAAGTCTGAGACCACGGATCCTTTAATAGCCTTTTGAGGCATGAATCTTACATCAAATTGAGCTAGGTTGACTATCCACCTTAATATGCGCCCATTTAGTGTAGATTTCTCGAATAAGTACTTGAGTGGATCCATTCGAGACACTACAAAGACTGTATGAACGAGCATGTAATGTCTTAGCTTGGTTGTGGCCCACACTAATGCGAGGCACAACTTTTCAAGTGGTGTGTAGTGTACTTCATATTTAAGCAACTTCTTACTCAAGTAGTAGATGGCATTCTATTTCAATCTACTTCTTGAGCAAGCATAGCTCTCATTGTCTCTTTGGTGACTGTTAAGTACAACCTAAGAGGGATTCCTGAAAGTGTTGGTGCTAATACGGGAGGATTAGCAAGATAGCTTTGATCTTCTTAAAGGATTTTGACACTCATCGTCCCATATTACTGGCACATTCTTCTTGAGTTTCTTGAATATTGGTTCACATATTGTTGTTAGCTTGGATATGAACATACTTATGTATTACAACCGGCCAATAAATCCTCGAATTTGCTTCTCAGTTTTGGGCGGTGGAATTGACATGATTGCTTTGATTTTGGTTGGGCCTATCAATTCCTCTAAAGCTTATGACATATCCCAAGAGCTTGCCTTAGTTGACCTAAAAAGCACACTTGGATGGGTTCAACCTTATGTTGTAATTCCTTAGCCTCTCGAAGAATTTTCTCAAGGCTACTTGATGTCCTGGGCGATCTTTAGATTTCACAATCATGTCATCCACATAGACTTCAACTTCTTTGTGAATCATGTCATGGAGTAAGGCAGTTGCTGCTCGTTGGTAAGTGACACCCGCGTTTTTCAACCCAAATGGCATTACTGTGTAACAGTTTGTGCCCCAAGGTGTTATAAATGTCGTTTTCTCCATGTCTTCTTCCGCCATGAGAATCTGGTTGTACCCTGCGTATCCATCCATCAATGAGAGAAGCACGTGATTTGCTGTATTATCTACCTATATATCGATGTGTGGTAAAGGGAAGTCGCCCTTTTAACTTGCCTTATTTTGATCTCGATAGTCGACACACATTCGAACCCTTCCATCCTTCTTTGGAACTGGGACCACATTTGCGACCCGTTCGGGGTATTTGGATACCCTGATAAAACCTGTAGTTATTTGTCTCTGAACTTCTTCTTTTACTTTAAGATCTACGTCGGGTTTTATTCGACGCAATTTTTGTTTTACAGGTTTCATTCCTAAAATTAATGGAATAGTGTGTTGAGCTATTTCTCTATTATTACATGGCATATCTTCGTATGACCAAGCATATACATCGATAAATTCTTTAAGTAGATTAATCAAATCGGTTCTTTCATCTTTATTAAGTGTAAGTTTGATTTTAAATTCTCTTTTAATGATTGGATCTTTTGAGATATCACCGTTTCAGTGTCCACAATTACTGGTGTTTTATTTTCAAGTGTTTCCATTGCTTTTATGATTTCTTTGTCATTTTCATTGTTAGTTAAACAATGCTCGTCATCTTAAGTTAAAGAAAAACACGAGGAGTAAGGAGAAGAAGACGTGTTATTGAATTCGGAAACCATTACATCAAATAAAGAAATGTCCGTTGGGACTTGACTACTAATTATTCTAGGAGTAGGTGAAGAATTAGAGGAAGGTGCTACAGCTAAGGACTTAGAAGACTCGATAGGGGAAGACTCTTTGAACATTGGTCCTTGTCCTGTCGTTATGGAGATCTTCCTTCCACTTGCGGTAGTTACTTTCACAATCTTGCACCATCCTTGCACTAAACCCTCTACAGGAGTGATGAGTTTCGAAGGATCGAAGTTTTAGCTTTGTAGGAATGTTTGAATGAGCAAGGAGCTATCCTCTATATATTTTGGCTCATTCTTCTCGTGCCCAAAGAGGAGTCCTATAACATTAAAATCGAAGCATGGGGGTGTGTTCTCCTTGTGAATAGGAGTTAGGATCTCATCTAGAAAATAGCAATCCAGAAAGATTTCGAACCCTGGTTGCCTTATGCCGTTTACAACAAAGGGTTCTGGAAATTCATAACATGGATAATCCTCTTCCTCTCTTATGAATTGTCCATTTAGAGTAATAGGGTATTGATCCATCGGGATTGCCTTATTTTGTGTGCGAGCATTCCTACGTGCCTTTGATCTTTCCCGGACTCGCTTTAGATCTTCAAGAGTCGGTTCGAAACTAAGTCCAAAAGTATCTAATTTAGGGAGGCTAGGTAGTCCCATATGTTTTGCTATCTCTTTCTTCTTTCCCAAAGTCATTCCAAGTTAGTGTCCCTATTTTCTAAGGATAGTATTGATTATCATGTTGGAGTGGAGATCATAGCAAAGAGGCCGAGGTCCTTTTATCTTCCTCGATTAAGGAGACCCCTTCATTAAAGCCCCACAAATCTTCATCATTCCATCGTGCCCCACGTTGATTATTGGGTTTTCTACCGCTTTGATTCTCATGGGTGAAACATCGATTGTAATTGGGATCCCTCCAACTATAGTCTTTACTTGTTGATGAAGGGATGAAGGGACGACCTTAAGGTCATGAAGCCAAGGGCGTCCCAACTATAGGTTGAAATAAGCCTTAATATCCACTACTTGGAATGTAGTGGCACGTTATATTACTCCCGGTGTTACATTCATATTGATTATTCCCAAGGCTTGGCGACGAGAGTTGTCGTAGGCTCTTATCCCTTGCATTGATGAAGATAAATCTCCATCCCTTATTCGTAACATCCTCGTAGTTCTAAGTGGGCAAACATTGATTGCCGATCCATTATCTACAAGAGTCATTGGGACATTCATTCTCTTGCAAATTACTGTAAGGTTTAGAGCCTTGTTATATTTGTCACCTTCCGGCGATAGATCCTTGTCGGAAAAGGTGATCAATTTGATAGGACTTGGAAGATCACTCGTGAGAAAGTTAGCTAACCTTGGTCCTTTTTAATTCCTTGACAACATCGTTGTCTTTTATAATTGGTATGGGAACTTGTTGAGTAGTAGGAATAGGTTGTGTAGTAATGAGAGGTTGCATTCTCCAAGATCTTATGAGGACGTCTATGGGTGAATTTTCTTCATCCCAAATGTCACCTACTGGATATATTACCATAAGAGGAGGTTCTTCCATATCCTTGAGATAGACGTCCTCCTCATCACTATCCCAAACTCCATTGATAGTAGCATCTTATTCTCGTAGAATTTGGACTAGTTTCTTATTATCAATCAGTTTTGGACTAAATCTTTGAATTTAAAGCAATTCTCTATGGTATGTCCCCCTGATTGATGTTATGGACAGTAATACCAATCTGTCCTCTTTAATGATTTAAATGGTCTCAGTTCGAGAGGTTGAATATTACCTCTAAGAGAGCATTTTGAACATGTTTGCATAAGAAGTCCCAATTGGAGTGTATGGCCTATTACTCTTTTTGGGGGTGTCAATCACTTGGAGAGAAAATGACTTCCTCTCCATGGGTGGAACTTTGTTGTTGTCATGTTTACCTTGAGCCACCTTTACTTGTTTTTTTTTGCAAATTCAAAAGCCTCGCGTAGCAAGTCTATTGCTTCCCTCATTAATTGTATGAGGATCCATACTTCTTCCCTAGTTGCGAGTTCCTTTTCGGGAGGGAACTCACTCATGGCATCGAAAAAGATTTCCTCCTCTTCTTCAATGGCATGAATTTCTTCGACTGGTTTAATGAGAGTCGAGGGGTCAACATGATTTTCCTCATCATACAAGCCAAAGAATCGGAAAGTGGCGCATTATTGATTCTTGGCTTCTTGCTTGCAGGGGGCAATAGGAGTTTATTATTGTCGATCAAATCTTGGATAGTGTCCTTAAGCTTCCAACAGTTTTCCGTGAGATGGCCCCTGCCTTGGTGATACTTGCAATGTGCGTTGGGATTCGAGCTAGCCGTCCTTTTTTCGATAGGTGGATCCCCAAACAGTCCAATGGGAGTTATAAGACCTTTTGCAGAGGGTTATGGCCATATGTAGAACACATATGGGTTTCAGAAAAAAGAGAAAAACTCAATCAGGAAGTAGAATCGAGCCAACAGTGCTAGAACCAGTCAAAACAAGAAGGCAGAGTTCTGGCTCGGTATTGGAAGAACATGACGTCAGACTACAGAGACTGTTGCCACAAAAGTAACCCTGTCGCCAGACGACGAAATCGTCGCCAGGCGACACAACCACTTTATAGGCGACGGGCTCTGTTTTCTAGACTCTAGTTCCTACATGCCTCAGCAGGTATCTGTGTTCTTAGAATTTTCCAGTTTTTGCTGTATTATTTCAATTTTAGTTGTGAAAGATATTTCTCAAATTTCCTACGTGTAAAATACCTATGTTTTTTTACTCATTTCGGATGGTCTATCCAATATGGACCTTTTTTTTATGCATATGACAATAATGTTAATCAAAATTACGCACATGAAATAATTAGAACTTTTCGAGTCTCATCCGCTCATTCTAAATCATTGCCAAAATAAATTTCAGGAATTAAAATAGAGATCCTACCCAGTAGAGTCGCCCAAAACTGTAAAGAATATTTCAAACATTACCCCAAACATGAACCCCACTGTGATCATACACTTAAGCATGGTGGCGTCCAAAGAGAAGGAAACAAGAGCAAAAGAGTCACCAACAAGTTTTAGGAACTTGTAAACCGTTCAAAGGGTGAAGGTTACAACCCTTAACGATCCATGAGATCGTCAACTCCAAAAGGTCTGGAACCAACCAGGGTTCGTGGATGAGGGTACGAATCCAATCTAAAATAGAAAGAACCCGCCCTATAAAATAGGCCTCTACTTTATTCTTCTCGTATTCATGTGCGCTTTCTGACTAACATGCAACCATTGTACTAATCCTAAACTTATTTATCTATGTTGGTTGAATATTAATGCACAAACAAATCTATTATTGGCGATCACTTGAATTAAAATCATATTAGCCTAAACTAAATTATTAATTATCTTATTAGGCGTGATTTCAAGTACAAATTTCCTTTAAACATGCATAAAAGGCGTGATCAAGCAATAACAACAATATAAATCAAGCAACACGATAATTACAAATAATAGTCATGTTAACAATAAAGCATAATAATAATAGCAAGATCCTAGGCATGATACTAACAAGATTAATAGCAAATCCTAGCATGTCACTAAGCATTAAAGATCAAAGCTTTAAACATAACATGGTACTAACATGATATTAGAAAGCATAAAAGGCACCCTAAACATGATTCTAGAAAGCAATTAAAACATCCTAACATTATACTATAAATTAATCAAATCTAAGCATGCTTTCTACATTTAAATAAATAGGGAGTAAGCTAAATACTTACTTTGATGTCTCGTACCTCTTTCTAATAATAAAATACACGCATAAGTAAACTTCAATAAAATTAATAAATCGAATAATTAAATTAAATAATTGAAAGAAAGAGTTAAAAAGTTTAGACTGGATTTGGGACCAAACCCTCAGAAATTAGCAACCTTTCACGTCTAGGGCGAAGGCAACTTCGAACTTGGCTAGGTGTTTCTAGATCTTGTGAATGCGGTATTGTGTTTGCAAAAGGAATAGTTTAGAAAGAGAGAGAGAGAATCAAGTAATGCTTGATGCGAGTTGATGATTCAAAAACGGAGGTCCAAAGACCCTATTTATAGGTATATAGTCCAGAATCTGATAGAAATAGTCAGAATTTGAAGAGAAATAAAACTCCACTTCGTCGCCAACGACAGGATTTGTCGCCAAGCGAAGAAATCGTTGCTAGGCGATAGGCTATGTCGCGAGGCGACGAAACTGTCGTCTTACGAAGAAAGTGGTTTTCAACGCGCTTTCAGTACAGAGTCCCCTTATCAATAAAATTGAGTCGTAAAGTCTGTACGAAGGCTAAAGTTGTATTTTCATATAAAACGTTATTTTAATCCTAGTAAAACTCATATACATATTTATCTATCCTAATCCTACTAAGATATATACAAAACCTTCTAGATGATTCTAGAAGACTATGATCAATCCTATTAGCTTTAAGAATAATTATAGGCCCTCCCAAGATCATTGAGCCGTATGTAAGGATCAGACCGGGCCCAGTTTAGTATTTTGGTCATAACTTCCTCATTATTCATCGGAATTAGGCTTATAATATATCATTGGAAAGCTCTTTTCGAGTCCTATCCAACTACACTATTATTGGACCCTTATCATGGACCAAACTAAATTGGATTGGCCATTTTCATAAAATAAAATCGGTTTTCGGAAACTGAAAGAAAGATTTTAACAAAAACTAACCGCAACATTAGACTTTTCTTACTTTTACTTCATTCGATTATGGTTTGACGCAAAAGGTATTAATCACTGGGTTTGGTTTTGGGGAGACACAAATGGGTGTCTGCACTTACCTTCCTCTTCAATTCAAGCATGAATTATGAACAAATAAATGGAGTAAATTAGTAGGAAGTTAAGGAGAGGGAAAATAGGGGTGGGTTAAAGGTGAGGGAGGAGAGAGAAAGTGAAGTAGGATTAAGTGGGAGTATTGTTGTTGGTGGTGAGTGGAAATGAGGGTGTGAGAAGTTTGTAATGTCTTACAAAAAACAATAGATAGACTGACAAACTATTTGATCAGGCTGGACTGACCGAATTGTTTGTGTTTATTGAATTACTATTATTAATGCTTTATAAGCATGTTGGTAAACCCAGAATGCGGATTTGGTTTGATAAGGCCTTGGACTTTGTATGACCGGGCCTTTCTTCAAGAATAACCTTGTAATATAAGGAGACTAGCTTGGGGGGTGTGCACACTTGGGTGAGGAATTGAATTAAAAGGAATTGGATTTAAAAGGAATTAGATTTTAAAGGAATTGGTTTATCAATTATTTTGAATATTGAATATTATTGAATCATTGTAATCGGTTTTGAATCATGAGTTTGGAATTATTGGATTATTTAATTTATTAGAATTGGTTATAAAAGCATGTTTGCAAGTAAAATTGAGTTTAATTATCTTGCACTTATCATACTTAGCATATTTTTCTAACCCGTATTTCTTATTTGTTTTGGTTCACCCTGTTTATCATAATGGTAAGCAGTGTTGACTAATTTCAAGTGGAGTCAATGATTGAGCATATGTTGTCCCGGAAATGGTTTCATCTAGATTAGGAATTGTTGGTCTTTATGTTTATTTTGAGTACTCATGACAATGATTACTATTTATAGTCTGTTTATTAATAAAAGAAGAGTATTGAAGTTTTTGCGTTGCAAAGTATTGGTTTTATTTAGTAAGTTTTAAGTAGCCTTGCGTAATCACGCGGCGGTACGTTATATGCCCAAGTCTATCTCTACGGTATAATTATACGTATTATACTGGTATTTTCGTAGAGGGAGATTTGGGGGTGCTACATCTTCCGATCCTTTTTCACAATTTTATCACCAAAAAATATACGCAACATGATACCTAAAACTAAGTTAGTTTTTTTTTATTTACAAGCATTAATCACATAAGTATTCCATTCCAACAAATGTCGATATTCTTTTTTAATCATATTCGTGAAAGAACAAAAGTAAACAAAAGTAAACAACAACTAATTATTCAATTATATTCTTTAATTAACGCAAGAATACTATGTGAAATTAATTAATTAAAAGTTTTTTTTTAAGTGATCAAACAACAGTAATTAATAAATTAAAATTATTTAAAAAATAAACGAAAAGTAATTTATCTAAGTGCTCAGGAAACTAACCGTTCTTCTTTTATGCAAAAATATCCATCGTATGCGTTTATGGACTTTCTTTCTTATTCGTACCTCCAAGAGCTTCAATGGATAGATTAGGGTTGAAGAGTAGTTAGGAAGAGAGAGGAAAAAGTAGATGATAGTAAGAGGGTTTGAAAGATTAGGGATTTCAGAATTTACGGTTTAGAATTCTATTTTTTTCTCGTCCTTAAGGCTGAACAAAGACCCCAATTTATAGGCGTTGGAATCTAGGTTTTGAGTTTTAGAGCCGCGGCGTCAGGTGGCGAGTTTAACTCTCAGAGTCGCGCTAGTATTCCCAACGCAACTCTTTGACTTGCGCTCGGTAGGCGTGTGCAACTCTGAGGGTTGTGTGCGGTACGGTTTGCCTTATACGAAAAATGCGTTTTTAAAAATTCCATAACTTTTGATTGCAAAGTGGGATTAAGGCGTGTAAGATATCATTGGATATCTCTGAATGTCTACTTTCCAATTCCGTTAGAATTAGGTTAAAATATTTTATGGATTAAAAGATATGGTCGTTGGAGTGCAAGGGTGTCGGTTTTAGGGCCCAGTGTAGTATTTTGACGATAACTTCTTCGTTTTATCTCGAAATTGGGCTTATAATATACCGTTGGAAAGATCTTTGAAATGGTTATCCATCTGCATAGGTTTTTTACAGAAATTTGGTGGTTGGTTTGGCTGTTTATCTCGGTTTTCAACGATGTAAGATCCATTGGATCCAATCATTGCATTTGACGCATTAGGGTCCATTATTAATCAAGTTTAAACATGTATGAGCACGTTTTAGGCCTAATTAGTAATATTTAAAGTCTCTATGATAACTTGGTCTTATATATGTATTAGTTTAGATGAACTACTACAAGAGGGGGGGTGAATGGTAGTAGGTTCCAATCGCGGAACTTAAGCGGAAATAAACAATTAATGCGTAAAGGAACTTAAAGCACACAGCAAGTTTTACGAGGAAACCATCCAGTGCCTAACTGGAAGTAAAACCTCGGCCCTATTGGGACTTATAAACAAATTCCACTATAATAGGCAACTCTCCTAGTACAACCTATTACACAGACCTTTGCTTCGCAAGTTCCTCTTAAGACACTTGCTGATTGACAGGAACCTATCCTATCAGACCTAAGACAAACTCAGGCACCTTTTTCGACCCAAGACACACTCAGGTTCCTTTCTCGACCTAAGACACACTCAGGTTCCTTTTTCCCACTTGCAACCCAAGACACACTCGGGGTGACTAACTACCACTCGAATTTTACGAGATTTCAAACTCATCACTTGTGTGAATTTAAGAGAATTCACAATCTCACCCCAAAATACAAAACACTCAAAAACCCTTTTTCCCATTACAAGATCTCATTGAATATCCCTAAATACATATCTATGAATAAAGAGATAAAACTAATATGTTGAACACTCGAGACCTGTCTGGAACTCACTGGACATACTGTAACCAAAACCTGATAGGAACTTTGACCAGGAGAACTGACTTAGCTTCGTGGTGAAGGCTAAAACCATTAAGCACGACCACTAAACTTCGTCAGCCTCAACTTTGAATGAATACATATGAGCATATTTATAGTACACTCGAATTATTCATTTCATCTTGAAAAAGATAGATTTTCTGAAAAGATAAGTTTAAAAGATATTTTCTAAAAACAAGTTTTCCGAAAATATATCTTTTTGTTAAGAATAAAATCTGTCAATAATAATAAGATAAACTTAACATAAAATCAGATTTAATTCCAATCTTATCTTTTAGTTTAAAAATACTTTTTAAACAAAATTTATCTTTTTCCAAAAGGGATTTATTAGAAGATAAATATCTTTATTCAGTAAAACCAAATCCCTAAAAGATATGCATATATAAGGTAAATATATATATCATTAAAACCGACTTTTAACAACGTGCACACTTAAGTTCCTATTAGGTTCCTGAACTCTGACAGTCTCCGAGTTCCTGACAAGTCAGTTACTCTAATTTCATTGACTGTTTGGAGTTCACCTAGGTTCTATATAGACTTGTTCCAGACCGACTTTTATGTCGAACATACTTACATGAATCCTAGAGCAATATACTTCTATTTCTCTGTCTTCATGTTGCTTCTCTGAAACTCTTGTTCTAGAATCCTGTAGTCTTGATATATTCTGGATCTTAGGGTTTGCCCCAGCATTACACCAGAACCAGGTCGTTACACCCGTTTGAAGTTCCTGTTGAGAAACTTCGGGAAGTTCCATTTCTGGAACTCTTCTTCTAACTTTACTTGTATCCTCATGGATCTTCTAAAGTTCCTCTGTTTCAGTTCCTACTTCAGCCCTCAACGCTTACTGAACCTGCAAACATCACAACACTAGAAAATCCTTATTAAATGGAAGTTTGCTCAATTCTTAACATCATCATCAAAACCTCATAAGGGTCAACAAGTTTCCCCTTTTAATGATGACAAACTAAGCAAACTTCTGAGGATAACAAAGCAACTCAGAAGGTTAGTTTTTTCATTTATAAAAACAGTAAAGAAAACTAAACTAAATTAAAAGACTTCTACACATACATGACATATATATGTATAGGATACTTACCTCGTGAAGCTAACATATGTAAACACCTATTTACATAGTTACCTTCATGGTTCCTTAGCCATCATCATGCTTAACAACCGTAACACTTATCATTGTTCTTGTTCCTCTATTGCTTATCCTATATTGCTCAAGTTCCTTGTATATATACTTGTCATTGCTCAGGTTCCTTGTATCCTGTTCCAAACATAACTTGCTCTTTCTATGCACAACTTAACATACACGTTAGATAGATAATCATCATTAGTTTATAATCATCAAAACCTAATTGCTCAACAATTTCCCCCTTTTTGATGATGACAAACTAATGATGCTTATCACATATTAAGGATAATCATTGTACATTTATTCCCCCTTAGTTTTTCAAGGACATACCATATGAACAAGTTAAGAACATTAAGAACATACACAAGAACTTAACATAGTTAGGAACTTAGCAATACACATCATTATCAATATATATATATACTTTCAACGATCATGATGTATGAACTTTAGACTTAATTACTGCATACCATAAGCATCATACATATTCTTCCCCCTTTTGTCATTATCAAAAAGGGTATTGTTCCACATGTCTGTTTTTCGTAAATTATACACACTTAAAGTCATATGTCACACCTACCACCATATAATAAGTAAATATATAATGGTTAAACACTTGTTGTTCCTAAAAGCCTCAAGGTACTCACTTTTCAAACACGAATACCATTTTCACACTAATTTCCAACTCACAATCCAAAGGCCCAACTTCAAAACCCTTAATTGAACTTGACAAATAAGAGGTTAAGAATCAAGTAAATATCAGAGCTAAAAAGTTAGGAATGGACTGCATGAATAGACAAATGAAAGCGCAAGCTCAAACGATATATAAAGAAGCATATGGAACAAAATAAGTAGAGGGAACATGAAATGGAATTTGTGCTCTTTGTTTAGACCTTTTGAGATGATAAGGTTCACCACATTTGTTCTTCATTTCATACTCTTGAACCTCCTGCTAAACACAACACATATTCATCTTACCAATTGATAACCAAATTCCCTTACTTCTACCACCAACTTCTTTGAGGAACATTCTGCATACTGGAACTTAAATAGATTTCAGTTTCATCATAGCCAAGTTCCTTCAACGTTTGTCGTTGTTCCTTCACTAGCTCACCAAGTATACGAGTACTCCACATCAAAGTCAATATTCTTCATCTTTAGATATCCAGGAAATTAAATATTTGATCACCCTTTTCTTTTTCTTTTCTTTTCTTTATTTTTTTTTTTTTAAAGGGTGTCATTATACAAATTTTGCATACTTTCCTGGAATAACACATTTTTAAATCAATGAAGATATTACTTACTCATACACTTGAGTTCCACAACCAGATCTGAACCATTTTGATTTCTTGGTTCCTGCCTTATTCCCCCTGAGTCCCTTACCATTCTTCTTCCTTTTCAAGTACTTACTTCTTTATTTATCTTCAACTTCCCCCTCAAAATATAATCACCATTTTTCATGTTTCATCAAATCATAAAAAGATGATCAACAAACTTAGAGCACATGGGAATCAAGAATAAGAAGTAAAAGTGTGTGAACGGAAAGAGGAAATTGAATTGGGTGAATAAGAATCTTCGATTTTCTGAATATGGGACAATTAAAGTATATGCAACACGGACACACAACTTAGAGTTGTAGAATAATGTTGCGATCGAAGATATATGACGTGGATGCTTGAAAGTTGGCTAAAATATAGGTTAGTTCCCTCTGAAATTTAAACAAGTGAGGTGTAAACGGTCTGGGAACTTACCTGTCTTGTTCCATCAAAGTTTCTTTCATTGTTCCTTTGGCAACTTAGGAACTTCGTGTTTGACAGCACCCATAGTTCTATTATGAGACCTCTAATACTCTTAGGCAAGTAAGTATGTCTTTTACAACACAAGAATTAAGTGTGACACATAAACAATAAGCGCATATTCTTTACTTTAAGTATTACATGCATAGGAACCCCAGCTTGACATAACTTATGGGAAAAATACTTTATACTCATGTTATGTTTCATCAAGTCTTGTTCTATTAAGCAACAAACAAGAATATGACAAGTCAAGACAAAACCATAAGAGAATCAATTCACAAATTCACATATTGCATTCATACCACAAATATATCAATTCAATTCATCTAATGCCGACATGTGAAAAGGAACTTGTATCTTATGTAGTCTCTTACCAATAAAAATATAACTTTAAAGCATTGGTTGAATATGATGGCTTACCTTGGAGTTCTTGAAGTGGTTGTTATGTTCCTTGATGATCTCGAATCTAATATGAACTTCCACTTCTAACTCAAGTTCCATTGTCAGTGGTTAATGCTTACAAATATATTTTCTTATCATAAATTAGCAAAAACCAATGCACAATGGCTCTTTAGTAGTACCAGAGATATATCAATGTAAACAAGTACTACTAATAACTCAGTTCATCTTGAAAACAAAAATTGATACTTTTTAAAACTCAATTTTCAAGAAGGAACTTGAATAGCATTCTATCCTAGAGTATGTTCCACATAGACGTCTACAAAAATTCATATCAAGACATACAAGACATCCATGTGGTACAACTCTAATCCCATATAAACAGCAAGAACAAATATTATTCAATTTGCTTCAAGTCTAGCTACACACGCAACAAGCTCCTTAAAGACAATACATACCTTTGTATTGGTTGTTTCTTTTAAGAACCAACCTGGCCTTGTTCCATCCACGTGCCTTACTCAATAAGCATTTTCCAGAACACCCTTTTTAATCTCCGACCCTTTTTAGGTGTTCTAGAATAGGTTCAGGATGTGACATGCATCCTCTTCCTTTTAAGCTTATTAAGTTCCTGCTGCACATCTAACCTGATAACAACCAATTATATGTTTACATCAACCTTAAAAACAAACTTATCTTTTATACAACTATGAGTTATGAAGTCCATCTTTTTCAGTTGATATTTTGAGCTCTTCTCTGATCCTTGGTTGTTGAGGTTTTCCCTTTGGTTACATATGCATGAAAGACACTTTAGTTCCATAGTTTGTTGAGATATTGCTGGTCGGAACAAATATTATCTCAGCTCTGGAACTTCGTTGGAACTTGCTTTCTTGTATTGAGTTCTTTGAACTTTGCTGCATGAGTTGGAACTTAACATCTCGAAGTTCCTCAACATATGTAGCTATCCCTTGCTGTTATTCTTAGTGACATATTTCTTTACTAGGAACTCAGATAGTTCTTCAAGAACTTGCGAGTTCACCTTTTATCACCTGTCTGATGGGAACAAACATGTTAGTCTCAAAATATGTTCACTCATTGCACATTAAACAAGATAGGGTAAACTCTTTATGTTTTGCTGTTCTCGGCGTTTATGGATAAATCGCCTTGGCACTTCTATTATCAAACATCCCTAAGTGGAACATAGGGTGTCTTGTTAATCAAAGATCTATTGCCTTAGTGTTGATGATGTAGCAAGAGGCATTGAAAACTATTCCAAAGAACCTGCAAAGACCATTAGTATATAACTTTGTTCTCTTCTTGTCTTTCATGATTCAAAATTGGAAACTTGTTATCAATCTGTGTTCCTGCAACAAACACTAAACATGACTGGAACTAGGTTCCGTTGTTAGATCTATAACCTCATAGATGATGAACACTTAGCCACTTACCCTGTGATAGAAAAGACTTTCAACAAACAATTCATCGTCTCTTCTATTAAGAAAAGTAACCAAGTGCACATTTGCTTTCATTACTTATAAATAAGACATCTCTTTCAATTAGTCTCTACATATCACATGGTAAACATATCCATATCACTAAGATCCAATGGATTAGTGTTGCTTACCAACTACCTGATGTTGAAAGAGAATGTAACATGTGTTTGATTCTCATGCTTCTCGATCTTAACCTGTTTGGAACTTACATATACATATACCTATTATCGAGTTCCTACTAGGTTTATTAAACATGAAAAGATTTACATGTTCACAGTTTGAAGCATAGAAGTACCTCATCTTCAATAAAACCTAGAAATGTCAGGTTGTTGTTAGGAATCACCTTGAGATCCACAAATGATGTGTTCCCTTTTTGATTCCCTTCATATGTGACATTTCCACTCTTTATTGATGATGTCATCTTGAAGCCATGAAACAACTAGAGTTACAAGCAATTGAAAACCAGAATGTGCATTAAAAACTCGACGAGAAAAATATTCACAATGGGATAGGAACTTGACTTACTAACTTCCTGTTATGTAGAAATTTTACCTTTTGTGTTAGTATTATAAGTCAAAGTTCTTCCATTGTAGGTTTATAGTAACAGATACCTTGATTTGGCTATCATCATCTCTTTTGGAACCTCGCTGTCGAGATAATGCGAGTTCCCTCCTATTATAAACCTTCAACTCTTCCATGTTCCTTTTGACAAAAAGTTGGAACATGTCCTTCTAGTCCTTTAGACCATTGTATCTTGGGTAGAGGAACGTGTTGATTTAATCTCAAATTCTTCAACACCTTGTCAAAGTCCCTCATATTATCATTCAAAAGATATAACCTGAAAGTTCACAACCCAAGAAATTCCTTTGTGCCTTTAAAATGTCAATAGGTTAGTCAAAAGAGATAGATAAAACCTAAAGCATAAAAGTGTTGAAACATAAAGTTCCTGTAAGAATACTCCCTTTTAGATGTCGTTCCATCAACGAAATGATGAATCTCCAACACGCAGTCAAAGATAATCATCTTAACTCATCATCCTTCATAAGAGTCTGCTACAGGAATTAATTCTTTGTTCCAAGGAACTTTGAATAATAAGAACTTAACTGGAACTTGAACCAGAATCTTTACAGGAACGTATACGCTATCTCCTATAGCACCTTGATATAGAAGCTTTGTTGTTCCTGTATCCCTAATTCGTTCTATCATTTCAAGTTCACCAAGTTCCAACCAATTTAAGCACTGAGCTCCTAATGGAACAAACTTTTATGCACCAATTTGTCTCAATGGACAAACCTACAAAACAATCATTAATAACTTGCACAAAACTAGAAGAGAAGTTAGTTTGTCATGATATACATTATAAACATCAAAACAACTTCTCTTTTCATCCATTCACAAATAACCTTCATAAGAATAGGGAATTGAATTTCAATAGGAATTTGTGAAGGATTAATACATACCAAAAGCACATGACCAATATTTACAGAGAGATGTATAGGTGACTTACACACTTATCCATATTGTCGCTTCACCTACTATAAACCTCTTATAAAGGCTTTCTAGTGAAAGGAACTTGCACATAATTCCTTATATACAAACAACCAAAGATCATCGTTATTAATAAGTTGTCTCCACTCATATAGCCTGCAAAATCAGTCATCTTTTGGCTTTGGTTACCCAATATATATTGGGTACCTTCATGTTAGTAATTGACGTCAATAATCCATAATTAAAACAACTACGGTTAAATCAACTATCTTTACTAACAATAAAAATCATGTGTCTACATAATAAATATTCAGAATAACACATACACATGATAAGGTCATTCTTTGGCAAATATTCAAAATATACGTTCATTAACTTGCCCAAAGAATTAAGTTTCCATACAGCAGTAATCCAGGTTCCGAGAGACCAAATATGCATAATTCTACACAATACGTTCCTTGAACTATTTCTAGTAACCCGATTCTTTAAAAATAAATCAATTTGTAAATCTGACAAATACTTTTCACACTATAAATCAGATTTGAGGTTACACAAAATTGATTTACAAACTTCCAAAACAAAATCCAAAATTTAACTAGAAATACTGCAAGAAACTTTTACACATAATATCATGCATATAATCAAGACTTCAAAGACGAGACACTTACCTCAAAGATGTTCATCTTTGAATCACTTCTGCTTCACAAGCAGACTTTGGTCTTCGCGTGGTACTGGGTACGTTCTAGGGTTGAGTTCCATTCGTTGCATTCCTTGTAGATATCCATCCTAGCCTGGAACTTGCTCCTCGGGGTTGCCCGGTTTATCAAGAGCACCAGCTCTGATACCAATTATTAGTTTAGATGAACTACTACAAGAGGGGGGGTGAATGGTAGTAGGTTCCAATCGCGGAACTTAAGCGGAAATAAACAATTAATGCGTAAAGGAACTTAAAGCACACAGCAAGTTTTACGAGGAAACCATCCAGTGCCTAACTGGAAGTAAAACCTCGGCCCTATTGGGACTTATAAACAAATTCCACTATAATAGGCAACTCTCCTAGTACAACCTATTACACAGACCTTTGCTTCGCAAGTTCCTCTTAAGACACTTGCTGATTGACAGGAACCTATCCTATCAGACCTAAGACAAACTCAGGCACCTTTTTCGACCCAAGACACACTCAGGTTCCTTTCTCGACCTAAGACACACTCAGGTTCCTTTTTCCCACTTGCAACCCAAGACACACTCGGGGTGACTAACTACCACTCGAATTTTACGAGATTTCAAACTCATCACTTGTGTGAATTTAAGAGAATTCACAATCTCACCCCAAAATACAAAACACTCAAAAACCCTTTTTCCCATTACAAGATCTCATTGAATATCCCTAAATACATATCTATGAATAAAGAGATAAAACTAATATGTTGAACACTCGAGACCTGTCTGGAACTCACTGGACATACTGTAACCAAAACCTGATAGGAACTTTGACCAGGAGAACTGACTTAGCTTCGTGGTGAAGGCTAAAACCATTAAGCACGACCACTACACTTCGTCAGCCTCAACTTTGAATGAATACATATGAGCATATTTATAGTACACTCGAATTATTCATTTCATCTTGAAAAAGATAGATTTTCTGAAAAGATAAGTTTAAAAGATATTTTCTAAAAACAAGTTTTCCGAAAATATATCTTTTTGTTAAGAATAAAATCTGTCAATAATAATAAGATAAACTTAACATAAAATCAGATTTAATTCCAATCTTATCTTTTAGTTTAAAAATACTTTTTAAACAAAATTTATCTTTTTCCAAAAGGGATTTATTAGAAGATAAATATCTTTATTCAGTAAAACCAAATCCCTAAAAGATATGCATATATAAGGTAAATATATATATCATTAAAACCGACTTTTAACAACGTGCACACTTAAGTTCCTATTAGGTTCCTAAACTCTGACAGTCTCCGAGTTCCTGACAAGTCAGTTACTCTAATTTCATTGACTGTTTGGAGTTCACCTAGGTTCTATATAGACTTGTTCCAGACCGACTTTTATGTCGAACATACTTACATGAATCCTAGAGCAATATACTTCTATTTCTCTGTCTTCATGTTGCTTCTCTGAAACTCTTGTTCTGGAATCCTGTAGTCTTGATATATTCTGGATCTTAGGGTTTGCCCCAGCATTACACCAGAACCAGGTCGTTACACCCGTTTGAAGTTCCTGTTGAGAAACTTCGGGAAGTTCCATTTCTGGAACTCTTCTTCTAACTTTACTTGTATCCTCATGGATCTTCTAAAGTTCCTCTGTTTCAGTTCCTACTTCAGCCCTCAACGCTTACTGAACCTGCAAACATCACAACACTAGAAAATCCTTATTAAATGGAAGTTTGCTCAATTCTTAACATCATCATCAAAACCTCATAAGGGTCAACAAGTTTCCCCTTTTAATGATGACAAACTGAGCAAACTTCTGAGGATAACAAAGCAACTCAGAAGGTTAGTTTTTTCATTTATAAAAACAGTAAAGAAAACTAAACTAAATTAAAAGACTTCTACACATACATGACATATATATGTATAGGATACTTACCTCGTGAAGCTAACATATGTAAACACCTATTTACATAGTTACCTTCATGGTTCCTTAGCCATCATCATGCTTAACAACCGTAACACTTATCATTGTTCTTGTTCCTCTATTGCTTATCCTATATTGCTCAAGTTCCTTGTATATATACTTGTCATTGCTCAGGTTCCTTGTATCCTGTTCCAAACATAACTTGCTCTTTCTATGCACAACTTAACATACACGTTAGATAGATAATCATCATTAGTTTATAATCATCAAAACCTAATTGCTCAACAATATGGGTTTTAACTTACTTCATAATGCATTTCGTAGTCCATAAACACTTCAACATTGATCTAGCATGAAGAACGGGTTTTTGTAACATCATCGCACTTCCTGTCGGGACAAGAGGCCAAAAGTAGGTATCTACAGTTATCCCCCACTTTGATCAAGTCTAGAATAGACGATGGTCAAATTAATCAAGTAAATAAATCCGAGACTCATTCTACGAAGGTCCTTAAAGATAAGGAATCTTTCAGTATTGTTGAGAATGTCAAAATTATCCTCGATTCGCTAAATGTTCAAGACAAGTAGCTGCTAACGCTAGAAAAGGTATTTTCTAGTTTTAGTGCGCTAAAGAATCTTGATTGGCCCTTTGCAAGTGTAGAACGCTTTTTACAAATAAAGGCTATCCTGGGTGATGTTATATTAAGAGAAGATATTGGTTTAAAAAAGAGTAAAGAGGATGATATCCTCTCAATTATGGCATCGTTGATATAAAGTCCCTCAATATGTCACTGAAACTTTGTTCCATGATTTTCACAAGTTAAAAGATGATAAAAGGAAAGGTGTTTCGGCATTTAGAGCCTAACACGTGAATAGAGGTTTTGACACTCGCTTGCCAAAACAAATTATTCGGGGTCCACAAGATAGAGAAATACACGTCTTAGGACTGGAGGCATAATATCCAAATCTAGTGAGAAAGATGAAAATTGGAAACTCTTCAGCAGTTTTGTGACTTTTGTGCACAAGATGAAAACACGCGTCTCAGGATCGGCAACTCTCTCAACAGTTTTGTGACTTTTGTCCACAAGATGAAAACACAAGTCTCAGGATCGGCAACTCTCTCAGCAATTTTGTGACTTTTGTGCACAAGATGAAAACACGCGTCTCATGATTGGGTGCACATGTCTAAAAAGGTGCGACTTTGGCATGTTTCTCTTTATACAGGGGGCAGACGGACACCTTAACTATCCGGTAAGCCAGTAAGCTCACTAACTACTGTATTTGCTTCCAATTGAGAATGTGCCTTGTCCTCGATGGTTCGGCACGCCTATCTCGTAAAGCTAACGCATAAAGAAAGAAATGCTATCGTTTTTGCTACATGAGGTAGATCACAGTGTTGGGAAAAGGGTGAAATTTTACGCAACATCACCTACGCCATTTTTTTTGTTGTGGATGCCAATAAAATGAAAAGAACGTAACATTTTTAAGTCAGTACACTATAATGACAAACCTGTCAATGGGAGCTTTTACGTAAAGCACCACCATGAAATGTTTTAAGACACGCTCACGAAAAACGTAGTCCAAAACGTATGCTTGGGTCAGGCACAAAGAACGGTATGCATGCAGGATGATGCAAAAAACTATCAAAGAAAAAAATAAACTACAAGATGCAAAGCAAATTAAAAAATTCGATAATTTGTGAGCCATTACGTCTAATAATGCACAAAAATCGTCAGAAAAAATTCAAAACGGGTCAAAATCTGAGTACTAGTCTTTTAAGTGACTAGTATCCGCGTGCAACTCAGTGGGTCGCGCTGGCCAGGCGCGCAAGAAACTGGGTTGCGCTGGGATACCACGCTCAACTTGATGACTTAGGTGCAATATTTGAATTAGTAAAAAGAGTTGGAGAAGCGCGATCTGTAGCTCACTCTCTTCTTCTCCTCTTTCGCCATTTTTTATCTATTTCCATTTGTCGTTTGAAGCCAAGGAAAGTAAATCTTGCTTCTTTTACTATACTAGACTTTAAACTTGGTCAGTAAAATGGGGAAATCGAATGAAGAATCCTAACTTTAGAAGTAAGGGTTTTTTATTCGACTTGTTTTCATGAATTTGTTTGTTCAATGTTGTTCAGACATGTTTAAGCAATATATTGCAACAAATTTCATATGAAGTGGTAAAGTATTGATCCTGTATGAGTATATACAAGCATGTATTTTTTTTTTGTTCAATAATTTTGAATTTGTACTTGAACTTTATTTCTCTTTTTTTTTTCTGCTCACGTAGACTATACTTGTTAATTTTAATGTAAATTGAAGTGTTTAGAACAACAATTATGCATTAAAATTATAAATGAAATTTTGAACTTTGATAATAGCATGAAATTGTTCTTGCGGCTCGTGTTTATTTGTTCATGCGTTAGTTGCAAAATTGGTTGTATCAATGATAAAAATGACCGATGGTTTTATTTACTTATAAAACAGTGATTTCAAGATTTGCACATAACTAGTTAGTTTAGGAAATTCTTGAAGACATCATCGAATTGGTGTACTTTGGCTATATTTCGGGCTTGCAAGCCCCCATTTTATATTTTTGAATGTTCACTACTACATTTTTGATCTAATGCAACCCCTATATCCGTTGCATTAAGTGTCAGAAACCGTTGTATTAGGCCTAATACAACGGCCCTGTACCGTGGCTTCTGCTGGCGTGGCATCAGACCTAATGCAACGACATTTGATTCCTAATGCAACGGCAACAATAATCCGTCGCATTAGGTCATTAGGTTCATACCTAATGCAACGACATCATTTATCCGTCGCATTAGATTACTTCCTAAAAATCATCGTAAAATTGAGACTTAGTGCAACGATAAAGGCTAACACAACGGTATTTGTCCTATATTAAATAACACCTAATGCAACGGCATTATTATTATTATTTTTTTTGAGAAGTATTATTATTATTATTATTATTATTATTATTATTATTATTATTATTATTATTATTATTATTATTATCAAGCTTAAATATTCAAATGAATCTATAAAAATGTGACAAAATAAAGGGAAATTTCATTGAATTTTAAATATTAAGTATACATGTATAATTGTATACAATGTCACACTAATAAATATACAAGTTTAAATAAATTAAGACTATTTCCTTCTTCAAATATGCGCTTCAATCTTGCAAGCCTTGACAAGCCAATTGGGTAATTACTTATTACCATTCAAAATGGCTTGTGAAAGATGCACTGAGCTTATACTGAAAAAGTCCATCCAAAATCAGTCTCTGAACTGTAGAATGTAGAATTGAGCCAAAACCCTCATTAATTTACATGACAACCTGCAAAGGTAAAAAATAAAAACACATGAAGGGTGACACGCTAATTAAAGAAAAATGACGAATAAAGAAGTTAAAAATTGTAGGGAATGTCGTAAGGTCTGAGAACATAAATTTGCAACAGCAGGGTCAAGTCAAAGAATAGTCGAGACTTCCATGGCTGCTCTTAAGTTTTGAACACAATAGGAGTAACAGATCACCCACTCAAGTTACTCAACCACTAATATTATGCATTTAATTTGTCAAGCATGCATAGCAAGTAATATACCTTGGGGCAGAAATCTTTAAGATTTTGTTGTGGAGGACAATATGGTACGTACTTGCCAGCTTATACAAGTACAATAACTTAGAAAACGATAATGTATACCTGTAATACAATGCACATCCGCTTACTGAAGATCTTGAGCAACAAAAACGTCAATTGCTTCGCTGTTGAATACAATGAAAATGAGTATGTTGATGTTTTATGAATGTTAGAACATTCATGAAAGTAAATCATGTTGCCTATGAATCTATGATACTTGAAAGTGCAAATAAAAACATAGACAATTTAGCATATGTAGGCCACAAATATAGACCAATGCGGGCTGATAAGTAGACATAGTTGAACAACCTAATTTAGATAAGAAGAGACATGTGGCTTCAGGCAACAATTTACACCTCCGTCATCCTAAATTATTTATTCAGTGCCTATTGTCAAAACTGATTAGCTCTTGAATAATACTTGAAAGTTGCTTATGCATTATTAGTTGACTACACTATTGTTTGCTCTACTAAAATCAATGTGACCATTTAAAAAGAGAAATTATGCAGCAATTTTGCAACTACTTAAATTATGAAAACAATAAGTACAAGCATGTATACTCCCAGCCTATATTCAAATCACTTGGGAAGAGAAATTATTAAGAGAACTTGGTTCAAGTTATCTTGGCAATATAATACACTGATACAACCTATCTCTCCTCACTCTCACCCTCATCTATTGAAAATTTAACTCAGGCCACAAATGTATTTCAGTCCAGAAGGCATCAACAAAATTCTTGTTGTACTTGATAGCTACAGGACAAGCTAGTAACAAGTCGTTTAACCATTTAGTGTGTTAAATAATTAACACAAACGACATTATATAGTTTATGCCACTATAGCTAAAAAGACAATATAGAAGCTCATCTAATGATAATATATAGCTAAAAAGACATTATAATTGAAGTTGCATAATCACTAGACATTATAGGTATAACTTGTCCAAAATATATTACCACTATTAACACAAGGAAAAAAAAGAAGAAAAAAAATTACAGTCCACTACACTTGATGAAATATCTTAGCTACATTTCAATCTAAGTTATATTATCAAATCATTTCTACCCTTCCACATTATACTCCAAAACAATTTCCAGCACTAAAGATGACAATAAATAGAATTGTGCACTATATCCAAAAGGAACGTGATGAAGTTGATTAAGCTATTACTCATAGACTATATATGACATTGCATCAACATAGTTACAGCATTTTTGACAAGTGAAAAATAGAAGAAAACTAATAAGGAGTATATGAAAAGAAGTAATTTTAACAATTAGTCCAGGATGGCATTTGTCACCACTAATCTATTAAACATTGTAATCAGACTTCAACACAAAAAAGAATCAGGAATTTTAATGAAAAAAGGTATGGTACTCATACTCCCTTCACAGGGAATATAGGATGGGCAACCTATACATCAGAGTTCAAAGATCTACCTCCCATAAAATTAAATTTATCAGAGTTAAAAGTTAATCAAAAGCTTCTGAAAATAGTATCTTATGCTCCTAGTTTGTAAAATATTATTTGTTTCCTAAAATAACCTACTCTTCCCAACTCACCCCTGAATTTTACAGATCATCTGGCTAACTTCTCAACCAGCCAACCACCATAATGTTTAGATAGTGGAAAGCATAATTGCACCATCCTCAGGTAAACTACATAAACTACTTACCGTGAACCAAGTAAACAGATCCTTCAGTTCTATCATTGAAGAGATCACCTTTAAATTATTGGAGATAGATAGACAATTAAGTATAGATTGGCCACAAATCATACTATCAATAATCTTGCATTAAAGTCTTTTCAATAATGATTAAACAGAAATCATCTTCTCTAATAATGTTGTACATATAAATAACTCGGCTAATGTAAACCTACAACCCCACTTCTACCTCAATTCAACAAATCGCCTTTAATCGTGCGCAAAATACCGAAAACAAAAACATAATATCTTCCCTCAATTAGAGTTTTCGCTATACCCCTAATATTCTACAAAATAATCACATAATTCAGTTCAGATTATTCAATTTTATTGCAAAATTCAAAAACCCTAACAATTTAAAAACCTGAGTTATCAACCTAAAGAAGGGGTAAAAGAGATAAACCTTTGACAAGCTTCATAACAACTTAGAGAAGAAGAGGTTGGTGTCAGTGCTGCCAGCGATGGTGGAGATGGAGGAGGAGGAGGGCCGCTTGTTATGGGAGAAATGAAATGAGGGAGGATAAATCCGAATGAGGATGAGTGGTTAACGACGCCTGTATAATGTTTGGGAAAATGTAAAGGGTTTTTAATTTTTGGAAAAATAAATAAGAGGGAAGTTAATGGAATGAACGCGCCTTTGCGAAATTTTCTTTTATGTCGATGGCCGTGGCAATAGACCACCCTGATGTGACGGCTTGTTCGTTGCCGTTGCATTAGACTTGCTATTAAAATAGTATGATGCATCCGTTGCATTACACTATGCTAACACAACGGCTATGTTTATAGCCGTTGCATTAGCCCTAATTTAGTTGTTGCATCTGATCGAAAATGTAGTAGTGGCGTTGTAGCCCCCAATATTAGGTGACTTCGATGACTTGTTTGTTTTTAATAATTAGACCCTTTCATGTTGCTTGAAATGGGTCTAGAAATCCCGTGTTTCGTCTTATTAAGATAAGAACTAGGATCTTGGAAACAATTTAACTAGTGTGTTTAAATCGTATTTTACCATTCATAGTTTTAACAAAGAAAATTTGCTATGTCTAGTAATATTGGTCATTCATTAGAACAAGAGGGAAAGTGAAATTTTGTTCAACTTTTTCCTCTATTCTTGATACTTTCGAATTCTTTCTTTTGAGTTCAAATTTTGTTACTGATTTAAAGCTCGAGAAAGTAGATGTTATCCTCCTTGCAAAATTCCAATGTGTGCAACAATGGAGAATAATTTAAAATGAAGACTCCTTAATTTAGAATTTAGGAGTCTTTTGTTTACATTCTAACTCATGAAATTGTTTGTCCTATGTTAATAAAGTGTCTTGAAACAATTTTCATGATTAATGATTGAGTATTAAAATTTTGTATAAGCAGGCATGTTGTATACATTTGGACTCTATTTTGATAATCATGATTTTGTTTTTTTTTTCGCTCTATACTAGTTATACTCTCTAATCTCTAGAGTAAATTAAAGTATTGAAACAATAATTATGCACTAAGATTAGTTTTTTAAGTAGAACTTAGATTCAAACTTAGTTTTCAAAGGAACAAAATGGTTATTAAATCATTGTGATGCATTTGAAAATTGTAAGGCTCGAGATCTACGTAAATCATTTGTAGTTTAGGCGATTCTCGAAAATAGCTCGAATGGCATGAATACCTCATTTTGTTTATTGTGGATATTGAAGCCCCCATGTGTCGGGTTATGCGCATTCTTGCTATTTTTTTCACAAGTCTTGGAGCCTCCAATTTGGGGTAGTTCTAATGACTTGAATTGCTTAGGCCATTCATATCATCATGATGTTGAAATGAGCCTATATATGTATCCCATGTTTCGTGTTTTGAGAACATTTTAGGACAATTACATGGCTAATGCATTTTAGCTAAAGTCATGTTTAAGGAAGCAAGTTAGTTCTTTGCTAGTTTTATAAACCAAAAACAATTGTAGTTAAGGTTTAGTAATCTTTACCTAGTGTCTAAACGTTTGTAAAGATCATTGTGGTGATTTTATTCTCAAAGTTGATTTAGAACATTAATATTTTCTTTGTTCTTATCAATCTTTGATTTTGATCTTGTAGGTGGTTTGTTTACCACCCCTAAGCCAATATTCGCAGGATGACTAGGTGAGAACAAGTTCGAGTTAAGAAGAAGTCGAATCTTAGTTCATTTCTTTTGGAAATATATATGTATATACATGTATTATCCCAATGATTACTTATTTGAGAAAATGAAAGGAAATTTTGAAGACTATTTTTTTTTATTAGAAACATGTTATTTCAAACTAGAATTCAAAATTTTGAGGGGTCCATTAAATTTAATGAAAGTTTGTGAAGCTACTACTTCTAGTACTCAAAATACATAATCAAGTTATTTTCAAAACTGGACCCAAAATGAAGGTAAGTTGTAACTTGCAACTTATTTCAACAGAGATATGAAAATGTGAGAAAAGTTTTGTATATCTAATCTTGTTATCTCTCCCTTTTTAGTGTTTGTTATCATTGTCATATTTTATTAATTGAAAGTGAAGTTCTTCCAATTCAGCGGGTGTCGTAGTTTGAAAATATAAATTTATCAAACTTAGGTATGATGGAGTGTTAGAATAATTTATAAAATCGTTCAATCACTTTCCAAAATATGGTCTTATTAAGAGTTAGAATAGACCTACATTTTTGTATCCCCCAAGTGTAGACTTAGGTGACTTTCAGAATTCATGTATACATATGCTACGGGATGTTTCTCATATTGGAAGCCCCTAGGATATGTGTTTCCAACTTGTGAAATTTTGCACATATTTATCATGAATTGTTTGATCAAGTAGGAAGTAGTGTCCTTCCTTTTGTCATTTAAAGTTATTAA
This sequence comes from Chenopodium album, assembly GCF_948465745.1. Classification (NCBI taxonomy): domain Eukaryota; kingdom Viridiplantae; phylum Streptophyta; class Magnoliopsida; order Caryophyllales; family Amaranthaceae; genus Chenopodium; species Chenopodium album. The sequence goes on along the minus strand of NC_137853.1, from coordinate 24,129,485 downwards.
GATGATTCAAAATAAGCTTTGCAAAACATTGATTTTGTAACATAATTAGCGAGTTCTGATCTATAAATAGAGGGAACGAGGGATGTCCCTAAAAAGCAAAAATATGTTACCATTTTTATGGGAGGGACCATCTCGACTTACCCCCCCCCCCCAAAAAAAAAAGAAATGAACAAAAAAGATGGATTTGCATAAAAAGGAAGGGAAATCCAACTTTCCCGTAGAAGATTAAAGAAAGAGAATTAGACATATTTTTGAAAAGCAAGGATTATTGACTTAATAGTTGAATAATTGTGATGACTTGGTAGTGAGGTATACGTGTGATAGCGATAACGATCATTTTTTCATGTAGCGATCATGTTTAATCAATGTTCCTCCCTTAGAGAGGATGAAGATATCCCACGCAGGCAGACATATTAGTTGCTCATGCTAAGTGAGAAGACCAATGCTCAAGAGTTGTTTAAGACATCTAAGTTGACGTCGAGACTGTTGATATAACAAATCAATATACTGTATTAACTCGTTTTCTTTCTAGACAATGTATATAGAACTTGAATCACCTTGGTAATAAATAGCCCTATTTTTAAAAGAAGATAAGATGATTGTTTTGTAAAGTGATAAACATCTCATTTTTCATGACAAAAGATATGGAAAACATTGAATTTTCTTTGATTTGATTGCTTTACTAAAATGGTTTCATCAAGCCAATGGCTATCATATCATCCAAATCATTTGATTTTTATATGATTTTGTAATCATTACTCAATACTTCATGCATTTTATGTATGGGCATAACTACTCAATAGTAGGTCCATATGTGCAAAGGCCTAAGGTTGGCCATATTTTCGTGGAATGATGATTTTGTACATGGTTACGGTCTACCTCAAACAGGGCCTTTCCAAGGTTGTAACGTGGCTAGGCTAGGGGTTATGAAGAATGGACAGTCTCAAGTATACTCCCATAATCCCTTACTTTTGGTGCTTCTTCAATTAAAACCTTTCTAAGCTACTTTGTGTGACAACTCCCACTTTAGGTGCCTTTTCCTTGTCCTATCCCTATTTTTTCATTCTTTCTTTTCTTTTTTGACAAGTTTTGTTTAGGGTTTAGAACGATTTTTTTTTCTTTTGCATTGGATCTTTCTTTTGGGTTTAGACTAACTTTGTGTCCCCCTCTTATGTTTTATTTTCCCAATTTTTCATTAATATCTCTTTGCACCATTCCCATCCCAAGGTTTGGAATAATGTAGGTTGAATAAGTAAGGCTCAATTGACGAGGTTCAAATGGGCTGCCTGAAAGATAGATTAACACTTAGGTTAAAAATATGGGATTATCTTTGTAAAGTTTCAAGTTGCCACCTGTGTTGGTGTATCCTTTCTTTGTAGGCCAAAGATGGGCCTCTTTTCATTCGATAAATCTAGTAAGCCAAAGCTCATCAAGATTCTTAAAGTGTTGAGTATGTATGCCTTTTGATATTGCCTGTTGTATGTATATGTTCCATTTAATTTGAGCCAATAACAATAAAGAGATCAAAAAGAGAACAAGATAGACGTACTTGAAAATATAATTTTTATTCATTAATTAATGAAAGTACAAAATAAGTGGATTCGACAGCATGAATCTCTTAGTCTATCATAAAGAAAAACAAAAGGAAAGAAGCAAAACAAGACCTAGAGTGTTACATATTGAATTGTTGACAACTTCTTGAGATTGCGTCTTTGAGCTTTGTGCGTTTCCAATGTAGGTGAAATCCTCTCTAAAAATCTTCATGGTTTCATTTATCAAGTCCCTTTCAATTAATGTTCCCATAGTACAGACCTTTTGAAATGTGTGTAAATCAAGGTATTGTAAATGGCATGTGTATGGTGGAGACATATTGTCTATGAACTTTGGGACAAGTTCATGATCCGGAGGTCTTTGTGAAAGAAGAGCAACCTTTGATCGCCACCTAGAAAAGAAGTCAATGAAGCCTTTTTCTTCCCCTTGCTTAAGAAATTCAAGATCGCGTAAGGTAGTTGTGAGCTCGATGTTATCTCCATATTGAGTTAAATAAAAACGCTTTTACAACATCACTCCAAGTGGAAGTTTGTTTTGCATCGAGGTTATAAAACCATGATCTAGCAGTTGGGTCCAATGAAAGAGGAAAAGTACATGCATATAGACTTTGCTCAACCCCTTTCAATGTCATAAAGCTCATTAAGTGAGTCACAGGATTGTCTGTAACCTTAAAGGTTGGTAAATCCATAGTCAAGAACTTTCTAGGAGAGTCTTGCTACTAGGTTGTGGTGCAAGCTTGTAATTGGAGTACTTAGTCCCTAAGCTAGCTCGAAGGACAAGTTTCTCCAAGGCCTCTAGTCTTTCGGCTCTTGTTTTTTCTTGCAGAATGTTTTCTTTTTCTTTCTCTACCTTTATTTTATCCATTTCTACTTTTTATGGGCCTTTAATTGTGCTTCTTCTCGTAGGGCCTTTAGGTTTTGGAGTTCCTGTCTAAGTTTCTCCAATGCTGCTTTGTCACCCATGATTAATTGGACTAGTACGCGAATGTGGAATATGATCTAGAAATGTGTATCACAAGAAATTGAGCGGGTTCACTTAAAACCTTTTTTGCCAAGCAGTCAAACAATGAACGAAGTCAAAATGATTTTTTTTTTATCCTTGTAATACTATAAGCAAGTTTGTTGATAAAATATGTCAAAAAAATTCACAAACAATCATTTATTGAATGTTATGATTTGTGTTAACATCAACAAGGTAATCATCTAAGGATTTTACTTGAACTGAATTGTTTCCGAAAAAAGAGAGGAGAAAAAAAGGTTTCATCAAATTTTTAGAAATATTAATCAACCTTAGTACACTCCTTAAAATGATCAATAAACTAGAAATATAGTATATGTTGACCATTTAGATTAAAATAGAGATCTTTATCGCGCTTTTTTTATTATTATTATGATTCTCATATTGCTCATCTCTAAAGGATAATTACCATTTGCTTAAAAAGAATGATTTCTCACGATGTAAAGTCCAAGAAATAATTAAAATCATTTTCTTTGTTTTATCATTCATTATTTTCTCTTTTTTTTTTTTATTTTATAGAACGATCTTGGCGCTTGTCAGAGCCACATCCCTACCTTTTAAAAAGTATGAGTAAACTCTTATTATGAGTGTTGAGACGATTATGCCCCTAAAAAATTTTATTTATGTATTACACTTTTATGAATAGAGTTGAGACAATTATGTCCTTAAAATATTTAATTACATAATTTCCTTCGTTAATGTTAATTATTTTCTTAACTCTTTATAATAGTGTGTGGACTTTTATACCCCTAAAAATATTTGTTCAACGCTACTAAGAATTAAAGTTCTAACATAACGTCAAATTGAAAGAACTTCCTGATCATAGCTAACTACGATGTGTGCACTGTGCGAGTTAGCCGCCCTAGTTAGATTAAAATTTTATGAAAATTTGAAAGCTTTCATTTTCATTGCACACACTTCCCGCCTATATTTTCCCCAAATTTGAAATCTCTTTATTTTTTAAAAAAGAAAGTAAGAAACAAATGGTTCAGTTTGTAAGTAGTTCGGTTTATAAACGGTTCGCTTAATAAATGGTTCGGTTTATAAATGGTTCGGTTTGTACACGGTTCGGTGCAAACAGGTTGCGGTTTGTTAACAGTTCAGTGTAAACAGTATTAACGCCGGCTCAAACGATTTTTGATTATAAGCGGTTTGGTTCTTTTACGGTTCAATTTGATTTTAGTTCGGTTTAGAACTTGTTTGGTTCATTAACGGGTTCGGTTGTTATACGGTTTGACATTATTCCCACTGGTTTGGTTTTAGGTTTACTAAAATACGCTTCAGATCGATTTTCGATTTGAAAAAGTCGTTTTTTAATCGGTTCAATTCTCGTTTGGATCGGTTGGTTTCGACAGTTGAAAGGTTTCAGTTTGAAATTTAACAGTGCTAAATCTAGTCACTCTTCTTCAAGCTGGTGGTCAAAGAGACATTAATAATTTGCGGTTTATATAACATATTCAACTTTTTGGATCAACATTTCAATATTATTATAAATAGAAGTCTAATAGACCCCTTGCGAGAGAAGTTTGCAATACATTATTTTAGCTTTAATTAACAATACTATGTAATTTGTTTTTTATAATTTTTGTAACCCTAAGTAAATTAAAAAATCAAATCGTGAGAGAAGCTGCAATACATTTAATTCGCTTTAATTAACAATACTATGTTATTTGTTTTAAAATTTCGTAAAAGAAATAAAAAATAAAATAAAAACCTTATTACTTATCTTTACAAATTGAAATTATCTATCTATCTATAACTATATACTAAAGGCGAATTAGGAATGACACGTGTTATTTCCTGATTAAATATTTTCCCACCTTTTTTTTCTTGTTGTGATTTTTCTTTTGGTCAAACCTCGATAACAATAATACATTTTTTCCATATTAAAGGTACTATATAATAGAATATTGTTTTTAGCTAATGACTATATATAATCATCTATTTTTTTTTCCTCTAACTTAAATATTTTTGGTAACAAAATCTATTTCAATTTGTGAAGAAAATATTTTAATAACATATATAAATGTATATTTTATATTTTTCTCCTCTTCATATTAATAAATAATAACACCATGTGTCAAAATTTTGTGCAAAAAAATTTTCAACTAAAAAATTTATAATAATGTAATATATACACAATCTTAACTAATCATTAAAAAAATAAAAAAATAAAAAATTGTCGGGAATACAATTTTTCCATCTCTAGTTTAACATACTAATGTTTACAAAGTACAATAACCTATAAAAAATTAATTAAACAAAGTTATTATATTAATAAAAGTTATATATATTACTCATATACTGTGTAAATATCTCTGATAACTCAATAACTCTAAATAAAAAAAATAAAAAATAAAACAACGATTATTAATTTTACAAATTAAATATAAAATCAAATAAATTTGCATAAAACATTGTGTCGAACAAAGTAAGTTAACAAATTTGGGACGAAATGTAATCCATGTATGTGTGTCGTATAGGTACTAATCAAAAATTTTCATTTTTTAATAGGGGTAGTATAAAACCTTAAAGTCCATAAATTTATTTTATTTCATTTTATTTGTTAAGTCTTTTGCATCAATAATCTTGACGTCTTTGGCATGGGTATATATTAAAATTCTTTTGTAAAAAAAAAAAAAAAAAAACAAGGAAACAAAATAGCTAGAATTTTGTTTTTATTAAAAATATACTTGTTAATATTTTTTTGAATGTAATTGTTGCAATATAATTCACATAATCCGTCCAAAATCATTGTTGCAATACAAAATATAGTAAAATCGTGCATGATATGGGACTTAAGCTAGTTTTTTACAAAATTATTCTTATTTAATTTTACAAAGTATTTAATTAAGGTGATGAGAACATGCCTACGAATATATATATCAAAGGGATGCACTTACAACGGAACGGATGGAGTGCCAAAGGAAGATTTAAATTTCCAAGTAAGGCTCTATTTTTTTCACCTTAAATAAATAATATCAAGTAAAAATAATTTAAATTCAGTAAAAATAAGTTCAGTTTAGTAAAATTAATTTCAGGTTAGTAAAAATAATTTCAGTTCAGTAAAAATAAGTTCAGTTCAGTAAAATTCAGTTTTCTTAAAGAAGAATTATAATAGAAAGCAGTAAAAAATAATTTTAGTTCAGTAAAAATAATTTAATTTCAGTAAAAATAATTTCAGTTCAGTAAAATTAAATTCAGTTCAGTAAAAATAAGTTTCGTTCAGTAAAAATAATTTCAATTCAGCAAAATTAAGGTGAATCAAACAGGGCCTAACTCATTTGGATTAATTGGAGTGAGAAAAACATGAAACAAAGAGAGGAAGTACTTGATTCTTACTAGTTAAAAAAATATTGCCGGACAACAAATATACTTCGTATCTAAGAGCACAAAAATTAATCAAAAAAATAACAACCTAATAGACATGTCTCCAATTCTCGAACCATCGCTTTGCTAGGGACAAAAACATGCAACGCAAAGGAAGAGTACAGGGGCACATGCCCGCATCAACACCCATGCAGAGCACCTTCTGAAATAAAAAACTGCATCAACCCATCAGCTACTGAACCCCTGTGATTAATAGTTTCTTTTAAAGGGTGGAATGCTAATCTTGGTGAAACTGCAGCTGAGCTATGTACTGTCACCAACCACAATCAAATGATCCTGCAATAAAAATACATTTGCCACATTGTAACAAGAATAGACTTGATAACATATCAGCTATCATAGCATATATTGTTATTTAAATCTATTTGACAGCATAACATTCCTGTACGAGGAGCTGAAAATTGGTTCTCTGGTTCTTCACCATTACAATTGACTGAAAGGTCACATCACACAGCTACCAAACTAGACACCAACTTTCTTGTTTTGTTATTCGTCTGAAGGTCAAAAGATAATTGATACAATTATCAAAACGGCATGAGACTGTCCCATTAACCCTGCTCTTTGGAAAACAGCATAACCCCCTTCAATTTTAGAAATTTAGCAATGGGATGATTGATATTCAACAAAGCTGAATGAGCATCAGTAAACAAAACCATAAATCTCACCCAATTAGCCTTCTTGTTTGTTCTAGATGTAATAGAAGTAGATTTATCAGTTTTCATTCACATTAAATCGGCACTGTAAACAGTATACAGCTAAAAGATTCTCTCAATTATACTAGTATTGCTTCATTGCTACATACACACCAAGTTATTGCCCCTTGGGTGAGGCCTCATTAGAGGAATTGGATAGTAGTTTAGTTATCAGAAAGTATTGTAGGAGTTTAGTAATGCCAAAAATTTGCAGCTTATTGTAATATAATGGAGACTTGAGTTAAGTGTCTTGCATTCAGGGTGCCTTGCACTTTTGCGAACACAAGTATATATACAATAACTAAACATAAATTTTTAACTAAATGCCACATAGAGTCCTGTCACTATGTACATCACAAGATAACATACCTCATTATTTCACATGACCCAAAGAACCATTTTCCATGCTATCATCCAAGTTCCAGCTTCTGAACACATAGCAACCATTATATAAAAAGTTTAGACATTGGTAACCCTTAGACTTCATAAAAAATGCAACGAATTGCAGTCATTCAATACACTACCTCTCAGCAGCTTCTTTCCTTAATTCTTCAAGATGACTTTCGATTTTCACACAAGCTTCTTGAATTTCAATATTTTTCAAACAAAGCTCCCTCCATTGTGCAGATAAAACATTTAGCTCATTGCCAGCATTTTGCTGATAAATTATATCATTAGTTAGATTATGACTATTAAGAATGGGCAGATGCACCCAACTGAAAAAATAAATATAAGCATAATGCATATTTACAAGTGCTTGAAAAGAGAAGCAAAATCATCAAAGCCAAGTCACCTGTTGAAACTTTCTTTCCCTGTTTACAGTTTCAATCTTCTCACCGTGCTCAGCAGCTAATGCTTGCAATCTATGTCAGCTCAAAAGGCAAATCCATTAAACACAAATAAAATTGAATGAGAATAAAAAATTTCAAAAGTAAAATATAGTAAAAGTTTTGAAGTAACACGATCTAAAATCTCACATAATCATATTCTGGACAAGGAATAGTATATTATGTAGAAGAGTGATAAATGTATGTCTCTACATACATAAATAATTCTTGTGCTTCTTTCATATTTCACTACCAATAGAGATTATCATTAAACATGTATTTGTTTCACTCAAAGCATAGTATTTCCAAATGAGAAGAGATAAACCATTCTTTGGAAGAAAAAAGACAGGCAACATCCATCAACAAGTAAAACTGAGTTTAGACTCCAAAGGGAATGAAAAAAAAAAAAAAAAGAAGAAGAAGCAGCAAAGAGATAAACACATCCTCAATATATAGCACACCATCCACTTATGCTCTCATCAAAACATTAAATGTAGAACAAGCCAAACTGAATCAATATAACAGCCTTTCAAATCTCCTAGCCCAAATGACAGCCTTTTGTGATACATAACAAATTCAAGGGTTCAAATGTTAAAAACATTGGGCAGGGACCAGAGGTAGTATTATTTCCCAGAGGAACATGCATGACAATAGCAAAACAACGAGCATCTTCTGTAAATTTTAGAGTAAATGGGCCAATATGAATCAAAGGCATGAACTTAAGGTCAACCAGCATGAAGAATGGTGCAGCCATGCAGAACTCTTCAAAATCGACTTAGCCTTTTGAGGCATTATCAAGCACTCGTGTCAATTTTATTAAAACTAAGCATCATCTACCAATTATGATGCTTGGACTTGGATAAATTTTCTCATATCTATTAAACCCAAAGTTTTCTACAACATCATCCAAACTAGGAGGTGAAAATTATTCAGATTTAATCCAAAGTTCAATCCAACCCAAAAAAAAAAAAAAAAAATACTAATTTGGATTCATTCAATAACCCAAGCTGACTTGCTCCTCTATATTGTCTGGAAATATATGACTAAGGCGAGGGAGGAAAAATCAAAGTGTTGTGATGGGATGATTTACTCAACCAACACATCTAAAAAAAGTATGTAGAAGCACTAAAAATGATAGGGCATCTTCATACAAAAAAATACTTCGTAAATAAATAAAAATAAAATGAAATCATTATACGTGCTTGTGAAATAATAATGTAAATCATATTACATGTAAGAGTTCTTAAGAGCACACCAAAACCTTGTCAACAAAGTTTTTTACCTAGTAATTTTACCAAACCAACTTAGTTCTCAAAAGAATGTGAAGCCCAAGAAATAAACATATCCCGAGTAGCCTTTTAAGAGGTAAGGTCTCCATCTTTTTAGAAAGGGAAGTGTGTGGCATGTTGGAGACAGGAGGAAAGCAAAAATGCACCACCCCTGGTTTGAAGGGTAAGCACCTTGCTTGCCATGAGGCAGTTCCTAGCACCCTGAAAAAGAGCGATATCATCACAGAGGAAGCTACTTGGGATGAAGAAAAAGCTACCCTTCAGTCCCCCCATTCTTGTGCACTGCTATGAGAAATATGTCCTCTTCCAACAGGAAATGATGATAAAATCATCTAGTTACAGGCCAAAAATGGTGTCTATTCTGTTAGGAGTGGATATGACTTCATTGCTAATAACAGGAGGGGCGCAAAGAATATGGAACCTAGATGTTAACAAGTGGAAGGTGTTCCTATGGAAGATCAGGAGTAGGGCTCTCCCGGTGGGTTATGAGTTTAAGAGAAAGAATATACCTTTTGATCCCAGTTGTAATCTTAACGGGGAGACAAGCAAGGATGAAACTCTTGCCCACCTCCGAAGAGACTGAAGAGACTGTGAAGTTGCTACCCGTATGTGGCAAGGAGGAAGGCTAGGTATTGACACCACCAACCAGAATGATAGTGACATCAAGCACTTTGTGGACAACTGGATCTTTAACCTGCAAAGGAAAGGTTATAGGGATTTCTGCCCTACCAAGTCCTTCATTGCTATCCTTTGGGCTATCTAGGTATGCAGAAATGAGGCAGTTTTCCAAGGGTCAAGTGTTACTCCTGGGGGATACTTAAGGTGACTGACTTGATGTACAAAATAGCAATGAAGAGTGCGGAGGAGCATTGTAACTTCCCTAAGAACAGTAAGGCGGGCAAAAAAGGTGAGTGGGTTCTCAGGGAAGAAGACAGGTGCTTAGAAATAGGTACTATTAGGTTCAGTGGGAATGGCACCAGTCTCACCATCTTGGAAGGCATCTACAGTGGTGTCCATGTGGCTAGGGGGTGGGGTCTTCTCCATGTGCAGATCAGAATCTCTAACTTCATGCTGGCGAAGAAATCAATGGGAAGATTGCGGAAAGAGTGGAGCACTGGAATGTTTTGAAAAAGAATAAAATTATTTTTCCTTATTTTCACTGTAATAATTGTTGTTATTGCAGGATCTCTGAGGGCTAGCCCTTTTACTGACTGTTGTAAACAACAACAACAACAATTAAAGTTAATTTATTTACAATCAAAATTTATATTTTTCACATTATGCCAATGAATAACATCCACAATAAATATTAAAAAATTAGATTTTAATAGAACTGAGACGAATCTAACAAGATCCCATATGACTGTTTTTCTTTGAAGTAAAAATTATGACCATTGGAGATTTTGCACTATTCATAGTCTCCTTTACCCTTCTTTTGATATTTACTATACATTATTCTTAAATTCATTTCAAAACACACAGAATATTAAATGTTCAGAATTTTAAATAAAGTACAATTAAAGATTTTATTGGTATAAAAAGTGCATTAGCAGTGTGTAAACTCTAACGTTGCAATTAAAAAAGAACAGAGGAAGTATGTAATTGAAGTTGGGTATGTGAATAGTGTACACTATTAAAATAATAGGAAAATAAGGAAGTATATTGTTATTTATTCAGACAAGGAGAGGCCGCATTGGGCACTTTAAAAAAAAATTCCGATAGATGCCACGCTGCGGGTAGGAAGAAAGCGCGGCCACAAGGATATCGCGAGCGCGGCTGATTGGGTTTCTTAACACTGATTTTTCCTTTTGTCGAGCTTTCATTCCCTCATTCTCCTATTCGACTTTCATCTTCTTCCTCTCTAAGTCTCTCTAAATAATCCCTTTCCCTCAAACCCTAACTCCTCTACAAACTCACAAAATCCTATCTTTACTCACTCTTAATCTCTACAAAATTCCATCATACTCCATCAAATTCATCACTTTCACCATTTCCACTACAGTTTGCTCCGAATTTCTAGCGGTTTACCATTGCTGGTGCTTGAAGCTTGCATGTTGTTAAGGTTCTTGAGGCTAATTTGGAGTTGATTTTGGTCACAATTTTTGTTATAATCACCTCTCCTCTAGTTTTACTTGATTTATGAGCATTTTTTTTTTTGTGATTGAATTGAAAACCTTGTGGTATCATTTGGTGAATTTTGATGTTTGAATCAATGTTACACGGAACGTGGGACGTTCTAGAACGTGGTACAGGAACGGGAACGCGGTACGTAAGGCCTAGAGTTCCCGGAACGCTTAGGGAAAACATTAATTTCTTTTTGAAATAACCAAGTAACATTTTCGTGACTGTAAAAAAATAATAAGTACTCGGTATTCTGTAATATAAACTAGTACTTGACTACTCATATTATTAGTATTAATAAACCCCAAAAATAGACTATACACTTATCAAGGCTAAACTTCCCAATGAAGGCAAAAAAGTAAAATACAGTAAAAGTTAATGTATAGCAAAATAGTACATTGTAGTACAGCTGTAATTAAAAAATTAAAAACAAAATAATAATAATAATAGTTTAAGAAGAAAGGGACCACAAGTATTTTTTAATTAGGTTAGGTATACATGTGACTCATCAGTCATCAGCCCACTCAGTTATTACCCATTTACCCAGCCGTGTATCTTCTTCTTCTTCCTCTAGAATTTCTCACCTTCCTCCATTAATGGAAATTTTTAAATCAGTTATTTATGGGAGCTTAAAACTGAAGGATCTTACACCTACAAATGGGTACGCCGTCAACGACAAACCGGAACACGAACCATCTCATACCAGAACGCGTATGTTCCGCGTTTCAGGACATACGTTCGGGTACGGGGAACGCGCCACCGTCCCGCATTCCGAGTAACGTTGGTTTGAATGGGTGTTTGTGTTGGAATAAGTTGATAATTGTTAGTTGATGGTTGTTTGTTGGTTGATTTTTGTTGATATTTGTGGTTATTGGTGGTTAATCTTGGTTGGTTTATGTTGAATTGGTAACTTAGTGGATTGTGAAGAAGTGTGTTGTTTGTGACCCATTGTGAAATAAGTGGGAGAGTTGTTTGAAATAAGAATTGTGTTGATTGAATTTGTTAGTGACTTGAAAATGGTGTTTGGATCTAAGAAGAGAAGGAGTGGAAAGGAGCCACAAGGTTCCACTTCTCAAAGCTCCACCCCTTAAACTGATGAACAACCACCACCACCCTTGCCACCTCTATAATTCACTAATACAAACCAGAAACCCATTTATGACAACTTGCTATCTCGTAATTTTCGCCCCATCAAAAACTATCACAAAGAAACCACCACAAAGCTTGGCATTATTGATGATTGTTGGTTTCTTTTCAACAATTTGAGGATAGTGTCCTTTCAGGCTAGCTCTTAACGAACTTACCGTGAGCCTACGCTTGAATTCCTTGCTTCTTTTGAATGCCCAACCGTATGGGACAAAGACTTTGCCATCTCCTTTCAACTTTTCAATAAAAAAAGAAACAATGAACCTCCAACAATTCAACCAATTCCTCGACCTTAACCCTGATGCTAATCTCCTTTTTCCCGAGCATGAAACATTCCTTGACTACAACCCTCTTGTGTGGTGGAAAAATATCTCGAGGCAAAATAACTTCAATGCTAAGTACTCTTTGGCAAGTGAGATCATGCAACCCGCTCTTTGCCTTTCGCACCGGATTCTCGGGTACATGGTATTTAACAAGCAAGATTTGATAACCGCTGAAGAATCCGAATTTTATGGCTTGCTACTCGACCAGCTTTGGGACATAGGGTAAATTTTGGTTACCTTTTTTATCAAGTGTATCAAGTCCATTCTTTCAGGCAAGAAGACGGGTGAAATACATAGTGGTGCTATGATCATGAGATTGGCAAATAAGTTGAGAGAATATAAAATTGTGCTCTCAATCCTAATTTAGAAGTGTGTAAACTAAAGTGACGAACAATAATTAAATATTGTGGAAATCAAAGCAAATTCCAATGGACCTTAAAAATAGAACTCCCAATTTGATATCATGTAAGAGAAGGGTACCAACCAATTGTCATACTTTTGATTGTATGTTCTTTTATGTAGAGATAGGTTACTTCTTCAACAAAAGAAAAACATAGCTAATCAAGTTCTCTTGTGGCTAATGGTGTTGCTTTTCAATAGAGGATTTCTTTTGCTCACTTGATTTAGAAAAGGATGACATATTTTCTCTCCTTAACAAGGTATAAACATACAAGATCCAAGTGATATAGTTTGAGCGAAAGTGGTTTATAATTCACATTCTCAGTAAAGCGGGGCATTAAGGTTGGACATGATTGTGTATATGGGATACTTACGTGGATGCATAAAGATTTGCAAGAAGGTCAAACCTCACAAAATAAAGAAGTGGTCAAGCAATGTGTGCCAAAGAAAACTGCTAGTTAGTTCAAAACTTCTATATTTGGCTATTTGCTTCAATCTTCTTTAATTATAAAGTTGTGGTCACAAAGAAAGTAAAGGACACATTTAGAATCCTTAAACCTTCTCCATCTTCATAACAGTTAGTACACAACACTAAGAATATGTCCAATAACAAATAGAAAAATTAATTTAAATAAAGAAAATAAATGGCCATGTAGGTGACCCCATCTTCAGAAAAAAAGATGATACAAGATGACATCAAGACAACCAACAGGATACCACTACAGAGTTTTAGTCTCACCAAGCTTGAAATAAATCCAAAAAAATAATGAAAGATAAAAAAACAAGATGATGACATTAATCCAAAACCTAAAGCAGCTAAGAGAAACTAACCGGGTTAAAGACGCCTCAAGCCGTTGGTTGTAGTGCTTCCAGACATCAGGACCACACTTAGACATCAGCTCCAAATTTTCAAGCCTAGGGAGAGAATTAATCATTAAAAAAGAGCTTGTGACATGAGATAAGAAATAAGTAATTCTACACGAATTGAAATTGATCAAATAAAAGGGCAAAAGGAGTTAAATAAGAGAGTATGCCTCTCATAGATACCAAATGAGGATGTAATTAATGCTGATGAACATTGTGACAACCCTTCTCTAGCTGATAGGATACAAACCAGCAACCAGACAAGCTATCCAATCAGGACATACTAATTTTATTTCCAACAGCAAGTATGTTCGATCTACTTGATGTACAGCACATAATTTTCATATAAAATTGAAATATTGAGGTATATACAATATAGATATCATATCACCTTATCTCCTGATGCTGTAGCAAGCGCTGAGCTTTTTGAAGAGCCTGCTTCCAAGCTGTTTCGTCATTCTGTTTATTTAATGGTGGAGCATCTGGTATATACCGAGATGTATCAAGTGGCATTGGAGGCTTCCCAGCCCTGACTCGCTCATATTCTCTAGCAAGCATAGGATGATCCTAAGATAAACAAATGGGTTCTTACTAATCACACATGAAATTCAACCACACATTGCATGCATAATATTTGGCCGTCATTATTATTGATATTATTACAGGCTAACAATGTCGGAAATGAATTTTTAGCCCATCAGTATCTCTGACCCCCCAAGTACCGCAGCTCTAGACACTGAATTTCTACGTGCAGAGCAGTCTCAACAGAGTAGTCTCAACTAATCTCATCGGGGTTCAAAAAAAATGTAGAAAACAAGTCATGTCATACCATGTTTAAAAGAGTCATAAGACCCTGAAAATAGCCAGCATTTTCCATCTCCTCGTCTATGATCATCCTTTCTATTCTTAGCTAACAACATTAAAAAAAATCACTCTCAACTTCCCAAGCCTTTCCTATATTCATAATCAGCACTAAAAATCGACGAGAAAGTTCCACGCAAAGTATAAAACGCGTTACAAGAAGCATCCAAAAGGTCTAAAACAACCCAAAAAAAACATAAAACAGAACTAGCACAGACACTAATGAAGTCTAAAGCAAGGAGCTACTTTGTTAATTATCCTAAATTCACAATAATTTCACCAACCTAATCAATTAGGGTTCTTATAAATAGAAAACAACAATAAAACAGATTAATTTCACATAATAGCATCAATTGAAAACAACCCAATTCACAAACATGGTTTAAGCGCATTCCAAAAACCCTAATAGCAAAAAAAAAAGTTGGGAAATTTGTGGAGAAAAACCTCAAAATTGAACTTGGGAAGAGGAGGAAGATCCTTAAGAAAATCAGAGGGCTTCTTGGAACTTCGGCGCATCTCTTCCTCGACTAAGCGGTCGACTTCTTGTTTGACGGCAGGGTTACCATAGTCATCGTCGATGTAAGGCAAGGCATCGATGGTGTCTGCATTGGAAGCGCTTGCCCATGGTCGTGCTGCATCTGGTGATGCTTCGAGCATCAATACGTCGCCATTTGCAGTTTGAATCGCCATTTGCAGTTGAATCGCCTCGATTTTGTTTCAGTGTTCACTGCCCTGCAGAACTTCCTAACAATTATTAGGAGACTAGATTAACCCCGTGCAAAGCACAAAACAATTAAATCTTTGAAATATAGAGCAATTAAATCTTTGAAATATAGAGCATATGGGGTACATTAATACATACTCCCTCCGTCTCTTAATTACATTCCTCTTTTCTATTTTTGGCATTCTAAAATTACATTCCTCCTTTCTATTTTTGATAAGTTTTTTTATTAATTCTCTTTTTCTGTTTTATATTTAATGTTTTTTCACTCATAATCCATGTGCCAAATTACAATGAATATGATTGGTTAAAATTTTCAATTAGAGCATGTGATTGGTCCTTTTTTTTTACAAAGGATTGATGACATGTCATGAGTAATAACTAATCTATATTTATACTTCTCATTGCATTATCTAATTATTGTTATTTGTCTTATTCTTCCCTCCTTAATTCCCGTGTAAATTTCCAAACAGGAATGTAATTTATGGACGGAGAGAGTACTACATATGCTCTATGTATTCTCATTTTTTTTTTCCTGAAAACAATGTATTCTTATAACTTAGGATTTATTCTTTTCACCTGAAACAAGTAGATCTGGTCTGAATTTTTTAAGGTTTGATATGAATTTTCTGATCTTATTTAACAATTTGACTAACTTTGACCGCATTTTAATACTAATCTATAATGAAAAATATCATCAAAATGGTTCTTTTTAGATTCGTCTCATTATGAAATTTTTAAATATGTTATTTTTTATAAAAAAAAATTTAATACACAATTAACGGTATTTAGCAATAAGTAAATGATAATCAAAAGTTTTGATTTGGTCTGATCTGAATCTTTTTTATCTGATCTAAATTTATTAAGGAATAAGTAATAAATATTTGAAATAAGTTGAAGAGAACAAGTCCTTAATTACCTCATATATATGAGTAAAATTATAGAGACACCAAAAAAACCATTAGTTATAAATGCTAACTAGTTTAGGACCCGTGCCTTGCACAGTAAGTCCAATACAGATTATACATTAATTATATAGCTATATAACTAACTAAATAAATTATAAAAAAAATATCAAAAATATGCAATGAATATTGGAGTCCTAATTAAATTATGACTAATACAAAATGTAAACATATACTGATTAAATAAAGTAAATATATAAATAAGGTAGAATGGTGAACGAAAGCTAGTTGATCACCAATCGCATTAAAAATGTTTCAATTTATCTAATTTATTTCATAGAGTATTTAAGCAAGATTTCATAAAAAAAAAAAAAAAAAAAAAAAAAAAAAAAAAAAAGTATTTAAGCAAGATACACATAGAGTTTTAAACTAGATTAATACATTTAACAATTCATATCATATAATTATAAAAGAAATATAAGTGGAATAAAAATATCTATAATTATTCCACTTACCTCTTTTTAAAGTTTAAAACTTCAAAAATATTTGAATTAATATGCAAGTCTTGTTACAAAGAGTGAACTTTGTATTCCCACAATACCTTTTAATCTATAAATATAATTAGTACATAAATGTATATAATTAGAATTAATTATTTTTAAGATCAATATTTATTATTACATATACCATTTCCAATTATTTATTTTTGCGAATTCGCACTATCAATATAACTTGACAACCCGGATGCTCATTCAAATAATCTTGCATTGATCAGCATACCTATCCCATAAAGTACAACTTAAAACATTTTTCCTGAAATATTCAAAAAAATTATCAATAACATTTTTTAAAATATATATTTATACGATAGCAATGTTATATTAAGGTTCAAATAATTCATGGTAATTAATGCAAATCTCTTCCAACTGAAAAGTGAGTCACTTGATTGGTTTGACATCTCTTGTTGAATTGGAACGAAGTTCCCAATATATCAGTAAGATATCCAATAACATCTATTATAAAAAAAAATATAAAAAAATAAAAAAAAAATCAATAACATTCATTAAAAAACTGATATTACCTCAAAACAAAGACTATATTAAGTGCATGAAAATATATTATACCCACTAACAATCCATGTCTAGATTGTTTGAAGCAATTTTATCAAAAGACACCATATTGAAATCAAAGTTAGGTATGCTCATTTCGGTAGCAATTATAATCTTAGTAAAATGTCGTAAATTTATTTTGTATGCATAATTAGTAGGTTTGAAGACTTTGAACTGCCCACCATTTTTTCCAACACTATAACCAGATATAGTGTACAATTCCCCCTCATTAAGTAGTTGGAACTTGAATAACAAAGATTTTTTTTTTATAGATGCCTGAATTTTGCCACCCTGTTAAACAAATGTATGAAAAATACCACTAGATTCTTACAAAAATATCTTATGGTGGTTATTTTCAAGGTAGAAAAAAAATAGAATTATACTGTATATAAAAATCACCTTTGCATCTAATAGCACCATTTCCAAAGTTTCAGTAGGAAAAACTTTTAAAGGTACAATCCATAACCTAATTATTTCTAACTTGTATAACTACATGCTCATGGTTAGGACCAATATCGTTAATTGAACCATGATTTGTTGTCATGATAAAAAGATGTTTATGGCTCCAGAACACATTTATTCATAGATTTATTTATATAAGATAAATTATTGGAACTTAAAAAAAAAGTTTGTTTTAATTAAGTTAAGCAGTATGAAGATCAGATCAACATGATACAAAATTAATTTGATACAGTAAAGAATTATATAAGATTTATATTATTATGATATTGTAAATAAGGAATTAACTTGATATAGTAAAGAATTGGCCATTATTTGTAACTCCCCAATAATTCTCTCTTTAAACCTATAAGTACCCTGAGCAAAATCCAAGAGAATTACTGATGTGTTATCGCCAAGTGTTTAAACGTTAGAACTATATCAGAAATTCGGAAAAACTAATTCAGTTATAAATAAGTTTCAAAACTAACAAACGAAACCAAATTAAGTCTTACAACTTGGAACCATTAAAACCCTTATTCAAAACCCAAACTAGTAAAAGTAGTATCAAAATGAAACCGAGTTTGAATAAATTCAAAAGTAAGTAGCAAATTAAGTTATGAAAAGGAACCAACACTCCACTCAAAATCCCACCACCCTTGATGCGAATGCTGAATGTGTAAGAACCTATGGTTAATCTGATCCTCAATATTACAAGTGTAAAAATTGGATCATCACAGGGTCATTGAAAGACGAAGGCCATGACTAGAGAAAGACACACAAAAGCATGCAATCAGCAACTTTGAGTATATACAGGCTACGAATATAATAAGAATTCCCTAGCATGCTACTAATATTCAATCATCGCACACAACTGAATTATAGACTCAACTGTCAAATGTACCAAGACTTCAATAGTTGATAATTGTTAAACCATTATATTTTGTTCATCGGATTAAGCAATAGACAAGGTTGTCCGCCCATGCTCCACGTGGAACATCAATATAAGAAAACCACATGTCTCATTTCGGAAAAATCAATAAACATCCAACGACCACTGGCGCAAATACGCGACCGTAGTTAGTATGAGATCTCATCTCACTCATAATTTTTGAAAAGTATTTGAAACAAGAGACTCGTAGATCAAATGCCCTCTTGAAAAGTACATGACTAATACCCAGTGTACCCTAACCCTGATTGTCACTACTCTAGATGTGCACCAATCCAGAGTTTTATTGTTCATCCATCTTGCTCTTTACGTGATTTACTGGTTTAGACTTGGTGATGACTCGTATGCAAACAATACAATCAATCCAATATCAATCCAATCAAGTAAATCAAGTTTCCAATTCAATTTTTACTTTATTAGAGAGAAGCAATATTTATTATCGATTATGTAATCCCCCGTATTTTTAAATATATTATAAATGAAATAATATTTTGTTCATAATATTTATTTTAATTTTTTTCGGATTTAATTTTAAAAGTTTCAAATTATTTTTAGGGTTGATAAACGATTTTATTACAAAGAACTTTTTATGAACTTTCCTTCTATAATTTATGTCCAACAAACAAACCAAACCCACTTTTAATTTCTTAATTAACCCATTAATTTTATGAGGCCCAATATCCCTACTCACCCTACACAACTCTCTCCTATAAATACTCCATACACCCCCAAAATTTTCCCCACACAAAAGGTTAGTTTTATTTTCTTTCTCCTTTGTTTTATTAATTTGTGTAATTATAATTATTGATTTATGGGTTTTGATTTTATGTTTGAAATTAATTTAATTAGTATCAAATTGTATTTTGATGATTAAACTTTATAATTTCATATTTTATAAATGTCATAATTTTCAGATTTTGTAAATTTTATAACCAAGGATTTTTCTAATTATTAAAAATCATGATTTTAGGGTTTTTATGAACAATTGATTTAGGGCTTTTATAGTAATGATGTTTTGAAAATTTCGGTGATTATAACTACTATTAGTTTAACTTGATTCCAGATTATTTTGAACACGTAAATTCGTGTTTTAATTTTTAGATTTCGGTTTGTTAATATTAATCCCATTTTAATCTCGATCAAGTTCTGAACTCATCCGATTTTGATAAAAAAGTAGTGTTTTTCCATGTGGAAACAATGTTTTAAGTACCACCCTCTCGTGGCCAAATTCAGCCTCTAAATATGATTTTCGGGCAGTTTTTGATTTTTAACGAAGTTTTTTTTATGCTTCAAATTTTATCCTTGAGTTTGATTAATAAAATGAATTATTAGTTAAGCATAAATATATGTTTTTATTGAAGTTTTAAGAAGTTTTTCATCATATTATATTGTTGGAAATTACTTGGGTTAGTAATATAATTGTTGGTTGATATTTAGGAAGTGATTATTCCTTAGGAGAATTTTAAGTGATTGAAAGTGACACAAAGGATTGTTTATATGGGGTACGTACATGTCTACTTCGTTATAAGTAGTATCATGTTTAGGTACCAAAAGGAATAAACTTAGTTTCATGATTAGGGAACACTTGGATGGAAATTGTTTGGTTACACATTGATTTGATTCATGTGCTTATATTTATGAGACATGTTTTGGTGAATTGGTTATGTTTGTATGAAAAAATGGATGCAAACATGTTGAATTATATTGGATTGATTGTATTGTTTGCATATGAGTCATCACCAAGTCTAAACATGTAAATCACGTAAAGTGCAAGATGGATGAGCAATAAAACTCTGGATTGGTGCACTTCTGGAGTAATGACAATTAGGGGTTGGGGTACATGGGGTATTAGCCGTGTACTTTTCTTGAGGCCGTCTGATCTACAAGTCTCTTATTTCAAATATTTTTCAAAACTAGGAGTTAGGTGAGATCTCATACTAACTACGGTCACGGAGTCGCAATCGTGGTCGTTGGATGTTTATTGATGTTTCCGAAAGGAGGCATGGGGTTTTCTTTATTGATGTTCCAAATGGAGCATGGGTTGGACAACCTTGTCTATTGCTTACTTCAAACTAAATTAATTAAATTGAATATAAAGAGTCAAGTGTTTGAAATTAGTTAGTAAGTATGTTGAGTCAATTGAATTGTTTAAGTGTGGAGTCTTGATTAATGAAATCACGTTGTATGTTTATTTACTTTAATTAGTTGAGCATACTAGGTTTTGTGCGTTGTAGCTTGTATGTACTCAGCTTTGCTGATTGCGTGCTTTTGTATGTTTTCCTCTGGTCATGGCCTTTGACTTTCAATGACCCAATGATGATCCAATTATTACACTTGTATTATTGGTGAGCAGTATGCACAGGTTAGCTTGATGATGTGAAGTTCAGGGATTTGACAAATGCATTGTCAAGGGATTGGTGTGATTGAGAGTATTCGATTCTTGTGTTGAACTTATTTATGCTTTGCTATTTCGTTTATGTTTTGGATTTTGATTATTGGTTTGGTTTTAAATAAGGGTCTTATATGGTTCCAATTTGTAAGCTTTGACTTATTGATTTTCTAAACTATGTTATTTTAAGGACTTATGTTTGGTTTTCCGCTGCGATACTTTGATAAAGCCTTAACGTTTTAACATGTGGCGGTAGCATGCCAATGGTTCTCCACTATTTTATTTAAAGTTAGTGGTTTGGAAAAGGGAGAATTATTGGGGTGTTACAAAGTGGTATCAGAGCTTAGGTTCGATTTAATTACCACTAAAGTTAATTTTAAGTTTCTAGGCGCCTAACGTTTTAAATCTAATGAGTTTTATTTAACTACCTTATTTAAAGTTAACTTAGGTTTTCAAAAATTATTCTATTCTAATATATTTATTTCGGCATTCATAAAAAAAAGTGTATTTATTTGTTTTATATATTTTCGAATTATTTAGTTATTTTGAAATAAAATGAATTTAATTATATATTTTATTCCTAACTTGTGTGTTTATTTTATTTACCGGTGAGATTTGGGTAGCATTAGGAAATTTCTGTATGCATTGTAACTAATTCTTTGTGCTTTTATTCATGTATGAGGTGATCATGCAAGTTATTTAATTTATGTATGTTTTATGTCATGGTGCAACATTGTGTGATCACTTAGTATCATGTTTAAGGATTAAAGCATGTAATATGGAATGGAATGAGATTCTTTGTGTAATGTGAAATGTTTAAATGATTTGATTTGTTTATGTGAAGCATGTAATTATGGACCTATTATTATGTGTTTATTTAATTATCTTATTTACTTAATGCTTGTATTTTAGTGGGAATTGAATCAAGGGAATTATTTTATTTTATTTAATTTTCGCGTGCGTAGGAATGATAAAAATTCAATAATCATTTCCTTTAAAAGTGACTTATTAGGGGTGATCGTGTGGATGTGTCCACCTTTCTACCTTAATATATAATATATATATTTGATGATCATGAATGCGATTTATTGAGCAAGTAGAGTTCTTTCGCGTTGATGTCGACCTAAGAGTATGTTACATTTCTAGGCAGAGAAGGAGGATGGCTAACAACGATGCTTTAGCTGCTGCTATTAGGCTACTAGTTGAGAACTTGAACCAAAACCGCAATGATAATCCTGATCCTGCGGGTGAGATGTTTAAGAAGCTTGCTAAAGTTAAGCCACCATATTTTGAGGTAGGTGGAGACCCAACTTTTCTAGAGAATTGGGTTAGGGAGTTTGATCAGATTTTTGCTACTTTAAATTACCCTGAGAATATGAGAGTGGATCAAGCTGCCATGTATTTGAAGGAAGAGGCAGATATTTGGTGGAGGGATAATGGAAATGTGCTTCGTGCTGAGGCTAATTTTGGTTGGGAGACTTTCAAAACCAAACTTAGGGAGAAGTTCTATCCACCATTCTTAAGGAAACAAAAGGCTCAAGAGTTCATCAATTTGCAAATGAACAATATGTTGATTACTGAGTACTATAACAAGTTTATGAACTTGTCGAGGTTTGCTCCTGAAGTAGTGCCTACTGAGGAGTTGAAGGCTCAAAGGTTTGAGCAAGGTTTAACTAAGCAGTTACAAAAGGACTTGGCTGGAAAGACTTTTAAGACTCTTGATAAGGTGTATGGGAGAGCAGCGCACCTGTATAGTTTGAATGTCAGGAGTGCACCGGAGGGTGGGAGTGTTGGAGAAAAACGTAAGGATTTTGGAAATTTGAGTGACCAAGGTAACTCCAAGAAGCAAAGAAACGAGAATTTCCAGAATAGGAATGTTCAAGATAGTGGAGGATCATCTAGACCTAATGGCCAAGCTGAGAGGCATTACAATTGCAAGAGATGTGGCAAGGATCATCTTGGAAAGGATTGTGATGGGAACTTGGTTATGTGTAGATTTTGTAACAAGAAAGGTCATAGGGAGTTTGAGTGTTTCTCCAAATTAAAACAACAAGGGAATAGGAATAAGTTTACTCCAATAAGCAATCAAGGAAGGAATTCGAATGGTCATAATGGGAATGGAAAGAACGTAAATGTTGACAACAACAACTCCGGGAATCAAGGAAAGAATGTCACTCCAAGTCGTTTGTTTGTGATGAGCAAAACGGAAGCTGAAAGGTCTTCTAACGTTATCACTGGTAACTTTTTTATTCATTCTATTTCTGTTAAAGCTTTTTTTGATTCTAGAGCCACCTATTCTTTTATTTCTAATTCTGTTGTGAAACAATTAGGACTAGTTGAACCAAATTCGATTGACTTGCTTATTAGTTTGCCTACGGGTGAGGTTGTGAGGTGCACCAAGATACATAAGGGTTTACCTTTGAGGATTGGAGAGACTGATTTTCCACCTGATTTTATAGAATTTGAGTTGGGTGACCTTGATGTCATTTTGGGAATAGATTGGTTGACCACTTATAAAGCTAAGATTGATTATGAGATACAGAAGGTTTATGTAAGGGGTCCTTTGGGAGAGACTGTGTCTTACAGACGTTTTGGGAAACCAAATGGTATTGGGATTATTTCTGCGATGAAGTTGTCGAAACTTGTAAGTAAGGGGTGTCCTTTGTTCTTTTGTTGTGTGCAAGACTTGGAAATGAGTAGTAAGGTGGATGTGGAAGATGTTCCAATTGTGAATGATTTTTTGGATGTATTTTGTGAAGGAGAAAGATAGGAGCATGAGATTGTGCATTGATTATAGGGAGTTGAAATAATGTGACAATAAAGAATAAGTACCCACTACCCAGGATCGATGATTTGTTTGATCAATTGAAGGGATCTAGTGTGTTTTCCAAGATTGATTTACGTTCGGGGTATCATCAATTAAGAATGGCTGATAAGGATGTACCTAAGACTGCTTTTAGGACTAGATATAGGCACTATGAGTTTACAGTTATGCCTTTTGGGTTGACCAATGCACTTGCAATCTTTATGGACTTGATGAATCGAAAATTCCATGAGTATTTAGATAAGTTTGTGGTTGTTTTTATTGATGATATTTTAGTATACTCGAATACTGAGGAAAAACATGAGCCCTTGGGAGCCGAGGATTATACGAGAAAGAGATATCCAGAGTTATTTAATGAGGTGAGTTACGAGGGCGTAACTCTTGTTCTTTAAGGGGGGTAGAATGCGTATAACTTCGCGCTTTTTGCCCTATTTTATGCTATTTTATGGTGTTTTTCATGCTTTTCATAGCTATTTTATTATTTTCGCATCTAGTGAAGTACGTAAATTGGAATGGTGATAAGTCATTAGTGTCGATATTATGACACAATTGGAATTCCAGCAACATAATTTTGAAATGGCTTTATGCAAAGGTTTTGCAATTTAAGGGATTTTGTGCTAAGTTTCGGGACGAAACTTTTTTTAAGAGGGGTAGATTGTATTACCCCGTATTTTTAAAATATATTATTAATGAAATTATATTTTATTCATCATATTTATTTGTATTTTTTTTGGATTTAATTTCAAAAGTTTCAAATTATTTTTGGGGTTGATAAACGATTTATTACAAAGAACTTTTTATGAACCTTCCTTCTATAATTTATGTCTAACAAACAAACCAAACCCACTTTTAATTTCTTAATTGACCCATTAATTTTATGAGGCCCAATATCCCTACTCACCCTACACAACTCTGTCCTATAAAAACTCCATACACCCCCAAAATTTTCCCCACACAAAAGGTAAGTCTTATTTTCTTTCTCCTTTTTTTTTATCAATTTGTGTAATTATAATTATTGATTTATGGGTTTTGATTTTATTATTTGAAATTAATTTAATTAGTATCAAATTGTATTTTGATGATTAAACTTTATAATTTCAGATTTTATAAATGTCATAATTTTCAGATTTTGTAAATTTTATAACCTAGGTTTTTCTAATTTTTAAAAATCATGATTTTAGGGTTTTTATGAACAATTGATTTTAGGGCTTTTATAGCGGGAAATACAATTTACTCATCCTAAGTAACAAGAAATGTAACTCAAGGGGCACTGATGTAATTTCGGTCATTTAAGCTAGGGGTAAAAATGTCAAAAGCATATTTGACATTAATGGATGAGTTTTCAGCCGTTAACGTTATTTTTGAGGTGAGAAAAGTTAGGGTTTGTTTTTGGTTTTCGAATTCAACAAAGATAGTGTGAATGGAAGTAAGATAGTGGGTGAGATTTTGAATTCAGGTGTAACAGTGGTGTCGCCGGGAATCTGAATTACAGGGGGAGCTTGGTGGTAGCTGCGTGAGTTCCAAGTCGTTGGTGTTGGCCAATTTCCGGGTTTGCGAGCTCCAAATCGTGGTTTTTGAAGGTCAGTTGTTGATGTACCTGTGTTGGTGTTAATTGATTTGATGAGTAAATTTGATGAGTAACTTCAATTCCTAAAGTGTGAAGTTAATTAGATGAGTTAATTTGATGACATTGATTTGATGAGTAACCTCAATTCCTAGCCATTGCTAGAATTGGTTTTATTGTTAACATTTATGAATGTTATGAATGCCCTATTGTTGTTTGGTATATTTGTAAATTGTAGTGAAAATCGAAATGTGTAAGCTTACTACATAAAGTTAGTAAGTTCATTCATTACCTGAATTTCAGAATTTCCATTTCAGAATTTTTGAAATGGTAGCTAAAGTGTATGTTATCTAAGAAACTCATTGCCATTGAAGATGGAATATGCATCTCTGGTATAGGGTTGTGTTGTTATTGACTCCATTGGATTGTTTGTCGATGAAGATGCAATATGCATGTCAGTCGTGATTGTTATGTGTTCATTGATTTTTTGTAATAAGTTGTTGTATACCTTTCGGTAGGTTGTTGAAAGCTGTGGTGATGAAGGATCGACACCCATTGGTCCCTGAAATGTTTCAGGTATCTTAAATATTCTATGTAATGACGGTGATTGTTTATGATACATTTGGAATCGTTTGTCATTAAAGCATGCATTGTTATTTACAGGATGATAATTCGACAATTGGTGGAGTCGTAAAACGCAAAGGCAAAGTTCTTAAGGAATTGAGTAAGCCTGGGAGGCGGGTAAGAAAGTTGTTTGATCCTTTTTTATGTTGTAATGTTTATTGTGATGCAACCTAAGGTTGATTTTTATCAATTGTCGGGTTGAGAGTTTTGGACGGATATGTCAAACATTTGATGAGCAACGACAAGGATGGGTTAGGGAAATGGGGTTTGGGAGCCTATTAAATCTTGTTAAGATGTATCTTCCTAGGCAGTTGGGATACTGGCTAATGACACGAATTGATCCGTTTGGTAAGGTACTAATTGCTCCTGATGGGTTGCGTATGAAGTTGTACCCTAATCAAGTTCATTGGGTTTTGGGGATTCCCAACGGTGGCAAGGAAATACCAACTTGGAAAACATTAAATAAAGAAATGAAGGAGAAGGTGATGCAAATTCAGAAACAGTATGGGAAGACATGGGTGACTAAATCAAACCATGGTGGTAGGATGTACACGTTAAATGGTATTCCGGTGACTTCAAAAGTATTGAAGCGGTTAGAAGGGCGGTGGGAGGTACATGAGGAGGAAGAGTTCAAGACGTTGTTTCTATTAGTTGTTTTGGAGATGATATTAACTCCAACACAATCTCCTCGGTTGGCTTCTGATTTGGTTCTTGCGCTTTGTTGTGCTGTATAAGCTGCTGAGTATGATTAGTGTGAATTAGTGCTAGAAAAGCTGATGGCTAGTGTCATGTCATTTGCACGTCGGTTTTACCGTGAAGGCTATGCTGGTGGTTGTGGCGGATGTGTAATTTTTATAGTGGTAACTCCCGTAATTTGTGTTTCAAGTTTATTTTTTGGTTGATGTGAACAATTTTTGTTAATACTAATGATAGTGAAATTGCATCTTGAATAGGTTTTCTACCTTGACAGGCTGCGTAGGGAGCCAGTTAGGTGGGGTGTGTTCCCTAGATTGAAGGTGTGGAACATGAAACAGATATGGGCTGCTAGCAAGCTAGATCGGCCAAATACGGCCGAAGACTTTGGACATATTGGGGTAGGTGATATTCAATTTGGGTGGTCCTTACCATTAATATAGTTTGGTTAGTGCTTAATTTTTGTAAATGTATGTATGTTAATGTGGGAATGTGCTTAATATTTAAAGTGTTTGGATATTGTAATTACTCTTGAGAATGACATCTGTTCATGTCGCACAGGTGTTGGATGTTGCATATGGTGAGACTCATCCAAAAGATGCCAGAGATAGTAGTGGACTAGGAATCCAAGATGCTTCTTCTCTGTATGTGCCGTATGTTCCGAAACGTAGAGCACGACGTCGATACAACAAGAAGAAGAAAGTTGAAAAGGAATCCACACCTAGTTTTTCTAACATGGATGAAGATGAACCTGATTTGGTTGACACTAGGGTAGTTAAGAAATATTGCAGTAGTAGATAAACAATGATAATAACTCTGACAACATTTCAGCAACACCAACAGAGGCTCATACATCTGGGGTTCATTCATCTGAGTATTACGGCAAATATCATGAAAACGGTGGAACACAACCTAGTCCCCTAATGGATGTGTTTGCTAGGTTTGTTCTCGGTTCTGAAAATTGTACGCAAAAGTTGAAATTGTTGAACTTCTTTATTTATGACCCCTTGTTCTTCACAGGTGGATCTCAACAGATGCTTTGTCCCTGCTAACATCCCTGGTATGTATACATGTAATATTGCTTGTCATGTGTATGTAGTAATTGTAATATTTTGTTGCATCGTGTTTATTGATCACTTTGACTTTATATGTAAGCTTTCGAAATGGGCAACTAGTTCTTCTTGTAATTGGCACCAAAGAGAGTTCCTTCCAGGACTTGTACAGGTGAAGCAGTTAGGTTTCAGTTACTTCCCCGTTTACATTGAAGCTCCACAGATTTCATTGTTTTTTTTTTTGTCGTTGTCCTTTTCCAGCGAGAAGTCGTGTCTTTCATCGGAGGGAGTGAATCAGTGTCAGCGACGCAATCATCCATTATGCGTTTTATGGAGGACAAAGGGTCCCTCGTCCTTGTGGTTGTATCAGAGGTATATTTTTGTATTAGTTACGTAACATTTGTTATGGAGCATTTTTTAGTGTGGATTGAAGTTTATTTTGGTGGTATGTTCAGCTGCATCGGGAACTAGTTGTTGGTGCTGATGCCTTGGGTGAAAATCTTTCGCCACCCATATTGTTCAGGATCTGTGTTGTTTGTAAAGCAGTCCCATGTTCTGAGTACTTGTTCACAGTGTTGGATTCTGTGTCAGCAAGTCCTTCCAGAAGTCAAAGACGGTAAGGTATATATTTAGTAGTAGTGGTGTTACGATTTTGGCAATTGTGAGTATTGAAATGTTGTTGTTTCTGCAGATTCATCTCGCGAGACAAATGGAGGATGAAATCCACAAAAGTTGTTTGCAAGGCTTAACTTTTTGCCAACTAACGAGAAACCTTATTCTTTTATGTAACAATAACTTATAGGTGACATTAATTTCAACAAAATCATGTAACATTATTTGACTACTGTTAGAAATTGTGAATATTATGTTCTTAGGTCCAAAATTTAGGACCTGAATTTGTATGGCTTACCTTTAGAGGGCCTTCTGTATGTTTTTTGTTTTGCATGAACAATTTAGCAGATGTGCAAATTTTGCATAAGGGCCCAATTTAGAATAAGGGTGGACTTAAGGTAATGGGGCATATTTAGCATATGGGCCATTTTTGCATAAGGGTCCAATTTAAAAGAAGGGTGGATTTAAGATAATGGGGCATATTTAGCATATGGGCCATTTTTGCATAAGGGTCCAATTTAGAAGAAGGATGGATTTAAGATAATGGGGCACATTTACCATATGGACCATTTTTGCATAAGGGTCCAATTTAGAAGAAGGGTGGATTTAAGATAATGGGCATATTTACCATATGGGCCATTTTTGCAAAAGGGTCCAATTTAGAAGAAGGGTGGATTTAAGATAATGGGGCATATTTAACATATGGGCCAATTTTTCATATGGGCCAAATTTTATGGGGCAAATTGACATTTTATAATTGTAAATATTTTGTGTTTTTTTGTTAAAGCAAAGTGATGCTAATGAATGCAACATATGAAAACAGTTACAATTGTGTGTTATTTTCAATTTTTTTTTAAAAGTAAAGCAAGTTGATAATCTATATGACCAAAAGTAAGTTAGATGACCAAAAGTTACCACAAAATACTGCACCACAACATATCAGATCAATACTCCTTACATCAAGAGTTTATATTACATGACCAAAAGTAAGATTAAGGAGATGAAAAGTGGTGCAACCCTACAGTTTTAACAAGTCTAGTAGTAGATAACATAGTTTTGAAAATCTAATAAAACAAAAGTCCAACAACACACAGATGATTAACATAAGTTTTTGAAACCCAAAATACTGCGAATGCTACCTGTTTCAGGGTTTTTTGTGAACTCCTCGGATACTGGTCGCGTTCTCCTGATAATGAGACTCGGACACCTGCAAAACAACGAATATTCCGTTTATCGGAATATTCGCCTCCGACGATCAAGTTAGAGATCGGAAATCGGAAGAGCTAGAGAGAGAAAGTCGAGAGAAGTTGGAGCTCTTTAATGCTCTATTTTTATGTTATGTCACAATCCACTCCTCCCATCATAAATGATTGGGGTATTTATAGGGGTGGGAACATGTGCCCCTCTAGGGTTTGTACCCTAGAATTCTGTGACGTGATTGGCTGCGCAATCAGGGGCCGCCACGTGTCATGGGGGGGCGCCGTTTTACGGCTTTCAAGGTTTTCCTCGGGATTTGGGCCTAATGTAATAAAGGCATGTTTCTCTTTCTGATGTTGCATTACTTGTTTGGGGACAGCTGACACGTGTCACCCTATTAGGAGGACACGTGTCGCCCTCTCATAGGGCCATGTGTCGCCCTCTTATTGGGCCATGTGTCGCTATGAGATTGGGCCACGTACTTGGGGTATTTTTACCCTAAACATTTGCCCCTCAGAGGGGGTGGCTCGTACACTTACTGGCCGCCTCCTCTAATCCTCCATCTGGACGTCCATGTACTCTGGGTTGGGTTTACCTCCCATCTGCCCTGGACGTCCATATACTTTGGACTCAAAGTTCTTTTTACTACCTGGACGTCCGTACATTCTGCTCTGGACGTCCTCATAGTCTGGAGTGAGCATGTCTTCTTGCTCATTTGGACGTCCATACTTAGGACTGGACGTCCTCATACTCTGGGAGAGGCTTATCTCCTGGTTCATCTGGACGTCCACATACTTTGGACTGGACGTCCTCATACTCTAGGAGGAGCTTATCTCCTAACTACCTAGAGCGTCCACAGCACTTGAAATGGACATCCTCGTTTTTTGGTCTGCACGTTCTCATACTCTGGGAGGAACCTATTTCTTAGCTACCCAGAGCGTCCACTGCATTTGAAATGGCTTGGACGTCCTTCTATTTTGGTCTGGACGTTCTCATACTCTGGGAGGAGCCTATTTCTTAGCTACCCAGAGCGTCCACTGCATTTGAATTTGATTGGACGTCCTTGCTTTCAGGCGTACTCCCTGGTACTCCCACCATGTTGCGTACGTCTGACATCTCCCTTTGGACTAAACGTCTGGGAATTGGGCGGACGCATTTCCCTCTTTAGATATTTTGAGAGTTTTGGAGACTTAGTGTTGAAGGTGTAAATCTCTTGAATTTTGTGATTCAATTCACTTTGACGTGCCGTCAATTGTCCGTTTGGATTTCCTCATAAGTTAACAGAATCCTAACTTCATCCGTCTCTTTCTTCGAGTAATTTCTCAAGGAGTTACCGTTTGAATGTTTTGGGCGGGAAAGGTGGTTTTACCATTTTGCCCCCATAAATTCACTCTATAAATATGGGAGGTGAAATCTCATTTTCACACTTTACTCAATTGTGATTTCTAGAGAGAAGGCAGAGCATTCTAGTGAGAGAAAGTTTTTTCCCCCTTAATCTTCAAGAGCGCCGCCGTGAGTTTGAGTTTTTCGGGCATTTTTTGAGTTTTCCGGTCAATCTTCAAGGACACCAAGAACACTTTCAAAGTTTTCAGAACGTATAAAGGTAGGCCGTCTACACTTCCTTCTTTTATCTTTACTTGTATTTTTTTTTCATTTCAATTCTGGATCCATACTCGGCTTCGTCCGACTCTCCTCATGAGGCCAGCCGTTGGCCTAGGACTGAGGAGTCTAGAGTGGACGGAGAAGAGTTGTCTCCTCCTTGGAGTGAGTCTATGTCTGGTGCGTACGTACTCACCCCCACTTATTCTTCTCTGTCCCCACAGGCAATGGCTTGAACAATGCGTACGCGTGAGCGTCATGCAGCCAGGAACCCAGACGGTAGTCTGGTTCACCCTAGGGTCCCTTATGACCCGAGCAACCCTAGTACAATGGAGGTGGAGACTACCTCCACCACACAGACAACAACCGCCTCCACTGACTCCCATCATTTGGCCGTGGAGGTTACATCTTCGTTCGAGGAGCGCCAACAAGCTCAGGGCGCCTCGTCCGCACCAGCTCCGGAACTTAGGTTCCCCCAATTCGCCAGCACGGTCATGGATGAGGCCGAGCTGGTACTTTGCCAAGACCATCCCACTCGATCTGGGGCGGACGCTGCTGGTTCATCCGTCCCCTCTTCCTCTCAACCTCTGCTCTAACTGGGCAGAGCGGACAGACCTAGGACGGGAATCTCAATCAGAGAACTGTCCGCTCTGCCTATTCGCAACACCCCTCCTTCGGGAAATGAGGCGGACGCTGCCAAAGATAAAGGCAAGCGTCCGTTAGTTGAGGAGGACGTTCCTTCTTCCATGGGCGTACTCAGCTCAAGAGGCCGAAGCTCGGCCGAGGCAGCAGACCTGGATAGGGTGCTGTCTTCAGAATTCGGGAGTGCCCCTTCTCACCAAATGGAAGAAGAAGTTGAGAAAGAGGCCGCAGGTGAGACGGCCGAAGGCGAGGCGGCGGCCGAAGAGAACGTCGCCAACATCGACAACTTTAGAGACCCGTACGCCTGTACGGTGGGAGAGACGGCCCTGAAGTTCTTGGACCACAAATTTGAGAAGTTCAAGGCATCCTTCCATCTTGGGGGATTTGAGATACAACCCCCTAGGAAGTCCATTGTCGTGGTCTCCTGGGAGGACGAGAAGCCGCGCAAAAGGGCATTTTGCATATATAGGGCCGCCCTGGATGTGGGCCTTCGCTTCCTACTTCACCCCTTCGTTCGGACTCTGCTGGACGAATATGATATTTCTCTTTTCCAACTGACGCCAAACAGTTGGTTAAACATTTTTGGATACTTAGTGACGTGCATCTGCAAAGGCTTTAAGCCAGATTTTGCCGTCTTCTGTGAGATGCACTCACTTACAAGGCTGGAGAAGGACACGGACGGTTGGCTCATCTTGAGTTCAACCAAAGACTACATGGTGGTGGTCGGCCGTGTCAGTAAATGGAGGGACTGGAAGCACCGTTTCTACCGCATTAAGACTAAGGACGCGGAGTTCAACTTGCGGATGAATAAGTGCAACCCTGAGCCTATCTAACTCGGACGCGGGGATCACAAGCCCGACAAGCCACCCGTCCATCCAAGCCAAGAGTACCAACTTGAGTACTTCAGAGTGAACAGGGTCAAGCAAGGTAACAAGACTTTACGCGTTCCTCGCCACTGGGTTCCTCTATCCAGTTGGCTTAAGGACTCTACTTTTATGTCTGCATACGGCCTGTACCAGAACTTGCCCCAAGGTGGACGTCTAGATATAACTCTTTGTACGCATATGAATTTCCCTTAGAAAATTATTCTAACACTTTTTCTTCTTCTTTTTGTAGCGGAGGCGTACGCTATGCTTGACCCAGAGCAAAAGGGTGAAGTTGAGATGTCTGAGATCGACTTGGCCAGGTACAAAGCTCATCAAAAGATGTACGAGCAAGCCAAGGAGGTAAATACTTGTCTTAATCTTTTAAGTCTTTCTTTTCTCATTGTCCGTCCTGCTGTATTGGGAGGAGCCTGCTTCCTGAGTTTGCGCGGACGCATTTCGTCCGTTCAGGCATATTGGAAGGGAGCTCCTTCCCAAATTCATTCGGACGCTGAGGCGTTCTTTGCCTTGTACCGTCTCTCTAACAACTTTACTTGTGTATTTGACAGTCCTCTTCCACCCCAAGGGCACGAAGGAAGCAGCCGGCTTCTTCAACTCCGGATGTGAACGCATCTAAGAGAAGGAAGACGGTCGCCACCAAGACTCCTTCGAAATCAGCGGCCAAGGCAAAGTCGCAGACTGCTACAACGCAGTCCAAAGGAGAACAGCCCCGGCTGACACAAAGCGGGGTCTCCAAGTCCGCGGATCCTGTAGCTGATCAGGTTTGTCATACGTCCGTCCCGTTGGACGATGGGGGTAAGTCGTCCCCAGTAAAAACGACCGGCCCCATATCGACTCTGCATGTCTAAGTAGTTAAAAAATCTGACTAGCTAAATGCCAGTCAGTCGGCCAGTGACGCTGCTGGCCGCCCCGAAAATGAGGGGGACGCACCACCGCCACCCCCTTTTGTCAACCTATCTCCTCCAAGCTTCTCCACTGGTTAGTCCCTCTTCTTTATTCTTGTACATTTTACTTGTACTTGTAAATTTTGGCTAACTCTTTGTGTACGGTCGTCCACAGATATCTCAGAGGAGATGCAAATGAGGTTGCCCGACCAGTCACTGATTGGCGCAGACAGGAAGGCCATGCGCGAGGCCATGGTTCGCGCGGTTCCCCAAGCGCAGCGTGACAAGCTGTGGGGAATCAATGAGGGCTTCCTCGGCCCCATGCTAAACTGCAGTGCCGAGTTTCGTTTCCATTTCATTACTCTTTCTTTCCAACACTTAGCATTTTTCTTGTCATTTGACTAAGTTTTCTTCTTCTGTCCGCAGCTCTTCCTCCGCTTGAACGCCTTCCTTGATTGGAAGGACAAAGAAAACGAGCGGCTGAAGCAGGCTTGGCTCGAGATCCGGAAGGCCGAGGATGCAGTAATTGGGACGGCCGCCGTCCAACGGGTGCACTTTGAGACCCTGATAACCGCACTGGCCGACAAGGCGGCGCGGCAAACAGAAGACCTGGTCAAACTGGGCAAGGCACTTCAAGAAGAGTCCTTGGCCAGGGAGGCCATGAGGGTTGAAAGGGATGAGGCCTTCCTTGAGAAGGAGAAGTGGAGGCTGGGCTTCGAAGCGTCTGAGGCCTTGAAAAGTGAGCTGAAGTTGGCCCAGACCAACCTTAAGTCTGCTTTGGACGAAGCGGACGCGCTGAAGGCCGAGGTTGAGGCCTTGAAGAAGTCCGTTTCAGACTATGCTGAGCAGCTTAAAGCTCCTTGGCCGCCCAGCGCGGAAGAAGTTGTCCGCATCGAGCAGAACGCTGAAGATCGGCTTAAGGGGTTTTTCTTTGATGCCTTTGAGCTGATGGTAGACGATGGTGAAGCCGCTTACTACGAAGAGCGCTTCAAAAAGCGTCTAAACTACGTCTGCCTCAGAGAAGAGGCAAAGAGGGCCGGCCAGCCTCCTCCAAAGCTGGTAGTTACTTCTCCTGAGTCCGGAGAGGAAGAGGAAGAAGGAGATGAGAAGGAGGAGGTGGACGGTGGCGCCGCTCCGGTCAAGGATGCCAAGGTTGCGGAGGAGCCTGCCAAGGACAATACGGCTAAATAGAGCTCAGGTCCTCCAGCAACCGTCTGCTTAGCTTTCAAGCTTTTCCTTTTATCAGCTTTCGTTGTACTTAGCTCGTATTGTACTTTTTTTTTGTTCTTATTTTGAGGCCGCTTGTTTGAGCGGTTTTGTAAACATTTCCGGCCGCCTTTTGAGCGGTCTTATCAATGCAAATTTTGTCCGCCTTTTGAGCGGTTCTTTAATTCTGTTTTATACTTAGCAATTTTTTGCAATGTTGTGCTTTTTAAATGCTTTTCGTATGATCCTAGGGGTGTGCCCCTTTATTCGGTGTTCGCCTAGTCCATTCTCTAAGGTGTTTGATTAACTTGGTAGTTCTTATGCCTTAAAGGGTATGAAGACTAGCAAGTTAATCAAATCATAGTAATGATTGCCCTTGGACTAGGTGAAGCACCGAATCAATTTAAGTGGCCGTTTAGCTTTCTTTGTATGAGTCGTCCGTTGAAACTATCGCTCGGACGTACCCTAGAAATCCTTAGTATTATCTCAACTTAGATATTCCTGGCTCGGCCGGGCTAAATTCCTAGGTATGCCCTTGCCCTATTTGTAAAGGACACTTGTTTTAAACAAGTTCAGAATACCTTGCCTCAATCGTCCACCTTGAATTGAAGCAGACGCTTTTTTTTTTTTTTTTTTTTTTTTTTTGTGGCCGAGTTGCTTCTTTGGAAGCAATCTTGCTTCCTTTTTTACTTCGGCCACTCAGTAAGACTTTGATAAGCCGTGTTGCTATGTTGGAAGCAACTTAGTAAGTGACTTCACTCGGCCTTTCATCACAAATCATAATATGCAAATAAAAATAAGCAAAATAGCAAAATAGTTTAACAATGCTTGACTTTTTCATTAATTTGTCAAAATTACATTGTTGTGGCCGTATGGCTTTGATTACATGGCTCAGTCAGTAGACCTAGCTGTGTATACAGCTTTTTGGCTAAGTACTTAAAGAGAAAAACTTAAACATGATATCTCTTCAGATTGTTAGTGTTCCATGTCCGTGGGATTCGACGGCCATCAATTGCTTCAAGGCGATATGTGCCGTCTCGGACTTCTTCCCTGATTCGGTACGGCCCCTCCTAATTTGGAGTCAACTTGCCGCCTTCATTGGCACGGCCAACAGCTTCCATTTTTCTCAACACTAAATCCCCCATCTTTAGCGGCCGTTTAGACACTCAGCGGTTATATGCCCTTGTCATCCTTAAGCGATATATTTCATGCCTAAGCGTCGCATTGCCCCTAGCTTCTGGAAGGAAGTCTAGAGCGGTCTTCATGGCCTCCCAATTGGCCGACTCATCATAAAGCAGTACCCGCAAAGTGGGCTCGTACATTTCAATTGGGAGTACAGCCTCAGCTCCATAGACCAAAAAGAATGGAGTCTCCCCTGTTGAACTCTTTGTTGTTGTCTGTATGGACCAACGCACATTAACCAACTCATCTGCCCATAGGCCGCCTGCCTTTTCAAGCTTGCGCTTGATTCCATTTGAGATCAACTTGTTATAGGCCTCAACTTGACCATTGGCTTGTGGTCGGCCGACTGAGGCAAAACAATAAGTTATGCCTTGGTCCCCCAACCATTCCTTGATTTGGCACGTCTCGAACTGAGGTCCGTTGTCGAATACCATTGACTGAGGCACCCCATACCGAGTGATTATGCTTTTCCAAATGAAGGCTGACACATCCGTCCATTTAATGCCCCGGACGGCCTCAGCTTCAACCCATTTAGTGAAGTAGTCCACTGCCACCAGTACATATCGTCTCTGGTCGGATGCAGGTGTATACGGCCCCAAAATGTCCATGCCCCATTTAGCAAAAGGAAGCGGATTGCTGATGGCTGATAGACTATTTGCTGGGCGATGAATAAGAGTTGAAAACCTCTTGCACTTGTCACATTTTTTCACCATTTGCATGGCGTCCGTCTTTAACCTCGGCCAGTAATATCCCAAATGTGTCGCTTTTTCAGCTAAGGCTCGTCCTCTAATATGTGAGCCACAATGTCCCTGATGAAGGTCGTCCAACACATCATGCCCTCTTTCAGGAGTTATGCATTTAAGATAAGGCTTCACAAAAGCTTTTTTGAATAGTTCCCCATCCTTCATCTCGAACCAGGCCGCTCTCCTTTTCATTAGCCAACTCTATTTTGGGTCGTCCGGAAGTATTCCATCCCTTAGATATGAAATAATTCCGTCCATCCAGGTTGAACTTCTATCTATTATCTGAACGGGCTCAGCATCAATACTCCTTTTCTCTTTTACTTCCCAAAACACTGATCTTGGAGTATCACATGATGCCTAGGAAGCCAATTTGGAGAGCGGGTCCGCTTGATGATTATCTGAACGAGGAACTTGTCTGAGAGAGAAATGTTCTAGGCACTCGGCCTCATCCTTCACTAGCTGCATGTACTTCATCATGGCCGGCTCCCTAGCTTCGAAGCCACCATTGACTTGGTGGACTATTAGCCGGGAGTCCGAGCATACTTCAACTTTGGTTGCCCCGGCCGCTTTACACATCCTTAGGCCGGCCAACAATGCTTTGTACTCAGCTTCATTGTTTGACGCTTGGAACTGAAATCTCAATGCATACTCATACTTGTCTCCTTCAGGAGATTCACATATAATACCAACACCACACCCGGTCGTTGCTGCACTACCATCCACAAACACTTTCCAAACCTGGTCCCTGGCCGGCTGAAGGTCAGGCCGTGTCATTTCAGCCAAGAAATCCGCAAAAGCTTGCCCCTTAATTGCCTTTCTTGGTTCAAACATAATGTCAAAGCCCTTGAGCTCCAAAGCCCACTTAAGCATCCGACCACTTGCTTCTAATGTTGAGAACGACTTCTTCAAGGGTTGGTCTGTATAGACCACAATTGAGTGTGCCAAGAAGTACGGCCGCAGCTTCTTTGATCCCATATACAAGGCCAGGACAAATTTCTCAATTGGTGGGTACTTAAGCTCAGCATTGTGAAGTACATGGCTGATAAAATAGACTGGGACCTGGTGGCCGTCCTTCTCAGCAAGGAGGACGGCACTTAGAGAATGTTCAGAGATGGCAAGATAAATGAATAACTTCTCATTCCTGAGCGGACTGACGAGGCGAGGCAATGTATGCAAGTGACTTTTCAACTGTACGAATGCTTCCTCAGCCTCCTATGTCCACTCGAACATGGCTTTCTTCTTGATGGTTTGGAAAAAGTAACGACACTTATCCCCTAACCTTGACAAAAATCTTCCAAGGGCTGCTAAACAGCCGGTCAGTCTTTGCACCTCCTTAATTGTTCTTGGGGACTTCATGTCAAGGACGGCTTGAATTTTTTCAGGGTTGGCCTAAATTCCACGTTGATCAATCAAAAATCCAAGAAACTTGCCGGACTCAACACCAAATACACACTTCTTTGGATTTAACATCATCTTATGCCGCCTGAGTTCGGCGAACGTTTCTCGTAAGTCCTTGAGATGGTCGGCCGGCTCTTTTGACTTGACAATCATGTCATCAATGTACGCCTCCATGTTCCGGCCGAGCTGGTCTCTAAAGACTGTGTTAACAAGCCTCTGAAAGGTAGCAGGGGCGTTCTTGAGGCCGAATGGCATAACTTTGTAATAATACAACCCTGCTAGGTCACAAACGCCGTCTTTTTTGATCTTCTTCCCACAAGGGAATTTGATGGAATCCGGAGTATGCGTCCATAAAACTCATAAGGGCGTGTCCGGCCGTAGAATCAACCAAACGGTCAATCTGGGCAAGGGGAAGCTATCCTTAGGACACGCCTTGTTCAGATCCGTGTAGTCCACGCACATTCTCCAAGTCTCATTCGGCTTCTTTACGAGAACTACATTAGCCACCCAATCTAGGTAGAAGCATTGCCGAATGAAACCGGCGTCCAGCAGCTTTTTCACCTCTGCTGCGGCCGCCTGATTCCTCTATTCTCCGTGATTCCTCTTCTTCTGGCGGACAGGCTTTATCAAAGGATTCACGGCCAACTTGAGTACGGCCAGGTCAGGACTTATCCCTGGCATTTCACTAACTTCAAATGCAAACACATCTTTAAACTCCCTTAACAGTTGAACTAACTCATCCCCAAGCAATCCCAAAGCTATAGTGCCAACACTAACTGCCCGTTCTGGGTGGTTGGAGTCAAGCACTATATCCTGGTGGCTGCCGGCCGGCTGGGGCCTCAACTCATCTGGCCGGCCAACAGTCATTAATTGCTAGGCTTCTTCTGTCCTGGCCGCCTTACGCTTCTGGCCGACCTGGTATGCTGGGAGTGAGGTTCCTTCTTCCTTTGGCTCGGACAGTCTTGGATCGCCCGCTGTTGGCTTCACAGCCAACTGATTACATTCCTTGGCCATTTTCTTACTTCCTTGAATTGTTCCAATCTTACCGTCCGACCTTTCAAACTTCAACAACATTAAGTGGGGCACTATGACCGCCTTGGCTGCATTCAGAGTGGGACGGCCAAGAATGACGTTATACCCGGTTAACTCTTTGACAACTAGGAAACGGACGACCATGTCTCTCCCTTCTCCCTTATTCCCGAAACGGATTGGAAGATCTATCTGTCCGACGGGATGAATGACATTTCCCCCAAATCCTATCAAAGGGTGAGTGATGTCCTGGAGAGCATCTTCTGGGAAGCTTAAATTCCTTAGGGCGGACAGGCTGATGATGTCGGCCAAACTGCCCGTATCAATCAATATTCGTCCCACCTTCAAATTTGCTATCTTCATGACAAAGACCATAGGATCATTGTGCAAAGCTCTGACCTCCCCACGGTCAGCCTCACTGATGATCACTTCAGGAAAAGGCTCGGCCTTAACGGCATCCGTTTGCATCACATTTGATAAATTTCAAGCGTCCTGCTTGATTCATTTCATGGTTGGGCCACCTGAAGCAAAGCCTCCTGATATTACGGCCATAAAACCTGAATCGGTTTTGTTCCCATCATCCTCTTTGTCATTTTCCTTATCACTTTGTTGTTTTTTCTCGGACGTGTTGTCTGTTCGTTTGTAGGTGAACTTGGACTTCGTCACATAAGGTTTCAACAGACCCTTGTCGGCCAACATATCCAACAGCATCTTCAGATTGATACAATCGTTCATGTCATGACCTACATCCTTGTGGTAATGACAATACTTGTTCTTGTTTCTGTACTGGGCCGAGCCTCTCAAAGGCTGAGGCTTCTCAAACTCAAACTTCTCTTTTATCTCCATCAAAATGGAGTAGCCATCCTTGTTGAACTCATACTGAGGCTCGTACGTCTTGTTTTTCTTTGACTAGGGTTGCTTGTCATCAGCTACCCAGATTTCTTTTCTTTTGTTTCCTTCTTTCTTTCGGCCGACCGAGTCTTGCTGAGAAGATTGCTTCTTCTCAGCCCCCTTGGTCGGCTGTTTTGATTTGCTGAGCGAACAAAAGTCCGCGGCCTCAATATAGGCTTCGGCTTCCCGCAATACACCTGCGTACGACCGAATCTTTTTTCTTACCAAATCAAACTTAAAACCATTATGCCTTAATCCCCGGAGAAATTCTGAGTATGCCATTTCGTCCGGGAGATTATGAATTTGGGCTTTTTCTTGGTTAAATCTTTGGACGTACGAACGTAGTCCTTCATTCTTTCCTTGGACAATTGTTGCCAAGTTGAGACTTGTCTTTCTTGGTGGGATGTTGTATGAGAAGTTTCCCACAAACAACAAACTGAGGGTAGTAAAGCAATTTATGCATCCGGCCGGAAGGCTGATAAACCAATCCTAAGCCACTCCCTTAAGAGTGGCCGGGAAGCATATGCACCATGTAGCATCATCTACACTTTGCAAGTACATCAAATTCTTGTACGAAGTAATATGTTCCTCTGGGTTGCCCGTACCATCATAGGCACCCACTAGTATACTCTTCACTTTTGCTGGTTGAGGGGACATTAGTATGTCTTGCAAAAACGGAGGCGGCTTATCTCCCAAATTCAACAAACGCATATGCCAGTCGATGGGCTGAGGCTGCGCGGACGTTCCAGCCAGGTAGGGAGCCTGGCCGAACACCTTGCCATACGGCCCATACTGCCCAAAGACCTGGGGAGTTGGTTGTATCAACCCGTTGAGTACTTGAGGGGGCTGATATTGTGATGGCTGAACTGGAATGGGAGTAACAGTGTGAGCGGCTTGGCTTCTGATGGAGACGGCCGTGTTGGTATATTGAGAGAAATCTTGGTTGGAGACTTCATTCGGCATGGTTAGGGTAGAGGCCGTGTCAGAATATGCGGCCCTCTCCCTTTGCTTGTGCCGAATGTAATCCCTTGCGTCCTTAAAACGCTGTGACGGCTCAGTCTCAACTCTTTTTGGCTGTCTGCCCCTCCCCCCAGCCGACTGTGTTTTCGCCAACAGACTAGAGAGATTGATCCGTGGGACTCGGGGAGATCTTCCATGCGGACGACGAAATGGAGTATTACCAGCATCAGTTGCATTGGTCTTGTTGTGTGTTTTCTTGGAAGTACCTCCTCCCCCTTTTTGTTGGTTTGAGGCCAACTCTTGGCGAAGCTTAGTCAGCTCGGCCATTAGGGTAGCTGGGGTAACAGGAGGTTGTTCGGCCTCTTGAAATGAGGCAGTCAAAGGATTGCTAGAATGTATGGTTGTATGTAAGTCTTCTATATATCCGTGCTCGCCTTGACGAGGACCAGTATTAGGTGTCTGACCATCTATTGCCATAACGGACGGGTATCCCCACAGACGGCGCCAAATTTTTCAGGGTTTTTTGTGAACTCCTCGGATACTGGTCGCGTTCTCCTGACAATGAGACTCGGACACCTGCAAAACAACGAATATTCCGTTT
Source organism: Chenopodium album (assembly GCF_948465745.1). Taxonomy (NCBI): domain Eukaryota; kingdom Viridiplantae; phylum Streptophyta; class Magnoliopsida; order Caryophyllales; family Amaranthaceae; genus Chenopodium; species Chenopodium album. Next base: position 24,087,909 of record NC_137853.1, on the reverse strand, counting down.
ATCGGAATATTCGCCTCCGACGATCAAGTTAGAGATCGGAAATCGGAAGAGCTAGAGAGATAAAGTATAGAGAAGTTGGAGCTCTTTAATGCTCTATTTTTATGTTATGTCACAATCCACCCCTCCCATCATAAATGATTGGGGTATTTATAGGGGTGGGAACATGTGCCCCTCTAGGGTTTGTACCCTAGAATTCCGTGACGTGATTGGCTGCGCAATTAGGGGCCGCCACGTGTCATGGGGGCGCCGTTTTACGGCTTTCAAGGTTTTCCTCGGGATTTGGGCCTGATGTAATAAAGGCCTGTTTCTCTTTCTGATGTTGCATTACATGTTTGGGGACAGCTGACACGTGTCACCCTATTAGGAGGACACGTGTCGCCCTCTTATTGGGCCACGTACTTGGGGTATTTTTACCCTAAACACTACCCGCATATGTGAAACATCAAAGATCAACTGAAGAACATGACCATGTAGATGGGATTGATATCTGCCAACTCAACCACAGCTTTCTCACCTTCTTCAATCTTCACACCGTCAACGACTTTACGCATCCCATGCTTGATCTCGCATTTGGTGATGATTTTGTTGTTGTAGCGGTTGCTGGTGGTGCTGCTAGTGCCTCTGTTCTTCTTGCTGTTCTTGCTGCATCTCTTGTACACAATCCTCATTTTCACGTCCCAAGCTTGACCATCCAAATACATGATAACTGGAGTCTGGTCCTTAAGTCCATGAAATTGCTCTCGAGCGAAGTCCAAAGGAATGTTCTGCATATAAAACACATCTTGTTTGAACAATTCCAAAGGCTTATTCAAGCTGCTCTAAATTAATGAAATGAAATCAAAGTAGTGACAAATGAAAACTAATGAATTGAAATCAAAGTAGTCACAAATGAAAATTAATGAAATGAAATAATTACATAAAACAATAATGACATAGGGCAGGATAGCCTAGCCCAATTCATGGGCCTGTTGTGGACCAATTTAAAAAAAAATGGAGATTAAAGCCTATTTTTATTAATGTAGTTAGTGTACTCAATCATAATGGCCTATAGTAATAATCAAGTTCTGTCAAAAGACCATTCCACTTGGTCGTTATACTAATTATATTTGCAGTAGTTCTATGTTTGAACATTATACTAATTCTGTCACAATAATATAGAATAAAATGCTAGTTCTGCTTTATTATTAAATGTGGACCTTCCCAATTAACATATATAATGATGAGGCCCAATTGGCCCATATATAATGTACTTAGATTAAAGCCTTATTATATTAGTTGTTTTTGGGCCTTGAGTTTTTGTCACTACTTAGGACATTATTTAGTAGGCCTAATATAGTAAAAAATCAGTACCTTTTGTTTTGGGTGGAGTTTCATTATTAAGCATAGTAAATTAGATTAAACTGTTTTCAAATAGTTATACATTGTTCCATTAGCTATAATTAAGGATTTACATAATACTATTATGTTTCCTAAAACAAAAAAAAAACAAAAAAAATTATAAAGAAAATTAAAAATCAATTGCCAACACATAGTCCCTGACACAAGGCAACTGAGTTAGCCCAAATTGTAGCCCTATTTAGTCCCTGACACATAGTCCCTGACTTGGGCTTCGGTCTGTCCACATGGGCTTGGGTTTTAGGCCCAACATTTTGCTGGTACTTTAGAATTTATATGCTTGAGTTCAGCTTTGAGGAGACCACATTTAGTTTATCAACATTCCTTTCTTTGGATTTGGGTTTTGACTTCAAAGTCTAAAAAGATTGTAGCCCAACATAGTAAATTGATTATCGTGGCTAAATTATATCTCCTTTATTTTCCTTTGTTAATTTCATTTCATTTCATATCATTTCATATCATGGTTAAAAAAAAAAAAGAATATCATGGCTAAAAAGATTATCATGGCTAAATTATATCTCCTTTATTTTCCTTTGTTAATTTCATTTCATTTCATATCATGGTTAAAAAAAAACATTATCATGGCTAAAAAGATAATTCATTTCATATCTTAGAATATTTGAGCCAAACATTATACGAAGTATAATCCAAAGATATAGCAATTCAGACCAAAGATATAGCTATGAAGCCTCTAGCAAATCAGTTACACTATTGGGCTGACAAATAGACAACAATTCACATAAGCCCATTGTTACTTATCAGCCCACTTTTGATGTTTGGGTTTTTATCTTTCTAGCATAATATGAAGTCATGAATTTAAAGCTTTCTATTCTAATCCTTAAATATGTGCTCTTTTATCTCATGTATTTTTCCACACTTCTATGGATAAGGAGAGTTATATAGCACCATTCTTGTCCCTAAATCGAGGGCATAGATATTTATATTTTGAAAAATAATGGATGATCTAGGTAACCTAAGTCCAAGAGTTTAACACACATAAGTAGATTAAAGGCACCAAAATGCCTTAGCTCTTAAGATCATAAACAAGCTTAACAACCATAAACAAGCTTAACAACCAAACACCCAAAACAGCAAAGTTGGTGACAAATTCAAAACACACACTACTTTAAATGACATAATTGAGGGTACATTGAAAATAAATATAGAATAGAATCACAATAATAGAGATTAAAAGTGAAAACATACGATTGCGGGTTTGTCAATGTAGCCTTTGGTGAACGTGCAATGGAAGGACGGATCCTTATGAAGAAGCTCAACGGGCACATAATCAAAGGACCCAGCGTCACTAATAGTCTGGTCGTGCTCTATAATAGTGTGTGGGTCAGCAACTTTTATTTCTTCATCATCACGCCAAATGCGAACCTGGTACAAGATAACATCTACCACCTCTAGCACAAATCATAGTCGGTCTCCAAGCTGCAAGTTGTTTGAGCTAGCAAACCTGCTCCACCCCTCACACAGAGCAGTTTCAACTTCACCGGTGCTCCTCATCCGTTCCCTCACCCTAACAGAGTATTTTCTGTTCTCTGTACCCCGGTGAAAGTACAAAACTCCCGGTTGACACCTATGTGTAGTCCATAACTGCTTCACCTCCTTGGCTATACGCTTAGGAAGCGTCTGCCACCAAAAAAACAAATCCATTAAAAACTTATCAAGGAATTCTAATCAACCAAAAGAAAGTAAGACAGACCGAACACTCAACAACAACTTACATCTTTTCTTAAGAGACGATCACTGTCGATGATGAATTCATAGCGCTAAGACGACATGGTTCACCTTGTTCACTTCAAAATTATATTTATCAACCAAAATTATGCACAAGTCAGTGACATAATTTAAAATATAAAACAACAACATTAATTTTTGGTCACTAAATAATCCATTGAATTCAAAGTTGATAGTACATAATCGCAAAGGTACATTTTTTTTAAAAAAAAATAAAAACCTCAAAAAACAGAGACAACAACAATTCATATCAATTAACAAATCTCAAAAGCCAATTATTCCTAAAACGGAACTAAATGAGTAGACAAATCTCTCCCAACAAGCACCATTATCAATTTACAACCAACATATGCATCCTAAAACTACTATCCATCCTAAATTAGGCTAAAATATCTACATTTTTAACATAATTCAAACACTACAAAATAATGACCATGATAATACAAAACCACTAAATAGTTATTCATATCCATCCACATCAAATCAACATATAACAAATGAAACCCTTAGTCTATACGAATTACCTCAAAATAAAAGTCACTACTAACATAACGAGTACACTCTTAATCATAAAAATTTAGAAACCCTTGAATATATTATATGTTAGTTATATGGGTGGATGGTTTAGGTGAGGAATCAATCTTCGCAAGTAATTACTTAATTAATTCCTATTTCATTTCTAAATTTAGTTGAAACAATTGAAATTATACATGAAGTACGTTATACAACCAACAAATCAAGCAAAAATCGAAATTCAACAATAACAATGTTCAACAACCAACAATTGAAGCAAAAATATAAATTTTATATAAACAAAAAAATCTAAAATCATGTAATTAAAAGGATTAAAATTAGAGAAACTAACCTAGACAGAAAATGGCGTGAGTAGAGCTAGAAGATGGAGAGTTTGGAGTGAGAAAAAGTGAAAATTGATTTAAATATAGGGGATGCAAGTGTAGGGTAAGTGAGAACATGTGGGGCCTCTTTGTTTTTTTACATAGTAAACCGTAAATTCAAGGCTTATGTAAGGGTTTTATTTTGGTTTAATTTTTGTTCTTATTTTTTATTTAAATTTTTTATTTTTTGTAAAAAAGAATCTAATGTAATAAACATCTCACATCCGTTTTAGATCTTGCCTTTTATAGAATTTAATTTATTTTTTAGTTGAAGTATGTTATTTTTTTTAATGGTGTGCACTACGAAATACAAATTTAAGGAAAAAAAATAAAAAATAAAATTATTAATTGCAATTAATTATGTCCCCTTAAAAAGACTGTTTAAACAAATTAAAACTATGGACATTCATTGCATTTTTAAATCAATGTTTAAGTATGTTAATGATCCCTTGAAACAAGAACAATAATTTAAAAATTATTAAACCTCTATTATTGTTAATCCCGTTATGGTAACTCGTATTGTGTATTTCATTGAAAACCGTCACATGAAATGCTAAAGTAAGGTTTTTTTTTTATTGGAATTCATTTCCATTACCAAAAAAATTGATAATTATAAACAAATTAAAAAGGTTTTTTCACTTAAGTCCTATTGAAATCCTATTTGTCATAGTTTGACTCTAATCTGAATGTAATCAAAGAGCGAGTAACTCGACTTTGACTCGGTCAAAAATTAAATCGAGTAAGGTTGACTCGAACTCGCGATTGCCTCGAAATGTTAACGAGTCAATACTCGAGTTGGAATAAGTCAAAACTCGGTCAAAACCTGACTCGAGTAAGCTTGAATCGAACTCGAACTCGAGATCGACTCAAACATTAACGACTCGAGTTGAGTTGATCATTACTCCACCCAAAAGCTCGTAACAAGCTTGAATTCTTTCATATAGTATTATATATATACCAAATTAAAGATCTTTTGATTAAAAAACAAAACATATAAGCTATTATTTTAGATTTTACATTAATAATTAATAATTTTTCATGTAATCTTAAATGACAAAATTAAGGACAATGAGAAGTTGTTAAACAGAATACCAGGAGTTTTACTAAGATCAATCAAATTGGAAGCTACTTGAGATCGATTCGGACAAAGCTCGAGTCGGTCAAATTCAGTCAGAGCTCCACATGACCAAAGCATAGTAAATACAAGACTCGGTCAAAGGTAAAATATAAAAAATTATTAAAAATATTTGATTTATTCTTCCACAAAAAATTCAAGAAAATTACTATAAATTTAAGCATTTAAAAAAAGTGACAAATTTATGTTGTATAATTAAACGTAGTGTTAATACGAAATTAATTACTACAAGTTACTTAGTGTATAGTTTAAAGTAGACAAGGATTGATTGCATATTAGACTACGAGGACAAGAAGTGGACTAGATGTTGTACTTGTTAGTATTTAAAGTTTGGACTTGAAAGTAGCAAAGGTGTTGATTTGACAACACAATGCCACTTTTTGCATTACCAACACAAGTCGGCAATACCAAGACAAGACAAGGCAATCTTCAATAGATTTGGCAGAACTTTCGATTTGCCCGGATTTGTGGCTCTGTTTTTAAAAAAATTTAAATACAAAATTAAAAATAAAACAAATTATCATAATCATGACACAAATTGAAAGTATTTGGCAAAATACTTGAGACTTGAGGGCAACGACTGTTCTTTACAAAATGAAGAAAAAAAAACATTTTTAGAAGTGTTAAGATAATTAAAGTATATGTTTAGATTATGTTTAGCAAAGTTTAATTTTCTTTTTTTTTTTTATAATACTTATTATTCATTTATGACTTAAAAATGGAAAATTATCGTTCGTTTATATTTTAATTTTTTAGTCATGTGATAACCTTTTTTTCTTTTTTTACCCTTTGATAAGATTTGATGTAACTATTGGACAATATTCACCTTTTTATCTGTATCATTAAAATTTTTAATTATACATATAATTTATTTAACTAAATAATGAAAAGTAAGCTTGAATCGAACTCGAAATCGAGATCGACTCAAACATTAACAAATCGAGTTGAGTTGATCATTACTCCACCCAAAAGCTCGTAAAGCTTGAATTCTTTCATATAGTATTATATATATACACAAATATAGATCTTTTTATTTAAAAAACAAAATAAATAAGCTATTATTATAGATTTTACATTAATAATTAATAATTTTTCATGTAATCTTAAATGACAAAATAAAGGCCAATGAGAAGTTGTTAAACAGATTACCAGGAGTTTTACTAAGACCAATCAAATTGGAAGCTACTTGAGATCGACTCGGACAAAGCTCGAGTTGGTCAAATTCAGTTAGAGCGCCACTTGATCAAAGCTTAGTAAATACTCGACGCAAAAATATTAAAAATTAGTTAAAATATTTAATTTATCCTTCCACAAAAAATTAAAAATATTACTATAAATTTAAGCATTAAAAAAAGTGACAAATTTATGTTGTATAATTAAACGTAATGTTAATACGAAATAATTACTACAAGGTACTTAGTGAATAGTTTAAAGTAGACAAAGATTGATTGCATATTAGAGTACGAGGACAAGATGTGGACTAGATGTTGTACTTGTTAGTATTTAAAGTTTTGGACTTGAAAGTAGCAAAGGTGTTGATTTGACAACACAATGTCACATTTTGCCAAAACCAACACATGGCAATACCAAGACAAGACAAGGCAAGCTTCAATGGATTTGGCAGGATATGCCCCGATTTGTGGCTCAGTTTTTAAAAAAATTTAAATACAAAATTAAAAATAAAACAAATTATCATAATCATGACACAAATTGAAAGTATTTGGCAAAATACTTGAGACTTGAGGGCAACGACTGTTCTTTACAAAATGAAAAAAAAAGAAGATATTTTTAGAAGTGTTAAGATAATTAAAGTATATGTTTAGATTATGTTTAGAAAAGTTTAATTTTCTTTTTTTATTATACTTATTATTCATTTATGACTTAGAAATGGAAATTATCGTTCGTTTATATTTTAGTTTTTTAGTCATTTGATAACCTTTTTTTTTTCTTTTTTTACCCTTTGATAAGATTTGATGTAACTATTGGACAATAATCACCTTTTTATCTGTATCATTAAAATTTTTAATTATACATATAATTTATTTAAATAAATAATGAATAGTAAGCTTGAATCGAACTCGAACTCGAGATCGACTCAAACATTAACGAATCGAGTTGAGTTGATCATTACTCCACCCAAAAGCTCGTAAAGCTTGAATTCTTTCATATAGTATTATATATGTACCAAAATAAATATCTTTTTATTTAAAAAACAAAACAATTAAGCTATTATTTTAGATTTTACATTAATAGTTAATAATTTTTCATGTAATCTTAAATAACATAATTAAGGACAATGAGAAGTTGTTAAACAAATTACCAGGAGTTTTACTAAGATCAAACAAATTGGAAGCTACTTGAGATCGACTCGGACAAAGCTCGAGTCGGTCAAATTCTGTTAGAGCTCCACTTGACCAAAGCTTAGTAAATACTCGACTCGGTCAAAGCTAAAATATTAAAAATTATTTAAAATATTAGATTTATCCTTCCACAAAAAATTAAAAATATTACTATAAATTTAAGCATTAAAAAAAGTGACAAATTTATGTTGTATAATTAAACGTACTGTTAATACGAAAAAATTACTACAAGTTACTTAGAAAACAGTTTAAAGTAGACTACGATTGATTGCATATTAGAGTACGAGGACAAGATAAGGACTAGATGTTGTACTTGTTAGTATTTAAAGTTTGAACTTGAAAGTAGCAAAGGTGTTGATTTGACAACACAATGCCACATTTTGCCAAAACCAACACAAGGCAATACCAAGACTAGACAAGGCAAGCTTCAATGGATTTGGCAGGATATGCCCGGATTTGTGGTTTAGTTTTAAAAAAAAATTTAAATACAAAATTAAAAATAAAACAAATTATCATAATCATGACACAAATTGAAAGTATTTGGCAAAATACTTGAGACTTGAGGGCAACGACTGTTTTTACAAATTTAAAAAAAAAAAAAAAGAAGATATTTTTAGAAGTGTTAAGATAATTAAAGTATATCTTTAGATTATGTTTAGAAAAGTTTAATTTTCTTTTTTTTATTATACTTGTTATTCATTTATGACTTTAAAATGGAAAATTATCGTTCGTTTATATTTTAATTTTTTAGTCATTTGATAACCTTTTTTTTCTTTTTTTACCCTTTGATAAGATTTGATGTAACTATTGGACAATATTCACCTTTTTATATGTATCATTAAAAATTTTAATTATACATATAATTTATTTAACTAAATAATGAATAGTAAGCTTGAATCGAACTCGAACTCGAGATCGACTCAAACATTAACGAATCGAGTTGAGTTGATCATTACTCCTCCCAAAAGCTCGTAAAGCTTAAATTCTTTCATAAAGCATTATATATGTAACAAAATAAAGATCTTTTTATTTAAAAAACAAAACAAATAAGCTATTATTTTAGATTTTACATTAATAATTAATAATTTTTCATGTAATCTTAAATGACAAAATTAAGGACAATGAGAAGTTGTTAAACAGATTACCAGGAGTTTTACTAAGATCAATCAAATTGGAAGCTACTTGAGATTGACTCGGACAAAGCTCGGTCAAATTCAGTTAGAGCTCCACTTGACCAAAGCTTAGTAAATACTCGACTCGGTCAAAGCTAAAATATTAAAAATTATTTAAAATATTTGAATTATCCTCCCACAAAAAATTAAAAATATTACTATAAATTTAAGCATTAAAAAAGTGACAAATTTATGTTGTATTAGTTTAGATGAACTACTACAAGAGGGGGGGTGAATGGTAGTAGGTTCCAATCGCGGAACTTAAGCGGAAATAAACAATTAATGCGTAAAGGAACTTAAAGCACACAGCAAGTTTTACGAGGAAACCATCCAGTGCCTAACTGGAAGTAAAACCTCGGCCCTATTGGGACTTATAAACAAATTCCACTATAATAGGCAACTCTCCTAGTACAACCTATTACACAGACCTTTGCTTCGCAAGTTCCTCTTAAGACACTTGCTGATTGACAGGAACCTATCCTATCAGACCTAAGACAAACTCAGGCACCTTTTTCGACCCAAGACACACTCAGGTTCCTTTCTCGACCTAAGACACACTCAGGTTCCTTTTTCCCACTTGCAACCCAAGACACACTCGGGGTGACTAACTACCACTCGAATTTTACGAGATTTCAAACTCATCACTTGTGTGAATTTAAGAGAATTCACAATCTCACCCCAAAATACAAAACACTCAAAAACCCTTTTTCCCATTACAAGATCTCATTGAATATCCCTAAATACATATCTATGAATAAAGAGATAAAACTAATATGTTGAACACTCGAGACCTGTCTGGAACTCACTGGACATACTGTAACCAAAACCTGATAGGAACTTTGACCAGGAGAACTGACTTAGCTTCGTGGTGAAGGCTAAAACCATTAAGCACGACCACTACACTTCGTCAGCCTCAACTTTGAATGAATACATATGAGCATATTTATAGTACACTCGAATTATTCATTTCATCTTGAAAAAGATAGATTTTCTGAAAAGATAAGTTTAAAAGATATTTTCTAAAAACAAGTTTTCCGAAAATATATCTTTTTGTTAAGAATAAAATCTGTCAATAATAATAAGATAAACTTAACATAAAATCAGATTTAATTCCAATCTTATCTTTTAGTTTAAAAATACTTTTTAAACAAAATTTATCTTTTTCCAAAAGGGATTTATTAGAAGATAAATATCTTTATTCAGTAAAACCAAATCCCTAAAAGATATGCATATATAAGGTAAATATATATATCATTAAAACCGACTTTTAACAACGTGCACACTTAAGTTCCTATTAGGTTCCTGAACTCTGACAGTCTCCGAGTTCCTGACAAGTCAGTTACTCTAATTTCATTGACTGTTTGGAGTTCACCTAGGTTCTATATAGACTTGTTCCAGACCGACTTTTATGTCGAACATACTTACATGAATCCTAGAGCAATATACTTCTATTTCTCTGTCTTCATGTTGCTTCTCTGAAACTCTTGTTCTGGAATCTTGTAGTCTTGATATATTCTGGATCTTAGGGTTTGCCCCAGCATTACACCAGAACCAGGTCGTTACACCCGTTTGAAGTTCCTGTTGAGAAACTTCGGGAAGTTCCATTTCTGGAACTCTTCTTCTAACTTTACTTGTATCCTCATGGATCTTCTAAAGTTCCTCTGTTTCAGTTCCTACTTCAGCCCTCAACGCTTACTGAACCTGCAAACATCACAACACTAGAAAATCCTTATTAAATGGAAGTTTGCTCAATTCTTAACATCATCATCAAAACCTCATAAGGGTCAACAAGTTTCCCCTTTTAATGATGACAAACTGAGCAAACTTCTGAGGATAACAAAGCAACTCAGAAGGTTAGTTTTTTCATTTATAAAAACAGTAAAGAAAACTAAACTAAATTAAAAGACTTCTACACATACATGACATATATATGTATAGGATACTTACCTCGTGAAGCTAACATATGTAAACACCTATTTACATAGTTACCTTCATGGTTCCTTAGCCATCATCATGCTTAACAACCGTAACACTTATCATTGTTCTTGTTCCTCTATTGCTTATCCTATATTGCTCAAGTTCCTTGTATATATACTTGTCATTGCTCAGGTTCCTTGTATCCTGTTCCAAACATAACTTGCTCTTTCTATGCACAACTTAACATACACGTTAGATAGATAATCATCATTAGTTTATAATCATCAAAACCTAATTGCTCAACAATTTCCCCCTTTTTGATGATGACAAACTAATGATGCTTATCACATATTAAGGATAATCATTGTACATTTATTCCCCCTTAGTTTTTCAAGGACATACCATATGAACAAGTTAAGAACATTAAGAACATACACAAGAACTTAACATAGTTAGGAACTTAGCAATACACATCATTATCAATATATATATATACTTTCAACGATCATGATGTATGAACTTTAGACTTAATTACTGCATACCATAAGCATCATACATATTCTTCCCCCTTTTGTCATTATCAAAAAGGGTATTGTTCCACATGTCTGTTTTTCGTAAATTATACACACTTAAAGTCATATGTCACACCTACCACCATATAATAAGTAAATATATAATGGTTAAACACTTGTTGTTCCTAAAAGCCTCAAGGTACTCACTTTTCAAACACGAATACCATTTTCACACTAATTTCCAACTCACAATCCAAAGGCCCAACTTCAAAACCCTTAATTGAACTTGACAAATAAGAGGTTAAGAATCAAGTAAATATCAGAGCTAAAAAGTTAGGAATGGACTGCATGAATAGACAAATGAAAGCGCAAGCTCAAACGATATATAAAGAAGCATATGGAACAAAATAAGTAGAGGGAACATGAAATGGAATTTGTGCTCTTCGTTTAGACCTTTTGAGATGATAAGGTTCACCACATTTGTTCTTCATTTCATACTCTTGAACCTCCTGCTAAACACAACACATATTCATCTTACCAATTGATAACCAAATTCCCTTACTTCTACCACCAACTTCTTTGAGGAACATTCTGCATACTGGAACTTAAATAGATTTCAGTTTCATCATAGCCAAGTTCCTTCAACGTTTGTCGTTGTTCCTTCACTAGCTCACCAAGTATACGAGTACTCCACATCAAAGTCAATATTCTTCATCTTTAGATATCCAGGAAATTAAATATTTGATCACCCTTTTCTTTTTCTTTTCTTTTCTTTATTTTTTTTTTTAAAGGGTGTCATTATACAAATTTTGCATACTTTCCTGGAATAACACATTTTTAAATCAATGAAGATATTACTTACTCATACACTTGAGTTCCACAACCAGATCTGAACCATTTTGATTTCTTGGTTCCTGCCTTATTCCCCCTGAGTCCCTTACCATTCTTCTTCCTTTTCAAGTACTTACTTCTTTATTTATCTTCAACTTCCCCCTCAAAATATAATCACCATTTTTCATGTTTCATCAAATCATAAAAAGATGATCAACAAACTTAGAGCACATGGGAATCAAGAATAAGAAGTAAAAGTGTGTGAACGGAAAGAGGAAATTGAATTGGGTGAATAAGAATCTTCGATTTTCTGAATATGGGACAATTAAAGTATATGCAACACGGACACACAACTTAGAGTTGTAGAATAATGTTGCGATCGAAGATATATGACGTGGATGCTTGAAAGTTGGCTAAAATATAGGTTAGTTCCCTCTGAAATTTAAACAAGTGAGGTGTAAACGGTCTGGGAACTTACCTGTCTTGTTCCATCAAAGTTTCTTTCATTGTTCCTTTGGCAACTTAGGAACTTCGTGTTTGACAGCACCCATAGTTCTATTATGAGACCTCTAATACTCTTAGGCAAGTAAGTATGTCTTTTACAACACAAGAATTAAGTGTGACACATAAACAATAAGCGCATATTCTTTACTTTAAGTATTACATGCATAGGAACCCCAGCTTGACATAACTTATGGGAAAAATACTTTATACTCATGTTATGTTTCATCAAGTCTTGTTCTATTAAGCAACAAACAAGAATATGACAAGTCAAGACAAAACCATAAGAGAATCAATTCACAAATTCACATATTGCATTCATACCACAAATATATCAATTCAATTCATCTAATGCCGACATGTGAAAAGGAACTTGTATCTTATGTAGTCTCTTACCAATAAAAATATAACTTTAAAGCATTGGTTGAATATGATGGCTTACCTTGGAGTTCTTGAAGTGGCTGTTATGTTCCTTGATGATCTCGAATCTAATATGAACTTCCACTTCTAACTCAAGTTCCATTGTCAGTGGTTAATGCTTACAAATATATTTTCTTATCATAAATTAGCAAAAACCAATGCACAATGGCTCGTTAGTAGTACCAGAGATATATCAATGTAAACAAGTACTACTAATAACTCAGTTCATCTTGAAAACAAAAATTGATACTTTTTAAAACTCAATTTTCAAGAAGGAACTTGAATAGCATTCTATCCTAGAGTATGTTCCACATAGACGTCTACAAAAATTCATATCAAGACATACAAGACATCCATGTGGTACAACTCTAATCCCATATAAACAGCAAGAACAAATATTATTCAATTTGCTTCAAGTCTAGCTACACACGCAACAAGCTCCTTAAAGACAATACATACCTTTGTATTGGTTGTTTCTTTTAAGAACCAACCTGGCCTTGTTCCATCCACGTGCCTTACTCAATAAGCATTTTCCAGAACACCCTTTTTAATCTCCGACCCTTTTTAGGTGTTCTAGAATAGGTTCAGGATGTGACATGCATCCTCTTCCTTTTAAGCTTATTAAGTTCCTGCTGCACATCTAACCTGATAACAACCAATTATATGTTTACATCAACCTTAAAAACAAACTTATCTTTTATACAACTATGAGTTATGAAGTCCATCTTTTTCAGTTGATATTTTGAGCTCTTCTCTGATCCTTGGTTGTTGAGGTTTTCCCTTTGGTTACATATGCATGAAAGACACTTTAGTTCCATAGTTTGTTGAGATATTGCTGGTCGGAACAAATATTATCTCAGCTCTGGAACTTCGTTGGAACTTGCTTTCTTGTATTGAGTTCTTTGAACTTTGCTGCATGAGTTGGAACTTAACATCTCGAAGTTCCTCAACATATGTAGCTATCCCTTGCTGTTATTCTTAGTGACATATTTCTTTACTAGGAACTCAGATAGTTCTTCAAGAACTTGCGAGTTCACCTTTTATCACCTGTCTGATGGGAACAAACATGTTAGTCTCAAAATATGTTCACTCATTGCACATTAAACAAGATAGGGTAAACTCTTTATGTTTTGCTGTTCTCGGCGTTTATGGATAAATCGCCTTGGCACTTCTATTATCAAATATCCCTAAGTGGAACATAGGGTGTCTTGTTAATCAAAGATCTATTGCCTTAGTGTTGATGATGTAGCAAGAGGCATTGAAAACTATTCCAAAGAACCTGCAAAGACCATTAGTATATAACTTTGTTCTCTTCTTGTCTTTCATGATTCAAAATTGGAAACTTGTTATCAATCTGTGTTCCTGCAACAAACACTAAACATGACTGGAACTAGGTTCCGTTGTTAGATCTATAACCTCATAGATGATGAACACTTAGCCACTTACCCTGTGATAGAAAAGACTTTCAACAAACAATTCATCGTCTCTTCTATTAAGAAAAGTAACCAAGTGCACATTTGCTTTCATTACTTATAAATAAGACATCTCTTTCAATTAGTCTCTACATATCACATGGTAAACATATCCATATCACTAAGATCCAATGGATTAGTGTTGCTTACCAACTACCTGATGTTGAAAGAGAATGTAACATGTGTTTGATTCTCATGCTTCTCGATCTTAACCTGTTTGGAACTTACATATACATATACCTATTATCGAGTTCCTACTAGGTTTATCAAACATGAAAAGATTTACATGTTCACAGTTTGAAGCATAGAAGTATCTCATCTTCAATAAAACCTAGAAATGTCAGGTTGTTGTTAGGAATCACCTTGAGATCCACAAATGATGTGTTCCCTTTTTGATTCCCTTCATATGTGACATTTCCACTCTTTATTGATGATGTCATCTTGAAGCCATGAAACAACTAGAGTTACAAGCAATTGAAAACCAGAATGTGCATTAAAAACTCGACGAGAAAAATATTCACAATGGGATAGGAACTTGACTTACTAACTTCCTGTTATGTAGAAATTTTACCTTTTGTGTTAGTATTATAAGTCAAAGTTCTTCCATTGTAGGTTTATAGTAACAGATACCTTGATTTGGCTATCATCATCTCTTTTGGAACCTCGCTGTCGAGATAATGCGAGTTCCCTCCTATTATAAACCTTCAACTCTTCCATGTTCCTTTTGACAAAAAGTTGGAACATGTCCTTCTAGTCCTTTAGACCATTGTATCTTGGGTAGAGGAACGTGTTGATTTAATCTCAAATTCTTCAACACCTTGTCAAAGTCCCTCATATTATCATTCAAAAGATATAACCTGAAAGTTCACAACCCAAGAAATTCCTTTGTGCCTTTAAAATGTCAATAGGTTAGTCAAAAGAGATAGATAAAACCTAAAACATAAAAGTGTTGAAACATAAAGTTCCTGTAAGAATACTCCCTTTTAGATGTCGTTCCATCAACGAAATGATGAATCTCCAACACGCAGTCAAAGATAATCATCTTAACTCATCATCCTTCATAAGAGTCTGCTACAGGAATTAATTCTTTGTTCCAAGGAACTTTGAATAATAAGAACTTAACTGGAACTTGAACCAGAATCTTTACAGGAACGTATACGCTATCTCCTATAGCACCTTGATATAGAAGCTTTGTTGTTCCTGTATCCCTAATTCGTTCTATCATTTCAAGTTCACCAAGTTCCAACCAATTTAAGCACTGAGCTCCTAATGGAACAAACTTTTATGCACCAATTTGTCTCAATGGACAAACCTACAAAACAATCATTAATAACTTGCACAAAACTAGAAGAGAAGTTAGTTTGTCATGATATACATTATAAACATCAAAACAACTTCTCTTTTCATCCATTCACAAATAACCTTCATAAGAATAGGGAATTGAATTTCAATAGGAATTTGTGAAGGATTAATACATACCAAAAGCACATGACCAATATTTACAGAGAGATGTATAGGTGACTTACACACTTATCCATATTGTCGCTTCACCTACTATAAACCTCTTATAAAGGCTTTCTAGTGAAAGGAACTTGCACATAATTCCTTATATACAAACAACCAAAGATCATCGTTATTAATAAGTTGTCTCCACTCATATAGCCTGCAAAATCAGTCATCTTTTGGCTTTGGTTACCCAATATATATTGGGTACCTTCATGTTAGTAATTGACGTCAATAATCCATAATTAAAACAACTACGGTTAAATCAACTATCTTTACTAACAATAAAAATCATGTGTCTACATAATAAATATTCAGAATAACACATACACATGATAAGGTCATTCTTTGGCAAATATTCAAAATATACGTTCATTACCTTGCCCAAAGAATTAAGTTTCCATACAGCAGTAATCCAGGTTCCAAGAGACCAAATATGCATAATTCTACACAATACGTTCCTTGAACTATTTCTAGTAACCCGATTCTTTAAAAATAAATCAATTTGTAAATCTGACAAATACTTTTCACACTATAAATCAGATTTGAGGTTACACAAAATTGATTTACAAACTTCCAAAACAAAATCCAAAATTTAACTAGAAATACTGCAAGAAACTTTTACACATAATATCATGCATATAATCAAGACTTCAAAGACGAGACACTTACCTCAAAGATGTTCATCTTTGAATCACTTCTGCTTCACAAGCAGACTTTGGTCTTCGCGTGGTACTGGGTACGTTCTAGGGTTGAGTTCCATTCGTTGCATTCCTTGTTG
Source organism: Chenopodium album (assembly GCF_948465745.1). NCBI lineage: Eukaryota > Viridiplantae > Streptophyta > Magnoliopsida > Caryophyllales > Amaranthaceae > Chenopodium > Chenopodium album. The sequence goes on along the minus strand of NC_137853.1, from coordinate 24,071,268 downwards.
ATTTGACAACACAATGCCACATTTTGCCAAAACCAACACAAGGCAATACCAAGACTAGACAAGGCAAGCTTCAATGGATTTGGCAGGATATGCCCGGATTTGTGGTTTAGTTTTAAAAAAAAATTTAAATACAAAATTAAAAATAAAACAAATTATCATAATCATGACACAAATTGAAAGTATTTGGCAAAATACTTGAGACTTGAGGGCAACGACTGTTTTTACAAATTTAAAAAAAAAAAAAGAAGATATTTTTAGAAGTGTTAAGATAATTAAAGTATATCTTTAGATTATGTTTAGAAAAGTTTAATTTTCTTTTTTTTATTATACTTGTTATTCATTTATGACTTTAAAATGGAAAATTATCGTTCGTTTATATTTTAATTTTTTAGTCATTTGATAACCTTTTTTTTCTTTTTTTACCCTTTGATAAGATTTGATGTAACTATTGGACAATATTCACCTTTTTATATGTATCATTAAAAATTTTAATTATACATATAATTTATTTAACTAAATAATGAATAGTAAGCTTGAATCGAACTCGAACTCGAGATCGACTCAAACATTAACGAATCGAGTTGAGTTGATCATTACTCCTCCCAAAAGCTCGTAAAGCTTAAATTCTTTCATAAAGCATTATATATGTAACAAAATAAAGATCTTTTTATTTAAAAAACAAAACAAATAAGCTATTATTTTAGATTTTACATTAATAATTAATAATTTTTCATGTAATCTTAAATGACAAAATTAAGGACAATGAGAAGTTGTTAAACAGATTACCAGGAGTTTTACTAAGATCAATCAAATTGGAAGCTACTTGAGATTGACTCGGACAAAGCTCGGTCAAATTCAGTTAGAGCTCCACTTGACCAAAGCTTAGTAAATACTCGACTCGGTCAAAGCTAAAATATTAAAAATTATTTAAAATATTTGAATTATCCTCCCACAAAAAATTAAAAATATTACTATAAATTTAAGCATTAAAAAAGTGACAAATTTATGTTGTATTAGTTTAGATGAACTACTACAAGAGGAGGGGTGAATGGTAGTAGGTTCCAATCGCGGAACTTAAGCGGAAATAAACAATTAATGCGTAAAGGAACTTAAAGCACACAGCAAGTTTTACGAGGAAACCATCCAGTGCCTAACTGGAAGTAAAACCTCGGCCCTATTGGGACTTATAAACAAATTCCACTATAATAGGCAACTCTCCTAGTACAACCTATTACACAGACCTTTGCTTCGCAAGTTCCTCTTAAGACACTTGCTGATTGACAGGAACCTATCCTATCAGACCTAAGACAAACTCAGGCACCTTTTTCGACCCAAGACACACTCAGGTTCCTTTCTCGACCTAAGACACACTCAGGTTCCTTTTTCCCACTTGCAACCCAAGACACACTCGGGGTGACTAACTACCACTCGAATTTTACGAGATTTCAAACTCATCACTTGTGTGAATTTAAGAGAATTCACAATCTCACCCCAAAATACAAAACACTCAAAAACCCTTTTTCCCATTACAAGATCTCATTGAATATCCCTAAATACATATCTATGAATAAAGAGATAAAACTAATATGTTGAACACTCGAGACCTGTCTGGAACTCACTGGACATACTGTAACCAAAACCTGATAGGAACTTTGACCAGGAGAACTGACTTAGCTTCGTGGTGAAGGCTAAAACCATTAAGCACGACCACTACACTTCGTCAGCCTCAACTTTGAATGAATACATATGAGCATATTTATAGTACACTCGAATTATTCATTTCATCTTGAAAAAGATAGATTTTCTGAAAAGATAAGTTTAAAAGATATTTTCTAAAAACAAGTTTTCCGAAAATATATCTTTTTGTTAAGAATAAAATCTGTCAATAATAATAAGATAAACTTAACATAAAATCAGATTTAATTCCAATCTTATCTTTTAGTTTAAAAATACTTTTTAAACAAAATTTATCTTTTTCCAAAAGGGATTTATTAGAAGATAAATATCTTTATTCAGTAAAACCAAATCCCTAAAAGATATGCATATATAAGGTAAATATATATATCATTAAAACCGACTTTTAACAACGTGCACACTTAAGTTCCTATTAGGTTCCTGAACTCTGACAGTCTCCGAGTTCCTGACAAGTCAGTTACTCTAATTTCATTGACTGTTTGGAGTTCACCTAGGTTCTATATAGACTTGTTCCAGACCGACTTTTATGTCGAACATACTTACATGAATCCTAGAGCAATATACTTCTATTTCTCTGTCTTCATGTTGCTTCTCTGAAACTCTTGTTCTGGAATCTTGTAGTCTTGATATATTCTGGATCTTAGGGTTTGCCCCAGCATTACACCAGAACCAGGTCGTTACACCCGTTTGAAGTTCCTGTTGAGAAACTTCGGGAAGTTCCATTTCTGGAACTCTTCTTCTAACTTTACTTGTATCCTCATGGATCTTCTAAAGTTCCTCTGTTTCAGTTCCTACTTCAGCCCTCAACGCTTACTGAACCTGCAAACATCACAACACTAGAAAATCCTTATTAAATGGAAGTTTGCTCAATTCTTAACATCATCATCAAAACCTCATAAGGGTCAACAAGTTTCCCCTTTTAATGATGACAAACTGAGCAAACTTCTGAGGATAACAAAGCAACTCAGAAGGTTAGTTTTTTCATTTATAAAAACAGTAAAGAAAACTAAACTAAATTAAAAGACTTCTACACATACATGACATATATATGTATAGGATACTTACCTCGTGAAGCTAACATATGTAAACACCTATTTACATAGTTACCTTCATGGTTCCTTAGCCATCATCATGCTTAACAACCGTAACACTTATCATTGTTCTTGTTCCTCTATTGCTTATCCTATATTGCTCAAGTTCCTTGTATATATACTTGTCATTGCTCAGGTTCCTTGTATCCTGTTCCAAACATAACTTGCTCTTTCTATGCACAACTTAACATACACGTTAGATAGATAATCATCATTAGTTTATAATCATCAAAACCTAATTGCTCAACATGTTGTATAATTAAACGTACTGTTAATACGAAATAATTACTACAAGTTACTTAGTAAATAGTTTAAAATAGACTAGGATTGATTGCATATTAGAGTACGAGGACAAGATGTGGATTAGATGTTGTACTTGTTAGTATTTAAAGTTTGGACTTGAAAGTAGCAAAGGTGTGGATTTGACAACACAATGCCACTTTTTGCCAAAACCAACACAAGGCAATACCAAGAAAAGACAAGGCAAGCTTCAATGTATTTGGCAGGATATGCCCAGATTTGTGGTTCAGTTTTAAAAAAAATTTAAATACAAAATTAAAAATAAAACAAATTATCATAATTATGACACAAATTGAAAGTATTTGGCAAAATACTTGAGACTTGAGAGCAACGACTGTTCTTTACAAAATGAAAAAAGAAGAAGATATTTTTAGAAGTGTTAAGATAATTAAAGTATATGTTTAGATTATGTTTAGAAAAGTTTAATTTTCTTTTTTTATTATACTTATTAATCATTTATAACTTAAAAATGGAAAATTATCGTTCGTTTATATTTTAATTTTTTAGTCCATTTGATAACCTTTTTTTTTTTTCTTTTTTTACCCTTTGATAAGATTTGATGTAACTATTGGACAATATTCACCTTTTTATCTGTATCATTAAAATTTTTAATTATACATATAATTTATTTAACTAAATAATGAATAGTAAGCTTGAATCGAACTCGAACTCGAGATCGACTCAAACATTAACGAATCGAGTTGAGTTAATCATTACTCCACCCAAAAGCTCGTAAAGCTTGAATTCTTTCATATAGTATTATATATGTACCAAAATAAAGATCTTTTTATTTAAAAACCAAAACAAATAAGCTATTATTTTAGATTTTACATTAATAATTAATAATTTTTCATGTAATCTTAAATGACAAAATTAAGGACAATGAGAAGTTGTTAAACAGATTACCAGGAGTTTTACTAAGATCAATCAAACTGGAAGCCACTTGAGATCGACTCGGACAAAGCTCGAGTCGGTCAAATTCAGTTAGAGCTCCACTTGACCAAAGCTTAGTAAATACTCGACTCGGTCAAAGCTAAAATATTAAAAATTATTTAAAATATTTGATTTATCCTTCCACAAAAAAAATAAAAATATTACTATAAATTTAAGCATTAAAAAAGTGACAAATTTATGTTGTATAATTAAACGTACTGTTAATACGAAATAATTATTACAAGTTACTTAGTGAATAGTTTAAAGTAGACTAGGATTGATTGCATATTAGTGTACGAGGACAAGATGTGGACTAGATGTTGTACTTGTTAGTTTAAAGTTTGGACTTAAAAGTAGTAAAGATGTTGATTTGACAACACAATGCCACTTTTTGCCAAAACCAACACAAGGCAATACCAAGACAAGACAAGGCAAGCTTCAATGGATTTGGCAGGATATGCCCGGATTTGTGGCTCAGTTTTAAAAAAAAATTAAATACAAAATTAAAAATAAAACAAATTATCATAATCATGACACAAATTGAAAGTATTTGGCAAAATACTTGAGACTTGAGGGCAACGACTGTTTTTACAAATTTTTTAAAAAAAAAAAGAAGATTTTTTTAGAAGTGCTAAGATAATTAAAGTATATGTTTAGGAAAGTTTAATTTTCTTTTTTTATTATACTTATTATTCATTTATAACAAAATGGAAAATTATCGTTCGTTTATATTTTAATTTTTTAGTCCATTTGATAACCTTTTTTTTCTTTTTTTACCCTTTGATAAGATTTTATGTAACTATTGGACAATATTTCCCTTTTTATCTGTATCATTAAAAATTTTAATTATACATATAATTTATTTAACTAAATAATGAATAGTAAGTTTGAATCGAACTCGAACTCGAGATCGACTCAAACATTAACGAATCGAGTTGAGTTGATCATTACTCCACCCAAAAGCTCGTAAAGCTTGAATTCTTTCATATAGTATTATATATGTACCAAAATAAAGATCTTTTTATTTGAAAAACAAAACAAATAAGCTATTATTTTAGATTTTACATTAATAATTAATAATTTTTCATGTAATCTTAAATGACAAAATTAAGGACAATGAGAAGTTGTTAAACAGATTACTAGGAGTTTTACTAAGATCAATCAAATTGGAAGCTACTTGAGATCGACTCGGACAAAGCTCGAGTCGGTCAAATTCAGTTAGAGCTCCACTTGACCAAAGCTTAGTAAATACTCGACTCGGTCAATGCTAAAATATTAAAAATTATTTAAAATATTTGATTTATCCTTCCACAAAAAATTAAAAATATTACTATAAATTTAAGCATTAAAAAAAGTGAAAAATTTATGTTGTATAATTAAACGTACTGTTAATACGAAATAATTACTACAAGTTACTTAGTGAATAGTTTAAATTAGACTAGGATTGATTGCATATTAGAGTACGAGGACAAGATGTGGACTAGACGTTGTATTTGTTAGTATTTAAAGTTTGGACTTGAAAGTAGCAAAGGTGTTGATTTGACAACACAATGCCACTTTTTGCCAAAACCAACACAAGGCAATACCAAGACAAGACAAGGCAAGCTTCAATGGATATGGCAGGATATTATGCCCGGATTTGTGGCTCAGTTTTAAAAAAAATTTAAATACAAAATTAAAAATAAAACAAATTATCATAATCATGACACAAATTGAAAGTATTTGGCAAAATACTTGAGACTTGAGGGCAACGACTGTTCTTTACAAAATGAAAAAAAAAATAAGAAGATATTTTTAGAAGTGTTAAGATAATTAAAGTATATGTTTAATTTATGTTTAGCAAAGTTTAATTTTCTTTTTTTTTATAATACTTATTATTCATTTATGACTTAAAAATGGAAAATTATCGTTCGTTTACATTTTAATTTTTTAGTCATTTGATAACCTTTTTTTTCTACCCTTTGATAAGATTTGAAGTAACTATTGGACAATATTCACCTTTTTATTTGTATCATTAAAAATTTTAATTATACATATAATTTATTTAACTAAATAATGAATAGTAAGCTTGAATCGAACTCGAACTCGAGATCGACTCAAACATTAACGAATCGAGTTGAGTTGATTATTACTCCACCTAAAAGCTCGTAAAGCTTGAATTCTTTCATATAGTGTTATATATGTACCAAAATAAAGATCTTTTTATTTCAAAAACAAAACAAATAAGCTATTATTTTAGATTTTACATTAATAATTAATAATTTTTCATGTAATCTTAAATAACAAAATTTTTTACTAAGATCAATCAAATTTGAAGCTACTTGAGATCGACTCGGACAAAGCTCGAGTCGGTCAAATTTAGTTAGAGCACCACTTGACCAAAGCTTAGTAAATACTCGACTCGGTCAAAGCTAAAATATTAAAAATAATTTAAAATATTTGATTTATCCTTCCACAAAAAATTAAAAATATTACTATAAATTTAAGCATTAAAAAAAGTGACAAATTTATGTTATATAATTAAATGTACTGTTAATACGAAATAATTATTACAAGTTACTTAGTGAATAGTTTAAAGTAGACTAGGATTGATTGCATATTAGAGTACGAGGACAAGATGTGGACTAGATGTTGTATTTGTTAGTATTTAAAGTTTGGACTTGAAAGTAGCAAAGGTGTTGATTTGACAACACATTGCCACTTTTTGCCAAAACCAACACAAGGCAATACCAAGACAAGACAAGGCAAGCTTCAATGAATTCGGCAGGATATGCCCGGATTTGTGGCTCAGTTTTAAAAAAAATTTAAATACAAAATTAAAGATAAAATAAATTATCATAATCATGACACAAATTGAAAGTATTTGGCAAAATACTTGAGACTTGAGGGCAACTACACAAAATACATTTGCAATGGGAACCAAACATAGGAAATACAAAGGTGATCCTGATTTGTTAAAGTATGCTTAGGGGTTCGAGTTACTGATTAATCAATAGTACACAATCAGTAGATTAAAAGTCCTAACCTTTTGGGTTGGATAGTGTCATCAATCCATTCCAAAACAAAAGTAGTAGCTTAAAGTACTAGACATTAATCCATTGTATCAAACAAAAAGTAACCATAACCTAGCCAATGGATTATGGAATCACAATGTATATTAACAAAAGTATAGGTCCCCATAGTTGATAAAGGATCAAACTACCCATGTAATGCATGTTACACCAAAACCACATCAGATTGCTAGCTATCAAGTGAATCTTATAGTAAGACGGACCGGTTTTAGATTCGTACCTTCTAATTCAACTAGAACTTTTTCGCCGAGTTCAATCTCTTCACCCGCAACCATTTCTGGAACTCCTTTCCGGATAGTGCACGTAGCAATCTTCTTGTCTTTTCTGTAGGTAAATCGCATGGTCGCGTTCCAAGTCCGGCGGCCGGATATTTCAAGATCTGTGGGGTCTTCAAGCCCTCGAAATGTTTTCGAGCAAAGGTTACCAGAACGTTCTGCGTACCACACGCATCAATTTATTTGGTAATCAAAAAAGGAGATGACAACTCAAACAATTCACGTTAATTTAAAGCAAGTTAGTTAGCTTAGATTAAAGGTAACATTGATCAGGTTGAACACAGTGTTAAACCATACAAATAATCTAATTTAATCAGGATAAGTAATCTATTTTAATCAGGATAAATAAGCTAATATACTCAGGATAAATTATCTGAATTAATCATGATATGATTAACAAAAATATTATCTAAATTATAATAAACAATAAAGAAGATATGATTACCGCTAATCAAATGATAGCAATCAGAGCTAAAACATTTTAAACTGATTGTATTATATAGATTGATAAACCAGTTTATCAGCTAATAATTTCATATACACAGGATCCGGAAAAAAAAACAAGGACATATATGATTATTATTCTGTAGCTAATGGAATTGAAATAGCCAAATGAATTCTGCTGAAGCAAGACAAATATCACACAGTAATAAGTTGATAATAATAAGGATAATATCACAATGACTATGAATAGGGTTTGCATATGAACAAAGTAATCCTGTAGAGCAGGACAAAAATCACACAAAGCACTCTTATTAACCAAAACGAGTATAAACTAACTTGTTATATTACCCGACATCATATTGACATACTACTATATTTAAATGTATATGTAATTCTAGGTGAAATTGCCAAATTAAGCTAGGGTTGTCAGAAAGTAGTAGAGTGATTACTTTTTTGGAGATCTAAACAAATGACACCCCTTTCTAGCTCCAATTCATGGACTTATTGGTCAGAAGTAGTTGATTACACATAATAGAGTAAAACTTTCAATCAGCGCAACCAACAATCCGAAAAAAACAGAGCATTGCATCCAACGTTTTTAGTATTATCCCTAATTCTAAGATCCCATATTCAATTGGGATTTTTGCCAACATACAAAGTCAAAATCTATGAATAATTCCTAATTAATCGAAAGAAAAAACATTGATTAAGATACTGCATGTGTATTAGCTCCCAATTTCAAACCTAAAAATCTACTCAATTTCGCAAAAAATTTGTAAATTAGAATACTAATCAACAGATCATAGAAATATTATTAATACTACAACATTAATATATGAAAGTGTAAAAGAAAAACGAATTTGTAGGTGATAAAAGGTGGTACTTGCCTGATCGGAGCACAAATTCGATGAAGATGAGGTTGGGGTTAATCTGCAAAAAGGGGAAGTCGAGAAGGTTGTAGTGTAAGTGATATAGGGTTTTAAAAGTAAGAATTCAATTGGGGTTAATGTAGGTGAGTAATGGGATTTAATGATATCATTGTTTTTGTTATCTAATTTTTTTAAGTTACAACATGTGATACTTAACATTTAATGCACTTAGAACTTGTTACACTCGAATCGTCTTTAAAGTATTTGAATTTCAATTATTATTGCTGACTGATTATTTTTTTGTTTTTTTGTTTTTTGTTTTGTGTTTTGTGTTTTTAAAATAAGTTTTTTAATTGCTAGCCTTTAATTGCGAGTAGTGGTGTCAAATGTCAAACCGAGACCGTGTAACTGTCCAAAACGAACCGACCCAAATGAAAACCGAACCGATTAAAAACCTCTGTTTTAAAACCGAAAACCAACCCAAACCGTATGTGAATAAACTCGAAACTGAACCGAATCGAATAACGGTACACCGTATAAGAACCAAAACCGTTAATGAACCGAACCAGTTTTAAACCGAACTGAAATCAAACCGAACCGCAAAAGAACCGAACTGTTTCTAACCCGAAATAGTTTTCTACCCAAAACCGTATGAACCGGGATAAACACCGTTTACACTGAGAACCGTTAAAAACACGCAACCCATTTGCACCGAACTGTATATAAATCGAACCGTTTGCAAACCGAATTGTTTATGAACCGGATCGCTTATAAACGAATCGGCTACAAACTGCTGACTATAATGAGAATATTAAAATCAAGTAAAAGGGTGTTTTAAATGAAATTTAATTATGCACACATGTTTACTACCGATCGAGTATTAAAGCCGAACTAGTTATAAAGTGAACTGATAAAGAACCAAACTAGTTATACATAGAGGTGTCAATTCGGATAACCGGATGGAGTTTGGGTCGGGTCTGTTCGGGTTGGGTCTGCTCGGGTCGGATATGTTCGGATCAAAATTATCCTTTTAACTCGGATCGGGTCAAATTCGAGTCGGGTCAAATTCGGGTCATGGTTTATCGAGTTCGGGTCGGATATGGGTCGGGTCAACTCCAGATGGGTAGAGATACTATTGAGTTTTTACCTTATTATTGGTTCAATAGATTAATAATTATGAAGCACGAAGTTTTAGTTTTCTTATTTGATCAAGTTATGTATAATTTATATCTTAAAGGAAAATTGAGATTGAATAATTAGCCTTTTGGTTTAATAAGTTTTTCTTTTCTTTTTTTTTTAATTTTAAAGTACAGTTTTTCTTTTTAATTTTTTTTATGTATTTTATGACGATTTACGATTTTCACCACGTTTAGATTATGTCTAGAAACGTTTAATTTTCTATTTTTATTATACTTATTATTCATTTATGACTTAAAAATGAAAAATTAACGTTCGTTTATAATTTAATTTTTTATTCATTTGATAACCTTTTTTTTCCTTTTTTACCCTTTGATAAGATTTGATGTAACTATTGGACAACATTCACCTTTTTATCTGTATCATTAAAAATTTTAATTATACATATAATTTATTTAACTAAATAATGAAAAGTATTTGAGCTTAGAGGAGTTAAATTTCATATTGTTATGGCACAGGGCCACTGAAAGATTTAGGACGGCCCTGTATATATATCTATATACTAAAAGACACACCAGCCATGACACGTGTCATCTCATGGTGTGTCCATATTATATATTTTTTTTTAAAAATAAAAATTTATTTAAAGAAACAAATAATATGACAAAGATACAATAATGAAAAAGATATGAATATATATTCCCACCATCAATTATCTCACAGAATTAAGGAAACAATAATAATATATATTTATTAAGGAAATTAAATTTAAAAAGATGTTTGTTTTGTCAAATATATAAAATGAGCAATAATATTTACCATTCTTATTCAATTTAGTTCAAGATATTTTAAAAAAAAATTATATTTTATGCTATAAATAAATTAATTTGTCAAAAGAAAATATGGGGTAATTAAAATAACCATGCATGACACGGGAATTAACCTAGTATATATATATATATGTGTGTGTGTGTATGTGTAAGGGATCAAAACTAGTTTTTTCGATACGCAAAAACTACTTCGTTGATGAAAATAAGGGGTGCTTATGGGACGAGACAACTAGCGAGCTACTTGAGTTAGACTCGGTCAAGACTCGATTTGAGTGAACTCGACTGGATTTAGAGATTTAGTCGAAATGTTCACGAGTCAAGTCGAGTTGCTCATAACTCAACTCGAAAGCTCGTAAGAAGATTGAAATCCTTCCTATAATATAATATTTACAAAAGATGAAAATTTTATGATAAATAAATTTTATTATAGATTATTTATTAATAAATAAATATTATTTATGTACTATAGTCTAAATATATATATACTTATCAAATGACAAAATTAAAGAGAATGAAGAGATGGTTTAGAAAATTAGTAATTTTACTCAACACAGTTGTAATTGCAAGGTACTCGAGATCGACTCGATTAAAGCTCGGTCAACACACGACACGGTCAAAAACCTGGAAATTCATTCATTCTAGCATTATCGACAACTATCAATGATAAAAAAAATATACTTATAAATAAAAATTTGTAGTAACTGTCCAATAATTATAAAATTAAAATGAGCATCAAACTTATAATACTTTTTTATATAATTATTATACAAAGTCATACATAAGTGACACTTGTCACATTCCCATTGGGCTTCATATCTATAAAAGGTGCTATATATTTAACCCAAAAAGTTGCTCTACACTTCTTAAAATTTTTTCACACTCGACTTCCACTCACCAAATATGGCTTTACCTGTATTAGGCGTCACCTCTCTAGGTAGCCCTGTTTTAATTTTCTGCACCGCCCCTCAAGGTGGTTTGAATGCTGAGTTTGACATGAATGAGATGGTTTACTACACCCAAACCAACCTAAAAACAACCCCTACTGAAATTAAGGAACTCTGGAAGGCTGTGTACAACCTCTCAATCCGCTTCGACAATGACCTTCAAACTTGAAAATGGCTCCTAGAGCTGGTGGTCCACTCAGAGCAGCCCACCTCCCTTCTATCAACGATTGGATTGCAATGGACGAGAAGTTTAAAATTTTACTTGACTGGTACTTCATTTCAGCACTAGAGAAGTAGGATATGCAAACCCTATTGCCCTCCTTCTTGATGCAATTGATAGACCCTGAGCCTGTTATTAATTTTGCGGCCCCTTCATTTATTATGCATGATGATGATTTGCGCCTCCGGATGGCTTCATTCCGTGATGCTTTTCAGGTAGTGTACCTCCCCTCTGCACCACGTTATCTACATCTCTATCTCATTGAGTCTCTCCCTCTCGAAGTGCCAAGCTATACTTGTGCAGTCCTTCAACCTATACGGTGCACTCGAAGAAATGCCATGCATCCAATGCATGCTGCTACTAAGCTTATTTGCTGGAATGTGCGTGGGGTGGGTCGACCTTCCTTTGTTCAGAATTTCAACTTCATGTTTCAAATGCATCATCCTGATATTGTCATACTCTTAGAAATTAGAAACAGTGTTGGTAATCTTGTTGAAACGATTGCAAGGCTAGGTGGTAATTTTAGCTACGCTCACTCCGTGCTTAACTCCTTTGAAGGAGGGGCAGCGCTGCTGTGGCGGTCTGAAGTAGTTTAGAGTCACACCAACTACCACGGTCCGGGGTCTCTTTGCATTTTAGAAGCCTTTGTTCAGGTGATGGTTAAAGCAATTTGATTTATTTTTTCAACATTTATTTCATTTTAGATAATTTAGTTTACTTTATATTATTTTATTGTAGTTTATTTTAACTAAAAACTTATGTTTTAATACAGGGCTATCCCCCTGCAGCAAGGTGAGTGAGCTAATATGGTGTCCAATGGCGTGCAATTAAGTAGAGCTGTGGAGTACTTTTGGGTTGATGATGTTGTTTTTTGGTTGTATTTTGAGGAAGCCATTGGGTGTTGTATTAAGTTAAGCTTGGATCCTTGCATTGCTATCCTATTATTAGAACTTTGTTAAGTTGTGGTGTTAATTAACTAATTACAATTTGGTCTGAAGAACTTGTCCATTTTTGTAATTTAGGGGCCTAATTTGGACAGCTTAATAGAGTGCTAGTTTGCCCCTTTTATATGTAAAAAAAATGCTTTTGTGTTATTTAGTAAGTTTGTGTAATATCGTATGTGTTACAAAGTAATTATTTATTAGTAAGTACTTGTGCTTATGGTTAATTATAATTAGATTAATTGATAAAAATATATTGCTAAAATGTAGGTAATATAGTAGGTGATTTAAATTAATTGTTAAATATTAATTTAACTCACTATACTTTTTATGCTATTGTTATTCCAAGTTGAATTACATATATACTTGGTTAAATTAGTAACACTAAAGTTTCTAAACATAGAAACTAAAACCTGTCCTTTTTTTGGTATACAACAAGTGTCCCAAAATTAACATTTTAAAAATCAATTGGCATACATTAAAAATTAGTTGAGCAATACACTTACATTGGAACTTAATTTAGAAAGGAAATGTTTTATTATAATAGGTACTTATTTGGATGTGACTTGTCATTGATGGACATAGGCAACACCACTATTGAAGTATATTGGATTTCAAGTACATTGGATTTCAATTTGGGAATGGTTAAGTGTATTTTAAATTATTTATGGGGCAAATTATAATATTTCAAATAGTAGGTTATGTTAATTTGAAATTAATAACTTAAGCGCGATTTTATAGTGGTATAGGAGATTTTACAAATTAAGGTGTTATTATACGCTCATTCAAAGAGTTTACAAACCTTAGTATTCGGAAACCGACAAATTTTATTTTCGTACTTTTTAGTTGAAGCAACAACACACAATTATTATTCGCAAGAATCTTTTATTGATGGGTCTCGTCGTCACTTACTTTTCTAGCCTATGAAAGGAGGATGAACAAATCTCAAACCTGAAGCATTACGGTATTATCAACAAATTACCAAAGGCTACAAATCTTTAAAGTTTAATAATAGTGATAGCAATAATTTTGATATGGTAATCTTTTGATTGCATAATCTCGTCTCTAAATCTTCCGTAAGATGTGTTAGGTATTACATCTTTAACATCCAATTTTTAACATCTCATTTCAAAAATTTTGTAGGCGACATGGAATTACCCGAATTTTGAAGTGGAGGTGAACAAAAGAAGGCTTGCAGGCGTTGTAAGTGTTTAAAATATGTAGCATTTGTTATTACAACTTTACTTTGTTTTTGTTTTAGATAGTCTTTGTTTTTTGAACCCCTTGTAGCGTATTCCGGGTAATTTAATTGAAGAAATGCAAGATTTGAATGGAAATGTTGAGGTATTTAAGGGGTATGGCAACGCATCGTGGAATGTACTCATGCGGATCGTGGATTTGGGATCCAAGTGGAAGTATTCTTTAGAAGATGGTTGATAAAATTTTGTGTCTCAAAATGACATAAGACTAGGTGATGTCCTAAAAATTTATTTATGTCATAAAACATGTATTCGTGTGAGGTTGTTCAGTGCCGGTGTAGAGGTTGCAGATCCTATAGACGTAGCCGAAAATGATAACCCAATCGTGGTTGAAGAAGAAAGACCGTGGTTTTTGTCAACTTTTACGAGGTCATACATGCATCTAGGCGTACTGGTAAAAGATTAATCTAATTTTTAATGTGTTTGTCTTAAGCCGACTCATATTATTAAATGTTTGAAACATGGTTATGATTTTTAGGGTAATTTGCATAGTGTACCAATTGATTTCGCTCGGGAGCACTTCATTGATTTCCCCAATGACACCGCTGCTGTTTTGAGATTTGGAGATAATCAGTGGGATGCTAATTTGCAAATAGAACGTGATGGTTGGAATAAAATCATTACTTGTTTCATTAACAAGGGGATTACTGATCTAATTCAAGAAAAAAATATCCGGGGTAAGGAAGAAGTTGTTGTGGAATTTTACGACAACAACCCTCCCATTTTTCACATGTATTACCATTAGGCTTCAATTCAAAAAATGGACTGGTTTGTCTCTTTTGCTAAAAATTGAAAATTCCATGTACTTCAATTTAGCTATTTGTTGATGAACATTGTGACAAGCTATTGGACATGCTCTTTAATGTTTTGTTAAAAAAAGTAACTATTAATTACTCTCCCATAATAGTGTTTATGCATTATAACTTTGTAACACTTGCATTGTCCAATCAATGTAAGAATTATGACTTGAAACACTTTGTAAGAGTGTTAGTTTTCCAATCAGTACTTGCCTCTACCATCCTTGCAATTTTAGTCAACACCTAGGTATTGTAGTCTAAAGCTTGATCTTGTAGTGAACATCAAGATTTATAACATGTACTTCTATTTTAATATGGAAAAATGTGATATGGTCTAAATTTGTACAACTTAAATTTTTGAACTTTGTAGGCACTTAGTATTATTAATGCTACTCTTTTATGTATAATATGGGAATATATGACATATTAATACTATATTTTATTTTCTTTTTTTATTCCAAATAAAAACTTGTTGATTTTAGTAATTTTGCCAAATATATATTATGGGTTTGAAAATTAAACTTTAAATATCTTAGGCTTTGCAATATTATTTTGATTTTTTAATAAAAAAAACACTTGTTCCTTTCAATAAATGTGGTTTTTGCAAAATATATGGTTTTATCAAGTATTAGCATTGTGCTATCAAATCAACCCTTTAAGTAATGTCAAGTGAAAACTTTCAATATAGACAAGTACAACATCTAGTCCACACCATGTCTTAGTAGTCTAATACAAACCCAATCCTAGTCTACTTTAAGGGATACATATAAAATTACTCCATTTAAGTTGGTTACATTTTACTTTACGTATTATCGAACATGTGAAGTAAATGTTGAATGTTGCATCTCTAACGAATATTAACATATATTAGATTGTATATTGTCCTACGTATGGAATACCTAAGATTTTACTAGTTAGTAACGACCTATATATCTTCGGGTATGACATTAATAGTTAATGTCACATATAATATTGTGAGTGTTAAAAGTAAACAATGATCGTATATGACAAATTTAAATTTAATACGGTGTATGAAAACCATTTCATTTTAAAAAGCGTATATGTTAATTCTATTATCACTTCATTTGGTTAGTTAATTTAGTTGCAACCCCCCCCCCCCCCCCCCCGTGTAAATGAATAGCTTGATTTAATAGCTTAATTGTAGCAAAATTTTGTCCCCGGTTTTCAACTAAGGTTTAAAATGTATCAAAATAAATGACATTAATGATTACTTGTACAAAATGATAATTTGTCTTGTAAAATGAAATTGATTTTATTCATATTAATTCAAATCTTGTAACCAATTTTTGTGAATACTTACTTGTTAAGATTGATAATTTGTGGTGAAGATTGAAATAAAGCATTGGTTTTTGGAAAAGTGTTGTCAAATCAACATCTTAAGATATGTAGTTTAAATCACAACCACTAAAGTCATATGGACATTTTCTTGTCTACACCTCTTTTCCCTTTTTTTAAAGCATTTGGAATTATAGTCTACATCACAACTTTTCAAATTGAAAAGTGCAATTTGTAGTGTGTACTTTTAACAAGTATGTAGTCTAAATAATAGAAAAGTCTATGTTGTGTTTTTTTTTTTTTTAATTTTTTTATATTTTTTTTATATTTTTTTTTTCTTAATCTTTTACACGTTTTTATATTTAATTTTATTAATAGACCCTACTTTAGTATGGAGACTTAGGAGTTCTTTTATTGGCTGTGAAGTGTACTACTTTTAAATGTAGTACTAATCACTTATAAAAGATTAAGATGGGTGCAATTCAAGAGCATTGTGTTGTCAAATCAAAAAAAGATTTAATAGTACTACATAATCCCTTTGGTTTGTTATATATTGTACTATTAGTTAAATAATAATGAAAATTGCTATTGTGGAGTGCTATTGTAGTCTACAGTCCTTTTTAGAAGTCTAATTGTTAATTATTTTGTCACAAATAAGTATGACATTCATTTGTTTTGTTTTTTTTAACATAAATCATTTAATAGAATCTTAACACTTAAGTAATGATTTTCATATAAGGTATGATTTATTAACATATAAATAATGATTTTTCAACAAATAAGTAATGTTTTTTTAACATATAAGTAATGAGTTTCATCTTTTATAAAAGTTTCGAACTGTAGGCAAAATTAGCAAAATTAATCAGCAATGAAGTACATGAAATGTTCACTATGACTAATTAATATGTTTAACATCTCAAAAGCAACAAATACAAATACAAAATATAAAAGTTTTTCTAAAATCATTAATTAATAAAAATTAACAAGCTTGTATATGATTCGTAATGATGGTTTTTATGTAGAAAAGTAAAACCAAATATGTAAGTGAATTGATCATGAATTCTTGATAAAGGAAGACATCATTGTTTAAAGGATTTTGTTGCAAGTTGAATTGACCTTGAAAATGTACATGCATTGTGTTGTCAAATCAACACTCTTTTTAGTACTTTGTACTTAATCTTTATTTATTTTAATTTTTATATTTGTGGAAGTAATATGTATACATGTAATTAATGTATTCAATTATGTGTTGTCAAATCAACCAAAAAAGTTATTGAGAAGTGCAATATCTAGTCTAAAGTCCTTTCAAGTAGTCTAATTGCTAGATTAGTACTTAAATTTATAGAATATGTAATTAAAAAACAAGATGTTATTGACCTTTACCTCTAGTTATGTAATAAAAGAAAAGAACCATTTAACAAAATAATTAGCCCACTCAAATTTATTATGTACTTTTAATAAAAAATGCGGGTTATTAATCTAAAAAAATATCAAATTAATAAAAAATGCGGGTTATTAATCTAAACAAATATTTACAAATTCAAGGAATTACATTTTGCAAAAATACTTTAATTTTTTTAAAAATTTATTTTTTTGATGGTTGATTAAAAATTTATTTTAAAAATCTAGTTGAAGCTCTATTAGGTGGAGTTCTAGTCTAAACTCATGTGTTGAAGTCTAATAGAGAGTTAGTCTAACTGTACAAGTTGTCCTACTTTTCAGATATCCAATCAAAACTTTAAGTATGGCATCTCCCTTTACAAGTGTCACGCATCTAGTAGGGGACCTTTACAAGTGTCCAAATATTACCAACCAAAATCCTTGTATAAATTGAAGTTTTTACCAACAATCTACAATCCATTACAAACCTACACCCAGTAGCTCACGTTTTTTTACTTTTTTTTTTTTTTAATTCCAAACTAATGATGAGACCTAGGCAAGTAATTAATGCTCTTGCTTCCCCAGTGGTGTTGAACACACCTTTGTGTGCTTGTCACCCACCCAGATTCACTGATGTCCGAATTTCAACAACAGTTACAAATCCGAGAAGGGTGTACTTTTGCTGTCCTTCTTGTGGGTATTTCAGGTGGATCAGTCCTGCCGATGTCATTTTTAAAGGTAATGTTAACCTCATAAGTGGCGAACAATCTCAGCCGACTAACCCGCAACCAAATAACAACGTCGGAGCAGGCTATATGAAGTGGGCGGCAATTATAATCGTATTACTTCTGTTTGTGGTTATTAAAGGTTGAACTTTGTGTTCAATTGTTCTTTTAATACTTTTTATTTTTGTTTTAAAATAAAATTAACTATTACATAAAAGTAACTCTTACTAGCTTGTAAGCATTGTAATTTTTAAGTTGATTTGACTATTGTGAAAGTAGTAAAGTACCCATTGGGGTAATGGAGTGTTGTGCACGCAGCTCCATAAGTGTCTAATATATTAGTATATCAAGTGAATTGGCTTTTTATTTTTATTTTTTATTAGTATGTATTTAAAGTGACTTGCCTTTTTTTTTAACCGACAATATTATTAATAAAAAAAAAACAACAACAACATCTAACTTGAATTAATAATATATTACACACTTAATATTGCAAGTACCTTGTTACGCGAATTATTAAAGTTCCAATTTGTTGTTAAAACAAATATTTGCGAATTGATGGTTATAAATATTCAGTCAAATTTAATTTCACATATGACAAACATTTCCATGTAATGATATTAATATTCGATAAATTTACAATATTATTTACAAACTAATAATATTAATATTTTATTTACCTATGAGTAGGAGAGATAAAGTATAAGTAGAAAATTTTTTTACAAAAAAATATTGTGTAATGGTATAAACAATGCCTTTAAAAAAAAAGTCAGTATAGGTAATGGTGTAAACATTGCCTTTAGGTCTAAATGTAAATTTTGGCTTTCAAATTTCTAAAAATTTCATTAGAAATAACATAATTAATGTCATTGCATTACAAACCTTTTGTGATGAGTTTAGTATTTTTTATGTTCTATAACATTTGCATGATAAAAACCATCTAAAGACTTCATTCGACTTGATTAAATGTATCGCCACAGTGTGTACAAAAAATTGTTATAGCTTTACGCATATTCCTAAGAGTAAGACCCATGGTTATCGGTAATGCGCTTGTCAAATTCTTCAATTTCAATTCACTTGCAATGATAACTCTTTGATAGATCATTGTTAAATTTTCACTGGTGATTAGTAATGCGTTGGTCCTGTATTTAGTAAAATTATCGTCCCGTTAATTTTCAGAGGTTAATTAAATTAAATTAATCCTTTTAGATTCAACCATTTAGAATAAAATTATTTTGGAGTGTATGATTAATTATATTTTTTTACTACAACTAATATACACACTTTATATTTTATGTTTAATACATGAGAAATTGCTAAAGGTGCCCATATTATGACAAGTGTCAAGTGGTAATTTGGTAAGAACCCAAGGTATGTTATTCTTTACTTTGGCTATATATACACCATTTCTCCTTCTTCATAGTGCACATCTTTCACTCATACAAACAAATCATGAAATTGACAAAAATGGCACCCTCCAAAAACGTTCCCGCCTCACTTTGCCTTCAATTACTTGCGAAGGTGAGTCTTCAGCTAGCCAGCCACAACCCCTCCCTCTAACACTACCTACACCTACGTCCCAAGCCCATCAAGAGTCTCCTATACCTCTTCCTATCCGACCACCTCCAAATAGGAGGAGGTGCAAAAGACGACGACCTCGACGGATACTGATTGCTGCTGGATTGCCGGCTATCCGACAGAGAATTCGCTTCGTTAGAAGAGAGGAATCTCTAAGGCTCCCACAAGCCTTGATGATAACTAGCTTTGCACAAACACTATCTCGAAGATTAAATGTTGATACTACGGGTATCCCTCTTGAATCTGATATGCGAATCTACAGTGGGGATGTCGATACTAGTGATATGATGAACCTAATATCACGAAACCCACGCCTGATATTGATATGGATCTTCTTGAGCATCCAAGTATTGAAGAAGAAGTTCCGCGAAATTCAATATTGGTGAAGAGCGAAGAACCAGGTGATCTTGGAGTTATGTATGAGATTGCTGACAATGAAACCTTCATGGGAATCTACAGAGACTACTCATCCAAGATAAACGTTCAACCTTATCAAATCAACTTGTTTAAGCTTGGTAACCACATTGTGCGCCATGCTACACCAGCAACTATGGGTGTTCAGACGGGGGATGTGTTGTTGGTCCATGGACTGGTATTTTTAATTTTTTAGTTTTTTTTTCCAATGTTATTTTATTACCACGGTTAGTGGTGGGCATGGGCCGTGCCTAGGCGGGCCATGAACAGTGTCGTGTCGGGCCGTGCCGGCCCACGGTGGAGGCGGGCCGTGCCGGCCTTCAAGCTTCCCCTGTCCACGGCACGGCACGGCCCACCGTGCCGGTCGTGCCGTGCCGGGCCGCCCGTCGTGCCGGGCCGCCCGTCGTGCCGGCCACCGTGCCGGCCCACGGTGGAGGCGGGCCGTGCCGGCCACCGTGCCGGCCCACGGTGGAGGCGGGCCGTGCCGGCCACCGTGCCGGCCCACGGCTTACCCTTTTTTCTTTTTTTTTTTAAAAAAAAAATTAAAAAAAACTTTAAAAAAACTTGAATTTTTTTTATGAAAGAAAAAATTGAATTGAATAATTATACAATTTAATATTTGAATTTAATAATTATTAAATTTTTTATGGAGTTAAGTTATATTAAATATTGTTTAAATTATATTAATATTTATTGTTCATTCATAATTTATTATATATCATATTATTCATATAACTATATAAGTATTAGACAAAAATTAAATAACAATATAACATATTCCATAAAATTAAAAGTTGAAAAAATTCATTCATAAAAATTTATTAAGTAAAAGATAATATGAAGTACAAGTGTACAACTAACAATAATTGATGAATAACTTATTTTGTTATTTTATTATACGGCTAATGTTAATAGAGTACATAGCCAACATAGGAAATACTAACATTTTCACTAATTAATAGAGTACATAGGAAATACTAGAATTTTCGCTAATTAATATTAATTCTCGAGTTGTTGGTAATCTTCAATCAAGGTCTTCATTATCTTCTTCGTCTTCATCTTCGGCTTCATGTTCACTAGCTAATGCGGAGGAGCTAGTTGAACCAGAACGATCGGAACCATCGATGTTGTCGTTGGCCGTAAAAGTACGATCTTGGATGCGTTCTTGGGCATCCATCCAATCCTTCAAGCAAACACACATTTCTAGTGTTTCGGGCTTCAAACTTGTTCTTCTATCGTCTAGAACCCTTCCCGAAGCACTAAAAGCTCGTTCCGAGGCAACGGAGGAGGCTTGGATGCTGAAAATATCACGTGCCATTGCCGCCAAAATTGGATGCTTTGTGCTTTGGGATTTCCACCAATCTAGGATGTCCATCCCCAACCTCGAATCTTCGTCCAAGCCTTTCATGAAGTCGTAGTTTAAGTACATTTGCAACTCCGAAACATCGCTTTGTGTTCGCCTTGATGATGATCCACTACCTGAAAACTTAGATAACATGTTAGCAGCTTGGGCCGCCAAACTTTTGCCCGTTTTACTTACGCTTTTGGATGTTTGAGAAGGGGGAAAATGAGTGACGGTTCCATATTTAGATTCATAAACTCTATATAACTCAAAAAATTTATCTTTCACATGATTTTTATATTGTTCGACACCATCACCGAGTTGCATGCATTTATAGTAAATATCAATTAGCATAAATGTGCCATCATACTTTGATCTAGGATCTAAAATAGAAGCAAACATATAAACCATAGGAAGCTTAGTGTAATATTTACGCCATTTAGCCTCCATTTGTGGAACATAATCATTGTAATCTTGTTGTGATCGATGTTCATAAAGAAGTTGAGCAAATAAACATGCATTTTGAAGGAATGAATGAATGCAAGGAACATAAACAGAAGAAAAACAGTGAGTCATACTATATAATAATTGTAAAAATTGCATATATTTTTCACAATTATCCCAATTGGAGTCTGCTATCATGAATTGTGGATACTTATTATTGTAAAACAATGAAAATGGAACTCTATACGAAAGTGCCTGACTCAACATGTCATAGGTGGAGTTCCACCTAGTTGGACAATCCGTTTTAATTCTAATAGGCTTTATCTTATTTTGCTTAAGATATCGCCTCCATTCCTGATACCTACTGCTAGAAGACATAATAGACAAAACAGCATTTCGAATTTTGGAATAGTATGGACCAATTGCTTCTTGTCCATCCTTAACACACAAGTTTAAAACATGACAAATGCATCTAATATGTAATGCATCTCCATCCATTATGACATTATACAAGTTTGGTTTAATTAGATTAGCACTAGCTGTCATGGATGTTGCATTATCAAACGTCATGGACATGATTTTGTCCCTAAGACAATATTCATCAAGAGCACTCATAATACAATTAGAAATATTAAAGGCCGTATGGGGGTATTCAAGCAATTTGAAATAAATAATACGTTTTTGCAATAACCATTCACTATCAACCCAATGACAAGTAACACACAAATAATGTAAACCATAACCACCATCCCATGCATCAGAAGTTATAGAAACTCTTGAAGTAAGAGTTTTAAGTTCTTCAATTAATTTCATTTTGTATTCTAAGTAAGTTTTCATGGCAGCTGTTTTACGGTTTTTCGGGAGATTTTTTTGTGTTGGGGTTGTAGTGCTCGTTTAATGTAATTGTTAAACGGATCACTTTCAGCAAAAAGAAAAGGTTGTTCGGCTTGGACTATCATTCTCCCAAGTTCATCCCTATCCCTCTCATAATTGTAAGTGAAGCCATAAGGATGGAATTGAGAAATTTTTGGTTGAGTTGGGTCAGTACTAGGGGCACCACATTTTTTCACTGTGTCGGTTTAGGTGCCCCGTACCGCCTTTGGCTGGAGCCGAATAAATATTACCACAAGTTTTACACTTGGCTTTTTCACCATCTTTACTTAACAAGAAATATTGCCAACATTTACTCTTTCGGTTTTTCAAAAGGGTCATTTCTTTTTCGGTGTACCATTCAATGAATGGGTTATCAGATGGGGGAATAGTATTTTGGACGGATAGGTCACTAGAGCCGGCAGGTTGTGTGTTGCTTGCTTGAGTTGTTTGATAGTTAAATTCAAAAGGCATATCATGTGCGGAGGCATAATAAGGTGGAGATTGGGTGCTTTGCCATGGTTGGAATGTCCCTTGTTGATCTAATCCGGTGGGAAAACCGGTAGAAAACCCGGGGTCGGTGGGATTGGCCATTGTAGGGATTTGCATAGTAGGGATTTGCATTGTAGGGGGGGCATAGAAGAGCCTTCCAATGATCGTTTAGATTTGGCTTTTTTAGAGGAGGATTGGTTCGGGTTTGATGCCATGATTAATTAAGATTATTAACTAATAAATAATAATTAACAACAATATTAACAATTATAACAAATTAACAATTATAAGTTTATAACACTAACAAAGTAACAAATTATAACAAATTATAACAATTAACAAGTATAAGTATAACTAGTAATACTAACAAATTAATAACAATATTAATAACAAATTAACAAGTAAACAACAATTAAAATAATATTAATAATAACAAGATAAAGATATGAAAGATCTTACAACCGTGCTTCAAAGCTTTCCACTAAACCGAAACCCAATTTTTTTTTCTTAATTATTACTTAATTAGTAAGTTAATAAATTTTCAAAAATAATTATAATAATAGTAGATTATCTAAATCAATGAGATCCCATGTAGGTTATGGTTAGGATTGACGTTGTCCAGAGCCCAAATCCCGCCTTAGACAGATTTCAACAATCCAAATAACCCACAATTAAAATAGAAAGTAGTTTTTATGTAATTAAGTAGTTCCAAGTATACAATAATAATAATAATAATAATAATAATAATAATAATAATAATAATAATAACAATAATAATAACAATAACAATAACAATAACAAATTAAAATAAAGTTGAGTTAGATCTTACAATGACGCTTCAATGCTTTCCCAAATTTATAATTTCTCGAATTTATAATTTTCCGAAATTATAATTTCCCGAATGTAAATATAACAATTTTTTTTTTTTTTTTTGGTAGTAGACTAATAATATTAAAAATGTAAAATTTATAAGAGAATAAGAGATTAAGAAATATTAAGAGATTATAATTTATAAATTATAATATATGAGAATAAGAGAGTAAGAGAATGAGATGAGAAGATGAGTTGTGGAAAGAATTGGAAGTTGAGGGTGGTATTTTGATGAGTGTCATTTATGGCACTCATAGGGTAGTCTTTTAGGTTATTTCTTTCCCTCTTTGTTGCTTTCTTCTCTTAGTTTTGGTTCTTTTTCCTTTAGTTTCTCCCTTTTCCTCTTTTCTCTTTGTTTCTCGTGTTTTTATCGTGTTTTCCTTTATTTTGCACTTTTTCCCTTTTATTTCCTTCTTTTGTTTACTTGTGTAGGTTTTGTGAGTTTCACCTCGGCAAAGGATACAATTCGGGACCTCAAGGATCAAGCAAGGAAGAAGCATTGGGCTAGAGAGGGCTTAGAGAGGCCTTGGAGAGGCCTCGGAGAGGTCTCTAAGGCATTGCTGCTGGCCGCGGGCGCGGGTCTTTTGGAGAGGAACTGCCAAAAATTGGCAGGAACTCCCCGCGGTTGCCCCGAGGGCTTCCCGCGGGCGCGGGCTAAATGGAGAGGTCTCTCCACTCAGAGAGATCGCGGCCCCCTGATCTGCCTTTGGGAGCAGGGGATTTAGCCGCGGGCGCGGATCTTCTACCCGCGGGCGCGGGCCCCTGATGCCGCGGGCGCGGGTTCTGCCCAGATGGCCGCGGAGGGTTCCGTACCCATTTTTCCGCGGGCGCGGGTTTAGCGGGAGAGACCGCGGGAGCTGCCGATTTCTTCTTTGTTTATAAATAGAGTTATATTTCCTTTTTAAAACAACTTTTAGATAATATTCATTAGCTTAATTTTAGAGAGAGAAGTTAGAGAGAAGATAGAGAGAACTTGTTAGCTTTGGATTTGTAACTCAACATTTGATCAATCAAGTTTGGATTTCTTCATCAATTTTAGTGAGATCTTCTTCTTTCCTTAATCTTTACTTACTTGTTAATTGATTCTTTTGCTTGATGTTTGTTTTTTTTCTTGGAATTTAGTTGTGATAATATTGAATACTTTGATTTCTATTGGATTTTGCTTTAGAATGATGATCAATGCAATTTCTGGTTATTTGTTCTTGAATTTCATCATGATTAGTGAGTAATTTAGTTGCTAGGGAAGGGGGGAAGCATGTTTGATTGATGGAAATGCTAGTTGAAGCTCTTGATTGGTTGATTTGTTGCAATTAATTTGGTTGACATAGTTTTGCATGAGATTGATTAGACTAGGATTGATCACCCTATAAGATTAATCTAGATTGCATTGCAACTCTTAATGACATGACCAATTGATTTAAAAGTTGCTTTAATTGATTGAGTTTGTTTATGATTCTTCTTGGTTTGCCTTTCATAGTGACCACTAGATTGGCCTATAGGAGATAGTATTTGAACTCTCTTGATTGCTACTATCGTTTGTCCATTGCAAACATTTGAACTAATTGAATGAGTTTTAATCTAGCATTATCATTGGTTTTGCATGTGGAACCCATCTCCCTAGTGTTTAGACTTTTGATCTAGTTCATTTAGTACCAACCGATATCTCATTCTCATCTCCGAGGTAGCTTGACTTAGACTTAGGTTTTCATCATTGCATTCCCTTGGGATCGACCCTTAACTTACCCTATATTCATATAAGGTTGGTTAGGTGTTTACAAATTTAGTTTGGCTAGGGGAAAGGGTAGGAACGACATGCATTTTTCCCTTGTCAAAATGGCGCCGTTGCCGGGGAAAATGAGATGAGAAGATGAGTTGTGGAAAGAATTGGAAGTTGAGGGTGGTATTTATAGGTGAAAATAGAGCCGTTTATAGCCGTTTATAGCCGTTGGAGGGAAAAAACAGCCGTTTATAGCCGTTAGCCCGCGGGCCGTGCCTGCGGGCCTTTCCTGCGGGCCGTGCCACGGGCCATTTCACGGGCTCGTGCCGTGCCGGGCCATTTTTGGGTTTTTTTTAAACGCAGCCCGCACGAGGCACGAGGGGCGTGTCGTCGTGCCGGGCCGGGCCTGCCTTCGGGCCGTGCCGTGCCGGGCCATCCTCGTGCCGTGCCCGGGCCGCCCGCGTGCTGACCCGGCCCATGCCCAGCTCTAACCACGGTTGTCTTTTTAAAATTATTTATCAATAAATTGCATCTAGCTACATTATGTCTTGTTATTTTATTATGACTAGTTATTTTATTATGTGTTGGTTTGTTATTTAAATTAATTATCCCTAAATTGCATATTAGGTCTTTTTATTTTATTATGACTTGTTATTTTATTATGTCTTGGTTTTTTATTTAAGTTAATTATCCCTAAATTGAATATTAGGTCTTGTTATATTATTATGACTTGTTATTTTATTATGTCTTGGTTTGTTATATACATTACTTATCCCTAAATTGCATATTGGGTCTTGTTATTTTATTATGTCTTGGTTATTTATTATGATACTTTTTTATGAAATTATGTTTTAAAAATTAATTAAAAATTGCACTAAGCACCGTTTTAATAAATTTTTTATTTTTTTTAGAATATCTAACTAAATTTACAATCATGAATAGAATGGAGACTTTGTTTCATGTTTCACCAAATTACTTTGAATTAAAAATATTTCTCAAATTCCCTTAAACTTATATCATATCATGTCATTATTGAAAATATTTGGCAGTGGGCCTTACTTGATGGCCCAATAACAATATTAAGCTCTTAAAGCCCAAAAAATATAGCCTTTTGAAATAAATTCAAATTTGTCCTTTTGCTTTTCAAAATGCTAGTCTATACATTTTAGGTTTTTTTTTTTCAATTAATACAACAATGGATTGAGCTTTACAAATGCTTTATATGAATAGGTGGGGGTAGTTAACCTTGACACAAGAATAAAAAAGGTTTGGATTGTTGATATCTCGAGGGATCCTATAGAACAGAGGGTGAAAGGTCGTATACATACTTCCATGAATCGCGTATTCTTCGTGTGGGCAAATAGGATTGGAGCTGACCTATCAAACATCACACTTATGCATGAGAGGAAGTACTTAAAGCCAAGCCAAACCGTGAGCGATGCCGGGATTCGTAACAATGACAAGGTGGTGGCTTTCAACACAGCTTATTAAGTTGGATGCGGACTAGGTCCACCCTTTTGGAAGTCTAGAAGCAAATGATAACCTCATGGACTCCATTCACATCCACCTTCTTTTGATGTATTAAATGGTGGGTAGTATCCCTTGTAGGTTAGAAGTTGATAAGATGATTTGTAGTTTGATCTTAGTACACCCAACTTTTGATTAATTTGGATATGAACTTCTATAATATACTATGATGTAGATGGGATGTTACTCTTGATGTTGTTAAATTTAATTTGCCTATGGTGATTGGTATTATTTTGGTTTTGTTTCAATAATTAGTTTTTAAAATTATTAGTTTGTTAAATTTTAAATGAAACTAGTTTTTAAATTTACAATTTTGAATGAAATTACAATTTTTTAAAATTAAACCCCCACAATGTTTTTGCTAACTATATTTCATTTTTCATAAAGCAAGTTTTGTTTTCATGAAGTAAATTTTAGAAGGGAGGTAATTGGTCTTGTTATAATTGATGTTGTTAAGCATTTAAAAAAGTTTATAGGAACGTCATATTAATTTACCATATTCGTTAATAGGGTAAGTTTGAGTTCCATTTAATATGGTTAGTTTGAGTTAAGAATATTGGTTTTTTTATTATTTTTGTTATTGTCTATTATAAAATATTTAAATATGGTTCAAAATACATTTGGGCCATTTTGTAAATTGAGTTTTAATAAAAACTTATAAAAGTTGGGTCCATTATGATTATGTCATATGGCTAATTGGAAAGCTATTAGGGTCATTACATTTGGGCCATTTTGTAAATTGTGTTTTAATAAAAACTTATTAAAGTTGGGCCCATTAGGATTATGTCATATGGCTAATTGGAAAGCTATTAGGGCCATTACATTTGGGCCTTTTTGTAAAATGAGTTTAAATAAAAAAATTATAAAAGTTGGGCCCATTATGATTATGTCATATGGCTAATTGGAAAGCTATTAGGGCCATTACATTTGGGCCATTTTGTAAAATGAGTTTAAATAAGAACTTATAAAGGTTGGGGCCATTATGATTTTGTCATATGGCTAATTCAAAAGCTATTAGAGCCATTACATTTGGGCCGTTTTGTAAAATGAGTTTAAATAAGAACTTATAAAGGTTGGGCCTATTATGATTTTGTCATATGATTTTGCCATTTTAAAGAACTTGGCCCATATTCAAAGAAGGCCATATTAATAGAAATGCTTCTAAATTGAAACACAATTCATACTTCAATACAGTCCATGTTTAAACAAATGTAGTTCATAGTAGTCCAAAATGTTGAAAATTCATTATGCCCATTAGAATGGACACAAAGCCCATGTGGCCACCAGATTAAAACTCAAATGAATGGGTTGGAGACGACACATCAACCACACGTTTATATCGTTTCCTTTTCACGACGGTATCTCCATTCTTTGTTGCGCGCTTCTTTTTTCCATTACTGCCATTAATGGATGTAGCAGCCTTGCCTCCGTTACACCTCTTACCCCTACTTTTTTTGGTCTGATATAAGACAAGACAACAAAACCATAAACCCTAAAATATAAGACAACAAAACCATAAACCCCAATACACACACATAACACAAACTAAAATAAACATAATAAACAAAAAATTAACAAAAAAACTTACTTGATTCTTGGGAAGCACATTGGGAACTTGTCCACGTGGAACATTTTTCTTGGTAACACCCTGTTTACATTTAGGCAATTTGAAACTTGTCTCTGCCAACGACTTGTTCCTACTGCCCTTAGGCCGACCCCGTGGCCTCTTCAAAATCTTTGGATCCTTCACGGTGGTTGTTTTGTGGGACTGAAAACATACCTCCATCACCGAAGGGAAATCTGATCCTGCAACCTCATGCTCTATCACGAAAGCTGATGTAGGAGTACAACCATGTTGTCTCTACTGACTATTAGATCCAATTTCAGAAGGTGGAGGTAATTCCGAACAATCAATTAATTGTCTGTTCCTAAACTTCTCCATGCTTTCCTTGACATCGTTTTTTAACTTGGCTAAATTGTTCATAACAATTTAAACAGTTGCATCATCGGCCGTAGCTGCTTCGTCAAACACGGCCTCATACTCAGACAACATCAAGTTGAACCTCTTCACTTCAATTCTTTTGGTAGGGTCATGATATGGCACTACGACCCGGACATGCTTCCTTGGTACGTCTTTCCTCCACCGATCAAGGATGTACTTCTTTGGTAAATCATTCACATAATTTTGATCAAGTACCCGAATGGAGTGCTTGCAAAGGATGCCAAATGTTTCAAACTTGCAACAGTCACATTTTACTTCTTTTGTGACACAATTAAATTTCACAGAGTACATCCTTCTCATTTCTGTCAGTTTTTCCTCGCTACTACCTTCTGGAATAATCCAGACCCTGTCTTCCATCACATACTCCCAATTAGTTTCATCTAATTGTCGATGAAAGTGATGAACAACGTACAACATTCGTGCACACTCCTGTTGCACTTCTTGAAATTTTGCATCGGTATATAGTTTTTGGAATAACTTTTCAACCCTAAAACCACTTACTAGCTTCCTCACATACTTCATCCCCTTGTCATCTGCAGTTGTTTCATCTTCAACACGCTTCTCCAAAGCTTTGCAATATTGTTGTGGAAATTCAAATAATTTGGTTTTCCTTGTAACAAAACCATTAAAAAAACTATTAATGCTTTCCACCCGTTGGGTAGTCTTCATACCTGCCCAAAAATACTCTTTCATGAAGGCTTGATCGCGGGTTTAAGTAGTGTCGTTGGTCTACTAACCCTAATCAAATTAGATATTAATAAAACCTAAACTACCCTAATACGAGTATAGGGGTAAGTAAAGGGTCGAACCCAAAAGGACTAAGTGTATCAATTTGTGCTAATTAGACTACTAGGGAAGCTTGTGAGATAGAGAGAGGTTAAACTAAACACAACTAGGAGCAAATAACTAAGACTAGGGAAAGTGGAATCCAATTACATCAATACATTCAACAACATCAAATAATTAGATGAAAATGCCCTTGATTAGGAACAATCAACACATTTAACTCACTCTCGCACAATTAAGCGTGTTAATTATCCTAGTAAACTAATTCACTCTCGTGCAACTAGCCTAGCAAAGGTATGGAAGAATTTAGACCATCAACCAACTCACTCTCGCACAATTGATTGAAAGCACAATTAAAAGCATAGAATCAATTAGCTAGAAAGATTCTAATCCATTTAAGCATCATCCATACACAATAATCAAGAAACAATTTCATACTAATCACAATCAATCATTAAATTAATTAACATAACCTTCGTCCATTTCCCTAGAACAAAACCTAAGCTAACATGATGAACAAAAACATAGAAAATAAGGTAAAGTAATAATAAAAACAAGATTAAATAAATAAACTAATTAATCTACTCAAAATAACAAATAAATAAGCAAAAACAATAATAAATGAAATCAATAAATGTGAGAGAAAGTTAGGAAGACTCATTGAATTTATGAGAGGAAAAATCCACAAATTGCTTCTTTAAAATCCCAAAAACTCCATGAAAAATCCAAGCTTTCTCTATCTAAACTACTCCTAAACTAGAGAGAGAAACTCCTAATCTAACCCTAAGAGAGAGAAAATAAAGGAACTAAAACTACTCTAATCTAATCTAGGGTAGAATAAATTGTTGATTATTCCATCATTAATAACTTCTCTATATCAATTAACTTTGTCACCAACCCTTAGAGTAAACTCCTTTAAGTAACCATCCAAACAATCATTCCTTTAACTGACTTCAATAAATCCCTTCATGAGGTATTATCTCTTCAAAATAAACTTCGATTTAAAACAAATTCCTTTATCTCAAATACACCCTTTCACTTGAATTGACTCAAAATCCTCTAACTTTTATATTAAGTTTCTTCAAAGATTCAACCATCAACAATTTTGCTTTAAATAATTACCACAATAATATCCTCACACAATATGAATACTTTCCACCTTTAGATACAAACGATCATAAATCATTGCTAATATCCAATTTGTGTCTCCCAAAAATAAACACCTTACTCCCACACTTATATAGAAATAATTCAACTCATCAATACCACGAATAATATTTCTTTTCTCAACATAAATCATATTCCAAAAATTAGTAAAGACTTGATAGCACAAATCCTCCAAATATTCATGATAACCATCCAAAATAATTCTTCATTTATCCCATGGTAATAATAAACAACGACTCAACCATATTGACCATATGTAAAACTCGTATGATCCAAATACTTGCCACCTATCACATAGTTATTTGGAAACTTATTTCCCATTCTTGAAGACATAATTCCTGGTTATTCACACCATTCTTAAAAATTAAAAGGATTACACCATGAAAACACGTAATTCATTCCAAAACATAGAAAATTGAAACAAGAATCACTTCACTTAAAACATTTATTGAAAGCATATAAATTAATTCAACCACTTAATCTGAATTCTCATAATCAAAGTCTTTATTGGAAAGATCATAATCTTGATCATCATAGTTTACCTTACCATTAACTCAATAATATTTAATAACTGGGCCAAGTGTAGTAGGATTTGAAGTTGGGTAAATTGGTTTGTAATCACTATAATTTAGAGTATGGCTTGAGCTTTGAATTGGGTTATAAATTGGGCTATAGTGTTAGCTAGCACATCCACAAATTGGCTTAGAAGAAATAACATTGGACCTTTGGAGAAGGTGGGTGATACTTTAGACTTGGTAATCTTTACATATGAATATGAACATTGGGCCTTTAAAATGTGAAAATTGGCTTTTGGGCTTGGACGCCTACATGAGGTAGGAGTCTCATAACTTGGAGTAAGGGAAGGAGAAGGATAATTCTTATGCTTTAAAAAAAAGTGGTATGGATTCATCAATAGAGGAAACAAGCTCTTTGTGAAGTCTTGGATAAACAAAAGAGTAGTTGGAAGTTCAAGTAATGAAGTTGGTCAAATTCTTTCAAGGTTTGGTTCTCCCCAACTTTGGTGGTTCCACAACTCTCCTCTTAGATTCATATATAGTCATGTTTAAGGTAGTACAGATCACTTTTGAATCGAGTCAAGGTTGCTAGCCACTTTCCCTCATGATGGTGCTTCTCATTCTCAAAGAAAGGTTTATACTTTTTAGCTCTAGGTAAATGGGTTAGAAATAATAGAAATAGCCATGGTGGTTGAGTAACACTTCAAGGTCAAACTTCTCAATAAGAGGTAGAACAAGGGTGGTTAATTAACATGTATTAATCCCTTCACCTTTCCAGTAATAAAAAAAAAATCAAAGAATTCCTTCCTCCCATTATCAATCATTTTTATCTTGTTTACACATATAAATTATCAATTTTATGGTATTTCACATAAGCAACTCAACTCATAAATTCCATTTGCATTAAGCAATTCATAACTCAATGATAAACCAAGCATACTCAAGATCACCCAACCATGGGCAATAACTCAAAAATTCAGACCTCTAGACCATACTCTAAGGTGTTTTAACACCAACTTTAATGCACACATAATCGCATACTTAAGTTCAAATAATTTCAATTCTTTTTATTTTCGAAAATAATAAATATGTACTTAAATCAAGATTAAAGGACGGTCAAGCCCGCGTCTCCCAGGAAAGTTACCTACGACGTTGAGGTGAGCCTTTCCTAGACAGAGAGACGTACCCATTATAGGCCTCCGTAGAGAACTCGAGAATCCTTTTCTCCTTCATATTTCCACAAATAGGAAAATAGTTTTTAAGTAAAAATAATGCTTTTGACTCTCACACAAATGCGAAACTCTATC
This sequence comes from Chenopodium album, assembly GCF_948465745.1. Classification (NCBI taxonomy): domain Eukaryota; kingdom Viridiplantae; phylum Streptophyta; class Magnoliopsida; order Caryophyllales; family Amaranthaceae; genus Chenopodium; species Chenopodium album. The sequence goes on along the minus strand of NC_137853.1, from coordinate 24,038,030 downwards.
TATCCTATATGCCCTTCTTAAGTCCACCCACCATTTTTATTATTAAACTAATTTTAATCTTTTTAGGACCGTTAAAACTGATACCACTTTGTAACACCCCCAAATCTCCCTCTACGGAAATACTATTATAATACGTATAATTATACCGTAGAGATAGACTTGGGCGTGTTACCGCCGCGTGATTACGCAAGGCTACTCAACTTACTAAAAATAACAATACTCTGCAGCGGAAACTCCAATACTCTTCTTTATTAATACTTATGAAAATAGTAACATTGTTATGAGTACTCAAAATAAACACAAGAACAACATTCCTAAACTAGGTGAAGCAAATCCCGGGACTCCCATATGCTCATTCATGACTCCACCTGAAAATAGTCAACACTGCTTACCATTACGGTAAACAGGGCGAACCAAAACAAATAGAAAATACGGATTAGCAAAATATGCTATGTACGATAAGTACAAGATAATGTAAACTCAATTTATTTGCAAACATGCTTTTAAAACCAATTCCAATAAATAATCCAATAATTCCAAAACTCATGGTTCAAAACCAATTCCAATGATTCAACATTCAAAATAATTGATAAACCAATTCCTTTAAAAATCCAATTCCTTTTTGAACCAATTTCTTTAAATCCAATTCCTCACCCAAGTGTGCACACCCCCCAAGCTAGTCTCCTTATATTACAAGGCTATTCTTGAGGAAAGACTAGGTCATACAAAGTCCATAGTCTTATCAATAAACCAAATCCGCATAGTGGGATTACCAACATGCTTATAAAGCATTAATAATAATATTTCAATGGTTCAATAATAAATCCTTTTAATATCCAATAATTCCAATATAATTCAAACTCCTTCCACATGCTTTCGAAATCAAAACCTTTTAAATAAATACTTGAGAATAAAATCTCATATTAATACTTTTCAAAATCAATAACTCTTCCTTGAAAACCTTTTATTTAATTCAATAAACTTTTCAAATCAATTCCTTAAAACATGATAAGTAATTCGATCAAACCATTCAAAACATGATTTAAAAATCAATCATTCAGAATACTTTTATCAATACCTCCAAACATAATTTATTTCAAAATCACAATTCAAATCAATTTAATTCAATCACCAATCGAATCATATAAAACATGTTATTCAAACCAATCACTTTTAAAGGTATCTAGCCACCTAACGTACCTTGATCCTTGCTTAGCTATACACACCAAAAGAACCTCAAGAATCTTGATCGAACACACCCTACAAATAAATATAACCTTAATCAATATAAGGTTAACAAATAATTAAAAGCCCCCCACTATATGTACATGAACCTTTTAAATTATTTTCTAATAAACATCATTAAAAATATGATTTTATATAATTAAAACTACTCATAATAATTTTTATAAATCCCCCATAATAATAATAATAATACTTGAATAAGAGAAGAGAAGAAGAAACGATAAGAAGCCAAGGAAAAAAGAAGAATTGGATTTGCGTAGGAAATAATAGGCAGAACTTGCAGAGGCTATAACTCCTTCGATATAACTCCGAATTGGGTGATTCTTGAGCCTAACCTCAAGGATTTTTTGAGAGGAACAATCTTCTATGAAACGTCAATACCCCAAAAAGGGACCAGAAGTGCCCGAAAATTGGCTTCAAAGATAAACGGGATGATTTGTGTAAAATTGAGGAGAAGAAAAGAAGAGAATTGGTGTGAAGAATGTGAGAGGTATGAAGGGGTATTTATAGGCTAGTATGAGCATGAATTATGGTAGGAAAATGTAGAAACAATTATGGTAATTAGGGTTTAAGAGAATACTTGGAGAAGTGAATAAAGAATTAAGGAAAGTTTGGATATTAAGGTGATTGTGTATACTTGAATATGGAAGGTATGTATGTCATGAAAAATAATAAGGAAATTAGAATTACTTGGGGAATAATCAAGAGGAACAAAAGGCAAGAGAATATGATGATTGGATACTAAAAAGATGGAGAATTAGAATTAAGGAAAATAGGAGATTCCCTTACAAGTAATTAGGAAGATTTTGCTCGGTTTAAGGAATAAAAATAATTGTGTAAATAATATAGAATAATTAAATAAATAATTAATTAATAGAAATACCAATTATTCACCAATAATTAACTAAGAAAATCATATTTTCTATACATAGAAAATCCAAATTTCCTAGCTAAATAAGTGGGAATTTTTGGCCATAATAATTAATTTATAAAATATTATTTTTCTTAAATTAAAATATCCGAAATATGTAAATAATCCGGTTTTTAAAATAAGATAAATGGATAATAAATCTTATCCAAAATAATGATTAGTTTTCAAAATGCTTTTGGCGCCAAAATTCAAGTATTATTTTGGCTCCAAATAATAAATTTACTAAAATACCCTTTTTATGAAATAATCCTTAATTAATTAATTAGGAAAATACGTATGAAAATACGGGGTATTACAGATTCTTGATCCAAACCAATGCATAAGTGTATATCAAGTCATGTACCTAGCAAAAGGCACACAAACATTTCCATGAGAGAAAATCTAATCTAAAAACAAAAGAAAATGAAAGCAATAAAAACCTCGGGTTACTTCCCGAGAAAGGCTTGTTTAACGTCCAAGCGAGACCGCTCTAGTAAATAATATTGCAACGAACGCAAGAGCTTATCAAATGCACTACTACACATTTCATAAGATAAATAGTAGGCAAATGACGGAAGGAGGACGTGCAACAAGATTATTGCACGTAAGTGAGGAGGAAGATGCCAAAAGAAAGAAGAAAAATCAAAAGAAAAATCAAGAAAATAAGAAGAAAAAAAAGAAGAAAAATAAGGCAAACTCTCCTCAGAATATTTTTGGGTGGCACAATCACCCATTTCCTCAACAATGGGAGGATGAGAAGGAGGAGTCTCAACAAACAAGAGAGGGTCCTCAATAGGCTTTAAGACAAAAGAGGGGAGGAACATAGGATAGTAGGGGATGTGGTCAAATTTCCTTGAGAAAGGGACATGAGGAAGGGGAGGAGAAACAATGGTCTCACAAGGCCTCACATCACCAATGAGGGCATGAAAATCAATCATAGAATTCTTAAAAGGGCACTCATGACTCACATCTCCCTCAAACAAAAACTCTCCAAGAAAAACAACCTCATCGTCCTCTCTATCACAACGATGCACAACGACTCCCTCAACAAACTCAAAGCCTAGAGTCTCTAAACCATGCATGAAAGGATATAGGTTTCTCTCAAACTCATCCCTTTCCCATAAAGCATTGCCAATGAACTCTCTCAAAAGGCTATAATGCTTTGCTACACCTTCAACAAACATACTAGCCATAACCTCAAAAGAATCCAAAGACTCATGGATAGAAGGGTCACAAACATGCAAAGTAGACTCATCAAGATAGGGAAGGGGGTTGGAATCCTCAAAATCGACATTTTCTTCATTCTCAACTCTTCCACCATCACTCAAGGGACTCTCAATCTCTCTTGGTAGCTCAAACTCATCATCATCATCCTCATGAACCCCCTCATTCAAAATGGAAGATGGCTCACTCACATCCTCACCATGGGAAGCTCTCAAAGGGGGTGAATAAGGGGAAGGATGGCACTCAAGCTCAAAAGGGGAATGAAAAGGATCAAAGTCCTCAAAAATCCTCTCATCACAAGAAAATCTCTTCTCGCCTTCACACCCTTGGCCCACGTCATCCTCAAAAACACTCTCACACTCCAAATGAGGTGCCTCACATCCATTTACATCAATCATAGCACTCATCACTTGGGCAAGCCTCACTTCTCTCAATTTCTGTTCCTCTTGAAGCTCTTGGAGTTGTTGGGTGAGATATTGTATTTGAGAAAGAATTTGGGGAGTAATGTTATCGGGTTGAGGTTCATGATCAAAATCAAATTGCATATTATCAAAATTAGCACAAACCTCATCACAATGAGCATAAGAGGGGAGGGGGTCAACATGCATATTTGGATCATCACAAGGCACATTAGAAGTATCAAGAGAATTCATGCAAAAATTACAAGAATCTTGATATTGAGAATCAAAACAAGAAACATTACATTCTCTATCATAAGAATCTCTAGCAAGCCAAGTGAAAAAATTCCAAGCATCATGCATAGACAAATGACGGAATATACCATTGTGCATATTCTCAACCATACCCCTAGTATACTCATTCATGCCCCAATAAGCTATTCCACAAGCATCACTAAGAGAACATCCATGGAAACTAAGAAAACCATCTAATCTATCAAAGTAAGCGTAAAAGGGTTCATCATCAAATTGAGGAAAGGATAAACATGCCATTTTTATACAAAGAACAAAGAAAAGCAAACAAAAATCAAATAATATACAAGAATCTAGCTAATCTAATCAACACAAACTAATGAACGCCCTAGTCCCCGGCAACGACGCCAAAATTTGATCGCGGGTTTAAGTAGTGTCGTTGGTCTACTAACCCTAATCAAATTAGAAATTTATAAAACCTAAACTACCCTAATACAAGTATAGGGGTAAGTAAAGGGTCGAACCCAAAAGGACTAAGTGTATCAATTTGTGCTTATTAGACTACTAGGGAAGCTTGTGAGATAGAGAGAGGTTAAACTAAACACAACTAGGAGCAAATAACTAAGACTAGGGAAAGTGGAATCCAATTACATCAATACATTCAACAACATCAAATAATTAGATGAAAATGCCCTTGATTAGGAACAATCAACACATTTAACTCACTCTCGCACAATTAAGCGTGTTAATTATCCTAGTAAACTAATTCACTCTCGTGCAACTAGCCTAGCAAAGGTATGGAAGAATTTAGACCATCAACCAACTCACTCTCGCACAATTGATTGAAAGCACAATTAAAAGCATAGAATCAATTAGCTAGAAAGATTCTAATCCATTTAAGCATCATCCATACACAATAATCAAGAAACAATTTCATACTAATCACAATCAATCATTAAATTAATTAACATAACCTTCATCCATTTCCCTAGAACAAAATCTAAGCTAACATGATGAACAAAAACATAGAAAATAAGGTAAAGTATTAATAAAAACAAGATTAAATAAATAAACTAATCAATCTACTCAAAATAACAAATAAATAAGCAAAAACAATAATAAATGAAAGCAATAAATGTGAGAGAAAGTTAGGAAGACTCATTGAATTTATGAGAGGTAAAATCCACAAATTGCTTCTCAAAATCCCAGAAACTCCATGAAAACTCCAAGCTTTCTCTCTCTAAACTACTCCTAAACTAGAGAGAGAAACTCCTAATCTAACCCTAAGAGAGAGAAAATATAGGAACTAAAACTACTCTAATCTAATCTAGGGTAGAATAAATTATTGATTGAAAGTTATTGAAAGTTGAGACAAAATAACCCCAAAGGGGTATTTATATTACAAGCTAAAATAATAAAAGAAAAGAGAAATAAAAATAGAAAAATAAAACAAAATAAACAAAAGAAAAAAAAGGAAAGGAAAAAGAAAAGGAAATAAAAAAAAAATAAAAGAAATTAAAACCCAAAAAATCCCCAATTCCAACCCACGAAACAATCAGTGTATCAACCCTCCAAACTCCTTCTTCACTTCGAATTCCTTGGCTGCTCTGTTCGTCATCCAACACCACGCAAGAAACCATCATCACCGTTCATACTTCATCGTCATAATCAAGCATTAATCGTGGCTGTCCAATCTTCATAAAAATCACGTGAAAAGCTCGTGATTGACCCACAATTGTGCGCCCGCGAAGACGTCGCGCAGAGGTCGCGCAAACCTTCTGCCTTGACTCTGTTTTGGGCTCCAATTTGTGCGCCTTCTGACAGGGATGCGCGGCCGCGAGTAGTTGGGTAGCTCCTTGCTGTGAATTTGTGCGGTGTCGGTGTGATTGGAGATGCGAATTGGTGGTGGCTGCTGTAATTGGAGTTGAATTTGAGGTGAGGTGGTGCGTTGGGAGGCGTAGCAGGTGTTGCGGTGTTGGTTGCGGTGGTGTTGGTGATGTTGTGTTGTCGCTGCTGTTGGTGTTGTTGATGGCGTGAAGCAGGGAAGTGAGGGTTGCTGTTGGTGTTGGTGTTGGGTTTGTTGCGGGGTGAAGGTTGGTGCTGGTAGGTGGCTGGTGTAGTGGTTGCGGTGGTGTTGTTGTTGCGTGAGGTGCAATTATTGCTGGTGATGTTGGGTTGCTGTTGCTGTTGCTGTGTGTGTGTGGGATTGCGTGGGTATTGACTGGAGGCAGAGGTGGCGCGTTGGGAGTGTGTGGTGGAGGATAGGCAATGCTGTGGTGAAGGATAAGGCTGACAGCAGGGGCTTGACTCAAATTTGTGCCTCGAATCCCGGACTTTGAACTCGAACACGACTTTAAAACCCGAAACACCAAACTCGTCCTACAACGAAAACACGAGGGTATTATCAAAAGACAAAATAAAATAAAAATAACATAAAATAAAATAAACTTAAAAATAAAATCAAAAGAAATTAAGTAAAATAAAGTAAAACAAATATGAAAATAAAATAAAATAAGAAAATAAAAGAAACTAGGAACTTATTAAATAACAAGAACTAAAAACTTAAAATAAGAACAAAGAAAATAAGATAAATTAAATAAATTAAGAAAATAAACTATAAACTATTAAAAACTACTAAAATACTCGAAATAAAGATAAAAGACGAGAATAAGTAAATAAAAGAAATAAAGGACAACTAAGGTTAAATTATTGGAAAATAAGCCGAGAAACGACTCGATAAATACCCTAAAAGTGACATAAAAGTCACTTATCAAGGCTGGCACCCACATGTGTCTCTCATCGTACAACCCCTCCAACCAATCATTTCCCTCGAGGTCATACTCTTTCATTAAAGCACACCAACTACTTTCAAACTCTTCCGCCGTAAAGCTCTCGTATATGACGGCCTTCAACGGATTTCTGAAGTCGTTGTATCTGCTCAAACATTACAAATATTACTAAAACCATATCATTGGAATACAACAAGGGATTTTTGAAGTCGTTGTATCTATGCTCTATGTTTATTTCTTTTCCATTTTTAGATTTCAAAGGCATGTTAAATAAATCTATTCCAAAAAAATGTAGTTAAATAAATTCCGTCAAATTTCAATTGTAACAAAATAAAAATGTAGTTAGAAATGTAGTCTACTCCGTCAAATTTCAATTGTAACAAAATAAAAACATTTCTTTCTACTTTCTAGTTCATTTCTGTGTACTTAAAAAAAACAACTGTCAGGTTACTCCTCATGAGCCTCCCGTTTAAATATTATGACAATTTCAAATCTACCAAGTTTAATAATGATTAAACTCTAACTAAAAACTATAGCAAATTATGAACCTAGGAGCTCTCACAAGAGACATTACATACAACAAAGTTACCTGTAGGAATAAGCAATTTATAACTAAACTAATAGACATTAAAACATAGACAAACACGTATTGCTAAACAACTTACAGCTCTAGCTTCCTAAGTTTCTCTGGCAGTTTCTTCATAATATGCCAAATGCACCATCTATGCCTACAACCGGGCATAACTTCAGCCAATGCTCTACGCATTGCAGGTGCTTGATCAGTGAGTATTGCCTGAGGAGCTTTGTTGTTCATGGCCAGCAACCATTGCTCAAACACCCATATATAAGTCTCTGTGGTTTCATGAGAGATAAGAGCACATCCAAGGAGGATGGATTGGCCGTGATGGTTGGCCCCCACAAAATTAGCAAATGGCAACTCGTACTCGTTAGTCAAATAAGTTGCATCAAAACACACCGCATTACCAAAATCCTCATAAGCATCACGGCTACGAGCATTAACCCACATAACGTCTTTCAATCGACCCTCTTCATCTAACCGACTAGCATGATAAAATTTTTGGTTGTCCCGTTGCATGTATTCAAAATACCTCATCATGGCGGCAGCATCTCCACCTTGCATTTTAAGCCTCCTCTCCTTGTACACCTCATGTTGGAGGTCCTTAACACTTGGCATGTTTTCAACACCCCCTTTATCCACAGCTAAGCAACCATGAATCTTTCTAACAGGAACCCCTACACCAAAATAATTGGCTAACCTCCTCTTCACTGTAGCGGTGTACTTCTTCATACGGTATTCTTTGACTAATTTAGACAAATCAGGGTTCACCTCATGCACATGATTCAACTTAACCTTTCTAACCTCCCAAGAACCTTCTGCAGTAACACCAGCATATAACATTGCAAGGCAAAAGCATTTCTTGGACTTCCTTTTCCCACAGGCAAGCTCATCCTCACCAATTACACCATTCACAACACCTCCAGTACCACCCTCACTCATGGCCTTCGCCCATTTGTTTGCTTCCCTTCTGGCCCTGAGGTTAGGTGGGCCCCAACACTCACACCTCCATGTACATTGAACCTTTACATTCTTATCTTTCTTAGATGAAGACCACTGACACCTAGTCACCCCTAAACCTACTTGTTCAACATACTCTTTATAATACCTTTCAACATCTTCCCAGTTTTTGAAAATCATACCTACCTTCGGAGGCTCTAACACAAGGACACCCCTATTACTTGAATGTATGGTGTCAATTGTATGAGTAGTACCAATGGGTGGTGACATGACAGCAGTGCAAGTTTCTACAGAATCTAGAACCAGTAAGTTCCACTTTGGGGAGTAATGCATTTATTTTCATCAATCGAAACCAATGGGGATGTACTAGGACTGCTGCACAACTCAGTTTGCATAAACGCAATAAAATCACTAAGTTCCCCATCAATTGCATCCATTTAATCCTACAATCACAGATTGAAAACCATAACTAACCCAGAAAAAAAAAAATCAAATCCACACTACAGACCACACAACAATTGCATCTAATAAAACTTAAACACAACCACACTAAAATGGAGTGCAACATAAAACAAAAATTCAATGCAAACTCAACTCCTTTATACACCAATTCATTGTGCAATTGCAAAGGAGTGCAGGACAAAAACGAAGGCAACATCAAACAAAATTTCAATGCAAGCAAAGCTAATTAATACAAACGAAAACAATCCACACAAAAATTATTACCAAACTAAAGCATACACCAACCAAAAACAAACCAAACCAAACTCCAGCCGAAATCACAATTAATTTCAGCGATTAATCAACCAAACAACCCCAAAATCAACAATTTCAAACTTCAATCCAACAAGTACACGCAAATATGTCCGACAAAATTTAAATAACAATAAACACTAACAATTTTGCAGCTAGCACAGCAATATCAGCAATTACGCACCTTAAACAACGTCGTCACTTGCCTACACCACAGGACATTCGTCGATCGTCGACCTAATTGAGACACCACAACTACGGCTGTCGTCGAGCCCCCCTTTTTGTTTCCCCTGTCTTCGTGACTTAACCCTTCAAAACCTCAAGTTAACCCTTCAAAACCTCAAGTTAACCTCGTTAAACATATAACTCTAAACTCCTTCTTGCCAACTCACCTAGCCTCATTAAAATAACAGATTTAATTGCAAACCAATGCCATTATTTACGCTTAATGCCATTTGAGTGACATTTGAAGTTACTCATGATAAGTAACCTGGGCAAGCTCCTTTTATAGTAATGATGTTTTGAAATTTTGGTGATTATAACTACTATTAGTTTAACTTAATTCCATATTATTTTGAACACGTAAATTCGTGTTTTAATTTTTAGATTTTGGTTCGTTAATATTAATCCCGTTTTAATCTCGATCAGGTTCTGAACTCATCCGATTTTGATAAAAAAAGTAGTTATTTCCATATGGAAACAATGTTTTAAGAAAGACTCACTACAATTGGTAGTGATCACCACCCTCTCGTGGCCAAATTCAGCCTCTAAATATGATTTTCGATTTTTAACGAAGTTTTTTTATGCTTCAAATTTTATAATGAGTTTGATTAATAAAATTAATTATTAGTTAATCATAAATATATGTTTTTTGAAGTTTTAAGAGGTTTTTCATCATATTATATTTTTAGAAATTACTTGGGTTAGTAATATTAATTGTTGGTTGTTTTCTAGGAAGTGATTCTTCTCTAGGAGAATTTTAAGTGATTAAAAGTAGCACAAAGGATTGTTTATACGAGATACGTACATGTCTACTTCGTTACAAATAGTATCATGTTTAGGTACCAAAAGGAAAAAACTTAGTTTCATGATTAGGGAACACTTGGATGGAAAGTGTTTGGTTACACATTGATTTAATTCATGTGCTTATGTTTATGAGACATGTTTTGGTGAATTGGTTATGTTTGTATGGAATTATGGATGCAAACATGTTGAATTATATTGGATTGATTGTATTGTTTGCATATGAGACATCACCAAGTCTAAACCTGTAAATCACGTAAAGTGCAAGATGGATGAGCAATAAAACTCTAGATGGGTGCACTTCTAGATTAATGACAATCAGGGGTTAGGGTACATGGGGTATTAGCCGTGTACTTTTCTCGAGGCCGTCTGATCTACAAGTCTCTTGTTTCAAATATTTTTCAAAACTAGGAGTTAGGTGAGATCTCATATTAACTACGGTCACAGAGTCGCGACCGTGGTCATTAGATGTTTATTGATGTTTTCGAAAGGAGGAATGGGGTTTTCTTTATTGATGTTCCAAATGGAGCATGGGTTGGACAACCTTGTCTATTGCTTACTCCAAACTAAATAATTAAATTGAATATATAGAGTCAAGTGTTTGGAATTAGTTAGTAAGTATGTTGAGTCAATTGAATTGTTTAAGTGTAGGAAATATTTCAAGCATCATAACCCCAAACTTGAACCCCACTGTGATCATACACTAAAGTATGGTGACGTTCCAAAGGGAAGAAAGCTAGAGCAAAAGAGTCGCCAACAAGTTTTAGGAACTTGTAAACCAAAAACGATCCAGGAGATCGTCAACTCCATAAGGTCAGGAACCAAATAGGGTTCGGGGATGAGGGTACGAATCCAATCTACAAAAGAAAGGACCCGCCCTATAAAATAGGCCTCTACTTTGTTCTACTCGTATTCATGTGCGCTTTTTGACTAACATGCAAACATTAAATTAACCCTAAACCTGTTTAATCTATGTTAGTGGAATATTAATGCACAAATAAATCTATTATTGGCGATCACTTGAATTAAAATCATATTAGCCTAAACCAAATTATTAATTATCTTATTAAGCGTGATTTCAAGTACAAATTCCCTTTAACAAGCATAAAAGGCGTGATCAAGCAATAACAATAATATATCAAGCAACATAATAATAATCATAATCATGATAACATAATCAAAATCATGTTAATAATAAAGCTTAAATAATAGCAAGATCCTAGGCATGATACTAACAAGATTAATAACAAATCCTAGCATGTAACTAAGCAATAAAAATAAAAGCTTTAAACCTAACATGGTACTAACATAATATTAGAAATAATAAGAGGCAACCTAAACATGATTCTAGAAAGCAATAAAAACATCCTAACATGAAACTAGGAATATTAAACATCCTAACATGATACTAGGAATATTAAACAATAATAAACATGCTTTCTACATTGTGAATGAAATAGAGAGTAAGCTAATCTACTTACTTTGAAGCCTCGTACCTCTTTCTAATAACAAAATACACAAGTTTGTAAACTTCAATAAAAATATTAAATCAAAGAATTAAATTAAATAAAGTTTTGACTAGATATGGACCAAACCCTCAGAAAATATTAAACCTTGCACATCTAGGGCGAAGGCAACTTCGAACTTGGCTAGATGATTCTAAATCTTGTGAATGCGGAATTGTGTTTGTAAAAAGCTAGTTTAGAAAAAGAGAGAGAGAGAGAGAGAGAAAGCATATATTGCTCAAGAGAGAATAGAGAGAATTAGGTGATTCTGAATGAGAGTTGATGATTGAAAAAGGGGAGATATGACCTCTATTTATAGGAAAAAAGAAGGTCGAAGAATAAAGAAAAGAATCCGAATCGAAATAAAACTCGTAGACAACAGTTTTTGCGAATTTTGTTTTTATCATATCTTTTGATCCAGAAATCCAAATAAGGCATATAATATGTCGTTGGAAAGCTCTTGAAGTCTACTTTCCAACCAAATTAAAATCAGATTAAAATATTTTGTAGATAAAAAGACATGGCTGAAATAGTGGAAGGGTGTCAGTTTTGGATAGAGTTTCATATTCCTTTCATATCTTTTTCGTTATAGCTTGGAATTTAATATTATAATATATCATTGGAAAGATAATTTCAAGATCTATCCAACCATATAAAATTTGGATAAAAATTATTAGGCACGAAAATAATATCTGACTGTCTTTAAACATCTTTAAAGTCAAATAAAATTAGGACTTTAAAAAGGAAAGTTTTTTTTAAAAAAAGGAAAGTTTATATAAAAAAAGGAAAGTTTATATTTAAATCAAATTCCTTAATCTTATCTTTTCAAAAAAGGATAATCATCTGGTGCACACGACTTTAATGATGGTGATGAACATCGAAGTAGGCAGCAAGTTATGGACATTTTGCTGGGTACAAGGCATAGATGGTGCCCCCACCGCTTGCGTGCACCGGTCTTGAAACTTGCCCTTCGAGTTCCTCTTGACTTGAAGCTCAAAATACTAGCACAAGGCATTAAAAGCAATGATAATCGTTGAAGGGAAGCTCGGAAATCTTTGGATAATCTATCATAACCTACAAACAAAAGAAAAGAAACAAATAATAGAGAAAAACAACAAATAAACAAGAAAATGCACAAAGTAAAGAAACTAACTACGAAAAGCACAAAGTAAAGAAATAAAGAGCAAAACTAAAGAAAACTAAGGAAAAGAGCTATAAAATGAAATAAAATTCATCCAAAAAGAGATCAAATGAGTGCCATAAATGTCACTCATCACACTTACAGAAATGTTACTCTTAATAATCTAACGCAACAATATTTATTTGTTACCTTAAACTAAAGTAACAAAAAAAAATGTGTTGCTGTAGACACCCATTTGTGTCTCCCCAAAACCAAACCCAGTGATGAATACCTTTTGCGTCAAACCATAATCGAATGAGGTGAAAGTGTGAAAAGTTTAGTGTTGCGGTTACTTTTATTAAAATTCTCCTCTTTCTGTTTTCGAGAACAACTCTATTTTATGAAAACGTCCAATCCAGTTTAGTTTGGTCCATGATAAGGGTCCAATAATAGTGTAGTTGGATGGGGCTTGAAAAGACCTTTCCAACAATATATTATAAGCCCGATTCTGATGAATAATGAGGAAGTTATGTCCAAAATACTAAACTAGGCCCGGTTAATTATTTACATACGACCCAATGATCATGAGGAGGGTCCAAGGGTTTAATCCTATTCCTAAACTAATTAGGATTGATTAGAATCTTCTAAAAGTTTCTAAAAGATCTTAATTATCCTTTTTTGAAAAGATAAGATCAAGGAATTCGATTTAAATATAAATTTTCCTTTTTTAAAACTTTCCTTTTTTAAAGTCCTAATTCTATTCGAATTCAAAGATCTTCAAAGACAGTCAGATATTATTTTCGTGCCTCATATTTTTTTATCCAAATTTTATATGGTTGGATAGATCTTGAAATTATCTTTCCAATGATATATTATAATATTAATTCCGAGCTATAACGAAAAAAGATATGAAAGGAATACGAAACTTTATCCAAAACTGACACCGTCCTACTATTTCGGCCATATCTTTTTATCTAAAAAAGATTTTAATCTGATTCTAATTTCATTAGAAAGTAGACTTCAAGAGCTTTCCAACGACATATTGTATGCATTATTTGGACTTCTAGATTAAAAGATATGATAAAAACAAAATTCGCAAAAACTGCTGTCTACGAGTTTTATTTCGATTCGAATTTAGATTCTTTTCTTAATTCTTCGACCCTCTCTTTTTTCTTATAAATAGAGGTCATATCTCCCTTTTTTCAATCATCAATTCTCATCAACAATAATCAATTCTCTCTATTTTCTATCTTGAGCAATACTTGCTTTCTTTCTCTCTCTTTCTAAACTAGCCTTTTATTAAACACAATTCCGCATACATAAGATCTTGAAACACCTAGCCAAGTTCGAAGTTGCCTTCGCTCTAGACGTGAAAGGTTGATAATTTCTGAGGGTTTGGTCCCAAATCCAGTCTAAACTTTTTAACTCTTTCTTTCATTTATTTAATTTAATTCTTTAATTCTTTGATTTAATATTTTCATTGAAGTTTACTAACGCGTGTATTTTGTTATTAGAAAGAGGTACGAGGCATCAAAGTATGTAATCTCATTGCTCTATTCTTGTAGAAAGTATGCTTAGATTTGATTAATTCCTAGTATCATGTTAGGATGTTATTTATTGCTTTCTAGTATCATGTTTAGGGTGCCTTTACTCTATTCTAATAGCATGTTAGTATCATGTTAGGTTTAAAGCTTTGATCTTTATTGCTTAGTGACATGCTAGGACTTGTTATTAATCTTGTTAGTATCATGTCTAGGATCTCGCTATTACTATTAAGCTTTATTATGCCTTAACATGATTATGATTATATTATTATTATTATTATTATTATTATTATTATTATTATTATTATTATTATTATTATTATTATTATTATTATCATCTCAAAAACAAAAGCCATACAACCTACAATAAATTAGTGGGAAGCCGAGATACAATCTGGGCCCCCACTCCTCTAGCTATTGCAAATCCTACCTTAGTGAAGATATGAGCTGCAGCACGAGCCCCAATGTCTTGCGTCGTCGAGAACCTTTGAATCCGCTTCAGTAACGCAACAGCCTCTTTCTCTAATTCCCCAAGAGAAGAAAAGGAGAAGGGAATGAAACCATATCCAATCGCCTGACATCGAGCTTCATACTTAACCCGCTTCCGATGAGCTGCATCAGCCACAACCCGCCCAGGAATGAAGTCAGATAGCCCTGACTGTGTCAAAGGAGAAGACCCTGTCAAATCAACACAGACATCGCGACCACGATCCCATGAATAAAGTAACACATCCGCGGGTCTGAGGGCCTCGTCGTTCCCTCCGGCCAACCCAATGTCAACCTCTTTTCTCGCTGAAATCCCAGAACGAAAGCAAACATCAACAAGGGTATCCCGAACAACATTATGCCGATGTTTAATACCCACAATACCAGCACAAGACACTGCGTGATCACCGAAAATATCTCCAGCAAAAACCCTCGAACAAGCAGAGCACAACGTCGAGATAGAGAACAATGGTACACCCAACCGATAGGACAACACACAGCGATAAGTCTTGGCGTTCATCGTCTGACCCAACCCTGAAATAGGAACCGCTCGAAGCCAATCAGAGGCGTGATCACCTTGCTGTGATTTCCATAATGCTGATTGTCGAGGAGTTAAAGAATAAGCAGATTCTGCAGAAGCGGTAACCTTTGTGAAATATATATCTGCCAATTTCTTCATGAGTTTAGGGGCAGCGACCTCACTAGGATTACTCAAAATGTCAGACTCCACTGTTCCATTAAACAGACTCAACGCATCCTCAAAGGCTCGTCCAAGACCAACAATGCCAGCATGCCGAAGAAGTTGTGTCTGCAACCCAGCAGACTGTAACCGAGAAGCAAGAAAAACATAGTGACGAACATCACCTGCAGAATAAACACCAAGCCCTCCAAACTCAAATGGTAAGGTGGCAAGTCGCCACTGCCAATCACCAAACCCCGGCCCCGAAGCAGTAACAATACGCTCCATGGAAGATCGAAGAGCTGCATCAAAAGTGCGCTGAGCCACCTCAAAAGTACTAGGAGGACAAGTACGCAATGCAAAGTAGAGTTTTGAAACTCCAGTACATGCCCTAAGTAACAACAGCTCACACTGAGGATCATCGAGCATAGCGACCTTATCCATAAGGGCAATGGTCTTAGTCACCCTCTGCATCACAAGCTCACCACTAAAACCAGAATCGGAACTAGCGGGGCCTCCAAGCAACCTAACACCACGCAAAGGTCGAGCAATATTAGGTGGAAAGACACCCACCAGCCTGCTTCGAGGGTCTTCTGTAGGCCAGAAAACTTCAGTTTTTTCCACATTAAGACATAACCCAGAACGAGGTCCTTCCTCCATAATCAACTGCAGAACTTGCCCCACCACCAGAGTGTCACCAATAATCGTGCCGTCATCTAAATACCAAGCCTGAAGACATACATCAAAAGTCTCTCTGATTTTACACACCAGGGGTTGTAAAACCAAAGAAAAAAGCAAAGGACCAAGGGGATCAACCTGCTGCACCCCTTGAGATGACCATAAGGTTTGGTCCCCATAGTACAACCTGGCTGGATTAGAATAGCAGAATTCTACCCATCGCGAAATGCCCGGACAACGACGACGTACCTCACGTAACATGACCGAACGATCAACCAGATTGAAGGCATTTTGAAAATCCACCAACAACATAGATAAACCAACATCAGAACCACGGTCCTCAATCAACCGATTCACCGCATGAAGAATTGCCTCACCACCTGAAGAAACCCCAACACCAAATTGAAGGCCATCAAAGTAACTCCCTAAAGACTGACCAACCATAACAGCACCCACCTTCGAAACGAGACGCCGCCAAACCGTACCCACAGCAATAGGACGGATACCACCACCGGGCTTGACAAGTGGCGTAAGAGGAGCACTAGCAATGTACTCTCCTAATTCCATAGGACATCTCCCAGCTAGAAAGAGATTAACCACCCCAGTAATAGAGTCAACCAACTCATCTGATACTGCCACAGCCGCACCACTCAAGCAATCCATAAGATGTTGAGCACGCAAACAATCCCTACCACATGATGTGCCACGAGGGAAACTCCTAATCCGATCCAAAACAACAGCAGAAGTCGTAACGAGATGAAGGTGATCAATAGGTTTATCAGGCAAGGATGGAGCTGGAGATGAAGGGTGCTTTGACTGTAAATCTGCAAGAGTGGCGTCATTATAAGGTGCAACACCTGCTGAAGAAAGAACCCGAACCGCAGCAGTGTAATGGCCATCGCAAATCTTCCTACGACACTGCTTAATATTACACTCTTCCAAATCAATGTCCTCATCATCAACCATCGACAAAGTAGGAGAATCCTCTGCCAAAATTTCCCTCACAAGCTGCAAATTACCACCCGCTACACTCCAAGAACAAATAGCACGGGAAATACTCTCTTCTTGATGCCGACGTCTTACCGAAGACCGAGACTCACGACTACTCCGCGGGCGAAAGATTTTAAGGATGCAAAGAGGTAACACCAACAAAGAGACCCAATTAGAAATGTCATCAGGCTTAGAGATCACCTTATCAAGAGCACCTTTCAGAACCCGAGAAAACCCCAAACGACACTTGGGAGGGATAGACTTAACAGAGCGAAACCCCTTAGAAAATAAACAATCAAGGAGGGCCACATCAAAACCACCGTTATGATCTTGCACCAATCCATCCATACGATCAACTCGAGCAGGAGAAGAAGGAGATTGCGGCTTGGTGAAATTATGAAGCACAAAACGAACAACACCATCTCCTTCATCAGGGGGTGACACATCCTCATCCCCACGATGACGACACTTAATACGTACCGTGTGCGTTTTATAGCAAACTCTTTATTATTATTATTATTATGCTTATGTTGCTTGATATTATTTATATTATTGTTATTGCTTTATCACACCTCTTATGCTTGTTAAAGGGAATTTGTACTTGAAATCATGCTTAATAAGATAATTAATAATTTGGTTTAGGCTAATATGATTTTAATTCAAGTGATCGCCAATAATAGTTTTATTTGTGCATTAATATTTAATCAACATAGATTAAACAGGTTTAGGGTTAACCTAATGTTTGCATGTTAGTCAGAAAGCGCACATGAATACGAGAAGAACAAAGTAGAGGCCTATTTTATAGGGCGGGTCCTTTCTTTTGTAGATTGGATTCGTACCCTCATCCCCGAACCCTATTTGGTTCAAGACCTTATGGAGTTGACGATCTCCTTGATCGTTTTGGGTTTACAAGTTCCTAAAACTTGTTGGCGACTCTTTTGCTCTAGCTTTCTTCCCTTTGGAACGCCACCATATTTTAGTGTATGATCACAGTGGGGTTCAAGATTGGGGTTATAGTGCTTGAAATATTCCCCACAGTTGCCCTAGACTATATAAGGCAACAATCTCTTAAAGTGTAACCTTTTTCTTGTCTAAGACAACAAACATAATAATTGTTGCATCAAAAGATAACAATAGCAAAACTATTGTTTGAAAATATAACACTAATATCTATGTTGCCAGCTATGGCAACATTTATGTTAAAAAGACAACATAATTTAAGATGTTGCTTTTATAGCAAGCAAATATATATATATAGCAAGTTTGGTGTAGTTCGTGGGAAACTCACCTTATAACTTTGAGGTCACGAGTTCAAGCCCTACCAACTACTAAATGCTAGGGGGTGACAACATTTAGAAACATTTTTGAATTGTTCCCTTAGATGGCAACATTTTTCAGTTGTTGTCTTTGTAAAAGTGTTGTCTTCTGTATCATTTTACCTTGGCTTTCAAAATTGTTGCCTTTGAATAAAAATGTGTTGCCTTATGAATAGACAACGGGGGCATATACTACGCTTCATATGTGTTGCCTTAGCTACAAGGCAACACTTTTTTTACATTAGGCAATGGTTTTGCACTGCTACCTTTGCTTTATTTTGTTGTAGTTATGCCGACCACTAACACTTTTCTTATCAAACTAGCGCCTTATATGATGTTAGTGTGCGTAGGGGGGGAGGTCACTCCTCTAGTTAATTACCCGTATGTGCCGGCCTAACAAAGGCATGTGCCATCTTGGGGTGGTGACAACCTCCCTACGTACCCATATTGGTCGGGTGTCTCGAACCCTGATAAGCCTAGGCGTGATTTTTCTGATGAGTCCGGTCATTATGACTACCAGGTTTCAGGAGGGAGTGACAATAAGGTTGATCCCAACTACCCCTATGTTCACTCCACTTACCCCAAACTTTGTGTTCAACCCGAGGCATATGACCAATTGTCCGCATCCCAACTTGACCTCTTCAAGGGTCATTATAGGTGGCCACCAGGTTATACCGGTGGTTACCGATGGTTGGGACCCCCATGGTGTTGGGGTTTGGTGAGTCCGACTCACCGCGGAAACAACCCTGACCCAAGGAACCACTCGCAATTAATAAAACCATAAAGCATAAATAAATAATCACAAGAAAGGAAAAACGAATCATACCCTTGAAGCGAGCTTCGCCCTTACAAAACGGGCTCTTACTTGAAAGCCTCGAGCACCGCAAGCGCCGTGCCTCCAACGGTATCCACCCACAAAGGACGAACACGACTTTAAGGTCCGCTTCCTTGGAGTTAGCAAGGTCCGACCACAACCCGAGTGTTATTAGAGTTTAAGAGTTTTCCCAAAAATATGGAATGCTCTTTCTAACTCCCACTCAAGCACTTTTCTCCAAATCCCAAGGTTGGTATTTATAGAGGAAAGTATGAGTGGGAATTTCTATCCCATCAATGTGGGATCATGAAATTCCACAAATTAATTTAAAGCTAAATTAAATTAAAATTGCAAACTAATAATAAATCTACAAGTGGCATTACCATGTGAGATGGGTTGGTGAGGACCACATGGAGAGTAGGGGACCATACTTGCTCCCAACTCAATACTCTCCTTGTGCCACATGTCCTCACCCACTTGCTCCCATATTCCCATGCTTCCCCTAATGAACGGCCCTATGGCCCGAGCCTAGCCACGAGCCCAGCCCAGCCCGCACCCAGCCCCGCACCAAGCTGCGGGCTGCTGCTGTGCGCGCAAGCCACGCACTTGGTGCGGGCTTGCTGCTGCTATGGTGCGGCTGCTTGTGCTACTGTGCTAGCAAGCCTAGCCGCGGCAGCTAGCTGCTGCACGCACCACGTGCTGCGGCTGTTAGCTGCTGCTTGCCGCGGCTGCTAGCATGGTGCGCTAGCACGCACCAGCCAGCCATGCTAGGCTCGGCTTGGTGCTTGCTAGCCACCTATGCTAGGACACTTTTGCCCCTAGCATTCGGATGCTCGGGGCACTCCGATGCTAGGGGTATTTTGGGAATATGGTCGATTTATTATTATTTTTGCGCGTCTCGTCTTTTATTATTTTAACTCGACTTCCGACGATCGGTTTCGACGCTCCAAGCTCGAATTACCAACGTCTAAATTTTAACACTCGGGCAACGAATTAATTTCTTCCGAATTAATTCGTCGAGTCGGTTCGTATATTTTGCTTGGGTGTGACCCGAAGGGTTCAGTCAAGATTAAGCTGTAATATTAATTATATTAATAATACTGATCGGAAGCGGCCTCCACCTAGGCATTCCGATCACTTGACCTTGCTGAATATATTAGCTTTCTAATAATTCTGAACCCGCTACCAATATAATACACTTGTTCGAAGGACACCATTCCTTTCAATCTCCCACTTGTCCTTCCGGACAAGTGTGCATTTAGTGTATAGCCCCTTTCCTATGTCTCTTCATGTCTCTTCATGAACTACAGAGTAAGATTACTCGTCATCTCTGTTACGTCCAAAAGTATTTCTCGAAATCTGAGTTTGACTGTCAATAAGTAGATGATTTCTAAAATCCATCTGAGCACGGCCATGTGTTTTTACAGTCTCGCTCTTCGAGAGGCCTTGTAAACAACAAGACATGTTCCCTATCGTTAGTAGGGGGACATTTCCAGTCTTGTAATGTAGCTTCTCTTACTAAGAGGACTCACCCGCCTGATATCTGTCTTTATAATCCCCTGTTACGGCAGACGTTTGGGGATACCAAAGCGGACCAGTACTCAAACAAGAGATCTCCCATTACTCATGGTCAAAGGAAAAGAGTTCCGATAGTAATAATGAGAAAATACTTATGACGATTTTTAAATCTCTTAAAGTATCCTCATAGGTCGATCCAGTATGGTTCTAAACCAATACCTGTGCAAATGATTTATATCCTCATAGCACAAGAAACGGTGCTATAAATCATACTACACACTAATCTCTGATGGTCATCAATCGTCCACAAAATATGACCTTGATTAGGGATAATTTTCGATTAAAATATTCAATGTTCACTTAATAGGTGTTGCTTTATCCAAGCCATTGACTTGATACCCTATTTTGAATATTTATTAAAATCGAATGGACTCGTCATTTAATTCTAAACCACAATTAAATAGTTTTGTGGAATATTTAGAAATATTTTATTCCACTATGAAACTTCACAATGTTTCATCTTATGATAAATGGTTTTTCTAAATGTTTAAAGAGTAATACCCTTCATAAAACATTCATAGAAATCACACCCATATTTGATATGCTTGATTTCTTTCATGCAATTATGAATGCTGTCGTTCACTTATTGCAAAGGTTTAGTTATAATTACTTTGCAAACCTTAGCATCTTCATTATCCACCATTTCCATAATAAGATGATAAAATTTTGAGAATGTTAATGGATTACATGTGATACAGGATTTATTGTCCAAGCAATGGCTCTCACTCATTTTCATGATTTGAGACCTTCTACTTGACAACCTACAATCATTAATATTCAACAACGAACCTTTCCATTTAACATCTATCTTATTATTGCCTTTAAAGCAACAATATTCTCAACACATATTTTAGTAGACTCCCCGATGATGCCTTGCTTGGGTTTTACTCCAAACGACTCACAACGATTTAGGATACCCTAATCACTTGTGATCATGGAAATTTTCCTTAGATTCCCGCACATTATATATGGATGCACATCCATGTTACAATTCTCAAGCCACAACGCTTCTTGCCTCGTGCTTATAAATGGCTTCCTTGCTAAGGATCTAATCCTTATAAAGGTTTGTGCTTGCAACATCAAAACTCAAATTATATTTGTTTCCATGCGTCAAGAACTTCATCCAACTACTTATCTAAGTTCTATGGATGTTCTTGACTATAATCTAATGATCTAATACTTAGATTAATGTCGATTGGTATTATATACGTACTTCATATGCTCTAAGCACATAAGTCATCTGACGATTCCATATCATAGCTTTACATGATGGATTTAATTCTAGAATGATTCTCAATTTTATTCCATCCATGTGACATTTAGCTCATACAGTTGCACTGAGTCTTGCCAAATTGTTCGCTATATGATATGATTGAAAGTCTCTTACTAGAGTCTTTCTTGTTTGATTTAGTACTTAGCCTAGCTTATACTTAGTTCAAACATTTACTTAGCTTCATACATATGGGTCGAAAGCCTTTCAAAGTCCTTCATGTTTAACATGGTAATTTCCTTTACTCATTTAAACATTTTAATTAAGTCTATACCATAGAACTTAATTCCCAACATGTACTAAGTATCGTCTTTAGCTCAGTCCATTGTCGAAAATACTTTCAAATCTAAGCATTTAGCATTTGATAGTTGTTTCATAATAGAGTTCGTAAACATCTTGTTGGACCATTACTTTTGCTCCCACTAAACTTCTTGTTCATCAGAATTTCTATGTTTCTCCATAAGTCAATCCTCTTATTAACTTTATGAGAAAACACGCAGTGCTTCCTTTAATCCCATGACGGATTCCATGTGCTTGCTTTCAAATCTAGCATTATTTAGATTTTCAAAACCCTTAGACTATTCCATAGTCACTTCCAAAATTCTATTTTGGGAAGGCGGTTTTGGTATCTATTTTGCCATATTTCATATGCGCAATTTTGCTAGATCAATCACGAAAAGACTTGAGCATTCCGATTGGTGAATGGGATTTTATTAAAATCAACTCCTTGAAATTAATTATATCCTTTAAAACCAATCTAGCTATGTATGCATATACATTTCCACATTTGTTAGTTTTCTCCTTGAAAACTTATTTGCAATCGATGGGTCTTTCACCTTTCATGTAAATTAATCAAGTTTCAAACATGATTTTCAAACATGATTTTCAAACATGGAGTCTATTTCGGATTTTCATGGCTTTTAACCATTATTCAGAATTTGGATTTGCCGTAGCTATCTTACAAGACATTATTCCTTTACTATCTAATAGTAAATAGTATGCTTGTAAGTCTTAGGTTTGTTTCTAACTTAATAGAAAATTTATAGGATTCAATCCAAGCCTTTGGTGAATTCTATACCTATACGGGGCAATTGCATCAAACACTGAGTTTTAAGGCACTTTCAAAGCCCTTTTATTATGTTGATCTTACTCCAACATCTTTAATGTTTTGTGAGTAATGAATTCTCTTTTAAGGCACTTGTAAAGTCCTTTTGAGTATTCTTGATCAAGCATTATCACGAAGTCCTTTAAGGTTTTCCGAGATTCTCAGTTCTAGTTTGTTGCTAAGCTCGATGGTCATCGAGTTCATTTTCCTCCCACTTGTCGTTTTGGAAACGTGTTACTTTCCAGAAAGACACTACTTAGAGCAACATACATTTTTGTTCTCAATTAGGATGTGGAGGTAATACCCGTAGTCTCACTTGAATGCTTACAAAGAGACATGTATATTGTCTTTAGGTAAAAGTTCGTTGTGAAACAAACAGTTAGCTCCCACTTGTTAGTCTTTATTGAGTCATTCAGCTCCCACTGAGCCACCTAGCTCATACTGAGCTAGTGTACTCCCACTAAGACTAAGTGCCTTAGACATATACTTGAAAAGACGTTTAGAAGTTATTTCTATCCATAACTGAATATGGCGTCCTTTCTTAGCTTTGAC
Organism: Chenopodium album; assembly: GCF_948465745.1. NCBI lineage: Eukaryota > Viridiplantae > Streptophyta > Magnoliopsida > Caryophyllales > Amaranthaceae > Chenopodium > Chenopodium album. Next base: position 24,014,262 of record NC_137853.1, on the reverse strand, counting down.
ATTTTGTTTAGTGTAACATTAGTCATTTGTGCAAATCTTTAAGAACTTTATAGGAAGGGTTGTGAACCATCATCGTTCGAGTCATTTTTAAATGACATCGAGGTCTCCGTGAGGACACACTATGTTCTTTGTGGAGTTCTTTATGAAAATTTCCATTCATAACTTTGAGATGGTCACGCTTGGCTCAAGCAAACATCGCTCGATCTAATCTAGACGTTTTGATATCTTGCCAAGTCGATTCTGTACTTCACTGGACTCTTGAGCTACTCAAGTCAAGTTTGTTCACATTTGATGAATATAGCCATATCCTATCAAATTCTTCGTGAAACGTTGAAGTAATTGAATCCTCTTTAGCTTTCGGAGTCAATTGTCTATACCAAGAACAATAGCTCTCTGTTTTGTCGGTTTCAACAAGTAAGACTTGCTTGTCTTAGAGCGATTCCAAATCGAGCAACTATCAAGAGCCTATCTAATAGAGCCTTGAGTACATTCTTGTCGATGCGACATTGCTAAAGATGTTCGGAATGCAAATCAAGCCCATGACCTGAACTTAGTGAGTTTATCATGTTAGGGAAATGTTTTTTATAATCAAGCATTCTTGACTCAACGCTTGGATAACCATCCCATTCAAATAAATCTCGCAACTATTGCTCATTACTTTGAATGTGAGTCTTTCCGTGTGTAAACGGATCAATTGCTGATTATGGAACATAATAACCATTACTTGTTCCAAACTTTGTCTTAAAAGGTCTTTAAACAAAAACATACGACCTTACAACTGATGTAGCTCTTCTTACTTCATTCTAAGCTTGTAAGTCGATGACTTAGCTTAACTTCAATAGTTTGAGGTCACTATCATAGTGGAACACTCAAGTAGTATCCGATGCTTGTGAAGATAACGAATTGCTAAGTTAACTACAATAACATGAACTCATGAGTTGAAATGAAATCTAATTCCTTTTCTTCGTTCCTTCTTTTCTATATTTCTTATCATACAATATCTCATAATCTTACTTTAAGAATCATTGTACCTTGACTCTTATACTTTGTTAGGCATAATCAAGCACCTAGTGCGCCGTTAAACAAAGTTCCATCTTTTCCATTAATTCTTACTCGAATTACTACATCAATGAGTCCTACTCAATTATGATGCGAAAAGATACGTTGGTTGTCAAACATTGACAATCTTGAGTTTGCAACTCAATACCTCATGTTTTATCAAAACTACCTAGTATTTTGAATACATAATGTCCAACCGTCCTTTCGGACTTAGTTATAAAAGTCATTTATGAGAATTGTATTTTAGAAATGCTTTTCCTTTCTTTGAGAACTATTCTCAAGGATTTCCTTTACCAATCATGGAAAACAATATCATTTGATTTAGAGTACTATAAATATAAGTGCAAAGTATAACCATTTATCAAGAACATAATAAGTTTGAAATAACATTCATGCAAACTTCAATCTTATTAAACGTCTTATTTACGCATAAAAATTGTCCCTATTTGGCGAAAATAAGGCGATAGCAGCGGAGAAGATCCCAACAACGGCTATTTGAACACCGCTTACTGTACCAGCGGTTGCTGATTCAATTTCCAAGATCCGAAGAAACAAAGAGTGGTTAAGCATGCTTTGGCTTGTCTTAAACACTCAATCTTCTAGGGTAAGCATTGCCTTGCTAATGGCTCTAAGCCACTCTTGGTTAGACAATCGTCGCATCTAATGCATCTTTGACGATGTATCTCTTTTGCCACGGTATGTGAGGACTCCTCACTTATACCGATGAGTTAAACCAAAACCAACGTGCACACCCGGTGTGCCTTACGCGCCTTGGAGAAGTGATGGCACCTCGCTTTGGCGTAGCCTACCATCATCCTCGTCCGGTCAATAAGTGTCGTTTTGGAAAGGCAAGTTTGACTCAATATTATTAGGGACCTAGGATTTCTATGTTGGTTGATTTAAGTGAACTTAACTAATCATCGCAACATCAAGAAAACTTAAACATGCATCTAACGAATAATTCACACATATATATAAGCATAAAATATAAAGCGGAATTATAGATGCATATTGGCAACTAGCATGACCCCTTGAATTCTTCAAATCTTCAAAAGGTCTTCATTTGCAATTCACAGCTTTGTCTTCCAAGATACGCCGTCTTCAAGACTTAACCAAACTATGCAAATACTAGTGTCTACGACTAGAAATAATCTAAATATAAAAGTACAAAAATACTTTACGGTGCGCAGACCGTATTTAGATTTACAAAAATACATAACGGCACGTAGTCCGTATTTTCTATCCTAGTCGGGTCCCACTAGTTGCCATTTCATAAAACCTATGAGAGAGAATATACATTCCATTCATCCATTCACTATTTGTGAATGGCCCATGCAATTTACAAAATCAAACAAGTAAAATGCATTTAAACAACGCGCGCACTAGTAACTAATCTAGGTGGTTAATCCAATTAACACACCTAATTAAAACCAGTCAAAGTTGTTTAACCGATTATGTAATTGACGTCATTAATAATTGAAGCTCCCACTAAATTCCGCATTTCCCTTAATTAATCTAATTAATTAAGTCGGTAGCACCCAAACTTGTCAAAATAAAAATTTTGCCAATGCCGCTCAAAACCGAGGCCTAGCCTTCCAAAATTTTAATTAAAATAAACAAAATTAATTAAAATAAATAAAACAGCAAAATAAGCAACATTAAGCCTATTACGGCTAGTCACCTCACCGCACTAAGCATACGCACACACCTAAAAAACCGCACACGCTGCTGCCACTGCACGCACGCGCGTGGCTGCTGCAGCCCGCGTGCTGCCGCCGCGCGTGTGATGCTGTCGTGCGTGTACTGCTGCCGCGCGTGTGGCCGCACGCAAGGCGGGGCAGCCACATGCGGGCTGCTGTGCAGCCCGGCTCGCCAAGGTGGTTCTTTGCCTCGTTTTGCGTGCCATGGCCTCGGGATTTGATCCCTTTTCGCGAGATAAAATTAATTAATTCTAAATTAATTTTAGAACTAATTTAATGAGCAAAATAAAAAATTTTAAACAAGTCTAACTTAATAAAATTTTCAAAGTGTAATAACCAAAATAATTCCAAGAACCATTCTTAATTAAATTGGTTTAGCTTGGTGCAAAATTAAATTGAGGCAATTTCTCACTTTCAATTTAATCAATTTAAATTAAACTTGAGAATTTGACAAAGTAAGGAGAAGTTGGAAAAATATGAACTTTAATGTTCAAATGAAAATTCCAACATCTAAATTTTGTGAATTTTTGAAATTACATCTTCCAACATGAAGATAACCAAAATTCTATCACAAAAATTGAAACTTTATGTTTCCAATCCACTCAAAATGATTAAAACAACAAATTTTAACATAAAATAACATGGAATTTAGTGGTTTTTAAAGTTTCAATCACTTATCACAAATAAAGATTGAATCTTTAACACTTAGGAAGCCTCAAAAATAAAATTTTCACACTAAAAAGCAATTAATTTGCAATTATGTGAAAATAAATCAACATTTAAGGTCCGCTACCTTGGAGTTAGCAACTTAAACCAGAAAATTAAGCTAAGATAAACCTTGAAAACCATGATTATAAAAATAAACGAGCGGGGCTCCGATACCGCTGTTGGGGTTTGGTGAGTCCGACTCACCGCGGAAACAACCCCGACCCAAGGAACCACTCGCAATTAATAAAACCATAAAGCATAAATACATAATCACAAGAAAGGAAGAATGAATCATACCCTTGAAGCGAGCTTCGCCCTTACAAAACGGGCTCTTACTTGAAAGCCTCGAGCACCGCAAGCGTCGTGCCTCCAACGGTATCCACCCACAAAGGACGAACACGACTTTAAGGTCCGCTACCTTGAAGTTAGCAAGGTCCGACCAAAACCCGAGTGTTATTAGAGTTTAAGAGTTTTCCCAAAAATATGGAATGCTCTTTCTTACTCCCACTCAAGCACTTTTCTCCAAATACCAAGGTTGGTATTTATAGAGGAAAGTATGAGTGGGAATTTCTATCCCATCAATGTGGGATCATGAAATTCCACAAATTAATTTAAAGCTAAATTAAATTAAAATTGCAAACTAATAATAAATCTACAAGTGGCATTACCATGTGAGATGGGTTGGTGAGGACCACATGGAGAGTAGGGGACCATACTTGCTCCCCACTCAATACTCTCCTTGTGCCACATGTCCTCACCCACTTGCTCCCATATTCCCATGCTTCCCCTAATGAACGACCCTATGGCCCGAGCCTAGCCACGAGCCCAGCCCGAGCCCAGCCCGCACCCAGCCCCGCACCAAGCTGCGGGCTACTGCTGTGCGCGCAAGCACCGCACTTGGTGCGGGCTTGCTGCTGCTATGGTGCGGCTGCTCGTGCTGCTGTGCTAGCGAGCCTAGCCGCGGCAGCTAGCTGCTGCACGCACCACGTGTTGCGGCTGCTAGCTGCTGCTGGCCGTGGCTGCTAACATGGTGCGCTAGCACACACCAACCAGCCATGCTAGGCTCGGCTTGGTGCTTGCTAGCCACCTATGCTAGGACACTTTTGCCCCTAGCATTCGGATGCTCGGGGCACTCCGATGCTAGGGGTATTTTGGGAATATGGTCGATTTATTATTATTTTTGCGCGTCTCGTCTTTTATTATTTTGACTCGACTTCCGACGATCGGTTTCGACGCTCCAAGCTCGAATTACCGACGTCTAAATATTTAAAACTCGGGTGACGAATTAATTTCTTCCGAATTAATTCATCGAGTCGGTTAGTATATTTTGCTTAGGTGTGACCCGAAAGGTTCAGTCAAGATTAAGTTGTAATATTAATTATATTAATATTACTGATCGGAAGCGGTCTCCACCCAGGCATTCCGATCACTTGACCTTGCTGAATATATTAGCTTTCTAATAATTCTGAACCCGCTATTAGAATAATACACTTGTTCGAAGGACACTATTCCTTTCACATGGCCCCCCTTCTGGTTTTTCTTATGATTAGGGGGATGCGGGTGATGGTGGTGCTGGCCCTAGTGGCCACTAGTTTTCCCCTTGGATGTTTGTTTCCACTTTTTGATCCCTCCCTTTTATTTCTATTTGCTTTTGTACATCGTGGTCGATGCCTTTATTTTGAGGGGGGGGGGAGTCAAAAGGGCGAATTGTGGGTAGGTTTAGGGGACGACCCACCATGGACTCGGGGGGATATTTAAGGATTTGTGTTGGTGAGTTTTTCATGCTTAGCGTTTGGTAGCTTATTTTGGTATGTTGTTGTTATGTTGTCTTGGTTTTGATGATGATGATGATTTTGGGATCTTTGCATTGATGATGATGATGGTTTCTCTAGTTTGTTTACATACTTTTTGAGTAGTTTTCATTTGTTTGCTTTTGTTTTGAAGTTACTAACAATTTCATTTTGTATATAGTCTATTTTTCTTTATCGCCTTGCCTCGTAGTTCATGCTATGGTTTTTGGAGCTTCATGACGGTGGTTGTCCTTTCACCTTATTTGTTATAGCATAGCTTGGACGCTCAGTGAGATCCTTCTTATTTTCCTTTATTCTTTACTTTTCTTGGATGCTTAGATTAGGATTAGTTTTAGGAGAAGTTGAATGGTTCGAGGATGTATGCTTATAACACCTAGAGTGTTTGGGATCTTTGGCGATGTTGCCATTTGATCACTTGTATGAAGATTGGGAATTCTGTGTTATACTTGCATCTTTGTTCCTTTCTTTATTTTCCTACTTTTCCTTTATCTTTGTTTTCCCCCCTTTTCTTTTCTTTTCTTATTGTTTTTGGTTTTGTACATAGCTTTTTTAGGCTTTATTTTTCACTTTTTCTCTTTTAAATTAGACAAAATATCAACGGACTTTTGCTTTTGAATAACCAACTTCCCAAGTGGTAATGGTATGCACGGTTTGAGAGTATGCTTGGTTGATTCTAGGATAAAGCATGCTAAGGTAGTTGTCTAGAACTAAGGGGATCATGAAGCCGGATTTTACTTGTTTGTGGCATGTTGGTAGTTGCTTCCTATAGTTGAATTGACACCAATAGTGAGTATTTGCTACATCCATGTGAGGTTCATTATTTTCAAGCCTTCAACATATAATTGCATGAGCGGCATGGATCCTTGACTATTACGGACCTAATCTAGAATCTTGACTTATGGTTCTCAAGACCGAGACCAAACCATTTAGGGAAGACAAAGCTTCGAGCCGCCTTGGGATTCTCGCCTGACTTGGGTGCCGCCTCGGCTCCAGACTTGCCTAGGTCAATTCCTAGACTGATGCCCTGCAGATTTATGCTCTTCCCCCCCCCCCCCCGATATTGAGGCAGGTCTTCCCAACCTGAGGCATAGAAGCCGTTTGGGTTGAGGAAACCTTCTGAGACTTAGATGAGTTGTCGACCGTCTCATCCGATTTTCGTTTGAAGAGTTTTTGGAGGGATCGAGGAGCACCCTGCAAGGAAAATGATACAATGAGTAAACAGCCACTAATAAACCGGCACTATCAGAAGACAAAGAAAATTTAAAGCAAATAGGTCAAACGGTGGATAATTGACCCTTGGTTGTCAAGTCACTCTTTTGTTTCACCGCCTTATCTTTGCGGATCTGGGCTGCAGAACATCTGGGAGTCTTCTCTTTAGAAACCATCTCTCTTCCTTGTTCTTCCCAAAAAACAAAAGCAGTTTGTCAGTACAAGTGAAGATGGGGAAATAAAAGCGAAAGCAACACAATAGCAGTACAGACGGCAAAATAAATGTCAATTGTATGAAAGACGTATGCCTAGTAAACGCGGTACTAAGACCGTAGGCAGACAAAAAACACCTCAGTTCTCAACCACACATGCTAAGAGATCATTTTCTTTGGCACAGAAATCAGCTCCCCGGTTGAGATGGGTGTAGTAGTCAATTCAAAAAAGCCTGACTCTAAAATCTTGTCATGGTCCTCATCCGGGATTCGGGGAGGACACACTTCTAGCCTAATAGCTCAGGCTTCCGATTGTACCGCCTGTACTCACGGTTCTCTCTTTCCTTAGAAGAAGACACCAGATAGAGACGCTCCTTTAATTATCCCACTGCACTTAGACTGCTTGTCTAAGGTCATTTTATACTTGGGGTATGTGGTGAGAGTATACCATACTCTCCACTCGCCTAGGCTTCTACTTAAGTAGTGCATGTGTGAAAAAGCCTCCCAGTCGGGGTGGAGCCCTTGCCATTCACAGGTAGCTACGTAACCTAGAATGTTGACCCAAGAATTTGGAGCCAACTACCATACGCCCACATTGTATTGAAGTGGGGAAAACTAGGTCGTTGGGCTAATCTTCCCTAAGCCAAACAAATTTTATAAACACTCAACAAACCTAAATACAAGTATAGAGGTAAGTCAAGGATCGAACCCAAAGGAACGGTAATGTCTAAGTGCTTCCAATTATGTGCCTAAGCTAGGTCGAAGACTAAGGGTAAAAGAAGACAATAACAACTACTAAGACAAAGAAACCAAACAAGTAAAATGCTAGGGATTAGGATTCACTTATAATAGCAATGAACAATGCAAATTGGAATGGAAAGTCGACTAAGTCAAGCAATGTGAGGGAAGATCAAACATGCAACCAAAAGAGCATATCAAGCTATTCTCCTAGAGGTCTAACTAGCGTCAACTACAATAAACTCTAGCTAGGAAACATCACAAGACACCTCAATCGTGTAAATGCAAGCCACAAATCAATGGTCCGTATCAATGTGAACCTACAATGCAATCTAGTGCAATAATCAAAGTTAGCTACTCTTTAATTAATCACACACATGCACATGATCAATCAACCAAGTTTAATCACATCATCAACTCCATCAATTATCCCCAATTTACATCAATCCATTACATCATAAGCTTCTAAACAACTACTCTAACATCATCATCAATCCAACAAACAACTAAAGAAATTAACAATCAACAATCTAAGAAGAACAAATCCACTAATCTAAGATCAAATATCAATATCAAACCAAACAAACATGAATATCAAATATCAATCATCAAATCATAAAATTCCAATCAAAATCAACAATCCAAACAATGAATATTAAACAAAACAATAAATGAGATAGAGTTTAGAAATTCTCATTGATAATAGAGTAGATCTCCAATACAATTGTCACCATTGAATCTTCAATCTCTCAATCACCATTGAAATTCTTCACTTTCTCTCTCTAAAATCTACTCATAAAACTAAACCCTAAATCTAGAGAGAGAAGCTCTCAACTAAGCTAAGAATATGATCTAATTCTCTTATGAAACTTGCTTACAAAAATTGGGTTCAAATAGGTAAAAGAAGAGAGAGAAAATCGTCGAAATCCGATCGGAAAAGACCCACGCCGGTGCGGCCGCACTACAAAAGGATGTACGCCCGCACCACCATGGTGTGCGACCGCACATCCTTCGTGTGCGGCCGCACCATCTGCGCGTGCGGCCGCACTCAGCTGGGTTTCTTCGAATCTTCAACTCTTCAAGCACAAGGGGTGCACACATGATTTATGATGGTGATGGGCACTAGGAGTGGCAGTAGCTAAGGCTTAATATTGGAGGGCACACACTCCCTTTGAAGGGAGCACCACAAGCGAGCACAAGAGAAGAGCCAAGACTTGGAACTTCCACTTCTTTGCATCTTGAGCTTCCCAAATTCCATGAACTTGATCCAAAAGCTTCTTCCACACTAGTGGATCACCAAAATCAAGACCCGAACCCCGTCCAATACCTACAACCACGAAAATAGAGCAAATAAAGGAGAAAAGGCTAGAAAACCAACGAAATGCACAAAAGCTACAAAATAAGAGAGGAAAGGTAAAACTAAGCAACAAAGCATAAAACTAAGCACTTATTAAGCATGAAAGCTATGAAAAGAGGATAGAAAGGACCTAAATGCTCGTCAAATGTGTGCCATTTATGACACACATCATGTATCCCCGGAGGATGGATTTAACTGCGTCATGAAGAGGGAAGCGGAGGCCGGCTAAGAACTCCGCATCATAACAACCAAAATACCGGTTGGCATTCATCTGTTCGTCCTCCCGAGCAATGGTTCCTAACTCAGACGCCACCCGGATGTCAAATCCGTCTACTAGAGGGTACTTAAGCTTAAAATTGTCGAAACCATCCACCATCGCAGCTCTATCATTGGCTGACACATGTATCTCAATCAGGTCGTTCTTATTTAACCAGTCTTTGCGCTCTTTCTCCTCGCTATCCTCAAGTGGAGGAAGATCATCGTCCTCACTACTATCCTCAGAGCTAGACCTTGAGGCGGTGTTTCCCCTGTCTCTTCCCTAGGAAACCTCTTTCCCGTCTGACCCTGAGACATACGCGGTGTCTTCCCCGTCTCCATTTTTAGGGTCGACTTCTTCAGACCCATCATTAGAGGCGGCCTCCTCACCATCTCTATCCTTATCCTCATTCAAGATCTCGTCATTTGGGGTCCTAAGGGTCCTAGACGGGGAGTATTCCCCCCAAATCAACTTGCATGTACTCCCCCTTAGTTGGAACCACTTCATCAGACAGTACCTCTAATGTATCGTCTCTCCTTTGCCGTTTAATGGTTGTTTGTTTGGTTCTAGCCATGGTGTCCTGCACAGACACAGAGACGGTCGGTTTGGGGGATGTATAAAATTGCTCCATTCACCCAGAGCTGGCACCCCTAGTCCTAGACTTAGCCGTACTAAGGGACCGGCTAACTACTGACCTAGGCTATGCCGTGTGTGTTGGTGATGAGCCCATTTATTGAATGAAGGTATGAAAACAGAAAAAACAATAATGAACTGAAGGGGGTAGAGACGGTACTTTTCAAATCGACTCTGAAAAAGGTCAAGCATTGACCAGCTGTAGTCGGATTGAAGGTAACCTTGCATGTTTATAGCACAAGCGGTTGCTAAACCGGCTAGGCAGTCAGTGGAAGGGGAGTTGCTTGTGTTTAATACAGACGGTTGTTAGAGCGTCTCTCTCTAGAATTCTTTGACTTTGTCTCTCTAAAAGTCTTTGGAAACGTCCAAAATGAGAAGGGTAAAACCCCTAAATTCACAGTCAAATTTCAACCAATGGTAGAGTGACACGTGTCACATATGCCACATGGTGTGCCACGCCACATTTGTGAGGGGCAAATGTTTTGGGTAATTTAACCATGCCACGTGGGCCAATCAGAGGGCAACACGTGTCACCCTAATGTTAGTCTAAAATAGACCTATCCTTGCTTGACACATTTCCCCAATATCTATCATGTTTAGACTTCATTTGTCTAGCCATATTTCTCACCCCTTCATTATCATTTTCACATAAATTAGAAAACACTTGTCCAAGACCATACACATCAAAAACATTTGAAATTGCAGTCACAAAATGAGAACCTGACAATCTCAAAGTAGCATCATAGAAAATTTGCAAAAAAAGGCACAAACACTTTCACTTTGTTCCAATCTTCCTCTTCTGGTTTACCACCAGATTTTTTAAGCTCTTTCACACATGTGCTATCTCGAGAATGCATGTTTGTAAACGCTTTTTTAAACCTCAAAGCAGATTCAAGCATAAGGTAAGTTGAATTCCATCTTGTTTCCACATCTAAACACACAAGACTCTTTGTATCCAAACCCTCTTCACGTGCACATGCTTTAAATTTTTGAAGTCTAGCAGGAGAAGACCTAACCTACTTCACACTATTACGGATTTTCATTATAGACTCATCCATATCTTTCAAACCATCTTTAACTACTAAATGTAAAATATGGGCAGCATATATATCTCATATGTAAATAGTCCCCATTCAATACATTAGTTCAACGATGATTCATTCTTCTTTTCAAATATTGAATGGCTAAATCATTTGAACTAGCATTGTCCACTGTCACAGTTAGTATCCTTTGAATCCCCCATTCAATCAAGCATTTTTCAACAGATTAACCAATAACGTCTCCACTATGACCAGAGACAGAACAAAAATTCAAGATTTGTTTATGCAACTTCCAGTTTTCATCAATAAAATGTACAGTGAGACACATATAACTCAAATTTTGACCAGAAGTCCATGTGTCAGTGGTAAGACAAACTCTGGAAGAAATCAACCATTTTCTTTTTTTCTTCAATATACAAACTATAATAATCCCTTGTAACAGTTTTACGTGTAGGAACAACAAAGGCGGGATTAAGACTTTTACAAAAGTTTCTAAAACCCTCTTTCTCCATAAAAATGAAAGGCAGTTACATCAACAATAATCATCTTAGCAAGTTCTTTTCTAGTGAACTCTTGATCAAAATCCCATAATTTGGAACATGTTGAGTTTCAATGGATCCATCTTCTTTTACAATTGTTTTTTTTTTCTTCAAAATCAATCATCTTTTGTTTTAGATCTATATTAGCAGGAGCCATTTTACATCTTTCAACATGATTTTTTTAAAGGGAGTAGTTCCCTTGCTAGAAGCACAACCAATCAAAGCACCACAATATTTACATTTAACCACATTAACATCAGAGGTATCATCATAATGAGCCCAATGTGGAGACTTTATTTTCCTTTGACGAGTTTGAGAAGAAGTTCTATATACATCATTTGGTAAAGGGGGGTTTTTTTTGGTTGGTTTGAGCTCATTGTAGGAGCTCTTTTCTTTCTCTTTGATAAAGGGGCAGATTTCCCTCCCCTTCCTTTCCCGCTTTCAATGGTTTCATCTCGTCATCATCAGATAAACACACATTAGGTATATGCATATCTCCTCCATCATCATTACTTCCACTAAATGTACTGCATTATAAACAAACAAAAAATAAAAAATAAAAAATTGGTTGAGACAACAAGTTGGTCTAAATCTAAATTAATTTAAAGTAATCTAAATGATAAGAATGATAAGAACTTAAGTAATTGCTGCCCATATAATCATTACATAAAAAACAAATTAAAATGTTAATTGAATTTTAACAAAATCGAAACAAATCTAAAGCTAAATCCATCTTAGCAACTTATAATAATTTAATTTCTAGTATTAATTTTATGAGCAATATAGAATTTTCCAAGAAAACAGAAAAGAAAGAACAATAAATATTAAATAACTTAATCAATTTTTTTAAAAAAATAAAAAATCAAATTACCTCATTATCAGTGAGGAGACGAGTGTCGAGTGGTCGACTGGTCGAGTGATGAGTGACGGTGGCTTGATGAGGACGGTGGCTCGACGAGGAAGGTAGATCGATGAGTGATGGTGGCTCGATGAGGAGTTGAGGACGGTGGCTCCAGTGAGATTTTTGGGTGGGCACACGTTTTGTGTCTTTGCGGCTGCGTGAGGGACTGAGAGGTGAGAGGTAGTTTGAGAGTGTGAGTGATAGAGTTTTAGGGTTTGAAGGTCTTTTGGGTTTTTGTCTTTTGAGTATTTTGGCAGCAATTTTTTTTAATATTAAAATATTAAAAATCGGATCGGATCATATATCCGATTTTTCAAAAATTGTGATCCAAATCCGATATGAAAATTTTCGGATATCCAATCCGAAACATCCGAAATGTTAGAAACCGGATCGGATATCCGAATTTTCGGATCGGATCAGTCGGATCTCGGATCGGATTTTTTGCCCAGCACTAGGTCAGAGTGACCTAAGAAAGGGCACGCTTTGCAACGACCCTATAAATAGGAAGATTCCCCCATTTTAGGGAATGTCCAATCATTTATTACAGCCCTACATTATCTCATATTAGAGAAAACACGTGATCTCGAAATCCGAGAAGATCTCACTTTACTTTCTGCACCTTTTCACATTCTCCTATGTATTCTAACTTGATCGTCGGAGGCAAAGCTCCAACCACCCGGAGTTTCCGTTGTTTTGCAGGTATATACACCACCGGACCAGTCTTCGAGCTGTAACTCCCCCGAGGGACTAAAAACACCCAAAACACATGCGACATGTAAGCTTGCAACTTTATTTAACCAAATAAATAAATATAGCTTGATCTAGATTTGAACCCACAACCTCTAACAAATAAGGTTATATACACGCACCATCTTTTCCAACTTTTATTAGTGTTTTAAAATACACGTAATTGACATTATTCTTCATAAGATTATAAAGTAAATACACATGAGGTAAAAAAAAAACCGTAACATTCGAGGTAATGCTCGGATCCCACACTAGCTACATAAACAATTGAATATAATAATCAAATTAAAGAAGTAAAAAGTACAAAAATTATGCGATCATCGCACAAGATTAACCTTCTTAAAAGAAAAATTAAAAGGAAACCCAATAAATCATGTTAGCCTACATACATTCATCGTTTGATTTGTTTCTCCCACAAAAAAAAAACCATCCAAAATTACCAAATTAAAACTCAAAACACAATGGACATAAACACAGCATCAGCAGCCCGATTAATTTAGAAAACCAAGCCCGTAAATCAGCTCAACCCAAACCCACTGAAACAAAATCCCCATAAAAAACCCTAGCAACAATTTCTCACCCTAAATATAAAACCCACACTTTCCTTCATTCCGGCCTCCCCACTTCCATCAAATTCTCTCTCCTCCTCCCAAAAACCAGAGTCTCTTCCCAAAAACCTCCGTCAATCCGCCATGGGAGAACAACTTCAGCTCCGCGGCACCATGCGCGCTCACACCGACATGGTCACCGCCATCGCAACACCAATCGACAACAGCGACATGATTGTCACTGCTTCAAGGGACAAATCCATCATTCTTTGGAAAATCACCAAAGAGGACAAGATCTATGGTGTTCCTAGTCGCCGTCTTACTGGACACTCTCACTTTGTTGAGGATGTTGTTCTTTCTTCTGATGGTCAGTTCGCTCTTTCTGGGAGTTGGGATGGTGAGCTTCGTCTTTGGGACCTTGCTGCTGGTACCACTGCTCGTCGTTTTGTTGGTCACACCAAGGATGTGCTTTCTGTCGCTTTTTCGATTGATAACCGTCAGATTGTTTCTGCTTCTAGGGATCGTACTATCAAGCTTTGGAACACCCTTGGTATGTATTTTCTCTCTCCTCACATTCAAATGTTTCGCAGATTTTTGTTCATTTTGTCGGATTTTTATATTAATATTTGATTTTTTGTGGAATATTGCTTAATTGTTTGTTTAATTAATAATATGTTTGTGTAAATTTTCGATAATTTGCTGTAATATGCTTTGGAAATGTGTCTTATTGTTGTAATTTGTATTTGGTATGTATTAATTATATATTTTGCAATGAAAATAATGTTTTTGATTATATGGGATTTGGTTTGGTTAACCTAAATTGCTCCTGAGATGTTTTTCTGTGTTGTGTTGTGTTAGGGTTAGGGTTATGCATTTTTACTTTCAAAGTATGGTTGAAGTTAGGTGTTTTGTTAGGGGATTTATGCAATGTGAATATTAGATATAGTGGGACTTGGATGGTATTTGTTTAGGACTATTGTTGTTGTGGAAATGTGGATTAGCTCTGTGAATTATTTTGTGGTACTTGTAATACAGTAGTTGTATACTGTTTAGGATTTTAACTATTGTTTAAAAATTTTGGGATCAATCAAGTTATTCGATTATTGTGTATATTCGTGGATTTTTTGTTTGGAAGAGAAATGGTGTTATTTGTTTATGTGTACTATGTTGGGTTTTATACTGCTCTGTTTAGAAATTGTCTAATGAATTTTGGCGATGTTGAATAACAATGTAGGTGAGTGCAAGTACACTATCCAAGATGGTGATGGTCACTCTGACTGGGTTAGCTGTGTGAGGTTCAGCCCTAACACTTTGCAGCCAACCATTGTGTCATCCTCATGGGATAAGACCGTCAAGATTTGGAATTTGACCAACTGCAAGTTGAGGGCAACCTTGGCTGGTCACAGTGGTTACGTGAACACTGTTGCTGTGTCCCCTGACGGTTCCTTGTGCGCTAGTGGTGGCAAAGACAGCACCATTTTGTTGTGGGATTTGGCCGAGGGCAAGAGGCTTTACTCTCTTGATGCTGGTACTATTATCCATGCCCTTTGCTTTAGCCCTAACAGGTACTGGCTCTGTGCTGCTACTGAGGGCGGTATTAAGATTTGGGATTTGGAGAGTAAGAGTGTTGTTGAGGACTTGAAGGTTGACCTTAAGACTGAGGCCGATCACGATGTTGAGGGTGCAGGCACCACTGCCTCAAAGAAGAAGGTAAGTCATGTCATCTACATTAATGATTGCTTTGTTTTTTAAGGTTGTTTAGAAGTAATTTGTATCTGTTTTATGCTTTAGCTCAGCTTGCTAGCTACAATATTATGTAGTAAATGTGCCCTACATCACTGCTGGGTATATTACTACATGGCGAACTTTGCTCTTTGTTGCAATGGTTTAGACTTGTTGATAATTTCTTTTCCGTTCAGCTTATTAGTGCATGTTTTTTCTGCTGACTAGCTTGATTAATTGTGATACTATTTGGGAGTTTATGCAGTATTTTGAAAGCAGCTTTTTAACATAAGCTAACTCACTTTTGTTTTACCAGGTCATTTACTGCACAAGTTTGAGCTGGAGCGCCGATGGGCAAACACTGTTCAGTGGATACACAGATGGTGTTATTAGAGTGTATGGAATTGCCCGTTATTAGGAAGTAGGCTTCTGTGAGGCAATTGGCATGGACAATTTCCAATGTAGTGAGCTATAATCTACTAGGGTTTCTCTGTGGGACTTGTTTTCAGATTTTTGATACATGTGCGTATGGCGTTTTAAGGCCTTTTTTGATTGTCATTCCTAAGGTTGATATTTAAACTTGAATCATGCTATTTACTTTTACATCTGATTTTGGATGTTACAGTAGTTTGAATTTCAACTTGTCACCTGCCTAAATTTGCTTGACCAGTGACTATTAAAACTGTGCCTGATAATATGCACAACTTATATTCTCAGAAGTGCATGATTAGTAGAAAATGCTGGTGTACTATCCTCAAAAGTGTGATTAGTTTACGGCATGTTCACTTAAGTTTAATTTCAATTTAGTTCAGCTCTAATCAGTTCAGTTCAGCAGGTAAGAAGCATATAGCATGTTTTGTTCAATGCAGAAAAGGGTTTGATGGAAAGTTTTATTTGATTGAAAAATTCATAGTAATATTATGGAAAAATTCATTGTGTTATTATGGAGTACGTACATTAGGTTATGATCTTTCGCTGCCCTTCACAGTTTATCCTTTGTGGGTTGCACTCGGATACTCGGGATAAACTAGTGTGGTATTGTTATTTTTTTTGTGGAGTTAATTATCAAGGTAAACAACAATTAGAGTTGGATATTGGTTTTCTTGAAAATGTGTGTTAAAAAGGAAGGCTTTCATTCAATAAAGCACTATATATTTGGAAGAATGATCCCCCAACTCTTGCTCTTAAGCATTAGCCATACAGAAGTGGATATGATAGGTTTGGAGGCTCAAGCAGCATCAGTATGATTTTTCAAGTTTCAGAGCCTTGCTCAATCTTTCAATAAAACTAGTGTAATATTTTGTGTGTTGACAGAGAAAAAAAAAAAAAAAATCAACAACAAAAATCTTATATCATATCAACTAAAAAGAGTTAAGCACACAATTAGGTACTCAATTCTTTAAAATTTTACCTTTTAGGTACTCAATTATTTTTACTTTGCTTTTGGGTACTGAGTTAAGAATTCAGGTGAAAAAAATTAAATCAACCAAAGAATTGAGTACCTTGGGTTAAAGAATTTGGCACCCTTGGTTAAGTATGTGGGCCCCACCTGATTAAAAAATTCGCGGGTCAACCCATTTTTTTTCCCTTTCTATTTCTTTATTCCCCTTTTTGCGAGTTAATTTTTTCCCTTTTCTAGAAATTTGCTGCGCACTCCACTGTAGAAGAACAACGACACCAGAAGCTTTCTCTGTGCTCGAATCTGGTGAATACGACACCAAAAGCCGCCATTTTTTTGAGGTAAGCTCAATTTCTCATCATTTATGTTGTGAATTTGATATAAATTTTGGATTTTTTTCCCATTTGATGATGTTTGTTGCGACCTAGGTTTTTCGAATTTTGGGGTTTTTTTTGAACAAATTTTGGGTTTGCAGCAACCCTTCTGTTTCTGTTTTTTTATTATTATTTTTTTCTACAAAATTTGGCAAAACCTTGCAGAATTTATGCCTAAATAACATGCTCAATGAACCTGTTTTGTTGTTGGTTAAGCTGTTGTTGTTGATGAACTTATGGCTGGGAGCAAGTCTTTTTTTGGTTCAATTGGTGCTTGTAATGCAGAAGCTCATGCCATGTTTTTTGGCCTCAAAAATGCGTATGATGCTGGGCTTAGGAGATTAAAGGCCTTTTCGGATTGCCTTCATCTAATCAACTTGCTGTTGTCTGTTTGATGTTCTAAGCATGGCTAGTTTGTTTGATGTTTGTTGCTTTTCTTTTCAGTCTAGAACTTGTAATAAGGTAGCTGTGGATGATATTCTAAGCAAAACTTTCCCTCAATTTGATTGAGGAGCAGCCGTGGATGGAGGACTGCCCATCTGTTTCTTTTAATCGAATGCTTGCAGGTTTACACTAATAAAAATTTTTGATGAATTTTCTTGCTGTTTTTGATGAAATTTCTGCCAGGTTCATGCCTCTTTAAATAGAGAAACCAACGACTAGTTTCTTAGTCTAATTTAATACAATTTTTTTTTTTTTATAAATATCTATTTTTTAATCGGGTGGGGCCCACATACTTAACCAAGGGTACTAAATTCTTTAACCCAAAGTACTCAATTCTTTGGCTGATTTAATTTTTTTGGCCTGAATTCTTAACTCAGTACCCAAAAGCAAAGTAAAAATAATTGAGTACCTAAAAGGTGAAATTTTAAAGAATTGAGTACCTAATTGTGTGCTTAACTCAACTAAAAAGAAGGAATCAAATGAGGTATTTTTAAAATTTTTTTCGGAATAATTACTTTTCCACGTATACATATCAATCAATTTCAGATTAAAATTTAAAACCCAATGTTAAACACGATAATGCCGTTCAAATGATAGAGATCTGGCGCATATGCCCTATGGATTTAACATGCAAATAGGATGACATTTTTGCAAATAATGGGAATATGAGAGTAAAAAAATATGATAACAAAAAGTATCACTACATGCATAATAGTACACAAAAAATACTATTCAGACAACTTATACTTTAATGATACATTATACCTGCATAATAATACACAAAAATATACCATTGTACCATTAAGAAAGGGAAAATGTACCACCAAACCCCAAATTGTTCTCCTATGTGCATGACAAATACATAGGCTCTATGCGCTTAGATGCATGGAACAATCAATAAGCACTCCATCCGTTTTTATAATAAGTGTTCCATTGCATTATTTGCACTATGTACTTGAAATATTTTGACAAATGTTTTTATACATAGCTCTACAAGCATTAAAAATACTTTACAAAATTGTTTAAATTTTAAAATCCACAAAAAAAACTAATTACACTTATTTGCGCGTGTTTTTATAATGAATTCCTAAATTTATATAATTTTCAAGAGTATATTTAATGCTTATATGCAGGCATGCAGCTCTAATGGTTATATATAGCATTACCCTTAAATATATATAATTGATCAAAGATTTATAATCTCTTTCGAAAGACAACGTTTTTCGAACTCCTTCGAAAGACATGGTGTTCTCTACGCTTGGAAGAACAACAGTTTATGCAGGGCTACGATTGATGTTGATGACTCTGATTCATGATAAAAAATTGTCACAAGATTTTTCTTCCTCCAAAAACTACGAAGCGTCGACGAATCCACTCAAAAAATTGTAATAAACCACGAATCGAGAATGCGTCAAATTGCTTTATCTATGTATTTGGATTCTAACGGTCTGTTCTCATTGACTGAACTCAGCTGAACTGAACTGAACTGAATATTTTATAAGAGAAGGAAATTATGAGCTGAACTCAACTGAACTGAACTGAACTGAATTGAACTGAATTTCAACGTATGAAAACAGGCCCTTAGTCTTTCTCCCATTTGATTTTGTTAAATCTATTTTTTTTCGTCATATGACTTTAATCAATGAAAATTAGTATTCTTTGTAAATTCTTTTAAAAAAATAAAAAAATTACATCTATACAAGTAGCAAAAAAAATAACACTGAGTTAAAAACAGAGCAAGCAACACATTGTAAATAAGGCGATCAATATTGAAAAAGGAAGACAAGCAGTCGATAAAACCCACGGGCTATTAAAAAACACCTGTCAAATACAAAAAAACAATAAAAAAGACAGCGGTATAGTGCATTGTTTTGCCCTCACACGTGGTGCACATTACTCATCCCACTGTCTCTAAGTTTCTCCCTCTATGCTCCTGATGCATGCATGCATACTAGTGTGTTTTTTTCCCAACCTCCTGTCCTATATAATACAACACAACCCCGACTTGTTTTCTTCACAACTCCCAGTCTCCCATTTTCACATACCAAACGCCCCGACTGTCTCTTGCGCTCGTGCTCGTGCGCGCACACATACATACACAGATACACTTATATGGCCGCATCAGTGGATCCGTTGGTTGTTGGTAGAGTGATTGGAGATGTGGTGGACATGTTTGTGCCGAGTGTAAGCATGTCTGTTTACTTTGGAGCTAAGCATGTTACCAATGGCTGCACTATCAAGCCTTCTATTGCTGCTGATCCTCCTCGCCTTCTCATCGGAGGCCATTCTGATGTCCTTTACACCTTGGTTAGTTTGTCCATTAATTTCACTCTATATATGTATGATGTATCTCTATTTTTCATCTTTGTATTAATATTTAATTCTGAACAGTTGCACCATTATACCTTTCATACACTGTTCACTTGTCTTACTTTAAACTAATGAATATAGCTATATGCTGTCAGGTAAAATCGAATGTATGTGTGCTAATACACGAGGTATAGTTGCAAAGGGATATAATAAAGCTATGATAATTTTTGTTTTGTTTTGTGTTTTTTTTTGTTAAGAGTATCAAGGGATAGAAAAACTTTACTTGAAGATTAAGGGTACGGTTGTAGGGATGTGATTTAAAGTTTTTTTTTTAAAAAAATGAGTCAAATGACATTCTCATTTATACGTAGATGTTGTTAGGCTGGTCTCAATGTAAAATTTTATGCATCTAAATTTGATAATTTGAGTTAATACTTCATAGATATTAATAACAAAAAAATAGTGCAATTACTTTGTCCTTTTTATTAAGCAACTATTCCTGCATGTAATCGGTGTTGTTATACTCTGTATTTTTTATTTTTAAATGCAACATTTCTAATTAAAAGAATTTCTTTTTAGTTGCTACAATTTCTTATTTTTAAAAATTTTTATTTTTGACATTTTTTCCTCTCTATCTCTTTCCTACTCACGTGGGTCTATCTTATTTTTTCTCTTTATCTCTCTCCTCTTATAAAATTGTCTAGGAGATCATGAAAATAAAAGTGTAACAATTAAAAAAACAGAGTAAATATTATATATTTCCTTACATGATCTCCACTCTTATCTCAATCACATTTTTTGTTAATATTTTTCTTCTCTCACATCCCTTACTTTTACATAAATTGTCACTTTTTTTCCAATAAACTCTACAATTCTGTGTGGGTCAATGTGTCTCGAATTAGCTGTCATATTGAACCAACACTTGTAGAGGAAGTAATTTAAAATCAGGAAAATATATTACATGCATATGTTATGTCTCGAATTAGCTGTCATGTAGAACCAACACTTGTACTTATGCATGTTATGGGCCGGATATTAGGCAATTAAAAACACGCGTTCAATGAATGGAATTATTCGATTTATTTCCATTTTAATCCCTCATATACTCCTTTTGTCTCAGAATAATTAAACTTGACACACGTGCCAATGTACTAGTTTGACGTTAGATTTATATAATTTAATATTAGTAAAATAAAATAACAAAATTGATAATTATTAACTTTATATATACCTATTAAACAATATACTTCATGATAAAATTCGTTTGGTATATGTTACCAAAAATATGATGGTCAAAAGTAATATGTAGATAGTGAAAAAAAAAAAAAAAAAAGTTAAGCGTGTCAATTATTTTGGAGCAGAAGGAGTATATTTTTAAATGTTAGTTACAAAAATTAAAATTGACATTATAAAACCTTATATATTAATACCTACAGTGTATAACAACATATTTCATTGTAAAATTTATTTTTAATACATTACTAAAAAACTGTGGTCAAAGTTAATATATGAAGGTAATAGCTAACAAACCCTAGGGCGTCGGATATATTTATATATGATGACTAAAAATAGAAATATTAACTTGAAATGAATACCCATTGCACCGATAGATGTGTGATTTTGGCATGCATTAAAAAATTATTACCTTTAGGAAGTCTATAAATTAGATTGTTGTCTGTTGCCTCGTTAGAAAAATCCATATATGCTTGTCGAAAAAAAAAAATCCTTACATGAATAATGAAAAAAGTCAAAAGTGTCAATTATATTAGGCTGGTGAGAATACCAAGTAGCTTAATTTCTCTTCAAGTTCAAAATATTTTATCTATAAATTAAATCTACACACTAATTAACCATAAATTATGAAGCATAAACTTGTTCTCGTCAATAAAACCCAAATATTATCAATAAATATACTAAAACATTAATGAGTTAGGGTCTATTCTCTTCAGCTTATTTTCAGTTCAGTTCAGCTACAATAAGTTCAGTTCAGTTCTTATTTTAATTTCCTTCTCTCATAAAATATTCAGCTCAGCTCCAATAAGTCCAGTTCAGTCAATCAGAATAGACCCTTAATATGTATAATACATTGATCAAACACGCATGTCGATAAAATTTGACCATTAATTTATCTTATTATATATGAAATTATAGTAAAAATATATGTAATTGGATTATTCAAAATTTCAATTTCTAGAAATTTTGTATTTTACCATCTCAAGAAGCACAACAATCTGAGAGTGAGGGATAGCTCAAATGGTTAGAGCTCCCTTCACGCAGGTAATCCTGGGATTGATTCTCATCACCTGCCCTTGTGCCCTCTAAACACCAATAAATAATAAAAAAAATAAAAAAAAAAAAAAAAACATAACATTTTAATTTCAGCACTTGTTTTATGTTTATTTTAAAAACCACTTATCAACAAAAAAGAATTTCACCACCACTGATCTTAAGAGAAAATTTTCGTGTCAATAACTTGCTCTATTGAAGTTTTGGGGTTTATTTTTGCCCTTTAGAGTCCAATCAAATTAAAACATAATTCATATGTATTGTTTTACGTGCTAAAAAGTACCTCAGTTTGTGTGACACACATAAAAAGAGGCATTTTCATAAATTTTTTGTCAGTCAGTTTTGAATTTAAATCGGACTTTAATCGACCAAAATAGCCCCAAAACCTTAATGTAGTAAGTTTGGCATAATAATTCGTGTAATCTGAACATCCTTGTGCATAAGATAGTGTACGGAAATGCTCAAAATCATTAAATGTATACATTTTGACTTTGACATTGCAGGTGATGACAGATCCTGATGCTCCTAGCCCCAGCGAGCCCTCCATGCGAGAGTTGGTACATTGGTACTATTCCATCCTTTTGTAATTAGTCATGTATCACTAATAACACATTAAATTGTAGTAATTTTCTTTTAATTGTCTCTTGTAGTTGCATTTTTAGTAATTTAAGAGTTAAATTTACACTTAATTATAATTAAATTTTCAGGATTGTCACTGATATACCTGGTGGTGCTAGTACGTCTTGTGGTAATTTTTACACCCTTTATTTCATATTGTTATTTTTTTTGTCCGAATGAAGCATAAGGACATCTACAAACGGGAAGGGAGTTTACATGTACTTTGTGACTCGTCGTACAAAGACCTTGTACCTAAGAATTTTAGTACTACCTCCGTTACATATTATTTGCAACGATTAGACATTTTTCCATGTAGTAATATGGACTTGTTTGAGGATGCAGGAAAGGAAGTGGTTGCGTATACTGGGCCAAGGCCACCCGTGGGAATACACAGATTCATACTGGTGTTGTTTGAGCAAAAGCAACCATTGGGCATGGCCGTGGAGCCACCAATTAGTCGTGCTAATTTTAATACGCGACTCTTTGCTGGTAGACATGGGCTTGGCCTCCCGGTTGCCACTGTCTACTTCAATGCCCAGAAAGAGCCTGCTAATAAGAAACGATGAACCTGTCAGGTGAATAGGTGATGATATATTTGTATGATGAGGCATATGAAATCCTAGTACATTGGTTTAAGTCATCATTGTTGTAAAACCTTGTCATTTTAAGTTATGGTATGGTATATGTATGGTTTTTATGCATGTACATTTTATAAAATATTTTACTTCTTTATTACCCCTTTTACTAGTTCTTTTATTCAATCTATCTGTTTTTATACATATTCTTCATGTTTGGCATATTGGATAGTATTTTTAAAAAGTCAGTAAATTGTTATATAAATGCAAATATTGTAATATGAGAGGGAAACAACCAAATAATGTAGATTACCTCCCCATAATTCACCATCATAGTGATTTATACTTTAATCTAACCTAATTAAGCAAATGCACGCTCTATCTCTCTCTAACCTACGCTCAAATGAAGGGTTCGTCTACTCCGTTATTTCTCTCTAACCTAAGCTCAAATGAAGGGTTCTCTCCAACCTACGCTCAAATGAAGGGTTCGTCTACTCCAATATTTACTATTGGACGCCGACAAGCCTAAAAAATCTTTGTTTTAATTTTTCTTTTTTTGCTATCTATTGTAAGTTATGTTGTTAGTTTGTTGAAAATTTGTTGTGTAAATAATACATGTTGGGTTATTCATTATATTTATGTACGAGGGATTGAGGGTTTTTTTTGTTAAAAAAAAAAAAAAGTACAGATGAGGGTGTGGTAGATTAGTAGAAAATCAAGTGATGTGGAAGAATTTTTTTTTTTTTTTTTAAAAAAAAAAGGGGGAATTTTGCTAATTACCTCAAAGGGGGGTTTTTGTGAATTACTACTCTTAAACAAATTGTTAATTAATTATTACCCCTAAAACAGATTAATTCTAGTAACTACTACATTTTTCCTTAGTCAGCCTACTTAAGCTCTTAATGACATCATTATTTGTCCAAAATTGTAATTAAGAGCTTCTGGACCTTAATTAATTAGATAAACCCTTACACCACCTATCCACCACCTCCGGCAGCCCCACTTTACCACCACCGGGAGCTCACCCACCACAAAATCCACCCCCTCTTGGTCATCCACCACAAAACTTTCCCACACCATGAAACCCAACGCAATTACCGCCCCTCCCTTTGCCCCAACCCTTAAAACTAATCCCCTCCCCTTTTCCCAACTTCGATTACCGCCCCACCCCTTCTTCTATGATGGAATAGGAAGGGAGATGGGTTGTAACACCCCCGATTTACTAACTAATAATAAACAATAAATAGAGGAAAAATAGACAACCTTTAAATAAAATTGCGGAAGCATACACCTAAATCGGAGGTATTACCGCCACACTCGACAACCTGTCAAGTGTTAAGGCTTACAAAATCCCAATAATTACAACCCAACAAATCTAGGTGAGCTATATATACAACTTTACAAACTCGATTTAAAAACACTAATCGAAACACTTGAGCTCCTTTAGCTACGATCACTTGATCAACCTGCTTAGAAAATCTTGACTGCTCACCATTATGGACAAATTCCAAAATAGATCGTTGCAGGGCCACCATAAGAAAAAGACATGGCCGCAAACACAAGTAGCATAACAAAACAACACACACACGTCAGCAAAAAGCTGAGTAATCACCACTTATCAAGATATTATGATAAATAATAAATTAATTAATATAGTAGCTCACTTTAAAATGTAGTTCAAATCTACATTACACATTGTACTCTGAAAATAACATTTGTGAACTCAACCTCGAATAATAATACAACCCTTCACTCAATTAACTCATAACCAATAAGTGTGCCACGCTCTTTATTTTATACCTAGTCTTGGACAAGGGTAATTCGAATAACAAACCAACAAGTATAAAAACTTGAATACTCCCAATAACCAGAAAACACCTTGAACCAGACCACATACGGGCCAATTCCCACTATAGGGGACCATAGAAAAATAAATAATAAAGATTGTACCTCATTCTTAACTCATGATCATTATCTCATTACCAAACATGCCAAGCACTAAGGTCTATATATAACGCCGAGCCTCAAACCAATAACAAAATAATCACCCTCAACCTTTTGATCTCATACATTGATCAAATAATCATTCACAAATTAATAAATAATATCTCAATACTGGCACAGGTTCCCAAATTAAATAACATAACAATTTGATTCATAAATATCTCAACTCTTAGGGAAATAATACTAGCACCCAAAAGTAATTAATTCTCAACCCAAAATAATACTCTGCATTAATAACCCAAAAACCTCGAAACAATACTCCCTAAAACAACAACATTAAAAACCCTAGAAATAAAACACAATCAATCAATACAACAATTAAATTATACAATACAACAACCAAACACATATATATAAATTTTGATCATACAAATAACAAATCATAAAATTTACATACAATAATATGGAATACAATTAATGCAAACAATATAATAATATATAATCAAACAACTCTAAGAATTAAGGTTCGTGTGATTACCTAGTAATTAAAGGGGCTCAACTAGGTTCTACGCCTCCACTTACTTGCGGTAATCTTCTCATATACATCAATACATGACACATACAACACCAATAAACTATGATGATAGTTGTAAAAAGAATGTCACTAGTATCCAAATTGTGCATGACAGTGATTGAAAAAAAACAATTCCATTAGTGCTCTTGCTACCCAATATTCACACGCCAATCAAGATTGAGCTTCAACAACAAAATATGAAGGAGTAAATCTAAAGGGCAACCAAAATAAACGGCAAGCGGAAACAGAAGCTATGTGCAAGGTTTTATATAATTATAGCTTCTAGGGTTTAAAGATATATATACTAGTATATGATAAAAAAAATAGAACAGTCTATTTAAGTTAAAATAAGATTCATAAAACTAAAATACTTGTAAAATAATTTTTTTTTTTACAGAATATATTATATGATCTCATAAAATATTCGGGTATTACAATCTTCCCTCCTTAAAACAAGTTTCGTCCCCGAAACTTAAAATAGAAAAATTTAGGGTATTACAATCTACCATCCTTAAAACAAGTTTCGTCCTCGAAACTTAAAATACATAAATAATTTTGTAAAATTGAAAGAGAGTAAAAACTAAACTAAAGTTTTCTTAATAGAATATATAAATAGAGTACTGAAATATTAGGGGTATTACATGGGTTTTGTGGTGAGGCAAGGGTAGGGGGTGGGAATTGTGTCGGGGGTGCGGGAGGGAGGTGGGAATCGTGGTGGGGGAACATGAAGGGATAGATTTTGTGGTGGGGGAACGAGAGGGGTGGGTTTTGTGGTGGGGGATCAAGCTGTCGTCGGTGGTAAGGGGTCAAAGGGGGGCGGCCGGAGGTGGTGCAATGGTGGTGAGGAGGTGGTGCAAGGATTTATTTAAATAATTTAGGTTTATTTAGAATTTAGACGAATAGTGATATCATTAAGAGCTTAAGTAGGTTGATTAGTGAAAAAGGTAATAGTTGCTAGAATTAATCTATTTTAGGAGTAGTATTTAACAACTTTTTTTAGGGGTAGTAATTCACAAAGACCATTTTTTGAGATAATAATTAACAAATTTTCCTTTAAAAAAATGAATTAAATGATTGAATATTGGACTATAGGAAGAACTTTTTGATATGCCTAAAACAAGCGGCCTGTTTGGGTGTAAGCATTTCATTTCAAACAATGGATATTAATACCTACACCCCCATCCTAAATAATTACTAGTCTATTATCAACATGAAAAAAAAAAATACAATTTTCTACCTTTTATTTCTCCTCACTAGATTATCCCCGTGCGATGCACCAAAAAAAAAATATAGTGTGTGAACTTGTATATACAACAAATCTTTTCAATTTTGTTCTAAATTCATTGAATGAAGATTTCTTGAAAGGAATACAGTTTGAATATTTCAGAAATTTTTGGACGTTTGAATATCAATGTTAAGGAATTGAGGAGAGGGATTGATAGATTTTTAAATTAAAAGAAAGGAATACAGTTGCTATTCAATTTACTATACTCCGATTTCTAAATAAAAGTTGTTGAAAGAATTTACTTAGCTTGTTTACGAAGTATCACAAACACACACACACACAAAAAGTATAAAAAAATGACATCATTGGTGGTTTTAGGCGGGAAAAAAATTCATTAAAAAGCGACACGTATACAATTTTGAAAAGAGATGATGTCAGCAATGTTTTGTTTTAGTATTAGTTAATAGACTAGATATGAATGCAACTTTTTTTTTTTACTACTACATTTTCTCTTTCTTCAAAATTTTGCTTACTTTTCTACTTCATTTTCTTTGCTCATCCGCCTAAACTAATCTTACCATTGTCTCATCCGTCCAAAATAATCCATTTTACCTATTTAACAGGTTATTGATCACTAGAGACCATTTGAAGTGGACAAATATTAAATGTCGGATTGTTGAAAAACAATAAAAAAAAAAAAAGGTGGGACTATGTTGGACGGATGAGGCAAAGGTCGGATTATTTCGGGTAATTTTTAAAAAATTAAAAGACGATATTCAAAGTTCCCTTTCATGTTTAAGAAACAATAAATATGTATTAGTTTTTTTCAAAAAAAAAAAATATGTATTAATTTAAAATGATTACAATTGTAATTAATTAAATAATAAAACAAAAAATAAATAAAAAATTGTCTAAAAACAAAAGTGGAAAAAAAAAATTATAATTTAAATATAACACATTGTGTTAATAAAATTGAACATTTAATGATATAAAAATAAATATTTACATATACAAAGCTCAACAATTTATACGTGATTCAAAACCGGAAAAACTATAGAATAACGTCATTATAAAAAGAGAGAGGGTGCAGGTAGTGCTATGTACGTATTGGTGTAGGCAAAAATTTGTAGTTTAATAAAGACTATCTAAGATTTCATTATATAATCCTATTAATTTTTCTTTTTGCTCTGCAGTAACATTTCAAAATGATAAGAAACACATCCTAGAACTAAGAAATTAATGTTGAAGAAGGCATAAACTATGAAACTAATACCAATCTATTGAGAAAAATACTATTTACAAGTACATGATGATTCTCTCTCTAATCTTATACAAAGTCATCCATACAAGTAAAATGTTGCTTGTATGTGCTACGAACTAAACTTAATACAACTAACATGTACAATGCTGTAAAATTAAGCATGCTCAAAAGGTACCTTGGTACATACTTTACATTGCACAATATCAAAATTTGGTGTTAATAGCTTAAAATTAATCATTCAACCAAAAGTACAGAAAACAATGATTGGCTCTTAATTAAATGCGAGCAAAGAAATTCAGTATACTACTTTTTTTATTTCCTGAAACTTTGCAGTTGCTTATCTTACCTTTTTTCAGAACTTTGAACTGTTCTTTGTTGTCATCTAACGATTGAGTTGTAGAGTTTACACTTTCCTGGGAATCAAGAGTTTTTTTCATCAACTCGGACTGATCATCCTCAGTCACTGATGATTTTGTTGTAGGGGTAGTTTCTGTGTTCTCTGAATGAAGTTTCCTT
The DNA here is from genome assembly GCF_948465745.1 of Chenopodium album. Lineage (NCBI taxonomy): Eukaryota > Viridiplantae > Streptophyta > Magnoliopsida > Caryophyllales > Amaranthaceae > Chenopodium > Chenopodium album. The sequence goes on along the minus strand of NC_137853.1, from coordinate 23,985,556 downwards.
TTTCGGAATGGATTGTTGTCTGGTGTCTTTACCGGTAACTCCTCAGAAACACTAGAGATTTCTTCATCATTGTGAGCCTCTGATGCAAGGACTAATTTTGAAAGAGCAGCAGCTTCATCCGAGAAATTTCTTTCCTTCAAGACTTGTCTAGGTGCCGTCATAGTACTTGTGCCTATAAAAACAGTTGCATAATTATCTTGTCAATTTGTGTAACTGGACTTTTAAAAAGGCAAACAGGATATTCTTTGATGAACTTACTTGAAATGCTTCTCTCTTTTTTGCTTAGGTATGAATATACAGTAAAACAGCTCTGCTCTTGTTTCTCTTTGTCCCCATGAACTTCGAATGCTGGATAAGGTTTCGCTGCTCCTGTATGCAGTAATTGTTGCAGCTACATGTTATTTTCGAAACCATATCTTAAAGTAATAATTATAGGGTCTTTTCTTCACTGTTTTTTTAAGGCAGAGGTGGTAGGAATGGAGGGAAATGAACTTACGTTCCTTATTTCCTTTTCTGGTCTGTTGAGATGAAGCAGCACGAGTCTCTACAGCATCTGCTGGATCAGACGCCTCATACTGTTCAATTTCAGCCAATCCAGAATTTTTCTGGCTCAGTGAACACTCGTATGCTTCCATTGTAGAGGGGTCTAAATTTCCTTCAGCAATAGCAGTTGCAATTGATGGGGGAATGATTCTGAATGGTTTCACCAGTAGTTAAAGAAAAAGCGAGTGCGCAGCACTAATACACAGACACAAGTAAACAACCTTAGGAATGGGGGAAAATTTATAAATTTATTATACTACGTACATATATTTTTTCATATAAAGCATCACAAATAATGTTGGTAGGGAAAATTTTGGCTTTAATCTCAGCTTTATAAATGGAATTTTCATTTAGTGTTAATTTTTTGTCATTTCATTTAAGGTTTCTCAATAAGCTAGGTTTGTAAGTGAGCTTAGACCACAGCTTTCATGTAACCACTTGCAAAAACATCATTTCAGATACAGAAGCTTAGACACTACTCCTAAGAGCAGTGGTAAATTTACACTCGGTATTTGAATAATATGTCCAATGTCGATGGACATTTTGAGGTTATTTCTAATAATTTTGGATCTAGAGGCATTTTGAGGTTTTCCTGACTTAGTTGTAAGAAGGCAGTTTTGGAATGAAAATAGGATCAAATGGTTCTATCCTGGAGTAGACAAAAGTTCCTCCTTACTGTAGTAGTTAATATCAAAATGTGGATTATTCAGTCTCATGTTCAAATAACCTCATAAGAGGTATATGATCATTGGCATATGCATCTCCAATGAGCCTAGTTAAAGGGAAGCAATAAGAAGGATACGGTCCCAAGAAATCAATTTCTCCTCCGAGTGACTCCAAAAGTGTTTCTGGGAGTTCTTTCATGTGCTCAACTTTCTTCTTTTCTCTATTATATCTACAGATAATGTAGGAAAAACAACATCAGCAGTAAGCAAGAATAGAAGAGGTAAATCTACCATTACCCAGTTTGATGTATATATTTATAGGAAATTGCCAACTGGTGAGGCACTGAGGCAGCCCTTTGAGTATCATTTTCTTACATTGTAGCATGTTGGAACACCGCCACTGCTTCCTTGAAAGATCTTGCATAATCATCAGGCACTTGCTTACGCTTGTCAGTCTTTAAAACTGATAGCACCTGCAAGAGTAGACGAGCAGGTGGAAAATGCAGTGTTTTAGTGTCTTGTTCAGATATAACTCAAAATGTTATGACATTTAATGATGCACCCTTGTCTGCAACAGAGAATCTATCATACAAGAAGTCAATGGCAGAGTTCAGGTTATAAAACCAGAAGCAAGCAAGCAGGTGTAGGAGGATGCCATGCTAGCCATTTTATTCTGATATGTTGACTGTTAAAACTTAAAAGACTAACACAGAGCGGGTCTAACACTCTAGCCTGCAAACCATGGGTTTAGGTATCCGATTAAATTAAAGATAATTAAGGTTAACATGGATCTATAAGGACATAGTCTTTGATAAATTCACAATAGTTCAACATGACAAATTGGACATATTGAATTTTTTTTTCTTCAGATTTTAGCCAACAAAGCAGAGCTATTGGAGAAGCTTCAAGGTAAAGAAAAGGGAAATATTCTCACAAGTTTACAGCAACATTTGAGTTCCATTCACACTAAAGAAATAATTGATGGGAAATCAGCATTCTTGTTACAGAAATTGCAGTTATTGTATTTTCAAAATTCTTTTGTAATTGTTTGAGAGTACTAGCTCAGCTATCTGTAAATTAAGTACTTGAAAGATGTAAGACTATAGAAAGCTAACTTAATGCTGAGAAGAGGGCATAGACACTTCTAGAAAATATTTCAAGAATTATGCTCTTTAAAAGCTGGTTGTATTCAACAGTGAGGAAGGTCTAAATTTCTGAAGGGTGAAGCTCCAAAGAACCATTTTATATCTAGACAGCTTAGGTAATTTTATTTGATTTCCTTTAGCCTCATATGCACATAAATTCAATTGCATTAACTTTAATCCAATTTACTTCTTTTCTCTTCTTTCAATCAAATTTCCTGAGTATTATTTCCATTCTGCACGAAAAACATTCTGAGAGAAATAAACATGAAATCTAGAGTTATCCTAAGGGTTATAATCCTATTATGCAAGAGCTAAGGAGATTCAAACAATTAGGGTTCAAGAATTGTGTCGTTAGTCTTATTTGAAACCTTGGATGAAGTGGAAAGAAGACTAACAAATCCTAATATGATTCTATGTCTGATCTCCTAGAGAATAAACACTCATAATTCTGATATGCTTGGCTGACAAAAGACACTTACACGATCTATGTTGTGGTACTTTGCGACCAGCGCATGAGCTTTAACAATTCCAATACCAGGAATAGATGGAAGAAAATCACAGCCTGCCAAGACGCACATATCTGTGGGCAAAAACACCATAAGTCACAATTTGAGTTCAAACATCTACGAAAAGAATATTTAAAAAAAAAATGCCAGATAAAGTAAAGAGGTTTCCTTGTTTAACCTCTCCAAATACATAATACAGATGCTAATGCAAATTATAGGGAAGAGATCCAGCTTGAGTACTTCAGCATTTAAAACTGAAAATTTTTCGAAAGTAATAAATAAAAAAAAATTGTTTGAAAATATACCTATGAATAAATTGGTGTTGAAGTTTTGGAATGATGGTTTATTTTCTGTCGAGTTGAAAACCTTATCTATAATGATCTCCTCACCATTGCCAAATCGATCCATTTTAAAAATGATCTGTTCACCAGCATATATTATTAGGTGAAACCAATGAATGAACCAAAGTAATGGAATTGGAAAGTTGCCAGCAAGCGGTATAGCTCCCATCTACAGGGACAGAGAGTTTACGAAGTTCTTACAGATGGGCAACCATATGCCAACAGATCACTGTCTTCACTAATTATAGCCACGATACCACCATGTTCTTCTCCAAGGCTAGACAAGTATGCTAATTGTGCATCAGCTTCATATGGAGCAACAATAAACTCAACATTTTCTGTTTTCAAAGTCTGAACATAATTACACAAGTGAGCCAAAAGTCTTATTAGAAGCAGGTTAGAAGCATTCCAAAGAACAAACTCAAAAATATTTATCGTGTCAATGGGTAGAAAAACATTACTTGGGTGAATGACATACCTGTATCAATAGGTGTGCCATAGATGGAGTGATGCTGATTGCTCTCTACGGATAAGAACCAAACTAGTCAATGTCGGAGTTTATGCATGCTTTAGGCAGACACATATAGGAGATGGATGGGACTTCACTCAACAATCAATATTATGGAGTACAAAGTGAATTTTAGTTGTTAATTAATCTTGCAAAGACTTAGTTAGGAGTTATACCTACAATTAAAACAAAATAAAATAAAAAATGTTAATAATGTTTATACTATCACATATTCTGATAATAACATTCTGCAAAATAACTACAAGATTAATATTTGAAGTACTGCAAGATAATATAGCATTATTAGCATACTACAAAGTCTACAATATAAGATATAAATCCCCTAAAGCAATTAAGCAACCGATCTGTGCCGGAACGGGTCCATTTTAACATTCCATTATGGAGTTAAAAGAAGATATTGGTTATTTAGGTTGATGTACATGATATTTTCAATGGTACAACCAACAGACCAGCTCATAAGAACTGCAGGACAGGTTGCATTAGTTCCTTTACACAGTGCACTTGCAATGGAGAATTTTACTTCCTCCTCTTAAAATTTATCTTAGAAGATCTACACTAATTTTAGTGTCTAAAGAAGCCAGTTGAGGCTCTGGTAAGTCTAGGAAGGAACAGAAAATAACCAGTAGCTACAACTTTTGTCCAGAAAGTAATACTCCGTAGTGTTCCATATAATTTGGTTCAAGTGTGTACAATGTACATGATAGCTGATCTAGAGATCTCTTTTGTTGGCGATGTCAAAAACTATTTCTAATTGAGAGACACACAAGTTATTCCTCATTTTGGTGAATCTGAAGAAGGTGAGGCTCGTGAGAACTACTGAAATAGTGCATAAAACTAAACCTAGCAACAAACATGCCAGTCATTTGAGAGTCAACTTGCACACATTTTCTATTTTTTAGGACTTCCTTTTTAAGGTTATTCAGCGATACCCACTTCACATCAAGTTTAACAATAATTTCCAGTCCTGCTGACTCATTTGATATCTTAGAAATTGGCAGAACTTGTAACAATAGTATAAATTAGGCTATCTTAGGGTCAACAAATTAGTTTCATATGTGGGAATGAGAACTAAATATATTTACACTTTGATGATAGTTGGAAGTCCAAGGTAACCTAAAGTTTGATTTTTTAGAAAAAAAAAGCCAAAATAACCCTTATTTCAGGATAACATTGAAGAACAGAAAAAAAGTTACAACCTTTTCAATCTCAACATCTTCTTTTTGCTCCATATCATTTTTGTTTCTTCCACATCCAAAATATACCCTATTCTGAATCCTCCATGGTAGTTGTTGCAACACCACTTAGACTCGTAACACTTTTCTATTAGTCCTCAAGACTAAAAGCTATCACAAACTTGCTGCATCGAGCACAGGGACCTGACTGTCCAAGTTATGGCCCTTTATAAGAGCTATTTACTGGCTTTAGTGTTCATAATGAATCCTAATGACATAGTACAGCAAGTACAAAACTAAGTAATGTTTATCTCAAACATTTCCATATTCCACATTGTAAAATTTGAAGTAGTAGCCCAATTTACACAACTGGACATAGTGGAACAAAGAACTTTTCAAACGTTGCAGGGTCAGACCTTTTTTCTATAATCCTGTGCTCCGAAACTTGCAAAGTCGGTCAACATCAAAAATAAAGATTCCAAGATTTACAAGCTTGGTTAGTATAGCTCAGATATATCTCGGCGTGGTTATATCCAAATTATATAAAACATTCCTCACAATTTCCAAACTTGATATGTTAACTCTCCATGTATGCTGCAAGCAGCCAATTTCATTTTCAACTAATGTAGCTAAAAATTAAGCAAAGATACCAGCAGAAGAATAAAATTATCCATCAAACTACTAAACATGAGAGAAACTAGGCTGATTAACATAATTTAATATGTAACCAAACAATTCAAAACAAGAATAATCACAAATGCATCCAATTAACAAAGGTAATGATTCATCGAAATTATACAAAGAGACATTAACCTAACCTGAAAGAGCTCAATGGCACCGCCAACATTCCCCTCTTTAAGTTTCTCCATTGCCATTTCCTTGTTAACTTTTCTTCTCCTGAATCAATATATAGTATGACAGATCAATTACTCAATTAGTCTCTACCACAACCATAAACTAAGCACATAAAACAGGAAATCGACTTCACATTCGAACAAGCGGTATTAAAACATGCCTGTATCGCTCGTTCTCAGTCCCGGCTTTACAAGGAATGTTCCCACCATCAAAAACCACAACTGGGGTAATCTTATGGTGCTTTAGTAACTTAATTCTGTGCATGAAATAATTAATGTATTGCAGTTTCTTTTCTCCCTCTGAATTTAAACTCAGCTCCATGCTACATGAGTATGCTGTAACAAAATTTAAAATGTAAAAAAAAAAAAAAAAAAAAAAAAATCATTTGTACTTCTAAAAATCAAACCCATTTTGAACTCCAATTGAAAATAAAAAATGGCAGTAGTTGGTACCTCCTCTGTGAAGCCAAGCATAAGCATCAATACCCACCTGCAAAAAAAATATAATATATTAAGTCCGATAAATTGAATAACAGAAATTCTTATATGTGACGAGCCACATTATAAATAGATGGTGTGACGAATGTAAAGAAAGGGAAAATACTCGTTTGCCGGCGTATTTTCGAACGTGGATGGGTTCGGTGTATGGTTTAAGAAATTTGAGTAGATCTTTGATGCCCATTATTGAGGGTGTTGTGTAGGAGGAGAGGCGGAGGAGACAATGGCGGGAAGAAATGGGGTAAAATGTGGATTCTACTGAATGAGTATGTTTTCTGTGGTTCAAATGATAAGACAACAACTGGGTTTCTGGGTTATTTGGTTTGGTATTGTGTGACCCGGAGTTTGACCTCAATTTACCGGGAATCAAATTCGAATTGGGGAAACAATTAAAATTCAACCGCGCTCTTTTGTTGTTCCTCATGGGACTTGTATAGTTGTGTTTGGAGTTTTTTTTTTTTTTTTTTTTTTTTTTTTTTTTTTTTTTTTTTTTTTGGACAAAGGACAACTCGAAACAAAACAACCTAGAACAAATAAATAATTAACTGACGTCACCTAGCTGAAGTAGCCGGGAGGTGAGTAGGAAGAACTAGGGATGGCAGTGGATCTGGACCCGGCCCGGATCCGTGGATCCAGATCCGTTTTTCACGGATCTGGATCTTCAAATTTTGGACCCGGCGGATCCGGCTCGGATTTGGGTCCTGCTGAAAAAAACGGATTTGGATTCGGGTCTGGCCCCCAGATCCGTTTAGCCTTTTTTATTTTTTCAATTTAAAAAAAAAAAAAACTATAATTGTTTGTTTCCTTATTAAAAATGTTGACAATGTTAGTATTGATAAAGCCCTTTCAAGAGATAAATTTTGGATGCCTCATATCAGATTCACTAGCTCATTTGTAAAATCGTACTTTTATCGTTATTTAGAATTTTTATTCAAAATATAAGTGTATAAGTTGGTTACTTTGTGTTTTTAGATTAGTTGTATAACTATAATTTAGGTTGAACTTAATAACCCCCGACGAAAGTTTTAAATGCATTTTTTGACCCAAATATTAAATTTTTGTAAAAAATTAGGCAAAATATATTGGACCTGGATCCGTTGGACCCTTCGGATCTGGATCCGAGTCTTCATTTTCCAGACCCGACGGATTCGGGTCGGATCTGGATCCTAGACACCAAAACGGATCTGGATCCGGGTCCATCTAGACCCGGTCCAGATCCGACCCATTGCCATCCTTAAGAAGAACATCATCTCTATAAACCTGCTAATTAAATAATACAAACTTGGAACGAAGAAAGGATGTCTCGAAGTTGTGTTTGGAATTAATACTAGAAGAAGTTTGGAAAAAGTTTCACTTAGACCATTATCACTCATGGTATAAAAATTTATATCACCCCTCTCTCTCTACCACTTTTTCACTCCTCCACATCATCTATACCACAAAACAATATACTTTCGCCAAAAATCACCCCACCCATGGTATAAAAAAGTTTACCAACACACTTTCTCTCTCCTATATATATGAATTATACACTTAATTAAATTATAATTATATTTTGTTTTATGTTGAAAATAACTAATTACTATTTATAAACTTAATTAAATAAAAATAAGCAATTTAGGTAGAAAACAGTGAATTTCAAAAATATATAAAACTAGGTTAGATCACGTGTCATGCACGGTAATTTTCAGTAGTATTATCAATACTATTTTAATTAGCGTAAAATAATAATCTAAAATTTTGTGAAATACTATACTACCAAAATATTTAGTAAAATAAAACATAATCATGAAAAAGACGATAATAAAATAATTATGTACTTAGAAATTATGCATTTGATCGTATGATTACTTTTATGCATTTCAATACGATAAAGTTAAAGCTATATATGTATCTAACCCCGCGAAAATGTTTCCTTTTACGCACTACATATTATTGAAGATTTTCTCAAAAATAAATAAATAAATAAATAAAAGAAGTGAAATATGACATCTCTAAGGGGGCGTTTGGTTCGCAGAGTGGTATGAGGTTGCAATAAGGAATGGGGTTAAAGTGCTATTGGGTTGAAACTTAATACTTAATACCATGTGTTTGGTTTAATTCTGGAATGGAATGTCTCACTATTCTCTACTTTTATTTGATACCTAAGGGAATGGAATGAGCCAAACCCACATCCCCCCTAAGGTTTCTAAACCCCATACCTTATGGGTTTGAGGTATGGCTTTAAACTTTAAACTTTTGACAACTAAACATATGGTATGGGTTTTAGTCATTCTAAACTCATACCTCATACCTATTTTCCACGAACCAAACGCCCCCTAAGATATAAGGTTTATGCCGGAAAGGTACGAATGTGGACTAATTTGGAAACATTGGGTGCTTGAGTTGAACCACTTAACTTTGACCTTATCTTTCTAGAACATTTTATTAGAATCGTTTCAATGTAGTATTTTATTAAAGTATTAGTATATATCGATATCTTAAATAGTGGTAGTATTTAAATATCGTTTCATAATGGATTATAAAAAGATGCAGAAGAAAAGTATAAGATATTGATTTGATATCTGCATTTCTTAGTGGTATCTTCTAAGACATAACTAAAACAAAAGTAGCTAATCTTATGTAATTTTACTTTGTTGTTGAATAAAAGTTCCCATCTTCCTTTATTTATTTATTTTTTTAAAAAAAGTAGTTTGAAATGGTAGAACATGTTAAGAATATATTTTTTAGATTATAATTGTCAATATTTTTTGAGGAATGATATGTCAAATCCCTTTAACTTAATTTAAATATATAATTACTATATAATAATATGGAATAACAATAAAAGTAATATTATTTTTGTAAGAGATTTTTTTTCCTTAATTAATAGATTTATTTTTTAAAAATTTAAAAAAAGAAAAAAAAATAAAGACGCAACAGGAGATGACACGTGTCATTGCTGGTGTGTCTTTTAGTATATTGTTATTGACTATATCAATATGGGTGTTGTAGACACCCATTTGTGTCTCCCCAAAACCAAACCCAATGATGAATACCTTTCACGTTGAACCATAGTCGAATAAGGTGAAAGTGTGAAAAGTCAAGTGTTGCAGTTAGTTTTTATTAAAATCCTTCTTTCTATTTTTGAAAACTCACTCTATTTTATGAAAACGTCCAATCCAGTTTAGTTTGGTCCATGATAAGGGTCCAATAATGGTGTATTTGGATGGGTCTTGAAAATACCTTTCCAACGATATATTATAAGCCCAATTCCGATGAATAATGAGGAAGTTATGGCCAAAATACTAAACTGGGCCCAAACCGGATTTTACCTACAACCCAATGATCATGTGGAGGGTCCAAAGGTTTAATCCTATTCCTAAACTAATTAGGATTGATTAGAATCTTCTATAAGTTTCTAAAATATCTTAATTATCCTTTTTTGAAAAGATAAGATCATGAAATTTGATTTGAATATAAACTTTCCTTTTTTAAAACTTTCCTAATTCTATTCGGATTTAAACATGTTCAAAGATAGTCAGATATTATTTTCGTGCCTCATATTTTTTATCCAAATCTTATATGGTTGGATAGATCCTGAAATTATCTTTCCAATTATATATTATAATATTAAATCCGAGCTATAACAAAAAAGATATGAAAAGAATACGAAACTCTATCCAAAACTGACACCGTCCTACTATTTCGTCCATATCTTTTTATCTACGAAAGATTTTAATCTGATTCTAATTGCATTGGAAAGTAGACTTCAAGAACTTTCCAACGACATATTATATGACTTATTTGGACTTCTGGATCAAAAGATATGATAAAAACAAAATTCGCAAAAATTGCTGTCTACGAGTTTTATTTCGATTTGAATTCGGATTTCTTTTCTTATTCTTCGACCTTCTCTTTTTTCTTATAAATAGAGGTCATATCTCCCCTTTTTCTATCATCAACTCTCATCAAGAATTACTTAATCTTAATTCTTAATTCTCTCTCTCTCTTTCTAAACCAACCTTTTTACAAAATATAATATTCCGCATTCACAAGATTTAGAATCTCTTAGCCAAGTTCGAAGTTGTCTTCGCCCTAGACGTGCAAGGTTTGATAATTTCTGAGGGTTTGGTCCAAAACTAGTCAAAACTTTATTTAATTTGATTTCAATTTAATTATTTAATTATTGTTTATTATTTTCATTGAAGTTTACTAACTTGTGTATTTTGTTATTAGAAAGAGGTACGAGGCTTCAAAGTAAGTAGATTAGCTTACTCCCTATTTTATTAACAATGTAGAAAGCATGCTTATTATTGTTTTATGATTCCTAGTATCATGTTAGGTTGTTATTTTATGCTTTCTAGAATCATGTTTAGGATGCCTTTACTCTTTCAATATCATGTTAGTACCATGTTAGGTTTAAAGCTTTGATCTTTATTGTTTAGTGACATTCTAGGATTGGTTATTAATCTTGTTAGTATCATGCCTAGGATCTTGCTATTATTATTAAGCTTTATTATACCTTATCATGATTATAATTATTGTTATTATGATGATTATTATTTAATATTGATTTATGTTGCTTGATATATTTTATTATTGTTATTGCTTGATCACACCTTTTATGCTTGTTAAAGGGAATTTGTACTTGAAATCACGCTTGATAAGATAATTAATAATTTAGTTTAGGCTAATGTGATTTTAACTCAAGTGATCGCCAATAATAGATTTGTTTGTGCATTAATATTCAACCAACATAGATAAGCAGGTTAGGATTAATATAATGTTTGTATGTTATTCGAAAAGCGCACATGAATACGAGCAGAACAAAGTAGAGGCCTATTTTATAGGGCGGGTCCTTTCTTTTGTAGATTGGATTCGTACCCTCATCCCCGAACCCTATTTGGTTCAAGACCTTATGGAGTTGATGGTCCTTTTGGATTGTCTTTTGGGTTTACAAGTTCCTTAAACTTGTTGACGACTCTTTTGCTCTCCTTTTTTTTTCCCTTTGGAACGCCACCATACTTTAGTGTATGATCACAGTGGGGTTCAAGTTTGGGATCATAATGCTTGAAATATTCCCTACATGTGTCTATGTGTATGTCTTGAAAAATTATGAACAACGGTAATTTTTTCATAATTTTTGACTTTATAATTTTTTCTTAAAATGCAATTGAAAAAAACTACATAAAAGATGTATGACAACCAGGCCACATGGCGTGACTTGGTTGGTTCATTTTTCACGTGGAATGAAGCAAAAGTTTACCATGGGATGGTATACCATTTGATGGTATACTTTTATGCCACCAAGGTACTAAAAATTTGCAACTTTTGGATGAATATTTACACCGTGGTATAAAATTATATCACGAGTGTTGATGCTCTTAAAGTACTGAGTTTCACTTAGATTACTTAACCCATAAGTGGCCTACTACAACAGGTAAACATTTGCTAATAAAAAAGGAAAATAAAAATGATGACATAAATGCAGAGGGTACTAATGTTTGGCGTTCTTCAATAATTCTGGTAAATAATTAAGGGTAAAAGAGAGAAAGTGAATTTAATTAATAAATTGAACACCACCACTTCGGCACCACCAACAGCAACCATCCTGCATCCATCGCCCAACATCATCCACACCAAAACCGCCCAACGGCTGCCTTAAACCACCCCCTCTCAGCCCGAACCACCCTAAAAAACCCACACGCACCTCGAACAACCCTCAAACCACCCCCTCTTAGCCTGAATAACACCAAAATTACCCCCTTTCAACCCCAACGATATCAAAACCACCTCCTCTCACCTCGAACCACACTGAAACCAAAACCCTCTTAGCCGAACCGCCCATATTCACCAACACTCACCATAAAACACCCCAAAACAACCACCCTCACGCAGCCCCCAAAACCACCGACACTCACCCTAAACCAACCCAAAACTATATGTACTCACCTTGAACCATACCGAATCCACCCCAAACTAGCCCATTCACCCCTCAAACCATCAGATCTAAACAATTTTAAAAAAAAAAAAGAAGAAGAGAGAGAGAAAGGAACACTCAGGCGACGACATTTGATATGGTGATGAGCAGCGACGACTAGAGGTGTCAAAATCGAACCGACCCGAAAAAATTATCCGTTTCGTACTGTAACCGATCCGATTTGATCCGAGAAATTCAAGACCCAAACCCGAACTGTAACCGAACTGAACCCGAATCCGAACTTGACCCGATCTGAACTTAACCCGCCACTGATTTGATCTGACCTGAACTCAAACTGAATTCGATTTGACCCAACTTGAACTCAAACCGAACCGATTTGACCCGACCCGAGCTCATCACAATCCGAAATTGATCCGACAAATAACCAATCCAATCCGATTTGTTTTGACCCGAGCTGATAATAATCAGACCTAATTTTAACTCGATTTGACTTTTTCCCGATCCGAATTTAACCCGACCATAATCAAGTATTAACCTTTTTATTCAAGTTCTTATACTACAATATTTACTAATTATTAATAAGTCAACTATTTTCTTTATGTACATACCAATTAAATAAAATTATGGAAATTTTGTCAGAAAAAACCATTTATAACAACCATTTTGTTGGAAAAAACCTTATAAAAAATTTTTGGCAAGGAGAAACCATATTGTAAAATATTTTTGTTGAAGACAACCTAACATCTCTAATCACTCAATTAACCACTAATTTTCCCTTAATTCTTTTAATTACTCATAACTCTCGTTAACTATTTAATAATTAGGTTGATTTATAAATTTAAAAAAAAAAAACAAAAACAAAAACCAGCCTCACCACCACTAGTCAGCCACCCTCTCCTTCTCCCCCTCCCATGGCAACAACCCCCTCTCCCATCCCTGCCGGCGTCCAACTCGTCGGCCGAACCCTACCTCCATTTCCTAAACGCAGCTAAAGCATGATCCAACAACATGAAGACTCATTGCCAAATCCAAACTGGGTTTACCTAATTACCTTCAACCGCACATCTCGATCTCTAACAATTTCAACGCTTAAATTGCAAAATTTAAGCCTTAACCGGACATCCTCAGAAGCAATAGTATCGCTGGCAAGCTTCAAAAGAAATGGGCCTAAAACAAGGGAAGATTCATCTAAATTGAGTGGGATTTTTTGTGGGTCGGATTTTTTATGGGTTTAATGGAAGAGAGAGAAAGTGTTGGAGGTGGAGTTTTAGCAGAGTATGGCATTTTTTTGGGGTAGAAATGGAGCAGAGAGAAAGAGAGGATGAAATTGAAAGGAAGTAGATGAAGATTGAAGAGCTTTGGGTTTGAACTGCTGGGTCAGAGCGAGGTCGCCGGCGGGGCAGAGAGGGGCTGATGGGTTCGGTTCGCCGGGGGTGAGGGGTTCTAGGCAGCGGCTGGAGATGGGGTGGGGGCTGCCGCCATAGGAGGGGGCTGCTACCATGGGAGGGGGCTGCCTGGTGGTGATGACTTGGTGAGGATGGTTTTTGTTTTTTTTTTTTTTTTAAAAATAGCAATTAGCTTAATTATTAAATAGTTGGTGAGAGTTATGAGTAATTAGATTAATTAAGGTGAAATTAGTGGTTAATTGAGCGATTAGAGATCCCAGGTTGTGTTCAACAAAAACAATTTACAATATAAATTCTCCTTGCCAAAAAAATTTTATAAGGTTTTTTCCAACAAAATGGTGGTTATAAATGGTTTTTTCTGACAAAATTTCCTAAAATTATTTCTAAGCTTTATATTCGTCTCATCTAAAATTTGCTACAAATAATTTGTAATACTTGAACATTAAAACCTCTACTTTCAATTCGATAAAAAATGATACATGAATGACTTGATATTGACCCAAAAAATAAGGTAAAAACTCAATAATAACTCTAGTTTAAAAATAACCTTATTTGGATATGTATTGGGTAATCTCGATTAAAATTCAGCCAAACACAGAAAGGAATCGAATCGAAATTGACCAATTAATGAATCATAGGATCAACCTTATCTTAATCAAATCGAACTTAACCGAACCATCATCCAAACTGAAATCAGCCCTACCCAAATTCATCCTACTCGAAATTAACCCGGTTAAACCCGTTTTGAACCCGATCCGAATTTATCCGAACCAAACATGAACCAATCTGGAGTTGACCCGACCCATATCCGACCAGGACTCGACATACCATGACCCGAATTTGACCCGATCCGATCTGACCCAAATTTGCATTTTTTTTTTTTTTTTTTTTTTTTTGCATATGGTTTCCTGTTGTAGTAGGTCACTTATGTATTGAGTACTCTAAGTGAAACTTTTTGCAAACTTTAGGACTCTCTAGTAATATTAACTCGTTGTGTTTGTGTATGTAGAACTTTTATTTTTTTAATTTTTTTTTAATGGTAAGTAAGGAAAAGGAAAAGAAAAATTATCCAAAATAATCCGACCTTAGTCTCATCCGCCCAAAATAATCCCATATTTCGATTATTTTTTAATAATTCGACCTTTAATGTCAATCTGCTTTATATGATCCCAACCAGTCGTATAACTTGCTATAGCAGGTTATATGACACGTGTCGGTATCTGATTGGTCTAAATAAAATAAAAATAAAAAATTATTTTTTAAAGGAAAAAATTAAAAATGCTTATACTTAATCTTTTTTTAAACAAATATTATACTTAATTAATTAAATAAAATTTATAAAAAAAATAAAAAAAAAATAAAAAATCATCCCACCAGCCCAACTGCCCAACCACCCTCTACTACTGCCCATTCCCACTAGCCCGACCCCCTGCCTTCCCCCGGTGCCAAACTGTCGCGCCGACCGCCATCCCCCCTCGTTGAATCGCAGACTCTCCTCCTCCTGCACTACCAACCAGCCTCAAAATAATTTTTCACCGCTCCGATCCCGACCTCCCTCCCCTTCCCCACCACGTTTCCGGCCCTATGCCCTTCCCCTTCCCCTCTCCCCGATTTCGGCCCCCATTTCCTTCCCACGCATCCATTTTGGGCACTCTATCCTACAATAACTATTCATCAATTGATTATATCAGAGTTTTGGATCGCAATTGTGGTGATTTAGGGCCTGTTCTCATTGACTGAACTCAGCTGAACTGAACTGAACTGACCTTATTAATTAGTGATTTTTAACTACGGATTAGTGATATTTGATTATTTATTGATTATTTATTATTATACATATGTGTATATACAAATATACATATTAAAATATTTAAGAAAAATATAGTATTATTATTGTTATTTATTGATTATTATTATTATTATTTATTGGTTATTATTAATAATATTATTATTATTATTGTTGTTGTTGTTGTTGTTGTTGTTGTTGTTGTTGTTGCTGTTGTTGTTGTTGTTGTTGTTATTATTATTATCGTCGTTGTAATAAGAGCTTAAAAGAATGAAATTTGGCTTTATATATCATTAGCAATATCATTAGACATAAACTGAACTAAACAGAACTGATTAGAGCTGAGCTGAAATGAACTGAACTGATTAGAGCTGAGCTGAAATGAACTGAACTGATTAGAGCTCAACTGAACTGAAAATAACCGTATGAGAACAGGCCCTTAATTAGAGGCGACGGAAAGGGGTAGGGGCGGCGACCAGCGCAGAGATTACGGCTGGTTTGGTACTGTAGGGAATATTTCAAGCATTATGATAACCCCAAACTTGAACCCCACTGTGATCATACACTAAAGTACGGTGGCGTTCCAAAGGGAAAGACAAAGAGCAAAAAGAGTCGCCAACAAGTTTTAGGAACTTGTAAACCCAAAAGACAATCCGAAAGGACCATCAACTACTCCATAAGGTCTTGAACCAAACAGGGTCCGGGGATGAGGGTACGAATCCAATCTACAAAAGAAAGGACCCGCCCTATAAAATAGGCCTCTACTTTGTTCTGCTCGTATTCATGTGCGCTTTTCGAATAACATACAAACATTATATTAATCCTACCCTGTTTATCTATGTTGGTTGAATATTAATGCACAAATAATACTATTATTGACGATCACTTGAGTTAAAATCACATTAGCCTAAACCAAATTATTAATTATCTTATTAAGCGTGATTTCAAGTACGAATTCCCTTTAACAATCATAAAAGGTGTGATCAAGCAATAACAATAAAATATAAATCAAGCAACATGATAATAAATCAATAATAATAATCATAATATAATGATAATCATGATAAGGTATAATAAAGCTTAAATATAATAGCAAGATCCTAGGCATGATACTAACAAGATTAATAACAAATCCTAGCATGTCACTAAACGATAAAGATCAAGCTTTAAACCTAACATGGTACTAACATGATAACATGATATTAGAAATAAGTAAAGGCACCCTAAACATGATACTAGAAAGCATAAAATAACATCCTAACATGATACTAGAAAGCATTAAAAGCATCCTAACATGATACTAGGAATTAAACATTAATAAACATGCTATCTACATTGTTAATAGAAATAGGGAGTAAGCTAATCTACTTACTTTGAAGCCTCGTACCTCTTTCTAATAAAAAAATACACAAGTTATTAAACTTCAATGAAAATAAATAAAGAATAATTAAAGAATTAAATTGAAATCAAATTAAATAAAGTTTTGACTAGTTTTGGACCAAATCCTCAGAAATTATCAAACCTTGCACGTCTATGGCGAAGGCAACTTCGAACTTGGCTAAGAGACTCTAAGTCTTGTGAATGCGGAATATTGTGTTTAAAAAGCTAGTTTAGAAAGAGAGGGAGAAAGAGTAAGCTATATTGCTTAGAGGGAGAATAGAGAGAATTAAGGAAAAATTGATGAGAATCGATGATTCTGAAAACAGGGATTCGGACCCTATTTATAATGAAAATAGTCCGGAAAAACATAGAATTTGATAAGGAATAAATCTACACGCTGTCGCCAGGAATCGACTCTGTCGCGACGCGACAGGGTCTGTCGCGAGGCGACAGGGTCTGTCGCGCGGCGACAGAGTCTATCGCGTGGCGACAGACTTGTCGTTTGGCGACAACCTGTATTAGCGCGTTTTCTTCACGCGGAATCCGATCTTTAATCAACTTGATCTACGGAATCCGTACAGAAGATAAAATACGTATTTTTAAGATAATAAAACAATATTTTACTCCAAATAAAAGTCTATTTTAAAATAATTAATTATTAAATCTAATAATATTATAATTAAAAAGAATCTTCTAGAAACTTCTAGGAAATTATAATTAATCCTAATAATTTTAGAAATAATAATTAACATTGGGCCCTCCTCTAGATCATTGGGCCGTATGTACATAATTAACCGGGCCCAGTTTAGTATTTTGGCCATAATTTCCTCAATATTCATCGGAATTGGGCTTATAATATATCGTTGGAAAGGTCTTTTCGAGCCCCATCCAACTACACTATTATTGGACCTTAATTACGGACCAAACTAAAATGGTTTGGCTATTTTCAAATAAATAGAGTTATTTTCAAAAACAGAAAGAAAAGAATTTTAAATAAAACTAAACTGCAACACTTGACTTTCAACCACTTTCACCTAATTCGATAATGATTCGACGTGAAAGGCATTCATCACTGGGTTTGGTTTTGGGGAGACACAAATGGGTGTCTACAGAAGCCCCCACTTTGACTGAGTTTGAAGAAACTTAGGTTTCGAAAAACGAGAGTCAAAGTATCGATAGGGACGAAGAATGATTCAAAATGTTCTGCAATTCCAAATCATTCTTATAACGCCGATACCTGCAAACTAATCATTAGTTAAAACAGATAAGAGAGTTAAGAAACGCGTATCTTGCACCGTCGAGCACACGTCTTTGAGCGTAACCGTTTTGCCGTTGCTTTTGTTGTTGTGACAACCTCCACAGTGCCTCGTGAACGCCATCTTTGAAAATAACCATATGTCGTCTTCTTCAATATTCTTGGTGACAATCCTCCAAAGTATTTCGGGAACATCGTCGAAAATAACTGTATGTCGTCATCTTCAGGGTTGTGGCCGTACGTCGCCACGGCAGTGCATCGCCGCTATAGACGATCTCTTCTTTACCTTAAGGGACCGTCGAAGGTGACCATATGTTACCATCTTCAAAATTTGTGAAAACTCTCCACATCGTAGGGAACGCTGTCTATCATTGCTGCTACATCTCGAACTTTTCCTTGAATCATGGTGACAACCTTCCCAATCATAGCGAATGTCGTCGAAGACCGCCTCATCACGAACCGCTCTTCTCAAATATAGGTGACAACTTCCACAATCTTAGCGAATGTTGTCGAAGACCGCCTCATCACGAACCGCTCTTCTCCAATATAAGTGACAACTTCCACAATCTTAGCGAAGGTCGTCGAAGATCGCCCATCTCGTGCTATCTTCTCAAATCTTGATGACAACTTCCACAATCTTAGCGGACATTGTCGAAGATCGCCCATCTCGTGCTATCTTCTCAAATCTTGGTGACAACTTCCACAATCTTAGCGGGCGTTGTTGAAGATTGCTCATCTCGTGCTATCTTCTCAAATCAAGTGATAACCTTCACAATCTTAGCAAAAGCTATCAAAGACCGCTTCATCTTGAATCGTTCTTCTCTAATAATAACCTCCCCAATCATAGTGAAAGCTATTGAAGGTCGCTTCATCTCAAACCGTCCTTCTTAAATCCAAGTAATAGACTCTTTTTAATCTTAAAGCCCCCTGTTGAAGGCTTCGTCATCTCGAATCGTCAAATCTTCTTCCATCCTAGGAAATCGTTGTGAACCGTTACTTTGGTGCTTGCGATGTGCCAATACTTAGGCGCTTTAAGCTAAGTGAGACGATCTTTTGTCAGGTCGATCACTTATTGTTGTTGTAATCGAGCTGATCACTAAATCATGTCAAATTGCTTAGAGGGGCTAACTGGCGTACCAAGGAACCCGAAATTTCTGTAAAAGGTCCGCATAATCCAATATGGGGCCACACATTCTGTCGCTGCACTGGCGCATGCCAAAACCTTCTGTCGCCGCGATATCGTTTTGTCGCCAGGCGACAAACCTTGTCGTTTGGCGACAGATTTCTTTTTCATTTCTACCGTTGCTGCTGCTGTTCATTGTTTGGTTTCACTCCGAACTTTTAATTTGGTCGTTTCCTTACAACCAAATCTGCTCAAATCTTTTGGAAATTAAAGCTCTTTATAATTTTGCTCAAACTTCTCTCATCTTGGAAAAGTTTCATACATCTATATTCGCGTTCTAAAAAATCCGGAAATATTCTTGCTCGCTGGAATGTACCTGCATTTATATTTTGGACTATAGGACTTTGCTAATCTTTTATTATCTTAGGGTTGACCTAAGGCTTAGTGTTGCTTGACTCATTGATTTGACATGACTTAACTCAAATCGTTTGACACATGTGTTAGACTCCACTCGATGTGATATGTCACAACATGACTCAATGTACATGACTCGTGTGTGATGTGCGACTCGAAAATGCAAAAAAGCAAAAATTTTATTTCCGTCATTTTTGTGGAGGGTACCGACTTTCTCCCGAAAAAGAAAGACGCGAAAAAGAATCGAAGTGTTTGATGGTGCATGTTGAATGAGCTTGATCAAGTATATGCATTTGATACTATCCCTCGAGGTGCAAGGATTAATTCCTCCTAAACTATCTTAGTTGTTGACTCAATGATGAAATTATTTGGGTAACTTAGGCATGGAGGCTAAGTACTTCATACTTTGATACAATGATGATTACAAGCGATGAGTGATGTTGATATGACAAAGCATGCTTCAACGTTAACATTTCATGACAAAAGGTTCCTAATTGGAAGTTCATTTGGTCATGTATCTGTGATGTGTGTGAAAGTGACACTAAAGTTAAGCTGCAAAGGCTAACGGTGTGGAAAAGTATTATTTGATAAGAGTCAAATAATGATGACTCTTAGGCTAGGTAGGCTAATGATGTAAGGATCAAGCCCCCAAGTCTAGCTCTAAATAAATAGGGATGAGCATTGAAGATCCCTTGACATGATCATGGTGTGAGTGTGTGAATGTGAAAATGAATGCATTTTTGTTATGGCCGCACCTCAATGTGAGGTTGCCTACGTATCCGTTAGGAATCAGGCCAAACGTAGCTTTAGCCGAACCTCGCACAAGTGTATGTATACCTCAAAAAGGTCTTTTTTAGGGGTTGTAACGTGGTTAGGCTAAAGGTTAGAGAAGAAAGGGATAAAGGCTCAAGACCCTAGATAAGCCCCCAAGGTGTGCAACCTTGCTTTTGAATCTTTGTATTTTTATGCTTGAGGTTTCTCATTTTTGAGCTCTTTTTCTTTGTTTGTTTTTGCTCTTCTTCTTTTTTTTGCTTTTGCATTTTTCATATTCGCATTTTTTTATAAGTGTGGGCAATCTCGATCATGCGGTCTATCACTCACTTGGCATTCATGTTTCTCAGGCACGGTACCGAGCACTCGATAAGAGACGCAATTTGAGACGTGTTCTTATCAAAGATATTTTCATATCATAGACATTGGAACACTTGCCCTTTTGTACACTTTTATTATTTGCTTATTTTATTATTTTATTCT
The DNA here is from genome assembly GCF_948465745.1 of Chenopodium album. NCBI lineage: Eukaryota > Viridiplantae > Streptophyta > Magnoliopsida > Caryophyllales > Amaranthaceae > Chenopodium > Chenopodium album. The sequence goes on along the minus strand of NC_137853.1, from coordinate 23,964,762 downwards.
TTTGAGATCACTCAAGCTTTCATATTTGGAACTTGCATAAGTTACACACCATCCCATCCCAAGGTTAGGTAGATATGGGTTGAAAAATGAAAGGTCTATCGTTAGACGAGGCTCAAAGTGGTTTATCAAGAAAAGGATTATATATTTAAAGGGCGAGAGATATGATACAGCTACAAGGGGTGCCTCAAATCATTGGTATACCTTGTGCTTAATTCGGCGATTTTTTTTTTTTTTTTTTTTTTTTTGAATAATACAATGTAATGATCATATGCAAGAAAATAAAATGCTCATTTTATTAAAAGGAAAAAATTAAATGAAAGTCCTACAAAGTAAAAACTAGGGGAAAAATGAAAGGTGCATATGCTAGACTTTATTGGGGAAAGGAATAAAAAAAAGAAATAGAAAAAAGAGGTCACGAAATCTTGTCGTTGAAGCTCGCCTCTTGTCTTGTGCTTTATCATCACCCGGTCTTCTTGCCGACTGGAGGTATAGGAAGCTTGTTATTGTCAATCAAATATTGGATGGCCTCCTTTAGCTTCCAACAGCTCTCAGTAGTATGACTCCTACCTTGATGGTACTTACAATGTGCGTCTGGATTCCAACTAGGCAATCTCTTTTCAGGTGCGGGATCTTGAATAGGTCCAATAGGAGTAATGAGCCCCTTAGTATGGAGTCGATCGAAGGCAACATCATAGCTCATCCCAATAGGAGTGAATTCTTTCCTTAATTCTTTCTTAGATTCCTGGTTATTCATGGCTAAGACTTCATTGAGGTCAAAGGTACTAACATTGTTACTAGAGTGGGTGTTTTCAGAAGAAGAAGGATTGTCGTTCTTCTTTCCTTTCCAGCCACTTTGGTTACTATTGTTAGTAGCTTTTTGTTTTGCAAGGTCATCTTCAATCTCAATGCCTATGTCATAGACTGCCTTGAAAGTGTTCAAGTTGTGTTGATATCTCAAATGCTTCGAATACTTCTCTTGTAAATTCTTGATAAACAACCTCACAGCCTCCTTCTCAGTAGGGACTTCAATCATATTAGCGGAAGTTTCCCTCCACTTGTTGAAAAGGGAAGTGAAACTTTCATTTTCTTTTTGTCTTAGCATCTCAAGCTGTCTATGGTCAGTTTCAACTTGAATGTTACATTTATATCTATTGATGAAAGCATTTTTTATTTCTTCCCAATTGGAGATCTTCTCTTTGTCCAGAAAAAAGTACCATTGTTGACATATAGCTTCTAAAGACAAAGAAAATACAGAATGAAATGCTTTTCTATCTATACCTTTAATGTTCATTATAGTTTCAAAAGCTCTTAAATGAAAATAAGGGTTATCCATAGCCTTAAATTTAGGGATGTCATTGGAATTGAACTTCTGTGGGAGAAGGTCCTTATCCACCGAGACCCCTTGGGAGCTAATCTCTTGGAATCTAAAGTCGTTGGACAGCTTGCCCAAGCTTTCTTGGATTAGGTCCATTTGTTTCTGTTTTTCAGGATTACTTATTTGCAGTGATAAGTTTTGTAACATCTCAGCCAAGTTGGCTACCTGTCCCTTGACCTCATTAAGTTCTTCTTGACTAGCCATTGCCTTCTTAGCTTTCCTTTTCCTACTGATTGGTTTGTCAAAAAGTAAAACTTGAACAAAGGTGTTGTCCTTGATTAAACACCCTTCTCTCCTTGACCAAGTACTGTAGGAAGGGAAATTAGGGATAAGTTTCATACCAATTATTTTGACTCAAGCTTTATTCAACATGCAATAGATGGCAAAAGATTATGGAAGAGTGAGAGGTATGATATGCATGGGGAAAGAATGTAGTGAGTGGGAAGGTGATGGAGATGGAGAAATATTGAAGAATTAGTAATAGAATGAACCCCCAATTCAAATGACGGAAAAACGATTTATGCATGAACCTAAGACATGGTCATGGTGACATACACAAAGTGTGTGCTAAGACTAGTGAGTTTAGGTGACATGTTAAGACTTGCGTCATGACCATGTGGCTAGACTATCTGACTAGACTTAAGCAAGGACTAAGTTAAGACTTCACGTATGTGCATTAAACTGGACAGGCTGTGGTATTTTAGTCATAACTTTTAATCTGTGACTCTAATTGGGACGAAACCAACGCCAAATTAAAGATAAAACTCGGGGCTTACAGATCCATAGGTTGTACGACTCGTGGTTCTTCCTAGAACTCCGGCTATAACCAAAACAAGTTGACGCATGTGCAGTATACGGGAATAAAAATTCGGGTTGACTTAAAGGAACTATGACTCGACTTTAGGCTTTTTTTATTAGTTCTAATTAATTAATTAATTAATTAAACAAGGTCTTTGACTCTTAGTGTATGACCATTGGACTTTAAGTGCCTAAACTCAATTAAAGACTTAAACATGGTTTGAACCATTAATAAATTGATAAACTGATTAGTAGACTGTGAATTAGATTCGTCGTGATGACTCGAGCAAGAAAACTGGACTGTCGCTAAAACAACAGGACTGTCGCCACTGTTTAGAGCCTGTCGCCAGACGACAAAATTGTCGCCAGGCGACAGACACTAAACTGCAGCGCCACAGTCCAAATTTCTGTGCCATTGTTGGAACATTAATCTGGACTGTTTCCAGTAATTTTACTCTAAATGGACATGCCTAAAGTCGTACTAAGTCGAATTGATTAATTTATTAGCCTTTAATTAATTCAAAATTAATTAATTAGACAAAGTCCTTTTAGTCATTAGTCAATTTTATTTAGTCTTTAACACAAGTCAAACAAACGATTAACACACATATAATATATACAAGCAAGGGTGCACAAGTAGTTCACATAGTCACAATATGATGAGTTTGCAACCTAACCATGGCTCTAGTTCTCTAAAGTTCGAGGATATGGGTTAAGTCAAAAAGGTCCATGGTTATGAATCCATATGCATTGCACACAAGCCTACCGGGAGGGTTGAAGCGAATGGACAGGATTCCGCGAGTTCGTGATGAAATCGAACTCGACTCCATGGTTTGGTGGATTCACAAACTTTGCACGTACCCAAATCTGAACTTTGCACATGATAGTGGGATATTCCATTGGGCAGGTGAAGCAGGAACCCCCAGAGGGTTATTTCCATATGTAGAACACATATGGGTTCAGAAAAGTGAGAAAAGGACTCAATCAATAAGCAAAATCAAGCCAACAATGCTAGAATGGTCAAAGCAAGAAGGCAGACCCTTGGCTCGGTATTGGAAGAACTTGGCGCCAGACTACAGGGACTGTTGCCGCAAAAAAGCTCCTGTCGCCAAGCGACAGAACTGTCGCCAGGCGACAGAAACTTTTTACAGGCGACAAGCCCTGTTTTCTAGACGCTAGTTCCTACATGCCTTGGCAAGTTTCTGTGTTCTTCGAATTTTCCAGATTTCGCATCATCTTTTCGATTCTAGTCATGAAAGATATTTCTCAGCGTGTAAAATTCCTATGGATTGACTCATAGGGTGCTCCCATGAGTACCTTTTAATGCATATGACAATAATGTTAATCAAATCACGCACATGAAATACTTAGAATTTTTCGAGTCTCATCCGCTCATTCTAAATAATTGCCAAAATTAAATAAATTTCAGAAATATAAATAGAAATCCTCCCCAGCGGAGTCGCCAAAAACTGTAGGGAATATTTCAAGCATTATGATAACCCCAAACTTGAACCCCACTGTGATCATACACTAAAGTACGGTGGCGTTCCAAAGGGAAAGACAAAGAGCAAAAAGAGTCGCCAACAAGTTTTAGGAACTTGTAAACCCAAAAGACAATCCGAAAGGACCATCAACTACTCCATAAGGTCTTGAACCAAACAGGGTCCGGGGATGAGGGTACGAATCCAATCTACAAAAGAAAGGACCCGCCCTATAAAATAGGCCTCTACTTTGTTCTGCTCGTATTCATGTGCGCTTTTCGAATAACATACAAACATTATATTAATCCTACCCTGTTTATCTATGTTGGTTGAATATTAATGCACAAATAATACTATTATTGACGATCACTTGAGTTAAAATCACATTAGCCTAAACCAAATTATTAATTATCTTATTAAGCGTGATTTCAAGTACGAATTCCCTTTAACAATCATAAAAGGTGTGATCAAGCAATAACAATAAAATATAAATCAAGCAACATGATAATAAATCAATAATAATAATCATAATATAATGATAATCATGATAAGGTATAATAAAGCTTAAATATAATAGCAAGATCCTAGGCATGATACTAACAAGATTAATAACAAATCCTAGCATGTCACTAAACGATAAAGATCAAGCTTTAAACCTAACATGGTACTAACATGATAACATGATATTAGAAATAAGTAAAGGCACCCTAAACATGATACTAGAAAGCATAAAATAACATCCTAACATGATACTAGAAAGCATTAAAAGCATCCTAACATGATACTAGGAATTAAACATTAATAAACATGCTATCTACATTGTTAATAGAAATAGGGAGTAAGCTAATCTACTTACTTTGAAGCCTCGTACCTCTTTCTAATAAAAAAATACACAAGTTATTAAACTTCAATGAAAATAAATAAAGAATAATTAAAGAATTAAATTGAAATCAAATTAAATAAAGTTTTGACTAGTTTTGGACCAAATCCTCAGAAATTATCAAACCTTGCACGTCTATGGCGAAGGCAACTTCGAACTTGGCTAAGAGACTCTAAGTCTTGTGAATGCGGAATATTGTGTTTAAAAAGCTAGTTTAGAAAGAGAGGGAGAAAGAGTAAGCTATATTGCTTAGAGGGAGAATAGAGAGAATTAAGGAAAAATTGATGAGAATCGATGATTCTGAAAACAGGGATTCGGACCCTATTTATAATGAAAATAGTCCGGAAAAACATAGAATTTGATAAGGAATAAATCTACACGCTGTCGCCAGGAATCGACTCTGTCGCGACGCGACAGGGTCTGTCGCGAGGCGACAGGGTCTGTCGCGCGGCGACAGAGTCTATCGCGTGGCGACAGACTTGTCGTTTGGCGACAACCTGTATTAGCGCGTTTTCTTCACGCGGAATCCGATCTTTAATCAACTTGATCTACGGAATCCGTACAGAAGATAAAATACGTATTTTTAAGATAATAAAACAATATTTTACTCCAAATAAAAGTCTATTTTAAAATAATCAATTATTAAATCTAATAATATTAGAATTAAAAAGAATCTTCTAGAAACTTCTAGGAAATTATAATTAATCCTAATAATTTTAGGAATAATAATTAACATTGGGCCCTCCTCTAGATCATTGGGCCGTATGTACATAATTAACCGGGCCCAGTTTAGTATTTTGGCCATAACTTCCTCAATATTCATCGGAATTGGGCTTATAATATATCGTTGGAAAGGTCTTTTCGAGCCCCATCCAACTACACTATTATTGGACCTTAATTACGGACCAAACTAAACTGGTTTGGCTATTTTCAAATAAATAGAGTTATTTTCAAAAATAGAAAGAAAAGAATTTTAAATAAAACCAAACCGCAACACTTGACTTTCAACCACTTTCACCTAATTCGATAATGATTCGACGTGAAAGGCATTCATCACTGGGTTTGGTTTTGGGGAGACACAAATGGGTGTCTACAGGTACGATGGTCTGGGCGCGGTGGGGCTGTGGTCTGGGACATCCGGACGATGGTGGGCTGTGAGGTGGCTGGTTGTGGTTTTAATTTTTAATTATTAATTTTTAAATTATTTTGATTATTTTTAATTAGTTTCCAAATAGTTAATTATTGTTAATTTATAATAGTCATTTTTACACCTAAATTAAACTTAAAAATTATTTAACCAATCACATTATGACATGTTAAATTAAAATTAATTAAAAAAATTACCATTTGTAGCAGGTTAATTAGCAGGGACCATTTATAGCAGGTTAATTAGTATTAAAGGTCAGAATATTAAAAAAAATAATCGAAAGGTGGGATTATTTTGGACGGATGAGCCAAAGGTCGGATTATTCTGAGCAATTTTTCCAAAGAAAAAATATTAGTAATAATAAGTCATCTTCACGAGGGGAGCTCCTAATGCATCTAATGAAATAATGAAAAAAAATTAAAGTTATTATATATCAGGTATAACATTCATAAATACTATGACTAGATGACCTACATTTACCATCTAATCTAATGCTGAGTTGTTTGCGTCTCAGTGGATGTGGTGAATGTTTTGTGAAATTTGGAAAAGTGCATGAATGTCGAAAATGATGTGCTCGATCTCTCATGGAATAGACCAAACGCCTTCGATAGAGTGATTTAACATCGCAAAACGTCTTAAATCATTCTTCGTCCCTATCGACTACTTTGACTATCGTTTTTGAAACTTACGTTTCTATAAAGTTTAAATGGCCTGGCAACGGATCGGATTTGGGTCGGATGTGACTAAATCCGAATCCGAGCCGTTTAGTAAACGGACCTTGCACTCGGATTTGAGTCCGAATCCCAAAAAATCCGAGTCCGAATTCGATTCGACTCGTAATTTTCGGATCCGAATCCGGACCTCCGAAATAATCCGAATATTTTTTTTCTTGTGATGTCATGTACCTATAATTGATTTTATGTATTGTCATACTAAGTAAAGTAGAAATATAATACATTTATATTATGAACTAAGTTACATAACAAAATTTTGCTACAAAACAAGCAAACAATTGTCACAAGTTATAAAGCATATGCTCATACTCTCGGATTCAGATTCGGATCAGACTCCATTGGACTTTGCGTAGGGTCCAAGTCCGATTCGCCTCCTATTCGGATTCAGATCTATTTTATCGGATTCGGATTCAGACTAATTTTAAACGGATCCGAATCGGATTTTCAATCTTTTGATCAGATCGGATTCGAATCGAACTCGGATTAAATTGTCATCCCTACTATAAACTCAGTCAAAGTGAGGGCTTCTGTAGACACCTAAAAATGTCTCCCCAAAACCAAACCCGATGATGAACAACCTTTCACTACCATTATTGGCTATGTTGAATATTAAATCATTGAAGTGCTTAAAATCCATATTCAGTACAATACATTTCCTAACCAACCCAATTCGTAGCCCATTTTTCCAAACCATAATCAATTTTTCTCTTTTCGTGACCATAACCCAAAAACAAACAAAATTGATGTCGTGGCCCCATAACTTTGATCCAAATATTATGTAATTGGATAGGCCTTGAAATAAGCTTTTCAACAATATGTCATAAACCCATTCCGATTTAAAACGAAGAAAATATGAGCAAAAAACTAAAACTCGGCCCAAAACCAACACTCTTGCACCAAAACAGCCATATCTTAAAATCTACAAAAAAAAAAAAAAAAATGACTTGATTCTAATTAGGTTAGAAAGTAGACTTAAATATCTTTCTAATGATATATTATATGCCTTATTCCGAGTTACAGCTCAAAATTATCGAAATTTTAAAAACTGGAAAGTGTCGTGGCACGGTATTAAATGCCGTGACACGGTACTTAAATTTTCGGATTTTATCTTTTCATGCATTTTCTCTTTAAAAAAATGATAAAATTTGTACCATGCCACGGTTGTAATACCCCGTATTTTTAATGTATTTTATGAATTATTTATTTTATTATAAAATATATTTTGGGTCAAACCATTTTAATTATTGGATTGTAGATAAAGCAAAGTATTTATATTTGGGTCAACAAGTATTTAATCCAAATGTAGCCCATCTTTCTTATGAACCCAATCATCCTACTTTTACTTTTGGGCCACCTATTTCATCATTTAAAGTCCATTATTTTATGAAGCCCAAACCTACCCTAACCTACTCTACACTATAAATACTCCATTTATCCCCAAAAATTTCCCACACAAAAAGATTAGTCTTATTTTCTTCCCTTTTCTCTCCTCTTTTCATTCTAGCTATTTTGATGATTTTATTTATGGGTTTTGGTTTTAATTATTCAAAGTATGTTTGATTAGTATCATAATTATGTTTTGATGATTAAAGATTGTAAATTTTTAATAATAAAGTGTTTTATTTTCAGTTTTCATAAAATTATAAGTTAGGGTTTATTAAAGACTTGATTTTTAGGGTTTTTATGAACAATTGATTTAGGGCTTTTATAGTAATGATGTTTTGAAATTTTGGTGATTATAACTACTAATTAGTTTAACTTAATTCTAGATTATTTTGAACACATAAATTCGTGTTTTAATTTTTAGATTCCCGTTCTTTAATATTAATCCCGTTTTAATCCCGACCAGGTTCTAAACTCATCCGATTTTGACAAAAAAGTAGTGTTTTCCATGTGGAAACAACGTTTTAAGAAAGACTCTCTACCTTTGGTTTGGTAATGAGTACCACCCTCTCGTGGCCAAATTCAGCCTCTAAGTATGATTTTCGGGCAGTTTTTGGTTTTTAACGAAGTTTTTTTTTTTTTAAAGGAAAAATTGCTCGGAATAATCCCACCTTTGGGCCGTCCACTAAAAATAATCCCACCTTTGGATTATTTTTACATAATCCCACCTTTGATATCAATCCGCTAAAAATGGTCCCAACCGGTCATATAACTTGTTATAACAAGTTACTTGACACGTGTCGGCCTATGATTTGTCAAAAAAATAAAAATAAAATAAAACAAAATTTAAAATAAGTTAAATTTTTTTAAAAGACAAAATAATAAAACAATAATTATATATTGATTTTCAAAAAAAAAACAATAATTATATAAAAACCACCACCAGCAGTCTTCCCCGCCCCCTTAACACCCCTGCACCGTTGCTCCAATCGCCAGACCCCCAACGCCAGTGACGGTGTCGGCGGCACGACTGAACACCCTCCCCTAAACCACCTTTCTCCCTCACGAACCAGGCGCGCCTGACTTCCCCTGAACCACCCTCGAAACCCCTCCCCAGCTCCTCTGCCCATCCATACCCAACCCGGCCTTCCTGCCTCCCTCCCTGGCATCAGCGCGCCAAGAACCCCATCCCCAAGCCGGCACCGGCGCATGCCGAACATCCACTATTGTTCCCTGAATCACACAACCCTTTTCCCCGAAAAAATAGAACTTCCGATTAAGTATGGGTTTTGATTGAATTGAAGAGGAGAAAAGGTTGAAGAAGAAAAGGGTTTAGTACCCAGAAGAAATGAGGATTAAGAAAGGAAACTTGTAAGGATACCCATTTCAATGAGTGGACGCCATTGAAGCTAAGTTTGTAAGCTCTAAATTGATTGCTTTGAAATTGGAGAAATATACATAGAATCTGAGATGGGGATGTTCACTTTTTGGTTGTGGCTCTGTTAAACTTTGAGCTAAGACTTGGCCGGTAGAGGGAGGTTATAGGTGCGCCGGTGCCGCCCACGGGGGGTTGGGAGGTCGGGCTGGTGGGGAGGGGTAGGGGGTGGCTGGGCTTTTTTTTTTTTTTAATTCATTATTTTTTAATTTTAAATTTTAGACAAATTGTATGGTGACACATGTATTTTAAACCAAAAAAAAAAATTACTTTTCTAGCAGGTAACCGGTCACTTGGGACCATTGAGAGAAGATTGGGGGTAAAGGTGGGATTATTTTTAGCGGACGGCCCAAAGGTGGGATTATTCCGGGCAATTTTTCCTTTTTTTTATTTTATCCTTGAGTCTAAAGGGTAATAGATAATTTAATTTTTCTATGGATAATTTAAATATGAAGATGTATTTTGATGAAGTTTTAAAGGGGTTTTTGATTAGTTTAAAATGCTGGAATTTTATTTAAATTAGTATAGTTGTGATTTTAATAAAAGGGTGTGATAACCTATTAAAGAAGAGTTTAATTAGGGGTTTTTAAATAATTTTCAGATTATTTTAAATAGTTTAAAGTGAGTTTAAGTTGCTGGAAATTGTGTATACAAGGGTAATTAATTTAGTATTATTGTCCCTTTATGTAGGAGACTTGATTCGGGAAATGGTTGTAGTGTTTTCGGCCACTTTAAGGGCTTAATTGAGGTACGTTCGCGTACTTAGCATAGTTATGTTGATGTAGTAGCATGCTGATGTGTTTGATTAATTAAAAATAGTATCATGCTAGGTTTGTAATGGAAATTTGTGATTTGGATGTTATTAGTGATTGAATGGAGAAGCATGATTTATTTGTGATGAGTTATTGAATGGAAATTTTATAGTTTGGAATATTATTTAGGAAAAATTGCTCCCATTAATCTGAACTTTGCCTCGTCCGCCGAAAATAATCCCAACTTTCGTTTATTATCTATTGCACCGAACTTTGGGGGGTATTAATTTTCGTTGCACCGAACTTACCTGCAACCGGTTAATCCGATCAACATTTGTGTGTTACATTTTTTTTGGACACGTGTCACTACATGAATGGTCAAATTAAAAAAAAATTTAAAAAAAAACAAAATTTAAAAAAAAAAAAAAAAACCCCAGCCACCCCTTAACGGCAGCCACCGTTAATGGCAGTGGGGGAAGATATAGGAAGGGAGGCCGGATTTGGGTCGGAAACGAAGGGGAAGGGGGCGGAAATGACAGGGAGGGGGAAACGGCGAAAACGAAGGGGAAGAGGAAGGGGATTCGGGTCGGAAAACGGCGGGGGAGAGGGGAGTGACCTAGGAAATAGGGGTGGGGGAGGGGTTTTCGGGGGGGGGGGGAAGTTAAAGGGGGAGTTTTGAGGGAAGGGGGAGGGTTGTGCGGCGGTTTCCGGGAGTGATAAAGGGGTTTTCGAGGGTAAGGGAATGGTTTTCGGGGTTGGGGGAAGGGAAAGGGTGGGTTTCGAGGTAAGGGGAAGGCTGGGCGGCAGTTTCCGGCAGCAGGGGAGGGGTTTTTTGAGGGTGGGGGTGATTTTCCGGTGTGGTGGCCTGGGGTGGGGGTGTGGTGGCAGCCACTGGGTATGGGTGGTTTGTGGGGGGGTTTTTTTTTGTTTTTTATTTTTTTTTTAAAAAAAGCCAATCATACGCTAATACGTGGCTAGGTAACCTGCTACATCAGGTTAGATGACCTGTTGGGTGCAACGAAAATTAATACACCCCAAAGTTCGGTGCAATAGATAATAAACGAAAGTTGGGATTATTTTCGGCGGACGAGGCAAAGTTCAAATTAATGGGAGAAATTTTTCCTATTATTTATGAACCACATGTTTATTTATGGCATGATAGAGAGCATGTTTAATCAAATTAATTGTTTAATTATGTTTGGAATATTGAAAAGGAATTTTATTATCGTTCATATGATTTTTATTGATGCTTTAAGCATGAGGAAGGAGCTACATAAGTGTCTATGTACATAAGGAATAAATAGTATGTTGGTGCCTTTGTGCACTTAAGGTGTTTTTAACACCGAGAGATAGGATTTTTGGCGCTTTATGCGTTTAAGGTCTCTTTGACACTGAGGTAGAATTAAAAAGGGTTCAACATTAAATAATATGTGGTCACTAATTATTAAGAATTAAATTGGTATGTTTGATTGATTGAATTATTATTTTTGATTGATTTATTATGCTTTGAGAGTCATCACCAAGTCCAATAACATGTAAATAACGTAAAGTGAAAGAGATTACGCACCAAAACTCTTGGAACGTATATACCTTGAGTATGAACAATGGGGGGAGTTATGTGGTTTTATATTTAACCATAACTTTTAATGGAGTACAGGACGCTGTACATTCTTTTTTTTTTATTTATTATTATGCGCAGGAATTCTGCCACCTTTGAGTGGTTTTGTCGCTGGCACGGTTAGCTCCTGTGTCAGTTAACCTCAATTTATTTGGGGGAGGTATAGGAGGAAACCCGTTCGATGCGTAATCAACGCTAAATGAATTATTTAGCGTCTAGTTAAAGTGTCTTGTTAATTGTTGTGTGTGCTTGTAAACAGGTGCATTGAGGTAAGTGTGTGTTGATAGGTAAAAGCATGTTAGTGTGTTTATTACGCTTATGTACTCAGCTTTGCTGATTGTGTGTGTGTTTGGCCATGTCTTTATCTTGGCCCTATGATGACCCATTTTTAATGGAGAGTAGTGGGGACAAGTGGAGATAATCTTTTCAGGTGTTGAACCATATTCATGACGGGGCATGAGTGAAGAGTGAATCATGCTAGTTTCTATTAGTTGAGATGTGGTTTATTGCTTTCAAATATTATATTATGTTATGTTTATGAGACTAACGCAAAGGTTTTCGTAATTTAATTGGTTTTGATAAGGGCCTACAATGGTTCCAAGTTGTAGGTTGATTTTATTTGACTTCATTTGACTTTGGTTTTTACTTTACTTTCGTTTGGTTGACTTTTAAGTTGACTCGTTTTGAATGATTTTGATTTAAGTCTTCCGCTGTGTGTCTTTGATAATTGCCTTAGCCGTTCTCACGGTGGCGGTAATGTCTTAGATATTCCTAAATCGTATTTTAAAGAGTAAAATAGATATTTTTAAAGGAAAGGAATTTCTAGGGTATTACAACGGTACTTGTGATGAGACACGATACCTATTGTTGTGACGCGATACCTTCTTTTTCACGATGCCTATAGTATGGTTGTCGACGTTTTGAAACCGTATAAATTAATAACTTTAGGCAATTTTTAAGAAGTATTGAGTCAATTAAGTGATACGATTAATAAGACAACATTAAAGGTACTTCATTAAAATATTGAATCATATACGCAAAAAAGAAAAGAACACTTCAATAATATATCTCTTAATAATACAGAGTGTTTTGTACAAAGGATAAGGTCAAAATATTCCATAATAATATTTATTGAGTGGCCAATTAAAATTCATTGTCACTAGAGATGTCATCGATAGCCTTCTTCAACCTTGGGCTATCTAGATAGCCTTCAAACTCATCATCGCTAGGCTCGACCAACAACCAGTTGACTCGGTTGTTGAAGTCAATCTCATAGTCCTAGCACTGACAGAGTGACAGGCGCATTTGTACTCGAGGGTGTGGATTCCCCTGTTTAATCCTCGAGTTGCCTTGACTCGATAATAGTCATTAACATACGGGTATCACTTTCCTTCCCCCCATCCCTTTCTTAATGCCATTACTTTACCCCGTGAGAATCAAATGCCTCATAAGTCTTAATATACCCTAGGTGTGTAGATGCCAACTAGTTTAATTTGTTAAAGTCTTATCAGTGATACTTGAGATTTTAGTATCAAATCTCTGTCTCCATTATTGCTTATTGTGACTTTTGCTTAAAAAAACCTTATTATATTATTATAACAGTTACTAGTTTACTACAATATATACATTAAAAAAAGCGAAGCGAGTATTGAAATTTATATACAAGATTAATATGCCCAAAATAAGATAACACAATTTTTTTTTTATTTTTTTAAAGAGAGCTACAACGACATTAATATTGAAGGGATTCAATTCTAGATCTTAGGTACCACTACGACACTACTACCTCAAAAATTTAAAGTATAACCAACCAAGATATTTGACGATTTAGGCCTTGTTTAGTTCAATTATTTTAACTTATTTCAGAAAAATAAGTTTAGATCAGATCAGATAAGAAAAAAATAAGTTCAGATCAAATCATTGTTTTATGTACGATTTTTTTATCGCTAAATATCTTTAATTACGTAATCAACAAAACTATAAATATTACATATTAATAAAATACACATTTAACACCCCACTTGATTTTTTTTTTTAGATTATCGTACACATAAGGTCAAAATTTGGTCAAATCAACAATCAAATAAAATCAAATCATGCCAGAGACCAAATTGAATCAGATCAGTTAAGTAAAAATAAAGTGAATTAAACAAGTATAAACAAGATAATGCTACGAGTAATTACACTATACACTTCACTAGATGGACAACATGGATGATGATAATATAGCCAACTAATAACCAGCAATCACGCACACAAACACAAACATCCAACTTCCCACTTCTTTCCTCCCTTTCACCCATCCTTGCAACTAGTTAGCCGGTTTTAACACCCAAACATCAGCCCCATTATCACAAGTTAACTCATCCACGTCTACTCTCATTATCGTTGTTAAACAACCATAGATTATGACATTATTATTATTAAAAAATAAAAACCAATAATTAACAAAAATATTTAACATTTTAAGACCAATTCATCGTATAACGCGGCGAATAATTCTCCAATTTCTCTCTCCTCTCTCAAACCCGTCTTCCTTCTTTCTTCATCTCCGACCCCTTCGCTCAACTCCTTCCATTTTAGAGACAGAAAAACACAGAATTAACAGAATATCATATCATATCATTAGATTAATTAATTTAATTTAATTAAAATTAATAAGAGTTATAAAAAAAAAAAAAAAAAATAGTTTGTGGGTTGGGGTTATATGGGGAATGGAACATTGGTGGATGGGGTTCGTCGATGGTTTTCTCGTCGAGGAGGTGTTGTTGCTAATAATAGTTATAAATTAGATGAGTCAATTAATAATAATAATAGTAGTAATAGTAGTAGCAGTAGACAGGTGTCTGTGATTTCCGAATTCAGCGGCAATCAGATTAATAATCATTCTACATCAAAACAACAACAACAAGAACAAGAGCTTAATATTGAATTTGACTTTGATCTTTCTGGGTTGAAACCAATCAAAGTTCCTAAACGTGCTCCTACTTCTCGTTTTGCTCTTCCAATGGATCCTCACAAGAAGGTTTATTCATTTTCTTTTATTTATTTGTTTGTGATTATTGAGGTGATTGGTATTGTTTGTGAGTTGGGTTTGTGTTAGATTTGTGAATTATTTGCAAGTTTGGTTGAATTTGTGGTTTTTTAGTTAAGTTTGTTTGGTTTCATGATATGATTTTGTTCTGCCCATTTGATGAGAATGTGGGAATTTATGTTAATTTTTTGTTTTCATGGAAATTGTGATCTGCATTGCATTGGTTGTCTGTGTTGTATATGGTTCTTAATTTTCGTAATTTAAGGATATTTTGTGCTATGATCTTTTTCATTGAAATGCTCAAAGCACATCTAAATGTCGAATTGAAGTTTTCTTCTTAAAGGAAAAATGTTGGCATATTATAAGTTATCTTTTCTTCTCTGGGGGTTTGGGGTGAATTTTAATTTTTTAAAAATATTTTATTTATACTATATGAGAAGTTCATGGTAATCGAAGAGTTGTATGTAAGCAAAAGCAACAATACTCGCACATTTGTGATTGTGAAGAGGATCGTTTAGCCTTACCCCTATAATGATACTTTAAGATAAATAAGAAGTAAATAACTTCTAATTCAGGCATGGTGTTTAGTCCATTTTAATTTTAAAGTTGGTTGCTGATTAGAGGCCCTTTGGATATGTATTTTAATTTGTAATGAAGTAATCTTTATTGGCAAAAGCCCTAGAATTGACATTTATTGTTTTTTCTATATAGTACCTTTGCTATCTATTTTATATATGTAGTACTGTACTCTCTAACAAAGTGGTTCAACAGATTATTAAATTATGTTTAGTGTACATTTTCATTGTTTTTTGGAAGTAAGCAAAAAGCTTGGGGATTCTTTTTTAAATGCAATTTTAAGATGAGATGGCTTGATTGTTACATCAGTATAACAGATTGAGGATTCTATAAGTCAAAGATGTGACACTCAAGGAGAATGCTGCTTTTAAAAATTAACTAATGAAGAACTAATAATGAATTAGGCAACCTAATGCACAACAGGGGCAAGGCTTAGAGGGGGAAAAATCAAATTGGAATTGAGATCCTCCTGTTGTACTAACTGTACCCCAAACTGACACAGAAGAACAAGTAGATGATTCTAAGGTGCTTGACAGAAGCATTGTCCAAGAAACTTGGCAAAATTGACTTCATTTAGTATCTTCTAACACAGTAGCAGTGTAGCACATATTAGCGAATCATATGGCAGAGCTTGGACTTTTATATTACCTATTTATCCTTCTAAGGTCTAACCAAATTTGTTCTTTGTCAAGTACCAATAAAAAGTTGCAATTTTACTTTCACTGATGACGAGGACTTTGTATAGAGTATAGACACTTTTGAGCCATATTTGTTGTTCTTTGTTCACTAGATTAGTATTTTATTTCATTTTAATGACAATTTTTTGTATTCTAATTATTCTACCTTCACTTGCTATAAGATGTGCATGCTAATCTGTGCTGTAAGTTAAAGTGATGATTTTGAAAGTCATTACAGGGTTGCTATTGTGGACTATGCAATTGTGATGAACATATATGGTTTGGTAGGGAAATTTGCTCATGATATAGGCCACTTTTAATTCTCCATGCATTGATTTTGATGCCCCCTCTTTTTATCTTATCCCAATATACAACAAAAGTTTTAGGAGTCTTTCAGAATCATCCTCTTAAATAATTTTCGGCTGTTTAGGCCTTAGAGATAGGGATATGTATTTCTGAACCTTTCATACCTTGTCTTGGTGGACTGTAAATGTGGTGATGTTTTTGTTTTGTTTTGTTTTTTTTTATTGTTTTAATTTTTTGTTTTAATTCCTTAAAATGAGTAATACTTCACGCTTTGGGGGTTATTAAATAGAATAATATGCTTGGTAAGTTGGGAATGGGTCTGCAGTATGGACTACGAAGAAAATCTACAATATATCATTGCTGTTTTAGGTAGTGTTATGATATCTTTGAGATGTTCTAAAGGATGAAGTATTACATTTTTGGATGGACAAAAGTTTTCATAGATCTAGCATTCAATCTGGTGCTATTTTCTCCCCTTAATTTCATGTTTCTAAAATGTGCTTTCAATGTTGTTTAGAGTGCACTGGAAAATGATTTCTTCACAGAGTATGGAGAGGCAAGCCGTTACCAAGTTCAAGAAATCATTGGGAAAGGAAGTTATGGTATTGTTGGTTCAGCTGTTGATACTCATACAGGAGAAAAAGTAGCGATTAAGAAGATCAATGATGTCTTTGAGCATGTATCTGATGCCACCAGGATACTGAGGGAAATCAAGCTCCTACGGCTGCTTCGTCATCCAGATGTTGTAGAAATAAAGCACATTATGCTCCCCCCTTCTCGAAGAGAATTTAAAGATATCTATGTAGTTTTCGAGCTGATGGAATCTGATTTGCACCAAGTAATAAAAGCAAATGATGATTTGACTCCTGAACACTACCAATTTTTCTTGTATCAGCTTCTACGAGGATTGAAATATGTACATACAGGTTAAATTTGTAGATTTTTCTCATGAGACCAGGCCTTGGTTTTGTTGCCTTGACAACTGATTATCAGATTTTCTCTTCTTCTTATGCAGCAAATGTTTTCCATCGAGATTTGAAGCCTAAAAACATCCTTGCTAATGCGGACTGCAAGCTTAAAATATGTGACTTTGGCCTTGCTCGCGTTTCATTTAATGATGCCCCATCAGCTATCTTTTGGACGGTATCTGACTGAACAAACTTGTCCAAGTTTAATCCCAGACTAAATTTACTCCCAAATCTTTCGCAATTGCTCTCTTGCTAATACTGTTTATAATATATATATATTATGTGAAGGACTATGTTGCAACTAGGTGGTATCGTGCTCCAGAACTCTGTGGCTCTTTTTTCTCTAAGGCAAGTTTTCATTTTTGAAGCTTATAGCTGATGCTTCTTGTTATTTCTTCATCATTCAACTTAGGAGAGTCACTATGAAGTAGCTCATGTTTGTTTTGTTTTAACTTCTGCTCCTGATTGTACTAGATAGTCTAGATTGAATCTGTAATAACTGTTCAAATACGGCTCCTGAAGAAGAAGGTGGTACATAGTGAGTGAAACCAACTTTGGGGGGTGTCTTCCCAAAATTATCCTAATTCCTATATTCTGTTAAGCAGTTTAAAGGTCCACGTGGTACATAGTACATTATCAATGGATTCCCTATTATTCTGTTTTGGTTTTTCACCCATCCTAGTTAATCAAGGGTTGAGACTGTCAAAAATAGAATAGTGTTAGTTGGGACTATTTGTTAAATTTTCCTTTAGCTATTAGTTTCCCCTTAAAAACTTAAAATATAATGGCTATAGTTGGGACTATAAGTTAATTTATCATTTAGCTATTTAGTTTCCCTTTAAAATCTTTTTGCCTAAATTTAAACATATCCATATGTCTTCCTACATCCTGAAACAGCTTAATGCTAATTAATTTTATCCAGCACCTTTCAGCGAACAACAAACATTAACAACAGTTTAAGCTTAGTTATAAATAGCTAATATATTTGCTCATACAATTGACTGAGTTCTGACAGCTTTAAGTTGTTTCTGTAATAGAGTTGAATAGAATGAAATGTATAAGAAAAGAAGCTCCTGTAAGCTATAGCCACACCTCTTTTGAATTGTAAAAATGTTGCTTCTGTAAGGACTTTTATATGGAGGGTAATTGTATAGCCTGCTATCCCCTATGCAGAAGTACAACACAGTTATTGAGATGTTTGATTTTATTCATTGGACTCCAAAGTAGAAAAATTGCCGATAAATACTCTTTCAATTTTATCGAAATGGACATTGTATAGGCAACATCTTTTATGGTACTTAATAACTGTAAAGCTCTCACTGTTATTCTTAATTACTGTTTTGTTCATTGTGTCAATAATATTATATACATTTTACTGGCTTGTGTTGTATGCTTAATTTGCACTACTTGAATATAATGTTATCTGTCTTTTTATTCAACTGTGCAGTACACACCAGCAATCGATATCTGGAGCATAGGATGTATATTTGCAGAAATGCTCACTGGAAAACCATTGTTTCCTGGAAAAAATGTGGTGCATCAGTTGGACCTTATGACAGATCTTATGGGCACTCCACCCCCTGAAGCCATTTCAAGGGTTAGTTCTTGTACTAGTGAGTTATTTCCGTGTTTAAGTTCATCAAAGGTTAAAAAGTTGAATTGGATTTGCATCTGAACAAACTTACATGCATAATGTCTGTTCATCAAAATGTCATGCCTCTATGATGAAAGTTTCATTTGTCATCTTATTTTATTTTATTTATTCTTTTGAATTCATGTTCTTGTTCTGATGGCTTATTCTTTCTATTATTAGATACGAAATGAGAAGGCCAGAAGATATTTAAGTAGCATGAGGAAAAAGCCACCAATCCCATTCTCACAAAAGTTTCCTAATGTAGATCCATTGGCTCTTCGCCTTTTAGAGCGTCTTCTTGCATTTGATCCCAAAGACCGACCATCCGCTGCAGAAGTATGCAATCTGAACTTTGGGCCTTTGGCTGCTTTCTGATTGTAAGCATATCACCGTCAGGTCATTTGATTGAATGATTGGTTAATTGTGAGGATTTCTTGTTATTTTTGTTTTGCAGGCATTAACTGATCCATACTTTTATGGATTGTCAAGTGCAGATCGTGAACCTTGCACTACTCCAATTTCAAAACTGGAATTTGAATTTGAACGGAGGAAACTGGCAAAAGATGACGTTAGAGAGCTAATTTATAGAGAGGTATGGCTTGTAAATTTGGTAATTCTGAAATATAGAACTGGTAAATGGTTAGACTTGATAGTAACTGCCACAAAAAAAATTCCATGAAGTAAACAGATATTGGAGTACCATCCCCAGATGCTTCAAGAATATCTTCGTGGTGGCCAGGATCAGACTAGCTTCATGTACCCCAGGTAGGCTTGCATTCTTTTTTATTTTATATTTTTAAAATTTGGTATTGTTTCTTGTCTTCAGAAATCATAAGTTCTATCTATTTGTATATTTGTTCTAGATGTTTACTGTTGGTGGCATATGACTGCTTCAATTTCTATTCAAAAGTTATCTGCTTATTGATGTATCTTGTAGTCATCATAAGTTTCTTCACTATCTATCAATCATCAATAATGGTTGTGGCTTTTTGCTGAGACTATATATCTATTTTATACAGAATGAAATCTGAGCAAAATAGTCCATTGTTACTCAAAGTTTATTTAATCCACCAACATGCTTTTGTTGAAACTGTATATTGATAGAAACTTGTGTGCTATTGGGTGTAAATATGCCAGCTCAGTTGATTTCATAATAATCCTTTACTTTTTTGGGGAAAGACGGTCTGCTATTGTGGCCAATTTGATAGTTTTCATTAATTTGTAAGGACGTGGGATGGATTTTTTACTTCTCATTGTCATTGAATTCAAAATGATGTGATGGATCAGGCTGGAAATGAAGCCAATTTCAGATTCTTGAACTTTATTTATCTCTTCTAAACTAGAAGACAGTTGGAGAAACTAAGCCCCCCACCTACTCTCGTTTATATTACCTCCTCTCCTATCTTTCTCTCCAACAATGTTAAGAGAAACTTCTGAAATAATACGCTATTACAAGGACTATTAGTGTTGTTTATATGTATATGAAATGTGACTAAGCCATGTCTTTCTTCCTCTACCCCTCCTTCCCGTTCTGTTTGTATGGAAGAAAATAATGAATACCGAACTAATTCTGTTTGATTCGTTTATTCTTTGAGGAGCCTGTTAGTCTCACTAATTCCTAGGGATTTACCCAACCTCAGTTTTCTTTTTCTTCATTTCTTGATCATTGTTTCAGAAGCTCTCTTTATCTTTGTACAATCTTTGAATTCTAAGCAATCCAAGAAAATTACTTTTGAGTATGCATCTTGTGTTGAAGCTGGGAGGTTCTAATGTACTCAACTTTATGCCAAACTGCTTGAGCCTTGTAAATTAGTTTCTGAAAGAAGTGTTTTAAAGCTTTCTCTAGAAGTGTCGTTCAATGAACGCACATTGTAAGTAATATGCCTCATTCTTGTACTGGTGAACAAAGGTGATTGGAGTGTTGATGGTCGTGAACTCCAATAGAGTCTAATGAGAAGCACTCTTAGAGTAATATAGAACAGTCCAAAGGTCAAAAGAGAGGAATGGGTAGAAGGGGGACTCACACCATAAAAGAGCAGATATTACATCCTAGGGAAGTCAACTGACCAACCAAACTCTCTTTTCAGCTTGTTAGTCTCCTACACTCCTATGCTAGGAAAGAAGCTCTCTTGTATTTATGAGCGTGAGCGAGTAGAAAGGCTGACCACTGCATATGCTAAAATGGATGCTGGAAGTGAGTTTGTATTACACCATATATTGGCTAGCAAATGAATCAATATTATATTTGTTGCTGTAAGTGTGTGAATTCTGTGAGCCAGTTCTAGCATTTGATTGTGTCCATAATATCTACACATTGTAAGCAACTAGGGATATGCTGCATCCTCCTTTTTGTTGCTGTTACTTATGACGATAAAACATGTTTCCTTTATGTTGCATCCTGCATCCTTCTTTTTGTCACTGTTACTTATGACGATTGTATACATATACCAGCACAATGTCTCAACAGCCTACTTGGATAGACTATGTTACATGGGCTCGGGAACAGGTGTCGGACATGGACAAATGTCCAAGTGTCCGATCCGGCAAATTCCAAAATTTAAGGACACGGAGACTCTGTCCGATATTTGGACACGGGTACGGCCGTACGGGGACACGTCAATACGTCACTTAAATTTATATAAATAAATTATATATTACAAAAACTTTAATTTTTTCATTATGTCTACCCCTATTTTTTTAATTTAATTCTTTCCTCGGTAAATTCTCCTAACAAATGGCAATCTTCTTATCTCCATCTTCTCTATATTAATGGTGGTTTTTGAACAAGATATGTTTTTCCTTTCATGTTTCTTCTCTTTTTTCCTCTCCTCTCTTAAAGGAAGTGTCCAAGTGCACAGTGAAGGATCAGACATGTGTCATGTGTCCATGTCCATAAAGTGTCGTGTCGACACAGACACTTCGCGATATTAGCCATGTCCGATTAGCATAGTGGATAGACATAATTGCCTTACCCCTTTTAAGTATTATATCACCCAATCATCTCTAAGTGCTCCTCCATTATTTGTATGAATACTATGTATTGTGTGCTGATAAATCTTGTGTTTCCCATCTTATTTTAACTTAACTTGAAATCCTTTGACCCTGATACATTCCTTGGATCATGTTTATGAGATTATTCATTAATAATGAAAAGGATTAGGAACTAAAAGTTAATATTTGGTGTAATTTAGTTTGACAAACTTGGCTTTCTTTCCAACCCGGCATTCTCATGGCAGTCTTAATTCCATAAGCATTATTCTTTACTATAATATGATAACATAAGATGTGAAGCAACCCACGCACAGCTCCTTACTTTTATGGCACAAGCCAATGCTCACTCGATTGTAATCAGGACATGGATTTTACCAACTGGATGATACAATGAATTGATTGGGTCTCTTCATTTGAACTACACCTATAAGAACTAATAATCTTTGTGAAAGCAAATAAACTTCATTCCTTTGGAATCACGTTGGCTCTATATAACTTTCTGCCTAATGCAGTCCAGTATTTTATAGACCGAGGATACAAGAAAGAAAAAGTCATAAAGGAGAGCTTGAGAAAGACTTATCTGTTATTAACATCGAAGGAAACCAAGTGACTTTTAAGTTTAACTGTACTTTGATTGAAATTCTAAAAACTCTAAATGAATTGTCACTTTTTAGTAAAGCTTCTAATGTAGTTTCTGCTGCTGCTGGCATGAAGGCTGCCTAAGGAGGCTTTTTTCTGTCACCAATCTAAATCACCTAAAATTTCATTAAGAGAGTGAGCTTCCTTCAACCAAATAACAAATGGTTTTTTTTTGTAAATTGGTCGTTATGAATTGGATAACATATTCCTTGAGCCCATAAGTAACTTAAAGTTCTTGTGATACGGCTTTGTTCGTCGGTAGCGTTTTAGGTAGCTGTTGGTACACTAATTGGAAAAATTAGGAGCAAGGTAGCTTTTCTCAAACATTAATTATATTTGCATTTCTAAGGTAACACTTCTAGAATATTAAATATATTAGCGTTTCAAAGGTAGTAGGTAGCGTTTGTTTAATAATAGTTAGATCTTACAAAAGTTTTCAAAAAAAAAAAAAAAAAAGTTAGATTTTACAAAAAAAAAAAAAAAAAAAAAGAAGATATTTTTATTGTAGGTAGTAGGTTACTCTACTGCTAGTTTTGTTGAACTAAACAGGATTCTTTGTCCTAGGCTCCTTCCATTAATTTCTTTCACTACACCTTGGCATCTAGAATTCTTGTGATTGTAGTTGTAAAGGATTTTAGTTACTTCTAGATAAGGTTATTGCATGGTTATGTGCTAGAGTAATTGTCTATGTATCATGTTGGCATTATGTCTCGGACTTTTTGTTCGATTATCTCACCTGGTTTCTAGTGTGAATGTGTGATTAATAATGTGCTATAATTTCTACTTTATGGGAAGAATACCTATCTTCTTCTTCTTCTTTTTATTTTATTTTTATTTTTTTATACAGTATTTATTTTTAATATTTTATATTTAATTTTTATTCTTACTCCGGTGAAATAAAAACTGCATAAAATATTCTGCTAAACCATGGACTGGTGTCCTGGTCAGTGTGTATTATATAGGCTTCCATTCAATATGTGAATTTAATTTTTTTTTATTTCTGGTTGTCATGGCTTGGAGACACTAAGAACATAATAGTTCTCCAGTTTTCTCCTAGTTCCAATATTTATGTCAATAGAACTTGTTTGGTTGATGATTCTGAGGTATTTTACTTCAAATGACATTGATGCTTATCGTAATTTCTTTGCTCCTTTCCTTTTGACTTCATACTTTGAATTTGTTATGGAAAAAAAAGTACGAAAAAGGGTATTGGATGCATATATGATTACTGAACTTCTGTAATTGAATTTCTCACACGTACTGTTGCTACAAAATTACTGAACTCCTGTGATTGCTTTTCTCTTGCGCAGTGGAGTTGATCGATTTAAGAGACAGTTCGCTCATCTCGAGGAACATTTAGGTAAAGGTGAAAAAAGCACACCACTCTCGAGGCAGCATGCTTCCTTGCCTAGGTAAATCTGTTTGTATCTCTGCTACTGATTTTATATAGTGGCTCTCAGGACTTGATTGCCCAGTGATTTTTGCTTGGCGGTTAGCTTTGCAAAAGAAACGAATAATGTGAGCGCCACCGTGAGTGATAAAACATTGGCTTTGTCGCCTTTATGGCTCCATCCATCTCTTTTCTCATCTCTTTACAAAAGAAAAGAAAAAAGAAAACGAAAATTGAAATATAAAGATCTATACTATTCCAAAAACCTAAGGCTATTGGCACCACATTATTATATCCATAGTGTTGACATGTCATATGATGTAACATCACATTTTGCAAGTATTCCACACACACACACACACACACACACACAAAAGATCCATATCATGATTCAACAATTAGGTTGTAATTGATAGTGTTGTACACCCTCCGTTCCTTTTTATTCTCTACATTTTGACTTTCACAAAGTTGGCTGGCCACAGTGTGACCAACCACTATAGGGGTTACTTTGCTAGTGTAATGGGGTTACTTGGTTAGTGTTAAAGGAGTTACTTCGTCATTGTTAGTTATTCAGTCAGTGTTATAAGGGTTACTCGATTAGTATTACAGGGATTACTTAATCAATGTTATAGGGGTTACTTTAAGTGGCCACACGGTGTGGCCAGTCGCACACAAGACGGGCTGTTTGACTTTTGATGTTCAACTTTTTGAAACTTTGATTATATATTAACTATTACATCAAAACTATATCATATGGGATCTTGCTAGATTCGGCTTGAAACTTATTTTTCAAATATCAATTTTTAAAATTACACATATCATATGGGATGTTCAACTTATTTAAAAGTACACATCAAAACTTATTTTCCAAATATCAAGTTTTGAACCTTTGATTAACTATTACTCATCAAAACTTATTTTGACTATTGATGTTCAACTTTTTGAAACTTTGATTGTAAATATTAACAATTACATCAAAACTATATCATATGGGATCTTGTTAGATTCGGCTTGAAACTTATTTTCCAAATATCAATTTTTAAAATTACACATATCGTATTGAATATATACTAGGTCTAAGATGTGCATTGGAGACTATGAAATTCGAAATTCAAGAATAAAAAGAAATGGAGGGAATACTTAATATGAAATAAAAGTATAATAATATAACTTTCCTTACATTGAATTCAATTTCATAGATTTTATTAAATTCAATGCTAAACTATTTAAGTTCCAAATAGAAATTCACCTGACTTAGCATTGCCCTGTTCAAGAATTTATGAAAATTGTATGCTATTCGCAGTTATAAACTTATAATTTGAATTTCCTATCTGCCCTCTGCTAATAATCTGATATTGTCTATATATGTTTCCATCTTACTTTCTAGGGAGCGAGTTCCTGCACCTAAAACTGATGCAAATGAAAACAATGACATGGAAAATCGAGCAGTTGCTCGTACTGCTCTTGAAAGCCCTCCCAAGTCAAACGCCGATGGATCAGAAAATGAAGTGCCTCAAAATGGTCAAAATAAAGGCAATTATAGCGCTCGGAGCTTGTTGAAGAGTGCCAGTATCAGTGGTTCTAAATGTATTGGGGTGCAATCCAGAAAAGACCCTGAGGTATAATATCTCTTCCTCAATTCTGCGGATTGTCCTGCTTGTTTTTCCAGATGCATTGACATGCAACAAGCCAAAAATAATGAAACGAATATAAAATAATGTTGATGCAACTATAAATCCATAGTGGTGTTATGTAAATAATGTAATGTGTTTGTTACAAAGCCGCTAGTTAAGATTTTTTTTTCCTGGAATATAAAATAATGAAACGAATATAAAATAATGTTGATGCAACTCTAAATCCATGGTGGTATTATGTAATGTGTTTGTTACAAAGCCGCTAGTTAAGATTTTTTTTTTTTTCCTGACCCTACCATGTATTCACAACTCCTCCAATTTCAGGAAGAACCAATTGCAGAGAACGAGGAGGCAGTTGATGAGCTTACAAAAAAGGCTACCGCCCTCGCAACCTGATTATCTGAGATAGTTGTGGATACTGGGTTAGATGTCTTATTTGCATTCCTTGCAATATCAAATGAAACACATCTGGAACAACATCCACAGATATTTACGGAAAATTTTGGGCCTTTTCGTGTTCCCGATAGACATCAAGGATTAGATTTCCTGTTGTCACTCTTTCGCCAATTGTTGTATTAAAATTCATCGTATGCAACGAAATAGAGGGAAGGGTGGGGGATATGGTTTGCCCTCCATTTAAGTTTGAGACTGTGATTTTGCAGTTCAATTTTTTAATACCCTTTTTGAGCTTAAGAAAGCATGTATACCTTTTCTTGGCCTTTAAGACGTCGTAATTTATGAAGAAAAAGTTTTCCATGCTCTCACTGCTTACATATTTGTTATTGCCATTATTAACTATTATTGATAAAAAGGATATAAGCAGCTCTCTGATGATTGTAGTTTGTAATCTGAGTTTTTAGTACCTAGTTGGGTGCTGTTGTTGACGGTGTTTGAGTGAGGGAGAAGATGGAGTCGGGGTCAGAATCGAGGATGGGATAGGGAGGTGGAGTCGCTAGTGGTTTCCGGTTGGGGGGAGGTGGTCTGGTGTTGGAGGGGGCTGGTTGGGGATTTTTTGTTTTAAGATTTTTTTTATTTTAAGCTGTTTTTTTAAAAAGTCATAAAAATAATTAACCAATAACACTGTGACACATGTCATACTGATCATGTTCCATTATTGGTAGATTTGTGTCAAAGGTCGTATTATTTTATGATAAATCAAAGGTGGTCCTATTTTTAGAAAATGACTGAAAGGTGGTATTATTCTTGGTAAATTCTCCTTTTTATTTTGTAATGTATTTACTTTTATCTTTTGAGGGGAGACATTACTTTCACTTAAAAGATTGTATATGTGAATTGTGAAAGATAGGTCAAAAGTTGTGTAAAAAGAGTTAGATTTTTAATATAAAATTACTTTCAGGTAAATTTGGTATTGCTTTCCATAATTTTAAATGAAAATTGTTTTCATCTGGAAGAATTATGGTTTAGATTAGATGAATTGTCTTTGTAGTTGAATCATAAGTGATGCCATAAGCACTGTACAACCAACGCTAATCTTTCTGACAACGTCAAAATTTGTTTACGGTAGTAAATGTGTCAATAAATGCTTAGGGTTTATCAAAACTATATTGATAAACCTAAGAGTATCTCAAATAGCAAGCAAGCTAATTGTAAAATTAGTATTTCATGCTACTTGAGGGTTCAAGTTAACTCTCTTTGTAACTAAATCGAACCTTATTAGGGGCAGCCTGAGGGTAATAGCCCATAATATTTTCTTGGTTAATTGTTATGGGCTTTTATGTGTACTTGGAATGAGGGTAATTGTTCAGGCTTGTAATATATTCCCCTAAAACAGGGGTAAAACATTACACTGCTCCAGTGTAATATTTTACAGGCAGCCCAAAAATAACATCTTGCTACGAGCATTTAAGTGCACCATCGATAGGGTCTAATTTGCACCAAAAGACTTTAGCCTGTCAAAGGCTTTAGCTGTTGGCCGGGCGGGTTCTGGGAGTAACGATATTCCTAGAGATTCGCCATCTGATTCTAGTGATTCGGAAATTCCTTCAGATTCAGAATTAGAGATGATTGCACCTAAGAAGCTCAGCGATTATTCGCAACCATCCTTGACGGATTTTCCACATCTCTCCCCCAGACCAAATCTCGAGGGTGTCCAGTTCGAGTAGGGATGTCAATGGGGCGGGGCGGGGCGGATGTTGGCCTTCCCATCCCCATCCCCACCTAATATTTTCATCCCCATCCCCATCCCCATCCCCGCGGCGGGTCCAACTCCAAAACCATTCCCGCCCCACAGGGTACAACTCCAAAACCATCCCCGCCCCACCCCCCACTTTGATATCCATCCCCACCTAATCCCCACCAAAGACCCGTCTAATCCCCACCCAAGATCCACCTAATCTCCGTATCTCAAATACACAATCCTACATAATTAATACGAATTATAAAATAAACGTTCTACGCACATTTTTGTGTTATAATATAAGTGTCGTACAAAGTATTATAATTAATATTGTATTTTACGTAATTATTTTATAAATACTACAAAAGTATGTAATTTTTCTTTAAAAGATATATAGATGTGGGTATGAGGTGGGGATGGGGCGGGTACGAAGTGGGGCGGGTGGGGCGGGGCGGGGATGGGGCGGGTATAACTTAAAATCCACCCCCGCCCATCACCCATGGAGGGTATGGAATTTATCCCCATCCCCGCCCCACCACCCGCCAAACCGAGACCCATCCTCGCCCCACTAGGGCGGGTCTCCTACTTGACCTGCCTCACTGACATCCCTAAGTTCGAGATCAAGCCCCAGTTCATAACGATGATAGAAAGAAAGCAATTCAGTGGAGCCAAGGGTGAAGATCCTAATCTTCACATTGCAGATTTCTGTCAATACTGCAACACTATTAGGCAGAATGGGGTAACGCAAGACCAGATCAGGGAGATTCTCTTTCCTTTTTCTTTATGTGGAAAAGCTAAATTGTGGTTTAATGGTTTGAATAGAACTGCACTTAGTATTACTGACTGGGAGACTCTTGCTTTAAATTTTTATAATAAATATTACCCTGCAGAGAAAACAACTTTACTAAGAAGCGCCATTCAGAACTTTTCCCAGGAGCCAGATGAAGCATTATATGAGGTTTGGAAGAGGTTCAAGGATCTGTAGAGGGAGTGTCCCCACTATAACTTGGCAAAGTGGCAGCTAATTCAAGCCTTTTACAATGGATTAGGGAATGCATCTAGAACGATTCTAGACTCCGCAGCTAGTGGTAGATTTATGAATCTTAATGTTGATGATGCAGGTCAGGTTATTGAAGATATGGCGATACATAATTCCCAATATGGGAATTCTAGAGGCTATGCAAATAAGGGCAAACACCACGTTGAGTCAATATAACTTTTGCAGGCTCAGCTTACTTCTATTTGCCAAAAATTAGATAACCTTAGTACTAATATCCCTAATTCTGTTGCTAATGTTTCTGCTGTTGCTAATAACTCTAATGATGCTTTTTGTGAAAATTGTGGAAGTGTAGGACACTATGAGCAAGATTGCAGAAGTTTGATGGAGCAAGTTAATGCTTTTCAAACCTATAAGCAAAATAACCCATACTCCAACACCTACAATCCTGGCTACCGAAATCATCCATATCTATCCTATCGTAGCACCAATGTTCAAAATCCTCCACCTCCACAACAACCACAACAAGCACACCCTCCATAGCAGAAATATTACCACCCTCACTCTAACCAGAAAGCCCCAGCTCAAACACCTACTACATCTTCTGACCCTGCCTTGTCAGAAATTAGAGCGATGATAACAAGTATGCAAAAGCATATGAAGAGTAGAGACCAACAAATTAACTCAATTATAGCCCATAATAAAGTCATGGACACACAAATTGCTCAATTGTCCTCTACCCTACAAACTCGCCAGCAGGGAGCTCTACCAGCGCAGGGAATTCAACCTACGGATCATGCAAATGCAATCACCCTAAGGAGCGGTTCACACTACAATGGGCCCCCAATGCCCAAGGAGGATGAACCTGATTTAATTAATATTGCTAATCCTGATTCCGTTACACCTAATGTTCCTGCAGGGCTCCAAGGTAATACTAACATTTCTGATAATTCATTGCAGGGTACAACCTCAGGGAAGGATGCACCCCAGGAGAAGAGTAGGGAAGCACCACCAGTTATCAAACTACCATTCCCAAATCGTCAACTAAAAACTAAGTTGGATAAGCAGTTTGGTAAGTTTTTGGAGGTTGTGAAAAATTTGCAGGTAACAGTTCCTTTCACAGAACTTATTACATAGGTTCCTGCATTTTATGAAAGATATTTTGACTAGGAAAAGGACTTTTAATGAATTAGAAACTGTAGCTTTTACTGAGGAATGTATTGCATTGTTACAGAATAAATCTCCTCCTAAATTAAAGGATCCCGGTAGTTTTTCTATCCCTTATCATGTTGGTAATGTTTTCATAGATAAAGCATTGTGTGATTTGGGTGCTTCTGTTAGCGTCATGCCATCGTCTATTTGTTCTAAATTAAATATGGGTGATTTAAAAATTACTAATTTTACTTTGCAAATGGCAGATCGTTCTGTTAAATATCCCTTAGGTATTTTAGAGGACGTCCCTGCTAGAGTTGGTAAATTTTTCATCCCTGTAGATTTTGTTGTTTTAGACATGGCTGAGGATACACAAATCCCCATTATATTAGGTAGGCCTTTCTCCATGCTGCAGGAGCCATTATAGATGCTAAAAATGGTAAACTAACCCTATCTGTTGGTGATGACAATATTACATTTAATTTAGGGAAAGTTTTAAAAGGTCCTATGTTAGAGGAAAATTGTTGTCTAATTGATGTCATTGATATAATGGATGATATTTGTAAAGATAACTTAACATAGATTCTTGCAAGGGATCCCTTAGAAGAAATACTTTGTGGAAATTTGTCTGCAGGTGATGCGAGTATCTGGAGTAAAGAGGTGGATGTCATTGAAAAAGCTCTTGCCATAGGAGAACTCGATCCTAACGAGAATATGAAGGTAGTAAAATTGGTTTAGGAATCAAAACCTGCAGAGGTGAAGAAACCTGAACTAAAACCTCTCCCTTCTCATTTAAAATATGTTTTTCTTGATGAGTAGGAAATGTACCCTGTGATCATTAGTACTGCACTTGATGACCCACAAACTTCCCAACTTCTAGAGGTTCTTAGAACCCACAAAAGGGCAATAGGGTACAATATTGATGATCTCAAGGGTATAATCCCTGATTTTTGTATGCACAGGATACACTTAGAGGACAACTACAAACCCTGTATTCAACCCCAGAGGAGGTTAAATCCTAATATGCAGGAAGTGGTTAAGAAAGAGGTTATGAAATTACTTGATGCAGGTATTATATATCCTATTTCTGACTCTAAATGGGTAAGTCCTGTACAGGTGGTTCCTAAGAAGGGTGGGATGACTGTTATAAAAAATGATAAAAATGAATTGATTCCCACTAGAACTGTTACAGGGTGGCGTATGTGCATTGATTATCGTAGATTAAATATCGCCACTAAAAAGGACCATTTCCCTCTCCCCTTTATTAATCAAATGCTTGAGAGGTTAGCTAACCATAAGTTCTTTTGCTATTTGGATGGGTAATCGGGATTTTTCCAAATTCCGATCCATCCTGAAGACCAGGAAAAGACTACATTTACATGCCCTTATGGTACTTTTGCATATCGTAGAATGCCCATTGGTCTATGTAATGCCCCTGCTACTTTTCAACGTTGCATGATGAGCATATTTTCTGATTTCATAGAGTCTATCATGGAAGTCCTTATGGATGATTTTAGCGTGTATGGTTCTTCTTTTGATGCATGTTTAATTAATCTCGCTAAAATTTTGAAAAGATGTGAAGAATGCGATTTGGTTTTAAATTGGGAGGAATGTCACTTTATGGTGATAGAGGGAGTAGTTCTTGGTCACATTGTATCTGATAAGGGTATACAGGTTGATAAGGCTAAGATTTCAGTGATTGAGCAATTACCTCCCCCAGTTAATATTAAGGGAGTTAGGAGTTTCTTGGGTCATGCGGGGTTTTATCGCCGTTTTATCAAAGATTTTTTTAAAATTTCTAAACCACTGACTCAGCTTTTACTCAAGGATGCCCCTTTTGTTTGTACTGACGAGTGTCTTGAGGCTTTCAATAGGATTAAGCAAGCTTTGATATCGGCACCCATCATATGTGCTCCCGATTGGAATCTTCCTTTCGAAATCATGTGTGATGCAAGTGACTTTGCTTTAGGAGCCGTGCTTGGACAAAGGAAGAACAAAGTTTTGCATGATATTTATTATGCAAGTAAAACTTTGGATGAGGCTCAAGTCAATTATGCCACCACGTACGGAGAAGGAGTTTCTTGCTGTTATTTATGCTTTAGAAAAATTTAGATCATATCTAGTTGGTTCTAAAGTTATTGTTTTTACTGACCATGCAGCTTTAAAGTACTTAATAGCCAAAGCAGAATTAAAGCCTAGGCTACTCCGATGGGTTCTCTTGCTCCAAGATTTCAATATTGAGATAAGGGACAAAAAGGGTCCAGAGAACGTAGTGACAGATCACTTGTCACGAATCAGGTATGATGAGGGTAAGGATTTTCTTCCTATAGATGATTCATTCCCTGATGACAACCTGTATGCAGTTGTAGAGCAACACCCCTGGTATGCTGACTTTGCTAATTATTTAGTGGGTGGTACTCTACCTCCTGACCTGTCCTACCAACAAAAAAAGAAATTCCTTTCTGATGTTAAACATTATTTTTGGGATGATCCTTTTTTGTTTCGTGAGTATGCAGATGGACTATTTCGCAGGTGTGTTCCCGAAATAGGAGATTCAGGGTGTACTTACTAGCTGTCACACTTCACCCTATGGAAGACATCATGGCCCATCCAAAACGGTGGCCAAGATAAATGAGTCAGGATTCTACTGGCCCACCATGTTCAAGGATGCTAACATTTTTGTTCAGGCTTGTGAGAGATGCCTCAAACTGGAATTTTGGAAGTTGAAATTTGACGCGGGGAAAACTAGGTCGTTTAGCTAATCCTCTTTACGGTCAAACAAATTTATAATCACTCAACTACCTAAATACAAGTATAGAGGTAAGTCAAGGGTCGAACCACTAGGAACAGTTATGTTCAAGTATTTCTAATTAACGCCTAAGCTAGGTCGAAGTCTAAGGTGAAAGGTAGCGCTATTCTACTTCCTAAACCAAGCAAACAAATGAAACACTAGGGAATGGGGATCAACATGCACTCATGATAATCAAACTAATTAGGGGGTCAAGTAATCCAAGCAATGCAAAGACAAATAGTAGGAGCAATTAGGGGCATTCAACTAATCATCCTCACAATCTCTAACATAGATTTCTCTATTGCTAAACAATATGAAGAAACCTAATCAAGTACTCAACTAATTACGATCAAATCGATATCAAGTGGTTATGTCAATCAACTCAATCATGCAATCAATGCTAGCAATCATGGTTAGCTACTCCAATCAAACTTATGCAACATGCAAACCTCTATGAATCAATTTAATCACAACACAAGAACTAATCAAATTCCCAAATCAATCTCAATCCATCAGTCACACATGTTTACCCAAACCCTAGCACGTAAACTACTCAAGAAACATGATCAAATGAACAATCAAACAATTAGAATCATCAAAAATCAATCAAAACCAATAACAACATCAATCAACAAAATGAACCAAACAATATGAAATTAAACCAAGAAAATAGAGAGGAGAGAGAGTGAGAAATGCTCATTGATTGATTAAAAAGATCTTCAATACAATTGTCACTATTGAATCTTCAATTTCTCAAACGACCATTGAAATCCCTCACTTTTTCTCTCTAAAACTACTCCTAAAATATCCTAATCTAGAGAGAGAAACTCTCAACCTAAGAGAGAGAAAACTAAGCTCTAAGCTAATCTAGAAAAATAGAATAATAGTTGGATCTTAATTATCCCCAAAAATGGGTATTTAAACTAAGCTAAGAAAAATAATAAAAGAAGGAAAAATAAAATAAATAAAACTAAGAAAGAGAAAACAAAAATAAGAAAGGAAAATAAATTAAGAAAAGAAATAAGAAAAGAGAAATAAAATTAAAAGGAAAAGGAAAAGAAATAAATAAATAAATAAATAAATAAATAAAGGAAAAGAAAAAGAAAATAAACACCCACCCAAAACCAAATCATCAGACATTTCTTCTTCGATCATTTGGCTGCTCATCCTCCATTGAAGCGCATCACATCACCACCGTCCATCGATCATCATCAACTTCAATCATCGCCACTCATCTTCATCATCTATCATCAAGCATCAATCAAGGCCGTTGGTTTTCATTAAAATCACGTGAGAAGCTTGTGATACGGGTTCAAATTGAACCCAGAAAGCCGCGCCCGCGATGGTCTAGGCCGCGCCCTCTCCAGAGCCACCGCGTCCGCGGGAAGACCCCAGGACAACCGCGGCTACTTACTGCCTGATTTGAGGCATCGAGCCCGTGTCCGCTCCTCTCACGCCCGCGCCCTCGGGGAATTTCAATTGAATTGGGGCTTGATTGAGTTCGATTGGTGGCAGCTCAAGGTGGAGAAGGGTGGATGTCGATTGGTGGTGATGTTGCGGAGTGGTAGCTGTTGCGGGAACAGGGGAATGTGGTTGGAGATGAAAGAGGGCAGCAGGTGGTGTTTGCGGTTGTTGTTGGAGGCAATTGGTGGCTGGTTGCGGCTGTGGTTGCTGCGGGAAGTTGGAGAAATAAGGAGGTTCATGGCTGGGATGTGGGTGGAGTTGAACTGGAGCTGCTGCTGTGATTTGTGCTTGAATTGGTGGCGCAAATGGTGTTGGGAAATTGGTGGATAGGTGGCTGGTTTGGTTGCGCCACCAAGTGCGGTGGAGGCAGCAGCGTGAGGCTTTGGTGAGTGGTAGTTGTTGTTGTTGGGGTTGCGAATTGGTGAAGCAAAGGGTGAGCAGGGGCTGGTGGAAGCTGGTCGTTTGTGAGGCTGTTATGGGTGTTGTTGGCTGTTGTGTTGTGGCTGTTGTGTTGGGAGCAGGGGAGCGTTGCTGTTATAGGTGTTGTTGGCTGTTGTGTTGCAATAAAGGGAGTGATTTGGTAAAGGGGGGTAGGGGAAGCAATTGGTGTGGTGTAGGATAGGATATGGTGGGGTGAAGGGTATGTTGGCAGCAAGGGAGAGGACTTGTTGGCTTGTTTCCGTTGCAACGCTTAATTGATTTTGAAGCTAAGATCTCGAAACATCAAGCTTGAACATCGGAACTACGAATATGACAATGTAACTCGCATCTTGTCCCGAGCAATCACCTACATAAACAACCGAACATGAGGGAGAAATAGAAGACAAATAAAATAAAATAAATAAAATGAAAATAAATAATAGAAATAAAAGAAATAAAACTAAAACTATGAATTAAGGACTAAAATAATGAAAAACTCATAAAAACTAGACAAAACTCAAAATGAGTTAATAAAATGGAAAACCAAAGAAAATTAAGAAAAATATAGGAAAATAAAGAAAGAAAATATAGAAAAAGAACCTAAATCTTATTCTTTTGAGCGCCATAAATGACGCTCATCAAAATTTTCGACGTTTGGGGTGTTGATTACATGGGACCGTTCCCTTCTTCAAGGGGGAATCGTTATATACTTGTCGCCGTAGACTATGTATCCAAATGGGTTGAGGCCATTGCCACTCCTACCAATGATGCCAATGTGGTCCATAGGCTTTTTAAGAAAACCATTTTTCCGAGATTTGGAGTACCTAGAGCCATAATTAGTGATGGAGGATCCCACTTTCATGAGCGGAAGTTAGATACCCTTCTCAAGAAGTATGGTGTTTACCATAGGACAGGTTTAGCCTACCATCCCCAAACTAGTGGCCAAGTTGAAGTTTCTAATCGTGAGATCAAGGTCATCCTAGAGAATGTGGTAGCAAAATCGAGGAAATATTGGAGTGATAAGTTAGATGACACCCTTTGGGCATATAGAAATGCATTTAAGACCCCAATAGGCACCACTCCATATAGACTTGTGTACGGCAAAGCATGTCATCTTCCGGTGGAATTAGAGTACAAGGCATATTGGGCTATTAAGGAGCTCAATTTGGATGCTAAGCTAGCGGGAGAAAAGAGGCTACTACAACTTAACCAACTTGATGAGTTTAGGTTGATGGCCTATGACAGTGCGCGTGTCTACAAGGAGAAGACTAAGAGATGGCACGACAAGATGATCCTTCCAAGAGAATTCAAAGAGGGTGACAAGGTGTTATTGTTCAACTCTAGACTTAAACTTTTCCCAGGAAAGTTAAAGTCAAGGTGGTCGGGCCCTTTCACTGTAAAAAGGGCCAACAAGTTTGGTTCTGTAGAGTTGATTGATGAGCATGGTAATGAGTTCAAGGTCAATGGTCAAAGAATCAAGATATATCATGAGGGGGCTACGATTGGTGCATTTGAATTACTACACCTAATCAGTTCCAGTTCGCCTTGAAACACACTATGGTAAGAGGGTCTTGCGGGACCTTGATAAACCGGCGCTTTGCGGGAGGCAACCCGTATTTTTCTTGCTTTTTGTTTTTATTTTCTACTTTTTCTTATGAGAGGAGAGAGGAGGGAATTTAATGAGTTTTATGAGTTTTTGGTACAGATTAGAGGAAAAGAGTTAGCCAAAATTTGAAGAAAAAGGAGTCGTCCAAATTGCTCTCGATCGAGCGTGAGAAGGAGGGACGTGAATGGAGTTAGATCGCCCAACCGGGCGACGGGCCGCCCGACCGGGTGTGACCCAACCTCAAAATTTTCGCCCGTCTTCCTTCTTCTTTTCTCTTCTTTCTTCTTCCTCTTTCCTCCTCCTTTCTTTCTTTCTTTCCTTCCCTCCATACTTTATCTCTCTAAAAACTCAAAATCGTCTAACTTCTCTCTAAGATCTCTCCTCCATCTCTTACCCAAATTCAAAAATTTTTACATATTCCTTCTCCTCTCTTCATCCTCTACATTTCCATACAAAAAATTTTTCATTTTCCACAAAATTAATTTTCTACCCACTACAAAAATGGCGGCAAAGAGGGCTAGAAACTTGCTCGGGGGTAGCTCAAGTTTGTCTCAGCAGTACGATCCGGAGTTGCAGCTCCCACAGTGGCCTACAATCAAGATCGCCACCCAAGAGCAAAAGGAGAAGTTTGAGGTGCTATACGGGCGAGAGGTAATTCCTTCATGGTGGTTACACCGCCCTACTCTAGAAGCTTTAGGTATTTATGATTTTGTTACACGATTTATGAATGATATTGGTATGCGTAAATTCGTTGACATACATTATGCTACATATCGTGAATTAACTTGTGAATTTTTGTCGTCTTTAATTGTACAAAATCATAAAAGTGGATCGAAATTAATTTTTAGGCTAAATAATAGAAATATTACTTTGTCTTTTGTGGAATTTTGTAAATTGTTTGAATTGGAACATGATTTGGATCGACAATGGCATGCTGAATTTAAAGTGGAAGATTTATATTTTGCTTTAACTGGAATGCCTAACGTAAATGCAAAACATGCTAGTGCCAAACCGATCCACCACCCCGTCCCTAAAATGTGGCAAAGATTTGCCGGTGTGTGTTTCCTAGGTAGGAATAAACCCTATAACTGTCAGACCAATGAACTTGCTGTGATTGGCCACTATGTGTTCGGGTTCGGGAAATTGAACATAGCTAGGTATATCATACACCACATAGGTAGACACGCCACCGCTAGCAACACTGTCACTACCTCCATCCGTCTTGGTGGCCTTATCACTAGGATAGCCATCAAGAAATCGGGCTTCGTAGAGAACAGACCCCACCGTATGACTAACATGGGACCTGATACCTACATGACCGCTAGGTACCTTGAGGAGCTGGGGTGGTTGAGGGTAGACGGTCACCAGGTCACCCATTGGTGCATTAAGGTAGGGAACAAGCACCCTTTGCCTATTTTCCCCCCTACCTAACCCAGACTTGACCGCCTTTCCCCCGGGGCAGGATTCTTACACCTAAGCCCTACTTGTTGCCCATGCCCGAGGGGAAGCACCTCCAGTTCCACCACCACAGCCTCCACCACCAGTGACTGAGCCTTTCCAGCTCCCACCATCACCACCCCGCCAGTCTCACTCAGTTCCCCACGCCGACTTTGACCCAGTTTGGGATCTTCAGAGTATAGGTCAAGCCCTAGGACGCATAGAGCACCCCCATACTGACATGAGGAGGATGATAGGGTCCATTGACCAGAGGTTGGGTTATTTTGAGAGGAACCAGGGTAGAGGGCTCTACCCCATTTATGATGATTATGCTCGTCGGGGCAACATTCCCGACAATGCTATTTACCAAGATTGGTTCCAGCCACCACCCCAGGGATACGATAGGGATCCCACTGCCCATGGTATTTACACAGACTATTCCTCCTTCCATGGGTACGGCCAAAACATTCCTTTCGGGGGGGGGGGGGACCGGGGGGGAGTTATCACGCTAACTATTTTGGTGGTAGCTCTTTGGGTGCAGATGGTGCATGTGGCAGTGGAGGAGGTGGGTCCACACGGATGGACCAGGATGAGGAGGATTAGCCAGCTGGGCTAGCTCTCGGGCCAATGAGGACATTGTCTGATCTTGGCTTGGGGGAGCTTTTTGGATTTGGTTATCTTTTTCTTTTATTTATTTATTTTTGGTGTGTTTTCTTAGTTTAGATTTATTGCTTTCTAGCTTAGTTTTTATTGCTTTCTTATATGAAAAACACAAACAAATTGAAAAATTAAAATATAAAAAAAAATACGTTCCAATGAACTGTAAATCATGCTTCCCTGTGCCCCATAGTTGAGAAAATTTGTTTTGATTCTTGGTTTTTGATAATGAGCATTGTGGATTTGTTGATCATGATTTGAAGTTTAATTGCTTGGATTCCTAAACTTGCGTCAATTTTGTCCAACTACTTGTGAATATAGTGCTTGACTAGTTGATTTGGTAAGGAATGTGTGTTTAGTTCCTGGTATGTCAATGGATTTGAGTATTGATTTGCAACTATGAGTAGTGTTTCATGGCTTACTATTATGCACATGTGGAGGACGAAGGCGTTCATTCTTTTAGGTAGCCTTTAGATGATTTAAGATACATTTGTTCCCTTCTTGCTACCCATGTTGCCTTGAATTTTTGTTGTTTATAGCCACATTACAAGCCTTATTTGCCCCATTGGTTACTAGTCCCAAGCTTGGCTTGGGGGAGCTATTAGTGAGTGAGGTGAGGGAGTTTGTAGTGTGCACATTAATTGCACAATTTGGGTGGGTTTTGAGAAGTAATTTTTTCTTGATCATATCTTTGTTTTGATGAGTTTAAAAGTTGTATATTCTTGAAAAAATAAAAGTGTGATGAAAAATAAAAAAAAGAAAAAAAAGAGAGCAAAAGAAAAAAAGTGTTTGATGTTCAAATGTTCTAAGTGAAGATTGATCAAAAGAAAAGAAAGAAAAAAAAAAGTTGAGTTTCAATGTAAATATTTCGAGTTTAATAGCAAAGTTTGTTTATTCACTCTAGTTCCATATTATAATATTTTTATGAGTGAATTTTGTAAGTGTTGGGTTGGTTTATATTGTTTGGAGTTATATTTGGTGGATTCTTGTTGGAGTTGGTTATGTTGGAGATGTATATGATCATCATTTATTTTTGATCATGGGTTTATTTAGGATTTGGCTCCCTTAATGCATAGATTTTCTCTCACATATCCCCAATTATTTCCTACCCCTTTACCCTAGCCTTACATTACAAGCTTTAAAGACCTTCCGACCTTGTGCATAGAGTTGTGTAGATATGAAAGTGTTGTTTATCAATGCAAGTTATGACTTGACATATTCCGAGTCGACTATTAGGTTGAGTGTATGTCTTTTTAAACACACGAGTGTGTGAGTTTGGGAGGGCATTGTTCACATAAAGGGGTTGGGATGGAGAGCGATCGAGTACATCTTTTACTCGCCACATAAATGAGAGTTGAGTGTGTGAGCACTAGTTTTGAATTCTATATGCTCTTGTGGTTTGCTCTATTTGACAATTGTTGGGGAGGAAGGGTGATTGGATGAATAGGATTGATTGATGTTGAAGCATGTTCATTAGATTTGCCTTGGATCGTTTGTACTTTATTTTATTATTGGGGTGAGGCATGTTTTATATGTTCATTGATGAGCCCTTTTCTTAGGGACAAGCAAAGGTTTGGCTTGGGGGAGTTTGATATGTCTATTTTATATAATGATTTACCCCCGTCCCTTGGTCATAATTAGTAGTGTATTTGGCTCCTTTGAGCCACTTTTATTACTAATTGGTGTTTTCTAGTGTTTTCGTAGTTTTGGTTGAGTTTTGTAGGTAATTGCACTTTTGGAGCATTTTCCCGGAGTTTTGAGGAGTGACTACGAGCATTGGAGGAACACGACCACTCATTGAAGCCCAAGACCGGTTAGAAGAAGCAAATTGGTGATTAAGGGCTCGATACTTGAGATTCCAAGGCATTTTGGACCGAGTTCAAAGACCCGAAGAGGAAATCCGATTGGGCCAAGGATGAGAGGCCCAATCGAAGTCCAACCAGAGCCAAGGGAGCCTCGCTCGGAGCACGCGCCCGGCTGGGCGGGTTGAGCAAAGCAAAGGAAGGCCTCGCGCCCGGAGCACGCGCCCGACCGGGCGCGAGAAGAGCTTCAGCAACAAAATACGTAGCGAACCTCTTTGTAATATATATTATAAATAAATAAAATTTCATTTATAATATATTTAAAAATACGGGGGATTATAGAAGTTGCTTCCCTCTTTGTAAATTGCCCCAAATTGAAGTTGAATTTTAAGGTTGGCTTTAGTTTCAAAGAACTTTT
This sequence comes from Chenopodium album, assembly GCF_948465745.1. NCBI lineage: Eukaryota > Viridiplantae > Streptophyta > Magnoliopsida > Caryophyllales > Amaranthaceae > Chenopodium > Chenopodium album. The sequence goes on along the minus strand of NC_137853.1, from coordinate 23,924,430 downwards.
GTGATTTTACTCGTGAGTGGTGTTGGTCTTTGAATTCTAAGGAGTGAAAAGAACTCGACTTTTTCCATACGGGGGTATTTATGGTATAAAGGGGGTAGATCTTGATATAGACTTTATTCTTGCCGCCTTAGAATATTGGGATCCTAATACGCATTGCTTCAGATTAGGCTATGATGAAATTTGCCCTTTACCGGAAGAATTTGGTGCCATACTAGGCTTTCCTTCATTAAACCTTGCGGTAATGCCTAAAGTGAGTGAGTATTACTATAAAGATTATGAGAGTTTCCTTAACCTTAGGGATAAATATCTAAAAAATATTGTGCACGGAAATCATGTTGATTTAAAAGAACTTACACGCTTTTATTTTGATAGACCACGCTTTGAATCTTTTCATGTTTATAGGAGAAGAGCTTTTCTCTTTTGCATGCTTAACCAATATGTTCTTACTAGTGGTAAAAATAATGAAGGTCAAGCAATGATAATATCTGTGCTAGAAAAAATTGAATCTGGGAGAAATCCAATGCCATTAATTGTTGGAGAGACTATGCTTAGTCTTGATGAATTGAAGAAAAATCCGAAAGCATCTCTTCGAGGCTCTCCAATTTTATTACAGGTAGAAAAATAATTTTCTTAATCACAGTAATTAAAAACATATTTTTGTATAGCAGTACTAATTATGTGCTTTGAATTTTGCAGATGTGGCCAATGAAAACAGCTTAAAATATTTTTTCCGAAAAAAAATCTTCGAGTGCGGAAGTCGAAAATTTTCCAGAAGACACCAAAATTGTCCAGATGTCCGCAGAAAATTGGTGCTGCTCGTACGAGTGTGTCGTCGAAGTTTTCGCTTGTCACCAGGCGACAAACCTGTCGTTTGGCGACAAGGCCTGCTATATGGCGACAGACTTTGTGTTGTTGCGCTTATGCTTTTGTCGATGATGGGTTTCAGAATTTTTAATAATTAAAGTGGCCGCACCATTTAATGGGTTGCCTACGTATCCTTTCCTAAGGAATCAGGCCAAACGTAGCTCCCTTGAGTGCCCTACTCAAGTAATTATGGGTAGTACTTCTTAAGTTGGTCAAGATTTTTCATGTTTGAGAATTCATTTCCCTCCATGTCAGTTAATTTTGCCGCGTCTCCTGACAGGATTGTTTTGACAATATATGGTCTGGACCAGTTGAGCCAAAATTTGCCTCTTGGATCCAAAACATTTTTCCTTAATGCTTTTAGCACCAAATCTCCAACTTTGATATTTCTTGTCTTGATGTTCTTGTTAAAGTGTCTAGCCATACGAGTTTGGTAGCACTGGGTATGATGTAGAGCTTCTAGTCGTTTTTCATCGAGTAGAGTCAACTCCTCATACCTTGCTCTAGTCCATTCAACTTCGTCGGAAATGGGGCCTTTTCCGACGAAATTTCCGTCGGAAACACTGTTCCGACGGAAATTCCAACGGAATTCAGTTCGTCGGAAGCGATTTCCAGGCCCGATAAGTCCGTCGCAAGTTTCCGACAAAAAAAAAGCCTCCCACCACCCCCACCACCAGTCCACATCACCAGTAACCACCCCACACCAACAGACCCCACTACACACTAGCCCCTATCCCACCGACACCCACACCAGCCCCCACACCACCAACACCAACACCAGCCCATATCCCTCCTTCAAACACCCTCACCGACACCCACACCAGCCCCTTCCCACCTTCAAACACCACCACCGACACCCACACCAGCCCCCACACCACCGACACCAACACCAGCCCCTATCCCTCCTTCAAACACCACCACCGACACCCACACCAGCCCCTATTCCACCTTTAAACACCACCACCGACACCACCACACTCACACCAGCCCCTTCCCACCTTCAAACCATCACCACCACACCAAAAATGAACCCCAAAAACACTAAAATTGAGACAATAAAATCGAAAAATACCACACAAACAAGAAAACCTACCTTTATTACCACCGAAGCTTTTTGAATTTCACTCGAATTTGGTTTATTACGGTCAAATTCGACCATGAAACCTTTAGATCTAAGGATTTCAAGCTCGAATTTGACCATGACAACCATCAATTACACCGTGACAACCATAAATTACCCAGATCTAATCATTTCCAGCAATGGTTAGTGTTAAGTTGCGGCGAAAAGAAGAGGAGAGAGAAGTAGTACGGGTAAGGAGAACGAAGAGGAGAGAGAAGGAGAACGATAGAGAAGAAGAAGGAGATGAAAGAGAAGAAGAAAGAAGAGGAGATGAAAGAGATCGAGGGAGATCGGAGAGGATAACAGAGAACAAAGAGAGAAGGAGAGGAGAGAGGAGAGAGGAGAGAGAAGGGGAAATGGGGAAAAACAGAGGGAGAAGGGGAAAGAGGCGGAAGTGAAGAATAAGTTTTTAGGGTTTTCAAGGTTTTTATTTTTTTTTCTTTTTTTTTTTTAAAATAATATTCCGTCGGAAATCCGTCGAAAATTTCCGACGGACTTATTATCCGTCGGAAAAGGTCAATTTCGACGGAAAAATCCGTCGGAAAGTATAAAATTTCCGACGGATTTATATTCCGTCAGAAATTTCCGACGGATTTATATTCCGTTGGAAATTTCCGACGGATTTCCGACGACATTGTTTAATTCGTCGGAAAAATCCGACAGAATAAAAATCCGTCGGAAAATTTGACTTTTCCGACGGAATAATGTGTCCGTCGGAACAAGTCCGTCGCTTTTTGGCTGTTTTCTTGTAGTGTTGCTCCATTTGCTTGAGGTATGTGATAGAGGGTTAGATAGGTCGTTAAACTACTACCCTGATCAAATTAATCATTTATATTCCTAAACTACCCTAATACAAGTATAGAGGTATGAAAGGGTGGAACCACTAAGGAAGCTCACTCGTCCAATATCAATATCACTAATGCAAGAGTCAAAAGGGGAATATTTTTGTTGGTTTTTGGATAAAAAGCACTAAGACTACAAACAAGCAAATATAAAGAAGATTAAAATCAAGAGAGAACAACGCTAGGGATAGAGGGTGTCAAACATGATTAGAAAGAGGGGACTAATGATAGTTATCATGAAGAACATGCCAAAGAACACAAGATCCTACCTAAACAATTCATTCTCATTCAATAGTCTAGGCAAATCAATGACAGAGGTCTATGCTAATTAGGATCATTCTCATGCATCCTATTAGACACAAGCAAATTCAAGATAATAAAGAAGCACAATTCATAAAACTCCATTTTAACAACTCATTCTCATGTAGTCATTAAAATAGAGGTGATCTTAATCTAGTTCAAATCATTTTCATGCATTTAAACTAGAGGGCAATCAAATAAAGTGCAACAATAATCTCAAGCCATCAAAAATCATGTCTTTCATCAATTTTAGGCCTATATTCAATCCAACCATCATCATTCATCCAATATTCAACACATTTTTTCCACCCCCTTCCCCTAGCTAAGAAATTAGCCTAAAAAGGGGGGTTAAACATATTAGCAAAACTAAAAGTAAACTCAAGAAACACAAAACCAAACATGATTAAGAACAATGAAAATAACAATAATAACTAGATAAACTAAAAGGATTAATGAAAATAAGCAACAATAAAGTAAATAAATAAAGTTAAAAGAAGGGATTAGAGATTACTAAAGATGAACTTGATTAAAGATGAAAACTTGAAAGCTTGATTGAAATGAAGTTGACTAAAAGTTGAATACAATGAAGAAAATTGAGCAATAATCTACTTTCTATCTCTAAAATTATCTACTCTAACCCTAAGAGAGAGAAGCTCTCCTTAAACTCACTAAGAAAATTGCATAATGGAATGATAGATGATAGTGTATTCATCCCCAAAAATGGGTATTTAAATACAAGAAAAAAAAGAAATAAAAATAAATAAAGAAGTAAAAATAAAGAAAATAAATAAAGAAGGAAAAAAAAAGAATAAAATAAAAAGGAAAAAGAAAAACAAAATCAAACCCCAAAAACCAATACAATCAGACCTCCAAAAATTCATGGCTGCTCTGCTTTCCTACATCACCATCACCACGCCTCATCCACTCCATCATCAATCATCACCGTCGGTTTCAATAATCACATTATCATCATCAAGAATCATTAAAACACGGCCGTTGGATTTCGAAATGGTTAAGGATTCACGTGATTTTTAAGGGAAATGAGGAGCGGCTGCGCAACCCAAATCGGAGCTTCCGCTCCGAGCTTCTGCTTTGAATTGGGGAAATTAGAATGAGAATGGAGCGTCCGCTTCGAATCTTAGAGCATCCGCTCTGAAGGGTCATTGATTTGAGGCTCAATTCGAGCTTTGTGGCTGCAATTCGTGGGTTTTATGGGTCGAAATGGAGGTGCTTGTGGTGACTGTGGTGGTTATTGCGGTGGTGGAGGGTGATTTGGGTAAAAATACCCTAGGCCAGTTGGCCCAATCAGAGTCCGCCACGTGTCACTGGAAGGGGCGCCACCTTGGACCTCCCAGGGAACGACACGTGGCAGATGGATAAAAGGACATGGGATTGGCGGCTTTCAGGCCCAAATCCCGAGGTCTGCAAAAGCTGCGAGAATATTCCCTAGGGCACGAAACCCTAAGGAGTGCACGTTTTTTGAGGAGCCTATAAATAGGAGATGACCTCCTCATTTATGGCTACGCACATACGTACACTTTAACCTTTACACGCCTTACGAGGAATATTCAGTGATTACTAATCATTGTCAGAACTGTCACTCATAAGAGAACAGTACACCCGCGCTCGAAATCCGAGCAGATAACCTTTTCATTCTGCACCTTATTCTTTGGACCTTTACTAACTTAGGCTTCGGAGGCGGATCACCGACCACACGGTGCTCCGTTGTTTTGCAGGTACATGCATCCAAGTGAGCATCCAGTCTTAGTGTTGTAACTCTCCCAAGGGACTCAAAAAACCCCGAAACATTTGGCGCCGTCTGTGGGGAGAGTACCTCTAAGATGGCCTCTTTGGAAACTGTACCAATTTCTGTAACCAATCGGCCTCCGGAAACCAATCGGCCACCGGAGACCAGACAGCCACCAGAGACAAATCGGTCCCTGGAAGAAGTATTGGTCCAATCGGACCATCACTCAGGTGACGACGGTGACGTTGAAACCTATACTGCCAGAGATGGGTCTCTCATCTCTAGGCGCATCCGCAGCAAGGAAAAGCGAGAGCGCCCTCACTCTCAGAATTATCCGAGCAAACCAGCCGGACATCCAAAGAAACCGGTTGATCCTACCCAGGCGGAAGGATCAGACCCAGTAACTAGAGACGAGCTCATGAGGCTTGTGAGCAGTCTCCGTGGTGAGATTAAACAACTCACCAACAAGAAGTCGACTACCTCTGCAAAGGAGCAGTCGGCCAAAAAGTCAGCCCAGGCGGGCAAGCACAAATCGGTCAGGGATCGTCAGCCGACTCCTCATCCTAAGGAAATGGCTCGGCCTCAGTTTGACCTTTCAAGACTCCGCTTCCCAGAAACGGTTGCAAGAAAAGCCATTCGGCATGTTCAGCCGGATGGTAACAAGAAAACATTCTCTGACGCTCGACATTACATCGAGCAGAAGAGGAATGAGCTTTCAGAGTCGGCCTCAACGTCGACTTATCACGACAGCTTCCAGAATACCTCCTTGAGGTATTCACAATCTGTGCATGAGATTCCAATAAGCAACCCTCGGGTTCAAGTTGGACCTCATGTAATTCAGCCGACTCCGTACATGGCTCAACCATTTTACCAAACGCCTGCTCAACCTTACAACCAGCCTGCCTTCTTTGGAGGACAGGCGGCATGCGGCTATCAGCCCATGGATTGGCAGCTTAGGCTGCAACACCTTGGAGATCAACCCTCTGCTTTCTCTAAGGAAATAACCGACGCCGAACAGCAGGCCAAGGTTAAAAATGTGTTGGTTGGAACCTAGGATGGGACCACCAACCCTGAAGACCACCTGCTAGTATACACCCACCTCATGTATTTACAAGGGTTGGATGATGCCGCATGGTGTCGCTGCTTTCCAGCCACCCTGAAGGGCATAGCCCAGCAGTGGTTCGGCAATTTGCCGGCTGGTTGCATCAATAGCTTCAAGACGCTTGCGTTCTTGTTTGCTTCCAACTTCTCTATGAACATCCCTACCAAGAAGACAAGCCTTGATCTTGGCAATGTGCAGCAGGGAGATAGAGAAGGCTTGCGTTCCTACGTCAGGTTGTTCAATCTGGTACGAATCCAGATCCATGGGCTGTCTGATGAGGTTGCCTTCACAGACTTCTTCAAGGGTCTGAAGGACGGTTCTACTTTCAAGTATGAACTCATCCGTAAGCAAATCTTTACCCTACAGGGAGCGCTGCGAGAGGCGGAAGCCTATATACAGGCGACCGAGCTCTGCTCCTCCAACAGGCAGTTGGACTCTAAGAGGTCCGACCGACAGAAGGAGAGTCGACCTGCTCAGCCGGCTCCTAAGCCAGAAGAGAGCAAAAAGAAAAAGCAAGTCTGGGCCGTTGATAACTCTGATCAGCAGGCCCAGAAAAAGAAGAAAGAGTGGAAACCGTACGTCCCAAGGTACGAGTTCCACAAGGACTGCTGCTCCATCTTGATGGAAATAAAGGACCGGCTGACGCTCGAGAAGCCGACTCCAATGAGAAGTTCCGTTGAAAATCGGAACAAAAATAAACACTGCCATTTCCATGAAGATATCGGCCATGACACCAACGACCGTTTCAACCTCAAACGAGAGCTTGACCGTCTGGCCGACAAAGGACAACTGAAGTCCTATGTGAAGTCCAAAGTGACTTCAAAGGCAAATCAGGTGCAGTCCAAAAAGAAGGCTCCCCAGCCGACTGTTAGTACCGACACCGATAAAGAGCCGGTATATACAATAGCTCGCCGGGGGTGGCCCGACCATTCGGGGCACCAAGGATCATCTGAAAAAGATGATCCATTCTGTTGAAGAGGGAGAGGCGTCAGGCTCATCCGCCTTCCCCTAGGTCATCATCACCGAAAAGGACAGAGGCAAAGTCCGTCGGCCGCATGATGACCCTGTGGTCATTGAATGCAAAGTGGCCAACCAACTGGTTGGTCGAATCTTGATCGACACAGGCAGCTCCTCTAACCTCATCAGCCTCTAATGCTTGTCCAATTTCAAGTACAAGCCAGACAGCATGATGGAGGTCTCCCACACCCTTGTAGGGTTTGGGGGAGGACTTGTGCACCCAGTCGGACGGATAAATCTGCCCATCCGCCTAGGGCAAAAGGGAAACGGTCGGCATATGACCATCCGTTTCCTCGTGGTTGAAGAGCTTACTGCCTACAACCTCATCTTTGGTCGACCCACTCTGAACGAGTGCAAGGCCGTCATCATTCCTGCCCTCATGCTTGTTAAGTATGAGAGGGATGATGGCACAGTCGGTTCCCTTAACGGGGACCAAAAGACAGCTTGGGAGTGTTACCTCTCGGACGTCAAGCCCGCGGTCGCAGCAACCTTTCGGGGCAAACAAACAGTTGACCTTGATGATATTAGGGAAGACCAGGCGGCCCCACCAGCCGAGAAAAAGAGAAAAGTTGATCAACTGGTAAAAAAAGAGAAGCAATAGCAATCACTGACCGGGGAGCGGTCAGACGACCTCCGTCCCCAGCCGACTGGTGAACACATTGATATCCCTCTGGACGACACTCGGCCAGAGCGGACTGTTAAGGTGGGGACGGTTGCATTTGCTAAGCTAGGTGACAGCCTGCACCAGCTTCTGAAAGAATTCAAAGACATCTTTGCCTTTGAAGTGGAAGAGATGGCTAACATCAGCCCGGATCTCGCTGTCCACAAACTCGCCGTGGATCCCGAAAAGAAGCCCATTCGGCAAAAGAAGAGAAATCACACCGAAGAAAGAAGTCAGGCGGCAGCAGCTGAAGTTAAAAAGCTGCTGGACGCCAAGTTCATTCGGCCTTGCAACTTCCCCGACTGGGTAGCTAACGTTGTGTTAGTAAAAAAGCCGAATGGAACTTGGCGGATGTGTGTTGACTAGACCGACCTGAACAAAGCATGTCCGAAGGATAGCTATCCATTGCCAAAGATCGACAGTCTGGTCGATTCAACAGCCGGACATGCCCTGATGAGTTTTATGGACGCCTATTCAGGCTTTCATCAGATCCCCTTGTGGAAAAAAGATCAAGAAAAGACGGCATTCGTCACTGATCAGGGGTTGTTCTGTTATAATGTGATGCCGTTTGGTTTGAAGAATGCGCCTGCTACTTTCCAGCGAATGATTAATACGGTCTTCATTAATCAGATTGGGAGGAATGTAGAAGCATACATTGATGACATGATAGTCAAATCCAAACAACAAGCGGATCACCTTGCTGATCTCCGAGAAACATTCGCCACACTCAGGCGGCACAAGGTCATGCTAAATTTAAAAAAGTGTGTCTTTGGTGTTGAGTCTGGGAAGTTTCTCGGATTCCTGATTGATCAAAGGGGAATAGAGGTCAACCCTGAGAAAATACAGGCGGTCATCGACATGCAGTCGCCCCGTACTGTGAAAGAGGTACAAAAGCTTACAGGTTGTCTGGCGGCCTTGGGGAGATTCCTCAGTCGGTCAGGTGATAAGTGTCTCTACTTCTTCCAGGCAATCAGGAAGAAGACTAATTTTGAATGGGGAGATGACGTAGAGGCGGCCTTTCAAAAATTAAAGACTTATTTGCACTGTTTGCCGAGGCTTGTTAGTCCTTTGCCCAAAGAGATGCTCTTCATGTACTTGGCCGTCTCCGATCATGCCCTCAGCGCTGTTCTCTTTACATGGCCATCAAGAAATTGAAACCCTACTTCTTGGCACATGCGGTAGTGGTCTATACTGATCAGCCGATCAAGCGGCCTCTGACAACCTTGGAGTCTTCTAGACGAATGCTCAAATGGGCGATCGAAATGCAAGGATTGGAAATCACTTACGAACCTAGGAAAGCAATAAAGGGGCAAGAATTCGCCGACTTTATTGTGGAAATGACAAGGCCGGTTGTTCCGGATGATACTAGTCAGGTTTGAAAAGTGTATGTGGACGGGAGCTCCACTGCGAATGGCTGTGGTGCAGGAATTATCTGTCAGTCTCCTGAAGGGGACAAATATGAATATGCACTACGGTTCAAGTTCCAGGTCTCTAATAATGAGGCCGAGTATGAAGCCTTGCTTGCTGGCATTCGGTACTGTAAGGCAGCAGGGGAAAAGAAAATTGACGCCTGCTCGGACTCACAATTTGTTGTACTCCAAGTCAATGGGACGTACGAGGCCACTCATCCGGCCATGATAAAATATTTTCAGGCGGTCAAAGCTGAAGTTGGGACACTTGAAGAATTCACTCTAAGTCAAGTGCCCAGGTCTTCAAACAATCAGGCGGATGCCTTGTCCAAGCTGGCATCATCCGCCTCCGGTGAAACGCCTCGGTCAGTCTTCTGGGAGGTCATGGAAAAAAGGAGTATATCTGAGGAAGACCCCGTTGGAGTCCTTGACCGAAGCGCAACCTGGATGGACAGCATTCGGGCCTACCTTACAGACGGCACGCTCCCTAACTCACCACAGGAGGCGGTTGTTCTGAAAAAGCGAGCGGCTAACTTCGAGTTGCGACAAGGAGAACTCTTCAGGGCTGGTTTTCTGAAACCCCTGTTGAAGTGTGTCACCCCTGAGAAGGGTAAGGAAGTCCTTGAAGAGTTGCATTCGGGATTCTACGCCTCCCACATAGGAGGCAGATCCCTTGCTGCCAAGGCCAGGCGGCTTTACTTCTGGCCAACCCTGGAGTCGGATGCAATGGAATTGGTGAAAAAATGTGACAAGTATAAAAAATTTGGCAAGCTCATCCATCGTCCGGCTACAGACCTGACGGCCATCTACAGCCCAATAGCATTTGCCAAATGGGGCATGGACATTATGGGGCCATATACAGCTGTACCAGGCGGCAAACGCTACATATTAGTGGCTGTGGATTACTTTACCAAGTGGGTAGAGGCGGAGGCGGTCAAAAACATTAAGACAAAAGATGTCATTTCCTTCATCTGGAGGAACATAATCACTCATTTCGGGGTGCCCATGTCTATGGTTTTTGACAACGGTCCTCAATTTGAAACACCTCAACTCAAGACTTGGCTGGGAGACCAAGGGGTCTCTAGCTTCTTTGCATCAGTCGGCCGGCCTCAAGCAAACGGCCAGGTCGAAGCCTTCAACAAGTTAATCTCAGACGGGATTAAAAAGAAAATTGAACGGGCTGGTGGCCTTTGGGCGGATGAATTACCACACGTCCTCTTGTCCATTAGAACGACTGCTAAAGGGGCAACTAGAGAAACCCCATTCGTTATGGTGTATGGTGCAGAAGCTGTTCTGCCTATTGAGCACTATGAGCCGACTCTTCGAATCATGTTGTATGATGAAGAGGCAAACTGGGAGGCCATGCGCCTAACATTGGACTCACTGCCAGAGCGCAGGGGCAATGCTGCCTTGCGCCATGAGATATACCGTCTGAGAATGACTCGGGCTTACAACAAAAGAGTACACAAGCGTCCTCTTAAAGTGGGGGACTTTGTCCTACGGAAAATGGAAGCTGTCGATAGGGCGAATGAGCAGGGAAAGCTAACCCCTAATTGGGAAGGCCCCTACCGAATCTATGAGGAAGTAAGAGACGACACCTACCGCCTGGAAGAACCAGACGGCAGGCAGCTGCCTAGAACTTGGAATGTAGACAACTTGAAAAAGTACTACTTCTAAGTACGAATGTAAATACTTCAATTTTGTTATCTCAAGTTTTGAGAATATGCCTCCATTTTCCAAATTGTCTTTTTATTTAAAGTTTTTAGCGTCGCCTGTACAAAATACAGACGGCCAATATGTTTGGAAAGTGTCTGTCCCAACAGCAGACGCCCCAATCCCTGTGAAGGAGCCGATTGTTTTAGAACAGTCGTTCCTACGAAATTTCATTAAGTTTATACCAACATTTACTTAATCAATTAAGAGGCCTAAGACCAGATAAAAACAAAAAGAGACCGAATGGTCACAATCTGCTCCAACATGAGTATGACCGTCTTCTCCAACATGAGTCAGATAACCGGCGACGTCCATTCGGGCGAATTCGTCGAGGAGAAGCATCTCCTATTTGGGTGGCACATTGCTCTACGAATATAACAAGCGGCCCTACCGAATGCTATGGCAGCATTCACAGTCGTTTGTTCTAATCGAAAGTGAGATCTAAAAGGCCTGAATTTTCTATCTGTTCTAGCACATTTCAGAAAGGGTCACTGTTTCATAAGTAGAGGCTAACCGAGGCATAAAGCCGGATGCGCCTGTTTTAGCTTAAGGGCATAACAGGCGGAATACTTTTTTTTATACGAGTTAAGTTAACTACTTAGCACTTATTCGAGGCTATTGGCCGGATGACACCTGATCCTTGCCCATGGGGCAAGACAGGCGAACAATTATTTTAAAGGAAATTGGCTAAGTTACAAACTTAGCATTTTTATCTCAAAGAGGCCTATCGCCGGATGCGCCTGTTTTTGCTTATGGGGCAGAACAGGTGGAGATTTTCCTTAGCATTTCAGCTAAGTTGGAAATTTGAGTTTAGTTCGAGCCAATGGCCGAATAAACACCTATATTTGCTAATTCTGGATGGACGTCTGCCGCGTGGTTTGGGGCAATCACCATAGTGATTGATTGACTTAGAAACCATGAATACTCTTCTAAGTATCAACAATTCCTAAGTCAATCAATCCGATGAACCGAAACCACTCCACATCCGTCCAGGGGCAAGAACATTCGCATGGTATACAGGTTATAATACTTAGCCAAAAACATGCAAAAAATTCAAAAAATTCAAAGGACAATAATATGCATAACTTAAGCCAAATGGCTGAAGGATTCAAATTATAAAAACCAATCGCCACCAGGCGACCGGTTATAATTGTTATCTGGCAAAGCCTGAGAAATTGTCAAATCACCCGACCCCTCGGTCGATAAAAATACATAAATACATGGCACGCAGGCCGGAAAAGCAAAGTACTTGGCCATTCGGCCGCAGAAAAAGAAAATATAAAAAGATTAAGTGATCAGGGGAGAGTCTCTTCATTGGCAGCCGGCCTGTTGTCCTTCGGCTGCTCTTCATCTTTTTTCTCTCGCTCCTCCGCCTGATCTTCCTCCTCCTCACCAGAGGATGACTCCCCAGAAGAGTCGGACCCAGAGCCTTCCTCGGCCTTGGCCTCGAAATCAGCCTTAGTAGCTTCTTCCATCTCCTCAAGGAGGCGATCGTTGAGTGCTTTGCTGATTTCATCAAACTTGGATTTCCAGATTTGATAGTCCGAGCCTGGCTGCACAGCCGCCCAAGTGTCCTGCATGATGGAGTTATTATCACTCATCATCTGCTTAACAAGATCAGCTCTCTCTTGCTCAGCAAGGGACTCATACTTGGCCTTCAGCTGGTGCTCCTGGTTTGTGAGGCGCTACTCCAGGCGGCCCATCCTCTTCTTGGCTCTCTCGGCCTCTTCCTTGGCATCTTGAAGAGGCTCGAGCTCCGCCTTAAGAGATTGGATCTCCTTCTTAAGGTTGGAGACTTGTAGGCGGGCCGAGTCCAGGTCCTTCTTCACCTGTAGATTGGCTTCCAACTGCGAATACATCATATAAAGCGTTAGAAATTCATTCTGAGCAATATTAAATTGAGCCCTATCCAAGGCGGACTCGGCCTGAGCCTTAGCGGCCTTTACCTCTTTGGACTTGTCCTTGAGGGGTTTCCTAGAATGCCATCTAAGTCTAGGGTGCCGAATCCTCTGACGGATGCTTTATCGTCCGCATCAATCGCCCTCAGCATGGATTTGGCCATTTGAATTACAGTCGGCCTCTGCACAGGAACTGCAAAAGAAAATAAAAAGAAGTTAGAAAAAATATTCAAGTATGGATAACTTGGAGCAAAAGAAAGACGAATGGTCTTTACCGTCGTCCTCATCTTCCTCTTCTTCCCCCAGAACCCTCTTCTCACCGGCAGAAGAGGAGGGCTTTTTCCCCAAAAACCTCTCCTTACAGGAAGAAGAGGGAGGCTTCTTCCCCAAAAACCTCTTCTCACCGGCAGAGGCGTCTGGGACTCTCTTGGGCTTATGACCAATGTGCTTCCGGCCGCCCTTGCCGGATGCGCTCACATCACCCGCCTAGTCTTTTGGAGCTTAGGGTCGGATGGTTTTGATGGGGACTTGGAGGAGGTACCCTGCATCAATAAAGACAAAAAACAAAGTCAGAAAACATCCGAACGAACTCAGCATTAATCAGAAAAATGCTAAGTATAAAATTCTCACCCTTGGGGTACCGACTGGTCGCTGTTCATCCACCTTAGTGCTAGTGGCCTCCGCCCTGTTGAGGACGTTTGATCTGTACCTGGCAGCAGACACAGCCGACTTCCTAGAGGCTGAGAGTTTCTCCGTTGCTTTGTCTGCAAAAAAGAACAAGTGTTAAAATCATTTAACAAGTGAAGAAAAGCAAAATGAAATTGCATATTAAACAGACGGCCGACTACCTCTCGGCATCTCAGTACTTAGCCCACAAGCGGCCAAGAACGTCCCTTCCTCAAACCATTTGTACAAAGGGAGATAACATTGAGGGGTGACTTCCTTGTCCCCCTCAGCATTCGTCTTCACGGACACGGTGAACAAACCCGCGTCCATGATCTCCTCCTTTGCTCGTCTAGGAAGAGCTGGCAATGCACTCCTGCCTGCTGGGAGAGGTGGATCCTTGTTCCACCTGTTAAACTTTTGTTTCAGGCGGCTGTCGGCGGTTTTGACTATGTAGAACTTAGTTCTCCAGTCTTTCCACTTGTTTTCCTTGCCAACAGCCATCATGTACCCCTTGCAAGTAGTCAAGGTGTACCAGCTCTCGCCACCCCTAGCAGGCGCCCTGCTAAGATAATGCATGTGGGCGAATGCGTCAAAACTCGCCTCCACCTGCAGCATCTCACAGGCGGCAACGTACCCCAAAATATTGATCCAGGAGTTGGGTACAAGTTGCCAGATACCAAGTTGGTATCCATCCAAGATCCTCTCCACGGCCGGATGGAGAGGGAAGCGCAAGCCAGCCTGGAAGGCCGCCTCATAGCAACCGAATGCTCGGTCTTCATAGCTGGCCATAATCGGCCAAGTGATGGTGTCGTCCTTGTTAGGGACGCACAGAGTATAGCCATGGCCCAGGACACACTGCGCCTAAAAATTGCAAGGCCGTTTGCCATGGTGTTCCGCCTGCTTTGCGGAACATGATGATAGTAAGGGGCTTTCTCCAAGCGTCTGGAAGCACTCGGCTCGGCCTAGGACTCCCCCCTCTCAACTGCCAAGGACTCCCTAGCAGTATCTATTCTGGCCCTTGCCTCCCCAGAAGAAATGGAGGCATTATCTGAAGAAGATGACGAGGCCGACTCGTCATCAGAGCTCTCATCAGAGCTAGGGGACCGCCGACTGGTGCCAGTGGGGTCCTCCCCTAGACTCTCTTCCGATGCCTGTCCAGAAGGCCCGGGTGCATAAGTTTCATCCGCCTTCTCCAGTATTCTATCACTAGGAGTACCACTTGAAGTGGGCGAATGGTAGTAGGTGGGGGTAGGAGGAAGATAAGAAGGGCTATCAGGGTGTTCTGACACCTCACTTCGAGGCAACCTCATTGAGCCGTCTGAATAAAGAGTTGAACCATCCGAAGGGAAGAAAGATCCATCGGAGTTAGGTTTTCTTGTTGTTCTTTTGGTTCTGGCCATAGTGTCCTGCACAGACACGAAAGCGGTCGGATTCGGAGAAGTTCGCAAAGCACAGTCGCTGGCCAAGCAGTTGGCACTGCAAGTTCTAGATTCAGCCGTCCCCGGTGACCGGCTAATCACTATCCTATGCTGTGTCGCATGCGATTGGGACACCATTTTTTCGAAAACAAAGAAAAAATGAAAAGTAAAAGAAGAAAACAGGCGTTACCTTTAGAAGAAGGGTGAGAGACGCTTGGTTGGCTGAAGAACGGTCGGATAGCTGGCCGAGTGTCGGATGCTTGAAAGATGAGAAACACTTAGGGAATTTTGAGATTCTTAAGGTCAAAAAGTCCAAGATTTTCCAAAGATTCGCAAAGGTGTAAAATCTCAGGGGGGTGAAAACTTTATATTTTTAGAAGGGTTAAAAACCCAAAACTTTCCCTCCATAGTAACTTTTTGAAATCCGACTAATCGGATGATGACACCTGTCACAGGCAACATGTGGCAAGAGCGTGTCACCTGTGAGGGGCAAATGATTTGGGTAAAAATACCCTAGGCCAGTTGACCCAATCAGAGTCCGCCACGTGTCACTGGAAGGGGCGCCACCTTGGACCTCCTAGGGAACGAATCGTGGCAGATGGATAAAAGGACATGGGATTGACGGCTTTCAGGCCCAAATCCTGAGGTCTGCAAAAGCTGCGAGAATATTCCCTAGGGCACGAAACCCTAGGGAGTGCACGTTTTTCGAGGAGCCTATAAATAGGAGATGACCTCCTCATTTATGGCTACGCACATACGTACACTTTAACCTTTACACGCCTTACGAGGAATATTCAGTGATTACTAATCATTGTCAGAACTGTCACTCTCAAGAGAACAGTACACCCACGCTCGGAATCCGAGCAGATAACCTTTTCATTCCGCACCTTATTCTTCGGACCTTTACTAACTTAGGCTTCGGAGGCGGATCACCGACCACATGGTGCTCCGTTGTTTTGCAGGTACAGGCATCCAAGTGAGCATCTAGTCTTAGTGTTGTAACTCTCCCAAGGGACTCAAAAAACCTCGAAATAGAGGGAATGGGTGATTGCGGTGGTTGGGAGCTGCGTGGAGGAGCAGGGGATTGTGGTGGCTGTGTTGTGGTTAGATGCGGGCTGTTGTGTTGGTTGTGTGGGGGCAGCGTTGCTGTTGTTAGTGGGGTTGTTTGCTGGTGGTTTTGGCAGTTGGAGGTTGGAGCAGGTTGGTGTTGTTTGGTTTGGTTATTTGTGAGTGTGAGGTGGAAATGGAGGCAGGGGAGATGTGCTTTGGTTTGAGGTGTTGTGGTTGCTGTTGGTGGTGTTTGCGTGGGGAAGCAGGGGAAGGTGAGAGATGGAGGTTAAATTGTGGTGAAGGGTAAGGTGTTTTGTGGTTAAGGATTAGGGGGCAGCAGAATGAGCAGCAAGGGGCAGTAGCTTGCTTGGCTCAAATTTTGTGCCTCGAACCTTGGACCTTGAATTCGAATATGACTTTGAAACCCAGAACACAAAACATGACCTACAACAAAAATACGAGGGGAAAAACAAGAGATAAAAATAAAATAAAATAAGAAAAATAAAGTAAAATAAAATACTAAAACTAAAGAAATAATAAAATTAAATGAAATAAAATAAAATAAAATAAAGCAAACTAGAAACTAAAAGAAAATAAATAAAACGAGAGAAGTGGGAAAATAGTTAACTAAAACTACAAAAATAAACTAAAAACTAATAAAAAATGCAAAAATACTCAAACTAGAGAACGAATAAGGAAAATAAGAAAATAAGAAAAATAAAGTATAAAACTAGGGAAAATAATAGAAACTAAACCGGAAAATAAGCATAAAAATACCCTAAAAGTGACATAAAAGTCACTAATCAGTCTGTAAGGGAAAGAATGGTGATGTTGAATACCCTATTTTTGCAACAATTCTTCACATTCGGCTCCGTATCGACATATAATGTTCCTTTCGATAAAGAGTGCTACATGTTTTGCGGTGAGCTTAGCGTATGATTGTGCTTAAACCCACTTTGTGAAATAGTCGATTGCTACTAATATGTTTTCGTGACCTCCTGTTCTAGGGGGAGTAATTTTTCCAATTATGTCAATTACCCATGTTGAGAATGGCCATGGTGATGTGTAAGTGTAGAGTAAAGATGGAGGAACATGCTGTAAATTTGCATAAATTTTGCACTTAGGGCATCTTTTTACATATTGATGACAATCCCTATTCATGGTAGTCCAATAATACCCTTCTCGATTTATCTTTTGGACTAGCATTTTGCCATAAACATGTGTTCCACATACTCCTTCGTGGACTATTCTCATAGTCCTTTGAGCGTCTTTTTTGCCTACACATAGGAGAGCTCGACCTTTAGGTACCCTTTTGTGCAACTCATCATTTATAAGTACGTATTGGGAAGCCAAAAGTCTTGAAGCTCGTTTTGCTCTTTTGTCAGCATGAGGAGGGTATTCTCCCTTGGTGACATAATTGAGAATGTCCGTATACCATGGTTATTCTTCTTCTTCTTCTTTCTCTTGGATTGTTTCATCATTTCTATAGGTTGGATGTATGCCGGTTTATGCTTTTTCTCTATAGTTAGAGGCATTTGCTCAATTTCCTTAGGAATCCTAACCATTGAGGCTAGTCTTGGCATCGACAAATTCGTTTTCCTCTCTAGGTAGATATGTGTATTCTACCTTTTCTAATTGATCAGTGAGAGTTTCCAGATAGGTTTGGTAAGGGGCTAAGCTTTCGCTCCTTACTTTCCACCGTTTTGAGATTTGACTAATAATTAAGGATGAATCTCCGAATACTCAGAGTTTCTTTACACCCAATGCCAAAGCTGGTATGAGGCCTACCACGCATGCTTCGTACTCCGCAGCGTTGTTGGTTTTGTAAGGGGCTAAGCTTTCGCTCCTTACTTTCGCTCCTTAATGGAGATTGGAATGTGTTCCTCTTTAGGTGATACTAGTAGTACTCCTACACCACATCCCTTTTGGTTTGAGGCTCCGTCGAAGTACAAAGTCCAAGTATCATCTTCCGTGACCATTAAATCTTCGTCTGGAAATTCATTATCGTGTATTGGTGTGGAATCTTCTATTGGGAAATCCGATAAAAAATCTTAGACCACATATCCTTTGATAGCCTTTTGAGGCATGAACCTTACATCAAACTGGGCTAAGTTGACTATCCACCTTGAAATGCGCCCGTTTAGTGTAGATTTCTCGAATAAGTACTTGAGAGGATCCATTCGAGATACTACAAAAACTATATGAACAAGCTTGTAGTGTCTTAACTTGGTTGTGGCCCACACCAAAGCGAGGCACAATTTCTATAGTGGTGTATAGCGTACATCGTATTCGAGCATCTGCTTACTTAAGTAGTAGATAGCATTTTCCTTTCCTTCTATTTCTTGTGCGAGCATAGCTCCCATTGTTTCTTTGGTGACTGTTACGTACAACCTAAGAGGGAATCCTGGAAGTGCTGGAGCTAATACGGGAGGATTGGCGAAATAGGCTTTGATCTTCTCAAAGGCTTTTTGATACTCTTCGTCCCATATGACTGGTACATTTTTCTTGAGTTTCTTGAATATTTGTTCACATATTGTGGTTAGTTTTGATATGAACCTACTTGTATATTGCAACCGGCCAATAAATCCTCGAATTTGTTTCTCGGTTTTGGGTGGTGGCATTGACATGATTGCTTTAATCTTGGTTGGGTCTATCTCTATTCCTCTAGAGCTTATGACGTATCTCAAGATTTTGCCTGAGGTGACTCCGAAGGCACACTTGGATGTATTCAACCTCATATTGTATTTCCTTAGCCTCTCGAAGAATTTCCTTAAGGTACTTGATGTCCTGGGCGTTCTTTGGACTTTACAATCATGTCATCTACATATACTTCTACTTCTTTGTGCATCATGTCATGGAGTAAGGCAGTTGCTGCACGTTGGTAAGTAGCACCCGTGTTTTTTTAACCTGTATGGCATTACCGTGTAACAGTATGTACCCCAAGGTGTTATAAATGTCATTTTTTCCATGTCTTCTTCGGAACTGGGACTACATTCGCGACCCATTCGGGGTATTTGGATACCCTAATAAAACCTGCAGTTATTTTTTTTTGTACTTCTTCTTTTATTTTAAGAGCTACATCGGGTTTCATTCGACGTAACTTTTGTTTTACAGGTTTCATTCCTTTAATTAGTGGTATAGTGTGTTGAGCTATTTCTCTATTAATTCCTGGCATATCTTCATATGACCAAGCGAATACATCAATGAATTCTTTAAGTAGTTTGATTAAATCGGTTCTTTCTTCTTTATATTGCTTGAGTCGGATTTTAACTTCTCTTTTAATGGTTGGATCTTCTGAGATATCAACCGTTTCAGTGTCTTCAATTACTGGTGTTTTATTTTCAAGTGTTTCCATTGCTTTAATGATTGCTTTGTCATTTTCATTGTTAGTTAAGCAATGCTCGTCATCTTGAGTTAAGGAAAAACACGAGGAGTAAGGAGAAGAAGACATGTTATTGAACTCGAAAATCATTACATCAAATAAGGAAATGTCCGTTGGGACTCGATTGCTAACTATCCTAAGAGTAGATGCTAAAGTAGAAGAATTAGAGGGAGGTGCTACAACTAGAGACTTAGAGGACTCGATTGGGGAAGACTCTGACACAGAATCTGGCTCAGACGATTCTTCAAAACTTGGCCCTTGTCCAGTAGTTATTGAGGTCTTCTTTCAGCTAGCAGTAGTCACCGTCACTGTCTTGCGCCATCCGTGCAATAAATCCTCTAATGGAGTGTTAAGCTTCGAAGGATCAAAGCTTTCGCTTTGTAGGACCTTTTGAATGAGTGAAGAGTTGTCCTTTATATATCTTGGCTCATTCTTTTCTCGCCCAAAGAGAAGTCCCATGACATTAAAGTAAAAGCATGGGGGTGCTTTCTCCTTCTAGGTAGGAGTTGGGATCTCATCTAGAAAGCAACAATCCAAAAATATCTCGAATCCGGGTTGCCTTATGCCATTTAAAGGGTTCCGAAAATTCGTAACATGGATAATCTTCTCCTTCTCTTATGAACTGTCCATTTAAAGTGAGAGGGTATTGATCCATTGGGATTACTTGCTTTTGTGTACGAGCATTCCTACGTTTCTTTGATCTTTCCGGGCTAGCTTAAGATCTTTGAGAGTCGGTTCGAAACCAAGTCCGAAATTATCTAATTTAGGGAGGCTAGGTAGTCCCATTTGTTTAGCTATCCCTTTCTTCTTTCCTAGAGTCATTCCAGGGAAGTGCCCTTGTTTTCTTAAGATAGCATTGGTTATCATGTTAGAGTGGAGGTCGTAGCAAAGAGGGGTTCTTTCAGTTTCCTCAATTAAGGAGACCTCTTCATTAAAGCCCCACATATCTTCATCATTCTTGTCATGCTCCACATTGATTATCGGATTTTCTACTGTTTTGATCCTCATGGATGAAGCATCGATTGTGATTGGTATTCCTCCAACTATGGCTTTCACTTGTTCGTGAAGAGATGAAGGGACGACCTTAGGTCATGAAGCTAAGGGCGTCCCAACAATAAGTTGAACGAAGCTTTAATATCCACCACTTGGAATGCAGTGGCATGTTCGATTACTACTGCTGTTACATTCATAGTGATTGTATCTAGCGCTTGACGACGAGAGTTGTCATAAGCTCTTATTCCTTGTGTTGAGGGAGATAAATGGTCATCTCTTATCCCTAACATCCTCGCAGTCTTAAGTGGGCAAACAATAATTGCCTATCCATTATCTACAAGAGTCATAGGGACGTTCATTCTCTTGAAAATTACAGTGAGGTTTAAAGCCTTGTTATGTTTGTCACCTTCCGGTGGTAGATCTTTGTCGAAAAAAGTGATCAAATTTATGGGACTTGGGAGATCACTCGTGAGAAAGTTAGCCAACCCCACAGGAGTGGTGTTCAAATCTATTCCTACTTTAGTTAAAGCATCCATGACTGCAACTCTATGTTCTCGGGATGTAGCTAAAAATCTCCATACGTTCATTTTGACCTTGGTCTTTTTCAATTGCTTGATAACATTGTTGTCTTCTATGATTGGTATGGGAACTTGTTGAACGGTGGGATTAGGTTGTGTACTAATGGGAGGTTGCATCCTACTGAATATATTGTCGAAAGTGGAGTTTTTTCGACATCCTTGAGGTAGATATCCTCATCATCACTGTCCCAAACTACGTTAATGGTAGCCTCTTGTGGGAGTTGGACTAGCTTCTTGTCGTCGATCAATCTTTGGAATAACTCTTTGAATTTGAAACGGTTTTCTATAGTATGTCCTCCCGATTAATGATAAGGACAGTAATATCTATCTGTCCTCTTTAATGATTCAAATGGTCTAGGTTCGAGAGGTAGATTTTACCGTTCTCGGAGAGCATTTTAAACATATTTGCATATGAAGTCCTAATTGGAGTGTATGGCCTATTATTCCTTTTGGGTGTGTCGATTACTTGGAGTGAAAATAATTTGTTCTCCTTAGGTGGAAATCTATTTCTGAGTAATGCGTTTCGTTCTTGCTCTTTTACAACCTCCATGGCCTCACGTAATAATTCTCTTGCTTCCAAGACAACCTGAATAAGGATACACACTTCTTGCTTAGTCGAAGGTTCTTGTCCACAAGGAAAATGATCCTTGGCATTTTTCGAAGACTTCCTCCTCTTCTTTGATGGTTTTAATAGGTTTAATGAGATTTGAGGGGTCAACTTGATTTTCCTCATCGAAAATGGCCAAGGAATCCGACAGTGGTGCAGTGTTGATGCTTGGCTTCTTGCTTGCAGGGGGCAACGAAAGTTTGTTGTTATCAATTAGATCTTGGATAGCCTCTTTTAGCTTCCAATAATTTTCTGTGAGATGGCCCCTACCTTGATGATACTTGCAATGTGCGTCGGGGTTCCAACTAGCTGTTCTCCTTTCGACAGGGGGGTCCCCCAACGGTCCAATGAGAGTTATGAGACCTTTTGCATGAAGGTGATCGAATGCGGTGTCATAACTCATACCAATAGGAGTAAAGTTCCTCCTAAATGGTTTCTTTTGTCCTTGATTATTCATAGCGAGGACTTCATTTAAGTTAAAGGTGCTAACATTATTTGAGTGGGTGGTTTCGAAAGAAGAAAGATTGTCATTCTTCTTGCCTTTCCAGCCACTATTAGAGTTACTATTGTTAGCAGCTTTTTGTTTAGCTAGGTCCTCTTCAATATTGATACCATTGTCATAGACGGCCTTGAAAGTGTGTAAGTCGTTTTGGTATTTGAGATGCTTAGAATATTTTTCTTGGAGGTTCTTGATGAACATCCTCACAGATTCCTTCTCACTAGGAACCTCAACCATCTTTGCAGAAGTTTCCCTCCATTTATTAAAGAAGGAAGTAAAGCCTTCATTCTCTTTCTGTTTAAGTATTTTAAGTTCCCTATGATCAGTTTCAATTTGAACATTGCATTTATATCTATCAATGAAAGCGTTTACAATTGACTGCCAACTAGAGGTTTTCTCTTTATCAAGAGAAAAGTACCATTGCTGACAAATGGTTTCTAAAGATAGAGAAAACACAGAATGAAAAGCTTTCTTATCTATTCCCTTAATATTCATTACAGTTTCAAATGCTCTTAAATGAAAATAGGGGTTATCCATTGGCTTGAATTTCGGGATGTTGTTGCCATTGAACTTCTGCGGAAGAAGATCCTTGTCCATCGAGACCCCTTGTGAGCTAATGCCTTGGAATCTATAGTCATTGGATAATTTACTCAAACTTTCCTGGATGAGCTCCATCTATTTGCTATTTTTTTGCGGGGTAATTAATTTGAAGAGTCAAATTCTTCAACATTTTAGCCATGTTAGCCAAATGTCCCTTAACTTCGTTGAGTTCTTCTTGACTTGCCATTATCTTCTTAGCTTTCCTTTTCCGACCGATTGGCTTATCAAAAAGTGAAACTTAGACAAAAGTGTTGTCTTAATTAAACGCCCTTCTTTCCTTGACCACGCGCTGTAAATTAAACCATATTTGTTTGAATGACTTGACTCAAGTTGACTTTGATTTTATGGTTTAAAAGCAAAAAACCAAAAATAGGGCGCATTTTTTTGGGAATGGGTTCAAACAAGTGGTTTAATTGGAGGATTAATATTGGACATACCCCCCTAAAAACAAAATGACGGAAAACACGCATTCAAGACTCTCTAGACATGGTCAAAGTGTGACATACATGTTATGTGTGTGCTTTATAGGTGAGTGCAAGTGACATGCTTTGACTATTGTGTATGACCATGGGACTAAGTGCTAAAACTCAATAAAGGACTAAATATGGCTAAAGCCATTAATAAATTGGTTATACTGATTAGCAGATTGTTTAATTAGATTCATCGTGATGACTCGAGTAAGAATCTAGACTGTCGCCGGAACAGCGGAACTGTCGCCACAATCTGGAGCCTGTCCCCAAACGACAAGGTTATCGCAAGGCAACAAGGAATAGACTGCGGCGCCACAGCCCAAATCTCTACGCCATTGCTGGAACATTAATCTGGGACTGTTTCCAGTACTTTTACTCTAAGGGGACATGCCTAAAGTCGTACTAAGTCAGATTGATTAATTTATTAGTCTTTAATTAGTCAAATTAATTAATTAGACAAAGCCCTTTTTAGTCATTAATTAGTTTATTTATACTTAAACACAAGTCAAAAAAACGGTTAGCACATATAGAGTATGCACAAGCAAAGATGCACAAGTAGTTCAAGTAGTCACAACATGATGCAATGAGTTTGCAACCTAACCATGGCTCTAGTTCTCTAAAGTTCAAGGATATGGGTTAGTTAAAGAGGGTCCATGGTTATGAGTCCAAATGCATCGCGCGGAAGCCTTACCATTGAAGGGTTGGCGAGTATGGATGGGACCCCCCAAATTAAACTTGCTTCCACGGTTTTGTGGATTCACAAACTCGGATGTACCCGTCGTTGCCAGGAGCGTTCGATTAGGTAGATGGAGCGTGAACCCCCAGAGGGTCATGGCCATATGTAGAACACATATGGGTTTCAGAAAAGAGGGGAGAAAAACTCATTCATGAAGTAGAATCGAGCTAACAGTGCTAGAAATGGTCAAAACAAGAAGGCGGAGTTCTGGCTCGGTATTGGAAGAACAAGGCGCTAGACAACAGGGACTATCGCCGCAAAAGAACCCCTGTCGCCAAACAACAGAATTGTCGCCAGGCGACGGAAGCTGTTTACAGGCGACATGCACTGTTTTCTAGGCGCTAGTTCCTACATGCCTCAGCAGGTATCTAAGTTCTTAGAATTTTCCATATTTCGCAGTATTATTTCGATTCAAGTTATGAAAGATATTTCTCAAATTTCCTATGTGTAAAAATCCTATGTTTTTGACTCATTTCGGATGGTCTATCTAATGAGGACCTTTTTTATGCATATGACAATAATGTTAATCAAAATTACGCACATGAAATACTTAGAACTTTTCGAGTCTCATCTGCTCATTTTAAATCATTGCCAAAATAAATTTTAGGAGTTAAAATAGAAATTCTCCCCAGTGGAGTTGCCAAAAACTGTAGGGAATATTTCAAGCATTAATCCCAAGCTTGAACCCCATTGTGATCATACACTTAAGCATGGTGGCGTGCAAAGGGAAAGAAAAGAGAGCAAAAGAGTCGCCAACAAGTTTTAGGAACTTGTAAACCGTTCACGAGGTGAAGGTTACACCCCTTAACGATCCATGAGATCGTCAACTCCAAAAGGTCAAGAACCAAATAGGGTTCGGGGATGAGGGTACGAATCCAATCTACAAAAGAGAGAACCCACCCTATAAAATAGGCCTCTACTTTATTCTACTCGTATTCATGTGTGCTTTATGACTAACATGCAATCATTATATTAACCCCAAACCTGTTTAATCTATGTTGGTTGAATATTAATACACAAATAAATCTATTATTGGCGATCACTTGAATTAAAATCATATTAGCCTAAACCAAATTATTAATTATCTTATTAAGCGTGATTTAATGTACAAATTCCCTTTAAGCATGCATAAAAGGAGTGATCAAGCAATAACAATAAACATAGATCAAGCAACATAATAATAATCATAATCATAATAATCATAATAACCATAATCATATCAACGCTAAAGCATAATAATAATAGCAACATCCTAGGTATGATACTAACAAGATTAATAACAAACCCTAGCATGTCACTAAACAATAAAGATCAAAGCTTTAGCCCTAACATGGTACTAACATGATATTAGAAAGCATAAAAGGCACCCTAAACATGATACTAGAAAGCATGAAATAATATCCTAACATGATACTAGGAATTAAACGAATCTAAGCATGTTTTCTACATCGAAATAAATAGGGAGCAAGCTAATTACTTACTTTGAAGCCTCGTACCTCTTTCTAATAAAAAAAATACACGCATTAGTAAACTTCAAGCAAATAATAAAATCAAAGAATTAATTAAATAATTGAAAGAAATAGTTAAAAAGTTTAGACTGGGTTTGGGACCAAACCCTCAGAAAAGTATAAACCTTTCACGTCTAGGGCGAAGGCTACTTCGAACTTGGCTAGGTGTGTCTAAATCTTGTGAGTGCGAAATTGTGTTTGTGAAAAACTAGAGAGATGAGAGCTTAGAAAGAGTTGGAGAAAATTAATGATTATTGATGATTTTGAATGAATAAAAACGGAGGTTTAGGACCCTATTTATAATAAAAATAGTCCGAAAATAGGTAGAATTTGATAAGGAATAAAACTCCACGATGTCACCGCAAAACTACTTTGTCGTGTAGCGACAGGCCTGTCGTTTGGCGACAGCTTGGACTCCTACGTGCTTTCTACGCGTAGTCCACTTGATAATCAAATTTGACTTATGGAGTCCGTACAAAAGCTGAAATCGTATTTTTCATAACATAATATTTTATTCTAAGTAAAATTCATAAAAACACCATTATCAATCCTAATTCCATTAGGATTTAAGAGAACCTTCTACAGAGTTCTAGAAGACTATTATCAATCCTAATAGCTTTAGGAATGATAATGGACATTAGGCCCTCTTCTAGATCATTGGGCCGCATGTAAGGATTAAACTGGGCCAGTTTAGTATTTTGGCCATAACTTCCTCAATATTCATCGGAATTGGGCTTATAATATATCTTTGGAAAGCTCTTTGTGAGCCCCTTCTAACTACACTATTATTGGACCCTTATCATGCACCAAACTAAACTGGATCGGCTATTTTCATAAATAGAGCGGGTTTTTAAAAACAGAAAGAAGAAATTTTAATAAAAACTAACCACAACACTTGACTTTTCACACTTTCACTTCATTCGATTATGGTTCGACGCGAAAGGTATTCATCACTGGGTTTGGTTTTGGGGAGACACAAATGGGTGTCTACACTAAGCTAATGAAGTTAAAGTCTATAACGAAAATACCTGATACAAAAGCAACGGTTCGGTTCTTCTTCTTGCCCGTGCGTTTGAACGGCTTGCCCTGTTTTATCATGAGCATATCATGCTTTCCCTCATCCTTGATCGTTTTCTTGGCTTGCTTCAACATGACATGAAGCTCGATGAGGGTTTCCTCCATGCTATGCATGTTGTAGTTCATCTTGAACTGATCATAGCCTTTGTGAAAGGAATGGAGAATGATGTCAATGGCCATCTCAGTTGAATACCCCGCATCTAGCCTTTCCATGTTCTTAAACAATCTGATCATTTTGAGTACATGTGGGCTGATTGGCTCTCCTTTCTTGAGCTTAGTCTCAAGGTTCTGCTTGTGGGTTTCAAACCTTTCAGTTCGAGCCTGGTCTTGAAACATATTCTGAAGCTAGATATGATCTCATTGGCCAATTCCTTCTCGAAGAAGGTTCTGAAGGTTGGTAGACATAGTGGATAGCATTATGCACTTGACATCCCGATTGG
The DNA here is from genome assembly GCF_948465745.1 of Chenopodium album. Lineage (NCBI taxonomy): Eukaryota > Viridiplantae > Streptophyta > Magnoliopsida > Caryophyllales > Amaranthaceae > Chenopodium > Chenopodium album. Next base: position 23,897,733 of record NC_137853.1, on the reverse strand, counting down.
CCACTTGCCATCAGTTAAGGGCGGCCTGAGTCACTTCCTCATTGGGAGCCTCAGGCATTTTCTTATCAAGGACAAACTCTTTCTGTTCTAGCATAAGAACGATGTGCAAATTTCTTTGACAATCAAGAAAATTTGACCCACTCAACTTCTCCTTGGCGAGAATTGAGCGTAATGAAAACTGGTTGTTTAAGTTGTTTGAAGACATGATTCTACAATTGAAAGAATTTGAAAGGAAAAACCATTCATAATACTTAAATAAGATTTAATTAAATTCATGTATATTTCAAACTTACTTAGCGTCTTATTTACACATAAAATTATCCCTATTTTGTGATAATAAGGCGATTCCGAGATCCAAGGGATCAACGAGTAATTAGGCATGCTTTGGCTTGTCTTAACACTTGTTACCCCAAGGCAAGCATTGCCTTGCTAATGGCTCCAAGCCATTCTTGGTTAGGTAATCGTCGCATCTAATGCGTCTTTGACGATATATCTCTTTTGCCACGATATGTGAGGACTCCTCACTCATACCGATGAGTTCAACCAAAACCAACATGCGCACCCGGTGTGCCTTACATTCCTTGGAGTAGTGATGGTGCCTCTCTTTGGCGTCGCCCACCATCACCCTTGTTATGTTGGTAAGTGTTGTTTTGGAAAGGCAAGTTTTACTCAATATTATTAGGGACATAGGATTTATATGTTGGTTGATTTAAGTGAACTTAATTAATCGTCACATACTTACAACATAATGAAAGCATGAACATGCATCTAACATATCAATCATATATAAGCATAAGCATAAATATATAAAGCATTAGCATTTGATGCATATTGGCAACTAGCATGACCCCTTGAAATATTCAAGTCTTCAAAAGGTCTTCCTTTTGCAACTTTATGGCTTCGTGTTCCAAGAACCTCCGTCTTCAAAACTTGACCAAAATTATGCAACTAATAGTATCTATGATTGGGACTAATCTAAATATCAAGGTACAAAAATACTCAACGGTACGTAGACCTTATTTAGATTTATAAAAATACATCACAGCACGTAGTCCGTATTTTCTATCCTAATCGAGCCCCACTAGTTGCCATTTCATAAAACCAATGAGAAAATATACATTCCATTCATCCATTCACTATTTGTGAATGGCCCATGCATTTTACAAGGATAAACAAGTAATAATTCATAAAACACGCGAGAACTAGTAACTAATCTAGGTGGTTAATCCGATTAACATGCCTAACTAAAACCAGTCAAAGTTTTTTAACCAATTATATAATTTAGCGCAATTGATAATTGAAGCTCCCACTAAATTCCGCATCCATCTTAATTAATCTAATTAATTAAGCCGGTGTAGACACCTAAAAATGTCTCCCCAAAACCAAACCCGATGAAGAACAAGCTTTCATCGCCATTATTGGTTGGGTTGAGTATTGAATCTTTTGAGTGCTTAAATCCGTGTTCTATCCAATACATTTCATAAAATAATCCAATTCCTAGCTCGTTTCCTCAAACCATAACATATTTTCCACTTTACGTATCCACGTCACAAAACCGAGATAAACTGATTTTGTGGCCCTATAATTTTGATCCAATAATTATTTGGTTGGATAGACCTTTAAATAAGCTTTCCAAAAATATATCATAAGCCAAATTCCGATTTAAAATGAAGAAGATATGAACCAAACACTAAACTTGGCCGAAAACCGACACCCTTCTACTAAAACAGTCATATCTTAAATTTACAAATGATTTTGACCTGATTCTAGTTGGGTTGGAAATTATACTTGATAAGCTTTCCAATAATATATTATATGCCTTATTCTGAGTTACGGATCAAAAGCTATCGCAATTTTAAAAACGTGTTAAAAACTGAAATTACCGCACATTAAGCAAATTTGCCGTGTCACGGCGCCTGCTGACGTGGCACGAGGGCCTGGTACCGTGACACAGGTTTTTTCATCGTGTCACGGTGCTTTCCCATGTTTTTTTTTTGCGTTTCTTTCCCCACGCGCCTGAGAATCTGGACACAAAACTTCCCCGCGTCACGGGAAACTATGCCGCGACACGGGGAAAATTGTCGTGTCATGGTATGATCTCCCGTGTCACGGGAAACTATGCCGCGACACGGGGAGTATTTCCGTGTCACAATATGGTCTCCCGTCTCACGGTGCCCATCCTGTGATACGGGACAGCTCCGTGTCTTCTCCGCGTAAGCCCTTCACGCGTTTTAACCCTGTAGGTTAAATATTTCCCGCGTCACACAATATTCTCCCGTGTCATGGGATTTCCTGCCGTGTCGCGGTAGCTTTTTTAGGGTTTTTATCCTTTTTTAGTATGTTCCCCCTACTCATTTTCCATATAAATACCCTTCTCCTTTCTACAGTTCGAGGCACCAAATATTTCTCTATTCCTCTCTTTTACACCAAAAAAATCGTTCTCTTCTCTCTCTCATATTCTAAGCCTAAAACCTATTTTCTAGTTACATCATCTCTTCCCTTAAGCAATCCAAAGAGTCCATACTTTACCCGAGGTTCTGTCCTTAAACCAAGGCGTGAAAGGTACAAATAACTGAGGGTTTGGACCAAATCAACTCTACTTTATATTTAATTTAATTTCAGTTTTATTAATATATTTATTGAAATTACTAACATTTTATTCATGATTTTGCAATTAAAAGGAATGCGCAGAATGTGAGTAATTAATTAATTTAATTACTTATTTTATTTTTATATTGCTAGTATCATGATTAGGGTTATTATTTTATTTGACTAACGCTATTATTGTTAAATTGCTTTCAATATTAATAGTTATTCTATTATTATTTATGATCACCATATTGCATGTTAAAGGAATATATAATTTAAAATCACGCCTAATAAGATAATTTGGACTACTGATTTAGGTTCCTTTTTAATCTTGTTTTTTAATCAAGTGATCACTAAAATTTTAGAGTTATGTATTGCATTAATATTCAGCCAATTTAGTATAATAATAGTTTGGAGCAAATTTAATATTTTTTTTGTATGCCTTTGAGATCATTGGAATACTTTTCACTATAGGGATCGAGTAGAGGCCAATACGGGCGAATGTGACTCCATGACTCACTTTGTACCATCATTCCCGACCCTCCTATCGTGGTTCCGAACCATATGGAGTTAGTAATATCATGGATTATCAATGGGGTGTAACCTTCACAGGTCAATCGTTGTTGCCTATCGTTGTCCCTTATTCGTGGTTGCCTTAAATGATCCGTGAACGGTTTACAAGTTCCTTAAAAACTTGTTGGCGGCTCCCTACTTTCCTTATCCCTAATCGTTGTCCCTTATCGTAATGTCAATTCCCACTTACTATGAGTGCCAAGCATATTCACCACATGCTTTAACGTAAGCGCACTTTGAACGATGCTTATAGCCGGTAAAACCCAAAATTTGCCAAAATTATATTTTGCAAATGCCGCTCAAAGCCGAGGCCTAGACTCCAAAATTTTAATCAAATAATCGAAAATAATTAAAACGAGAAAATCTGCAAAATAGCATTGCCTTACAACCTGGGGTTAAAGTGTCAAGTGTTGGGTTGTGCGCATCATGCCGCAAGCGCGTAGCACACCCACACGCACTCCCCACAACACCAAGCTCACACATACACTGCTCATGCTCGCACCAGCCACGGCCAACCTAGCATAACAACACGCACATCGCGCACAACACAATGATGCTGCTGCGCCGTGCTGCTGCTTGTTGCTGGTTAGCGCGGCATGCTGCTGGTAGCGAGCAGCAGCCACTAACCTCTCTCGCACACATCGCACGCATAGGCTGCCGCACAAGCTTGCTGCCCCATACACACACCTCGCACGCACACAACATTCGTGGCGGCCAGGAGCCTCAACAGCCTCATGTGGGCTGCGTAAGCAGCCCAGCTGGCTGAGAGCTTGCTTGGGGCTCTTAGGCCTCGATTTGTGTGCTCAAGCTTCGGGAAAATTCCTGATTTTTTTTGTGACATTTTAACCAATTATAAATTATTATTAGAATCAATTTATTGAGGAAAAATGAAAATAATAACAAGTCCAACCTTAATAAATTCATCCAAGTGCATAAAACCAAAATTATTTCCAAGAACCATTCTTTAATAAAATTAGTTTAACTTGGTGCAACAAAATTAAAAGGACAATTACTCACTATTAATCTAACTAATTTAAATTAATCTTGAGATTTTTACAAAATAAGAAAGGGTTGGAAATATGAATTCAATGTTCAAATAAAGATTCAAACTTTTACACTTTTGAATCCTTGAAAAATCATCTTCCAACATGAAGATTTAATGAGTTTTCTATCACAAGATTGAAACATTATGATTTCAATCAACTTAATAATGATTAAATCAACAAAGTCTTTTAACTCAAAGTTTCAATCACTTAACATAATTAAAGATTTTATCTTTAGTACTAAGAAGCCTCAAAAATTAAAGATTTCACACTTAGTGCAATCAATTTGCAAATATGTGAAAACTAATCAATCTTCAAGCACTAATCACTACCAAGTAATTATGCCTTAAGGAGATTAAAAATGCAGAAACATAAAGGAAACAACCAACTACATAATCACCGAAATTATGCCATAAAGATTCAAGGTATGAAAGACTTAAATTTTTTTCGTAAAAACGAAAAATCCCACAAAAAAGGCATTTCTGGTCCGATTTTGGCTAAAATCACAGTCCAAAGAGGGGTGAATACGTTTCTTGAACACCTTTTCCACCCAAAATTCAGTATTTTTGGGTGAAAGGTTCTGGGCCAAAAATCGCATTTAAAATAGGAGTAGGTGAGGACCATTTGGACAGGGGGGGGGGACCAAACTTGCTCCCCACTCCCTCTTCCAAAACCGCTAAACACAACACCCAACTCCCAATTGTTTCGCGCCATGTGGCAGTCCCACTTGGGCACCGAGGCACCCCTTGTTGGCTGCCAGAGCTGCTGCTTGTGTCTCGCCCCAACAAGCCTCGAACGAAATAGTGCGGGCTGCTAGCTTCCTCGGCTAGCACGCCCTTGCACTTGCATGCGGGCTGTTGCTGCCGAGGGCTGCTACTAGCATGCCACGCACCATGTGCGGGCTACTAGCATGGCTCGCACATTGGTGCGGGCTGCTAGCATGGCCATGCCCCTAGCACTCGGTATTCCGATGCTAGGGGTATTTTGGTCATTGTTGATTTATTAGTATTTTCTCGTCTCGTCTTTTACCATTTTCGACTCGACTTCCGACGCTAGGTTTCGACGCTCCAAGATTAAATTAGTTCGTCGCTTCGGCTTGTTAGTTGCTTGGGTGTGACACAAAGGGTTCAGTAAAGATTAATATGTAATATTAATTATACATTAATATTACTGATTGGAAGCGGGCTCCACCCTGGCATTCTGATCACTTGACCTCACTAAATAATTAGCTTTCTAATAATTCCGAAACCCTTATCGGAATAATACACTTGTTCGAAGGACACCATTCCTTTTAGAACAGAGACCCTATATATATGTGTAAAACCGTCTGGTGGCGTGAACAAATCTTTGAGTCGCGTTGGGTGCCACGCGCATCTCAATGAATTGCATGCGCCAAGCGCGTGCAACTCACTGAGCTGTGCTCAGAGTGGTTTGCCTTATACGCAAATCCATATTTAAAACTTCCAAAACTTTTGATTGAAAAGTCGGATTAAGGCATTTGAGATATCATTGAAATTCTATGAATTTCTTATTTTTAATTGCTTTGGAATTAGGTTAAAATCTATTATGGATCAACAGATATGGCCGTTGGAGTGCAAGGGTGTCGATTATAGGGCCCGGTTTAGTGTTTTGATCATAACTTCTTCGTTGTAACTTGGAATTGGGCTTATAATATACCGTTGGAAAGATCTTTAAAAGATTTATCCATATATATGATATTTTCATGGAAATTTAATGGTTTTTTATCAGTTTGGCTTGGTTTGCATCAATGTAGGTTCCATTGGATCCAATCATTGCATTTAACGCATTTGGGTCCGTTATTAATCAAGTTTAAACATGTATGAGCATGTTTTAGGCCTAACTAATAATTGGACAAGGCTCTAAGATAACTTGGTCTCAAATATGGGTTTTAACTTACTTCATAATACGTTTCGTAGTCCATAAACACTTTAACTTTGATCTAGCATGAAGAATAATGAAAGGATCAACTCTAATTCAAGATCCCCCAAATAGTCAGGAATCTAAATCCTATACACCGTAACAAGTGTAAAGTCCTAGGATTTTAAAGGGGATTGGGCATAGAGGAGAAGGACCCCTTATGACGAGCACACCCTCCTCATACAAAGGTGGTGGAGCGTGGGACTTATACCGAACTCTAGCACAAGCATGACAATTTCTTTAACCTAGCTAGTCTTCATAGCCTGGATTAAGGGATGGAAACGTATTATTTATTATTTTCACCAAATGAATCATGTTTTATGCTATATATTTGTATTACTAAATTTCTCAATGTATTCTTGAGTTTTGATGGGTCTAAAACTATTAGAAAAACATATAAAACCATAATAGTTTTAATCTGACTTATAATATATAAGTGGCCTTGTTCTACTAATGTATCCTATTGAAGTCTTTTTTTTTTTTAATTAATTGAAACTCATATGGTTCAATCACATTATCGAGGCGTCCCAATTAATCTCTTTTATAACAAAACGTTTAACATCAAGATTTTGACAAACATTCATCAATCTATTGATTTTTATGAATCATAACATTGATTAAACTAATTTTAAATATATAGTTCTTAACTTAAATAAACTTACATATCACATAGTTCTTAACTTAATTAGAAAAAATAACAAAATTAAACTTACATATCACATAGTTCTTAACTTAATTAGAAAAAACAACAAAATTAAACTTACATATCACACAGTTCATAACTTAATTAGAAAAAACAACATTAAAGGCAAATATTCCTTCATCAAACTTCTCTAGTTAATATGCTTCATATATGCGAGCCTCAGTCGAGTATATCATCATTGTTGTCAACGTTTTCGACATCTGCATGATTTTCTAATGCCTCATCTTAAGGACATTCTCTCAGCAAACGTAATAACTAAACACACATAAAGATAAGTTGATAAGTGCATTGTCAGTCAACAATAATACAAATAAGTTAAATTTTTTAAAGGATGTCGAAAATAACCTCAACATAAGGTTCAAGGTGCATCTTGAGAGCCTCATGCCCCTCCTTAATTCTCACAAATGCAGCATGTAACCTAACAAAAAAAATGTTTGGTTAAGAATTATAATCTTATTCATTGTTTTGATAAATTTAAAAGTAAGGTTAAATTAGACTATAACCTATCGTATCTTTTTTCCCTGTAAAAGTCGAACATCTCTTCGATTACCGCGTTAAACTTTGCCATTCCCATACTGCATATAAGAAAATATTTGTCTAATATCAACTACAAACAATAGAATCATAACTTTCTTAAGTCTCTAAATAATAACTACACGTGCATAAGCTTCATCATTTATAATAAGTTTGTCTCTACATGATTTAGAAACTCACCAATTATTTTATAAATTTGTAACATTTTAAAATGTAATGGAACCAAATATTTAGGAAATGGGATAAATAAAAGTTAAAGGCACATAATAAGAATACACAAGTTTGTAAATATAATTAGGAAGTTGCCACTTACATAGCACTGCCTCCTTTCAGTTTTAGAATCAACCGTTTCACATTTACAAGATCTAATGGTTTGGAGTTTCTGTAAAAAAAAAAAAAAATAATAATAATTTTACATTAAAAATTGAAAATTATACCCATTAAATTGAAAATGCAATAACTAATACATATAAAAGGGTGGAGTACAAGAAATAATATGAGTGGGAGATATTTGCAAAATTACAAGAAAGCATAAATAAGAAAAGGTTTATAATTACAAGAGTTGTTCCAAATCATTCATGTAGGCTGCTGACGAAGGAAAATATGCGGTAATGATATTCTCGACAAAATTAGGTTGAGTCTCTTCTAGCGACTCCACTTGTAAAAAGAATTCATCAACAATCCCCTGCTTGTTAGAATTGGATAATTAATATCTTATGGTAAAGCACATAGAGTTGTATAAAATCTAAGCGAGTCTAATTTTGTTTGTAAACCAATAAATTAAATTTATTTCAAATTCATTTTTCATTGTATGGTTTGTTAGATTGAGAATAACTTGAAAATTAATAAGTGGTATTGTTAGTTGACTAAGAAGTGGGAAAAGTGGAATGGCCTTTAAGGAAGGCTTAACCCCGATTAAATAAATTACATTGTTACAATTTATAAGAATAATAAATACTTTGAATTGTCCGCCAAAAACAAGTTTATACATTACAATACTTATGGAAAATATATTTAATGCTCTCTTTTCCTCTTTCACAATTTTTTCCTTTTCCCTCCTATCCCCGTCCCTCTAAACATTATAGTTCTAGTGTTTTATCTTTATCTCCCAATTTTATTTAAATATTTTTTTTTTCATATACTAGTGTGTCGAAATATTCACCTTTCATCTATCGTTAACAATTAAATTTTAAAAACTATTAATTTAAGAAAATAATTTATCACATAAGCGAAAAACAAATCTATCCTTTTTATTTCTTTTTTTTTTTAATTTTTTATTCTTACAACAGCATTGTTTATTCTTAAAGGATAATTTATTTACCAGAATTTCTTTAGTTAAGGACTAAGACACTTATTTCAATGGTCATTAAGGTCTTTCAATTGTATTATCTATATATACATGCACCCATTGTTGCAAGTTATAATTTTTTTTAATGCAAATGTAATGCATTAGTATCTTTAATATGATTTTCAATTAATTAAATCATTTATGTATAATTATTATTTATCCCAAATAAACAAAGCAACTTATTAAAATTTAAATTATAGGCATAAATTTTTATCATAGCCGTTGCCAATTATTCTTGATCTTTATGATTCACTTAATTTCATAATGTGGGTACACAAACAAATTATATAACAATTTATAATATAGAAATTCAAAAATCAAATGAACAAAAAGTTAAAGAACTTAACCTCGCCAATAAAAAATTGTCTCTTCTCAACTAGTTGTTGGCGTAATAGATCTTTATTCATCTTGAATTAAATCTCACAATTACGGCAGCAAAATGTTCAAAGACAAAACAACTGATCTTCGAATGTAAAAGAGCACACACATAAGGGGTTATATAGTTGTATCAAGATATCAGAGCTGCAAATATGTACAAATCTCATTTATATGGTAAATCAGTTTAGATTTTGTTTGTCAAACCATTTTAACAAATGTTTTCATTTTAGATTCTGTACATTATATATGTTGAATATCTAATGTGATTGATATCAATTAATTAGAATCATTAAAGCAAATCCAAACTTCCAACTAATTTATCAGCACAAAATTCATGTTTTCATGTTACCACTTTCACTCAGTAAACACTACAATTATTGTCGGTTAATAAATTAGTGATCGGGGGTTAGATAGTGTCGTTGGTCTACTAACCCTAATCAAATTAGAAATTTATAAAACCTAAACTACCCTAATACGAGTATAGGGGTAAGTAAAGGGTCGAACCCAAAAGGATTAAGTGTATCAATCTATGCTAATTAGACTACTAGGAAAGCTTGTGAGGTAGAGAGAGGTTAAAATAAACACAACTAGGAACAAACAACTAAAACTAGGGAAAGTGGAATCCAATTACATCAATGTATTCAACAACATCATACAATTAAATTAAAATGACCTCGATTAGGAACAATCAACACATTTAACTCACTCTCGCGCAATTAAGCATGTTAATTATCCTACTAAACTAATTCACTCTCGTGCAACTAGCCTAACAAAGGTATGGAAGAATTTAGACCCTCAACCAACTCACTCTCGCACAATTGATTGAAAGCACAATTAAGAACATAGAATCAATTAGCTAAAAAGATTCTAATCTATAAAAGCATCATCCAACACAATAATCAAGAAACAATTTCATACTAACCACAATCAATCATTAAATTAATTAACATAACCTTCATCCATTTCCCTAGAACAAAACCTAAGCTAACATGGTGAACAAAAACATGAAAAACAAGGTAAAATAATAATAAAAGCAAGAATCAAATAACTAAACTAATTAATCTACTCAAAACAACAAATAAATAAGCAAAAACAATAATAAATGAAAACAATAATGAGAGTAAAAATCCACAAATTTGCTTCTTAAAAATCCCAAAAACTCCATGAAAAATCCAAACTTTCTCTCTCTAAACTACTCCTAAACTAGAGAGAGAAAATCCGAATCTAACCCTCAGAGAGAGAAAATAAAAGAGGCTAAACTACTATAATCTAATCTAGGGTAAAATAAAATGTTAATTGAAAGTTTTTTTTTTTTTGAAAATGACCCCAAAGGGGGTATTTATATACAAGCTAAAAAGATAAAGAATATAAAAGAAAACAAATAAAGAAAAATAAAATAACAAATAAAAGAAATAAAAAGAGAAAAGAAATAAAATGAAATCCCTACCTTATATTTATGTCACTCCTAGGGAGTAGTTTAGAGTCCTTTTATGCTTTCTTTCTCGTGTTTTTCCCTTTTATCTCTTGTTTTCTTGCTAGTAAGGTTTGTAGTCCATTTTTGTGTTTTCTTGCATTTTAGGGGTATTTTCGTCTTTTCCACTTTACTCGCTTTTCCCTCTTTTATTGTAGGTGTTGTTCGAGGCTCGGGATCTTGTTTGGAAGGATCACTAAGTGTTTCGGATGCTTGAGAAGCGGCCTCGTGTCGTTTGGTTGGCTAGAGTTCAAGGCAAGGAGCAAGCTTCCACTCATGGCTAGCGCTCTCGTGCATCACCATCATCACCTGCTATAGTCTTGAGAGCGCAAGAGTGAAGGATTTTGGGCTGCCATGTTCATCACCATCGTACGAGCATGATGCATGAGAGCGCACTCGAGAGCACAAGCAGCCGTGCCCCCTTGGCTCGAGGGAGTGCTTGCAACAGCACTAGAGGGGTGCGTGCGTGCACACCCTCCTGTGCGTGCGTGCAGACCCCTCTGTGCGCGCGCACGGGACCTGCTGCGCGCACGCACCACTTCCTCCGTCCCTCTTCGTTTTATTTGTTATTTAAACCCCTTTTCTTTCCCTTTTAAGGGGGGTGACGTTTTTCTTTGTACTAGAATTATTTTTCCCTAATTGTAGAGAGAGAAACACTCTTAGTTTACCTTGGGTAGAGAGAGAAAGTGTGGATTTCTCCATTGATGAGCTTGGATTTTGAAGAAGGAATTTGATCAACCTTTGTAGATCTTCAACTTCAATTAATGAGCAATTTCTTACTCTTTCTCTTTACCTTTGCATTTTTGTTTTGCTTGGTTATTTTGATTTCTTTTTCTTTGCTTATTAATCATGTTGATGCTTATTGATTTGATGATTGATAATGTTTTCAATATGATTTGTGAGTAGTCTTCTTGCCAAGGGTGTGGGGATGGTGTAGTTACTATTTGTTCATGCTTGTGATGTTAAGGTTAAGTTGTGTGTGATTAAACCTTTGTATGCTTGATATTCTTTGATCTTCTTGCAAGTGCACATTGTTGGTTGATTAAAGGTGAATCTTTGCTAACATGAAACGGAAGTTGACTTAGTTTAGGTTCATTACTATCGATTGTGCTTGATTGCACCTCATAGTATATGGTTCTAGTGTGGAAACATAGAGGCTATGTTAGGAGAAACCGATTAACTCCGGAAGGAGATTGGATTGGATTTGGTTTCGATATTCATGTATGCTTAGTTCACTCTCAATTTGCTTTCATGTTATTGCATACTCAAATAGCATCTACAACTACCCACTCCCCTTGGTGTTTAGTCATATTAATCTTTAATCCTTTCCACTCTTAGTTTAATTTCTTAGTTATTCTTACCTCTTATCCCAAGATAGCTTAAGTTTTAAGTAGTGAATGTGGTGTTTATGCATGTCTCCTTGTGGTTCGACCCCTATGCTTGCCTTATACTTGTATTAGGTTTGTTTAGGTTGTATAAATTATATTTGATTTAGGGATAGACAAATTGACGACGTGTTTATTCCCTTGTCAAATTGGCGCCGTTGCCGGGGAGACGGCTTCCATTGCTTTTTCATTACTTTATTTGAGATTATCTCATTCCTTGTTTGTTAGTATTTGCTACTACTTGTTACTTGTCAGTGCTTACGTTCTCCTTAGCTTTGTTGTATGAACAGAGGACGAACTCGCTCAAGGTCTTTGATTCCCATCGATCCGGAGCTAGAGAGATATTTGTCCTTACTTCGAAGAGAAGCGAGAGCGAGGAGTAGAAATTCTCACACCCCAACGAAAGAAGGAGTAAGAGAATTGGAAGATACTCCACCATCTTCACCCTCAAGTGAAGACTTAGATAGCCCTAATTCGCCATCAAGTCCGGAAATCAACCCCTTTTCAATCTTTAAGTCCGAAAGTGAAGAAGGTTCTAAAATGGGAGAGAATACACCTTTGAGTCGTCTCGGGGCTCCCGAAGCCTTTAGAGCCCAAAGTGGGATCCTAACTCCTACCACTCAAGCCAACAATTTCGAAATCAAGCCCAATTTGATTGCTTTGATAGAGAGGAAACAATTCTCGGGTGGAAAATTTGAGAGCCCTCATGAGCATTTAAAAGAATTTGAGAAATATTGTGACACAATCAAAGCCAACGGAGTGACTCAAGAGTACATCTGCCTCAAGATGTTTTCATTTTCTTTAATTGGGAGAGGTCTAGAATGGCTAGAGAAGGAGGTGCCCCCTAACTCTCTCACAACTTGGGACCAAGTAACTACGGCTTTCTTGAGGAGATTTTACAACCATAGGAAGACCGCCGAGGCTCGGTCTTTGATTCAAGGCTTTCACCAAAAGAGTGGTGAGACTCTAAGTGCGGCATGGGACCGGTACAAAGAGCTTCAACGTCAATGCCCACATCATGGGATACCCAAGTATCAACTCATCCGCACTTTTTATGGAGGTCTCTCACCTCAAGGGAGAACAAGCCTAGATGCCGCCGCCGGCGGTCCAATCATGAACAAAGGAGAGGATGAAGTGGAATGCATCATAGAAGAGGCCGCAAAGCATTAAGATGATTGGTATGAAGGAGAAAGGGATGCCACTTCTAGCAAGGGTGTCTATGCATTGGAGAAAGCCAACGCAATCAACAACCTTTCTACCCAAATCTCCAAAATGGCCAAGCAAATGGATGAATTGATGAAAGAAAGGTCCAACCCTCATGGTAATACCTCCCCTTCAACCAAGGGAGGCAATGGTATGACCACTTCTTCCCCCTCTTCTTATAATAAAATGCCTCAAGGATGCATGTTTTGCTCAAATTGTGAAACTTATGATCATGATACCTCCCATTGTGTGTATGTTTGTGAAGTTCAACCCCCTCCCGATGAACATGATGATAATGTGGAAGATGTCAATGCTATGAATTTTGCTCCTAGAATGGAAAATGTAGGGAACTTGAGGCCAAACTCCAATCAAATGGGGAATTGGAATCAAGGTGGAAACCGTGGTTGGAACCAAAGTGGTGGAGGTTATGGTAACCAATACCATGGTGGGGGAGGCCCTTCCAATTTCAATGGAAGAGGCTACTCTAACCAAAGGGGGTATGGTTATCAAAACCAACCACCTAACTCCCGATACCATGACCATCACAATCAAAATTTTGGTGATCAAGGTAACATGGGAAACAATCGACAAAGCAATGTTCCCAACCAAGGCACCGGAAGCAATAGGGGCCAAAATGTTTCTAACTATGCCCAAACCAATAGGCCTCGGGGTTTCCATCAAGCCCAACTTCCTCCACCTCAACAACCTCTTCAAATTGAGGCCCCTCCTAATGATCCCGTGATGGCTAAGCTAGATGCCATCATGAAAATGCATGAGGAGGAAAAGAAAAGAAATGAGGAAGATAAAAAGCGAGCCAATGCTCATATGAAAATGCTTGAAACCCAAATTGCTCAACTTGCTTCTAATTCTTCTTCTTCTTCTTCTTCTTCTTCTTCCTCTATCCCTAGTCAAGGAGTCAACCCAAAACCTTTGTATGCCGTGACAACAAGGAGTGGAAAGGTAATAGGGAGTAACCCCTTAGTTGAGGAGGAACCTCAAAATGAAGTGGACTTAGAGAGAGGGGATGAGAGAATCAAAGAGCCTTCTAATGTTGAGAAGGAGAAGGATGTTAAGGTGCAAAAGGAGAAAGAGACTACCCCCTTGCCCCTAAATCTCCATTCTAGAGAGAAGAGACTACCTTTTCCCCAAAGATTTGTGAGAGCTAAGCTTGATGCTCAATTTGGGAAGTTTTTGGATGTGATTAAGAATTTGCATGTTTCCCTTCCTTTTGTAGATGCCATGAAACAAATGCCCCATTACTCTAAGTTTTTGAAAGATCTATTGAGTGGGAGAAGGGAGTGTGAAACGGTGAGCTTGACCGCCAATTGTAGTGCAATCCTCTCCAATAAACTTCCGGCCAAGTTGAAGGATCCGGGTAGCTTTTCCATCCCTTGTTCTATTAATGGCATTGAGTTTGACAAAGCTTTGTGTGATTTAGGAGCAAGTGTGAGCCTCATGCCCTACTCCTTTTACCAAAAGCTTAGTGTAGGAACCCTTTCCCCCACTAACATTACTCTCCAACTAGCGGATCGGTCCATTAAGTTTCCCATGGGTAAGGTAGAGGACATTCCCCTTAGGGTAGGAAAGTTCACATTCCCCGTGGATTTTTATGTGCTAGAGATGGATGAGGATGAAAGGATTCCTATTATCTTGGGTAGGCCGTTTTTAGCCACCTCTAGGGCCATCATTGATGTGAAGGAGGGTAAAATATCTTTGAAAATGATTCAATTGAGTTTGATTTGAACAATGTCATGCAACAACCTTCCTCAAGTGGTGAATGCTTTAGAGTAGATGTTCTAGATACCATGCTTAGTGAATTCTCTCGTTCCCATTTGCATGCTTCTAACGATCCCCTAGAAAGTTTATTGTTGAATGATTCTAAGCTAGGTGCTCACAAGGACGACATTCAATTCTATGAGGATTTGCTAGAGGAAAGCAAGAGCGAGTGCATGGATAAGAGCATGGAGGAAGAGGCTTTTCACACCCATGATCTCTTTCAAGTTGAGGAAAGAGCGGAGAACACCAATGGTAAGGGAGCACCAAAGGTAGACTTGAAACCTCTACCTTTGGGCTTGAGGTATGTATTTCTTGGTTCTAATAAGTCTTTCCCCGTAATTGTCAATTCCAACCTAACGGAGGAGCAAACCTCCTTCTTGATCAATGTTTTGAAAAAACACAAGAAAGCTTTAGGCTATATCATTGATGACATCAAAGGTATAAGTCCTTCTTTATGCATGCACAAAATTGATCTAGAGGGAGATGCCAAACCCGTTAGGCAAAGGCAAAGGAAGCTTAACCCTTCCATGCAAGAGGTTGTGCGGAAGGAAGTGGCTAAGCTTCTTGATGCGGGAATTATATACCCAATTGCTCATAGTGATTGGGTATCTCCCGTGCAAGTTGTGCCTAAGAAAGGGGGAATGACGGTAGTGAAAAATGATCATGATCAACTAGTCCCCACTAGGCTTGTAACCGGTTGGCGCATGTGCATTGACTATCGCCAACTCAACACAAGTACATGCAAAGATAATTTTCCATTACCGTTCATTGATCAAATGTTGGAGAGGCTTACAAAGAATTCCTTCTATTTTTTTCTTGATGGTTATTCGGGATTTTTCCAAATCCCGATTGACCCCAAGGATCAAGAGAAGACGACTTTCACATGTCCCTATGGTACTTATGCGTATCGTAGGATGCCTTTTGGGCTTTGCAATGCTCCCGCAACATTCCAACGTTGTATGATGTCTATTTTCAGTGATATGATTGAGGATGAGATAGAGGTCTTTATGGATGACTTCTCCGTTGGAGGAGCCACCTATGAAGATTGTCTATCTAATTTATCTCATTGCTAGAAAGATGTGAGAGGGCTAACCTCGTGTTAAATTGGGAAAAGTGCCATTTTATGGTAGAAAGTGGGATTGTTCTTGGGCACAAAATTTCCCATGCCGGCATTGAGGTTGATAGAGCCAAGGTAGAGGTCATTGAGAAACTTCCTCCCCCCACCAACGTGAGGGAAGTGAGATCTTTTCTTGGCCATGCCGGGTTCTATCGGCGTTTTATAAAAGACTTCTCTTTGATTGCAAAGCCTCTCACATCCCTATTGCAACAAGATAAAGAGTTTATATTTGATGATGCTTGTCAAGAGTCTTTTTGTAGGTTGAAAGAGGCTCTTTGCACCGCCCCTATTGTTCAAGGTCCGGATTGGTCTCTTCCATTTGAGCTCATGTGCGATGCAAGCGACGAGGCTATTGGTTCGGTTCTTGGGCAACGAAAGGATGGGAAGCTTCATGTCATACATTATCTGTCCAAAACTCTCAATGATGCCCAACGAAACTACACAACCACCGAGAAGGAGTTCTTAGCGGTTATTCACTCATTTGAGAAGTTTAGAACCTACCTCATTGGTTCTAGGACAATTGTGTACACCGACCATTCAGCTCTCAAATATTTGATAGGGAAGAAGGAAGCTAAACCAAGGTTGTTGAGATGGGTTTTAGTTCTCCAAGACTTTGACTATGAAATGAGAGACAAGAAGGGAGCCGAGAATGTGGTGGCAGATCACCTTTCAAGGTTGGGCGGTGCAAGGTTCAAGGATGATGGTTTGCCAATAGAGGATGCTCTAAGGGATGATGTGCTATATGTTCTTAAGGTGAAGTCGGCTCCATGGTATGCGGATATTGTGAATTACTTGGCTTGTGGTGCCATACCTCCTGATTTCACTTCACAACAACGTCGAAAGCTCAAGCACGAGGCAAAGAGATATATTTGGGATGAACCGATTTTGTTGAAGAGAGGGGTTGATGGGTTGTTGAGGAGATGCATCCCCGACGATGAGTTTCAAGGTGTTCTCCATATGTGCCACTCTTCTCCTTGTGGTGGGCATATGAGTGCTCAGAAAACCGCCTCAAAAGTTCTTCAATCAATGCTCTTTTGGCCTTCTTTATTCAAAGATTCGTGGATGTTTGTCAAGAAATGCGATAGATGTCAACGGGTGGGGAATATTTCGAGAAGGGATGAAATTCCACAAAACCCCATCCTTGAGCTTGAAGTTTTCGATGTGTGGGCGATAGATTTCATGGGCCCTTTTATCTCCTCAAATGGGAACAAATATATTTTGGTTGTCGTTGACTACGTGTCCAAATGGGCGGAGGCCGTAGCTTCTCCGACAAATGACTCAAAAGTGGTGGTTAACCTCTTCAAGAAAGTGATCTTCCCAAGATTCGGTGTTCCGAGAGCGATTATTAGTGATGGGGGGTCACATTTCAAACACCACACCTTCGTGCGACTACTTGAGAAATATGGGGTAACTCACAAGCGGGGGCTTGCTTATCACCCCCAAACAAGTGGTCAAGCGGAGGTCACAAATAGAGAGCTCAAAGTGATCTTGGAGAAGACAGTTGCCAGAACGAGGAAGGATTGGTCCTCTAAGCTCATCGATTCTCTATGGGCTTATAGGACCGCCTTCAAGACGCCAATTGGGACCACCCCTTACAAGCTTGTATATGGGAAGAATTGCCATTTACTCGTGGAGATGGAGCATCATGCTCATTGGGCGATCAAGCAAATCAACTTGGATCTCCATAGTGCGGGGGAGCAAAGGCTTTTAGAATTGCATGAGCTAGAGGAGTTGAGGTTGAGTGCCCATGAGAATGCAAGTATGTACAAGGCAAGATCAAAAACGTGGCACGACGCCCAAATCATCAAGAAAGATTTTGTCAAAGGGCAAAAGGTGCTCCTCTTTAACTCAAGGTTGAAGCTCTTCCCGGGCAAGCTCCGATCAAGATGGAGTGGGCCATACATTGTTACGAAAGTGTTTCCGTATGGTGCTTATGAAATTTTCCAAGATGGCCACTCTCCTTTCAAATTCAACGGCCACCGTCTCAAGCCTTATTTTGAAGGATCCCCAAGTGATCAACCAATTTCAGTTACTCTAATTGATGTGCATCGTCAATTCTACCCTCCTGAATCATCTCGAAGAACGTCGAGCTAACGACGATAAACAAAAGCGCTACCCGGGAGGCAACCCGGCTTTCTAACTTTTTCCTTTGTTACTTTATTTTACTTTATTTGCTTGTTTGGTTTTTGTTTTATTTTTGCTAGTTTTAGTTTATTTAATTTGTTTATTTCCATTTTATTTTTATTTGTCTCGGTCTCACCCTCGGGTTCATTTGTGTGTAGGTTCAAGCTCGAGGTTCGAGGCGGTTTCCCGAACCAAGTTATTTTATTTAATTTTTATTTTATTTTATTTTATTTTATTTTTTTTATTTTATTTTTTTTATTTTATTTTATCACCTGTTTTTTTTTTATAACAGAACCTGCTGCCCCCTAACCTCCACCCCACCTCTCCTTATCCTACACCACCCCTGCTCACTCCCCAACCTCCATCCCCTACCCCTGCCTGGGCTGTGCGCACGCACAGCTGGGTGTGCACGCACGCACAACCTAGCGTGCCACCTCGCGCATCTCCCTCGCAGCCCAGCCCCTGGCCTCGCTGCTGTGCGTGCGCACACAAGGGTGTGCACGCATGCACAACCAACCCCGACATCCCACTTATTTTTTTTCTTTACTTTTCTTCTTTCATTCCTCCTATCCCCTTATTTCCCCTCATTCTCTCCCCGAATTTCCCTTTCACCTTCTCCTCTATTTTTCCTTTCTTTTCCTCCTTATTTCTTGCGAATCACAGCACAACTAACCAGGAATTTTCGCAATTTAACTCCAAAAAAACTGCAGTTTTTCGGTTCAAAAAAAAAAAAAACAAATTTTCGATTTTGGGGTTTTGAATTACGAATTTGGGGGTTTGAATTTTGGTCTTGAAGCTTGTAAATTGGTGTTCTATTTGGTTAATTTCATTCTTTCATTCCGATTTCAAGTGCTTTCAAGCATCATTAAGGTATGATTTCAATGGACTTTTGCCTTTAATTTGTTCCTAGTTGCTTCATTATTCCAATTGCAAATTTTATGTTGCTTCTATGAACATGGCACTAGTTCTTTGTACTAAACCTTATTTCATTCATGTTGGGCTACCTTTGTGCTTGCAATTTCATTAGCAATTCTCTATTTTATTTGGTTAGAATTTCTTGTAATTCTTGTGCACTTGTATTTGTACCAAATTCATGGTGAATTGCTATTGCTTTGGTGTGATTATCTTTGTGGTTACAATTTCATTGGCAATTCTCTATTTTTATTTTGTGAGGATTTATTGTCATACTTGTGCACTTGTTTGTGAACCGAATTCATGGTGAATTGCTATTGCCTTGGGGTATTTAATTTTAAGCTTGAAATTTCATTAGCAATTATCCATTTTTAATTGGTGGTGATTTCTTGCATATTTTGTGCACTTGTATGTGCATCAATTTCATGGCAAATTGCTCATCCTTGGCTCTTTTTCTTGTAGATGGCTCCTTTACGTCGTAAGAAAAGGGCTAGGCCAAGCACTAGTGAATCCCGACATGTTGTTCCCCCTCCTCCCGAAGTTGTTGAGACTTACGGGATCGAATTTTCAAAGGAACTTCATTGGGTGAGGTTCATTCAACTCTCAAAGAGAAAGCTCAAGTCTACAAGATTCTATCATCGTGAAACAACTACGATGCTTGGTATTGACCGAGATGTCCGTCTTCTTGCACGGAATTTGGGCCTTTTGGACTTCTTGGACCTTAATGCTCCTACATATGCTCGTTTGACTTTTGAGTTCCTTTCATCTCTCGAGGTGGTGCGGGAGGATGATGAGGATAATGAGAGCTCAAGGGTCTTGACATTTCAACTCTTCAATTGTGACCATCGAATTTCGGAATCTCAACTTGGTGCTTACTTCCTCTTTCCTACTTCCGCGGATGAAGATCATCTTGTCTACCCGGCAAATGTCAGGATGAGCGATTCTTATCAATATGATGAGCAAAAGTGGTGGTGTAGCATCGCTAAGGAGGGTTACTATGAGGCCCAAACTTCTAAGGCCGCTTCCATTGTTCATCCGGCCATGCGCTATTTCAATCACATCCTCACTTATGCTCTTTGTTCCAAGGACTCTTTGGGTGCCATTTCTCGTGAAGAGTTGTGTTGGCTATGGATGGCTAGCCATGACCAAGGAAAGCTTGAATTGGTAGACTTCACTCAACATTTGATAAACCGTTTTCTTGATATTAGAGATGGTGTTACGCTCTCGGGAAGCATTCAAATTGGGGGAATGATCACAATTCTTGCCATGGGCCTTGAGGATTCTTACAAGGCATTGCTTGTTAATCTTTCACCTATTGTGGACCCAAAGGAAATAGCTCCCTCGCACTCCCTCAACATCTATGCACTTGTCAATCAAAAGTTTCTTGAGCTAACAACGAGGCCCGATCTTTTCATTTGGAAGGTCAATCGGGTTGCGGATTGGTGCTTGATTCCAAGCAAGGAGACCACCCAAAGGACAAAGAAGAAGAACAATACCATTATTTGGTGGCCCCCGAAGTGTGGCATTGATCCTTCTCTTCGTCGGAGGACTAATCGCCAGCGTGCCAACTCCGCCGATGCCCCTTTGTCGAATTTCCAAGCCTTACCCCCGATTGATCGGGGAGGTACACCTATCCCTTCCTCTACTTCTTCTTCCTCTTCAATTGAGTTAGCTACTTTGCATGCTAAATTGGATTCTATTGTCAATGTTTTGTCTTTTATGCCCGTGGCTCACCTATCTCCTATGCCTTTGGGGGAAGACTTTGTTCTTGGCTATGACTACCATGCTCGCCAAGTATATGATTTGCATGTTAGGAGGGGAGAGATCGAACCATACCTCAACTACCCTTATCTCCCGGTCCAACAAGGACCTATCCCTCAGTGGGAACCCTTTGACCCTTCCATAGGTGCTCGGCCTTGTTATCCTTATTGGGAAGGCCCCCATGTTCCCCCTAGTGCTATTGTGGGCACTTCCCCGGCCACTTATGACTATAGGAAGCCCGGTCGTTGTGACTACACCTATGACCCTGCAAACCCTTTACCTTTTCCTGACCCCGAGACATTTGGTAGGTGGGGTTTATCGGGTCCGCCAATCTTAGATGATTGGTCTCATTTTTTCGAGGTAGATAAGGCAAGGAGGTTGGGTAGATTGAAGGGTAAGGCCCCCGTAGAGGTAGGCGATTTGATTAGCTCTAATCATGCCATTTTGGAGACCGGTGAGGGGAGTACTCATTCTACCCCTTACCATAGTGCCGAGTGATCCCATCTTGGCTACCCCCCCCCCCTTTCTCGGTTGTTTCTTTGGTGTCGTCTTTTTGCATTTCATGTTTGGTCTTGGGTGGGGGGTAGTTCCGTTGAGGCTTGGGGGTATAATTTTTAGGTGTTGTGCGCTTTACTTGCCCCTTTGCTTATATGGTTCACTCTTGGTCTCCTTTCTTTATCAGTGTTGATGGTTGTTGTTTCATGCTTCTCCGTTGGTCTGCGCCGTTCATGTCGGCTTCTTGTTGATGATGATCTGTTGATGCTTTATATCGTTGTTTGTTTCATTTGATTATTGCTTTATTGCTTTGTGATGACTCTATGATTCAGTTTCACTCATGCTACCTGATTCCCGTGATTTTCATTCCCTAGAATAGTTTCTCTTTCTTTATTTTCTTTTGTTATATTTTTCTTTTTCTTTTCTTTCTTTATCTTTGAAGTTACTAGCCTTCTTTTGTGTATAGTTTTCTTTTTTTTTTTTCTTTTTTTTTTCGGAGCGTGTGTCCCAAGGCATTCGATTTGCGAAGTTTTGATCCACTTTAGCTCGCATTTGGCTATACAACATTGCTTGTAGAGATTGTATTTGTTTGAAAGGTTATATTGGCTCTTTTGTGAGTCTTGCATCCACCTTCATCCGGTAATATCTTTTCTTGCTTTCTCTCCTAGCAATGCCTTTTTGGACTTATTTTGGTATATTTGGATTCAACTTCTCCTCCCCCTTTCCCTTGGATTCTTTGTGGTTAATTGGATGTATTGCATTATCATGCTTGGGGGGAGGATCGCTTATGTCATGTTGATTGGTCTATGGATTTCATTTGCAATGTCTTTGGGTATGTGCGTTTCCTTTCTTTTGAAAAATCCAAAAAGAGTTTTGTTTACTTCAAGGCAAGTTTAGCAAAAATGTGTTTTGTTTGTTCTTATTTTGGACATTATATCTTTTGGATTTGTTTACTCTTGAATGCCTTTCTTCCTAAGTGGTTAATGTGTGCACGGTTTGAGAGTGTCATTGGTTGACTCTAGGATATTACATGCTAAGGTAGCCGGGTTAAGAACTTTTAGGGCGTCATGAAGCCTTAGTTCACGAGTATGTGGTAAGATGGTGTTGCTCTCTATAGTGGATTTGGCACCCTTAGTTGGTATTTGCTTAGTTATAATCCCATGTGAGGTAACATTGTTCTAGCCTTCATCACTTTGTTGTGTGGCGCATTTGGATCCTTAGCTATGCATGTCTTGATCCTTATTTTGACTTATAGCTCCCAAGATCGTGACCGAAGCACTCTAGGGGAGGAAAAGGGCACTTCTTTCTCATTTTTCTTTATCTTCTTTTTATTTTGTTACAAATTTGATTTTCTATTTTGCATAGACCTACTTGCTAACCAATTTGAGCCTTATGTTTCCCGCTCTTGTTTGAACCACATTACAAACCTAGTGGCCTATGTTAACCAACCCTTATAGTTAGTGAAGCATTGGCATGTGAGGTTTGCGTTTTGAGAATGTTGATCATAAACAAGAAACACTTTGTGATTTGGTTAGAGTTGAGTTTGTGATGAATGATGCAATTCATGAAAATCAAATGCTGTTTTAAGAAAAAGCCGTCCATGATTTGAAAAGGCAAGGACAATGAATTAAAAAAAAATCAAAAATTGAAAAAAAAAAGAAAAGAAACAAAAACAACAAAAATATTTTAGATGGTTTCATTTTCTTCCTTAGTTTAAGCATTGAGGACAATGCTTTGTTCAAGCTTGGGGGGAATATTGTATGTTTGTGTTGAATAAGCTTGGGGGAATGGCATTAGTGGTATTTTTGCTTGACATTTAGTGAATTCTTGAGTTATTTTTGAGTGTCGACCGCACTTTTTGCTTCACTTAGGAAATTTCACCAAATTTTAAATTTTTACCCCGCCTAAACCCTTAGCCTTACGTTACAACCAATAAAAAGACCCTTGGACTCTAGTGGGTTAGGTCAAAAGAACGGTGGAGGGAGATAGACTTCAAACCTATGGAAAGAGTATGCATAGTTGAGACGTCGGGATTAAATTCTCAAAGTTTCTCATTTCTTTATATTTTTCCGGTTCCTTCGTGGAATCTTGAGAAGCTAACTTTAGGGTTGATTTGAAGCTAGTGGAGAGAACGTGGCCCGATTGGTTGGGACTAGGGTGGATTGAGTCCTAAGTAGTTCTCTATGCTTAGCATGTGTTATGTTTCAATCAACCATTGACATCTTGGAACGTGCATACATTTGTCCATTTAGAAAGGTTCGCATTCATTAGTACTTGTCCTTATCTCTTGTCCATATATGAGCTTGTGTTTTGCTTTTTCTCTTCGTGTTTCTTTTCTTTTTCTTTTTGTTGCCTTGCCTTGGCTTTTGTCGAGAGTTGTGGGGTAAGCTCTTAGGAAACCCTCACGAGACCTCACTCGTCCTCATATGCGACTTTGGGGTTTTAAGGGCTTGTTGTAGCTAAAAACAACCGTGATTCCTACGACAGTGAGTTAGTGTACATTCTTTCTCTTTGTTTCTATTTATTTTCTTTTGCTATCAATAATTCCATCTTATTCTCTTTTGCCTTAGCTTTGCTCGAGGACGAGCAAAGGTTTAGCTTGGGGGAATTTGATGAGTGACATTTATGTCACTCCTAGGGAGTAGTTTAGAGTCCTTTTATGCTTTCTTTCTCGTGTTTTTCCCTTTTATTCTCTTGTTTTCTTGCTAGTAAGGTTTGTAGTCCATTTTTGTGTTTTCTTGCATTTTAGGGGTACTTTCGTCTTTTCCACTTTACTCGCTTTTCCCTCTTTTATTGTAGGTGTTGTTCGAGGCTCGGGATCTTGTTTGGAAGGATCACTAAGTGCTTCGGATGCTTGAGAAGCGGCCTCGTGTCATTTGGTTGGCTAGAGTTCAAGGCAAGAAGCAAGCTTCCACTCATGGCTAGCGCTCTCGTGCATCACCATCATCACCTGCTATAGTCTTGAGAGCGCAAGAGTGAAGGATTTTGGGCTGCCATGTTCATCACCATCGTACGAGCATGATGCATGAGAGCGCACTCGAGAGCACCAGTAGCCGTGCCCCCTTGGCTCGAGGGAGTGCTTGCAACAGCACTAGAGGGGTGCATGCGTGCACACCCTCCTGTGCGTGCGTGCAGACCCCTCTGTGCGTGCGCACGGGACCTGCTGCGCGCACGCACCACTTCCTCCGTCCCTCTTCGTTTTATTTGTTATTTAAACCCCTTTTCTTTCCCTTTTAAGGGGGGTGACGTTTTTCTTTGTACTAGAATTATTTTTCCCTAATTGTAGAGAGAGAAACACTCTTAGTTTACCTTGGGTAGAGAGAGAAAGTGTGGATTTCTCCATTGATGAACTTGGATTTTGAAGAAGGAATTTGATCAACCTTTGTAGATCTTCAACTTCAATTAATGAGCAATTTCTTACTCTTTCTCTTTACCTTTGCATTTTGTTTTGCTTGGTTATTTTGATTTCTTTTTCTTTGCTTATTAATCATGTTGATGCTTATTGATTTGATGATTGATAATGTTTTCAATATGATTTGTGAGTAGTCTTCTTGCCAAGGGTGTGGGGATGGTGTAGTTACTATTTGTTCATGCTTGTGATGTTAAGGTTAAGTTGTGTGTGATTAAACCTTTGTATGCTTGATATTCTTTGATCTTCTGGCAAGTGCACATTGTTGGTTGATTAAAGGTGAATCTTTGCTAACATGAAACGGAAGTTGACTTAGTTTAGGTTCATTACTATCGATTGTGCTTGATTGCACCTCCTAGTATATGGTTCTAGTGTGGAAACATAGAGGCTATGTTAGGAGAAACCGATTAACTCCGGAAGGAGATTGGATTGGATTTGGTTTCGATATTCATGTATGCTTAGTTCACTCTCAATTTGCTTTCATGTTATTGCATACTCAAATAGCATCTACAACTACCCACTCCCCTTGGTGTTTAGTCATATTAATCTTTAATCCTTTCCACTCTTAGTTTAATTTCTTAGTTATTCTTACCTCTTATCCCGAATTGAGAGTGAATGTGGTGTTTATGCATGTCTCCTTGTGGTTTGACTCCTATGCTTGCCTTATACTTGTATTAGGTTTGTTTAGGTTGTATAAATTATATTTGATTTAGGGATAGACAAATTGACGACGTGTTTATTCCCTTGTCACTTTCTCTTAGGAAAAGTGTACTACCAATCATACTCTCAAAACTATGTACAAAGTTATGTACAAAATGTGTATTTACTTTAATACCCTCATTGATATGTTTACTATCATTAATATATTTAATGTTTTTTTATCATTAAACATATCATCAATTAATTTTGTTTTTGTTAACAAATAATTTGTAATGATTTTTTTTAAAATAAAAAAATTCTAGTGGTTTACACTTACATGATATTATTATTGTTATTATTATTATTATTATTATTATTATTATTATTTAAACAAGAGTATGACTTTAAACGGTTTGGCTACCCTACTTCAGCTACGGTGTTGAAACGGTTTATTACCAAGTGACTGTTTGTTTTTACTTTTTCATAGTTGCTCTTCTTATTTCCGCAAAGTCTCTTTACTCTTGCGAACTTTGATTTGGAATAAAATCCTACTAACTTATCATCCCCCCCTCCCCCCCCCCCCCAAAAAAAAAAAGTCGTTTTTTAATTGCAACTATTATTAAGGTTTATTAGCTTTGTTTTGGTGTTTAGAGAGACACAAGGGCGAATGATGAGAATCGATCCAAAGATCTCTTGGACCGGGAGGGGAGCTCTAACCACTTGAGTTATCCCTCACTAAGTGGTTTATTAGCTTTTTAAGTCTACATATAAACAACATCCATCATAGAATTTGAATGGGATTCATATATTAAATAGTTTGGTGATATTAAAGCAGGCGTATGTTATCAAGAGGTATAAAGAACTAAATATCCTAAAATCAAGGGAAATCGGTGGTAGAAAAAAATGGTATTAATTATGAAGAGAATTTAAGATGAAAAATATAACTAATTGGCTGTTGCTTTAGTATTGATATAGATATTAGATGGCCGTCATAGAACATTAAAGAATTTGTTTACATATTATTACTCCACATGACCAAAGCTCACAAAAAAATTCATTTGAAGAAAAACACGATAGAAATATTATACTAAGTACTATTGAAACATGCACAACAATTAAGAGTTCTAAACTAACAATGGCCGCTTAAAATATGAAGGGATGGAAAACAATCAAATATTATATAATAATAATAATTTTGATATAACACTATCAAACTTTTGAGGATTTAAAAAATAATTGTCTTAAAAGATTTTGGCGGCTTTCTTATAATTCTACAAATTCACCACATATGCACATAAATCAAATAGTTAGTATTAAAATTACTAGGTCTACCACCCTAACTAAAGGTGTAAATACACGCCAATACAACTTCTCCGCAAGAGCTAGCCCCTCCGCGCGCATCGCGCGCGTAGGATACCCTAGTAAACTAAAAAAAGTAAAGTAAAAACAAACCCCTCCCCCAAAACAAATCAATCAGACCCCGATTCCACCATCTATTTTGGCTGCTCTCATTTCATCATCAACCATCATCACCACAATTCAACCATCATCACCACCATTCAACCATCATCACCACCATTCAACCGCCATTCATCATCATCAATCATCACCTTCGATCGACTTCAATCAGTAACACCATCAACAACATCTTCAAATCATGGCCGTTAGATTATTTGAAGGAATCACGTGATTTTTAATGGAGATGAGGAGCGGCCGCGCAACCCAAATCGGAGCGTCCGCTCCGAGCTTCTGCTTTGAATTGCGAATTAGAATGAAAATGGAGCGTCCGCTTCGCAAGAAAGAGCGCCCTGTCACGTGCTGACTTATTTCCCTAAGTCCCCTTGCACGCGGTCCACTAGTCGACAGCACCTGTTAGTCTCCTAGTCAGGACTCCCCTTGTTTTGCTAGGCTAAGTGTGCTACGAATTTGGCTAAGTAATATATTTAAGATGCTCACAAGAGATTTTCAAAGTATGCTTTGATTGCTTGAGAGAAAATGTAAGTGTGTTGGATTGTGTTGGCTGATTTGTACAAATGAATGGGATGGCCTATTTATAGGCATCCAAGCTAACCCCTAAGAATCTAGAGAGTTCCTAACCTCCTCAAATGGAGGGTTCTAGACTACCATTCTCTATACTACTCTAGAACGTTCCCACCTCCAAAGGAACATAGATACAAGGAGGTTTCCACATCCTTCCCTAGCTAGAATGTTCAAGACCACCCTAGAACACTCTAGAACTCTACAACCCTTATGTACATACAAGAAGATCCTAGACCCTTCTACTATGTACATGAAGACTCTTGAATATTCTGGAGACATCCCCTCTAGAATACTCCATCAAAAGATTACTCTAGATAAGCCCGGAACCTTCTATAAGCTTCTCACGTATTCCGGGCTTCCCGTTGCCCAAACTCATACTTCGGGACCTCCGTTTGGAAAACCGACACCTCCATGGTCTTCCTTGGCCCAAAATATGGTGGACCCCAAAATTTGAGCCCATTTGGAGCCCATTAGCCCGTCCAAATGGCCCATTATTGTGTTACTGTCAAGTGGGTGTTCACTAGGATTTGAACCAAGGTACTAAATAAAGCTCTATAGGGGGAGGTGCTTAGCTGAGCACCAAGGCAAGCCCCCTAGCCCCAATTGTTGCCTTGCTTCCTAGTGACCCTCTTGACGCCCATCCTTGGTGTGGGAGACGACCCGTGACAGCCCGCTCTTGTGGGTATCGAAAATGGAGCAGAATTGGAGTTTGCGGCTGGGCTGCGGGCTGTTCTGTTGCGGTGGTTTTTGATGGTGGTTCAGGGCGGTGGATTCGGTGGTAATTGCTGCATAGATGAGGGTATGCTTGGCTGCGGTGGCGAATTGCTCGGAGGGTGTGCGAAGGTGGTTGCGTGGTGGTGATTGGAGGTGGTGGCTGCTGTAATTGATGGTGTTGTTGCGAACTGTTTGGTGGTTTGGTGAAGGTTGTAGGTGGAACTGGTGGTGTTACAGGGGTGATTGGTGGTTCAGGTGGTTTGGGTGGCTGCTGTGGCTGCGTGGTGGTTGATTGTGAGCTAAGGGAGTAGGGAATTGTGATGGTGATTGCTAGTTGGGTGTAGGAGCAGTTGGTGTTGTTGAGGGGAGCAGGGGAGTGAGTGGTGTAGGATATGGTGTGGTGGGGTGAAGGATAAGGGGCTAGCCAATTGAGCAGCTTGGAGCAGCAGCTTGCTTAGTTCATTTTTGTGCCTCGGACCTTGAACTCGAATATGACTTTGAAACTTGATCAAGAATCCGAAAACACCTACAACCAGAAACAAACACGAGGATAGGACCAAGAGATAAAATAAAATAAAATAAAATAAGATAAATAAAGTAAAATAAAATAAAATGCTAAAACTAAAGAAATAATAAAATTAAATGAAATAAAATAAAATAAAATAAAACAAACTAGAAACTAAAGGAAAATAAATAAAACGAGAGAAGCGGGAAATTATTAACTAAAACTACAAAAATAAACTAAAAACTAATAAAAAGGGCAAAAATACTCAAAATAAATATAATAGACGAGAATAATAAAATAAAAGAAATAAAGGATAAAAGGGTGAAATTATTGGAAAATTAGCCGGAATACGACTCAATAAACACCCTAAAAGTGACATAAAAGTCACTTATCAATTAGTCATAGAACATGTAATTTAGATCTTTGTAAAAAGAAATATATGACGCAAAAATCAATAACTTTGATATTTTATTTATATCAATGTATTACAACATTAGAGGGGTACTAGTGCTTATAAATTAGATTTGGCCCTATACTAGGGTACCAGTCAAGAATATATGCATGAGACACAGATTTTGGTTTGAAAAATGTCATTGATTTAGGACATAATTTAGATTAAATGGCACAATCATAATTTAAATGGAGTCTGACAAGTGAATTCTAATAGTTATTTTAAAAATAAACATATCCACTTTAATTAGTGCATACAATACCAATTTCACTTTTGTGAACACTGATTCCTCTTCATATACATTCATTAGAAGCAATAAATGTACATCAAGAGTTTTAATCAAACCTCATAATCAATTTTCATATGCCAAATTGAATGAAATATCTTAATCATTAACATGTACTTGTAATTAGGGGTGTGAAAATATCCATAACTGAGGATCATACTTGGTTATTCCGGTATGGTCAGGTCTTAACTACACCTTGATTCAGGGTTTTTTATCTGATCCAGTTTAGTCTAATCCAACTCTGGAATTTTCAGGTCAATTAAGACCAATTGAACTAATTAATTGGCTCGGTTATGGTATTAGCAGATGAAAGAAAAAATCAAGATAAGAGTAAGCAATAGCCAAGGATCCTATGTGCCGCTCAATCAAGGTATGTTGAAGGCTAGAAAAATGAAACCTCACATGGGGCATCAAAAACTGACTTTTGGTTTCAAAATCACTATAGGGAGCAACTATATCTTACCACAAACATGTAAACTAGGGTTTCATGGTCCTAAAATTCTTAAACGACTACCTTAGCATATCCTATCCTAGAGTCAACAAAACGTATTCACAAACTGTGCACACCTTTATCGTTTAGAAAGAAAGACATTCAAGAATGCAAGTCCTACTTGTATTATGACCAAAGAAAAAAAAACACAAAACACAATGCTAAATTTACCTCAAACAGAAAACAAAATCTTTTTGTAATTATTTATTTTTCAAGCTAGGTTAAAAAAGAAAAGAAAAGGAGAGAAGAAATGCTCAAAGGTTCTAGCAAAGACAACTAAATCCCAATTAACAAACAATGATCATCCGAAAACAACTTCAATGGCCCTAAACACCCTAACCTCAAGATATTGGCCCGCGCAAACCGCAAAGTGGTGATGTTATTGGCTACACCAGGGGCAAGGTAGTTGATTGGTTGTCAGGCGGTGAATGTGGTTGCGATGTAACATCTTGTTGTTGTAGTATTAGTTATTGTTGGTGTTGGAGGAGGTTGTTAATGAATAAGGGGAGCATGAGATTTGAATTGCGTAAGTGGTGGGGTGTGCACCAGAGAGTAGGAGGTGCACACGAGCATCAAGAACACAAACGTTTTCATGATAGCCATGGATCGGAGGCAGTAGTCCTTAAACACTTTTAAAGTGGGTTCAACACCATCCAACTTGAGAGTGCATAAACTTGAACTTAGAATATTCACCTATACAAAATACAAATAAATCTGAGGAAGAAAACGAAATAAAATAAAATTACAAATTAAGATTTAAAAACATGAGAAACTAATAAAAAAATTAATCGAAAACAAAAATGAGGTATTAAAATGGAGATTCAAAGAAAACTAAGAAAAAAAAAAAGCATAAATAATTCATTATTTAAAAAAAAAAAATTGAGTCATTTTTTGCTCCAATTTTGACAAAAACAACTGGACCAAAGAACAACATTTTGTGACTATTCGTCGCTAAAGTAGTCTTAAAGCATTGGTCTCCGTAGTCGCTAATTAGTCGCAAATATTTTACGATCCACATATAATGATTTAGTTAATAAAATTTGAAAATTAGTTGCTAAATGGTAGTTGCAAAGTCGTTGCAAATTCGTCGCTAAATTTGCGACTATCTAAACCATAGTCACAAAAAGTTTGGTCTTGTAATTGCTAATCCGTCGCAAAAGTAGTCTTAAAGCATTGGTCTCCATAGTCACTAATCCGTTGCAAATATTTACAACGGACAATGACTTAGTTGCTAAAATTTAAAATTTAGTCGCTAAATGGCAGTTTCAAAGTCGTTGCATATTCGTCGCTAAACTATTCAAATATTATTCACAAAAATGAATTTGCGAGGAGGTCTTTAGCAATGAACCACAGTAGTTGCAAAACTGTCGCAAATCCGTTTTTGCGACGAATTTGCTACTACTTTGGCCGTCGCTAATCCCACTTTTTCTTGTAGTGGTGGGTTCAACACCATCCAGCTTGAGAGTGCGGAAACTTGAACATAGAATATTAGCTTATACAAAACACAAAAAATCCAAGAGGGGGAAAACGAAATAAATGTTTGACTATACTAAAATCACAAATAAAGAATTAATAACATGCAGAACTAATGAAAACTAATAGAAAAAAAAACTGAATTATTAAAATGGAAATTCAATGAAAACTAAGAAAAATAGAAGAAAATTAAGAAAGAAAATATAGAAAAAGAACCTATAACTTATTCTTCTAAGCACCATAAATGAAGTGCAATGATGATATAAAAACCTGTTTTTCAAGCTAGATCAAAGTTGAAGTGTTAATAAATTTCGAATGCCATATAAAGTAAGTTTGAGACTTTAATCCACTTATTGACTAGGACTAAAGTATGCTTGTACATAATTAATCTTGATTAATAATGGACCAAAACACGTCAAATCCAGTGCTTATATCTAATGGATATAACATTATTGAAAATCGATCCAAGAAATTAACCAAACATCATAAAATCTGTGCAAGGCCTACATTAGTGGATAACCCTTTCAAAAAGCTTTCTAACTATATTATAAGCCCAATTCTGACTTATAACAAAATAACGATAAAATTGGGCCCAAAACTAACACCCTTTAACTAAATCAGTTGTATCTTAAAATCCACAAAAGCTTTTGAACTAACTCCAATTGATTTGAAAAGTAGACACTAGAGAATCCAATATTATTTATTTGTCTCATTCCGAGTTCATAATCAAAAGTTATGGAAATTTTACTAAGCTACGTTTTTTTATAAGGCAAGTCGGACACACATGAGTATTGCGCGCGACTCCTTGCTTGAGTTGCACACAACACCTGAGCGCAACTTTCTTTATTGCTCCTGGGCCCTAAAGTGGCATCACTTAAACACTAACCTTCATTAGAGTCCTACACCTATATATACGGGTCATGGTTTGACCTTAATAGACTAGAGAACTTATATAATTGACCACTAAGTTCTTAAATCTTATTCTCATATATCCTTACACTTCAACAAATTGACTCTTGCGCCACAAATTATGTCGCATGAATAAAATTTCTAATGAATAGAGAAAAGGAAATGAGAAGAAACACATTGCTTGTGTATCAGTTTTTCGCCTACAACAATAACATTGAAACCACATTTCTATGGGAGAAAATTGAGAGAGAAAAAGTGTTTTTCCTAACTACTAAAAGTGGGGAATGATATATGTGGATTTTAGGGTTTGAATTTGGCTTGGGCCAATTTTGATTAGGTTTTACAGATTTAGGGGAGATGAATGACAGGCATTGGATTAAAGATAGGTTTAATCATCGATTGTGAGGGTATTTGATGAGTGACATTTATGGCACTCATTTGATCTCTTTTTGGATGAATTTCATTTCATTTTATAACTCTTTTCTTTAATTTTCTTTACTTTTACTCTTAATTTCTTCATTTTATGCTGTTCATAGTTAGTTTCTCTATTTTGTGCATTTTCTAGTTTACTTGTTGTTTCTCCCTTTTATTTGCTTTTTCTCTTTTATTTGTAGGTTGTGATTGATTGTCCAAGAATTCCCGAGCTTCCTTTCCATGGTTTTTCATCGCTTTTCATGCCTTATGCTTGTGCAAAAAGCTCCAAGTCAAGAGGCTAAGTCAAGTTATTTCCTTCTATTTTTGGCTAAGTATTCATTAAGCAAATTAGATCTTAGTTTTTGATAAGAATTTTAGAGAGAGAAACTCAAGAATTGAAGAGAGAGAAACTCATGGTTTTTGGTTGATTGTTCAAGAATTCTCCATTGTAATTGATCTTTTGATCAAGTTTGTAAGGATCCTTCATCTTTGATTTCAATATAAGTTTGTTTTTAGTTGATTTCATTTGTTTTTCATATTATTGTTGATTGATTGAAGTTTGTTTGATGTTTGATTGAAGTTTGATAGAAGTTTGATTGATTGTTGATTTGATCTTTTGATTACTAATATGTTGATGATGAAATTGATGATTAGTGTAGTTTTGATCTTAATTTCTATGGCTAGTGAGTAGTTTACTAGCTAGGGATGATGATGTGATTAAACTTGGTTGATGATTCATTTGCATGTGTGTAATTGATTGAAGCTTGACCATCTTTAATTGGTGCACTAGATTGCATTGTAAGCTTGCTATGATACGGACCATTGATTAGTGACTTACAATTTCTCGATTGAGGTATCTTGTGACGTTTCCTAGTTAGTGTTTAGCGTAGTTGGCGCTAGTTAGACCTTTAGGAGAAATAACTTGGTATGCTCTTTTGGATACATGTTTGATCTTCCCTCATATCACTTGACTTAGTTGGTTTGACCTCCCAAATTACCCTTCTCTATTGCAATTACATGTGGATCCATTCCCCTAGTGTCGTTTATATTGATTTTATACAAGTTCATTGCTTGATTAGCTTTAGCTCTAGTTCTTACCATAAACCCTGCACTTGACTTCGGAGTAGCTTAACATTAGACAATAGACATTCAATTTCCATTCCCTTGGGTTCGACCTCGACTTACTACTATACTTCCATAGGGGTTTGTTGAGTTATAAATATTGTTTGATTGGGTGGGGAGGTAGCCCAACGACCTACCGTTTCCGCGCCCGTCAAAATGGCGCCGTTGCCGGGGACTGGTGTCTTTAGTGTATATTGTTGTTGAGTCTATTCCACTTTATTTGCAAAATACAAAAAGATTTTACTCTTTAGGCTACACTTGTAGCCGTGCTACTAATATTTTCTTTGAGTTTTGTATGCATAGATCTCGAGATCGTTCAATGTTCCCTTTGATCCGGAGATTGAGAGAACTCTCTCAAGGAGGAGAGTAGCTAACAAGTCATTGGATTATAGTTCTTCAAGCGAAGAAGAGATTGAACAAGAAAAAGTCATGGGAGAAAATCCGAGAGTTGCCTTGAAGGAGCTAGGAGTGCCCGGTGCATATAGGTTTGAAAACGGCATAGATCCACCTACAACACCGGAAAACGACTTTGAAATTCGGCCGGCCATGATCACCTTAATTGAGAGGAGACAATATAGTGGGGCTAAGAATGAGAGCCCATTGAACTATCTTAAGGAGTTTGAAAAATATTGCAACACTATCAAAGTCAATGGAGTTTCTCAAGAGTTTATCCGCCTCAAGTTGTTCCCCTTCTCTATCATAGGAAGATCTTTGGAATGGCTAGACAAAGAGGTGAAGCCCAATTCCTTGAGAACATGGGATGATGTCACAAAAGCTTTCTTGTCCTGTTTCTACCCTCAAAAGAAGACGGCAGAGGCAAGGGCTTTAATTCAAGGGTTCAAGCAAAAGCCAAATGAAAGTCTCTATGAAGCATGGGAAAGATTTAAGGAGTATCAAAGAGAGTGTCCTCACCACGGAATTCTAACATACCAAGTGATCCAAATCTTCTATGGTGGTTTGAGTCCCCAAGGCAAGTCATGCCTTGATGAAGGGGCCGGTGGTCCTATCATGAACAAGACCGAAGAAGAAGTTGTGGACATTATTGAGGATGTGGAGACCTATCATAGAGATGGGCAAGATGGGGAGAGAGATTCTTCAAGCAAGAAATCTTCATTGTATTCGGTGGACCATCTAAACCTTGGTAACACTAGTTGAAAAATCTCTATTAGCAGGAGCCTATAAGCAACTGACGTTACGTGTTAGTTACTAAAACACTAATTACAACTGGCCAAAATAAAGTTAGTTACAAATACTATGTCATTAGTAACTGACGAAGTAATGAACGCTGCAAATACTTGAACTGAAATAGTAAAAATACCTATCTGCAACAGGAAAATTTTAATATATATAATACTTATTCGCAACTGACCTTTTAAATGAAAGGAATAGTGTCCTTCGAACAAGTGTATTATTCTGATAGCGGGTTCAGAATTATTAGAAAGCTAATATATTCAGCAAGGTCAAGTGATCGGAATGCCTGGGTGGAGGCCGCTTCTGATCAGTAATATTAATATAATTAATATTACAGCTTAATCTTGATTGAACCCTTTGTGTCACACCCAAGCAAAATATACGAACCAACTCGACAAATTAATTCGGAAGAAATTAATTCGTCGCCCGAGTGTTAAATATTTAGACGTTAGTAATTCGAGCTTGGAGCGTCGAAACTGATCGTCGGAAGTCGAGTAAAAAATAATAAAAAGACGAGACGTGCAAAATAATAATAAATCGACCATATTCCCAAAATACCCCTGGCATCGGAGTGCCCCGAGCATCCGAATGCTAGGGGCAAAAATGTCCTAGCATAGGTGGCTAGCAAGCGCACCAAGCCGAGCCTAGCATGGATAGCTAGGTGCGTGCTAGCGCACCGTGATAGCAACCACGCACAGCAGAAGCTAGCAGCCGCGTGCACGTGGTGCGTGAAGCAGCTAGCTGCCGCAAGCTACGCGTGCTAGTTGTGCACACACTAGCAGCCACGCACAGCAGCAAGCCCGCACCAAGTGCGTGGCTTGCGCGCACAGCAGCAGCCCACATCTTGGTGCGGGGCTGGGCGCGGGCTGGGCTCGTGGCTGGGCCGTGGGGCCGGTCACTATGGGGAAGCTTGAGGAATATGGGAGCAAGTGGGTAAGGACATGTGGCACAAGGAGAATATTGAGTGGGGAACAAGTATGGTCCCCTACTCTCCATGTGGTCCTCACCAACCCATTTCACATGGTAATGCGACTTGTAGATTTATTATTAGTTTGCAATTTTAATTTAATTGAGCCGCGGCAGCTAGCTGCTGCACGCACCACGTGCTGTGGCTGCTAGCTGCTGTTGGCCGTGGCTGCTAGCATGGTGCGCTAGCACGCACCTAGCCAGCCATGCTAGGCTCGGCTTGGTGCTTGCTAGCCACCTTTGCTAGGACATTTTTGCCCCTAGCATTCGGATGCTCGGGGCACTCCGATGCTAGGGGTATTTTGGGAATATGGTCGATTTATTATTATTTTTGCGCGTCTCGTCTTTTATTATTTTGACTCGACTTCCGACGATCGGTTTCGACGCTCCAAGCTCGAATTACCGACGTCTAAATATTTAACACTCGGGCGACGAATTAATTTCTTCCGAATTAATTCGTCGAGTTGGTTCGTATATTTTGCTTGGGTGTGACCCGAAGGGTTCAGTCAAGATTAAGCTGTAATATTAATTATATTAATATTATTGATCGGAAGCGGCCTCCACCCAGGCATTCTGATCACTTGACCTTACTGAATATATTAGCTTTCTGATAATTCTAAACCCGCTATCAGAATAATACACTTGTTCGAAGGACACCATTCCTTTCAGAATGGAGTTGCTACAAGAGCAAACCTGCAACGCAGAGGAATGAACATTGATAATATATGTGCTTTGTGCGGGGAAAAGACCGAGGACACTCATCTTTTACTGGTTCTCTGTAATGAAGCAAAAATGGTTTGTCGTCTTTCTCCATTGCGTCTGGAAGTTGACAAGTATGAAGGAAATACCTTTAGAGTTGGTGTGCATGAATGAGAAGTAAGCATAAAGATCAGCAGTGGTGGAGCATTTTTTGGAGTATAACATGGGGTTTATGGCTTAGAAGAAATGCTTGGGTTTATGAAGGTAAGAAAAAAGATGTTGGTGAGCTCCTTCAAAAAGCCGTGGGGTTAGCGGGAGAGTATGTGCAGGTGGTGGAGGCGAGTAGCACTGATGGCCCTATTCTGAAACACCCTGATCAGTGGTCTGCTCCAATTGCTGGGATAATTAAAGTCAACTCTAATGCGGCTATCATCAGTGATAAGTGTGTGGGTTTGGGGCGGTGATGAGGGGTCATCTTGGTGAAAAGGTGGTCTCTTCGTGCTTAAAAGTGAGGGGTGCTTATGAAGTAGATGTTGCGAAGGCCATGGATGTGAGGCACGCTTTGAGCATCATTCTCGATTCCGACTTCAACAATCTGTGTCTTGAAACTGATTGCCTTAAACTTTTCTACTGCTTGGTGAAGTCTGATGTTTATTCGTCTAATTTTGGGTCGATTGTTCATGATATTTTAAAGCTTTCTAGTTTGTGTTTATCTTGTTCTTTTTCTTTTGTTAAGAGGGATGGAAATCGGGTTGCCCATAGTCTAGCTTCTTTATGTAATAGCTTTGGGGAGCTTATGGTTTGGATGGAGGATGCTCCTGCTACTGTTTTGGAGCTTGTAATGGCTAATATTAGCCTCCTTTCTGCTTAATAAAAGCCTGCATTTCCTGTAAAAAAAAAAAGTTTCATAGGTGTAACCTCCTTGTATTAATGTTTAGTTTACTTGAAAAATTATTTATATGACCTCACTATTTAAATTTCCCTAAATATAACTCCTTAGTAATTGCACAATATTCTGTAATCTAACTTGTACAAAATTAATCATTATTATTTTGCATTTAATAATAATTGCAAGGTTTTTTTTAAAAAAAATATTATTATTATGATTCATTTTCGTATTAACATAGTTGAACATTAGTCTTCTACAAAAAATTTCATCAAACTTATGAATCTTTAATGATTTGAGGCATTACTCAGGCCAATAACTAGTATCAATTAAAACACCTAATATTTTAGTTACATAAACTAGTTCTACCAACAAACAGAATAACAACTACAATAATATAAAAAATTCCAATCAACCGTCCCCTATCAACTTCTGGTTAATGGTTCTCCTTCTCAGCCTTTTCTCCCTAGATGCGATCTTTGTCAAGGGGATCCTTTGTCTCCTTACCTGTTTTATGCATGGAAGTCTTCTCTTTAATGCTTAGGCGTGATGAGAAGAAAGGCTTGTTCCAGGGTTTACGAGTTTCCAGGAGAGCGCCCTCTATTTCTCACTTGTTCTTTGCAGATGATGCATTGCTATTATTTAGGGTATCTACTGCAGCTTGTGATCAGATCCTAGCGGTGAAGAATGAGTTTTGTTCGGTGTCAGGTCAGATAATTAATTTACAAAAATCGTTTTTCTGATTCAGTTCAAACACTCCTAATGATTATCGAGACTATTTGTTTGCTAGTCTCAGAATGAATCCAAGGCCTTCTCTTGGAGAGTAACTGGGTCTTCCTGTGGATTTGGGTCGTGCGAAGTGTAGAGATTTTCAGTTTTTTGGTTCACAAAGTGGTTCGTTGGCTTTCTTCTTTGGCGTCTCTCCAGTTATCTGCGGCTGCAAAGTTGGTAATTATCAACTCTATTCTGGTTGCTTCCTTCAACCACGTTCTTTCTATTTTCAAAGTTCCTACAACTATTTGTGATCGGATAGATTCTTTTCTATCTCGATTTTGGTGCAAGTCTAATAAGGATTCTAGGGGTTTATCCTTGGTTCCTTCTTCGGCGTTTCATCTCCCTAAAGGCTTAGGGGGATTGGGTATTCGCCATCTTTGATCCTTTAATCTTGCCTTGCTGGCTAAGCAAGCTTAAGCTTGGCGCCTGCAATCCCATCCTCAACTGTTAGCTTCACGGGTCCTTAAAGCTAAGTATATCCTACCTTACTTTCTTCAAAAGTTTTGATTACTTGTCCTCACCCTTCTTGGGGTTGTCGTGGTTTGGTGGAGGGAGGCTTAGCCTTATATCAGGGTCTGGCTTGGAAGGTAGGCCAGGGAGTTAATGTTAGTATTTTACAGGATTGTTGGGTTCCTAACAGTGTGGTTGAATTTAAGGATTGTAATCCTGAGGAAGATCGTCCTTTACTGGTTTCTGATTTACTTCTTCCTGACTCTGGTACTGGCAATACGTCTTTGATTAGGCATCTTTTTCCTGCTTCCATTGCTTCGGCGATTCTCGGTCTGGAACGGCCAATGCAGAAGATTGATGATTTTGTGTACTGGAAATATACTAGGGATGGAAATTTCTCTACCAAATTTGCTTATACAGTTCTCCTGTCTAAGCACCTTCCTGTTCAGAATACATCTACTGATTCTTCATGGTGGAAACGTTTATGGGGTTTGTCTATTCTCCCAAAGTGGAAATTGTTCGCTTGAAAGGTCTTGCATAATGCTCTTCCGATAGCAGATGTTCAGACTCTTACGGGTATTCCACTTGATCCCACATGTGTGTTTTGTCATGTATGTTTAGAGTCTGTGGGACATTTATTTCGGGATTGTCCCTTTTCTAGTAGCTTGAGGAATTCCATGGACTGGAATTCGTTCCCTACACCTGATACTTCTCTTCCTTTTCCCGCCTGGTTTCCTGGCATTATTTCTAGATTTGCCAAGGCTAAGCTTTAGCTTGCTTTGGATCGTTTTTTCGAGTTTTGCTGGGCTATTTGGCTTACTAGGAATCAGGTTAGGTTTCGATCGGCGGTTTATTCTCCTCATTTGGTCCTGGCTCTTGCTTGGGAATGGAGTACTATAAGTGGCAAGGCTCGCGAGATTTATAGCTGTTCTGGTGGTATTCCCCCGGGTTTTCTGTTTCCCTTGATAGACAGGTGTTACGAGGTGATCCTAACAAGTTCTGTAACATTTCTATGCTCTTTGATGGTGCCTGGGATCGTCAGAATCATAATGAAGGTACGGGTTGGTGTTTCTTGGATACCTCCTCTTCCCACTGCATTGGGGGTGGAGCTCGGGCCTGTATGGCTAGTTCTGCTCTTTCCGAGCTGCAGGCTTGTCTTTTTGGTCTTAGGCATGCTCGGCATCGGGGTTTCTCGAGTATTCACCTGCTCACAGACTGCATGGCTATTCCTCAATTGCTCCCGAATGTGGATAGTGTTGACATTTCGGTGATGTGGATAGTTCAAGAAATCAGGGATGCTATTTCCTCTTTCTCGACATGTCATATTCGGAAGGTTTCTAGGACTTTGGTTGCTGAGGCTCATTCTCTTGCTGGTGCTGCTAGGCGTAGAATTTTACATTATTTTACTTTTTAAGTTTTTTTTGAGTTCTCTTTGTAAAAAAAAAATTAAAAAATTAAAAATTAAAAAAAAAAAAAACTACAATAATATGCTAATTCTACCAAGACATAAAATACTAATAATTA
The DNA here is from genome assembly GCF_948465745.1 of Chenopodium album. Taxonomy (NCBI): domain Eukaryota; kingdom Viridiplantae; phylum Streptophyta; class Magnoliopsida; order Caryophyllales; family Amaranthaceae; genus Chenopodium; species Chenopodium album. The sequence continues at coordinate 23,857,441 of NC_137853.1, read as the reverse complement.
ACTATACAGTTTTCAAAAAAAAAAAAAAAAAAAAAAAAAAAAAACTTAACTATACACCTTATTAAGTATTAACTCTATCTCGAAGAATGATGCCAAACATGGTTTGTTTTTTTGTTTGTTTTGCACCTCTGCACTAAAAAAATAAATTAAAAAAAATAATACTAATAATAAAAAAAAAATTTAAAAATTTTTTTTTTTAAAAAAGAAAAAAAAAAAAAAAGGAATGATGCCAAACATAACCCATTAAACCGAGCTATTAGCTCTGTTGTAGCAATAGTGTTTGGCTTCCTATCATTTTCTGTAACTGAGTTCAAGTTCTTGTTCTTCACAGTAATAATACTTGTTTTTTACCCAAAAAACATTATCACAAATTCACAATCAGTTGCAGGCCTTGCAGCTGCCACGTGTCATTTACTTACGCACCACATCAGCAGAGCATATCTAGATGTCGCAAATTGTAGCAAGATACAGTTCACGAGTGAGTGTTGTCGATGTCAACTCCATTGGCCAACACCATGTTATTCGAGGTCCATATGTTTCACTAAACGTTAAACACACTAATTGAAGTACTTGACTCTTCCGTAATATAGGATACCTTTTATGTTTTAACATCACAAAGTTACTTGTAAATGTTAATAAGATTAAGAAGAAATTAAGCCTAAGATAATATCACATTTCACTAAACAAAGTTGTCAACACTAACAACAACCAATAACGAACAAAAAATTGGGATTAAAAAGAGAATAGCTAGATTAAATATGATAGTACACTCGAGCTCATGATTAGCAAGAAGAACATGAATACGCAGAGATGGAGGGGGAATTGAAGGGATACAGATGAAGACTGGCCATCAATTTCGGCAGAATCAACAGCGAGGGGCAAGCCATTGCTGCTAATACTACATGATTGCGGATCAGCACCTTCAACATTCAGCATTAGGGCTCGCATGACTGAAGTAACCGTAGACATGTATGTGTCTCTGTCTTTGTGGAGAAGCCATGTCAACCCCATTAGTTCGCAGTCTCTGCTGCGCATCTTACTTGTCCTTGTGTCTAGTTTTGTTCCATTTCCACTTGCTTTGTTGCCTTTTTTAAGCTGTATGTAAAAGAAGGCAAAATAAGCATACATCTTAATTGAAATAATCAACATCATGATGTTATTATGAGCCTTAAACTTCATTCTAGATTAAAATAACAAGATAAATCTATCCACACAAGGCAAAGCCTCAAAGGCCTCGTGGTCAGAAACGGTCAAAAGGATCATCAAAGACTGATTAAGGCGCTTTGCCTGATTTTAATCAAAACTTATTAGGGACAATTAGATCATGATTAGTCATTGCTGTAAAAAAGTACCAATCACAAAAGTGAGAGTCCTCATAAAGTAAGGCTAAACTATATAAAAGAATATGTATATATATTAAATGAATAAAATATTTTAGTAAGAAAATAAATATAGAGCAAATTCAAACAAGAAGGATTATATTAAATATGTAACAAGTGTATGAAATCATAATAAATAAGTTCATTCTCTTGTCACGTAATCTTGAAGGGGAAGCATAGCATTCTTCACATCATAATTTAAATATCATAAATGCCTGACTAGCAGACTAGCAAGAGTTTCACGTGAAAACTTAATAGAAACTTCAACAACCAAGAAAAGGAGAGCCCAAAAACAAATATAACCTCAAATTTACTTCGTATTATCTAGAATAAAATGCTACGACATTAACATCAATATCAGCATAATCATTAAGACAATACACCTCCGAAGAGGCTCCTGCCCAATGCAACCTAAGAATGTAAGAGCGAGCTAGACGTACTACGCACGCAGGGTTACACTAGTGATCAGGAAGCCATTTCCAATCAACTCTGAAGTCGAGTAGTATTCCAATTTACTAGTGATCAATTTACAGAATACTAGGGACTAGAACATTTCATTATATATCTTCCTTGGTTTGAGATTCACGTCTTTGGTTTCACATCATCATTTGACAAGTAACTGTCACTATATTATAATTCCACAAGTGTTAGTTATAAGATGTTTTCACAATAAATTAATTATGAATAACTAGCCCACAATAGCATTTAGTAGCCTTCGTATTATGAACATACCATAGCACGCAAGAAACATTTTAGTATCACATTCCAAATCAAAAACAGATCATCGATAATATGCAGGATTGAACACAAACGAGAGACATAGATAAGCATTCCACGATTGCATAATTACATATCCAAGCAGGCAAGCACACTAATTCAGGAACATAAAGAAAAGTGATCATCTTTAGTAACCCTGTAATCCAGCGTAATTTGAACTAATAATGCAGCATCAAATAAACCCAGAACAAGCATATTAATCTCTATCCCTATACATCTCATGAGTCACCTTCAGCCTTATCCATCAAACCGTTGATCCAACAGAAAAACCAAAAGAACCAGGACAAATTGAAAAGATATTTTCAATAATCAACTTCCCCAAATTCTAATGGTGCAAGATCAAAGTAAAATTTCGAACTCTAGAATCACAATTAACTCATACCCCATTTGTTTAACAAACTTGGGCTACATTTGTTTTGAAGGACGAAAAGAGCACTGTCAAATCATATTTTCATGTCTCACATTTTTCTCTTCCACTATAATTTTTTACCTTTCTACAATTTTGTAATTTCTTGAAAACTGTTTTTATTGGCAAAATCATTACCTATTGAAGTCAACAAAACATTATAATTTGACATTTCCGTAATTTTAAATAATTTCATACAATTAGCAAGTATAAACCCAAAAAAGAAACTAATTAAAATGATGCAATAAATCAAAATGAGAATGCGGGTTAAAGAGAATACCGAGTACAACGAATGCAAGCATTTAGAACAGGTAGCAAGGGTAGAATGGTCATTATTCTTAGACTTGTGAGAGCTCAAGCAATCCTTCTCCAATTTCATAACTCTTTTATCACCAGCTAATCTCCCATCTTCAGAAACATGAAAAGCTTGAGGACAGCTCAATTGATGAAGTCTAATACCACAATAACAATACACAACATCACAAGTCTCATTAATCCTAACCAAATTCACCCCTCTATCTTTCATCACTTTCTCAAGTCCATCAACACAAGTTTCCGAGTCATCAGGTAGCATTGGCAAATCGTATGCGGACGTCGCCTCGCCACTCCCCGCTCCTTTTCCAAGAGTTGTATTGGTGTAAGCGGAGTAAAGCCAGGCGGCGAGGACGGGGCAGCATTTTCCCCGGCGCAAATGCCCGTCATTACATGATGCCTTAACGGCGGGAAAGATCTCATCGTTGAGTGAAAGCGGGCAACCGGCAACGGCAGATTGTTCGGGGAAGGAGGGGATAGTGGCCGGAGGTGAGGGGTTAGGGAGGAAGGTTTGTTGTTGTTGGATGGAAGCAGGGTCAGGGTTGGGGAGGACGGGTAGGGCGGGCAGTTGGGGCAGGAGAGAGAAAAGGAGAGAGAAGAAAATGGGGAATGGTGGAAGATGGTGGTGGGACATTTCTTTAAGGAGGGTGAGTGAGAAGTTTTGGTGGTGATGTTTGTGGGAAATGGGAATGAAGAAGAAGAAAGTGAAGGTGTAATGGAATTGGAGGAGGAACAAAAGTGGGATGTTAGTGGGATACTTGAAGTAATGTAATGAGTATTGCTGGGAAAAAAAGGTTGATGGTTAAATAAAGTGCCTAAAAGTTTGGTTGGGTTTTGGCTGTTAGGAGCAGTGGAGGTGAATTTATCTTTTTACTTTACTAGAGAGTCTAGAGATGAACAACAATCTAGGCATTAAGTCTAAAGGAGTCAATTAAGGTGTTTGGATCGGATTTGGTGAGGTCGGTCATGTAAATTTTTAAATTTAAGTCTTACTAAATTGTTGGGTACCTCTAATTAAGTGGATCCTTTATGAAATTCTCGTGGTGTTTAGTTCTCATAATTTTGAAAACTAATAATTTAAAGGAAAATTTCACATTTACTACCACTGAAAGCAGCATGTTTCACATTTGCTACCCATCAAAAATTTTATTTTATTATACTACCACTCAAACACACAAACTTTCATAATAACTACCACTTAACAGATTCTGTCAAAGAATCGTTAAGTGGGTCCCACTGACTTAAGACAGAATCGTTAAGTGGGTCCCACTGACTTAACTAACTCTATCTAACTCCCTCTCTCTCCCCGTAACTCCTTCCTCCCATTCTCTCTCTTCCCCCATTAATTTTTCTCAACCTCCATAATTGACCATATTTGAAAAAAAAAATTTCCCTTATTTTTTTCGATTCTTCTTTCTCTCTCTTTCACTTGGTCAATTTCTTTCTCTGTCTAACTTATCCTCAGATCTAGGGTAAGATTGCGTGGAAGCAGCTTATTGAAGGAGGAGGTCCAACTGGAAGCTTCGTCATCTTCATTGCTGAAGTGGAAGCTTGGAGAATCTTGTGACTGCAATTGACAGGTAAGAACTCGTTTTTGTACTTTTAGTGGTCCAACAAAGCTGCAATGGTGGTGAATTTGGAATTTAGTGCTGTTAATGTGGGTAATTTAGACAAAATTGATTTGTTACTAAACCCTAGATTATTGCGCTTAACTTTAAAAATTCACTAATTGTGCGATTAAATAAGCATATTTGGGTGTGCATGTGTGTTTTATGCTGTTACTGTTGACAATTGTCAGTTTGTGCTGTGTAATGGTTGGTTTTATAATTGAATTTTTACTTGCTTTATTTGTAGATAAATATGGATGTTGAGGAAACAATTGACATTAAGCTTAGGTTATTTGGAGGATTTGTTGAAAAGCATAGAAGGGGGACGCCATATTTGGTGTATGAAGGTGGGTTTGTTTATTGGAAGAATAATGTTCCAGTGAGTTTTGTGAGGAGTGTTAGCTACTTGAGGTACCTATGTAGTGAGGGGTTTAGAGACATAGGTTGGGAGGTTCCTCACATATACAGTTTGTGGTATAAGGAGGCAGGAAAGACTTGGGTAAATGGGAAGAGGAGGATTGATAATGATGATGATGTTAGGGCCTTTTTAGAGTCTAAGCATAGTGAAGGGCATGTGGAGTTATTTCAAACTGTGGGGTTACAAGAGTGGGACAGGTATCACCCCACTAGTGTTAGTGTGTCAAACCCATCTCCTTCCAACCCAACTGCATCTGGATCCCACCCACCCAATTCTTATCCAAGTGACCCAAATCCAAATGATAATGGATCCCAGCCTTCTCATTCACACCAATCTCAGCCCTTACCATCTCAAAAAAGAAACCTCAGTAATGTACAAGCTAAGGCAGCATCTACAAACATCCCAACAAAAGTGAAAGCCCAAGTAACTAGGAGGAGCCCTAGGAAGATAAAGCCTGCTGAATTTAAGCCACATACAGGTGAGAGTAAGGCAGTTACAGCTGACAACAAGCTTCCTTTAGTTTCTCATCCTAGATCTAAACTACAACCTAGGAAAGCAATTCAACCTGTGTGTAGGAGAAGCCCTAGGTTACTTAAGGATTGTGGGAAGGGGGATAGTGAGAGTGGTGATAAGGAGAAGGAAGTAGCTGTTATAGAGAAGGGCAAGGGAGTAGCTGCTGAGGCAAGTGAAGCAGGGAAGGTTGAAGAGAAGAGGCAGTTGAGGAAAAAGTGTACAAAAAGGTTGTTCAAAGAGGCAGATTCTGGGTCAGAATGTGGGTCATCATCTTCAGAGCAAAGTGAGTTAGATATTGATTGGAAGGCAGGGGAAGAGGAGTTGGAAAGTAGTGATGAGGGAGAAGACAAGTGGCATGTCCATACAAGAAAGAGCTTGTTAGGTGAGGTTCAGAAGTCTTTACAGATTGTGGCATCTGGGGAAAGTTCCAAGAAAGAAATTCAGGTGAGAGAGCAAAAGGAACTGCAGCTTGGACAAGACATTAGGTGTAAAAATCTAGAGCTGCAGGTTGAGGGAAGTAAGTCAGATGAATTAAGGAGTGCACATGGGTCAGATGAGGAAGAAGAGTCATGTCCATCGTTTAGGGAGGACACTGACTTTAAGAAGCCAGTGGTTCTGCTAGAAAGGCAGTGTTTTAGCAACAGCAATGTGCTCAGAAGGGCACTAAGAACCCATGCTGTTGAAAACAGGTATGAGTTTTATTACCTGCATAATGGTGGGAAAAGGATCACCATATTTTGTAGAAAAAGATGCAACTGTGTTTGGAATTCAAAGAGAAGTTGCTTGCCACAATGCAACTGTGGTGATGAAGTGAAGAGGTGTGAGTTCAAGGTGTCTGCCAGAAGAATTTATAACAGTTGTGCTTGGCAAATCAGGGAAGTGAGGTTAGAGCATAAGTGTATGAGAACTAGGGTGAATGCAATGATTTCAGCAGAATATTTGGCTGAAAGGTATGTTGAGGAGTGGAGGAGCAATCCCCCCACTACACCAAAAACTAGATTAGAGATCGCGAAATATAGAACGGTTATCAAAGATAGGCGTTCTCCAGAAGAATATAGAACGTATTTATATAAGAGGCGTCCTGTATGTAAATACATATAGAACGGTTAGCATAGTTAACCGTTCTCTATTTTTTACTCTAAAATATCCTTAAAAAATAATTAATTATTATAGATGATATAGAACGGTCATCTTAACAACCGTTTTGTATTGTATTAATTAAAATTTTTTTTTATTAGGAGGAAAAAATATACACAGTATAATAATTTGACCAAATTAATTTATTCAAAAAAAAAAATTGACCAAATTAATTAAAGCGGCTAAAAGCTAGGAAAAGCGCGCTCCTCTTTTCACTTTCAGTTTCAATAATTCACGTTCTTATCACTTTTACTTTTACTAGTATATAGCTTAAAAAAATACTTCTTTAATTTGTTTATTGCTTTCGTGAAACCTCCACCACTGTCATATATAACTTCAGCCGCTGACTCACCGCCGCACCGCCGCACCGCCGCGCTGCCGCTCCACTGCCGCACCACCAATCGCCGCACAACTTCTGAGCACCGCACCACTCCTCTGAGGTAGGTTCAAATCTTCTTGTTATAGAGTAATTGAATTTTGATTATTTGTCAATTGAACTGCATGCATCATTCGAAATATGAAGGAAACATAATTAAATTCATAGTTTCATCTATTAAATTAATTTGCAATTTGAATTTTAGGTGATTAAAAAAAAAACTTCAAAGTTATAATTTTAGGGTTAAATTCAATCGATTGTTTGTATGCAAATATTTCAGTTTAATTGCAGTAAGTTCAATCAAATTCCCCTTAATTTTGTCAAATTTCATTTATTTCAATAGTAATCAAAATAATTTTAGCCAAATTAATCTTACCTAAGTTCAATTTAGAACCCTAATCACATAAAGAAAAAGGGGTAGGGGAAATTGATTACCACTGGATTATTGAATTGTGCTCTATCAATTTCAAATACTCTGCAATAAATATTGATTCGCTTTGCTTTTCTTTCATAAAAGGGTTGGTTATGAGATCTTGTGATTGAAACTATGTGATGATAAAATCTGATTTTAGTAATGTATAAGAGTAGTCATGGTTTTCACTATGCTTACAATGATGAGTATTGAGTAAGGAGTGTGTTTTTGTGGAATTTGTGTAGCAGATTGTGAAGAGAGAAGAGAGAGGGAATCATATAATATGTGGACTGTTGTACTGAATTTATAATATTGGCTTTTGATGGGGTTGTTGCATATATATTAAATATTGGTAAAGGTGGGGCCTCGTATGAATATATCTTTCACTTTAGAACAATGTTGGGCATAATTGACTTGATAAAGTTCGCATAACAAAGATGGTCCAATAATTACATTATATGAAAACACACTATAATATTGTATCATTAATCTGCACCAATAAAAGAGATTCTTATACTTTAGTAGTTGCAGAGCTTAAATAAATTGTTATTTACATGTAAAAGTGAGTTTATTAGGTTGTTTTTATTTACATTGTTGTAGGCATTAACTATTGTAGTGTATGTTAAAATTATATTCATAAGTATATAGCAGTTATGTTTGTGACTTGTGTGTGTTTATTTTTATTTTTAAGTTTCTAGTTTGTAGAAATGGACCGAACTTGGATAACCACAAAAAAATTAGGGGATCCAGAATATGAAGCTGGAGTTATGGAATTTATTAAATTCGCTTTGGAAAATAATAGTGAAGGGCGTGATAAATTGCCATGTCCTTGTTACATCTGCCATAATCTTATGTATCACAAAGCTGATGTGATACTTAATCATTTGAGTAAAAGGCAATTTGATAGAACATATACTTGCTGGCATCGTCATGGTGAAAAAAGGGAAGAAATTTCAAGCAAGGATGCTCAAGGCCATAATACCGATGAGGGTAACGAATTAGAGGACATGACGAGTCAATTCGTACACAGAGTAGATGATGATCCCAATGCGATGGAAGAATTGTTGAGTGATTCTGAGAAGCCTTTATATGAAGGGTGTAAGTACACAAAGCTATCTGCTTCACTTAAGCTATACAATTTAAAGGTGGGTCATAGTTGGACAGATAAGAGTTTTACAGCATTACTTGAGTTCTTGATAGATGTCCTTCCATCTGATAATGTTTTGCCAAAGAATACATATAGGGCAAAAAAAACATTATGCACAATGGGTTTGCGTTATGAAAAAATTCATGCGTGTCCTAACGATTGCATACTTTATCGAAATGAAAATGAATCAGCAAAGAGTTGCCCAGAGTGTAATCTCTCAAGGTACAAGAAAAAGGAAGGAGTGCCAGCTAAGGTTTTGTGGTATTTTCCAATTATTCCTAGGTTTAAACGGATGTATTCAGACCCGGTAGATGCAGAGAAGTTGACATGGCATAAATTTGGTCGAAAAAAGGATGGGTTACTTAGACACCCGGCTGACTCACCGCAATGGAGATTTATTGATGGATAATTCCCTGATTTTGGTAGTGAAGAACGAAACCTACGCCTTGGGTTGTCTACTGATGGTATGAATCCATATAGTTCCCTTAGTAGCATCCATAGTACATGGCCGGTCATGCTAGTGGCTTATAACTTACCTCCTTCGTTATGCATGAAAAGAAAGTACATTATGTTGTCAATGCTTATTTCTGGACCTAAACAACCAGGAAATGACATCGATGTGTATTTGGCACCTCTCATTGACGACTTAAAGTTGTTGTGGGAAGAAGGTGTAGAAGTGTTTGATGCTAATCGGAATGAAATGTTCAATTTAAGAGCAATGTTATTTTGCACCATACAAGATTATCCAGCATATGGTAATCTTTCTGGCTATTCTGTAAAAGGGGAAGGTGGTTGTCCTATATGTGAAGATGGTTGGAAAGGTAAATGGTTATCGGCATCTAAAAAGACGGTCTACTATGATCATCGTCCATTTCTTCCTTTGGATCATAAGTATCGTCGAATGAAGAAAGCTTTTAATGGGGAACAAAATTTTGAAAGTCGCCCAAAAGTCTTTACTAGCCAAGAAGTATTTGAAAAGGTGAAAGACATTCAAATTACTTTTGGCAAGTTAAAGAAAAATAAAGATGTCATTCCTAAGAAAGGGTACAAGAAGTGTTGTGATTTTTGGCGTCTTCCTTATTGGAGATTTCTCTTTGTCCGACATTCTCTGGATATTATGCATATTGAAAAGAATGTGTTTGATAGTTTGATTGGCACACTATTGAATATCTCGGGGAAGACAAAAGACGGTGTTAATGCTCGACTTGACTTAAAGGAAATGAATATGAGAAATGAGCTTCATGCCGTTGAGACTGGAAAACGGGACTATTTGCCACCAGCTGCTTATACACTGTCTAAGAAGGAGAAAGTTGAGCTTTGTGCATCCTTAGCCGGAGTTAAAGTGCCTGAGGGTTATTCCTCAAACATTTCTTCTCTTGTTTCAATGGAGAATTTGAAACTCGTGGGTTTGAAGTCTCATGACTGCCATGTTCTTATGCAAGATCTCTTACCTATTGCTATTCGTTCAATTTTGCCAAAAAATGTACGATATGCCATTATTAGGTTATGTCTTTTCTTTAAGGCAATCTACAGTAAAGTCATCAATCCAAAAGATTTGGATTCCTTAGAAACTGAAATTGCTGTTATTTTGTGTCAATTAGAGATGTACTTTCCCCCGTCTTTTTTTGATGTAATGATACATTTGCCGGTTCATTTGGTAAGGGAGATTAGATTTTGTGGTCTTGTGCACAATAGAGCTCAATGGGCCTTCGAAAGACAAATGAAAACTTATAAGGGGTATGTTAAGAATGCTTATCGACCTGAGGCTTGTATCGCTGAGAGAATGCTTTATGAGTTAGCTATGGAATATTGCCTTGAAAGTTTAGGAGATATGAAGACAGTAGGGATTTCTACTTCTCGACACAGTGACACACTTGAGGGTAAGGGAACTATAGGTCGTACAGAACTTGACTTGTCTCCTGAAAAGTGGCACATGACCCACACATATATTCTTTTCAATGAAGATGAAATTGCACCGTATATTAATAGACATATGAATTTTTTGAAGATGCATAATCGAAAGGCTAGCTCCAAAGCTTTGGCTACTGAACAAAGTAAAACATTTCATCTTTGGCTCAAGGATCAAGTATTGAAAGAGATCAAAAATTCCCCACAAAATGTTTCTGACCGACTTAGGAGTTTAGCTAATGGTCCTGATTTCTCTGCCTCATTTTCTCTAGTTATGCCATTAATGGCTACACTTTTTATACTAGGGACCAAGATGATAAAAGCACAATGCAAAACAGCGGGGTATGTGTTGAAGCGGATGCGATGCATTTGTCTAGTGCTAAAGATAATCGACCTGTTTATAGCAAAATGCAGTACTATGGGGTAATTGAAGAGATATGTGAGTTACATTATATGGGCTTTTCAATACCTATTTTTGGTTGCAAATGGGCTGACAATAATAACAATGTTGTATGCGATGGTTTAGGGCATACTACTATGAATCTCAACAAGATAGGTCATACCGAAGATCCATACATTTTGGCTAGTCAAGCTAAACAAGTGTTTTATGTTACTGACCCGTGTGATAAAAGAAAATCAGTTGTTGTCACATCGAAACCTCGATATGTCATTGATGACAATGATGACAATATTTCTTATGAGGAGAGGTCTACCCCTAGTGAGGTACAAAATGTGGATGATAGTCTTGATGATACAACAACATACATACGTAGTGATCATGAGGAAGGGACTTAGCATGACAAAAAAAATAGTGATGCTAACAATCGACCTAAAAAGCGGCGTCGTACAGGTTATTATGCTACTAAAAAATCTGATTCTTGTGGTTCTTGTATTGAAATTCATAATCTGTTCTTGATATAAAGTTTTTAGACACATGCTTTATTTTATTTGGTTTTAATGACACTTCTTAGAGATTATTTCTAATATATTTGTATGTTTGCAGGTTGATGTCGAAAAAGAGAAAGCAAGCAAGTGCTAATGAGGCCTCTGAAACTGGCGAGGCTGAAGAATCTGCTGAGTGTGAGAATCGAAGGGGTCGTACAGTTGCTGCAGTAGTTGGAAAAGCAATTCTGAGTGGCGTCAAAATCCCCTTGGAATGGAATCACAATAAAGTGCCAATTGGGGAAAATAGATATATCTTTTCATCATACATTGGTGTAGTTGTTCGTGAAAGAGTGAATATAAATTATCGCAACTGGGAGGAAGTTCCTAAAGAAGTTATTGATGACCTCTTTAAATTCATTACGGTAAGATTAAAGGCTTTTTGATTACTTCCATGATCATGAGTTAGTTGCAGAATTGGAGAATACTTTGTTCTATTGTTTGTAGACTGTGAATTGGAGAATCTGGTAGGGTTGGATTTCTTTTTTTTTTTTTTGTTATTCCTGTTTTATGGCCAAATAGCTTAAGGTTCATAATCATGTTGCTAACTGTGTTTTTGTTTGTGGCTAATGGCAAGGTTAATTGGAAAACTTTCTCATAAAGAGGTTTCATATAGTGGCAACTCAAAACAACTGAGGCAAGCCAACATTTCTTGTACAAGTAAATTAATCATTGGTGTACAAGTAAACAGACTGAATAGACTGCCTGTAAAACTATTTGTTGGAGATAATCACAGGGAAGGCAGAATAGACATTAAAATTAAAGAACTCTGACAAAATCTATAGCTTATGTGAAATATCTTCATGATTTGAGTTAATTCTCTGAACCAAGATTGGAATAGGGTCTTCTAGGACAGAAACGTTAACATTATTCCATACATCAGGCTTCGTTGGGAGCCAAATATATCTACATAATTTCTCCCTTGATGGGGTTCCTAAAAAACAAGATGAAAATAAATAGAAAATCAAGACTGCAGTGTGGCTTCCAGAGAATGATCAAGCCTCATAAAAGCTTGTTTATTTGAATTTAGGTATTGTTTTGATATATGAATTTAGGTATTGTCATATCTAATATCTTTTATTTGAATTGTGCAGAGAGGATTTATAGTGCCGGAAGAACGTAGAAATTACGTATTAGGGAGAGCTTCACTCCGATGGAGAGCTTTTAAGGCCAGATTAAGAAAGGATTGGATGTACGACACCAAGGGAGTAAATCCAAATGTGATTATAAAGAAGCCACCTTTGATATATCCATTTATAACACAAGCTGATTGGACCAAGTTCATTGAAACATATACTGATGATACGTTTAAGGTAATCTTTGAATTATAGCCCATAACTAATCATAGTTATGAAAAAACCTTTGAAAACTGGGAATTAATTTGTACATTATTATATTGAAAGGAACTAAGTGACAAGAATCGAGAGAGGGCGAAAATGAATACTTCAAGATATCGAGGAGGTCGAAAAGGGTACTTGTATTATGAACAAGAGATTGTAAGTTTAGTAATGATTATGTCAAATTTTTTGTTGATTTTTTTTAAGGAGTAACAGTAAATAATCAATTAAGGGAAGAATTTTAGTTGTTAAATGGCATTGTGTTATTTATATTAGGTTGCTGAACTGAAATGATTATGTTAGATTTTTTGTTGATTTTTTTTAAGGAATAACAGTAAATAATCAATTAAGGAAGACTTTTAGTTGTTAAATGACATTGTGTTATCTGTATTGTCAGGCTGCTGAACTTCAGACACAAGGAGTGCAAGTTAGAGACGTGCCTCGACATTTGGTTTGGATAAGAGCTCATTCCAGACAAAAAGATGGTGCAATGACCTTTGACAATCCTGCTGATTTTGAAATAGCTCAAACAATTGTGAGTTTGTTTCTACTTTTGAATCAAATAAATTATTTGGCTATAATAGATTACACTACCTTAATTAGGTTATTTATTATTGATGTCAGAAAGCATTGGAGGCTCAACAAATCCAAGGAGAAATTGAGGCCACTGGCCAGAATGATATCCTAGCGAGAGCATTAAAGAATCCTGAACATGGTGGTTGTGTTAGGGGCGTTGGGTCGGGTGTTACAAATAAGATGTACTTTGGCTACAACAAACCATTACCACAAAGTCAATTGCAATCAGATCTTAAGTGTCTCAAATCAAAATTAGAAAATGTGGTTAACACACAAAATTTGTTATTGTCTTACTTAATGTCAAGTGGTCAGGTTAACGCGGAGCAATTGAAAGAACTTGGTGATTCAAATGGAAACCAAGTTGCCCACCAGTTAGCGGGTATCCAAGCTGGTGGATCTGGTGGCCAAGGTTTAGATGGCCTTGTCTTGGGTCGTGACAGTTTGCTTCAAGGTCTTAGCTTCCAACTTGTCTCAGAGCAAAACAAAGTTACCCATCAGTTAGCAAGAGTCCAAAAGGGTGGTTCTGGTGGTGAAGAGTTAGATGATCATTTAGATGTGTTTGGCTCTAAAGTTGGCCAAGGGGTTCGAGGTTTCAACTTCCAAGAGCAGAATGTTCAAGCGTTTGAGGTTCAAACCGAGCCATACCATGTTGCGTGGCCTGAGGAGGAATATGTGCTAGAAAATGAGAATTTGGAAACACATGTACTCAACAATGAACAAGACATTACTGGCCAACCATTTCCAAAGGTAACATCATTCCATAATACTTATGTTTGATGTAAGTACATATATCCTAGATTCTTATGATGGTTTTAAATTATAGACTACTACATCTTATCAATCCACAAAAGATTTATTAATACCATAATCCATATTTAGGGAGTTGATAGTCTTTGTTCCTTGGCAATTAAAAGTGACAAAGGGGTCGATATAGTTGCTATTGGAGAAGTGTATGTTGGGATGGAAGGAGAAGTTGTCAAGCATCATTTCAAGCCCGTCCCAAGTGGTCATTATCGAGTTTGTGTTAAAGAAGAAATCAACCCAAATGCACCTGTGCCATGTCCTGAAGGGGAGACAAGATTCATTTGTCAAACTTTAAATTATTATTTAATATGGCCTTCTCACTTGGTTTTTCCTATAAAGAAGGTAAAATTCAGTTTTAAATTATAATTATCTGTCACATTATATAATAGGATTATCTTTTTTTTTTTTTTTTTTTTTTTGCTGATTTTTTTTCCTGTGATTATATGACAAGGCTGATAAGCAAGTCCCTAAAGAAATCGCTGCACCATCTCCACACTCGCCATCATCACAATCATCATGCACTCGGAAGTACACAATAACTCATGCTGATAAGTTGAAGTTGACTTCTAATTTGGTTCGAGTATTTAAGGATGTGGCTATTGCAATGAAAAAGAGTGGTAAAACCAAATCTTTTACAGTTTTGGCTAGAGTGTTTCAAAATGAGCAATGTGTTACCCTTGATTATGAAGACATGCTTGACTGGTGCTTCCAAAGAGAGATAAAATCGTCACACATGTCAATTTAGATGATGTAAGTGTTGTATCCTTTGCCATTTCAAGGTTAAATTTATAACGCTTTTTGATTAATGAGCTAATAAATTTAAATAAATATTTGATATGCAAGGTATATGAGTGAGATTGTTCATACAGAAGGTATCTCAGGGTTGTATGGATTTTGTGATTGCAACTATCTATCCCCGTATGCTCCAACTGTGGAAAAAGACGATGATCGATGTGACTATCTAGCTAGGCTATTTTCATGTAATGATGCTAAAAACAAAAATCAGCTCTTCTTTGCCCCGTATTATGAGGAGTAAGTGCATATGAGTCTATCACATATTTTTTTTTATTTTTTATCAGTTTTATTTCTAATTCCTTTTAAACATTCATTATTGTATTTGAATTCTATTGTTTTAATCAATATAGTGGACATTGGATGTTGGCTGTAATTTGTCCATGGGTTGGTTTGGTGCATTGGCTAGATCCCGCGGGAGTAAAAGATGAACCTCCCAAATTTGCTCAAACAATAATCAACAAGTATGTGCTAGATTACTTATTTTGTTACATGTTAACTTCTTTTTATGAAAGTATTTCAATACTATTACTCTAATATTTTGATAATTACGTAGGGCAATGATCAATTTTAGCGCGGAACATCGAAAGGATATCAAAAAAATAAAGAAGAAACCTTACATTAAATGGATAAGCATAGAGGTATTTGTATCTTTAATTTAATTTTGCAATGCTTAGTACTTAATATATGTTAATACATTATGTATAACTAGGACTTTGATTTAACCCTCCCCCTTTTTTTTGGCTTGTATTAGTGTCCTCGTCAAGCTACTGGCTCTAGTGATAGTGGATATTATGTTTGTCGCTACATGATTGAGACAATTGAATCTAGGCAAATGATCATCCCCGACAAGGTACGACATTTAGTTTTAATGTATTTTGAGTAGCTGATGCACACATCTGACTATGCACAATTTTGTCGATTTGCCTTTCGTTTGGATTTTTGATCTTGGGGGAGATGAGAAGGGTTCGGGTTTTTCCATTGCGTGTATTGGTGAAAGGTAGGGTGGGGAATAAAAGGAGGTTGATAGTATCGAGAGGCAATGATGAGAATTCGAATGCTGAGGAGCGGCAGCAGGTTTAATATATCAATGGCAGTAGATGTATATGATGTATTACATTGCTGCCTGTTAGAATGTTCAGACTTTAGCAGGCTGCAGTTTGCTCCAAGTACTGACCCTTTAGCAGGTTCAGACTTTCTAAAAGGGTCTGGTTTTGTGTTCTATTTAATTTTTGTTTCATCGTTCACTTTCAATCCCTTTTTGCCTACCTCTGCTGCATTACATTTCTAAAAGGGTCTGGTTGTGGTGCATCATTATGCACTAATCCTCTGTTTTTTTTTTGGTTTTTTCAAAGGGATTTTCTCATAAGTGGGAGTGGGACACCCATTTTTTGGCTTCATTTTCGTAGCTTTAATGTATTAGTGGCAGTAGATGTGCACTTTAAATCAATAAAGATATTGATTTTATGTAGATGTCCTGAAGTTTTCCAGACATATGCCATGGAAATTCCGGAATTGCAGGCTATATAGTTATGATGTGCTGCTCATCTTTAGCCCTGCTATCTTTTGAACTTTATCTTATTTTTAGCTCTAGTTTATGTTCTTATCTGTTGTACTGGGAAAATCTCGGATGATTTGGAGTGCTTTATATTGCCCTCTTAGTATCCTCATTTTGTTCCTGATGATGATCAATTTTGAATCAATATATTATTAACTAATATGTATGTATTTTACATTGTTTTGTAGTATTTTAAGCAAGTTCCTCATACATATTCTCAACAAATGATTGACGAGCTTAGGGAAAGGTGGATTTCATATGTTACCGGATACCATCAACCAAATGACGACGACGATGATTTATGTGAATTGTAGATCAATATGGTATTGGTATATTTTGGGGCATCAATTTTTTTTTAAAATCAACATTAACTAGAAAGGTTTTTTGATATTTTACTCACGTCGCGTATTTGTTTGTATAGAACAAATTTGGTATGAATGATTCAATTTAATTGTGGTTGGATGTTTTAAATTATATATATGAAGTATAATTTGATGGCTTTTGTCGTATCTGGAAATATTTTTGTTAATTTTATTATACAGAAAGTTATATTTCATGTACAGGATCTTGGATTTTTTTTACATAGGAAATGTGAAGATTTTCTTACAGGATAATATAAATTTACAAGATATTAAACATGAATACAGGTCTAAAATGAAATACAAAAATAATTCAGATTATTAAAATACAGGAATAATACGGAATAAAATACATACGGTATTAATACATATGGCCGGATTTTTTTTTTTTTAAAAAAAAACATTACAGAACTGTTATCTAACTTAACCGTTCTATATTGCATTGCAATATAGAACGGTTAAGTGGCCTAAACCGTTCTGTATTCCTTCCTTGGTGTACGAATTTAAGAAGGGAAAAGAGAACGGTTATGACTAACAACCGTTCTCTATTTGTTATTATATAAAACGCCTGCACGACCCGTTCTCTATACTTTATACATCGCTTAGCAGAAGAACGCCCCTAAGGCGATCTATAAAGCCTATTCTAACAGTTCTCTAAGGCCTTTTTTGTAGTAGTCCACATGGAAAATTAAGACCTTTAGAGCAAGGGTTTTGAGTGATTTGGGTATTCAAATTGGATATTCATTGGCTTGGCTAGCAAGAGCCAGGGCAAAGTTCATGATTTATGGCTCTTCAGCAGAGCAATATGCAAGGGTTTGGGATTATGGCAAGGCAGTGCTGAAGTACAATCCAGAGAGTGGGGTTTATGTTGTGGTACAAGGAGCAGATAGACCAGAACCTCCTATTTTTTTGAGGATGTACATATGTTTGGCAGCATTGAAGTGGGGTTTTAATAGAGGTTGCAGGCCTCTTATAGGCTTGGATGGGTGTCATTTGAAAGGGGCCTACCCTGGTCAAATCCTTGTGGCAGTTGGGAAGGATAGGAATAACCAAATATTCCCTTTTGCCTGGGCAATAGTAGAGGTAGAGAACAAGGAGACTTGGGCATGGTTCATACAGTGTCTTCAACATGATCTTGGAGATTGCAGTGAAGGGTTGGGTCTAACCTTCATGAGTGATAGACAAAAGCTAAGGTTTGTCCTTATCTGTCTACTTTCTTTATTTCCAATGTTTATAAGTATGCTTCAGTTATTATTAGTCTAATTATTATGTGTGTATGACTTCAAATTGCAGGGATTGCTTGAAGCCTTTGAAGAATTAGTCCCAAATGCTGAGAAGAGATTTTGTGTCAGGCATATTTGGGCTAATTTTAAGCTGCAATTCACTGGATCCACCTTCAAGGAACTATTTTGGAATGCAGCAAGGGCAACAACTCTGGTAAGGATTAGTGATGATATGTGTTCTGGTCATTTCAGATTTGTATTATTTTCATTAATCTTGTTAGTTGTCCTGTTCTTAATTTTGGATAGCATTAGTGATATGATATTCATGCTTAGCATTAGTGATGATATGTGTCCTGTTCTGTTATGGTATACATATGTGTTATGTTTTTATGTTTGGTTCATTTAGTCTGGTGTATTGCTGCATTAGGTATGTTCTGGTTTGCATTAAGTATGTAGTATGTGTGTGTGTCTCCAAAGCTCACCCATTTTGGTAGTGTGTATGTTCTGGTATTGGGGTGTGTGTGTTTTTTAGTTGCAGCCAGTGTGAATAATTCACTTATGTTAGTCTATGTGTATTGCTGTAGTTTGACTTTGAGGTTGCAATGGAGTCTATTAAGTTCCTGTCAGAAGATGCATATGAGTACTTAGCTAATATCAACCCATCACACTGGTCAATACATGCTTATTCAGATTGGTGTAAGTCTAACATGCTCCTAAATAATCTTTGTGAGACTTTCAATGCAATTATAAAGGATGCAAGAGACAAACCCATACTAACTCAGATGGAGTGGATGAGGTGTTACATGATGAAAAGGAATTGTGAGAAGTGGGAGGGAGTTCAAAAAATGGAAGGGAAGAACATGCCTTATGGTTCCAAGGTTTTTTGGGAGGATTGAGAGGGCTGCCAGGTACTGTATTGTCCAGTTGTCAAGGGGGGACAGCTATGAGGTAGACTTGAATGGGGATAAAGTGGTGGTTGATCTCAAAATGAAGTCCTGTACTTGTTATCACTGGCAGTTGACAGGGATACCATGTGTACATGCATATGCTTGTATTCTTGACAAAAGGGTGGATCCAGATGACTATGTTGATGCATACTACAGTAGGGCAACATACATTCAAGCATATCAACATTCAATCAACCCTATGCCAGGCCCCAAGCATTGGGAGAAGATTGATATGAGACCACCACTCCCACCTACAGTAAGAGTCATGCCAGGGAGACCAAAATCCAAAAAAAGGAAGCTGGAGAAAGGAGAAGGAGCCTCAGGCAGCAACAACCAACAACCAAAGGGCCCTAAGTTTCAAAAAAGATGCAGAAACTGTGGCATCTTTGGTCATTATGCCAAAAGTTGTAAAGCTGGACCAAAAGCTGAAGCTCCAAAAGAGGCTGAGCCAGTGCTGTCAACCAAGCCAGTCCTCAACACCCCATGGCTGCAAGAACAGAGGAGAAAGAAAGCAATGAAGCTAAGGCTGCTGCAAATGTAAGCTACATGTCCTGTAACTTATAGTTGTCAAATAGTGAAGTCTGTCATTTTTTTGGCTTATGTGTTTGTGTGTGTTCATTTACAGAAAAGGGCAACTGCAGGACCAAACAACATTGGTAACAAGAAATTCCCCCAAGAGCAGCAGAAGAAGCAAGCTCAAAGTTCACAGCAGGCTCAAAGCTCACAGCTGTAACTTGCAGCCAAAATACTCAGGCATCAACAACCACAACAAGGTCCAAGTCTAAGGGAAAGAAGCCACGTGTTTGAAAAAGATGTCTAGCTGCCTTTTGTAAAACCTTGACTTTGGTTTCATTGAATTCTATTTTGAAAATGTATCACTTTAAGGTTCTGTAACAGCTTGGTTTGGAAGGACTTGTTTTTTTTTTTTTTTTTTTAAGCTTATGTTTTTTTTTTTTTTTTTTTTTTTTTAAATCTAAGTTCTTGTCAAACAATTCTTGTGACTGAATTTGCAATGATCAAAACAGTTGTTTAATTAGACATAAATTGTCCACTTTTCATTCATGCTTGAAATTGTTACATATGCATACTGTCCACTTCATTACAGCAGACTTAAGTACTAGCTTACAACATCAAGCTTCTTGAAATACAAACAAACACCCACTAACTTACCCCCTACACTAACCTAAGCTACTTTAACCACAACTAACAGCCCTAGCATCATCAACACAAAACAAAACACAACACCTACAGGTACACACCCAAACCAGTTATTGCTCTGCTTCCCTTCATTGTTGTACCTCTTCCTGTCACCATTAAGAGCTCTACACTTCAGCTTGAGGTTGTCTATCTCATTGAGGAGGCACCTCATCTGCCCATTGAGATCATCCACTTCAGTTTTCAGTGAGCTTATCTCACCCTTCATGAGTTTTTTGTCGAGGATCAATTGATTAATCATATCCCTTTGCCAATCTGTCCCATCATCTTCATCCACCCACTCAAAGCTCTTGCAGCCCCTAGTCTCAGTTTTGGGATCATAGAACTTGCATGTCAAAAACTTCCTCCCAGGATTCTCTTTAGTCCATGAAGTTAGCCTAGCCATTGGTATGCCACAATCACACTTCTTGTATTTTGAAGGTGAACACCTAACCAAAGCTGCCATTTTTCACTGCAAAATACACAAAAACCACGATGCATTACAACTTTTCATACTTGTTTCACCCACCAACACTTTCAATTTCATGATTTGCACACCCATAAAAAAACCCCCAAATTTAGATTACACTAAAAAACCCTAATTCGCTTTCCAGAAAATTATTGCAATTAACAAACACCTCCATTCAATTAAATCCAAATAAACATTCCTACATACATATAACCTTGCTAATTACACAAATAATTGAATAAAACTTGCTGAAATTGTTCGATTTATTAAGAGAACTCACCTTTTCGACCTTCGCAATTTCCGCCTACTTTGGCCAAACAATCACCAATTATCCACACTCACTGAATTCGCACTTAGTTGTGTAAGAAATTTGAGTTTTAATTTGATGATTTTTTGATTTAATTTACTCCAATTGAAACCACAACCATCACAATGAAATCAACCAAGAACAATCGCATTTAAATGGGGGTAATTGAGGAGTAGCCGTTGGAGTGGACCCCACTTGACAGAAACAGTAACGGCTAAACCCAGGTGGTAGTTATTATGAAAGTTTGTGTGTTTGAGTGGTAGTATAATAAAATAAAATTTTTGATGGGTAGCAAATGTGAAACATGCTGCTTTCAGTGGTAGTAAATGTGAAATTTTCCTAATTTAAAAGTCAAAACTGTTGTGAAATAAATGGAATAAAAGAAGAATTGAGGAGAGAATAAATCTATGTATATTATTCCATAAGATAAGGTGTATATATATACATACAATATATTAGGGTTTGATTGGATAACCCTAGATCTAGATTGTTCCGGAATGATACAAAGGAGAATAATGGATATCGACAAATATTTCATAACACTCCCCCTTGGATGTCCATTATCGAAGACTGTGCCTTATTAAAACCTTACTAAGAAAAACCCCGTGGGATAAAAACATAGTGAAGGAAAAAGAGTACATCATTCTTCGTAATACGCTCGAGATGCCGCCTCATTAAAAACCTTACCAGGAAAACCCAATTTGGGACAAAACCATGGTCAAGGGAAAAAAAGTGCAGCGCGTATTTTCTCCCCCTGATGAATACATAATTGTACTTTACATCTTCTAGTACCGCAACGATGAATCCAATATGTTTGGATATCTTCTCATATGTAGTAAGTAAAGTATCATCCGTTGATCTTTGACTCTCCTAAGTTGAAGTTGCATCTTCGATTCTTCAGGTCTTCACGTGAACATGTGAAGTGTCTTCATTTTACCATACATGTGTTTATCTCTAAAAATTAAACTTATGCAGTTATGACTTCTTCTGGAAGTCGTAATAATATAAATTGATAATTATTATTTGATCAAACATTCATTAATAATCATTTGATGACAAAACTTGACATTATTAATGTCGTTCTTCAATCTCATATGAATTATAATATAACATATGCAATTATATACATTAATCATGGTTCTTTTGGACCATAAGAAACAGTCTCACGCATAAGTATCCCGTTTCTTTAGAAGTTTCATAATTAACTACACGATAATTTTTCTACATATACAAATAGTAAATCTCACTAACTCTTATATACTCAAACTTCAGGTTGAGATGTCAATGATGTAGTCACATAAAATTTTCAAGAGTTTGATAATTGTAATATTCAAAAATTTGTAGGGCTGATTATTTAAAAACTTCGTATATAAGTTCTTCAAGAACTCTTCTTAAATGATTCATAACATGTTATTAAATTAACGTTTTCAATATTTTCATCACAAGTATAAGCCCATAGGAACATAATTTAAGTATTTCTTTCTAATTTTCCATCAAAGTTGTAAATATGTCTTACTATACTTTGAATGAACATTGACATACACCACAATTATTATACAGAAAATAAAGCATGCAATATGAGATATAAAAATATGATAAACAACTTACATAATGAGTAATGCGTTTACAACTTCGAACATATGCAATGAATAATCCAATAACCTAAGACTCACACATGCATATGAACATATATAAGACTCGAAATAATGCAAGACACTGTACAGTGTGGATTTTAAAAATCCATATTTCTTTGGACTTCTGGTCCATGATAAACTTTTACTATTATCATTATGTCGACATTAAAATGGACATATATTCCAGATCCCTTATTCACTAGTCCATTATATCATGCATATGCATTATTTATCGGTTCCATCATATACCGGAATCATCATATAATTCCTCAAGGTTCAATTTTAATTTGCATGCTATTTTGACAATAATATCTGAATACATTTTTCATTGGTACCATCATAATTTTTCTTACATCATAGGCCATCTATTATAATAATTCAGATATCTATACCATTTTAAGGGTATTTCATTCACTATGGTATTTATATACTATTACACTATTAGTGTTAACTACACTATCTTGCGAAATATCATATCTATTAAACATATCTTTATTTTGGAACCGATCATATACAACCTACACTTCAGGTGTAGTGATTCAAGTACAATTGGCAAGATTTTATCCCAATGTATACACATAATTAATATGACCAAAATGTATCTTCAACGCTATGCAACATGAGTCATAACTGAATACAAATCAAATCATAAATGTGCAATATATCTTGATAGCATATGGATGAAAGTTGGCTAGAAAACATTTCAAATTACCATTATTTATATAGGGATCCACTACTAGAAAACTGGCAATTTCCGACGGATTTGTTCCGACGGACACTAAAATCCGTCGAAAAATTCAAATTTTCCGACGAATTTTAGTTTTGTCGGAATATTCCGATGGATTTAACAATTCCGTCGGAAATCCATCGGAAATTTCCGACGGAAATTAAATCCGTCGGAATATATGTGATTCCGACGGATTTTTTCGTCGTAATTTTCCATTTCCGACGGATTTTTAGTCCGTCGGAAATTTCCGACGGATTTTTCCGTTGGAATTATATTTAAAAAAAACCCATTTTTTTAATAACCCTAAAACGCTTATTTCCGCCCCCTTTTTTCTTCTCTCATCCTTATCTCTCCTTCTCTCTCCTTCTCTCGGCCGTTAATCTACTTCTCTCTCTTAATTTCTTCTCTTCTCTCCCCTGCTACCTTCTCTTCTCTCCCTTGCTCCTTCTATTTTCTTTCTTCATCTTTTTCTTTCCCCTTTATCAACAATCACCAACACCGCCACAATCACCGAGATCAACACCACTACAATCACCGACATCAACACCACCACGATGGGTCAAGGGTTTCACCCTTTCTCTCTCTTCTCATGATTTTTTTAAGGTTTTCAGGCCAAATTCGTCTATTAAAAGCCTAGATCTAGACTTTTAATGGCTGAATTTGGCCTTGTTAAACCGTTTTCGTGGTGAAATTCGAAGCATATTTCAATTTAAGGTATGTTCTATGTTTTAATTTTTTGATTTTGTTTCTGTTTTTTTTTTCTTTTTTAAAATTTTTTGATTTCGATGGTGGTGGTGGGTGTGGCTTATGTGCATGCGTGTGGTGGGTGGTGATGGTTGTGGTGGCTGTGGGCTTAGGTGGGTTTAGGGTTAGGGTGGGGATAGTTTTTAGATCTGGAGATCTGGGCTTAGGTTAGTTTAGGGAGAGTGGTGGTGTGGTTCGGGTTACGGTTATTGGTGGTGGCTGATGAGTGTCATTTATGGCACTCATAGGGTAGTCTTTTAGGTTATTTCTTTCCCCTTCTCATGCTTTCTTCTCTTAATTTTGGTCCTTTTTCCTTTAGTTTCTCTTTTATGTATGTTTCTCGTGTTTTCATCGTGTTTTCCTTTATTTTGCTCTTTTTCCCTTTTATTTCTTTCCTTTGTTTACTTGTGTAGGTTTTGTGAGGATCACCTTGGTGAAGGATGCAATTCGGGACCTCAATGATCAAGCAAGGAAGAAGCATTTGACTAGAGAGGGCTTAGAGAGGCCTTGGAGAGGCCTCGGAGAGGTCTCCAAGGTGTTTCCAACAGGCCGCGGGCGCGGGCCCAAGATGTGCAAAAGTATCAAAATGAGGCAGGAACTTGCCGCGGTTGCCCCGAGGGCTTCCCGCGGGCGCGGGTAAAATGGAGAGGTCTCTCCGCTCAGAGAGACCGCGGCCCCTTGATCAGCCTTTGGGAGCAGGGGATCTTCCCGCGGGCGCGGGTGCTGCCCAGATGCCCGCGGAGGGTTCCGTACCCATTTCTCCGCGGGCGCGGGAGCTGCCGTTTTCTTCTTAGCTTATAAATAGAATTGTATTTCCTTTTTGGCATCCAAATTTTAGATAATATTTTCATTAGCTTAGTTTTAGAGAGATAATCTAGAGAGAGAAACTTCATTAGTAGAGAGAGAAAGTGTGGATTTCCATTGATGAACTTGGATGTTGAAGAAGGAGCTTGATTGAATCTTTGTAAATCTTCATCTTCAATTAATGAGCAATCTCTTACTCTCTTTCTTTACTTTTGTATTTAGTTTTGTTTGCTTATTTTGATTTTCCTTCTTTGCTTATTGATCATGTTGATGCTTATTGATTTGATGATTGATATTGTCTCCAATATGATTTGTGAGTAGTCACTTAGCCAAGGGTGTGGGGATGGTGTAGTTGTTAATTGATTCATGCTTATGATGTTGGGGTTTTGTTAATGGTGATTAAAGTCTTTTTATGTTTGATATTCTTTAATCTTCTTGCAAGTGCACATTGTTAGTTGATTAAAGGTGAATCTTTGCTAACAAGAAACCGAAGTTGACTTAGTTAAGGTTCATTGTTATCGATAGTTCATTGATTGCACCTTCTAATATATGGTTCTAGTGTGGAAACATAGAGGCTATGTTAAGAGAAATCGATTAACCCTGGAATGCGGTTAGATTGAGCTTTTATTTCGATATTCTTGCATGCTTAGTTTACCATTGCTTTGCTTCCGTGTTATTGCATGATCAAGTGGCAACTACATCTACCTACTTCCCTTGGTGCTTAGTTATATTGATTTTTGATCATCCTTAATCTCTAGTCTAATCTTTTAGTTATTCACACTTCTTGTTCCGAGG
Source organism: Chenopodium album (assembly GCF_948465745.1). Lineage (NCBI taxonomy): Eukaryota > Viridiplantae > Streptophyta > Magnoliopsida > Caryophyllales > Amaranthaceae > Chenopodium > Chenopodium album. The sequence goes on along the minus strand of NC_137853.1, from coordinate 23,831,837 downwards.
TAGCTTAAGTATTAAGTAGTGAATGTGGTGTTTATGCATGTCTCCTTGTGGTTCGACCCCTATGCTTGCCTTATACTTGTATTAGGTTTGTTTAGGTTGTATAAATGATATTTGATCTAGGGATAGACAATTGACGACGCGTTTATTCCCTTGTCAGTGGCTGGGTTTAGGGTTAGGGTGAGTGGTGGTGTGGTTTTGGGTGGGATTGTTTAGATCTGGGTTTAGGGTTAGTTTGGGGGTGACTGGTGGTGTTAGTGGCTGAGTGGGGGGGGTAGTGGTGGTGGTGGTGTGGTTAGGGTTAGGGGCTGATGTGGGGGGGGGTAGTGGCGTTGTGGCGGTGGTCTGCTAAGGTTAGGGTGGTGACATGCCACGCCAGGGGTGGTGCGGCGTGTTTTATTTTTTATTTTGGCTGAACCATTTTCCGACGGAAATTCCGTCGGAAAGTTACGACGGAACACTATCCCGTCGGAGATTTACGATGGATTTTTCCGGGCTGGAAACATTCTTCCGACGAATCAACTCCGACGGAATTTCCGTCGGAAAAGTGTTTCCGACGGAAATTTCGTCGGAAAAGGTCGATTTTCCTACAAAAGGTTTTCCGACGACAGTTTCCGAAGAAATTCCGTCGGAAACACCTTTTCCAACGGAAAATAGGGTTGTTTCGAGGGATTTTTTCCGTCCAAAAATAGCAGTTTTCTAGTAGTGATCATCAGTTTAATTAATTTTTGCCAACTTACTCCAATTCTCCCCCTAAGTTGGTAAAATATCTCATATATAGGGGCATCATAGTTCTTCACCAACTTAGTATACAAATTTACAATAAAATTCATTTCATGGGAAGATCATAATCAACAAAATTTATCTCTCAGAATAACTATATTAAAACAAGCTTTTATCTCTTCTAGAGAGCAATTTTAAATTATTTCTTCATTAACTATACATTACATAATACATATGTATTTATTATTAAATCTTTCACAATTTGTTCTCTTCAGGAGATCAATAATTCAACATCAATGGGGAGACATATGTTGTGCAGTTGAATTCCCTTCTTTTCTATTTCTTATGTGCTGACATACAATAACCCCCAATCAATAGAATTGTTATACAAGCATATATCACTTGCTTGTTGTAGGGAATATTTCAAGCATTATGACCCCAAATTTGAACCCCACTGTGATCATACACTAAAGTACGGTGGCGTTCCAAAGCGAAAGAAAAGAGAGCAAAAGAGTCGCCAACAAGTTTTAGGAACTTGTAAACCCAAAAGACAATCCAAAAGGATCATCAACTCCATAAGGTCTTGAACCAAACAGGGTTCGGGGATGAGGGTACGAATCCAATCTACAAAAGAAAGGACTCGCCCTATAAAATAGGCCTCTACTTTGTTCTGCTCGTATTCATGTGCGCTTTTCGAATAACATACAAACATCATATTAAGCCTACCCTGTTTATCTACGTTGGTTGAATATTAATGCACAAATAATACTATTATTGGCGATCACTTGAGTTAAAATCACATCAGCCTAAACAAAATTATTAATTATCTTATTAAGAGTGATTTCAAGTACAAATTCCCTTTAACAATCATAAAAGGTGTGATAAAGCAATAACAATAAATATAAATCAAGCAACATAATAATAAACAATAGCAATAATGATGATAATAGCATGATAAGGCATAATAAAGCTTAATAATAGCAAGATCCTAGCTAGGCATGATACTAACAAGATTAATAACAACTCCTAGCATGTCACTAAACGATAAAGATCAAAGCTTTAAACCTAACATGGCACTAACATGATATTATAAATAAGTAAAGGCACCCTAAACATGATACTAGAGAGCATAAAATAACATCCTAACATGATACTAGGAATTAAACATCCTAACATGATACTAGGAATCATGAAACAATAATAAACATGCTTTCTACATTGTTAATAAAATAGGGAGTAAGCTAATCTACTTACTTTGAAGCCTCGTACCTCTTTCTAATAACAAAATACACAAGTTAGTAAACTTCAATGAAAATAATAAAGAACAATTAAAGAATTAAATTAGAATCAAATTAAATAAAGTTTTGACTAGTTTTGGACCAAACCCTCAGAAATATCAACCCTTGCACGTCTAGGGCGAAGGCAACTTCGAACTTGGCTAAGAGATTCTAAATCTTGTGAATGCGGAATATTGTGTTATGTAAAAGGGTGGTTTAGAAAGAGAGAGAGAAAATAAGAATTAAAGTAATTCTTGATGAGAGTTGATGAGAATTGATAGTTGATGAAGGTTGATGATTAAAAACAGAAGTTCGGAACCCTATTTATAAGAAAACAGTCCGGAAAATCATAGAATTTGATAAGGAATAAAACTCCACTATGTCGCTAACAAACCGACCTTGTCGCCAGAAATTTATCCTGTCGCCAGGCGACAGAGTCTGTCGCGAGGCGACAAGTCGTTTGGCGACAGAAGCAGTTTTTGCGGATTTTGTTTTTATCATATCTTTTGATCCAGAAGTCCAAATAAGTCATATAATATGTCGTTGGAAAGCTCTTGAAGTCTACTTTCTAATGCAATTAGAATCAGATTAAAATATTTTGTAGATAAAAAGATATTCACGAAATAGTAAAAGGGTGTCAGTTTTGGATAGAGTTTCGTATTCCTTTCATATCTTTTTCGTTATAGCTCGGATTTAATATTATAATATATCATTGGAAAGATAATTTCAAGATCTATCCAATCATATAAAATTTGGATAAAAAAAAATATGAGGTACGAAAATAATATCTGACTATCTTTGAACATGTTTAAATCCGAATAGAATTAGGAAAGTTTTAAAAAAGGAAAGTTTATATTTAAATCAAATTCCATGATCTTATCTTTTCAAAAAAGGATAATTAAGATATTTTAGAAACTTATAGAAGATTCTAATCAATCCTGAATAGGATTAAACCTTTGGACCCTCCTCATGATCATTGGGTCGTAGGTAAAATCCGGTTTGGGCCCAGTTTAGTATTTTGGCCATAACTTCCTCATTATTCATCGGAATTGGGCTTATAATATATCGTTGGAAAGGTCTTTTAAATCCTCATCCAACTACACCATTATTGGACCCTTATAATGGACCAAAATAAACTAAATTGGACGTTTTCATAAAATAGAGTGGGTTTTCGAAAACAGAAAGAAGGATTTTAATAAAAACTAACTGCAACACAAGACTTTTCACACTTTCACCTCATTCGATTATGGTTCGACGTGAAAGGCATTCATCACTGGGTTTGGTTTTGGGGAGACACAAATGGGTGTCTACACTTGTAATTCTACTACGTGGTGATCTTTTGGATCTTTAAAGACTTAAATAGTGTATTTGATGAACTTCTGGTCAGATAATAGTTGACTATAATATTTAAGTTATTTTGGTAAACTTCTGGTCACCCATTACTCTTTATTATAAGAAATCAAAACTCATTAACCCCCAATTCTCATATATACAAATTATTATGAATCACAATCCAAATATAGCTCAATCTCAATGTTATGTCTTGTCATTCAATTCATTTCATATATTTAACATTGAGAGAGCGTCTGCACATTATCAAATGAAACTTCAGGTTTCCATAACGGGTAATTATTCAACCCGGATGGCCTAATTTAATTATCACATCCAACTCTGGTCAGTTTTCCAACACTAGTGATCACTTTATTATAATTTGATGTGATATTTGAACATCAACATGTGTTTCTTTATACAATTGGCAAGACGATCAACAAATATTTTATCCAATAATTTATTCATACTCTGCTGGAGTTTTGACTATAATCTTGATACATGTTAATCTTGTTGAATATTTCATACTCTTCTGGAGTCTTTTATATAATCATGAAACATATATATTTTACTAAAAGTGATTTCTTCTAGAAATGTAATGGGATTTATCATTTCCTCAAATTTGTCATTGTCAATAGTTGCTCTATTCCTTTTCCGAAGGTTGTTAATTATATTTTAACTCTATTGGACTACAACGCTTCAGACGTGCTTTAGGTTCATTAGTAACCGATGTTGTCCTTCTGGGACAATAATTTTAATTAGAGCATTTATAATTAGTATATGATCAATGACATTTATATCCATCTTCAAGATGGTATCATTTCAAAATATTTAAATAACGAACATGTGGCCACTTCTATTATGTGAATCGTTAATATTTAAGTTAATGTATGAACCAAACTGACCATATTTTATTATTCATGTGCAAGGATAAAATAATGGAATAATTAATACAGTCTCCCCCTAATCCTTGCACATGGGACATGAACTGAATCCAACAATATTTAAATTTCATCCACAAGGCATAAATTCTTTTAGCAATACATGTATCAAGCATAACAAAGTTATCCTTACAAACTTAATTGTTCTTACTCGTAACTCTTGCCCAATTATATTAATTTAAGTATGGGCATAATAAATATATTTTACAAGTAAGTTTTCCACAACATCACCCATCACTTGCTCATATATATTGTGCAATCATGTTTAATACATAGATCGTATAAATTTTGCATGAATTATATTCATCACAAAAACATGCATATATCATCTCAATCATACAATATGTCTCATTCATTTTCTGGTACAAGAATCTAGTTATCTATGAATAATTAATACTCACTCAAAGTGTGGTATGACGGGTATCTATAATAACCACCAAATTAAAAGACATTATGTCAACTTTTCTAAACTTTTGTATAGTATTGTTTCATGACATTGTGTTTATAAAATCACGTTAGTATGTAGTGGATATCTAAGCAACATGCTTTAGCTTTGTATATCATGCACATTTCTTTGTATTATTCTTAAGGGTTTTAAGCCCTTTATAAGTTCAATCTAGGAACATTAAGTCTATATGTGTGATTACTCTTTATAAATATAAGGAACTTCAGGTCCGCACATCATATTAAAATGACATTCATTCCAATAATCTAACTTCAAGCAGGCAAATAATATCATATTATCAAATTCAATCACACATCAATCAATATTTCAATGTATCAAAATATTCTAGCGCATTACTATAACCAAATCAATACGGTAATTAACTTGATCACTAATAATTCAACCGCCAAGAAGCTACTACATGACCAATTTGAACAAAATCACCAATCAATAACTATATACTAAAAGACACACCAGCAATGACACGTGTCATCTTCTGGTGTGTCCTTAGTTTTTTTTTTTTTTTTTTGGAAAGAAAATCAATTTAAAAAACAATGCTTTACATATTTAAGGTACTAATTACGTAAAAAAGTATAATAGAAGATTTAATGTATCTTTCCATTAACAACATATTCACAATTATAAACTTCAAAAATAATATTCTTAACATACTTTAAAAAAAACAAATGATGCTTTTGTTATTTCCTTGAATATTTTATGAATATAATTTTAATGAAGTAATTATAATCTATAGATATTTCAATAATACTTGCCAAGAACTAAGGGTGAGCAAAATTTCCGAGTATTCGGAATTGGAACCGGTTGGGAACCGGGGGATTCAGAATCGAAATTATTGGACCCAGTGGTTCCAATTCCGGGTAATAAATTAAGGATCAGGTTATAATTCATTCCAATTCCAATTCTCAACTTTTTGTAACCGGAATCGGTTGGGTACGCGGTTACCCAATATATGCTAAACTAAATAAATTTTACATAATAAAAATATGTTAAATGTATATAATTTGTAAAATAAAAAAAATTATTTTTAATACATATCATAAATACAAATAACTTAATGCGTATATAAATATAAGTATTAAACACTAAAAATGAACTTAACTAAAATAAGAATTGTAATTTGTATTATATTTTAACACTTACATACATAAGTGGGTACTCGGAACCTGAACCTGAACCAGAACCGGTATCCGGTGGTTCCAAGTCCAATTCCTAAATTTTAGAACCCGGTTGAACCAATTCTGATTCCGAATTTTAGGACCTGGTTCCAACCAATTCCAAATCTGGGTCCTAAAATTTTGATCGGTACCCAGTTTTCTCACCCCTACCAAGAACGACATATGTTGATAATTTTTAATGTTATTTTTTCCAACTATTTTGGTTGTTGTTCTTTAGCATCCAATTGATATAAATATAGCATACAAAAGTCATAAAATTTGATATAGTGTTAATTTGAAAAGTAGTTATTTTTAAATTACCGTGCATGGCACGGGACCTAACCTAGTAATAATAATAAGCAACCCTTTGGCAAATTGCAACAGCCAACTTGATCACAAATATTTTAGCCGCATATAAGCACGTTGAGATAAAGAAAATTACAACAGTAATCAATTGATGATGAAAATTAAACCTCAAACTCTAATCGAATACCCAACCATTCAATCCTCATATCATTGACACAGTAGACAACACTATTAGTCACTAAAAAAAACACTAAGCAGTAAATAATATTCCTAAAAATTAATCACTAATCAATAATTAATTAATACAAAGTCAAACTACTTCATAACCAAATTTATTTCATATAGAAATTTAACTTTCACCCAAACTTATTCTTTGGTTAATGAAGGTTTACAGATCATAAAAGTACAAGTATATTACGATCGTCACTAAAGACTTTAATGCATTCCAATAAAATTAGTCCAAGATTTAAAACCCAATATGTATACTTCTTAACAAACCAAAAGTAGTTTGTCTTCCCTTTACAATGAACTTAATATACCATCAATACAGTTAATATACCAAACACATGCCATCTATAATACAAACTAAACATACAACGAGAAATAAGTTCGATAAATATATTCATAATAAAGTATAATGAATAATTCATAATCTTATAATTAGTCCGATTAGTAAGTGTATCAAATTACAAAACCATGCAATAAAGCTAATCAACAGGAAAAATCATGAAATAGACTAATTATATTGGCATAATTTGTTGACTATACCACCAAACTTACCAAGACAAAACTAGGACTATTCTCAAAATCAACCAAAACTAGATAATACGAAGTAATTATTAATTGAACCCAATGGAATTCTAATACTTCGTAACGTCTACTCTATAAACTCATGACAGACTTAAATTATACCAAATTAAGATACCTTCACTGATTAAATTCGCTAATAAAGAATCCAATTAGAAGTAATGTGTATCAAACACAATTCAAAGGGATCAATTGGTAATATAAAGTGGTTATCAATTAGAAAAATTAGGATACTACCGACGTGCCGCAATATCATAACAATACAAATTGTCAAATTATCATGAATTTATGACCACTCACATATACTTTGTAGAATATAGATATTGTCACAATATCGAAAATAATGATTAACACCAATCAATAACATAGAATGAGATTGTAGGAGGGGAAATATCTATTACTATTCTTGTTCAAAAATAAATCAATCGGTTTATGAATAAGGCGTCAAGAATCGATTTACCGAGAAAGTAGTTGACGCCCGGTGAAAAGTGATTAAATTCTGACATAAAGCTCCATACAAAAAAACAATTATTCTAGCATATATTGTGAATACGAGAGAATTTCATATGCAACATAATAAAAATAAGAGGGTGTGGTACTGTGGGGTATGAGGGAATGGTAGAAAGATAGAATAATAATTCAACATAATCAAAATAATAACATATCTATGGGTAGATCTACCAGATAAATCAAAGTACTACTCTCACCCAAGCACGCTTAACTGCGGAGTTCTGATGAGATACGGTGCATTAGTGCTGGTATGATCACACCCATTTACTTATCGCTCTAATTTGTATTTATACTCTTTCCCGCCTCTGGTTTCTTTCAAAATGCCGTAACTTTGTGCCCGATCGTCCGAATTAAATTTTGTTTCCATATTGGTTATATTTTTGAGATCTACGCGCCTCAAACCGTTTCCCATCGCAAAATAACCAAAAACGAAAAAATATTCCAAATCTGGCAAAAAGGGGTGCAACACGAGGACTTCCCAGGAGGTCACCCATCCTAGTACTACTCTCGCCCAAGCACGCTTAACTGCGGAGTTCTGATGGGATCCGGTGCATTAGTGCTGGTTGATGAGTGGCATTTATGCCACAATTTAGTGCTCTTTTTACGGGTTTTCCCTCCCATTTGTAGCTTGTTTGCCCCCTTTTTCTCTCCTTTTTGTTCTTCTTTTCTTTGTTTGCCTTTCTCCTTGTTTTCTTTGTTTTCGTTTTGTAGGAATCAAGGCATTGGAAGAATAGCAATTCACCCTAAAAATCCCATGTGTGCGGGCGCGCAGCACTGTGAGAACCCGCGCAGGAATTCTTCAAGAACAGAACAGAAACAGAAGGTTTTGTGCGCCTTGTGCGTGCTTTGTGTGCGGGTGCGCGCCTTTGAACTGTGCGGGCGCACGGTCCTGGGAGAACCCGCACGAGATAGCAGCAGAAGCAGAGCCAAAACAGGGAGTTGTGTGCGCCTTGTGTGCGCTTTGTGTGCGGGCGCACACTCTTCACGCGCGAGCGCGCAGGATGCTGGGAGAAGGCGCACATCCATGGGTCTAATTCCCCGTACCCACAGATCTACGGGCGCACAAGATCTGCGAGGGCGCACGCACAATGTCTGCGCGGGCACGCACCGCTGAGTTTCAGTTTTTTTTATTATTTCGTATTTTTGTATCTTTTAGAGGACCTATATATATAGGTCGTAGGGTGGATTAGTGAATCATCTAGCCTTATCTTAGAAAACAATTAAACCCTAATCTTAGAGAGAGAAAGTGTAGTATTACTCAAGTTATCTTCATGTATGCAACTTTGGTTCAACTTTCATTTCAATCTATCAAGCAACTTTGCAAGTTTTAATCATTTTACTATTGCCTATCTAGTAATCTCTAATCCTTTCTCTTAGCTTTGTTTATTTGCACTCTAGTTGTTTATTTCTATCTATTTTGTGGATTGATATCTTTTGGTATTTTCATTGTTTTTGATCATGTTTGCTTTCATGTTTATTTTGTTCTCATTTAGTTTTGTTATCATGTCTAATCCCCCTTTTCTAGGCTAGTTTCTTAGCTAGGGGAAGGGGGGGGTGTAAAATATGTATTGAATGATGGATGAATGATGATTAGTGGATTGATTACATGCCTTAAATCAATGAAAGATATGATTTTTATTGACTTGAGATTATTGTAGCACTTTATTTGATTGCCTTCTAGTTTAAATGCATGAGAATGATTTGAACTAGATTTAGATCACCTCTATTTTAATGATTGCATGAGAATGAGTTATTGAAATGGAGTTCCATGTATTGTGCTTCTTTATTCTTGGGTTAGCTTGTGCATAATGGGATGCATGAAAATGATCCTAGTTAGCTTAGACCACTTTTATTGGTTTGCCTAAACTATTGCATGAAAATGAATTGTTTAGGTAGGATTTTATATTCTTTGGCATGTTAATCATGATGCTTAATATTGTTCTCCCTCATTTTAATCATATTTGAAACCCCCTAATCCCTAGCGTTGTTTTATCTTGATTTAATCTCTCTTTTACTTGTTTATTTATAGTTCTAGTGTCTATATTCCAATTTCCTACAAAATATATCCCTTTCTTACTCTTGCATGGTGATTTTGATATTAAATGAGAAAGCTTCCTCAGTGGATCGACCCTTGCTTGCCACTAACTAGTTTAGTGTAAAGTCTAGGTTTTATAATTTGTTTATTTGATTAGGGTTAATAGCTTAACGACCTATCTTAGCCCGATCAAATTTTGGCGCCGTTGCCGGGGAAGTGGCTTGTTTGTTGTCTAATTTGCTTTTGTTAGAGTAATTTTAATTGCTTTCTTTTTGTTTTGTTTTGTTCTATCATACTTGTCATTGCTAATTGTTTGCTTAGCTTTGGTGAATGCTTAGAATATCTCAAGGACCACCTACCCATCAAATTGACCAAGAAATCAACCGAACTTTAAGACAAATCCGTAGGCTTTTTCAAGAAGAAGGAAGAGGACTTGGTGCTATAATTGATAGTGGGAGTGATTCTTACTCTTCTAGTTCGCAAAGTGAATCAATGGCGGGACAAGAAGATGATGTTTTATTTCGTGAGTTCGGAATCTGGAGGATTATGAGCTCACGGGAGGGATTTTGTTACCCGTCACGGAGACCAACTTCACAATTCATCCCCAATATACAAGAATGGTTCAATCGGAGCAATTTTCAGGTTCTACAATCATGTCCTCACCATGAATACAATCAAAGAGTTGGTACAAACATGTCCTCACCATGAATACAATCAAAGTTTGCTCATGGGGTTTTCTACGATGGTTTGGAGCCCATGTCTAGAGCCAATTTGGATGCGGGTGGTCAACTAATCAAGATCCCTCAAAATCAAGTGGAAGCAACAATCGAGGAGGTAGCAAAGAACTACTCTTGGGGAGGTAGAAGAAGGAGTGCACCGAAGAAAGGTGGGATGTATGAATTGGAGAAGGTCGATCAATTGCAACATCAAATTGAGCAACTCACAAAAGGGCTTTCAAAGTTGAACACAAGTGTTAATGCAAGCTCAAGTGGTGGAGCAAGCTCTTCTCAAGTCAACTCTTTCTCATGTCAAAATTGTGGAGGAACGAACCATGATACATCTTATTGTGGAGGTTTGAGCCCCGAAAATGTGGCGGCATACAACACAAGACAAGACGGTTTTAGAGGAGGTGGTGGTGGAGTAGCTTGGAGACAACCACCACTCGGGTTTGCATCTCAACCTCAACAATGGGGCCAACAAGCTCAACCCTCTTACAATTCCAACCCCCAATACCAAAATCCACCTCCATCTCAAAACCAAAACCCAAGAGGAAGCTACCCAAGGAACAACCAATACAATAACCAAAACCAATACAACAACCAAAACCAATACAACAATCAAACCCAAGGGCCCCAAAGAAATCAAGAACAAGCACCTCAAGCGGAGCCAACACCCACACAACTCCTTCAAGCTATGCATTCACAAATGAAAACTTTTGGGCAACAAATGCAAGAAATAAGGGCACACAACAAGATGGTTGATTCACAACTAGCTCAATTAGCCGAGAGGACTCCTTTCAATTCACCATCAACTCTACCCGGACAACCACAACCTAACCCATCTCACAACCAAAAACCCGATACATGCAAGGCAATCACTTTAAGGTCGAGAACTTCCTATGATGGTCCAAATGAGGGGGATAGTGAGGGAAAGAAGGGAGGAGAAGAGAGTGTGAATGAAGATAGGAGAGGTGAGGAGGAAAAAGTTGATGAGGTCGAAGGAAGTTCGGAGAAGAAGAAGCTCAACAGCGAGAAGACAACTTCAATTCCTAGTGAGACTAGGAACCTTGATGGACCGGTTCCTTTTCCAAGTAGGCTTGCGGAGAGGAAGTTGAATGACAAGTTTGCAAAATTTCTAAGTGTGATGAAGAACTTGCACATCAATCTCCCTTTTCTTGAAGTAGTGACACAAATGCCATCTTACTCCAAATTTCTTAAGGACATCCTCACCAACAAAAGGAAGCTCAATGATGAGCTTATCACCCTTCCACACCAAGTGAGTGCTCTTGTTCAACATAAAATGCCCAAGAAGGAGAAAGATCCGGGGAGTTTCACTTTGCCGGTGAAAATTGGAAACATGGAAGCTAGGGGTGCATTGGCCGATCTTGGACCAAGTATTAGTCTAATCCCCTTATCCATTGCTCAAAAACTCAATATTGAGATGATCCCAACAAGGAAGACCATTCAACTAGCCGACCGCTTGGTGAAGTTACCTTGTGGAGAACTTGAGGATATTCCAATTCAAGTGGGACACATCTATGTGCCTTGTGACTTTGTAGTGATGGACATGGAGGAAGATGTGGATACACCCTTGATCTTGGGTCGGGAAGCTCTTAAGACTTTGGGGGCAGTCATCAATTGCAAAAACAACACCATCACATGTGAAGTGGCCGATGAGAAGATAGTTTTTGAGTTCTCCAAGTTGCTAAAGACCCCTATGGTTGAAAGGTGCTACCGTGTTGATGTTGTGAATGAGGAGTTGGACCGTTTGGGAAGGGTTATGATGAAGCCTCAAGATCCAATTGTGGAAGCTCTAACATGCAATGAAGAGTTCCACTCTCAAGAAGCCAAAGAATTTGTCATGGCAATGGAGGAATCCTCAAAGGAGGAAGTTGATGAACAAGGCAAGATCGAGCTTGAATCAATGGAGGAAAAATCAGAGGAGAGTTCCAAGCCTCCTCCCAAGGTAGAACTAAAGCCCCTCCCCCCTTCTTTGAATATGCTTATCTTGATGAGGAGGAAAAATACCCTATTATTGTCAATGCTACCCTTGATGAACTTAATTTGAAAAAATTGCTTGATGTTTTGAGAAAATACAAGGATGTGATAGGGTATAGCATTGATGATATCAAGGGAATTAGTCCTTCTCTTTGCATGCATCGTATTCATCTTGAGGATGATCATTCCACCTCCATTGAACCTCAAAGGAGATTGAACCCCAACCTCCAAGAGGTTGTCAAGAAAGAAATTTTGAAACTACGTGAGGCGGGCATCATCTATGCTATCTCCGATAGCAAGTGGGTGAGCCCGGTTCATGTGGTTCCCAAAAAAGGTGGAATGACCATTGTAAAGGATGAAAAGGGAGAGGAAATCTCCACCCGGACGGTGACCGGGTGGAGAATGTCTATTGATTATAGAAGATTGAACAAAAACACCAAGAAAGATCATTTTCCTCTCCCTTTCATGGACCAAATGCTTGAAAGGCTTTCTCACCACGCTTTCTTTTGCTTCTTGGATGGATATTCCGGATTTTCCAAATCCCTATCCATCCAAGCGATTAAGAGAAAACTACTTTCACATGTCCATATGGGACATTTGCATACCGAAGAATGCCATTCGGATTATGCAATGCTCCCTCGACTTTTCAAAGATGCATGACTTCCATTTTCTCTGAAATGCTTGAAAAAGAAATTGAGGATTTCATGGATGATTTTAGTGTTGGTGGCTCGTCTTTTGACACTTGTCTTTTTAACCTTGAAAAAGTTTTGCAAATGTGTCAAGAGACGAGTTTGGTTTTAAATTGGGAAAAGTGCCATTTTATGGTCAAGGAGGGCATTTTCCTCGGTCATAAAGTTTCAAAAAATGGCATTGAGGTTGATCCGGCCAAAGTTTCGGTGATTGAGAGATTACCCCCTCCTACTTCCGTCACGGGAGTACGTGCTTTTCTTAGGCATGCCGGTTTCTACCGGAGGTTTATAAAAGATTTCTCCTCAATCGCCAAACCTTTGACCGAATTACTCAAGAAAGATGTTGTTTTTAGCTTTGATGAGGCTTGCCTTGAGGCATTTCGTAAGCTCAAGGAAGCTCTCATCTCTTCTCCTGTTGTGCAAGCTCCAGATTGGAGCTTGCCTTTTGAGCTAATGTGCGATGCGAGTGATTTTGCAGTAGGTGCCGTCCTTGGTCAAAAGAAGGAAGGGAAATCATGTGTCATCTACTATGCAAGTAGGACTCTTGATGAAGCTCAAAAGAACTATACAACAACGGAGAAGGAGATGCTAGCCGTGGTCTTTGCATTTGATAAGTTCCAGTCCTATCTCATATGTTCCAAAGTCATTGTGTACACGGATCACATCGCGGTGCGATACCTCATGACTAAGAAGGAAGAGAAACCTCGCTTGATCCGTTGGGTTCTCTCTCTTCAAGACTTTCACATGGAAATGAGAGACAAAAAGGGAGCGGAGAATTATGTGGCGGATCACTTGTCTAGGCTTCCATTTGAGAACAAGGAGGATGTTCCGATCAATGATGAGATAGGGATCGAGGCTCTAATGGCTATGGTAGCGACTTCTACACCTTGGTATGCGGATATTGCCAACTATCTTGCTTGTGGGGTTGTGCCTCCAGAATTTTCCTCTCAACAAAAGAAAAAGTTCTTCAAAGAAGTGAGGAGATATTTTTGGAATGATCCCTACCTTTTTAAGCAATGTGGTGATGGTCTTTTTAGGAAATGTGTCCCCGACCATGAAATTGAGGGGGTCCTTGAGCATTGTCACTCACTACCATGTGGGGGACATGGTGGTGTTGACAAGACGGTAGCAAAAATTTCCCAATCTCTACTTTGGTGGCCTTCAATGCACAAGGATACTCACAAATTCATCATGCAATGTGACCGATGCCAAAGAAGTGGTGGCATCACTAAGAGGGACGAGATGCCTCAACAAGGAATTCTAGAGGTGGAGCCTTTCGATGTGTGGGGAGTGGATTTCATGGGTCCGTTCGTTTCTTCATGTGGGAACCTATACATCTTGGTAGCGGTTGACTATGTGACGAAGTGGATAGAAGCTATACCCTCTCCTACCAATGACCACAAAGTGGTACTCAAGCTTCTCAAGAAGATAATTTTTCCTAGGTTTTGGGTGCCGAGAGTTCTAATCAGTGACGGAGGGTCTCATTTTGCCAAAAAGCAATTGGAAGCTCTCCTCAAGAAATATAGTGTTCATCACAAGGTCGGTCTACCCTACCATCCTCAAACGCAAGGTCAAGTGGAAGTGTCAAATCGAGAAATCAAGAATATCCTCGAGAGGATGGTAAACAAATCAAGGAAAGATTGGTCCCTAAAGCTTGATGATACTCTTTGGGCTCTTCGAACGGCATACAAGACTCCCATTGGTACAACCCCCTATAGGTTGGTGTATGGGAAGGCTTGCTACTTGCCGGTCGAGCTAGAATACAAAGCTTGGTGGGCCATCAAAGAGCTAAACATGGATTTGTCGTTGGCGGGTAAAAAGAGGTTGTTGAAGCTCGACGAGCTCGAGGAGCTTAGAGATGATGCCTATGAAAACTCAAGAGTCTACAAGGAGAAGACAAAAAAGTGGCACGACCAACATATCTGGAACAAGAGCTTCAAAGTTGGGGACAAAGTCTTACTCTTCAACTCAAGGCTTCGCTTGTTCCCGGGCAAGCTCAAATCCAAGTGGTCGGGGCCTTTCGTTATATCAAAGACCACTCCCTATGGTTCTTTTGAGTTGGATGCCGACGGAAACAAATTCATGGTGAACAGCTCTCGTTTGAAGCACTATTTCTGCAAGGAGGAAGTTGGTGTGATTGAGTGTTTGAGGCTAGACCCTTTGGGTCCTAAGCCACCCTTTTGAATGGATTTTCATCATGGTCAAGCTAATGACCTTATAAAGAAGCACTCCAGGGAGGCAACCAGGCTTTTGAATCCTTTTCTTCTCTATTTTCTATGTTTTTGGTAGGTTGTTGGTTTGATTTTTGTCTTATGGCTTCCGTTTTTCTCTATTCTTGTAGGCACTTGCATCTTTGGTGCGTGTTTGGAGGGAATTTGGAGGCCGTTTGGTGTTATATATGGAGCTAAGTTGGGGTTTGGAGACTTGGAAGTGAGTGAGGAGCATTTAAAGAGAGTACTTTGATGAAGACCCTGTGCACGGGCGCGCAGGCCTGGGAGAACCCGCGCACATGGAAGCTCAGCAAAACAGAAACTGGCAGAAACATATGCGCGCCTTGTGCACGACATCTGTGCGGGCGCGTAAGTAAAGGGTGTGCGGGCGCAGAGGCCTGTGAGAACCCGCGCAGATTTAAGGCAAAATTCCAGATTCTGGCAGAAAGTTTTGCGCGATGTGTGTGCTACATCTGCGCGGACGCGCAGTATACCTGCACGGGCGCGCAGATCTGGGTTTATCGGGGCTTAAGTGTTCTTTTTCCCGTTTCTTTCATCATTCTCACAACTCATAATCACGATTCTCACTCTCTCTCCTCAAGAACTCAAACCCTAACCTCCCAAATCCCCTCTAATCTCACTTATTTCCTTGAAATTTCATCAAATCCCTTACATTCCCTCACTTTTCTCACAAATTCATCACTTTCCCCTCTCAAAATCATCCATTTTTCACCAAATTTGGGGTGGCTCTTTGGTGGTCGAGGTGGTGGTGCGTGAGGGCTCTTGGAGGTTTTTAAGCTCTTCAATTGTGGTATAATCCTAATCCTTGATTACTTTGTGGCTTTAATTCATTAGATAATATCATGTTTTAGGATTGTTAAGCAAAAATTGAGCTTGTATGAATTTTGTGTGATTTTGAGGTAGTTTTGCTTCTAATTGTGGAATTTGTTGTGAATTTCTTGGTGATTTGTGAGTATTGTTGATGAATATTGTTGTTTTTATGCATTTTGCCTAGCAATTACTTAATTTGGAACTTGAAGATTTTGTGAGTAATTACTAGCTTGATATTGAGCATTGAAAATTGTTAATGCATGTGGAATTGAAAATGAATGATTTTGAGAGTTTTTGATGCTTAATAAAGTTTTTGATGCTTGATGTTGAAAATTGCTTAGTGATTGTCTCTTTACTGATTGAGTGTTGCAAATTTTGGCGTCGAATATTGTTGGTCATAGTTGTTTCTTTCTTGTGTTATTGTAAGTGTCGTTTGAAGTGCGCCTACGTAAAGCATGTTGTGAATATGCTTGGCACTCATAGGAAGTGGGAATTGACATTACGATTAGGGACAACGATTAGGGACAAGGAAAGTAGGGAGCCGCCAACAAGTTTTAAGGAACTTGTAAACCGTTCACGGATCATAAAAGGCAACCACGATTAAGGGACAACGAAGGCAACAACGATTGACCCGTGAAGGTTACACCCCATTCATAATCCATGAGATTACTAACTCCATATGGTTCGGAACCACGAAAGGAGGATCGGGGATGATAGTACAAAGTGAGTCATGAAGTCACATTCGCCCGTATTGGCCTCTACTCGATTCTTATTGCGAAAAGCATTCCTGTGATCTCAAAGGCATACAAACAAAATTCAATTCGCTCCAAACTATTATTATGCTAAATTGGTTGAATATTAATGCAACACATTATTCTAAAAATTTGGTGATCACTTCAATTTATAATAAGATTAAGAGAATCCTAAGCCGGTTGTCCAAATTATCTTATTAGGCGTGATTTTCAATTACATATTCCCTTTAAGAAAATTTAACAATAATAGCGTTAGTCAAATCAAATAATAATAACCCTAATCATGATACTAGCAATAAGAAAATAAAAATAAGAATAATTAAGTGATTAATTACTCACTTTCCGCATTTCCTTGAATTGCTACATCATGAATAAACTGTTAGTAACTTCAATAAATAATAAATCAACTGTAAATTAAATTAACTAAAAAAGTAGAGTTGATTTGGTCCAAACCCTTAGTTAATTCTACCTTTCACGCCTTGGTTTAAGTATAGAACTTCGGGTCAAGTATGGACTCCTTGGAGTGCTTAAGTGATATAAAATGAGAGAATAGGGTGGCTAGGGTTTAGGCTAGAGCAAGAGAGAGAGGAGAGAATATTTTTGGTGTAGGGAGAGAGAATGATTTTTGGTGTAGGGAGAGAGAATGATTTTTGGTGTAGGAGAGAGGAAGAGAGAATGATTTGATGATCAAGGTTGTTGATTATTGAAAAATGGGATATATGACCTCTATTTATAGGGAAAAAAGAGGGGGTCGAATCAAGAAAAGATAAGAATTCGAATCGGATAAAACTCTTGCGATAGACAGCAGTTTTTGCGGTTTTTGTTTTTATCATATCTTTGGATCCAAAAATTGGAATAAGATGCATAAGATATCGTTGGAAATCTCTTGAAGTCTACTTTCTAACCCAATTAGAATCATATTGAAATATTTTTTAGAATAAAAGATATGGCCGAAATAGTGGGACGGTGTCAGTTTTGGATAGAGTTTCGTATTTCGCTCATATCTTTTTCGTTATAGCTCGGAATTAATATTATAATATATCATTTGGAAATAAAATTTCAAGAGCTATCCAACAATATAAAAATTAGATAAAAACTATGAAGCACGAAAATAATATCTGTCAATCTTTGAACGTCTTTCAATTCGAATAGAATTAGGACTTTCACAAAGAAAAGTTTTATTCAATTTCAAATGCTTTAATCTTATCTTTTCAAAAAGGATAATTAAGATATTTTAGAAACTTGTAGAAGCTTCCAATTAATCCTAATTATATTAGGACTGGGATTTAAACCTTTGGACCCTCTACATGATCATTGGGTCGTAGGTAAGGTGGGTTTAGGTTCGATTTACACTCAGTTTAGTATTTTAGCCATAACTTATTCGTTATAACTCGGATTTGGGCTTATAATATATCATTGGAAAGCTCTTTTAAAGCCCCATACAACCATTTAACAATTGGACCCAGATTTTGGACCAAAATAACTGGTCTAAACGTTTTTAAAAAAAGGACACGAAATGAATGATTTTAATGGACACGAAATGAATTATTTTGGGTTTAAAGACATGAAATGAGAAAATTAAGTTATGGTTTGGTGAAATGGGTTAGGAATCGGGTTGGTTTATGAAATGTATTGGGAATGAACATGGATTTAAGCACTCTAAAGATTACATACTCAACCCGACCAATAATGGCGGTGAAAAGTTGTTCATCATCGGGCTTGGTTTTGGAGAGACATTTTTAGGTGTCTACAGAAGCCCCCACTTTGACTGAGTTTGTAGAAACGTCAGTTTCGAAAACGATAGTCAAAGTAGTCGATAGGGACGGAGAATGATTTAAGACGTTCTGCGATCCTAAATCACTCTGTATACGCCGATACCTGCAGAAAAATGTTAGTTCCACAAATAAAACAGTAAAGGGATAGAATGCATATCTGACACCAGTGTATCGGTGACAAATGAGTTTGGTAGCTTCCTATGCTTGAAGGAATCCACCGGATGATACTTTCCATGCTTGAGGAAAGTTGACTGATGAATTTGGTAGCTTTCTATGCTTGAAGAAACCCACCGGATGATACTTTCCATGCTTGAGGAAAGTTGACTGATGAATTTGGTAGCTTTCTATGCTTGAAGAAACCCACCGGATGATACTTTCCATGCTTGAGGAAAGTCGATAGATGACAATTTTCCATGCTTGAGGAAAAACTTGTCTGATAATGATATTGCAAGTCTCTGTGTATCGAGAACCTTGCGCCGTGAAATGATGGTGGTTCGATTGTCCCCGAACGTGGGCTGTAGTTAGTCCGCTTGTCCCCAGATGTGGGCTGTAGATGGTTCGCTTGTCCCCGAACGTGGGCTGCAGATGGTCCGCTTGTCCCCGGACGTGGGCTGTAGATGGTTCGCTTGTCCCCGAACGTGGGCTGCAGATGGTCCGCTTGTCCCCGGACATGGGCTGTAGATGGTTCACTTGTCCCCGAACGTGGGCTGCAGATGGTCCGCTTGTCCCCGGACGTGGGATGTAATTGGTTCGCTTGTCCTCGAACGTGGGTTGTAGATGATTCGCTTGTCCCCGGACGTGGGCTGTAGTTGGTCCGCTTGTCCTCGGACGTGGGCTGTAAATGGTCCGCTTGTCCCCGGACGTGGGATGTAATTGGTTCGCTTGTCCCCGAACGTGGGTTGTAGATGATCCGCTTGTCCCCGGATGTGGGCTGTAGTTGGTCCGCTTGTCCCCGGACGTGGGCTGTAGTTGGTCCGCTTGTCCCCAGACGTGGGCTGTAGATGGTCCGCTTGTCCCCGGACGTGGGCTGTAGTTGAAACCTACAAAATAAAATTTGCCAAAGTACTCGTATATACTATGATTGACTTGACCAACTGACTTATATATAAATGTTGCTCAGCACATTATGCGATGCATGAAACAATGAATATTTCTCAAGTTAGGAAGCTAAGAAAGTATATAATGTTTTTTCTAATGAATGTTGTCTTGAAAGATGATAACATGCACAGTGTTGAAACAAGATTTCATGATAAAGGGTTCTTAAAGGGAAGGATGGTATGGCTATGTATGTGTGAGTGAAGTGTGTGAAAGTGATACTAAGGTTGGATGCAAAGGTTGTGGTGATGGAAATAGATGTGAGAAGAGTCAAAGATGATGACTCTCATTAGGTTGGGTAAGCTAAGTGATGTGGGTTCAAGCCCCCAAGTCTAGTTCTAAATGGTAAGGGATAAGCATTGGATATTCTTTGACTTAATCATGCATAGATATGAATATGAATGTGGCCGCACCTCAATGTGAGGTTGCCTACGTATTCGTTAGGAATCAGGCCGAACGTAGCTCTAACTGAACTTTGCACAAGTGCATGTACATCTCAAAGAGGTCTTTTGAGGGTAGTAATGTGGTTAAGCTGGTAGTTTAAGGAAGAAAGGGGTAAAAAGGCTCAAGACCCGAGAGAAGCCCCCAAGATATGCAATTGTGTATTTGAAAATTTTGAATTCGCAAGTTTTTTTTTTTTTTTTTTGCTTTTATAATTCTTTTGAATCAATGTAGGCAATCCCGGATCATGCGGTCCATCACTCACTTAGCATTCATGTTTCTCAGGCACGGTACCAAGCACTCGATGAGAGACGCAATTCGAGACGTGTTCATATCAAAGACATTGGAACACTTGCCTTTAGACACTGTTTTTTTTTTTTTATTATTTGAACTTGCTTTCTTACTGTTACACAAATTGCACATATTTCCATCCCTGGGTTAAGTGAATGTGGGTTGAAGAAATAAAGGCCAAACGTTAGACGAGGCTCAAAGTGGTTGATGAAGAAATGGATATGTGATTGAAATGGTTTAAGGGGAATGACAGGGTTGCAAAGGTGCCTCAAGTCATTGGTGTACCTTGTGTTTAGTTTGGCAATTGTTTTTTTTTTAAGAGCTATCCAACCATCTAAGAATCAGATAAAAACTATGAAGCACGAAAATAATATCTGACAATCTTTGAACGTCTTTCAATTCGAATAGAATTAGGACTTTCAAAAAGAAAAGTTTTATTCAATTTTAAACTCTTTAATCTTATCTTTTCAAAAAGGATAATTAAGATATTTTAGAAACTTATAGAAGCTTCCAATTAGTCCTAATTGGATTAGGAATGAGATTAAATCCTTTGGACCCTCCACATGATCATTGGGTCGTAGGTAAGGTGGGCTTAGGTTCGATTTAGACCCAGTTTAGTATTTTGGCCATAACTTATTTGTTACAACTCGGATTTGGGCTTATAATATATCGTTGGAAAGCTCTTTTCAAGCCCCATCCAAATATTTAATCATTGGACCCAGATTATGGACCAAAATAAACTGGTCTAAACGTTTTATCAAAAGGACACTAAATGAATTATTTTAATGGACATGAAATGAATTATTTTGGGTTTAAAGGCACGAAATGAGGAAAATAAGTTATGATTTGGGAAAATGTGATATGAATTGGATTGTTTTATGAAATTTATTGAATGGAACATGGATTTAAGCACTCTAAAGATTACATACTCAACTCGACCAATAATGGCGGTAAAAGGTAGTTCATCATCGGGTTTGGTTTTTGGGGATACATTTTTAGGTGTCTAGAGTTATTTGTATCTTGGAAAGTTGTTGCTCCTAACCCCTTTTCAAATAACAAGATCAAAGGCTTCAATTGTTGTTGTTGTTGTGGGAAGGATTCGGTATTCTTGAGTGTTGGAATCACTCCTTGGTGTTCTCGGTATCTTTTTTGGTTGTTGAGTACAGTTGGTGAAGATGAGTGGTAGGAGAAGGAGCAGGAAAGAGCCTAGAATAACCATTGATGAACCCCAACCCTCCTCTCAAAATCTTAACCAAGAACAAACCTCTCTTCCTACCTTAAAATTTGTGAACCGACACCATGCTCCCATCCATCAAACACTCCTCAAATGCAAACTAAACCCCACCCGACACTACTACCAACGGTCAATGCGTGACTTGGGGATAGATGAGGACCTTCGGTCCCTTCTTGATAACCTTGGGATGAGTAAGTTCATCCAACACCAATACCCAACCTTCAAGGAACCCACCTACGAGTTCCTAGCTTCCTTTGAGAAGGAACCCGTTGGAAACAACGAGTTCCAAATCTCCTTCCAACTCTTCAATGCCCGCCATGTCATCTCTCTTCGGCGTCTAAATGAACTCCTAGACTTTAACCCCGACGCCGATCTTCTTGCCCCATCCACCGAGCTCTTCCCCGAGTACGACGCTTTCCGTTGGTGGCGGACAATTACCGACATGGATGAGTTTAGTACTTGGTACTTGATGGCTAGCCAAATTATCCATCCGGTACTCCGCATCCTACACCGCATCTTGGGGTTTGCGGTGTTTAGCAAAAAAGACTTGAGCAAGCTCTCTCATGAAGAGCTCTTCACTCTTTCGGTCACCACAAAGGAGGAGTTGAGTGGGCGGCTCAACATGGGGTACTGGTTTGTGCTCTGTTGTGAGGCAATTAAGAATGGGAACAAGACGGGAGAGATTGCCTTAGGTGGGATGATTACAAGGATCGCCTCGAAGTTAGGGGGTGAGGTTCTTTTCCCTTTTTGCACAAGGGTGAGAAAAGACAAGGATATGTTCGTGGACATCTCATACATGCGGAAGTCGGTCTTCATCCAACCGACCAACGATGTGAACAACTTCCACGATTGGTGCGTTGAGCGGGTGCACCATTGCATTCTTCCGTTCCCGAGCCGCACTTCCTTGGAGCGGAACACAAGGAATGTGTGGAAGATTCCCATGGACAATGGTGTCCTTCCCAACGCTCTTGGAGGTGAGTGAAACATGATTGTCCGCGAGCGGCATCAACAACAACAACAACAACAACAACAACAAGAGCATCAAGAAGAACAACAAGAAGAACAACCACAAAAATTCCAACAACAACAGCAATTTCAACAACAACAATTTCATCAACAACAACAACAAGGGTTTCAACTTCAAGGTTTCCAATATGGGGACGGATCCCAAGGTTTGCGCGTCCCCTCCTCTAGCGAGGGAGGTATGGCCTCTTCCTCTTCTTATTTTAACCTTGAACGTGCTTTCTAAAACCTTTCTATGCAAGTTAACCGGTTGACGGAGGCCGCCGATGGGTACTCGGTTTACAATGCCAACATTTATGATTGGCATGTAAACCAAGGGCACTTTGACCCACCGGTGAACTATCCGTATTTTCCGCCCCAACAGGGGCCGGTTCCTTCTCACGAGGAACCGCATGTTGACGGCACTCCCCGTCAACTGGTTTGGTCCTATTGGTCCGGGCCTTCATCTCAAGGGGCCCCCCGAGTGAACTACCCCACCTCTGAGGGGTACAATTACAAGGCACCGGGGGGGTGTGATTACAGTGGGGACCCCAACTACCCCATGTACACATCCGAGCCTCTTGAGATGCCCCCTCCCTTTAACCCTCTTCCGGACTACCAACAAGAGTTGTACCGGAACCGTGGTTTTCCACCGGGTTACACCGGTGGTTGGGACCCCCATGGCCCTCCTATCGACGTCGAATACGAGTGGCGTCCATATGGAGAGGGCTCTAGTTCGCACATGGAGGACTAGGGCCCTCGGGCCGAGTTTAGCCCTTCCTCCCACCCCATTTTCCACTTTGTTCAAACCGAGGACGGTTTTCCGTTCAAGTGTGGGGGGGTGCTTATTCATTGTTTCATTCAAGGGCTTCGTCCTTATGGGGCGCAAATTTGGGCCAATAGGTGTCTTTTTGGAAGGTTCCTTCCCCTCTTTTCAAAAAAAATGATGATGATGATGTTTTTAATGAAACCTTGTGTTGTTTTGGCTCCCGTTTTTTCGAAAATCCAAATTCCCCTTTAATCCAAACATTTTCCTCTTTTCTTTGTTCTTTTTCTTTAGTAGTTTCTTTTCTCTATTTTGCTTTCTCTTTATTTATTTGTATATATTTCTCTTGCTACTAACTAAATATTTGCCGAGTTGTTTTGGACTTTGACATTTTGTAGGGCTTATTGGCGCATTCCCCAAATTTTTCCGAGCAATGGAGTTTCAACGATTGTGGATTTGCGTTTGCAAAGCGTAATTGGGTGACAAATTCTCCTTCTCAACTCTTTAAATATTTGATTGGTTGCATAGCTTAGGTTAGTTTAGGAAGGAGTTGAATGGTTCGAGGTTGTTTGATTTGGTTCTAAGGAACCTGGGATCGTTGATGTTGTATTCAACGATCATTGTATGTCGGTTGGGATTTATATGATTTACATGCCTCATTTATGAACCTTTTTGATTTCTTCCTTTTTCTTTGTGTGTTGCTTTTCTTCTTTCTTTTGTGTGACATTCATGATCATGACAAGAGAATAATTTTTGAAAATTGAGAATTTGCTCGTTCATTTGGACATGTGGACCTATATGCTTTCGTAATGACATATTTTTAAATGCTTACCTTCCTAGTTGAAGAGGGTCTTCACGGTTTGAGAGTGCTTAAGGTTGAACTAGACACATTTTAAGCTAAGGTAGCCCGGTTAGAACTCTTGAGGACGTTTGAACCCCTAGTTCACGAGAAATTAAAGTGGTAAGATGGTGTTGCTCTCCGTAGTGAATAGGATTCCCTTGGTTGGTATTTGCTTATTTTCATATCCCATGTGAGCGTTTATTGTTCAAGCCTCCATCACTTTTGTTGAGCGGTATTTTGGATCCTTAACTATGCGTGTCTTAATCCTTGTGTTGGTATCTAGCTCCCAAGATCGTGATCATATAACTCTAGAGGAGGAAGAGGTCATTTCTTCTCATTTTTCTTTGTTTTCCTTGTGTTTTGTTACAAATTTTTCTCGCCCAAGCACGCTTAACTGCAGAGTTCTGATGGGATCCGGTGCATTAGTGCTGGTATGAACGAACCCATTTACTTATCGCTCTAATTTGTATTTATACTCTCTCCCGCTTCTCGTTTCTTTCAAAATATCGTAACTTTGTGCCCGATCGTCCGAATTAAATTTTTTTTTCCATATTGGTTATTTTTTCGAGATCTACGCGCCTCAAACCGTTTCCCATCGCAAAATAACCAAAATCGAAAAAATATTCCAAATCTGGCAAAAAAGGGGTGCAACACGAGGACTTCCCAAGAGGTCACCCATCCTAGTACTACTCTCGCCCAAGCACGCTTAACTGCTGAGTTCTGATGGGATCCGGTGCATTAGTGCTAATATGATCACACCCATTTACTTATCGCTCTAATTTGTATTTATACTCTTTCCCGCTTCTGGTTTCTTTCAAAATGCCGTAACTTTGTGCCCGATCGTCCGAATTAAATTTTTTTTCCATATTGGTTATTTTTTCGAGATCTACGCGCCTCAAACCGTTTCCCATCGCAAAATAACCAAAAACGAAAAAATATTCCAAATCTGGCAAAAAAGGGGTGCAACACGAGGACTTCCCAGGAGGTCACACATCCTAGTACTACTCTCGCCCAAACACGTTTAACTGCGTAGTTCTGATGGGATCCGGTGCATTAGTGCTGGTATGATCGCACCCATTTACTTATCGCTCTAATTTGTATTTATACTCCTTCCCGCCTCTGGTTTCTTTCAAAATGCCGTAACTTTGTGCCCGATCGTCCGAATTAAATTTTTTTTTCCTTATTGGTTATTTTTTCGAGATCTACGCGCCTCAAACCGTTTCCCATCGCAAAATAACCAAAAACGAAAAAATATTCCAAATCTGGCAAAAAAGGGGTGCAACACGAAGACTTCCCAGGAGGTCACCCATCCTAGTACTACTATCGCCCAAGCACGCTTAACTGCGGTGTTCTGATGGGATCCGGTGCATTAGTGCAGGTATGATCGCACCCATTTATTTATCGCTCTAATTTGTATTTATACTCTTTTCCGCCTCTGGTTTCTTTCAAAATGCCGTAACTTTGTGCCCGATCGTCCGAATTAAATTTCTTTTTCCATATTGGTTATTTTTTTGAGATCTACGGGCCTCAAACCGTTTCCCATCGCAAAATAACCAAAAACAAAAAAATATTCCAAATCTGGCAAAAAAGGGATGCAACACGAGGACTTCCTAGGAGGTCACCCATCCTGGTACTACTCTTGCCCAAGCACGCTTAACTGCGGAGTTCTGATGGGATCCGGTACATTAGTGCTGGTATGATCGCACCCATTTAATTATCGCTCTAATTTGTATTTATACTCTTTCCTGCCTCTGGTTTCTTTCAAAATGTTGTAACTTTGTGCCAAAGCGTCCGAATTAAATTTTTTTTTCCATATCGGTTATTTTTTCGAGATCTACACGCCTCAAACCGTTTCCCATCGCAAAATAACCAAAAACGAAAAAATATTCCAAATCTGGCAAAAAAGGGGTGCAACACGAGGACTTCCCAGGAGGTCACTCATCCTAGCACTACTACCGCCCAAGCACGCTTAACTGCGGAGTTCTGATGGGATCCGGTGCATTAGTGCTGGTATGATCGCACCTGTTTATTTATCGCTGTAATTTGTATTTATACTCTTTCCCGCCTCTGGTTTCTTTCAAAATGTCGTAACTTTGTGCCTGATCGTCCGAATTAATTTTTTTTTCCATATTGGTTATTTTTTCGAGATCTACGCGCCTCAAACCGTTTCCCATCGCAAAATAACTAAAAACGAAAAAATATTCCAAATCTGGCAAAAAAAGGGTACAACACGAGGATTTCCCAGGGGGTCACCCATCCTAGTACTACTCTCGCCCAAGCACGCTTAACTGCAGAGTTCTGATGGGATCCGGTGCATTAGTGCTGGTATGATCGCACCCATTTAATTATCGCTCTAATTTGTATTTATACTCTTTCCCGCCTCTGGTTTCTTTAAAAATGCCTTAACTTTGTGCCTGATCGTCCGAATTAAATTTTTTTTTCCATATTGGTTATTTGTTCGAGATCTACGCGCCTCAAACCGTTTCCAATCGCAAAATAACCAAAAACGAAAAAATGTTCCAAATCTGGCAAAAAAGGGGTGCAACACGAGGACTTCCTAGGGGGTCACCTATCCTAGTACCACTCTCGCACAAGCACGCTTAACTGCGGCGTTGGGATGGGATCCGGTGCATTAGTGCTGGTATGATCGCACCCATTTACTTATCTCTCTAATTTGTATTTGTACTCTTTCCCGCCTCTGGTTTCTTTCAAAATGGCGTAACTTTGTGCCCGATCGTTCGAATCAAATTTTTTTTCCATATTGGATATTTTTTCGAGATCTACGCGCCTCAAACCTTTTCCCGTCACAAAATAACTTCAAACGAAAAAATATTCCAAATCTGGCAAAAAAGGGGTGCAACACGAGGACTTCCCAGGGGGTCACCCATCCTAGTACTACTCTCGCACAAGCACGCTTAACTGCGAAGTTCTGATGGGATCCGGTGCATTAGTGCTGGTATGATCGCACCCATTTACTTATCGCTCTAATTTGTATTTATACTCTTTCCCGCCTCTGGTTTCTTTCAAAATGCCGTAAATTTGTGCCCGATCGTCTCTATCAAATTTTTTTTTCCATATTGGTTATTTTTTCGAGATCTACGCGCCTCAAACCGTTTCCCATCGCAAAATAACCAAAAACGAAAAAATATTCCAAATCTGGCACAAAAGGGGTGCAACACGAGGACTTCCTAGGAGGTCACCCATCCTAGTACTACTCTCGCCCAAGCACGCTTAACTGCGGAGTTCTGATGGGTTCCGGTGCATTAGTGCTGGTATGATCGCACCCATTTAATTATCGCTCTAATTTGTATTTATACTCTTTCCCGCCTCTGGTTTCTTTCAAATTGCCGTAACTGTTTCGGGGTATTTTGAGTCCCTGGGACAGTTACAACACTAAGATTGGATGCTCACTTGGACGCCTGTACCTGCAAAACAATGGAGCACCGAGTGGTCGGTGGTCCGTTTTCGAAGCCTAAGTTAGTAAAGGTCCGAAGAATAATGTGCGGAATGAAAAGGTTATCTGCTCGGATTCTGAGCTCGGGTGTACTGTTCTCTTGAGAGTGACAGTTCTAAAAATACCCTAGGCCAGTTGGCCCAATCAGAGTCCGCTACGTGTCACTGGAAGGGGCGCCACGTATCTTCAGAACTGTCACTCTCAAGAGAACAGTACACCTGAGCTCGGAATCCGAGCAGATAACCTTTTAATTCCGCACCTTATTCTTCGGACCTTTACTAACTTATGCTTCGGAGGCGGACTACCTACCACTCGGTGCTCCGATGTTTTGCAGGTACAGGCGTCCAAGTGAGCATCCAGTCTTAGTGTTGTAACTCTCCCAAGGGACTAAAAAATCCCCGAAACATTTGACGCTGTCTGTGGGGAGAGTACCTCTAAGATGGCCTCTTTGGAAACTGTAACAATTCCTGAATCCAATCGGCCTCCGGAAACCAATCGGCCACCGGAGACCAGACAGCCACCAGAGACCAATCGGTCCCTCGAAGAAGTATTGGTCCAATCGGACCATGACTCAGGTGACGACGGTGACGTTGAAACCCGTACTGCCAGTGATGGGTCTCTCATCTCCAGGCGCATCCGCAGCAAGGAAAAGCGGGAGCGCCCTCACTCTCAGAATGTTCCAAGCAAACTAGCCGGACATTCAAAGAAGCCGGTTGATCCTACCCAGGCGGAAGGATCAGACCCAGTAACCAGAGACGAGCTCATGAAGCTTGTGAGCAGTCTCCGTGGTGAGATTAAACAACTCACCAACAAGAAGTCGGCTACTCCTGCAAAGGAGCAGTCGGCCAAGAAGTCAGCCCAGGTGGGCAAGCACAAATCAGTCAGGGACCGCCAGCCGACTCTTCATCCTAAGGAGAAGACTCGGCCTCAGTTTGACCTTTCAAGACTCTGTTTCCCAGAAACGGTTACAAGAAAAGCCATTCGGCATGTTCAGCCGGATGGTAACAAGAAAACATTCTCTGACGCTCGACATTACATTGAGCAGAAGAGGAATGAGCTTTCAGAGTCGGCCTCAACGTCGACTTATCGCGACATCTTCCAGAATACCACCTTGAGGTATTCACAATCTGTGCATGAGACTCCAGTAAGCAGCCCTCGGGTTCAAGTTGGACCTCATGTAATTCAGCCGGCTCAGTACATGGCTCAGCCATTGTACCAGACGCCTGCTCAACCTTACATCCAACCTGCCTTCTTCGGAGGACAGGCGGCATGCGGCTATCAGCCCATGGATTGGCAGCTTAGGCTGCAGCACCTTGGAGATCAACCCTCTGCTTTCTCTAAGGAAATAACCGACGCCGAACAGTCGGCCAAGGTTAAAAATGTGTTGGTTGGAACCTATGATGGGACCACCAACCCTGAAGACCACCTACTAGCATACACCCACCTTATCTATTTACAAGGGTTGGATGATGCCGCATGGTATCGCTGCTTTCCAGCCACCCTGAAGGGCATAGCCCAGCAGTGGTTCGGCAATCTGCCGGCTGGTTGTATCAATAGCTTCAAGATGCTTGCGTTCTTGTTTGCTTCCAAGTTCTCTATGAACATCCCTACCAAGAAGACAAGCTTTGATCTTGGCAATGTGCAGCAGGGAGATAGAGAAGACTTGCGTTCCTACGTCAGGCGGTTCAATCTGGTGCGAATCTAGATCCATGGGCTATCTGATGAGGTCGCCTTCACAGAATTCTTCAAAGGTCTCAAGGACGGTTCTACTTTCAAGTATGAACTCGTCCATAAACAAATCTTTACCCTGCAGGGAGCGCTGCGAGAGGCGGAAGCCTATATACAGGCGACCGAGCTCTGCTCCTCCAACAGGCAGTCGGACTCTAAGAGGTCCGACCGACAGAAGGAGAGTTGGCCTGCTCAGTCGGCTATCAAACCAGAAGAGAACAAAAAGAAAAAGCAAGTCTGGGCCGTTGATAACTCTGATCAGCCGGCCCAGAAGAAGAAGAAAGAGTGGAAACCGTACGTCCCAAGGTACGAGTTCCACAAGGACTGCTGCTCCATCTTGATGGAAATAAAGGACCGGCTGACTCTTGAGAAGCTGACTCCAATGAGAGGTTCCGTTGAAAATCGGAACAAAAATAAACATTGCCATTTCCATGAAGACATCGGCCATGACACCAACGACTGTTTCAGCCTCAAACGAGAGCTTGACCTTCTGGCCGACAAAGGACAGCTGAAGTCCTATGTGAAGTCCAAATTGACTTCAAAGGCGAATCAGGGGCAGTCCAAAAAGAAGGCTCCCCAGCCGACTGTTAGTACCGACACCGATGAAGATCCGGTATATACCATAGCAGGCGGATTCGCCGGGGGTGGCCCGACCATTCAGGGCACCAAGGATCATCTGAAAAAGATGATCCATTCTGTTGAAGAGGGAGAGGCGGCAAGCACATCCGCCTTCCCCGAGGTCATCATCACCGAAAAGGACAGAGGCAAAGTCCGTCGGCCGCATGATGACCCTGTGGTCATTGAATGTAAAGTGGCCAACCAACTGGTTGGTCGAATCTTGATCGACACAGGCAGCTCCTCTGACCTCATCAGCCTCAAATGCTTGTCCAATCTCAAGTACAAGCCAGACAGCATGATGGAGGTTTCTCACACCCTTGTAGGGTTTGGGGGAGGACTCGTGCACCCAGTCAGACGGATAGACTTGCCCATCCGGCTGGGGCAAAAGGGAAACGGTCGGCATATGACCATCCGTTTCCTCGTGGTTGAAGAGCTTACTGCCTACAACCTCATCTTTGGTCGACCCACTCTTAACGAGTGCAAGGCCGTCATCATTCCTGCCCTCATGCTTGTTAAGTATGAGAGGGATGATGGCACAGTCGGTTCCCTTAACGGGGACCAAAAGACAGCTCGGGAGTGCTATCTCTCGGATGTCAAGCCCGCGGTCGCAGCAACCTTTCGAGGCAAACAAACACTCGACCTTGATGATATCAGGGAAGACCAGGCGGCCCCACCAGCCGAGAAAAGTTGATCAACTGGTGGTGGTCAAAAAAGAGAAACAATAGCAATCACTGACCAGGGAACGGTCAGACGACCTCCGTCCCCAGCCGACTGGTGAACACATTGATATCCCTCTTTACGACACTCGGCCAGAGCAGACTATTAAGGTGGGGACGGTTGCATTTGCTAAGCTAGGTGACAGCCTGCACCAGCTTCTGAAAGAATTCAAAGACATCTTTGCCTTTGAAGTGGAAGAGATGCCTGGCATTAGCCCGGATCTCGCTGTCCACAAACTCGCCGTGGATCCCAAAAAGAAGCCCATTCGGCAAAAGAAGAGAAATCACGACGAAGAAAGAAGTCATGCGGCAGCAGCCGAAGTTAAAAAGCTGCTGGATGCCAAGTTCATTCGGCCATGCAATTTCCCCGAATGGGTAGCTAACGTTGTGTTAGTAAAAAAGCCGAATGGAACTTGGCGAATGTGTGTTGACTACACCGACCTGAACAGAGCATGTCCAAAGGATAGTTATCCATTGCCAAAGATCGACAGTCTGGTCGATTCAACAGCCAGACATGCTCTGATGAGTTTTATGGACGCCTATTCAGGCTTTCATCATATCCCCCTGTGGAAAAAAGATCAAGAAAAGACTGCATTCATCACCGATCAGGGGTTGTTCTGTTATACTGTGATGCCGTTTGGTTTGAGGAATGCGCCTGCTACTTTCCAACTAATGATTAATACGGTCTTCATTAATCAAATTGGGAGGAATGTAGAAGCTTACATTGATGACATGATAGTCAAATCCAAACAACAAGCGGGTCACCTTGCTGATCTCTGAGAAACATTCGCCACACTCAGGTGGCACAAGGTCATGCTAAATCCAAAAAAGTATGTCTTTGGTTTTGAGTCTGGGAAGTTTCTCGGATTCCTGATTGATCAAAGGGGGATAGAGGCCAACCCTGAGAAAATAAGGCGGTCATCGACATGTAGTCGCCCCGCACTGTGAAAGAGGTTCAAAAGCTTACAGGTTGTCTGGCGGCCTTGGGGAGATTCCTCAGTCGGTCAGGCGATCAGTGTCTCTACTTCTTCCAGGCAATCAGGAAGAAGACTAATTTTGAATGGGGAGAAGATGCAGAGGCGGCCTTTCAAAAGTTAAAGACTCATTTGCACTCTTTGCCGAGGCTTGTTAGTTCTTTGCCCAAAGAGATGCTCTTCATGTACTTGGCCGTCTCCGATCATGCCCTCAGCGCTTTTCTCTTAGCTGAAAGAGACGGCACTCAGCTCCCGGTCTATTTCATCAGCCATGTTCTCAGGAACGCTGAGCTTCGGTACCCCATGGTTGAAAAATTTGGTCTCGCTCTTTACATGGCCATCAAGAAATTGAAACCCTACTTCTTGGCACATGCGGTAGTGGTCTATACTGACCAGCCGATCAAGCAGCCACTAACAACCTTGGAGTCTTCTAGACGAATGCTCAAATGGGCGATTGAAATGCAAGGATTGGAAATCACTTACGAACCCA
The DNA here is from genome assembly GCF_948465745.1 of Chenopodium album. Taxonomy (NCBI): domain Eukaryota; kingdom Viridiplantae; phylum Streptophyta; class Magnoliopsida; order Caryophyllales; family Amaranthaceae; genus Chenopodium; species Chenopodium album. Next base: position 23,799,668 of record NC_137853.1, on the reverse strand, counting down.
GAAAAGCAATAAAGGGGCAAGCATTCGCCGACTTTATTGTGGAAATGACAAGGCCGTTTGTTCCGGATGATACTAGTCAGGTTTGGAAAGTGTATGTGGACGGGAGCTCCACTGCGAACGGCTGTGGTGCAGGAATTATCTGTCAGTCTCCTAAAGGGGACAAATATGAATATGCACTACGGTTCAAGTTCCAGGTCTCTAATATTGAGGTCGAGTATGAAGCCCTGCTTGCTGGCATTCGGTACTGTAAGGCAGCAGGGGCAAAGAAAATGGACGCCTGCTCGGACTCACAACTAGTCGTACTCCAAGTCAATGGGACGTACGAGACCACTCATCCAACCATGATAAAATATTTGCAGGCGGTCAAAGCTGAAGTTGGGACACTTGAAGAATTCACTCTAAGTCAAGTGCCCAGGTCTTCAAACAATCAGGCGGATCCCTTGTCCAAGCTGGCATCATCCGCCTCCTGTGAAACGCCTCGGTCATTCTTCTGGGAGGTCATGGAAAAAAGAAGTATATCTGAGGAAGACCCCATCGGAGTTCTTGACCGAAGCTCAACCTGGATGGACAACATCCGGGCCTACCTTACAGACGGCACATTTCCTGAATCTCCACAAGAGGCGGCTGTTCTGAAAAAGCGAGCGGCTAACTTTGAGTTGCGACAAGGAGAACTATTCAGGGCTGGTTTTCTGAAACCTCTGTTGAAGTGTGTTACCCCTGAGAAGGGTAAGGAAGTCCTCGAAGAGTTGCATTCAGGATTCTGCGCCTCCCATATAGGGGGCGAATCCCTCACTGCCAAGGCCAGGCGGCTTTACTTCTGGCCAACTCTGGAGTCGGATGCAATGGAAATGGTGAAAAAATGTGACAAGTGTCAAAAATTTGGCAAGCTCATCCATCGTCGGGCTACAGACCTGACGGCCATCCACAGCCCAATACCCTTTACCAAATGGGGCATGGACATTCTGGGGCCATATACAGCTGCACCAGGCGGCAAACGCTACATATTGGTGGCTGTGGATTACTTTACCAAGTGGGTAAAGGCGGAGGCGGTCAAAAACATTAAGACAAAAGATGTCATTTCCTTCATCTGGAGGAACATAATCACTCGTTTTGGGGTGCCCATGTCTATGGTTTTTGACAACGGTCCTCAATTTGAAACACCTCAACTTAAGACTTAGCTGGGAGACCAAGGGGTCTCTAGCTTCTTTGCATCAGTCGGACGGCCTCAAGCAAATGGCCAGGTCGAAGCCTTTAACAAGTTAATCTCAGACGGGATTAAAAAGAAAATTAAACGGGCTGGTGGCCTTTGGGCGGATGAATTACCACACGTCCTCTGGTCCATCAGAACGACTGCTAAAGGGGCGACTGGAGAAACCCCATTCCTTATGGTGTATGGTGCAGAAGCTGTCCTGCCTATTGAACACTATGAGTCGACTCTTCGAATCATGTTGTATGATGAAGAGGCGAACTGGGAGGCCATGCGCCTAGCATTGGACTCACTACCAGAGCGCAGGGGCAATGCTGCCTTGCGCCATGAGATATACCGTCTGAGAATGACTCGGGCTTACAACAAAAGAGTACACAAGCGTCCTCTCAAAGTGGGGGACTTTGTGCTACGGAAAATGGAAGCAGACGGTAGGGCGAATGAGCAGGGAAAGCTAACCCCAAATTGGGAAGGCCCCTACCGAATCTATGAGGAAGTAAGAGACGGCACCTACCGCCTGGAAGAACCAGACGGCAGGCAGCTGGCTAGAACTTGGAATGTAGACAACTTGAAAAAGTACTACTTCTAAGTACGAATGTAAATGCTTCAATTTTGTTATCTCAAGTTTTGTTAATGAGAATATGCCTTCATTTTCCAACTTGTCTTTTTATTTAAAGTTTTTAGCGTCGCCTGTACCAAATACAGACGGCCAATATGTTTGGAAAGCGTATGTCCCAACAGCAAACGCCCTAATCCCTTTGAAGGAGCCGATTGTTTTAAAACAGTCGTCCCTACGAAATTTATTAAGTTTATACTAACATTTGATGAATATTTACTTAATCATTTAAGAGGCCTAAGGCCAGATAAAAACATGATGAGGCCCGTGGCCGGATGTTAAAAAACAAAAAGAAACCGAATGGTCACAGTCTGCTCCAACATGAGTATGACCGTCTGCTCCAAAATGAGTTAGATAACCGGCGACGTCCATTCAGGCGAATTCGTCGAGGAGAAGCATCTCCCATTTGGGTGGCACATTGCTCTACGAATATATCAAGCGGCCCTACCGAATGTTAAGGCAGCATTCGCAGTCGTTTGTTCTAATCAAAAGTGAAATCTAAAAGGCCTAAATTTTCTATCTGTTCTAGCACAGTTCAGAAATGGTCACTGTTTCATAAGTAGAGGCTAACCGAGGCATAAGGCCGGATGCGCTTGTTTTAGCTCAGGGGCAAAACAGGCGGAATATTTTTTTTAATATACGAGTTAAGTTAACTACTTAGCACTTAATTGAGGCTATTGGCCGGATGATGCCTGATCCTTATCTATGGGGCAAGCAGGCGGACAATTAATTTAAAGAAAATTGGCTAAGTTACAAACTTAGCATTTTTATCTCAAAGAGGCCTATGGTCGGATGCGCCTATTTTTGCTTATGGGGCAGAACAGGCGGGGATTTTTCCTTAGCAAATTAGCTAAGTTGGAAATTTGAGTTTAGTTCGAGCCAATGGCCGAATGAACACTTATATTTGCCAATTTTGGATGGACGTCTGCCGCGTGGTTTGGGTCAATCACCATAGTGATTGATTGACTTAGAAACCATGAATACTCTTCTAAGTATCAACAATTTCTAAGTCAATCAATCCAATAAACCGAAACCACTCGACATCCGTCCAGGGGCAAGAACATTCGCATAGTATACAGGTTATAACACTTAACCAAAAACATGCAAAAATTTCAAAAACAATTTAAAGGACAGAATATGGATAACTTCAGCCAAATGGCCGAATGATTCAAATTAAAAAAGACCAATCGCCCCCAGACGATTGGTTAAGATTGTTATCTGGGGGCGATTGGCCGAGTATGGCCAGCTATGAAGACCGGGCATTCGGTTGTTATGAGGCGGCCTTTCAGGCTGGCTTGCGCTTCCCTCTCCATCCGGCCGTGGAGAGGATTTTGGACGGATACCAACTTAGTATCTGGCAACTCGTACCCAATTCCTGGATCAATATTCTGGGGTACGTTGCCGCCTGCGAGATGCTGGAAGTGGAGGCGAGCTTTGAAGCATTCGCCCACATGCATTATCTTAGCAGGGCGTCTGCTAGGGGTGGCGAGGGCTGGTACACCTTGACTACTTACAAGGGGTACATGATGGCTGTCGGGAAAGAGAACAAGTGGAAAGACTGGAGAACTAAGTTCTTCATAGTCAAAACTGCCGACCGCCGCCTGAACCAAAAGTATAACAGGTGGAACAAGGATCCACCTCTCCTAGCAGGCAGGAGTGCATTGCCAAGCCTTCCTAGACGAGCAAAGGAGGAGATCATGGACGCGGGTTTGTTCACCGTGTCTGTGAAGACGAATGATGAGGGGGACAAGGAAGTCACCCCTCAATGCTATCTCCCTTTGTACAAATGGTTTGAGGAAGGGACGTTCTTGGCCGCTTGTGGGCTAAGTACTGAGATGCCGAGAGGTAGTCGGCCGTCTGTTTAATATGCCATTTTTATTTTGCTTGTCTTCACTCGTTAAATGTGTCTAACACTTGATTCTTTTTTGCAGACAAAGCAATGGAAAAACTCTCGGCCTCCAGGAAGCCGGCTGTATCAGCTGCCAGATACAGATCAAACGTCCTTAACAGGACGGAAGCTACCACTGCAAGGGTGGATGAGCAGCAACCAGCCGGTACCCCAGGGGTGAGATTTTTATACTTAGCATTTTTCTGATTAATGCTGAGCTTTTGCCGAATGTTCTCTAACTTTTGTTTTGTCTTCAATGATGCAGGGTACCTCCTCCAAATCCCCGTCCAAACCATCCGACCCTAACCTCCAAAAGACTAGGGCGGGTGATGTGAGCGCATCCGGCAAGGGCGGCCGGAAGCACATTGCTCATAAGCCCAAGAGGCCCTCAGACGCCCCTGCCGGTGAGGCGAGGTTTTTGGGGAAAGAGCCCCCCTTTTCTACCGGTGAGAAGAGGTTTCTGGGTGAAAAGCCCCCCTCTTCTTCCGGTAAGGAGAGGCTTTTGTGGAAAAGGCCCGCCTCTTCTACCGGTCAGAAGAGGGTTCTGGGGGAAGAGGAGGTGGATTAGGACGACGGTAAGGACCATTCGTCCCCCCTTTCTTTTCTTCAAGTTATCCATACTTGAGTATTTTTCTAACTTTTTCCTCTTGCAGTTCCTGTACAGAGGCCGACTGTAGTTCAAATGGCCAAGTCTATGCTGAGGACGATTGATCTAGATGATAAAGCATCCGTCAGAGGAGTCGGCACCCTAGACCTTGATGGCATTCTAGGGAACCTTTGTGAGGTATAGACTTAGCCTTGAATCACTTTTACATTCGTCTTGTCTTTTTTTTTTGTCTTTGTTCGCCTGGTTCTTAACCATCCGGCTTCTTTTTGCAGGCCATGCTGCGCGTCCAAGGGCTCGGGAAACCCCTCAAGGAGAAGTCCAAAGAGGTAAAAGCTGCTAAGGCTCAGGCCGAGTCCCATATAGGGGGCGAATCCCTCACTGCCAAGGCCAGGCGGCTTTACTTCTGGCCAACTCTGGAGTCGGATGCAATGGAAATGGTGAAAAAATTTGACAAGTGTCAAAAATTTGGCAAGCTCATCCATCGTCGGGCTACAGACCTGACGGCCATCCACAGCCCAATACCCTTTACCAAATGGGGCATGGACATTCTGGGGCCATATACAGCTGCACCAGGCGGCAAACGCTACATATTGGTGGCTGTGGATTACTTTACCAAGTGGGTAAAGGCGGAGGCGGTCAAAAACATTAAGACAAAAGATGTCATTTCCTTCATCTGGAGGAACATAATCACTCGTTTTGGGGTGCCCATGTCTATGGTTTTTGACAACGGTCCTCAATTTGAAACACCTCAACTTAAGACTTAGCTGGGAGACCAAGGGGTCTCTAGCTTCTTTGCATCAGTCGGACGGCCTCATGCAAATGGCCAGGTCGAAGCCTCTAACAAGTTAATCTCAGACGGGATTAAAAAGAAAATTAAACGGGCTGGTGGCCTTTGGGCGGATGAATTACCACACGTCCTCTGGTCCATCAGAACGACTGCTAAAGGGGCGACTGGAGAAACCCCATTCCTTATGGTGTATGGTGCAGAAGCTGTCCTGCCTATTGAACACTATGAGCCGACTCTTCGAATCATGTTGTATGATGAAGAGGCGAACTGGGAGGCCATGCGCCTAGCATTGGACTCACTACTAGAGCGCAGGGGCAATGCTGCCTTGCGCCATGAGATATACCGTCTGAGAATGACTCGGGCTTACAACAAAAGAGTACACAAGCGTCCTCTCAAAGTGGGGGACTTTGTGCTACGGAAAATGGAAGCAGACGGTAGGGCGAATGAGCAGGGAAAGCTAACCCCAATTTGGGAAGGCCCCTACCGAATCTATGAGGAAGTAAGAGACGGCACCTACCGCCTGGAAGAACCAGACGGCAGGCAGCTGGCTAGAACTTGGAATGTAGACAACTTGAAAAAGTACTACTTCTAAGTACGAATGTAAATGCTTCAATTTTGTTATCTCAAGTTTTGTTAATGAGAATGTGCCTTCATTTTCCAACTTGTCTTTTTATTTAAAGTTTTTAGCGTCGCCTGTACCAAATACAGACGGCCAATATGTTTGGAAAGCGTATGTCCCAACAGCAAACGCCCTAATCCCTTTGAAGGAGCCGATTGTTTTAAAACAGTCGTCCCTACGAAATTTATTAAGTTTATACTAACATTTGATGAATATTTACTTAATCATTTAAGAGGCCTAAGGCCAGATAAAAACATGATGAGGCCCGTGGCCGGATGTTAAAAAACAAAAAGAAACCGAATGGTCACAGTCTGCTCCAACATGAGTATGACCGTCTGCTCCAACATGAGTTAGATAACCGGCGACGTCCATTCGGGCGAATTCGTCGAGGAGAAGCATCTCCCATTTGGGTGGCACATTGCTCTACGAATATATCAAGCGGCCCTACCGAATGTTAAGGCAGCATTCGCAGTCGTTTGTTCTAATCAAAAGTGAAATCTAAAAGGGCTAAATTTTCTATCTGTTCTAGCATAGTTCAGAAATGGTCACTGTTTCATAAGTAGAGGCTAACCGAGGCATAAAGCCGGATGCGCTTGTTTTAGCTCAGGGGCAAAACAGGCGGAATATTTTTTTTAATATACGAGTTAAGTTAACTACTTAGCACTTAATTGAGGCTATTGGCCGGATGACGCCTGATCCTTACCTATGGGGCAAGCAGGCGGACAATTAATTTAAAGAAAATTGGCTAAGTTACAAACTTAGCATTTTTATCTCAAAGAGGCCTATGGTCGGATGCGCCTATTTTTGCTTATGGGGCAGAACAGGCGGGGATTTTTCCTTAGCAAATTAGCTAAGTTGGAAATTTGAGTTTAGTTCGAGCCAATGGCCGAATGAACACTTATATTTGCCAATTTTGGATGGACGTCTGCCGCGTGGTTTGGGTCAATCACCATAGTGATTGATTGACTTAGAAACCATGAATACTCTTCTAAGTATCAACAATTTCTAAGTCAATCAATCCAATAAACCGAAACCACTCGACATCCGTCTATTGGCAAGAACATTCACATAGTATACAGGTTATAACACTTAACCAAAAACATGCAAAAATTTCAAAAACAATTTAAAGGACAGAATATGGATAACTTCAGCCAAATGGCCGAATGATTCAAATTAAAAAAGACCAATCGCCCCCAGACGATTGGTTAAGATTGTTATCTGGGGGCGATTGGCCGAGTATGGCCAGCTATGAAGACCGGGCATTCGGTTGTTATGAGGCGGCCTTTCAGGCTGGCTTGCGCTTCCCTCTCCATCCGGCCGTGGAGAGGATTTTGGACGGATACCAACTTAGTATCTGGCAACTCGTACCCAATTCCTGGATCAATATTATGGGGTACGTTGCCGCCTGCGAGATGCTGGAAGTGGAGGCGAGCTTTGAAGCATTCGCCCACATGCATTATCTTAGCAGGGCGCCTGCTAGGGGTGGCGAGGGCTGGTACACCTTGACTACTTGCAAGGGGTACATGATGGCTGTCGGGAAAGAGAACAAGTGGAAAGACTGGAGAACTAAGTTCTTCATAGTCAAAACTGCCGACCGCCGCCTGAACCAAAAGTATAACAGGTGGAACAAGGATCCACCTCTCCTAGCAGGCAGGAGTGCATTGCCAAGCCTTCCTAGACGAGCAAAGGAGGAGATCATGGACGCGGGTTTGTTCACCGTGTCTGTGAAGACGAATGATGAGGGGGACAAGGAAGTCACCCCTCAATGCTATCTCCCTTTGTACAAATGGTTTGAGGAAGGGACGTTCTTGGCCGCTTGTGGGCTAAGTACTGAGATGCCGAGAGGTAGTCGGCCGTCTGTTTAATATGCCATTTTTATTTTGCTTGTCTTCACTCGTTAAATGTGTCTAACACTTGATTCTTTTTTGCAGACAAAGCAATGGAAAAACTCTCGGCCTCCAGGAAGCCGGCTGTATCAGCTGCCAGATACAGATCAAACGTCCTTAACAGGACGGAAGCTACCACTGCAAGGGTGGATGAGCAGCAACCAGCCGGTACCCCAGGGGTGAGATTTTTATACTTAGCATTTTTCTGATTAATGCTGAGCTTTTGCCGAATGTTCTCTAACTTTTGTTTTGTCTTCAATGATGCAGGGTACCTCCTCCAAATCCCCGTCCAAACCATCCGACCCTAACCTCCAAAAGACTAGGGCGGGTGATGTGAGCGCATCCGGCAAGGGCGGCCGGAAGCACATTGCTCATAAGCCCAAGAGGCCCTCAGACGCCCCTGCCGGTGAGGCGAGGTTTTTGGGGAAAGAGCCCCCCTTTTCTACCGGTGAGAAGAGGTTTCTGGGGGAAAAGCCCCCCTCTTCTTCCGGTAAGGAGAGGCTTTTGGGGAAAAGGCCCGCCTCTTCTACCGGTCAGAAGAGGGTTCTGGGGGAAGAGGAGGTGGATGAGGACGACGGTAAGGACCATTCGTCCCCCCTTTCTTTTCTTCAAGTTATCCATACTTGAGTATTTTTCTAACTTTTTCCTCTTGCAGTTCCTGTACAGAGGCCGACTGTAGTTCAAATGGCCAAGTCCATGCTGAGGACGATTGATCTAGATGATAAAGCATCCGTCAGAGGAGTCGGCACCCTAGACCTTGATGGCATTCTAGGGAACCTTTGTGAGGTATAGACTTAGCCTTGAATCACTTTTACATTCGTCTTGTCTTTTTTTTTTTGTCTTTGTTCGCCTGGTTCTTAACCATCCGGCTTCTTTTTGCAGGCCATGCTGCGCGTCCAAGGGCTCGGGAAACCCCTCAAGGAGAAGTCCAAAGAGGTAAAAGCTGCTAAGGCTCAGGCCGAGTCCCATATAGGGGGCGAATCCCTCACTGCCAAGGCCAGGAGGCTTTACTTCTGGCCAACTCTGGAGTCGGATGCAATGGAAATGGTGAAAAAATGTGACAAGTGTCAAAAATTTGGCAAGCTCATCCATTGTCGGGCTACAGACCTGACGGCCATCCACAGCCCAATACCCTTTACCAAATGGGGCATGGACATTCTGGGGCCATATACAGCTGCACCAGGCGGCAAACGCTACATATTGGTGGCTGTGGATTACTTTACCAAGTGGGTAAAGGCGGAGGCGGTCAAAAACATTAAGACAAAAGATGTCATTTCCTTCATCTGGAGGAACATAATCACTCGTTTTGGGGTGCCCATGTCTATGGTTTTTGACAACGGTCCTCAATTTGAAACACCTCAACTTAAGACTTAGCTAGGAGACCAAGGGGTCTTTAGCTTCTTTGCATCAGTCGGACGGCCTCAAGCAAATGGCCAGGTCGAAGCCTTTAACCAGTTAATCTCAGACGGGATTAAAAAGAAAATTAAACGGGCTGGTGGCCTTTGGGCGGATGAATTACCACACGTCCTCTAGTCCATCAGAACGACTGCTAAAGGGGCGACTGGAGAAACCCCATTCCTTATGGTGTATGGTGCAGAAGCTGTCCTGCCTATTGAACACTATGAGCCAACTCTTCGAATCATGTTGTATGATGAAGAGGCGAACTGGGAGGCCATGCGCCTAGCATTGGACTCACTACCAGAGCGCAGGGGCAATGCTGCCTTGCGCCATGAGATATACCGTCTGAGAATGACTCGGGCTTACAACAAAAGAGTACACAAGCGTCCTCTCAAAGTGGGGGACTTTGTGCTACGGAAAATGGAAGCAGTCGGTAGGGCGAATGAGCAGGGAAAGCTAACCCCAAATTGGGAAGGCCCCTACCGAATCTATGAGGAAGTAAGAGACGGCACCTACCGCCTGGAAGAACCAGACGGCAGGCAGCTGGCTAGAACTTGGAATGTAGACAACTTGAAAAAGTACTACTTCTAAGTAAGAATGTAAATGCTTCAATTTTGTTATCTCAAGTTTTGTTAATGAGAATATGCCTTCATTTTCCAACTTGTCTTTTTATTTAAAGTTTTTAGCGTCGCCTGTACCAAATACAGACGGCCAATATGTTTGGAAAGCGTATGTCCCAACAGCAAACGCCCTAATCCCTTTGAAGGAGCCGATTGTTTTAAAACAGTCGTCTCTACGAAATTTATTAAGTTTATACTAACATTTGATGAATATTTACTTAATCATTTAAGAGGCCTAAGGCCAGATAAAAACATGATGAGGCCCGTGGCCGGATGTTAAAAAACAAAAAGAAACCGAATGGTCACAGTCTGCTCCAACATGAGTATGACCGTCTGCTCCAACATGAGTTAGATAACCGGCGACGTCCATTCGGGCGAATTCGTCGAGGAGAAGCATCTCCCATTTGGGTGGCACATTGCTCTACGAATATATCAAGCGGCCCTACCGAATGTTAAGGCAGCATTCGCAGTCGTTTGTTCTAATCAAAAGTGAAATCTAAAAGGCCTAAATTTTCTATCTGTTCTAGCACAGTTCAGAAATGGTAACTGTTTCATAAGTAGAGGCTAACCGAGGCATAAGGCCGGATGCGCTTGTTTTAGCTCAGGGGCAAAACAGGCGGAATATTTTTTTTTAATATACGAGTTAAGTTAACTACTTAGCACTTAATTGAGGCTATTGGCCGGATGACGCCTGATCCTTACCTATGGGGCAAGCAGGCGGACAATTAATTTAAAGAAAATTGGCTAAGTTACAAACTTAGCATTTTTATCTCAAAGAGGCCTATGGTCGGATGCGCCTATTTTTGCTTATGGGGCAGAACAGGCGGGGATTTTTCCTTAGCAAATTAGCTAAGTTGGAAATTTGAGTTTAGTTCGAGCCAATGGCCGAATGAACACTTATATTTGCCAATTTTGGATGGACGTCTGCCGCGTGGTTTGGGTCAATCACCATAGTGATTGATTGACTTAGAAACCATGAATACTCTTCTAAGTATCAACAATTTCTAAGTCAATCAATCCAATAAACCGAAACCACTCGACATCCGTCCAGGGGCAAGAACATTCGCATAGTATACAGGTTATAACACTTAACCAAAAACATGCAAAAATTTCAAAAACAATTTAAAGGACAGAATATGGATAACTTCAGCCAAATGGCCGAATGATTCAAATTAAAAAAGACCAATCGCCCCCAGACGATTGGTTAAGATTGTTATCTGGGGGCGATTAGCCGAGTATGGCCAGCTATGAAGACCGGGCATTCGGTTGTTATGAGGCGGCCTTTTAGGCTGGCTTGCGCTTCCCTCTCCATCCGGCCGTGGAGAGGATTTTGGACGGATACCAACTTAGTATCTGGTAACTCGTACCCAATTCCTGGATCAATATTCTGGGGTACGTTGCCGCCTGCGAGATGCTGGAAGTGGAGGCGAGCTTTGAAGCATTCGCCCACATGCATTATCTTAGCAGGGCGCCTGCTAGGGGTGGCGAGGGCTGGTACACCTTGACTACTTGCAAGGGGTACATGATGGCTGTCGGGAAAGAGAACAAGTGTAAAGACTGGAGAACTAAGTTCTTCATAGTCAAAACTGCCGACCGCCGCCTGAACCAAAAGTATAACAGGTGGAACAAGGATCCACCTCTCCTAGCAGGCAGGAGTGCATTGCCAAGCCTTCCTAGACGAGCAAAGGAGGAGATCATGGACGCGGGTTTGTTCACCGTGTCTGTGAAGACGAATGATGAGGGGGACAAGGAAGTCACCCCTCAATGCTATCTCCCTTTGTACAAATGGTTTGAGGAAGGGACGTTCTTGGCCGCTTGTGGGCTAAGTACTGAGATGCCGAGAGGTAGTCGGCCGTCTGTTTAATATGCCATTTTTATTTTGCTTGTCTTCACTCGTTAAATGTGTCTAACACTTGATTCTTTTTTGCAGACAAAGCAATGGAAAAACTCTCGGCCTCCAGGAAGCCGGCTGTATCAGCTGCCAGATACAGATCAAACGTCCTTAACAGGACGGAAGCTACCACTGCAAGGGTGGATGAGCAGCAACCAGCCGGTACCCCAGGGGTGAGATTTTTATACTTAGCATTTTTCTGATTAATGCTGAGCTTTTGCCGAATGTTCTCTAACTTTTGTTTTGTCTTCAATGATGCAGGGTACCTCCTCCAAATCCCCGTCCAAACCATCCGACCCTAACCTCCAAAAGACTAGGGCGGGTGATGTGAGCGCATCCGGCAAGGGCGGCCGGAAGCACATTGCTCATAAGCCCAAGAGGCCCTCAGACGCCCCTGCCGGTGAGGCGAGGTTTTTGGGGAAAGAGCCCCCCTTTTCTACCGGTGAGAAGAGGTTTCTGGGTGAAAAGCCCCCCTCTTCTTCCGGTAAGGAGAGGCTTTTGGGGAAAAGGCCCGCCTCTTCTACCGGTCAGAAGAGGGTTCTGGGGGAAGAGGAGGTGGATTAGGACGACGGTAAGGACCATTCGTCCCCCCTTTCTTTTCTTCAAGTTATCCATACTTGAGTATTTTTCTAACTTTTTCCTCTTGCAGTTCCTGTACAGAGGCCGACTGTAGTTCAAATGGCCAAGTCTATGCTGAGGACGATTGAACTAGATGATAAAGCATCCGTCAGAGGAGTCGGCACCCTAGACCTTGATGGCATTCTAGGGAACGTTTGTGAGGTATAGACTTAGCCTTGAATCACTTTTACATTCGTCTTGTCTTTTTTTTTGTCTTTGTTCGCCTGGTTCTTAACCATCCGACTTCTTTTTGCAGGCCATGCTGCGCGTCCAAGGGCTCGGGAAACCCCTCAAGGAGAAGTCCAAAGAGGTAAAAGCTGCTAAGGCTCAGGCCGAGTCCCATATAGGGGGCGAATCCCTCACTGCCAAGGCCAGGCGGCTTTACTTCTGGCCAACTCTGGAGTCGGATGCAATGGAAATGGTGAAAAAATTTGACAAGTGTCAAAAATTTGGCAAGCTCATCCATCGTCGGGCTACAGACCTGACGGCCATCCACAGCCCAATACCCTTTACCAAATGGGGCATGGACATTCTGGGGCCATATACAGCTGCACCAGGCGGCAAACGCTACATATTGGTGGCTGTGGATTACTTTACCAAGTGGGTAAAGGCGGAGGCGGTCAAAAACATTAAGACAAAAGATGTCATTTCCTTCATCTGGAGGAACATAATCACTCGTTTTGGGGTGCCCATGTCTATGGTTTTTGACAACGGTCCTCAATTTGAAACACCTCAACTTAAGACTTAGCTGGGAGACCAAGGGGTCTCTAGCTTCTTTGCATCAGTCGGACGGCCTCAAGCAAATGGCCAGGTCGAAGCCTTTAACAAGTTAATCTCAGACGGGATTAAAAAGAAAATTAAACGGGCTGGTGGCCTTTGGGCGGATGAATTACCACACGTCCTCTAGTCCATCAGAACGACTGCTAAAGGGGCGACTGGAGAAACCCCATTCCTTATGGTGTATGGTGCAGAAGCTGTCCTGCCTATTGAACACTATTAGCCGACTCTTCGAATCATGTTGTATGATGAAGAGGCGAACTGGGAGGCCATGCGCCTAGCATTGGACTCACTACCAGAGCGCAGGGGCAATGCTGCCTTGCGCCATGAGATATACCGTCTGAGAATGACTCGGGCTTACAACAAAAGAGTACACAAGCGTCCTCTCAAAGTGGGGGACTTTGTGCTACGGAAAATGGAAGCAGTCGGTAGGGCGAATGAGCAGGGAAAGCTAACCCCAAATTGGGAAGGCCCCTACCAAATCTATGAGGAAGTAAGAGACGGCACCTACCGCCTGGAAGAACCAGACGGCAGGAAGCTGGCTAGAACTTGGAATGTAGACAACTTGAAAAAGTACTACTTCTAAGTACGAATGTAAATGCTTCAATTTTGTTATCTCAAGTTTTGTTAATGAGAATATGCCTTCATTTTCCAACTTGTCTTTTTATTTAAAGTTTTTAGCGTCGCCTGTACCAAATACAGACGGCCAATATGTTTGGAAAGCGTATGTCCCAACAGCAAACGCCCTAATCCCTTTGAAGGAGCCGATTGTTTTAAAACAGTCGTCCCTACGAAATTTATTAAGTTTACACTAACATTTGATGAATATTTACTTAATCATTTAAGAGGCCTAAGGCCAGATAAAAACATGATGAGGCCCGTGGCCGGATGTTAAAAAACAAAAAGAAACCGAATGGTCACAGTCTGCTCCAACATGAGTATGACCGTCTGCTCCAACATGAGTTAGATAACCGGCGACGTCCATTCGGGCGAATTCGTCGAGGAGAAGCATCTCCCATTTGGGTGGCACATTGCTCTACGAATATATCAAGCGGCCCTACCGAATGTTAAGGTGATAAGTGATATTTATGTCACTTCGAAGGTCGTGGGTCTGATGGGTTTTGGGGGATTTTGGGTTTTTTATTATTTTTCTTTTTCTTTTAGTTTTATTTTGTTTACTTTCCTTTTCTTATTTCTTTCTTTTATTTTATTTTCTTTATTTCTTTATTTTTTCTTTTTCTTTTTTATTTTATTAGCTTAGTATATTTACCCATTTTCTAGGGTAATTAGAGAAAACTTTTCAATCACCCATAATTTGATTCTACTCTCTAATTTAGTTTTAGGAGAGCTTCTCTCTCTAGGTTTAGATTAGAATTAGAGTAGTTTAGAGAGAGAAAGTAAGGGTTTTTCCATTGATGAATTTGGATATTGAAGAAGGAGCTTGATTGAATCTTTGCAAATCTTCATCTTCAATTAATGAGCAACCTCTTACTCTCTTTCTTTGTTTTTTGTATTTAATTTTATTTGCTTATTTTGATTTTTCCTTCATTGCTTGTTGATCATGTTGATTCTTGATTATTTGTTGATTAATCTTGTTATTATCATGATTAGTGAGTAATTTCCCCATTGAGGGGATGGTTGTGGTGTAGTTGGATCTTAAGCATGTTCTAGGTTTAGAGTTGATTTATTTGTGATTAAAGTCTTTATATGCTTGATATTCTTTAATGTACTTGCAAAATGCATGTTGTTAGTTGATTAAAGGTGAATCTTTGCTAACAAGGAACGGAAGTTGACTTAGTTAAGGTTCATTAGTATCGATTGTTATTTAATAGTACCTCCTAGTATATGGTTCTAATGTGGAAACATAGAGGCTATGTTAGGAGAAGCCAATTGACCCCGGAAGGCGGCTAGATTGGACTCTTTATTTCGATATTTGAGCATGTTTAGTTCATAATTAATTCAACTTCTATGATTTTGTTTGTGTTCAAGTGAATGCTATACCTAAACCATTTCCCTTAATGTTTTATTTCTTGTTTTAGCATTTTTAGACTTTAGTTTATTTTTCTCCTATTCCGGACTAGCTTAATTGTCGATAACATTTGGTGGTGTTTAACCGTTCTCTGTGGTTCGACCCCTATGCTTGCCTTATACTCGTATTAGGTTTGTTTAGGTGTATAAATTATATTTGATTTAAGTGTAGTCGTTTGACGACGCGATTTTTCCCTTGTCAAATTGGCGCCGTTGCCGGGGAACGGCTTCCATTACCGTTGTGTTATCTTATTGAGACTAGTCCATTGTATATATTTTTCCTTTGATTTATTTTTGTTCTCTTTGTTTTGTTTTTGTTGTTGAAAAATGGCACGTTTTTCTTTTCCTCAATATGATGGTGAGCCTTTTTATGTCTATTTCCATAGACTTGTAGAGTTTTTGAACTATAATGGTTGTAATCCTTGTAAAGCTTGTGAGATTTGTTATTGTGGCATGAATGAACAAACGAGATATGAAGTTGAAAGTAGGTTTAATGGTGAATTTCAAGCATTAACGGTTCATAATGCTTGGAGCTTTTTTGTACGGTTCGCTAAGGATGTACGCAATAGGGCATGTAATGTTGCTAATTTTGATTCTCAATGTGATAATAGTTTTATTGGTGGCATGATACCCCATGATTTGTCTTGTGATCCTATATGTGAACCTAGTACAAGTGATTTCAACTCTTTTTCTCCTTTTGTTGATGGTGAATCTCATTTGCTTGATTATGCCCCCTTTCCCCAATATGATGATGCTCATGTATATAATGTGAATGATCCTCCCTCCTCATCTTCTTGTTCTTACATGGCTCCAAATGATTTCCCTTATGCTCCTAATGAATCCTTTTATGAGGGTAATTCTATGGAAAATTTGAAGGAAGAGAAGATAATGAAGATAATGGAGATGATGGAGAGGTATAACGAGATGAGGGAAGCTGAGAATAGGGAGGTGGAAGCTAGAATGAAGATGCTTGAGAGCCAAATTCTCCAATTAGCCAACTCTCAAGAAAATGCCCTTCCTTCTTCTTCTCTTCCCCATATGAGTGAGGATCCCATTAGAGAGCATTCGAGTGATGGTGAAGGAGTAGAGAATGAAGAGAGTGTTGATTTTGAAAATCCTAATTCTCTTTCCCATCTTGATGAGTCTCAAGTGTATGTTTATGACCCTTCAATCTACGAGTATATAGACTCTTTTGAGGTAATGTCCCACATATTTTTCGAGAGTCATATGAGGACTTATAGATTATTGGATGATTTCATCGAGAACGCCTCTTGGGACTTAGATGAGTTTGAGATGAATCTACCTCCATTCATGCATGATTTTGGGACCTTGGGTTTTGAGATAGTTGAAGGAAAAGTTGTCTATTGTGGTGAAAAGGAGGATAAGGTTGATTCCCTTGGAGTTTTTGAGCTTGAGGGAGGTGTAGATCGTGAGTGCCCTTTGTTTGAGGACTCTATGATTGATTTTCATGCCCTCATTGGCGATGTGAGGCCTTGTGGTGAGGGAGTAGCTACCCCTTTTCCCGTTTCTCATACCCCTTTTTCTCTAAGGTTTGACCACATCCTTTCTTACCCTATTTCTCTCCCTTCCTATCTCAAAGAGCCTATTGGGGAGCCGCCCTCTATGGATGATTTTCATGTCCCTCCTTCCATCATTGTTGAGGATAAGAGGAATTTTGCCAACCAAAAATTTTGTGATGAGGATTTGCCTTTTTCCTTTTATTTCCATTCTTCTTTTCCTTCTTCTACTTCTTACTTTCTTGAGTTTCCTTTCGATCCTTCTTCTTCTTTCTTTTGGCATCTCCCTCTTCACTTACGTGCAATAATTTTATTGCACGTTCTTATTCCGTCATTTGCCTATTTACACCCCCATGAAATGTGTAGTAGTGCATTTGACAAGCTCTTGCGTGCGTTGAATTATTATTTCCTAGAGCGGTCTTGCTTGGACGTTAAACAAGCCTTTGCGGGAAGTAACCCGTGTTTTATTGCTTTCATTTTCTTTTGTTTTTAGATTAGATTTTCTCTCATGGACGTGTTTGTGTTCCTTGCTAGGTACACAACTTGATATACTCTTGCGCATTGGTGATGATCAAGAATCAAGGAAATGTGCCTCAACTTACCTATCATGTGGAATTCAAGCCTTATTTGTAGAGAGTGTGGCTCATATGAGGTTATTTCGGTTTTTTTTTTTTTGTGTGATTTTGCATTTATCCCATATCCGGTAATATCCTTATTTTCCCTCTCTCTCTTACTTATTGTGACTTGAAGATCATGTGTTGGTAATGTTGGATTAATTTGTCCTTGTTTTCCCCTCCTTGGTTTCATTGTTTATGATTTGAGAGCTTGGTTTCATTCAAGCTTGGGGGAGGGTATTCTATCATGTTTGGTGGGATGTTGATTCATTTATTCCATGCACGTGAGTTTATGCATTTCCATGTTTTTCATTCTTTTGGAAAATCCAAAAATATTTTTGTTTACTTCAAGGCAAGTTTAGCAAATTGTGCTTTGTTTGTACTTATTTTGGACATTATATCTTTTGGATTTGTTTACTCTTGAATGCCTTTCTTCCTAAGTGGTTAATGTGTGCACGGTTTGAGAGTGTCATTGGTTGACTCTAGGATATTACATGCTAAGGTAGCCGGGTTAAGAACTTTTAGGGCGCCATGAAGCCTTAGTTCACGGGTATGTGGTAAGATGGTGTTGCTCTCTATAGCGGATTTGGCACCCTTAGTTGGTATTTGCTTAGTTATAATCCCGTGTGAGGTAACATTGTTCTAGCCTTCATCACTTTGTTGTGTGGCACATTTGGATCCTTAGCTATGCATGTCTTGATCCTTGTTTTGACTTATAGCTCCCAAGATCGTGACCGAAGCACTCTAGGGGAGGAAAAGGGCACTTCTTTCTCATTTTTCTTTATCTTCTTTTTATTTTGTTACAAATTTGATTTTCTATTTTGCATAAACCTACTTGCTAACCAATTTGAGCCTTATGTTTCCCGCTCTTGTTTAAACCACATTACAAACCTAATGGCCTATGTTTACCAACCTTTTAGTTAGTGAAGCATTGGCATGTGAGGTTTGAGTTTTGAGTTGTTGATCATAGACAAGATGCATTTTGAGATTTGGTTAGAGTTGAGCTTTTAAAGCAATATGCAAATTTATGAAAATCAAGTGAAGTTTCAAGAAAAAGCCGTCCAAAGTTTAAAAGGCAAGGACAATGAATAAAGTTAAAAAAAAAAGAAAAAAAAAATTGAAAATTGATTGAAAAAACAAAAACAACAAAAATATTTTTAAATGGATTCATTTTCTTCCTTAGTTTAAGCATTGAGGACAATGCTTTGTTCAAGCTTGGGGGGGATATTGTGTGTTTGTGTTGAATAAGCTTGGGGGAATGGCATTAGTGGTATTTTTGCTTGATATTTAGTGAATTCTTGAGTTATTTTGAGTGTCGGCCGCACTTTTTGCTTCACTTAGGAAATTTCACCAAATTTTAAATTTTTACCCCGCCTTAACCCTTAGCCTTACGTTATAACCAATAAAAAGACCCTTAGACTCTAGTGGGTTAGGTCAAAAGAACGGTGGAGGGAGATAGACTTCAAACCTATGGAAAGAGTATGCATAGTTGAGACGTCGGGATTACCTTCTCAAAGTTTTTCATTTCTTTATCTTTTTCCGGTTCCTTCGTGGAATCTTGAGAAGCTAGCTTAAGGGTTGATTTGAAGCTAGTGGAGAGAACGTGGCCCGATTGGTTGGGGCTAGGGTGGATTGAGTCCTAAGTAGTTCTCTATGCTTAGCATGTGTTATGTTTCAATCAACCATTGACATCTTGGAACGTGCATACATTTGTCCATTTAGAAAGGTTTGCATTCATTAGTACTTGTCCTTATCTCTTGTCCATATATGAGCTTGTGTTTTGTTTTTTTTTCTTTGTGTTTCTTTTCCTTTTGTTGCCTTGCCTTGGCTTTTGTCGAGAGTTGTGGGGTAAGCTCTTAGGAAACCCTCACGAGACCTCACTCGTCCTCATAGGCGACTTTGGGGTTTTAAGGGCTTGTTGTAGCTAAAAACAACCGTGATTCCTACGACAGTGAGTTAGTGTATATTCTTTCTCTTTGTTTCTATTTTTGTTTCTTTTGCTTTCAATAATTCCTTCTTGTTCTCTTTTGCCTTAGCTTTGCTCGAGGACGAGCAAAGGTTTAGCTTGGGGGAATTTGATAAGTGATATTTATGTCACTCCTAAGGGTAGTGTTTAGGTTAATTTCGTGTTTATTTTTCCCTTATTTTACCTTTTATTCTCTTGTTTTCTCTTTAATAAAGTTTCTAGTTTATTTTGGTGATTTTGGAGTGTTTTAGTTTATCTTTTTTATTTTATTAGTTTTAGTTTATTTTCGTATTTTATTTTATTCTATTTGCTTGCGTAGTTTTAATTATTTTTAGTTTAGTTTTATGTCTCTTTTATATTTTCTATTTTATTTCATTTTTTTTATTTATTCCTATTTTATTTATTTTATTTTATTTGTCTTGGTTTTATTTTTATTTCGTCCTTTATTTATTTTCATTTTATTTTATTCTTATTCTTTTTCCCAATTCCTTTCTCGGTTTTGTGTGTAGGGTCTCGGGTTTCATGTCAAGTGAGTTCGGAGTTCAGGGATGAAACAAGTGTGTGCACATTTCCTAGCTTCTAGCTGCCCCTTATCCATCACCACACTCTTCCTCTCTATTCCCCTTATCCTCCACCACAACAACCTCCTCTGCTTCTCCCCTGCTCCCTCACCTCACAAACACAACACCACCGCAACAATCTCTCACCTCCCCTGCTGCTCCAGCAGCACCGCAGCCAGCACCACGACACCACTCACCTGCTGCCACCCTCACAGCACCACCAACCGCAACAGCCGCGCCACCATTCTCACTCGCGCAACCCCACAACAACCACCAGCAATCATCACCATCAATCTCCGCAACCACCACCACCAACAACAACAACAACGAGCACAACAACAACAACAGCAACAGCAATACCACACCAGCCAACAGCCACCACCATCACCAATCACCCCCGCAACAAACCAATTACCACCAGCCACCGTCATCCACCATATTTAACCTTCCCCTGCTCCTCACGCACTCCAACCATCAACCAACCCGCAACCCACAACTGCAATTGAGCTGCTCCCTGCTACCACCGTTCCCTCGCATCACCACCAAGCAAAGCCGCCGCACACAGCAGCAGCCCCAAATCAGAGCAGCCCGCAACCCATAGCTCCAATTTCATCTCAATTCTCGATACCCTTCAGAGCGGACGCTCACTCCTCTGAAGCGGCCGCTCCATTCTTGGTTAAATTTCACCAATTTGAGGCAGAAGATCAGAGCGGACGCTCCGATGAGTATGAGCGACCGCTCCGAGTTTCGCGTGTGAGATTGTACGGATTAATGAATTTGAGCGGCTGCGATTCCTTCCATTAATCGAACGGTGGCGATTAAGTGATGATTGCTGATGATGATTGATGATGGACGGTGAAGATGATGGTTGATGATGCTTGATGGTTGGTGATTGAATTAGAGCAGCCACAAAAGGAGAAAGATGATGAAGGTCGTGGGTCTGATGGGATTTGGGGGGTTTTGGGTTTTTATTGTTTTCTTTTCTTTTTATTTTTATTTCCTTTTTCCTTTCTCTTTTATTTTTCTTTTTATTTTCTTTTATTTTCTTTATTTATTTTTCTTATTTTCTTACCTTAGTATTTATACCCATTTTCTAGGGTAATTAGGGGAACTTATCAATCACCCATAATTTGATTCTACTCTCTAATTTAGTTTTAGGAGAGCTTCTCTCTCTAGGTTTAGATTAGAATTAGAGTAGTTTAGAGAGAGAAAGTAAGGGTTTTTCCATTGATGAATTTGGATATTGAAGAAGGAGCTTGATTGAATCTTTGCAAATCTTCATCTTCAATTAATGAGCAACCTCTTACTCTCTTTCTTTGTTTTTTGTATTTAATTTTATTTGCTTATTTTGATTTTTCCTTCATTGCTTGTTGATCATGTTGATTCTTGATTATTTGTTGATTAATCTTGTTATTATCATGATTAGTGAGTAATTTCCCCATTGAGGGGATGGTTGTGGTGTAGTTGGATCTTAAGCATGTTCTAGGTTTAGAGTTGATTTATTTGTGATTAAAGTCTTTATATGCTTGATATTCTTTAATCTACTTGCAAAATGCATGTTGTTAGTTGATTAAAGGTGAATCTTTGCTAACAAGGAACGGAAGTTGACTTAGTTAAGGTTCATTAGTATCGATTGTTATTTAATAGTACCTCCTAGTATATGGTTCTAATGTGGAAACATAGAGGCTATGTTAGGAGAAGCCAATTGACCCCAGAAGGCGGCTAGATTGGACTCTTTATTTCGATATTTGAGCATGTTTAGTTCATAATTAATTCAACTTCTATGATTTTGTTTGTGTTCAAGTGAATGATATACCTAAACCATTTCCCTTAATGTTTTATTTCTTGTTTTAGCATTTTTAGACTTTAGTTTATTTTTCTCCTATTCCGGACTAGCTTAATTGTCGATAACATTTGGTGGTGTTTAACCGTTCTCTGTGGTTCGACCCCTATGCTTGCCTTATACTCGTATTAGGTTTGTTTAGGTGTATAAATTATATTTGATTTAGGTGTAGTCGTTTGACGACGCGATTTTTCCCTTGTCATAAGGCATCATTCGCAGTCGTTTGTTCTAATCAAAAGTGAAATCTAAAAGGCCTAAATTTTCTATCTGTTCTAGCACAGTTCAGAAATGGTCACTGTTTCATAAGTAGAGGCTAACCGAGGCATAAGGCCGGATGCGCTTGTTTTAGCTCAGGGGCAAAACAGGCGGAATATTTTTTTTAATATACGAGTTAAGTTAACTACTTAGCACTTAATTGAGGCTATTGGCCGGATGTCGCCTGATCCTTACCTATGGGGCAAGCAGGCGGACAATTAATTTAAAGAAAATTGGCTAAGTTACAAACTTAGCATTTTTATCTCAAAGAGGCCTATGGTCGGATGCGCCTATTTTTGCTTATGGGGCAGAACAGGCGGGGATTTTTCCTTAGCAAATTAGCTAAGTTGGAAATTTGAGTTTAGTTCGAGCCAATGGCCGAATGAACACTTATATTTGCCAATTTGGGATGGACGTCTGCCGCGTGGTTTGGGTCAATCACCATAGTGATTGATTGACTTAGAAACCATGAATACTCTTCTAAGTATCAACAATTTCTAAGTCAATCAATCCAATAAACCGAAACCACTCGACATCCGTCCAGGGGCAAGAACATTCGCATAGTATACAGGTTATAACACTTAACCAAAAACATGCAAAAATTTCAAAAACAATTTAAAGGACAGAATATGGATAACTTCAGCCAAATGGCCGAATGATTCAAATTAAAAAAGACCAATCGCCCCCAGACGATTGGTTAAGATTGTTATCTGGGGGCGATTGGCCGAGTATGGCCAGCTATGAAGACCGGGCATTCGGTTGTTATGAGGCGGCCTTTCAGGCTGGCTTGCGCTTACCTCTCCATCCGGCCGTGGAGAGGATTTTGGACGGATACCAACTTAGTATCTGGCAACTCGTACCCAATTCCTGGATCAATATTCTGGGGTACGTTGCCGCCTGCGAGATGCTGGAAGTGGAGGCGAGCTTTGAAGCATTCGCCCACATGCATTATCTTAGCAGGGCGCCTGCTAGGGGTGGCGAGGGCTGGTACACCTTGACTACTTGCAAGGGGTACATGATGGCTGTCGGGAAAGAGAACAAGTGGAAAGACTGGAGAACTAAGTTCTTCATAGTCAAAACTGCCGACCGCCGCCTGAACCAAAAGTATAACAGGTGGAACAAGGATCCACCTCTCCTAGCAGGCAGGAGTGCATTGCCAAGCCTTCCTAGACGAGCAAAGGAGGAGATCATGGACGCGGGTTTGTTCACCGTGTCTGTGAAGACGAATGATGAGGGGGACAAGGAAGTCACCCCTCAATGCTATCTCCCTTTGTACAAATGGTTTGAGGAAGGGACGTTCTTGGCCGCTTGTGGGCTAAGTACTGAGATGCCGAGAAGTAGTCGGCCGTCTGTTTAATATGCTATTTTTATTTTGCTTGTCTTCACTCGTTAAATGTGTCTAACACTTGATTCTTTTTTGCAGACAAAGCAATGGAAAAACTCTCGGCCTCCAGGAAGCCGGCTGTATCAGCTGCCAGATACAAATCAAACGTCCTTAACAGGACGGAAGCTACCACTGCAAGGGTGGATGAGCAGCAACCAGCCGGTACCCCAGGGGTGAGATTTTTATACTTAGCATTTTTCTGATTAATGCTGAGCTTTTGCCGAATGTTCTCTAACTTTTGTTTTGTCTTCAATGATGCAGGGTACCTCCTCCAAATCCCCGTCCAAACCATCCGACCCTAACCTCCAAAAGACTAGGGCGGGTGATGTGAGCGCATCCGGCAAGGGCGGCCGGAAGCACATTGCTCATAAGCCCAAGAGGCCCTCAGACGCCCCTGCCGGTGAGGCGAGGTTTTTGGGGAAAGAGCCCCCCTTTTCTACCGGTGAGAAGAGGTTTCTGGGGGAAAAGCCCCCCTCTTCTTCCGGTAAGGAGAGGCTTTTGGGGAAAAGGCCCGCCTCTTCTACCGGTCAGAAGAGGGTTCTGGGGGAAGAGGAGGTGGATGATGACGACGGTAAGGACCATTCGTCCCCCCTTTCTTTTCTTCAAGTTATCCATACTTGAGTATTTTTCTAACTTTTTCCTCTTGCAGTTCCTGTACAGAGGCCGACTGTAGTTCAAATGGCCAAGTCCATGCTGAGGACGATTGATCTAGATGATAAAGCATCCGTCAGAGGAGTCGGCACCCTAGACCTTGATGGCATTCTAGGGAACCTTTGTGAGGTATAGACTTAGCCTTAAATCACTTTTACATTCGTCTTGTCTTTTTTTTTTGTCTTTGTTCGCCTGGTTCTTAACCATCCGGCTTCTTTTTACAGGCCATGCTGCGCGTCCAAGGGCTCGGGAAACCCCTCAAGGAGAAGTCCAAAGAGGTAAAAGCTGCTAAGGCTCAGGCCGAGTCCCATATAGGGGGCGAATCCCTCACTGCCAAGGCCAGGCGGCTTTACTTCTGGCCAACTCTGGAGTCGGATGCAATGGAAATGGTGAAAAAATGTGACAAGTGTCAAAAATTTGGCAAGCTCATCCATCGTCGGGCTACAGACCTGACGGCCATCCACAGCCCAATACCCTTTACCAAATGGGACATGGACATTCTGGGGCCATATACAGCTGCACCAGGCGGCAAACGCTACATATTGGTGGCTGTGGATTACTTTACCAAGTGGGTAAAGGCGGAGGCGGTCAAAAACATTAAGACAAAAGATGTCATTTCCTTCATCTGGAGGAACATAATCACTCGTTTTGGGGTGTCCATGTCTATGGTTTTTGACAACGGTCCTCAATTTGAAACACCTCAACTTAAGACTTAGCTGGGAGACCAAGGGGTCTCTAGCTTCTTTGCATCAGTCGGACGGCCTCAAGCAAATGGCTAGGTCGAAGCCTTTAACAAGTTAATCTCAGACGGGATTAAAAAGAAAATTAAACGGGCTGGTGGCCTTTGGGCGGATGAATTACCACACGTCCTCTGGTCCATCAGAACGACTGCTAAAGGGGCGACTGGAGAAACCCCATTCCTTATGGTGTATGGTGCAGAAGCTGTCCTGCCTATTGAACACTATGAGCCGACTCTTCGAATCATGTTGTATGATGAAGAGGCGAACTGGGAGGCCATGCGCCTAGCATTGGACTCACTACCAGAGCGCAGGGGCAATGCTGCCTTGCGCCATGAGATATACCGTCTGAGAATGACTCGGGCTTACAACAAAAGAGTACACAAGCGTCCTCTCAAAGTGGGGGACTTTGTGCTACGGAAAATGGAAGCAGTCGGTAGGGCGAATGAGCAGGGAAAGCTAACCCCAAATTGGGAAGGCCCCTACCGAATCTATGAGGAAGTAAGAGACGGCACCTACCGCCTGGAAGAACCAGACGGCAGGCAGCTGGCTAGAACTTGGAATGTAGACAACTTGAAAAAGTACTACTTCTAAGTACGAATGTAAATGCTTCAATTTTGTTATCTCAAGTTTTGTTAATGAGAATATGCCTTCATTTTCCAACTTGTCTTTTTATTTAATGTTTTTAGCGTCGCCTGTACCAAATACAGACGGCCAATATGTTTGGAAAGCGTATGTCCCAACAGCAAACGCCCTAATCCCTTTGAAGGAGCCGATTGTTTTAAAACAGTCGTCCCTACGAAATTTATTAAGTTTATACTAACATTTGATGAATATTTACTTAATCATTTAAGAGGCCTAAGGCCAGATAAAAACATGATGAGGCCCGTGGCCGGATGTTAAAAAACAAAAAGAAACCGAATGGTCACAGTCTGCTCCAACATGAGTATGACCGTCTGCTCCAACATGAGTTAGATAACCGGCGACGTCCATTCGGGCGAATTCGTCGAGGAGAAGCATCTCCCATTTGGGTGGCACATTGCTCTACGAATATATCAAGCGGCCCTACCGAATGTTAAGGCAGCATTCGCAGTCGTTTGTTCTAATCAAAAGTGAAATCTAAAAGGCCTAAATTTTCTATCTGTTCTAGCACAGTTCAGAAATGGTCACTGTTTCATAAGTAGAGGCTAACCGAGGCATAAGGCCGGATGCGCTTGTTTTAGCTCAGGGGCAAAACAGGCGGAATATTTTTTTTAATATACGAGTTAAGTTAACTACTTAGCACTTAATTGAGGCTATTGGCCGGATGACGCCTGATCCTTACCTATGGGGCAAGCAGGCGGACAATTAATTTAAAGAAAATTGGCTAAGTTACAAACTTAGCATTTTTATCTCAAAGAGGCCTATGGCCGGATGCGCCTATTTTTGCTTATGGGGCAGAACAGGCGGGGATTTTTCCTTAGCAAATTAGCTAAGTTGGAAATTTGAGTTTAGTTCGAGCCAATGGCCGAATGAACACTTATATTTGCTAATTTTGGATGGACGTCTGCCGCGTGGTTTAAGTCAATCACCATAGTGATTGATTGACTTAGAAACCATGAATACTCTTCTAAGTATCAACAATTTCTAAGTCAATCAATCCAATAAACCGAAACCACTCGACATCCGTCCAGGGGCAAGAACATTCGCATAGTATACAGGTTATAACACTTAACCAAAAACATGCAAAAATTTCAAAAACAATTTAAAGGACAGAATATGGATAACTTCAGCCAAATGGCCGAATGATTCAAATTAAAAAAGACCAATCGCCCCCAGACGATTGGTTAAGATTGTTATCTGGGGGCGATTGGCCGAGTATGGCCAGCTATGAAGACCGGGCATTCGGTTGTTATGAGGCGGCCTTTCAGGCTGGCTTGCGCTTCCCTCTCCATCCGGCCGTGGAGAGGATTTTGGACGGATACCAACTTAGTATCTGGCAACTCGTACCCAATTCCTGGATCAATACTCTGGGGTACGTTGCCGCCTGCGAGATGCTGGAAGTGGAGGCGAGCTTTGAAGCATTCGCCCACATGCATTATCTTAGCAAGGCGCCTGCTAGGGGTGGCGAGGGCTGGTACACCTTGACTACTTGCAAGGGGTACATGATGGCTGTCGGGAAAGAGAACAAGTGGAAAGACTGGAGAACTAAGTTCTTCATAGTCAAAACTGCCGACCGCCGCCTGAACCAAAAGTATAACAGGTGGAACAAGGATCCACCTCTCCTAGCAGGTAGGAGTGCATTGCCAAGCCTTCTTAGACGAGCAAAGGAGGAGATCATGGACGCGGGTTTGTTCACCGTGTCTGTGAAGACGAATGATGAGGGGGACAAGGAAGTCACCCCTCAATGCTATCTCCCTTTGTACAAATGGTTTGAGGAAGGGACGTTCTTGGCCGCTTGTGGGCTAAGTACTGAGATGCCGAGAGGTAGTCGGCCGTCTGTTTAATATGCCATTTTTATTTTGCTTGTCTTCACTCGTTAAATGTGTCTAACACTTGATTCTTTTTTGCAGACAAAGCAATGGAAAAACTCTCGGCCTCCAGGAAGCCGGCTGTATCAGCTGCCAGATACAGATCAAACGTCCTTAACAGGACGGAAGCTACCACTGCAAGGGTGGATGAGCAGCAACCAGCCGGTACCCCAGGGGTGAGATTTTTATACTTAGCATTTTTCTGATTAATGCTGAGCTTTTGCCGAATGTTCTCTAACTTTTGTTTTGTCTTCAATGATGCAGGGTACCTCCTCCAAATCCCCGTCCAAACCATCCGACCCTAACCTCCAAAAGACTAGGGCGGGTGATGTGAGCGCATCCGGCAAGGGCGGCCGGAAGCACATTGCTCATAAGCCCAAGAGGCCCTCAGACGCCCCTGCCGGTGAGGCGAGGTTTTTGGGGAAAGAGCCCCCCTTTTCTACCGGTGAGAAGAGGTTTCTGGGGGAAAAGCCCCCCTCTTCTTCCGGTAAGGAGAGGCTTTTGGGGAAAAGGCCCGCCTCTTCTACCGGTCAGAAGAGGGTTTTGGGGGAAGAGGAGGTGGATGAGGACGACGGTAAGGACCATTCGTCCCCCCTTTCTTTTCTTCAAGTTATCCATACTTGAGTATTTTTCTAACTTTTTCCTCTTGCAGTTCCTGTACAGAGGCCGACTGTAGTTCAAATGGCCAAGTCCATGCTGAGGACGATTGATCTAGATGATAAAGCATCCGTCAGAGGAGTCGGCACCCTAGACCTTGATGGCATTCTAGGGAACCTTTGTGAGGTATAGACTTAGCCTTGAATCACTTTTACATTCGTCTTGTCTTTTTTTTTTGTCTTTGTCCGCCTGGTTCTTAACCATCCGGCTTCTTTTTGCAGGCCATGCTGCGCATCCAAGGGCTCGGGAAACCCCTCAAGGAGAAGTCCAAAGAGGTAAAAGCTGCTAAGGCTCAGGCCGAGTCCGCCTTGGATAGGGCTCAATTTGATATTGCTCAGAATGAATTTCTGACGCTTAATATGATGTATTCGCAGTCGGAGGCCAATCTGCAGGTGAAGAAGGACCTGGACTCGGCCCGCCTTCAGGTCTCCAACCTCAAGAAGGAGATCAAATCCTTTAAGACGGAGCTCGAGCCCCTTCGGGATGCCAAGGATGAGGACGAGAGGGCCCAGAAGAGGGTGAGCCGCCTGGAGCAGCGTCTCACCAACCAGGAGCACCAGCTGAGGGCCAAGTTTGAGTCCCGTGCCGAGCAAGATAGATCTGAACTGGTCAAACAAATGATCAGGGCTAATGAGGCCATCATGCGGGACACTTGGGCGGCTGTTAAGCCAGGCTCGGACTATCAGATTTGGAAGTCCAAATTTGATGAACTCAGCAAAGCTCTCGACGATCGTCTCCTTGAGGAGATGGAAGAAGCTACCAAGGCGGATGCTGAGGCCGAGGCTGCCGAGGGCTCTGGGTCCGACTCTTCTGGGGAGTCATCCCCTGATGAGGAGGAAGATCAAGAGGAGGAGCGGGAGCAAAAAGAGGAAGAGCAGCCGAAGGACAACAGGTCGGCTGCCAATGAAGAGGCTCTCCCTGATCACTTAAGCGTTTTATTTTTTCTGTTTCTGTGGCCGAATGTCCAAGTACTTGCTTTTGTGGCCTGTGTGCCGAGTATTTATGTATTTTTACCGGCCGAGGGGTCGGGTAATTTGACAATTCCTTTGGCTCTGCCAGATAACAATTTCAACCAATCGTCTGTTGGCGATTGGTCATTTTAATTTGAATCATTCGGCCATTTGGCTGGACTTTTTCATATTCTGTCCTTTGAATTGTTTTGAAATTTTTGCATGTTTTTTGGCTAAGTATTATAACCTATATACCATGCGAATGTTCTTGCCCCTGGACGGATGTCAAGTGGTTTCGGTTTATGAGATTGATTGACTTGGACATTATTGATACTTAGAAGAGTATTCATGGTTTCTAAGTCAATCAATCACTATGGTGATTGCCCCAAACCACGCGGCAGACGTCCATCCAGAATTTGGCAAATATAAGTGTTCATTCGGCCATTGGCTCGAACAGAACTCAAATTTCCAAATTAGCTGTAATGCTAAGGAAAAATCCCCGCCTGTTCTGCCCCATAGGCAAAAACAGGCGCATCCGGCCATTTGGACTCCTTGAGACTAAACTGCTAAGTCTGGGACTTAGCTAATTTTCTTAAAGTAATTCGTCCGCCTGTCTTGCCCCATAGGTAAGGATCAGACGTCATCCGGCTGATAGCCTCAAATAAGTGCTAAGTAGTTAACTTAACGTATTTTTATAAAATTATTCCGCCTGTTTTGCCCCTGAGCTAAAGAAGACGCATCCGGCTTAATGCCTCGGTTAGCCTCTACTTATGAAACAGTGACCATTTCCGAACTGTGCTAGAACAGATAGAAAATTCTGGCCTTTTAGATTTCACTTTCGATTAAAACAAACGACTGCGAGTGCTGCCTTAGCATTCGGTTGGGCCGCTTGTATATTCGTAGAGCAATGTGCCACCCAAATGGGAGATGCTTCTCCTCGACGAATTCACCCAAATGGGCGTCGCCGGTTATCTGACTCATATTGGAGCAGACGGTCATACTCATGTTGAAGCAGACTGTGACCATTCGGTCTCTTTTTATTTTTATCTGGCCTTAGGCCTCGTAATTGATTAAGTAAATGTTGGTATAAACTTAATAAAATTTTGTAGGAACGACTGTTTAGAACAATCGGCTCCTTCAAAGGGTTTGGGGCGTCTGCTGTTGGGACAGATGCCTTTCAAACATATTGGTCGTCTATAGCTGGTACAGACGGTACTAAAAAACTTTAAAAATAATAGAACAAGTTGGAACATGGAAGCATATTCTCATTAACAAAACTTTGAGATAACAAAATTGAAGTATTTACATTCGTACTTAGAAGTATTACTTTTTCAAGTTGTCTACATTCCAAGTTCTAGCCAGCTGCCTGCCGTCTGGTTCTTCCAGGCGGTAGGTGCCGTCTCTTACTTCCTCATAGATTCGGTAGGGGCCTTCCCAATTTTGGGTTAGCTTTCCCTGCTCATTCGCCCTACCGACTGCTTCCATTTTCCGTAGCACAAAGTCCCCCACTTTAAGAGGACGCTTGTGTACTCTTTTGTTGTAAGCCCGAGTCATTCTCAGACGGTATATCTCATGGCAAGGCAGCATTGCCCCTGCGCTCTGGTAGTGAGTCCAATGCTAGACGCATGGCCTCCCAGTTCGCCTCCTCGTCATACAACATGATTCGAAGAGTCGGCTCATAGTGCTCAATGGGCACGACAGCTTCTACACCATACACCATAAGGAATGGGGTCTCTCCAGTTGCCCCTTTAGCAGTCGTCCTGATGGACCAGAGGACGTGTGGTAATTCATCCGCCCAAAGGCCACCAGCCCGTTCAATTTTCTTTTTAATCCCGTCTGAGATTAACTTGTTAAAAGCCTCGACCTGGCCGTTTGCTTGAGGCCGGCCGACTGATGCGAAGAAGCTAGAGATCCCTTGGTCTCCCAGCCAAGTCTTGAGTTGAGGCGTTTCAAATTGAGGACCATTGTCAAAAACCATAGACATGGGCACCCCGAAACGAGTGATTATGTTCCTCCAGATGAAGGAAATGACATCTTTTGTCTTAATGTTTTTGACCGCCTCCGCCTCTACCCACTTAGTAAAGTAGTCCACCACCACCAATATGTAGCGCTTGCCGCCTGGTGCAGCTGTATATGGCCCCAGAATGTCCATGCCCCATTTGGCGAAGGGTATTGGGCTGTGGATGGCCGTCAGGTCTGTAGCCGGACGATGAATGAGCTTGCCAAATTTTTGACATTTGTCACATTTTTTCACCAATTCCATTGCATCCGACTCTAGTGTAGGCCAGAAGTAAAGCCGCCTGGCTTTGGCAGCAAGGGATCTGCCCCCTATATGGGAGGCGCAGAATCCCGCATGCAACTCTTCGAGGACTTCCTTACCCTTCTCAGGGGTAACACACTTCAACAGAGGCTTCAGAAAACCAGCCCTGAAGAGTTCTCCTTGTCGCAACTCGAAGTTAGCCGCTCGTTTTTTCAAAACAGCCGCCTCCTGTGGTGAGTCAGGGAGCGCGCCGTCTGTAAGGTAGGCCCGGATGCTGTCCA
This sequence comes from Chenopodium album, assembly GCF_948465745.1. NCBI lineage: Eukaryota > Viridiplantae > Streptophyta > Magnoliopsida > Caryophyllales > Amaranthaceae > Chenopodium > Chenopodium album. Next base: position 23,768,544 of record NC_137853.1, on the reverse strand, counting down.
TCCAGGTTGAGCTTCGATCAAGAACTCCAATGGGGTCTTCCTCAGATATACTCCTTTTTTCCATGACCTCCCAGAAGAGTGACCGAGGCGTTTCACAAGAGGCGGATGATGCCAGTTAGGACAAGGCATCCGCCTGATTGTTGGAAGACCTGGGCACTTGACTTAGAGTAAATTCTTCAAGTGTCCCAACTTCAGCTTTGACCGCCTGCAAATATTTTAACATGGCCGGATGAGTGACCTCGTACGTTCCATTGACTTGGAGTACAACCAATTGAGAGTCTGAGCAGGCGTCAATTTTCTTTGCCCCTGCTGCCTTACAGTACCGAATGCCAGCAAGCAGGGCTTCATATTCGGCCTCATTATTAGAGACCTGGAACTTGAACCGTAGTGCGTATTCAAATTTGTCCCCCTCAGGAGACTGACAGATAATCCCTGCACCACAGCCGTTCGCAGTAGAGCTCCCGTCCACATACACTTTCCAAACCTGACTAGTATCATCCGGAGCAACCGGCCTTGTCATTTCCACAATAAAGTCGGCGAATGCTTGCCCCTTTATTACTTTCCTGGGTTCGTAAGTGATTTCCAATCCTTGCATTTCAATCGCCCATTTGAGCATTCGTCCAGGAGACTCCAAGGTTGTCAGAGGCCGCTTGATCGGCTGGTCTGTATAGACCACTACCGCATGTGCCAAGAAGTAAGGATTCAATTTCTTGATGGCCGTGTAGAGAGCGAGACCAAACTTTTCAACCATGGGGTACCGAAGCTCTGCGTTCCTGAAAACATGGCTGATGAAATAGACTGGGAGCTGAGTGTCGTCTCTTTCAGCTAAGAGAACAGCGCTGATGGCATGATCGGAGACGGCCAGATACATGAAGAGCGTCTCTTTGGGCAAAGGGCAAACAAGCCTCGGCAAAGAGTGCAAATGAGTTTTTAACTTTGGAAAGGTCGCCTCTGCATCATCACCCCATTCAAAATTAGTCTTCTTCCTGATTGCCTGGAAAAAGTAGAGACACTTATCGCCTGACCGACTGAGGAATCTCCCCAAGGCCGCCAGACAACCTGTAAGCTTTTGAACCTCTTTCACAGTTCGGGGCGACTGCATGTCGATGACCGCCTGTATTTTCTCAGGATTGGCCTCTATTCCCCTTTGATCAATCAGGAATCAAACTTCCCAGACTCAACACCAAAGACACACTTTTTTGGATTTAGCATGACCTTGTGCCGCCTGAGTGTGGCGAATGTTTCTCGGAGATCAGCAAGGTGATCCACTTGTAGTTTGGATTTGACTATCATGTCATCAATGTATGCTTCTACATTCCTCCCAATATGATTAATGAAGACCGTCACCTAGCTTAGAAAATGCAACCGTCCCCACCTTAACAGTCCGCTCTGGCCGAGCGTCGTCCAGAGGGATATCAATGTGTTCACCAGTTGGCTGGGGACGGAGATCATCCGACCGTTCCCCGGTCAGTGATTGCTATTGCTTCTCTTTTTTTACCACCACCAGTTGATCAACTTTTCTCTTTTTCTCAGCTGGTGGGGCCGCTTGGTCTTCCCTGTTATCATCAAGGTCGACTGTTTGTTTGCCCCGGAAGGTTGCTGCGACCGCGGGCTTGACATCCGAGAGATAGCACTCCCGAGCTGTCTTTTGGTCCCCGTTAAGGGAACCGACTGTGCCATCATCCCTCTCATACTTAACAAGCATGAGGGAAGGAATGATGACGGCCTTGCACTCGTTAAGAGTGGGTCGACCAAAGATGAGGTTGTAGGCAGTAAGCTCTTCAACCACGAGGAAACGGATGGTCATATGCCGACCGTTTCCCTTTCGCCCCAGCCGGATGGGCAAATCTATCCGTCCGACTGGGTGCACGAGTCCTCCCCCAAACCCTACAAGGGTGTGAAAAACCTCCATCATGCTGTATGGCTTGTACTTGAGATTGGACAAGCATTTGAGGCTGATGAGGTCAGAGGAGCTGCCTGTGTCGATCAAGATTCGACCAACCAGTTGGTTGACCACTTTACATTCAATGACCACAGGGTCATCATGCGGCCGACGGACTTTGCCTCTGTCCTTTTCGGTGATGATGACCTCGGGGAAGGCGGATGTGCCTGTCGCCTCTCCCTCTTCAACAGAATGGATCATCTTTTTCAGATGATCCTTGGTGCCCCGAATGGTCGGGCCACCCCCGGCGAATCCGCCTGCTATGGTATATACCGGATCTTCATCGGTGTCGGTACTAACAGTCGGCTGGGGAGCCTTCTTTTTGGACTGCCCCTGATTCGCCTTTGAAGTCACTTTGGAATTCACATAGGACTTCAGCTGTCCTTTGTCGGCCAGACGGTCAAGCTCTCGTTTGAGGCTGAAACAGTCGTTGGTGTCATGGCCGATGTCTTCATGGAAATGGCAATGTTTATTTTTGTTCCGATTTTCAACGGAACCTCTCATTGGATTCGGCTTCTCAAGAGTCAGCCGGTCCTTTATTTCCATCAAGATGGAGCAGCAGTCCTTGTGGAACTCGTACCTTGGGACGTACGGTTTCCACTCTTTCTTCTTCTTCTGGGCCGGCTGATCAGAGTTATCAACGGCCCAGACTTGCTTTTTCTTTTTGCTCTCTTCTGGCTTGGTAGCCGACTGAGCAGGCCGACTCTCCTTCTGTCGGTCGGACCTCTTAGAGTCCGACTGCCTGTTGGAGGAGCAGAGCTCGGTCGCCTGTATATAGGCTTCCGCCTCTCGCAGCGCTCCCTGCAGGGTAAAGATTTGTTTACGGACGAGTTCATACTTGAAAGTAGAACCGTCCTTGAGACCTTTGAAGAAGTCTGTGAAGGCGACCTCGTCAGATAGCCCATGGATCTAGATTCGCACCAGATTGAACCGCCTGACGTAGGAACGCAAGTCTTCTCTATCTCCCTGTTGCACATTGCCAAGATCAAGGCTTGTCTTCTTGGCAGGGATGTTCATAGAGAACTTGGAAGCAAACAAGAACGCAAGCATCTTGAAGCTATTGATACAACCAGCCGGTAGATTGCCGAACCACTACTGGGCTATGCCCTTCAGGGTGGCTGGAAAGCAGCGACACCATGCGGCATCATCCAACCCTTGTAAATAGATAAGGTGGGTGTATGCTAGTAGGTGGTCTTCAGGGTTGGTGGTCCCATCATAGGTTCCAACCAACACATTTTTAACCTTGGTCGGCTGTTCGGCGTCGGTTATTTCCTTAGAGAAAGCAGAGGGTTGATCTCCAAGGTGCTGCAGCCTAAGCTGTCAATCCATGGGCTGATAGCCGCATGCCGCTTGTCCTTCGAAGAAGGCAGGTTGGATGTAAGGTTGAGCAGGCGTCTGGTACAATGGCTGAGCCATGTACTGAGCCGGCTGAATTACATGAGGTCCAACTTGAACCCGAGGGCTGCTTACTGGAGTCTCATGCACAGATTGTGAATACCTCAAGGTGGTATTCTGGAAGCTGTCGCGATAAGTCGGCGTTGAGGCCGACTCTGAAAGCTCATTCCTCTTCTGCTCAATGTAATGTCGAGCGTCAGAGAATTTTTTCTTGTTACCATCCGGCTGAACATGCCGAATGGCTTTCCTTGTAACCGTTTCTGGGAAACGGAGTCTTGAGAGGTCAAACTGAGGCCGAGTCTTCTCCTTAGGATGAAGAGTCGGCTGTCGGTCCCTGATCGATTTTGTGCTTGCCCGTCTGGGCTGACTTCTTGGCCGACTGCTCCTTGGCAGGGGTAGCCGACTTCTTGTTGGTGAGTTGTTTTATCTCACCACGGAGAGTGCTCACAAGCTTCATGAGCTCGTCTCTGGTTACTGGGTCTGACCCTTCCGCCTGGGTAGAATCAGACGGCTTCTTTGAATGTCTGGCTGGTTTGCTCGGAGCATTCTGAGAGTAAGGGCGCTCCCTCTTTTCCTTGCTGCGGATGCGCCTGGAGATGAGGGACCCATCTCTGGCAGTATAGGTTTCAACGTCACCGTCGTCACCTGAATCATGGTCCAACTGGACCAATACTTCGTCCAGGGACCGATTGGTCTCTGGTGGCTGTTTGGTCTCCAGTGGCCGATTGGTTTCCGGAGGCCGATTGGTAACAAAAATTGGTACAGTTTCCAAAGAGGCCATCTTAGAGGTACTCTCCTCACAGACGGCGCCAAATGTTTCGGGGTTTTTTGAGTCCCTTGGGAGAGTTACAACACTAAGACTGGATGCTCGCTTGGATGCCTGTACCTGCAAAACAACGGAGCACCGAATGGTCGGTGGTCCGCCTCCGAAGCTTAAGTTAGTCTAAGTCCGAAGAATAAGGTGCGGAATGTAAAGGTTATCTGCTCGGATTCCGAGCTCGGGTGTACTGTTCTCTTGAGAGTGACAGTTCTGACAATGATTAGTAATCACTGAATATTCCTCGTAAGGAGTGTAAAAGGTTTTTTTTGTGTACGTATCACGTAGCCATAAATGAGGAGGTCATCTCCTATTTATAGGCTTCTCGAAAAACGTGCACTCCCTAGGGTTTCGTGCCATAGGGAATATTCACGCAGCTTTTCCAGACCTCGGGATTTGGGCCTCAAAGCCCGCCAATCCCAGGTCCTTTTATCCGTCTGCCACGTGTCGTTCCCTGAGAGGTCCAAGGTGGCGCCCCTTTTAGTGACACGTGGCGGACTCCGATTGGGCCAACTGGCCTAGGGTATTTTTACCCAAATCAAGTGCTGGTATGATCGCACCCATTTATTTATCGCTCTAATTTATATTTATACTCTTTCCCGCCTCTGGTTTCTTTCAAAATGCCGTAACTTTGTGCCCGATCGTCCGAATTAAATTTTTTTTCCATATTGGTTATTTTTTCGAGAACTACGCGCCTCAAACCGTTTCCCATCGCAAAATAACCAAAAACGAAAAAATATTCCAAATCTGGCAAAAAAGGGGTGCAACACGAGGACTTCCCAGGAGGTCACCCATCCTAGTACTACTCTCGCCCAAGCACGCTTAACTGCGGAGTTATGATAGGATCCGGTGCATTAATGCCGGTATGATCGCAACCATTTATTTATCGCTCTAATTTGTATTTATACTCTTTCCCGCCTCTGGTTTCTTTCAAAATGCCGTAACTTTGTGCCCGATCGTCCGAAGTAAATTTTTTTTTTCCATATTGGTTATTTTTTCGAGATCTACGCGCCTCAAACCGTTTCCCATCGCAAAATAACCAAAAACGAAAAAATATTCCAAATCTGGCAAAAAAGGGGTGCAACACGAGGACATCCCAGGAGGTCACCCATCCTAGTACTACTCTCGCCCAGGCACGCTTAACCGCGGAGTTCTGATGGGATCCGGTGCATTAGTGCTGGTATGATCGCACCCATTTAATTATCGCTCTAATTTGTATTTATACTCTTTCCCGCCTTTGGTTTCTTTCCAAATGCCGTAACTTTGTGCCCGATCGTCCGAATTAAATTTTTTTTCCATATTGGTTATTTTTTTGAGATCTACGCGCCTCAAACCGTTTCCCATCGCAAAATAACCAAAAACGAAAAAATATTCCAAATCTGGCAAAAAAGGGGTGCAACACGAGGACTTCCCAAGAGGTCACCCATCCTAGTACTATTCTCGCCCAAGCACGCTTAACTGCGGAGTTTTGATGGGATCCGGTGCATTAGTGCTGGTATGATCGCACCCATTTAATTATCGCTCTAATTTGTATTCATACTCTTTCCCGCCTCTGGTTTCTTTCAAAATGCCGTAACTTTGTGCCCGATCGTCCGAATTAAATTTTTCTTTCCATATTGGTTATTTTTTCGAGATCTACGCGCCTCAAACCGTTTCCCATCGCAAAATAACCTAAAACGAAAAAATTTTCCAAATCTGGCAAAAAAGGGGTGCAACACGAGGACTTCCCAGGAGGTCACCCATCCTAGTTCTACTCTCGCCTAGCACGCTTAACTGCGGAGTTCTGATGGGATCCGGTGCATTAGTGCTGGTATGATCGCACCCATTTATTTATCGCTCTAATTTGTATTTATACTATTTCCCGCCTCTGGTTTCTTTCAAAATGCCGTAACTTTGTGCCTGATCGTCCGAATTAAATTTTTCTTTCCATATTGGTTGTTTTTTCGAGATCTACACGCCTCAAACCGTTTCCCATCGTGTAGACACCTAAAAATGTCTCCCCAAAACCAAACCCGATGATGAACAACTTTTCACCGCCATTATTGTTCGGGTTGAGTATGTAATCTTTAGAGTGCTTAAATCCTGGTTCATATTCAATACATTTCTTAAAACAACCCAATTCCTAGCCCATTTTCCCAAAACATAACTTATTTTCCTCATTTTGTGCCTTTAACCCAAAATAATTCATTTCGTGTCTATTAAAATCATTCATTTCGTGTCCTTTTTAAAAAAACGTTTAGACCAGTTTATTTTGATCCATAATCTGGCTCCAATTGTTAAATGGTTGGATGGGGTTGAAAAGAGCTTTCCAAAGATATATTATAAGCCCAAATCCGAGTTATAACGAATAAGTTATGGCTAAAATACTAAACTGAGTCTAAATCGAATCTAAGCCCATCTTACCTACGACCCAATGATCATGTGGAGGGTCTAAAGGATTTAATCCCACACCTAATCCAATTAGGATTAATTGGAAGCTTCTATAAGCTTCTAAAAGATCTTAATTATCCTTTTTGAAAAGATAAGATTAAAGAGTTTGAAATAAAATAAAACTCCTCTAGTAATTCGATTTGAATTGAAAGACGTTCAAAGATAGTCAGATATTATTTTCGTGCTTCATAGTTTTTATCTAATTCTTATATGTTTGGATAGCTCTTGAAATTATCTTTCCAATGATATATTATAATATTAATTCCAAGCTATAACGAAAAAGATATAAAAGAAATACGAAAATCTATCCAAAACTGACACCGTCCCACTATTTCGACCATATCTTTCATTCTACAAAATATTTTAATCTGATTCTAATTGGGTTAGAACGTAGACTTCAAGATCTTTCCAACGACATCTTATTCATCTTATTCCGATTTCTGGATCAAAAGATATGTTAAAAACAAAAACCGTAAAAACTGTTGTCTATCGCAAAGTTTTATCCGATTCGAATTCTTATCTTTTCTTGATTCGACCCCTCTTTTTTTTCCTTATAAATAGAGGTCATATCTCCCCTTTTTCAATCATCAACAAGCTTGATCACCTAATCCTTCTCTCTTTCTCTCTTCTACACCAAAAATTATTCTCTCTCCCTACACCAAAAATCATTCTCTTGCTCTAGCCTAAATTCTAGCCACCCTACTCTCTCATTTTATATCCCTTAAGCACTCTAAGGAGTCCATACAATACCCGAACTTCTATACTTAAACCAAGGCGTGAAAGGTAGAATTAACTGAGGGTTTGGACCAAATCAACTCTACCTTTTATTTAATTTAATTTCCATTTGATTTATATTTTTATTGAAGTTACTAACAATTTATTCATGATGTAGCAATTTAAAGGAACGCGCGAAATGTGAGTAATTAATTAATTACTCTTATTTTTATTTCTTATTTCTAGTATCATGATTAGGATTATTTTTATTTGATTTTGACTAACGTTATTATTGTTAAATTGCTTCCCATATTAATGTTTGTTCTATTATTTATTTATGATCACCATATTGCATGTTAAAGAGAATATGTAATTGAAAATCACGCCTAATAAGATAATTTGGACAACCGGTTTAGGTTCCTTTTTAATCTTGTTGTTTAATTAAGTGGTCACGATATTATAGAATTATATGTTGCATTAATATTCAACCAATTTAGCATAATAATAGTTTGGAGCAAATTGAATATTTTTTTTGTATGCCTTTGAGATCACAGGAATACTTTTCAATATAAGAATCGAGTAGAGGCCAATACGGGCGAATGTGACTCCATGACTCACTTCGTACCATCATCCCCGATCCTCCTTTCGTGGTTCCGAACCATATGGAGTTAGTAATCTCGTGGATTATGAATGGGGTGTAACCTTCACGGGTCAATCGTTGTTGCCTTTCGTTGTCCCTTTTTCGTGGTTGCCTTTTATGATCCGTGAACGGTTTACAAGTTCCTTAAAAACTTGTTGGCGGCTCCCTACTTTCCTTGTCCCTAATCGTGTCCCTAATCGTTATGTCAATTCCCACTTCCTATGAGTGCCAAGCATATTCACACCATGCTTTAACGTAGGCGCACTTCGAGCGACGCCTACACATCGCAAAATAACCAAAAACGAAAAAATATTCCAATTCTGGCAAGAAAGGGGTGCAACACGAGGACTTCCCAGGAGGTCACTATAGGGAATATTTCAAGCACTATGACCCCAAATTTGAACCCCACTGTGATCATACACTAAAGTACGGTGGCGTTCCAAAGGGAAGGAAAAGAGAGCAAAAGAGTCGCCAACAAGTTTTAGGAACTTGTAGACCCAAAAGACAATCCAAAAGGACCATCAACTCCATAAGGTCTTGAACCAAACAGGGTTCTGGGATGAGGGTATGAATCCAATCTTCAAAAGAAAGGACCCGCCCTATAAAATAGGCCTCTACTTTGTTCTACTCGTATCCATGTGCGCTTTTCGAATAACATACAAACATTATATTAAACCTACCCTGTTTATCTATGTTGGTTGAATTTAATGCACAAATAATACTATTATTGGCGATCACTTGAATTAAAATCACATTAGCCTAAACCAAATTAATAATTATCTTATTAAGCGTGATTCCAAGTACAAATTCCCTTTAACAATCATAAAAGGTGTGATCAAGCAATAACAATAAAATATATCAAGCAACATAATAATAAATCAATAAAAATAATGATGATAATAGCATGATAAGGCATAATAAAGCTTAATAATAATAGCAAGAACCTAGGCATGATACTAACAAGATTAATAACAAACCCTAGCATATCACTAAGCAATAAAGATCGAAGCTTTAAACCTAACATGGTACTAACATGATATTAGAAAGAGTAAAGACACCCTAAACATGGTACTAGAAAGCATAAAATAACATCCTAACATGATACTAGGAATATTAAACATCCTAACATGATACTGGGAATATAAAACAATAATAAGCATGTTTTCTACATTGCGAAAGAAAGAGGGAGTAAGCTAATCTACTTACTTTGAAGCCTCGTACCTCTTTCTAATAACAAAATACACAAGTTAGTAAACTTCAATGAAAATCAATAAAGAATAATTAAAGAATTAAATTGAAATCAAGTTAAAGTTTTGACTAGTTTTGGACCAAACCCTCAGAAATTATCAAACCTTGCACGTCTAGGGCGAAGGCAACTTCGAACTTGGCTAAGTGACTCTAAGTCTTGTGAATGCAGAATTGTGTTTTGGAGGTTGGTTTAGAAAGAGAGAAAGAAAAAATTAAGCTATATTGCTTAGAGAGAGAATAGAGAGAATTGATGAAAGTTGATTGAGAGTTGATAGTTGATAGTTGATGAAAGTTGATGATTAAAAACAGAGGTTCGGACCCTATTTATAAGAAAACAGTACGGAAAATCATAGAATTTTATAAGGAATAAAACTCCACTCTGTCGCCAGAAAACTAGACCTGTCGCCAGAAATTTATCTTGTCGCGAGGCGACAAACCTGTCGTTTGGCGACTGAAACAGTTTTTGCGGATTTTGTTTTTATCATATCTTTTGATCTAGAAGTCTAAATAAGTCATATAATATGTATTTGGAAAGCTTTTGAAGTCTAATTTCTAATTCAATTAGAATCATATTAAAATCTTTTGTAGATAAAAAGATATGGTCGAAATAGTGAAAGGGTGTCAGTTTTGGATAGAGTTACGTATATCTTTAATATCTTTTTCGTTATAGCTCGGAATTAGTATTATAATATATCATTGGAAAGATAATTTTAAGATCTATCCAACCATATAAAATATGGATAAAAAATAAGATGCACGAAAATAATATCTGACTATCTTTGAACATCTTTAAATCTGAATAGAATTAGGAAAGTTTTAAATAAAGAAAGTTTATATTTAAATCAAATTCCATGATCTTATCTTGTCAAAAAAGGATAATTAAGATATTTTAGAAACTTACAGAAGATTCTAATCAATCCTAATTAGTTTAGGAATAGGATTAAACCTTTGGACCCTCCTCATGATCATTGGGTCGTAGGTAAAATCCGGTTTGGGCCCAGTTTAGTATTTTGGCCATAACTTCCTCATTATTCATCGGAATTGGGCTTATAATATATCGTTGGAAAGGTCTTTTCAAGCCCTATCCAAATACACTATTATTGGACCTTAATTATGGACCAAACTAATCTGGTTTGGCTATTTTCAAACAAATAGAGTTATTTTCAAAAACAGAGAGAAGATAATTTTAAATAAAACTAAACCGCAACACTTGACTTTCAACCACTTTCACCTAATTCGATAATGGTTCGACGTGAAAGGCATTCATCACTGGGTTTGGTTTTGGGGAGACACAAATGGGTGTCTACAGAATCCCCCACTTTGACTGAGTTTGGAGAAACTTATGTTTCGAAAACGAAAGTCAAAGTATCGACAGGGACGGAGAATGATTCAAAACGTTCTGCGATTCCAAATCATTCTTATAACGTCGATACCTGCAAACTAATCATTAGTTAAAATAGATAAAAGAGTTAAGAAACGCGTATCTTGCACCGTCGAGCACACGTCTCTGAACGTAACCATTTTACTGCTTCATTTGTTGTTTGTGACAACCTCCACAGTGCCTCGTGAACGCAATCGTTGAAGATAACCATATGTCGTCGTCTTCAATATTCTTGGTGACAATCCTCCACAGTATTTCGGGAACATCGTCGAAAATAACTGTACGTCGTCATCTTCAGGTTGTGGCAGTATGTCGCCACGGCAGTGCATCGCCGCTATAGACAATCTCTTCTTTACCTTGAGGGACCATCCAAGGTGACCTTACTTTGCCATCTTCAAATTTTGTGACAACTCTCCACATCCTAGGGAACGATGTCTATCATTGCTGCTACATCTCGAGCTTTTCCTTGAATCATGGTGACAACCTTCCCAATCATAGCGAATGTCGTCGAAGACCGCCTCATCACGAACCGCTCTTCTCAAATCTAGGTGACAACCTCCACAATCTTAGCGAATGTTGTCGAAGACCGCCTCATCACGAACCGCTCTTCTCAAATCTAGGTGACAACCTCCACAATCTTAGCAAATGTTGTCGAAGACCGCCTCATCTCGAACCGCTCTTCTCAAATATAAGTGACAATTCCACAATCTTAGCGGACATTGTCGAAGATCGCCCATCTCGTGTTATCTTCTCAAATCTTGGTGACAACTTCCACAATCTTAGCGGGCGTTGTCGAAGATCGCCCATCTCGTGATATCTTCTTAAATCAACTGATAACCCTCACAATCTTAGCGAAAGCTATCAAAGACCGCTTCATCTTGAATCGTTCTAATAATAACCTCCCCAATCATAGTGAAAGCTATTGAAGGTTGCTTCATCTCAAACCGTCCTTCTCAAATCCAAGTAAGACCCTTTAAATTTTAAAGCCCCCCTGTTGAAAGCTTCGTCTTCTTGAATCTTCAAATCTTCTTCCATCCTAGGAAATCGTTGTGAGCCGTTACTTTGGTGTTTGCGATGAGCCAATACTTAGGCGCTTTAAGCTAAGTGAGACGATCTTTTGTCAGGTCGATCACTCATTGTGATTGTAATCGAGCCGATTACTAAATCATGTCAAATTGCTTAGAGGGGCTAACTGGCGTACCAAGGAACCCAAAATTGCTGAGCCAAGTCTATATGTCCACATCATGAAGCCACGTGACCTGTCGCTGCACCAGCGCAAGCCAAAAGTGCTTGTCGCCGCAATATCGCTCTGAACTTTTAATTTGGTCGTTTCCTTACAACCAAATCTGCTCAAATCTTTTGCAACTTAAGGCTCTTCATCTCCATATAATTTTGCTCAAACTTCTCTTATCTTGGAAAAGTTTCTTACATCTATATTCGCGGTTTTTCGAAAAAATCCGGGAATATTCTTGCTCGCTGGAATGTACCTGCATCTATATTTCAGACTATAGGACTTTTCTCATCTTTTATTATCTTAGGGTTGACCTAAGACTTAGTGTTGCTTGACTCATTGATTTGACATGACTTAACTCAAATCGTTTGACACATGTGTTAGACTCCACTTGAGGTGTGAACTTGACTTAATGATGACTCATTACGTGACTCGTGTGCGATGTACGACTCGAAAATGCAAAAAGCAAAAAATTTTCCGTCATTTTTGTGGAGGGTACCGACTTTTCTCCCGAAAAAGAAAGACGCGAAAAAGAATTGAAGTGTTTGATGGTGCATGTTGAATGAGCTTAATCAAGTATATGCATTTGATATTGTCCCTCAAGGCGCAAGGATTAATTCATCCTAAACTATCTTAGTTGACTCGATGATGAAAGTATTTAGGTAACTTAGGCACGGAGGCTAAGTACTTCATACCTTGATACAATGATGATTATAAGTGATGAGTGATGTGTGATATGACAAAGCATGCTTCAACGTTTATGTTAAGATTTCATGACAAAAGGTTCCTAATTGGAAGTCTATTTGGTCATGTATCCGTGAAGTGTGTGAAAGTGACACTAAAGTTGAGCTACAAAGGCTAAGTGTATGGAAAAGTATTATTTGATAAGAGTCAAATAATGATGACTCTTAGGCTAGATAGGCAAATGATGTAAGGATCAAGCCCCCAAGTCTAGCTCTAAATGAATAGGGATGAGCATTGGAGATCCCTTGACATGATCATGGTGTAAGTGTGTGAATGTGAAAATGAATGCATTTTTATTATGGCCGCACCTCAATATGAGGTCGCCTACGTATCCGTTAGGAATCAGGCCGAACGTAGCTCTAGCCGAACCTCGCACAAGTGTGTGTATACCTCAAAAAGGTCTTTTAAGGGTTGTAACGTGGTTAGGCTAAAGGTTAGAGAAGAAGGGGATAAAGGCTCAAGACCCTAGATAAGCCCCCAAGGTGTGCAACCTTGCTTTTGAATCTTTTTTATTTATTTTTTTTTTTTATGCTTGAGGTTTCTCATTTTTGAGCTCTTTTTTTTGTTTGCTCTTCTTTTTTGCTTTTGCATTTTTCATATTCGCATTTTTTTTATAAGTGTGGGCAATCTCGATCATGCGATCTATCACTCACTTGGCATTCATGTTTCTCAGGCACGGTACCGAGCACTCGATAAGAAACGCAATCTGAGACATGTTCTTATCAAAGTTATTTTCATATCAAAGACATTGGAACACTTGCCCTTTTGTACACTTTATTCATTTACTTATTTTTATTTTATTCTTTTGAGATCTCTCAAGCTTTTCATATTTGTAAATTGCATAAATTACACACCATCCCATCCCAAGGTTAAGTAGATGTAGGTTGAAAAAAGAAAGGTGTATCGTTAGACAAGGCTCAAAGTGGTTTGTCAAGAAAGGGATTATATATTTGAAGGGTGAAAGGTAATATGATATGGCTACAAGGGTGCCTCAAATCATTGGCATACCTTGTGCTTAATTCGGCGATATATTTTTTTTTTATTATTATTTTTTTTTTTTTTGACAATGCAATGCAATGATCATATGCAAGAAAATAAAATGCTCATTTTATTAAAAGGAAAAAAGTAAATGAAAGTCCTACAAAGTAAAAACTAGGAGAAAATGAAAGGTGCCTATGCTAGACTTTATTGGGGAAAGGAATAAAAAAAAAAGAAATAGAAAAAAGAGGTCACGAAATCTTGTCGTTGAAGCTCGCCTCTTGTCTTGTGCTTTATTATCACCCGGTCTTCTTGCCGACTGGAGGTATAGGAAGCTTGTTATTGTCGATCAAATATTGGATGGCCTCCTTTAGCTTCCAACAGCTCTCAGTAGTATGACCCCTACCTTGATGGTACTTATAATGTGCATCTGGATTCCAACTAGGCAATCTCTTTTCAGGTGCGGGATCTTGAATAGGTTCAATGGGAGTAATGAGCCCCTTCGTATGGAGTCGATCGAAGGCAACATCATAGCTCATCCCAATAGGAGTGAATTCTTTCCTTAATTCTTTCTTAGATTCTTGGTTATTCATGGCTAAGACTTCATTGAGGTCAAAGGTACTAACATTGTTACTAGAGTGGGTGTTTTCAGAAGAAGAAGGATTGTCGTTCTTCTTTCCTTTCCAGCCACTGTGGTTACTATTGTTAGTAGCTTTTTGTTTTGCAAGGTCATCTTCAATCTCAATGCCTATGTCATAGACTGTCTTGAAAGTGTTCAAGTTGTGTTGATATCTCAAATGCTTCGAATACTTATCTTGTAAATTCTTGATAAACAACCTCACAGACTCCTTCTCAGTAGGGACTTCAATCATATTAGCGGAAGTTTCCCTCCACTTGTTGAAAAAGGAAGTGAAACTTTCATTTTCTTTTTGTCTTAGCATCTCAAGTTGTCTATGGTCAGTTTCAACTTGAATGTTATATTTATATCTATTGATGAAAGCATTTTTTATTTCTTCCCAATTGGAGGTCTTCTCTTTGTCAAGAGAAAAGTACCATTGTTGACATATAGCTTCTAAGGACAAAGAAAATACAGAATGAAAGGCTTTCTTGTCTATCCCCTTAATATTCATTATAGTTTTAAATGCTCTTAAATGAAAGTAAGGGTTATCCATAGGCTTAAATTTAGGGATGTCGTTGGGATTGAACTTCTGCGGGAGAAGGTCCTTATCCACCGAGACCCCTTGTGAACTAATCCCTTGGAATCTAAAGTCGTTGCACAGCTTCCCCAAGCTTTCCTGGATTAGGTCCATTTGTTTTGTCTCGCCGGGTCACTTATTTGCAGAGATAAGTTTTGCAATGTTTCAGTCAAGTTGGCTACCCGTCCCTTGACTTCATTAAGCTCTTCTTGACTAGCCATTGTCTTCTTAGCTTTCCTTTTCCTACTAACCGGTTTGTCAAAAAGTGTTACTTGAATGAAAGTGTTATCCTTTATTAATCGCCCTTCTCTCCTTGACCAAGTACTGTAGAAAGGGAATTTAGGGATAAGTTTTATACCAATTATTTTGACTCAAGCTTTATTCAACATGCCATAGATGGAAAAAGATTATGGAAGAGTGAGAGGTATGATATGCATGGGGAAAGAATGTAGTGAGTGGGAAGGTGATGGAGATGGAGTAATATTGAAGAATTAGGAATAGAATGAACCCCCCAATTCAAATGACGGAAAAACGATTCATGCATGAACCTAAGACATGTCATGGTGACATATACAAAGTGTGTGCTAAGACTAGTGAGTTTAGGTGACATGTTAAGACTTGTGTCATGACCATGTGGCTAGACTATGTGACTAGACTCAAGCAAAGACTAAGTTAAGACTTCACGTATGTGCATTAAACTGGACAGGCTGTGGTATTTTAGTCATAACTTTTAATCTGTGACTCTGATTGGGACGAAACCAACGCCAAATTAAAGATAAAACTCGGGGCTACAGATCCATAGTTTGTACGACTCGTGGTTCTTCATAGAACTCCGGCTATGACCAAAACAAGTTGACGCATGTGCAGTATACGGGAATAAAAATCCGGGTTGACTAAAAGGAACTATGACTCGACTTAAGGCTTATTCATTAGTTCAAATTAATTAATTAATTAATTAAACAAGGTCTTTGACTCTTAGTGTATTTCCATTGGACTTTAAGTGCCTAAACTCAATTAAAGACTTAAACATGGTTTGAACGATTAATAAAATGATAAACTGATTAGTAGACTGCGAGTCTGCGAATTATACTCGCCGTGATGACTCGAGCAAGAAAACTAGACTGTCACTAAAACAACAGGCATGTCGCCACTGTTTAAAGCCTGCCGCCAGACGACAAAATTGTCGCCAAGCGACAGACACTAAACTGCAGCGCCACAGTCCAAAATTCTGTGCCATTGCTGGAACATTAATCTGGACTGTTTCCAGTAATTTTACTCTAAATGGACATGCCTAAAGTCGTACTAAGTCGAATTGATTAATTTATTAGCCTTTAATTAATTCAAAATTAATTAATTAGACAAAGTCCTTTTAGTCATTAGTCAATTTATTTAGTCTTTAACATAAGTCAAACTAACGGTTAACACACATATAATATATACAAGCAAGGGTGCACAAGTAGTTCACATAGTCACAATATGATGAGTTTGCAACCTAACCATGGCTCTAGTTCTCTAAAGTTCGAGGATATGGGTTAAGTCAAAAAGGTCCATGGTTATGAATCCATATGCATTGCACACAAGCCTACCAGGAGGGTTGGAGCGAATGGACAGGATTCCACGAGTTCGTGATGAAATCGAACTCGACTCCATGGTTTGGTGGATTCACAAACTTTGCACGTACCCAAATCTGAACTTTGCACATGATAGTGGGATATTCCATTGGGCAGGTGAAGCAGGAACCCCCAGAGGGTTATTTCCATATGTAGAACACATATGGGTTCAGAAAAGTGAGAAAAGAACTCAATCAATAAGCAAAATCAAGCCAACAATGCTAGAAATGGTCAAAGCAAGAATGCAGACCCCTGGCTCGGTATTGGAAGAACTTGGCGCCAGACTGCAGGGACTGTCACCGCAAAAAAGCTTCTGTCGCTTGTCGCCAGGCGACAGAAACTTTTTACGGGCGACAAGCCCTGTTTTCTAGACGCTAGTTCCTACATGCCTTGGCAAGTTTCTGTGTTCTTCGAATTTTCCAGATTTCGCATCATCTTTTCGATTCTAGTCATGAAAGATATTTCTCAAATTTCCTACATGTAAAATTCCTATGGATTGACTCATGGGGTGCTCCCATGAGGACCTTTTAATGCATATGACAATAATGTTAATCAAATCACGCACATGAAATACTTAGAATTTTTCGAGTCTCATCCGCTCATTCTAAATAATTGCCAAAATTAAATAAATTTCAGGAATATAAATAGAAATCCTCCTCAGTGGAGTCGCCAAAAACTGTAGGGAATATATCAAGCACTATGACCCCAAACTTGAACCCCACTGTGATCATACACTAAAGTACGATGGCGTTCGAAAGGGAAGGAAAAGAGAGTAAAAGAGTCGCCAACAAGTTTTAGGAACTTGTAAACCTAAAAGACAATCCAAAAGGACCATCAACTCCATAAGGTCTTGAACCAAACAGAGTCCGGGGATGAGGGTATGAATCCAATCTACAAAAGAAAGGACCCGCCCTATAAAATAGGCCTCTACTTTGTTCTGCTCGTATCCATGTGCGCTTTTCGAATAACATACAAACATTATATTAAACCTACCCTGTTTATCTATGATGGTTGAATTTAATGCACAAATAATACTATTATTGGCGATCACTTGAATTAAAATCACATTAGCCTAAACCAAATTAATAATTATCTTATTAAGCGTGATTCCAAGTACAAATTCCCTTTAACAATCATAAAAGGTGTGATCAAGCAATAACAATAAAATATATCAAGCAACATAATAATAAATCAATAAAAATAATGATGATAATAGCATGATAAGGCATAATAAATCT
Source organism: Chenopodium album (assembly GCF_948465745.1). NCBI lineage: Eukaryota > Viridiplantae > Streptophyta > Magnoliopsida > Caryophyllales > Amaranthaceae > Chenopodium > Chenopodium album. Next base: position 23,750,980 of record NC_137853.1, on the reverse strand, counting down.
TAATAATAATAGCAAGAACCTAGGCATGATACTAACAAGATTAATAACAAACCCTAGCATATCACTAAGCAATAAAGATCGAAGCTTTAAACCTAACATGGTACTAACATGATATTAGAAAGAGTAAAGACACCCTAAACATGATACTAGAAAGCACAAAATAACATCCTAACATGATACTAGGGATATTAAATATCCTAACATGATACTAGGAATATAAAACAATAATAAGCATGCTTTCTACATTGCAAAAGAAATAGGGAGTAAGCTAATCTACTTACTTTGAAGCCTCGTACCTCTTTCTAATAACAAAATACACAAGTTAGTAAACTTCAATGAAAATCAATAAAGAATAATTAAAGAATTAAATTGAAATCAAGTTAAAGTTTTGACTAGTTTTGGACCAAACCCTCAGAAATTATCAAACCTTGCACGTCTAGGGCGAAGGCAACTTCGAACTTGGCTAAGTGACTCTAAGTCTTGTGAATGCAGAATTGTGTTTTGGAGGTTGGTTTAGAAAGAGAGAAAGAAAAAATTAAGCTATATTGCTTAGAGAGAGAATAGAGAGAATTGATGAAAGTTGATTGAGAGTTGATAGTTGATAGTTGATGAAAGTTGATGATTAAAAACAGAGGTTCGGACCCTATTTATAAGAAAACGGTACGGAAAATCATAGAATTTAATAAGGAATAAAACTCCACTCTGTCGCCAGAAAACTAGACCTGTCGCCAGAAATTTATCTTGTCGCCAGGCGACAAAGTCTGTCGCGAGGTGACAAACCTGTCGTTTGGCGACAGAAACAGTTTTTGCGGATTTTGTTTTTATCATATCTTTTGATCTAGAAGTCTAAATAAGTCATATAATATGTCTTTGGAAAGCTCTTGAAGTCTAATTTCTAATGCAACTAGAATCAGATTAAAATCTTTTGTAGATAAAAAGATATGGTCGAAATAGTGAAAGGGTGTAAGTTTTGGATAGAGTTTCGTATATCTTTAATATCTTTTTCGTTATAGCTCGGAATTAGTATTATAATATATCATTGGAAAGATAATTTCAAGATCTATCCAACCATATAAAATTTGGATAAAAAATATGAGGCACGAAAATAATATCTGACTATCTTTGAACATCTTTAAATCCGAATAGAATTAGGAAAGTTTTAAAAAAAGAAAGTTTATATTTAAATCAAATTCCATGATCTTATCTTTTCAAAAAAGGATAATTAAGATATTTTAGAAACTTATAGAAGATTCTAATCAATCCTAATTAGTTTAGGAATAGGATTAAACCTTTGGACCCTCCTCATGATCATTGGGTCGTAGGTAAAATACGGTTTGGGCCTAGTTTAGTATTTTGGCCATAATTTCCTCATTATTCATCGGAATTAGGCTTATAATATATCGTTGGAAAGGTCTTTTCAAGCCCTATCCAACTACACTATTATTGGACCTTAATTATGGACCAAACTAATCTGGTTTGGCTATTTTAAACAAATAGAGTTATTTTCAAAAACAGAGAGAAGAGAATTTTAAATAAAACTAAACCGCAACACTTGACTTTCAACCACTTTCACCTAATTTGATAATGGTTCGACGTGAAAGGCATTCATCACTGGGTTTGGTTTTGGGGGGACACAAATGGGTGTCTACAGTCACCCATCCTAGGACTACTCCCGCCCAAGCACGCTTAACTGCGGAGTTCTGATGGGATCCGGTGCATTAGTGCTGGTATGATCGCATACATTTATTTATCGCTCTAATTTGTATTTATACTCTTTCCCGCCTCTGGTTTCTTTCAAAATGCAGTAACTTTGTGCCCGATCGTCAGAATTAAATTTTTTTTTCCATATTGGTTGTTTTTTCGAGATCTACGTGCCTCAAACCGTTTCCCATCGTAAAATAACCAAAAACGAAAAAATATTCCAAATCTGGCAAAAAAAGGGGGCAACACGAGGACTTCCCAGGGGGTCACCCATCCTAGTACTACTCTTGCCCAAGCACGCTTAACTGCGGAGTTCTGATGGGATCCGGTGCATTAGTGCTGGTATGATCGCACCCATTTTTTTATCGCTCTAATTTGTATTTATACTCTTAACCGCCTCTGGTTTCTTTCAAAATGCCGTAACTTTGTGCCCGATCGTTCGAAGTAAATTTTTTTCTCCATATTGGTTATTTTTACGAGATCTACGCGCCTCAAACCGTTTCCCATCGCAAAATAACTAAAAACGAAAAAATATTCCAAATCCCGCAAAAAAGGGGTGCAACACGAGGACTTCCCAGGAGGTCACCCATCCTAGTACTACTCTCGCCCAAGCACGCTTAACTGCGGAGTTCTGATGGGATCCGGTGCATTAGTGCTGGTATGATCGCACCCATTTTTTTATCGCTCTAATTTGTATTTATACTCTTTCCCGCCTCTGGTTTCTTTCAAAATGCCGTAACTTTGTGCCCGATCGTCCGAAGTAAATTTTTTTTTCCATATTGATTATTTTTTCGAGATCTACGCGCCTCAAACCGTTTCCCATCGCAAAATAACCAAAAACGAAAAAATATTCCAAATCTCGCAAAAAAGGGGTGCAACACGAGGACTTCCCAGGAGGTCACCCATCCTAGTACTACTCTCGCCCAAGCACGCTTAACTGCGGAGTTCTGATGGGATCCAGTGCATTAGTGCTGGTATGATCGCACCCATTTTTTTATCGCTCTAATTTGTATTTATACTCTTTCCCGCCTCTGGTTTCTTTCAAAATGCCGTAACTTTGTGCCCGATCGTCCGAAGTAAATTTTTTTCTCCATATTCGTTATTTTTTCGAGATCTACGCGCCTCAAACCGTTTCCCATCGCAAAATAACCAAAAACTAAAAAATATTCCAAATCTCGCAAAAAAGGGGTGCAACACGAGGACTTCCCAGGAGGTCACCCATCCCAGTACTACTCTCGCCCAAGCACGCTTAACTGCGGAGTTCTGATGGGATCCGGTGCAGAAGTGCTGGTATGATCGCACCCATTTTTTTATCGCTCTAATTTGTATTTATACTCTTTCCCGCCTCTGGTTTCTTTCAAAATGCCATAACTTTGTGCCCGATCGTCCGAAGTAAATTTTTTTTCCATATTGGTTATTTTTTCGAGATCTACGCCCCTCAAACCGTTTCCCATCGCAAAATAACCAAAAACGAAAAAATATTCCAAATCACGCAAAAAAGGGGTGCAACACGAGGACTTCCCAGGAGGTCACCCATCCTAGTACTACTCTCGCCCAAGCACGCTTAACTGCGGAGTTCTGATGGGATCCGGTGCATTAGTGCTGGTATGATCGCACCCTTTTTTTTATCGCTCTAATTTGTATTTATACTCTTTCCCGCCTCTGGTTTCTTTCAAAATGCCGTAACTTTGTGCCCGATCGTCCGAAGTAAATTTTTTTTTCCATATTGGTTATTTTTTCGAGATCTACGCGCCTCAAACCGTTTCCCATCGCAAAATAACCAAAAACGAAAAAATATTCCAAATCTCGCAAAAAAGGGGTGCAACACGAGGACTTCCCAGGAGGTCACCCATCCTAGTACTACTCTCGCCCAAGCACGCTTAACTGCGGAGTTCTGATGGGATCCGGTGCATTAGTGCTGGTATGATCGCACCCATCTTTTTATCGCTCTAATTTGTATTTATACTCTTTCCCGCTTCTGGTTTCTTTCAAAATGCCGTAACTTTGTGCCCGATCGTCCGAAGTAAATTTTTTTTTCCATATTGGTTATTTTTTCGAGATCTACGCGCCTCAAACCGTTTCCCATCGCAAAATAACCAAAAACGAAAAAATATTCCAAATCTCGCAAAAAAGGGGTGCAACACGAGGACTTCCCAGGAGGTCACCCATCCTAGTACTACTCTCGCCCAAGCACGCTTAACTGCGGAGTTCTGATGGGATCCGGTGCATTAGTGCTGGTATGATCGCACCCATTTTTTTATCGCTCTAATTTGTATTTATATTTTTTTCCGCCTCTGGTTTCTTTCAAAATGCCGTAACTTTGTGCCCGATCGTCCGAAGTAAAATTTTTTTTCCATATTGGTTATTTTTTCGAGATCTACGCGCCTCAAACCGTTTCCCATCGCAAAATAACCAAAAACGAAAAAATATTCCAAATCTCGCAAAAAAGGGGTGCAACACGAGGACTTCCAAGGAGGTCACCCATCCTAGTACTACTCTCGCCCAAGCACGCTTAACTTCGGAGTTCTGATGGGATCCGGTGCATTAGTGCTGGTATGATCGCACCCATTTTTTTATCGCTCTAATTTGTATTTATACTCTTTTCCGCCTCTGGTTTCTTTCAAAATGCCGTAACTTTGTGCCCGATCGTCCGAAGTAAATTTTTTTTTCCATATTGGTTATTTTTTCGCGATCTACGCGCCTCAAACCGTTTCCCATCGCAAAATAACCAAAAACGAAAAAATATTCCAAATCTCGCAAAAAAGGGGTGCAACACGAGGACTTCCAAGGAGGTCACCCATCCTAGTACTACTCTCGCCCAAGCACGCTTAACTTCGGAGTTCTGATGGGATCCGGTGCATTAGTGCTGGTATGATCGCACCCATTTTTTTATCGCTCTAATTTGTATTTATACTCTTTTCCGCCTCTGGTTTCTTTCAAAATGCCGTAACTTTGTGCCCGATCGTCCGAAGTAAATTTTTTTTTCCATATTGGTTATTTTTTCGAGATCTACGCGCCTCAAACCGTTTCCCATCGCAAAATAACCAAAAACGAAAAAATATTCCAAATCTCGCAAAAAAGGGGTGCAACACGAGGACTTCCCAGGAGGTCACCCATGCTAGTACTACTCTCGCCCAAGCACGCTTAACTGCGGAGTTCTGATGGGATCCGGTGCATTAGTGCTGGTATGATCGCACCCATTTTTTTATCGCTCTAATTTGTATTTATACTCTTTCCCGCCTCTGGTTTCTTTCAAAATGCCGTAACTTTGTGCCCGATCGTCCGAAGTAAATTTTTTTTTCCATATAGGTTATTTTTTCGAGATCTACGCGCCTCAAACCGCTTCCCATCGCAAAATAACCAAAAACGAAAAAATATTCCAAATCTCGCAAAAAAGGGGTGCAACACGAGGACTTCCCAGGAGGTCACCCATCCTAGTACTACTCTCGCCCAAGCACGCTTAACTAAGGAGTTCTGATGGGGTCCGGTGCATTAGTGCTGGTATGATCGCACCCTTTTTTTATCGCTCTAATTTGTATTTATACTCTTTCCCGCCTCTGGTTTCTTTCAAAATGCCGTAACTTTGTGCCCGATCGTCCGAAGTAAATTTTTTTTCCCATATTGGTTATTTTTTCGAGATCTACGCGCCTCAAACCGTTTCCCATCGCAAAATAACCAAAAACGAAAAAATATTCCAAATCTCGCAAAAAAAGGGTGCAACACGAGGACTTCCCAGGAGGTCACCCATCCTAGTACTACTCTCGCCCAAGGACGCTTAACTGCGGAGTTCTGATGGGATCCGGTGCATTAGTGCTGGTATGATCGCACCCATTTTTTTATGGCTCTAATTTGTATTTATACTCTTTTCCGCCTCTGGTTTCTTTCAAAATGCCGTAACTTTGTGCCCGATCGTCCGAAGTAAATTTTTTTTTCCATATTGGTTATTTTTTCGAGATCTACGCGCCTCAAACCGTTTCCCATCGCAAAATAACCAAAAACTAAAAAATATTCCAAATCTCGCAAAAAAGGGGTGCAACACGAGGACTTCCCAGGAGGTCACCCATCCTAGTACTACTCTCGCCCAAGCACGCTTAACTGCGGAGTTCTGATGGGATCCGGTGCATTAGTGCTGGTATGATCGCACCCATTTTTTTATCGCTCTAATTTGTATTTATATTTTTTTCCGCCTCTGGTTTCTTTCAAAATGCCGTAACTTTGTGCCCGATCGTCCGAAGTAAAATTTTTTTTCCATATTGGTTATTTTTTCGAGATCTACGCGCCTCAAACCGTTTCCCATCGCAAAATAACCAAAAACGAAAAAATATTCCAAATCTCGCAAAAAAGGGGTGCAACACGAGGACTTCCAAGGAGGTCACCCATCCTAGTACTACTCTCGCCCAAGCACGCTTAACTTCGGAGTTCTGATGGGATCCGGTGCATTAGTGCTGGTATGATCGCACCCATTTTTTTATCGCTCTAATTTGTATTTATACTCTTTTCCGCCTCTGGTTTCTTTCAAAATGCCGTAACTTTGTGCCCGATCGTCCGAAGTAAATTTTTTTTTCCATATTGGTTATTTTTTCGCGATCTACGCGCCTCAAACCGTTTCCCATCGCAAAATAACCAAAAACGAAAAAATATTCCAAATCTCGCAAAAAAGGGGTGCAACACGAGGACTTCCAAGGAGGTCACCCATCCTAGTACTACTCTCGCCCAAGCACGCTTAACTTCGGAGTTCTGATGGGATCCGGTGCATTAGTGCTGGTATGATCGCACCCATTTTTTTATCGCTCTAATTTGTATTTATACTCTTTTCCGCCTCTGGTTTCTTTCAAAATGCCGTAACTTTGTGCCCGATCGTCCGAAGTAAATTTTTTTTTCCATATTGGTTATTTTTTCGAGATCTACGCGCCTCAAACCGTTTCCCATCGCAAAATAACCAAAAACGAAAAAATATTCCAAATCTCGCAAAAAAGGGGTGCAACACGAGGACTTCCCAGGAGGTCACCCATGCTAGTACTACTCTCGCCCAAGCACGCTTAACTGCGGAGTTCTGATGGGATCCGGTGCATTAGTGCTGGTATGATCGCACCCATTTTTTTATCGCTCTAATTTGTATTTATACTCTTTCCCGCCTCTGGTTTCTTTCAAAATGCCGTAACTTTGTGCCCGATCGTCCGAAGTAAATTTTTTTTTCCATATAGGTTATTTTTTCGAGATCTACGCGCCTCAAACCGCTTCCCATCGCAAAATAACCAAAAACGAAAAAATATTCCAAATCTCGCAAAAAAGGGGTGCAACACGAGGACTTCCCAGGAGGTCACCCATCCTAGTACTACTCTCGCCCAAGCACGCTTAACTAAGGAGTTCTGATGGGGTCCGGTGCATTAGTGCTGGTATGATCGCACCCTTTTTTTATCGCTCTAATTTGTATTTATACTCTTTCCCGCCTCTGGTTTCTTTCAAAATGCCGTAACTTTGTGCCCGATCGTCCGAAGTAAATTTTTTTTCCCATATTGGTTATTTTTTCGAGATCTACGCGCCTCAAACCGTTTCCCATCGCAAAATAACCAAAAACGAAAAAATATTCCAAATCTCGCAAAAAAAGGGTGCAACACGAGGACTTCCCAGGAGGTCACCCATCCTAGTACTACTCTCGCCCAAGGACGCTTAACTGCGGAGTTCTGATGGGATCCGGTGCATTAGTGCTGGTATGATCGCACCCATTTTTTTATGGCTCTAATTTGTATTTATACTCTTTTCCGCCTCTGGTTTCTTTCAAAATGCCGTAACTTTGTGCCCGATCGTCCGAAGTAAATTTTTTTTTCCATATTGGTTATTTTTTCGAGATCTACGCGCCTCAAACCGTTTCCCATCGCAAAATAACCAAAAACGAAAAAATATTCCAAATCTCGCAAAAAAGGGGTGCAACACGAGGACTTCCCAGGAGGTCACCCATCCTAGTACTACTCTCGCCCAAGCACGCTTAACTGCGGAGTTCTGATGGGATCCGGTGCATTAGTGCTGGTATGATCGCACCCATTTTTTTATCGCTCTAATTTGTATTTATATTTTTTTCCGCCTCTGGTTTCTTTCAAAATGCCGTAACTTTGTGCCCGATCGTCCGAAGTAAAATTTTTTTTCCATATTGGTTATTTTTTCGAGATCTACGCGCCTCAAACCGTTTCCCATCGCAAAATAACCAAAAACGAAAAAATATTCCAAATCTCGCAAAAAAGGGGTGCAACACGAGGACTTCCAAGGAGGTCACCCATCCTAGTACTACTCTCGCCCAAGCACGCTTAACTTCGGAGTTCTGATGGGATCCGGTGCATTAGTGCTGGTATGATCGCACCCATTTTTTTATCGCTCTAATTTGTATTTATACTCTTTTCCGCCTCTGGTTTCTTTCAAAATGCCGTAACTTTGTGCCCGATCGTCCGAAGTAAATTTTTTTTTCCATATTGGTTATTTTTTCGCGATCTACGCGCCTCAAACCGTTTCCCATCGCAAAATAACCAAAAACGAAAAAATATTCCAAATCTCGCAAAAAAGGGGTGCAACACGAGGACTTCCAAGGAGGTCACCCATCCTAGTACTACTCTCGCCCAAGCACGCTTAACTTCGGAGTTCTGATGGGATCCGGTGCATTAGTGCTGGTATGATCGCACCCATTTTTTTATCGCTCTAATTTGTATTTATACTCTTTTCCGCCTCTGGTTTCTTTCAAAATGCCGTAACTTTGTGCCCGATCGTCCGAAGTAAATTTTTTTTTCCATATTGGTTATTTTTTCGAGATCTACGCGCCTCAAACCGTTTCCCATCGCAAAATAACCAAAAACGAAAAAATATTCCAAATCTCGCAAAAAAGGGGTGCAACACGAGGACTTCCCAGGAGGTCACCCATGCTAGTACTACTCTCGCCCAAGCACGCTTAACTGCGGAGTTCTGATGGGATCCGGTGCATTAGTGCTGGTATGATCGCACCCATTTTTTTATCGCTCTAATTTGTATTTATACTCTTTCCCGCCTCTGGTTTCTTTCAAAATGCCGTAACTTTGTGCCCGATCGTCCGAAGTAAATTTTTTTTTCCATATAGGTTATTTTTTCGAGATCTACGCGCCTCAAACCGCTTCCCATCGCAAAATAACCAAAAACGAAAAAATATTCCAAATCTCGCAAAAAAGGGGTGCAACACGAGGACTTCCCAGGAGGTCACCCATCCTAGTACTACTCTCGCCCAAGCACGCTTAACTAAGGAGTTCTGATGGGGTCCGGTGCATTAGTGCTGGTATGATCGCACCCTTTTTTTATCGCTCTAATTTGTATTTATACTCTTTCCCGCCTCTGGTTTCTTTCAAAATGCCGTAACTTTGTGCCCGATCGTCCGAAGTAAATTTTTTTTCCCATATTGGTTATTTTTTCGAGATCTACGCGCCTCAAACCGTTTCCCATCGCAAAATAACCAAAAACGAAAAAATATTCCAAATCTCGCAAAAAAAGGGTGCAACACGAGGACTTCCCAGGAGGTCACCCATCCTAGTACTACTCTCGCCCAAGGACGCTTAACTGCGGAGTTCTGATGGGATCCGGTGCATTAGTGCTGGTATGATCGCACCCATTTTTTTATGGCTCTAATTTGTATTTATACTCTTTTCCGCCTCTGGTTTCTTTCAAAATGCCGTAACTTTGTGCCCGATCGTCCGAAGTAAATTTTTTTTTCCATATTGGTTATTTTTTCGAGATCTACGCGCCTCAAACCGTTTCCCATCGCAAAATAACCAAAAACTAAAAAATATTCCAAATCTCGCAAAAAAGGGGTGCAACACGAGGACTTCCCAGGAGGTCACCCATCCCAGTACTACTCTCGCCCAAGCACGCTTAACTGCGGAGTTCTGATGGGATCCGGTGCAGAAGTGCTGGTATGATCGCACCCATTTTTTTATCGCTCTAATTTGTATTTATACTCTTTCCCGCCTCTGGTTTCTTTCAAAATGCCATAACTTTGTGCCCGATCGTCCGAAGTAAATTTTTTTTCCATATTGGTTATTTTTTCGAGATCTACGCCCCTCAAACCGTTTCCCATCGCAAAATAACCAAAAACGAAAAAATATTCCAAATCACGCAAAAAAGGGGTGCAACACGAGGACTTCCCAGGAGGTCACCCATCCTAGTACTACTCTCGCCCAAGCACGCTTAACTGCGGAGTTCTGATGGGATCCGGTGCATTAGTGCTGGTATGATCGCACCCTTTTTTTTATCGCTCTAATTTGTATTTATACTCTTTCCCGCCTCTGGTTTCTTTCAAAATGCCGTAACTTTGTGCCCGATCGTCCGAAGTAAATTTTTTTTTCCATATTGGTTATTTTTTCGAGATCTACGCGCCTCAAACCGTTTCCCATCGCAAAATAACCAAAAACGAAAAAATATTCCAAATCTCGCAAAAAAGGGGTGCAACACGAGGACTTCCCAGGAGGTCACCCATCCTAGTACTACTCTCGCCCAAGCACGCTTAACTGCGGAGTTCTGATGGGATCCGGTGCATTAGTGCTGGTATGATCGCACCCATCTTTTTATCGCTCTAATTTGTATTTATACTCTTTCCCGCTTCTGGTTTCTTTCAAAATGCCGTAACTTTGTGCCCGATCGTCCGAAGTAAATTTTTTTTTCCATATTGGTTATTTTTTCGAGATCTACGCGCCTCAAACCGTTTCCCATCGCAAAATAACCAAAAACGAAAAAATATTCCAAATCTCGCAAAAAAGGGGTGCAACACGAGGACTTCCCAGGAGGTCACCCATCCTAGTACTACTCTCGCCCAAGCACGCTTAACTGCGGAGTTCTGATGGGATCCGGTGCATTAGTGCTGGTATGATCGCACCCATTTTTTTATCGCTCTAATTTGTATTTATATTTTTTTCCGCCTCTGGTTTCTTTCAAAATGCCGTAACTTTGTGCCCGATCGTCCGAAGTAAAATTTTTTTTCCATATTGGTTATTTTTTCGAGATCTACGCGCCTCAAACCGTTTCCCATCGCAAAATAACCAAAAACGAAAAAATATTCCAAATCTCGCAAAAAAGGGGTGCAACACGAGGACTTCCAAGGAGGTCACCCATCCTAGTACTACTCTCGCCCAAGCACGCTTAACTTCGGAGTTCTGATGGGATCCGGTGCATTAGTGCTGGTATGATCGCACCCATTTTTTTATCGCTCTAATTTGTATTTATACTCTTTTCCGCCTCTGGTTTCTTTCAAAATGCCGTAACTTTGTGCCCGATCGTCCGAAGTAAATTTTTTTTTCCATATTGGTTATTTTTTCGCGATCTACGCGCCTCAAACCGTTTCCCATCGCAAAATAACCAAAAACGAAAAAATATTCCAAATCTCGCAAAAAAGGGGTGCAACACGAGGACTTCCAAGGAGGTCACCCATCCTAGTACTACTCTCGCCCAAGCACGCTTAACTTCGGAGTTCTGATGGGATCCGGTGCATTAGTGCTGGTATGATCGCACCCATTTTTTTATCGCTCTAATTTGTATTTATACTCTTTTCCGCCTCTGGTTTCTTTCAAAATGCCGTAACTTTGTGCCCGATCGTCCGAAGTAAATTTTTTTTTCCATATTGGTTATTTTTTCGAGATCTACGCGCCTCAAACCGTTTCCCATCGCAAAATAACCAAAAACGAAAAAATATTCCAAATCTCGCAAAAAAGGGGTGCAACACGAGGACTTCCCAGGAGGTCACCCATGCTAGTACTACTCTCGCCCAAGCACGCTTAACTGCGGAGTTCTGATGGGATCCGGTGCATTAGTGCTGGTATGATCGCACCCATTTTTTTATCGCTCTAATTTGTATTTATACTCTTTCCCGCCTCTGGTTTCTTTCAAAATGCCGTAACTTTGTGCCCGATCGTCCGAAGTAAATTTTTTTTTCCATATAGGTTATTTTTTCGAGATCTACGCGCCTCAAACCGCTTCCCATCGCAAAATAACCAAAAACGAAAAAATATTCCAAATCTCGCAAAAAAGGGGTGCAACACGAGGACTTCCCAGGAGGTCACCCATCCTAGTACTACTCTCGCCCAAGCACGCTTAACTAAGGAGTTCTGATGGGGTCCGGTGCATTAGTGCTGGTATGATCGCACCCTTTTTTTATCGCTCTAATTTGTATTTATACTCTTTCCCGCCTCTGGTTTCTTTCAAAATGCCGTAACTTTGTGCCCGATCGTCCGAAGTAAATTTTTTTTCCCATATTGGTTATTTTTTCGAGATCTACGCGCCTCAAACCGTTTTCCATCGCAAAATAACCAAAAACGAAAAAATATTCCAAATCTCGCAAAAAAGGGGTGCAACACGAGGACTTCCCAGGAGGTCACCCATCCTAGTACTACTCTCGCCCAAGCACGCTTAACTGCGGAGTTCTGATGGGGTCCGGTGCATTAGTGCTGGTATGATCGCACCCTTTTTTTTATCGCTCTAATTTGTATTTATACTCTTTCCCGCCTCTGGTTTCTTTCAAAATGCCGTAACTTTGTGCCCGATCGTCCGAAGTAAATTTTTTTTCCCATATTGGTTATTTTTTCGAGATCTACGCGCCTCAAACCGTTTCCCATCGCAAAATAACCAAAAACGAAAAAATATTCCAAATCTCGCAAAAAAGGGGTGCAACACGAGGACTTCCCAGGAGGTCACCCATCCTAGTACTACTCTCGCCCAAGCACGCTTAACTGCGGAGTTCTGATGGGATCTGGTGCATTAGTGCTGGTATGATCGCACCCTTTTTTTATCGCTCTAATTTGTATTTATACTCTTTCCCGCCTCTGGTTTCTTTCAAAATGCCGTAACTTTGTGCCCGATCGTCCGAAGTAATTTTTTTTTCCATATTGGTTATTTTTTCGAGATCTACGCGCCTCAAACCGTTTCCCATCGCAAAATAACCAAAAACGAAAAAATATTCCAAATCTCGCAAAAAAGGGGTGCAACACGAGGACTTCCCAGGAGGTCACCCATCCTAGTACTACTCTCGCCCAAGCACGCTTAACTGCGGAGTTCTGATGGGATCCGGTGCATTAGTGCTGGTATGATCGCACCCATCTTTTTATCGCTCTAATTTGTATTTATACTCTTTCCCGCTTCTGGTTTCTTTCAAAATGCCGTAACTTTGTGCCCGATCGTCCGAAGTAAATTTTTTTTTCCATATTGGTTATTTTTTCGAGATCTACGCGCCTCAAACCGTTTCCCATCGCAAAATAACCAAAAACGAAAAAATATTCCAAATCTCGCAAAAAAGGGGTGCAACACGAGGACTTCCCAGGAGGTCACCCATCCTAGTACTACTCTCGCCCAAGCACGCTTAACTGCGGAGTTCTGATGGGATCCGGTGCATTAGTGCTGGTATGATCGCACCCATTTTTTTATCGCTCTAATTTGTATTTATATTTTTTTCCGCCTCTGGTTTCTTTCAAAATGCCGTAACTTTGTGCCCGATCGTCCGAAGTAAAATTTTTTTTCCATATTGGTTATTTTTTCGAGATCTACGCGCCTCAAACCGTTTCCCATCGCAAAATAACCAAAAACGAAAAAATATTCCAAATCTCGCAAAAAAGGGGTGCAACACGAGGACTTCCCAGGAGGTCACCCATCCTAGTACTACTCTCGCCCAAGCACGCTTAACTGCGGAGTTCTGATGGGATCCGGTGCATTAGTGCTGGTATGATCGCACCCTTTTTTTTATCGCTCTAATTTGTATTTATACTCTTTCCCGCCTCTGGTTTCTTTCAAAATGCCGTAACTTTGTGCCCGATCGTCCGAAGTAAATTTTTTTTTCCATATTGGTTATTTTTTCGAGATCTACGCGCCTCAAACCGTTTCCCATCGCAAAATAACCAAAAACGAAAAAATATTCCAAATCTCGCAAAAAAGGGGTGCAACACGAGGACTTCCCAGGAGGTCACCCATCCTAGTACTACTCTCGCCCAAGCACGCTTAACTGCGGAGTTCTAATGGGATCCGGTGCATTAGTGCTGGTATGATCGCACCCATCTTTTTATCGCTCTAATTTGTATTTATACTCTTTCCCGCTTCTGGTTTCTTTCAAAATGCCGTAACTTTGTGCCCGATCGTCCGAAGTAAATTTTTTTTTCCATATTGGTTATTTTTTCGAGATCTACGCGCCTCAAACCGTTTCCCATCGCAAAATAACCAAAAACGAAAAAATATTCCAAATCTCGCAAAAAAGGGGTGCAACACGAGGACTTCCCAGGAGGTCACCCATCCTAGTACTACTCTCGCCCAAGCACGCTTAACTGCGGAGTTCTGATGGGATCCGGTGCATTAGTGCTGGTATGATCGCACCCATTTTTTTATCGCTCTAATTTGTATTTATATTTTTTTCCGCCTCTGGTTTCTTTCAAAATGCCGTAACTTTGTGCCCGATCGTCCGAAGTAAATTTTTTTTTCCATATTGGTTATTTTTTCGAGATCTACGCGCCTCAAACCGTTTCCCATCGCAAAATAACCAAAAACGAAAAAATATTCCAAATCTCGCAAAAAAGGGGTGCAACACGAGGACTTCCCAGGAGGTCACCCATCCTAGTACTACTCTCGCCCAAGCACGCTTAACTGCGGAGTTCTGATGGGATCCGGTGCATTAGTGCTGGTATGATCGCACCCTTTTTTTTATCGCTCTAATTTGTATTTATACTCTTTCCCGCCTCTGGTTTCTTTCAAAATGCCGTAACTTTGTGCCCGATCGTCCGAAGTAAATTTTTTTTTCCATATTGGTTATTTTTTCGAGATCTACGCGCCTCAAACCGTTTCCCATCGCAAAATAACCAAAAACGAAAAAATATTCCAAATCTCGCAAAAAAGGGGTGCAACACGAGGACTTCCCAGGAGGTCACCCATCCTAGTACTACTCTCGCCCAAGCACGCTTAACTGCGGAGTTCTGATGGGATCCGGTGCATTAGTGCTGGTATGATCGCACCCTTTTTTTTATCGCTCTAATTTGTATTTATACTCTTTCCCGCCTCTGGTTTCTTTCAAAATGCCGTAACTTTGTGCCCGATCGTCCGAAGTAAATTTTTTTTTCCATATTGGTTATTTTTTCGAGATCTACGCGCCTCAAACCGTTTCCCATCGCAAAATAACCAAAAACGAAAAAATATTCCAAATCTCGCAAAAAAGGGGTGCAACACGAGGACTTCCCAGGAGGTCACCCATCCTAGTACTACTCTCGCCCAAGCACGCTTAACTGCGGAGTTCTGATGGGGTCCGGTGCATTAGTGCTGGTATGATCGCACCCTTTTTTTTATCGCTCTAATTTGTATTTATACTCTTTCCCGCCTCTGGTTTCTTTCAAAATGCCGTAACTTTGTGCCCGATCGTCCGAAGTAAATTTTTTTTCCCATATTGGTTATTTTTTCGAGATCTACGCGCCTCAAACCGTTTCCCATCGCAAAATAACCAAAAACGAAAAAATATTCCAAATCTCGCAAAAAAAGGGTGCAACACGAGGACTTCCCAGGAGGTCACCCATCCTAGTACTACTCTCGCCCAAGGACGCTTAACTGCGGAGTTCTGATGGGATCCGGTGCATTAGTGCTGGTATGATCGCACCCATTTTTTTATGGCTCTAATTTGTATTTATACTCTTTTCCGCCTCTGGTTTCTTTCAAAATGCCGTAACTTTGTGCCCGATCGTCCGAAGTAAATTTTTTTTTCCATATTGGTTATTTTTTCGAGATCTACGCGCCTCAAACCGTTTCCCATCGCAAAATAACCAAAAACGAAAAAATATTCCAAATCTCGCAAAAAAGGGGTGCAACACGAGGACTTCCCAGGAGGTCACCCATCCTAGTACTACTCTCGCCCAAACACGCTTAACTGCAGAGTTCTGATGGGATCCGGTGCATTAGTGCTGGTATGATCGCACCCATTTTTTTATCGCTCTAATTTGTATTTATACTCTTTCCCGCCTCTGGTTTCTTTCAAAATGCCGTAACTTTGTGCCCGATCGTCCGAAGTAAATTTTTTTTTCCATATTGGTTATTTTTTCGAGATCTACGCGCCTCAAACCGTTTCCCATCGCAAAATAACCAAAAACGAAAAAATATTCCAAATCTCGCAAAAAAGGGGTGCAACACGAGGACTTCCCAGGAGGTCACCCATCCTAGTACTACTCTCGCCTAAGCACGCTTAACTGCGGAGTTCTGATGGGATCCGGTGCATTAGAGCTGGTATGATCGCACCCATTTTTTTATTGCTCTAAAAACAATTTTTCTCATTATTCGTCGAATTTTTTGATGACAACTTTAAAACGTAATAACTTTGTCTCCAGGTGTCCAAATTGAACAATTTTTTTTTCCAAGTTGTGTAACTTTTCGAGATCTATGCAGTGCAAACCTCCGAAGGGGGTTTGGCCCAACGAAATTGCGAAAAATGACTCTAGCATGGTGAAAAAATTGTTTTTCAAATCTCTGTGTCACTTCAAGCAACGAAAGGTGCCGACCTATGGCTTTTCACTTGTTCCTTGTGACGTATTTGGCCAATTCATCACCTTCACTCTTAATAGAGTCAACTGTTGCACATACTAGTAAGAGGGATATCAATAGTTTCTATCTTCGACTCTATCTTTAATACAGATCTTGTGTTAGCTTAGGGCTTAAGATTGGGATGTAAAGTATGAGATAAAGGCATCGAAGCCGACCTTGCTACTTTTGGTTGTTGCTAATATCTTCTTCATAAGATCATAACTCATTTGGTACATAGGATCCAACACCTTTAATGAGACTAAAGACTCTAACTTACTGGCCTCCATTGCCATAAGGTAAATACCAGTAAGAAAAGTGATATTATCAAGGGTCACAGTTATACAATCCTGGCGCAGGATTAAGCAATTTAACATAGGATCTTATAGTGATATAAGATCACATGTCAGCGACCCATTGAATGGAATCTCGACATATGTCACTAGCCTAAGGACATTGAAAATTCTCTTCTTCTCCCATTTGGAGTGGAATTTGGAAAGCCGTTTAACCAACCCTTGACTGTGAGGTCTTGAACCCAACCTTTGATTGGATTATGAGTCACTTCATTTTAGGTGACATTCCACACACCTTAATATCCGATTGCTATTTGGCCTTAATTCAATAAATGCAATAGGGTGGGGTGTACTTTACCAAGGATCCACTTGGTTAATATTGGCTGAATTTCCTTTCAAAACTCTTGTTCAGTGTCAAGTAACAAAAGACCAAAATAAAATGTTGGTCCTATGGAGGTAATGCCTTTCAAGAAGCCTAACACAGTGGTTAAAGACGAGAGGTGCCAAAGGAAGCTAGATCTAAAATTCTAAGGGTATTTACTTATCAACTCACACAATTTATGAGCCTCAATCGGACATTCCTTAACTAAAAGGGAATCGAGCACTTCTTGTAAGGGATGTGATGTCATTTTGCACTTCACAAATTTTGAAGGTTGCTTTTCCAAGCATTGGAGAGTAAGTTAAATTGTACCATTTGGTTTTCGTTCAAACACAAAATGATACAAATGGTTTAGCAGAGTCTCGCAGAAATGAAATTGATTTTCAATTGAGATTGAGAAGCGCAACCCTAAACGACACGTTTTAAGGCTTTATTTCGTAATTAAGAAATCAAGCGATGGAAGTAAGAAATTACTATATTATCCTTTGAGAAGTCTATCAAATAACACTGTTGATAAATTTTAACAGGGTAATAACTAGGTAATTTCAGAAAAATCACTCTTGATTAAAAGTGATCAGAACATTTACTTCAACTTATAAATATAGGTTGAGATCATTAAATCACTTCTCTCTTAAAACACATAAAGTGTATCTTCTCTCTCAAACTACAATCTTTGGTTAGAGAATTAACTTCAACAGATTTTCCAAAATATCTCTCTTGATTTTGCTATAGAAAGTCCATCTTCTAATATTGCCGAGTCTCATCTAAAGGAAATAACAAGGGTTGATTTACACCTTAACAACTTACCCATTGAATTGCCTGAGATAAAGCAGCATTGTTCGGAAGAAGGATGGCTAGAGAAATGGAACAATATGGAGAAGGAAGCAGAAAAGGAAGAAGAAGTAGAGCACCATTGCCAGATGAGGGTAGACAATGCATGCCTCAACTACAATCCTGGAGCGAGTTTAAGGGATTCACATATTAGGAAGAAGAGAATTCATTGACGTTAAAGAAATGAAGGTGAGCATGTGAGAAGAAGGTGACAAAAGAAGGTAAAAAGATCACCATGGCCACCAAGAAATTTAGGAAAAATGGTGCTAATAGAGCAAGGGGATAGCTCTAGATCTTCTGATATGTTCAAACCAAAATAAAAAAGCCCCAATTATGCATGGAATTGATCACGGTAAAGGTTTCATTTGGTTCAATTTCTTTTGTCTTCATTGGATGACTTTTGATGTACTTCCTCCGTTCTTTTTTACTTGACCCGCTATGACTTTTACACTATTCATCACCCCTCCTTTTGTTCGTCTTTTGTGAATAATATATAGGGACAAACATACTCATGTAAGATCTTTTTGAATTCGTTTCAACAAGTACTATCATAATATATAAATTTTATAATTTTTATTTATTGAGAATTAAAGTTATTGATAGTTAAAGTTTTGCATTAGCAAGCATGATAAAAGAAACATGTCAAGTAAAAAAAAGAACAGAGGAAGTATGAGTTCAGAATTCAAACATGACGTGCTACATGTTCTTAGTTTTTTTTTTTTTTTTTTTTTTTTTTTTTTACTAAAACTAAGCACCTAAACATGTTTTTTTTTTATTTTTTTATTTTTTTATCATGTTTTAACTCTAACAAAGTCAACTTTATTTTTTTCCCTAAAAAAAAAAGTCAACTTTATTTTTAAGTAAACATGGAATCGTTTAATTAAATATTTACTCAATACAAATAAAAATATTTTGATTAATCGATGCATTTGATTTATTATGATTATACCCACACAAATATATTGCTGATTTTCGAAATTTAAATATATGGGTATTAATCATAATTACGTCCACGACTTACCAAGTAGCAAACATTAATATTAAGCAAAATAGGAAACTAATAATCTCACCTTTGCTAATTTTGCTCAAAACACTCCCACCTTTTCGAAATCTAGAAACAATCCCACCTTTTAGTACCATATTCTCAAAACAAGCCTTTTTACCTATAACCTATTGAGCATACATTTTTTTTATTTTTATATTTTAAATTCTCTACTCTCTCTTTTTAGTTCTTACCTCACCATCTTCTTCCATGGCCAGCCCACCATGACCACCACAAATCCTCCATAACCACCACCTACACCTCCATAACCACCGCCTGGTCACCACCCCAAAATTCTAACCTAGCAACCCCCAACCTTATCTGAGCTCTACGCAAGGCTCCACCTCGAACCTCACCCCATGAATTGGAAATCCACCCTCTACCAGATCAAATAACAGATCCACACCTTCAACATCTCGTAGCCTCACGTACCCATGAAGCACCTTCAGACGACATATCCCCACCTCTAACATGAACAGAGTCAATAGAACTCCAAGCAAAAATATCTCTTTCAAGCATTTCATCGAACACCTTCCGTGCTTCAAAGAGCTTTCCAAGTTTCTAACAAAATTTACCCCACAACCAACACATACACATGAGCGTCAAACATTCAAACTCCATTTTCCAAGAGTGACAATGAATTTTATTCCCTATAGAGTAATTTGCAAATTAAATGTTTGATCACACACCTTAATTGATGGAGATGAAGTGTCACTAATTGGGTAATTGTGTTTTATTCAACATTTTCATGTATAATTGATTAATTTCAAAGCTTGTATGGCTCCCATAATCAATTATAAATCTAATCAATGAAATAAGCACAAAATCATTTGGGGATTTTATCTGGGTAACAAGAACAAACACTACCTTGAAAGGTCGTAAGGGAAGGGGGAAGGGAGGGAGGTTGCTGTTCGACAGAAGGCAAGGAAGAGGGTAGAAGTTTGGTGGGAAGGGGGTTTGCTCCAGCAGGGAAGGGGGTTTGCTCTGGCCGGGGATGGGGTGCTGTACATGCTGTTATTTTGTTCAGAATCGTAGAAGGGGGGTTTTTTTCCCCAAAAGACTAATCATACGGCGACATGTGGCAGACATCCTTGTTCAATAGGTTACTAACTTAATATTTCGGTTAAGGGCTTGTATTAAGTAGGAGGGGGGCAAAGGTGAGAATGTTTCCATATTTTCACAAGGTAGGATTGTTTTTAGAAGAAATGGCAAAGGTGGGATTATTAATTTCCATTTCCTAATATTTATTATCATTTAATTGAAGAGGCACTTCTAAACTATTACCAAGAAAATTAGATGATCAGTAATTATTATTAACTTGGAAGTGGAAGTTACCAAGGAAGTTTTGTGATGGTTCAAATTAAATACTTCCCCTTAAGTTAAAATTTGAGAGGTTTCGATGTAACGACGTGAAGAATATGAAGGGTTATGTGGTTTTACCACGATGTATTGAACTTATGAAGTATTTTAACTGTCAAGAGTGACTCAAAAGTGGCTATAAATACTTGTACTCACTTCACACAATGTCCTTGTTCATCAAGAAAAATTTAATTTTCTTTCTCTCACTAGGAAACTAACTTGTCAGGGTTTTCCACCTACTATCAAAAACTTGAATTTTAAAAATTCACAATCAATGGAAGATCTCTTACAAAGAGGGGATATTCTATATCAATTTCTTCATGGGTCATTGGAGTACCTCAGCGAATGTCCAAACCATCATCTGACTATGGACAGACGAGCCAAGTGGAGAAGAAGTCGACCCTTAATTGTTTGAGAAGTCAATTGGAGATGATAAAAATGAGTGAGGAGCGTCTTGAGGAGGGAAGAAGGAGAAATGAAGAGCTAGAAAGCCATTTGTCATCTTTGACACTTGTGTGGGAAAATTTCAAATCCAATGTGTGTGTTGAGGGTGATGATGGTAATTTCGAGCAACCAAGAATATGTGAGGATCCTATTGTTGAGCATAGGTGTGAAGGAGATAGAGTCGAGAGTGATAATGAGTTTGATGAAATTTTAAGTCTAGACATCTCTTCCTTTGTTGATTGTGATGAGTCTCAAGTGTGTGAATGTGACTTTTCTATTCATGAGTATTTGGACTCGTTTGAGGTTATGTCAAATGTGTTTATTGAGTGCATAAGGAATAGCCATAGCCTTTTAAGCAAGTTCATTGATGATGCTTCATGGGAGAGAGATGATTTTGAAATGATTTTACCTCCATTCATGCATAGTTTTGAGACTCTAGGCTTTAAGGAAGTTGAGTGAGCTATTGTTCATGAAGGTAGTGGAGGAGATTATGTGGTTCCTCTTGGGAGTTGGATGTTTGAGGGAGATGGTGATCACGAGTGTTCTTCTTTTGAGGACTCTATGATTGATTTTCATGCCCTCATTGGCGATGTGAGACCTTGTGTTGAGGGAGTAGCTTGTTGGGGTTTGGTGAGTCCGACTCACCGCGGAAACAACCCCGACCCAAGGAACCACTCGTAATTAATAAAACCATAAAGCATAAATAAATAAAAAGAAGAAAAGGAAGAACGAATCATACCCTTGAAGCGAGCTTTGCCCTCACAAAACGGGCTCTTACTTGAAAGCCTTGAGCACCGCAAATGCCGTGCCTCCAACGGTAACCACCCACAAAGGACGAACACGACTTTCTAGGTCCGCTACCTTGGAGTTAGCAAGGTCCGACCAAAACCCAAGTGTTAATGGAGTTTAAGAGTTTTCCCAAAAATATGGAATGCTCTTTCTAACTCCCACTCAAGCAAAGAATTCTCAAGCCATGCCATGACTATTTATAAGGAAGTATGCTTTGTGAATTCCCCTCATCTTTCAATGTGGGAATTTTCACAAAAAGATCCCACATGGAAAGATTGGTGAATTCAACCCTTAGTTAAAATAACCAAGGAACAAGTAACAAGTGTCACATGGTTAGGAGTGGACCACTTTCTCACTTGGTCCCCAAGGCATTTCACATGCAATGTGAATTAACCATGTGTCACCCAACCTTGAGCCCCAAGTTGGGTTCGGTTGGCCCATTTTATTTTGGCCCGTGTCCATGACCCATCAACCCGGGTCCACGGCCCTTGCAACATGTGTCGCCACCGTGGCGCGTTGCCACATGGCATGCGCCAACGTGGCACGCTGCCACTTGGTGGCTGCCACTAGGTGGTTGCCAACGTGGCGGCTGCCAACGTGGCTGCCATGCGTGCTGCCACATGTGTTGCCACATGGCGTTTTGCCATGTGTGCTGCCACGTGGCACGCTCCTATTGGGCATGCTTTTCTTGTTACTTGAAGCATTTTCCCGTCTCGCCAAATCCTAAATTTTGGCTCGACATTTGAGATTCTCCGACGCTCGGTTTCGACACTCCAAACTCGAATTTCCGACGTCTAAATGTTTAACACTCGGGCGATGTATTAATTTCTTCTGAATTAAATCGTCAAGTCGGTTCGTATATTTTGCTTGGGTGTGACCCGAAGGGTTCAGTCAAGATTAAGCTGTAATATTAATTATATTAATATTACTGATCGAAAGCGGCCTCCACCCAGGCATTCCGATCACTTGACCTTGCTGAATATAGTAGCTTTCTAATAATTCTGAACCCGCTATCAGAATAATACACTTGTTCGAAGGACACCATTCCTTTCATAGCTAACCCTTTGCCTATTTCTCATACCCCTCTCTCTCAAAAGTTTAACCACATCCCCTATTGCCCTATTTTTCTCCCCTTCTTTGTTGGAAAGCCTGTTGGGGACCCTTTTGTCTATGAGGATTTGCATGTGGCTCATTTGTCTCCAATTGGGGAAAAGGGTGATGTTGCCACCCAAAAATATTTTGAGGAGAGTTTGCCATCTTTTTGTTCTTTTTCTTCTTCCTCTTCTTTTTCTTTTTCTTTTTATTTTGTTGAGTTTTCTTTTGATCCTTCTTCCTTCTCTTGGCATCTCTCTCCTCATAGGTGTGCACTATGCTTGTTGCATGCCTTATTTTTGTCATGTGCACACTTACTTTCTTATGAAATGTGTAGTAGTGCATTTGACAAGTTCTTGCGTGCATTGAATTATTATTTAACTAGAGCGGTCAAGTTTGGACCTTAAGCAAGCCTTTCTCGGGAAGTTACCCGTGTCTTAAATTAGATTTTCCTTTTTTTTAGAATAGATTTTCTCTCATGGAAATGTTTGTGTGCCTTTTGCTAGATACATGACTTGATATACTTTGGTGCTTCGATTTGGATCAAGAATCAAGGAAGGTTGACTCCTATTTTTGCTAGCACATGGAAACAAGGTTCAACTCTTGGGAATTTAGCTTTGAAAGGTTAAAATTGGGTCATTTGCGGGTATTTACACCCACCTAATATCCGGTAGTATCCTTCCTTGCTTTTTCTCTAGTGGATGATGACTTGTTGGACATATATTGGTTTGTTGGATTAATCTCCTTGTTTTCCCCTCCCATGGATTATATGACTTATGTTTGAGTGTATTGTCTCATTCAAGCTTGGGGGAGGGTATTCTATTATGTTTGGTCGGATGTTGATCCTTATGTGTTATGCACCTTTGTATATACTTTTCCATGTTTCTTATTTAAGAATGAAAATGAAGATGATGAGATGAATGTAAGATATGAAAAGAGATGAAGTAATGTTGTGAGTTTTGTATTGAAGGTTGTAATTTGAGATTAGGTTAAATTCCTAGGTTGTTCTTGAGAGATGGCCACTCTTATGCTTCATTTAGGAGTTGCCACCAAAATTTTCAAATTGATTCCCAACCTTAACCCCTAGCCATGACATTACAAGCTTAGTTAAGACCCTTGGACTTTAGAGGGGTGTGGTCAAAGAATGGTGGAGGGAGATAGATTTGAACCCTATGGAGAGAGTATGCATAGTTGAGATATCGGGGTAACCTCATTGTTCCTCATAGAAATAGCTTTTCCGGTTCCCTCGAGGAATCATGAGGAGCTAACTAGGGGATGAATTGAAACTAGTAGAGAGAACGTGGACCGTCTTGGATGGGGCTAGGGCGGAGGATGAAATCATTAGTTCTCTATGCTTAGCTTAGGTTTGTCTCCTTCAACCATGAGAATCTTAGTACGTGTTTTCCCTCTTGAATTGTGAAAGGTAAGTATTCTTTGATGTATGTCCCTATATTTGAGTTTACTTGGAGCATTTCCTACCTTGAGGTTTGATCGGTTTTCTTAAACCTTGTCATGTCATGTTCGTTGTGTTTGTTCTTTGTTTTAGCTCTCCTTGCTTGAGGACAAACAAGAGGCAAGTGTGGGGGATTTTGATGAGTGGCATTTATGCCACTTTTCCATCCTTTTTCTCTAAGGATTCTCCCCTCATTTGCACTTATTTGAGCCTCTTTAAGCATTTTTACCTTAGTTTTGCTTTTTCCTTTCCTTTCTCTTGTTTCCTTTCCTTTTTCCCTTTTGTTGGTTTTCTAGCATCTCTCCCTTGTTTGGTAGGTTTTTGGCCCTTTCGGATGAACTCTTGGATGCATGACGAGCCATGGAGAGAAAATTTGATGCTCAAGGAAGGCAATATAGCAATGCAAAAAGCCGAGGGTGCGGAGCTTTAGGCTGCGGGAGCGCGTTCTTGAAGCTACAGATTTCATGACTTTCAGTAGATGCTGTGATGCGCCCTAAGAGAGAGCTCTCCTCTCTAGCCCAAGGGCGCGGCTGCTCGAGGCTGGCTTTCCCCTGTTAAGCGAGACTAGGAGGCGCGGGCGCGGGTTGCTGGGTTAAGCGACCTCGTACCCAGGCTGGAGAGGGCGCGGCTGCTTGCTAAAGGGCTCTCCTAGGTGTTTTATTTCCGTCTTTTACGATGCATATAAATATCCCCCTATTTCAAGTTTGTATTATCATCTATCTTATCAACATTTTAGCTTAATCTAGAGAGAAAAAAAATATTAGTTTTCATTGGTGGAGAGAGAAAGTGTGGTTTCTTCATTGATCAACTTGGATTTTGAAGAAGAAGTTTGTTCAATCCGTTGTAGACCTTCATCTTCAATTAATGAAAAATCTCTTACTCTTTCTCTTTACCTTAGTTTTTGATTTTGTTTATTTGCTTTGATTTTCCTTCTTTGCTTATTGATCATGTCGATGATTATTAATTTGATGATTGATATTGTCTTCAATATGATTTGTGAGTAGTCACCTAGCCAAGGATGTGGGGATGGTGTAGTTGCTAATTGTTCATGCTTATAATATTGGGATTGAGTTGTTTGTGACTAAACCTTTGCATACTTGATAGTCTTTAATCTTCTTGCAAGTGCACATTGTTGGTTAATTAAAGGTGAATCTTTGCTAACATGAAACGAAAATTGACTTAGTTTAGGTTCATTATTATTGATTGTCCTTTGATTGCACCTCCTAATATATGGTTCTAGTGTGGAAACATAGAGGCTATGTTAGGAGAAGCCGATTAACTCTGGAAGGAGATTGGATTGGATCTAGTTTCGATATTCATGTATGCTTAGTTC
Source organism: Chenopodium album (assembly GCF_948465745.1). Lineage (NCBI taxonomy): Eukaryota > Viridiplantae > Streptophyta > Magnoliopsida > Caryophyllales > Amaranthaceae > Chenopodium > Chenopodium album. Next base: position 23,725,735 of record NC_137853.1, on the reverse strand, counting down.
ACTCTCAACTTTCTTTCATGTTATTGCATGTTCAAATAACATCCTCATCTACCCACTCCCCTTGGTGCCTAGTTATATTGATTTTAATCCATTTCGTTCTTAGTTTGATCTCCTAGTTATTCACATTTCTTGTTACGAGATAGCTTAGATTCTAAATTATGTTATCCACTTATCATCTCATGTGGGACTCCATATCGACAAATTATGTCCCTTTCGATAAAGAGTGTTACATGTTTTGCAGTGAGTTTAGCATATGATTGTGCTTCAACCCATTTTGTGAAGTAATCAATTGCAACCAAGATATATACGTGACCTCCTGTTCAAGGAGATGTAGTTTTTCCAATTATATCAATTCCCCATGTTGAGAATGGCCATGGCGATGTGTATGTGTAAAGAAGAGATGGAGGAATATGCTGCAAATTTGCGTAAATCTGGCATTTAGGGCATCTTTTTACATATTGATGTCAATCCCTATTCATGGTAGTCCAATAGTATCCTTCTCGCATTATCTTTTGGACTAGCATTTTGCCGTTAACATGTGTTCCACATATTCCTTCGTGGACTATTCTCATAGCCCTTTGAGCGTCCTTTTTGCCTACACATAAGAGAGCTTGACCTTTAGGTACCCGTTTGTGTAACTCATCGCCTATGAGCACGTATTGGGAAACCAAAAGTCTTAAAGCTCGTTTTGCTCTTTTGTCAGCATGAGGAGGGTATTCCCCTTTGGTGACATAGTTGAGTATATCAATATGCCATGGTTCTTATTCTTTTTCTTCTTCTTCTTGGACTTTTTCATCATCCTCTATAGCTTGAATGTACGCTGGCTTATGTCTTTTCTCTATAGTTAGAGGCATTTGTTCAATTTCCTTAGGAATTCCAACCATTGAGGCTAGTCTTGCCAAGGCGTCGGCAAATAAGTTTTCTTCTCGAGGTAGATAAGTGTATTCTACCTTTTCCAGTTGATCAGTGAGGGTTTCCAAGTAGGTTTGGTAATTTAAGGAGCTAAGCTTTCGCTCCTAAATTTCCATCTCTTGGAGATTTGGTTGATGATCAAAGAGGAATCTCCGAATATTCAAAGTTTCTTTACACCTAATGCTAAAGCCGTTTCGAGGCCTACCACGCATGCTTCATATTCTGCAGCGTTGTTGGTAACGTCGAAGTCTAGATTTATTGAAATTGGAACATGTTCCTCTTTAGGTGATATTAGTAGGACTCCTACGCCACATCCCTTTTGGTTTGAGGCTCCATCAAAGTATAGAGTCCAAGTATCATCTTCTGTGACCATCAAGTCTTCATCTGGAAATTCATTGTCGTGTATTGGCGTCGAATCTTCTATTGGAATGTCCGCTAAGAAGTCCGAGACCACAGATCCTTTAATAGCCTTTTGGGGCATGAATCTTATATCAAACTGAGCTTGATTAACAATCCACCTCGAGATGCGTCCATTAAGCGTAGATTTCTCGAATAGGTATTTGAGAGGACCCTTTCGTGACACTACAAAGACTGTGTGGACAAGCATGTAGTGTCTTAATTTAGTCGTGGCCCACACTAGTGTGAGGCACAATTTCTCAAGCGGTGTATAGCATATTTCATATTCGAGCATCTTTTTGCTTAGATATTAGAAGGCGTTTTGTTTTCCTTCTACCTCCTATGCGAGCATAGCCCCCATTGTTTCTTTGGTGACTATTAAGTACAACCTTAGAAGGATTCCTGGAAATGCTGGGGCTAATACGGGAGGATTGGCGAGATAGGCTTTGATCTTCTCAAAGGATTTTTGACATTCGTCGTCCCATATTACTGGCACATTCATCTTAAGCTTCTTGAATATTGGTTCACATATCGTTGTTAGCTTGGATATGAACCTACTTATATATTGCAACTGGCCAATAAACCCTCAAATTCGCTTCTTGGTTTTGGGCGGTGGCATTGACATGATTGCCTTGATCTTGGTTGGGTCTATCTCTATTCCTCTAGAGCTTATGACATATCCCAAGAGTTTGCCTGAGGTTACTCCAAAAGCACATTTGGATGGATTCAACCTCATGTTGTATTTTCTTAGCCTCTCGAAGAATTTCCTTAAGGCTACTTGATGTCCTGGACGGTCTTTGGATTTCACAATCATGTCGTCCACAAATACCTCGACTTCTTTGTGCATCATGTCATGGAGTAGGGCAGGTGTTGCTTGTTGGTAAGTAGCACCCGCGTTTTTCAACCCGAATTGCACTACCGTGTAACAGTAAGTACCCCAAGGTGTTATGAATGTTGTTTTCTCCGTGTCTTCTTCAGCCATGAGAATTTGGTTTTACCCTGCGTATCCATCCATAAATGAGAGAAGTGTGTGATTCGCTGTATTATCTACCAAAATATCAATGTGTGGTAAAGGGAAGTCGTCCTTTGGACTTGCCTTATTTAGATATCGATAGTCGACACACATTCGAACCCTACCATCCTTTTTCGGAACTGGGACCACATTTGCGACCCATTTGGGGTATTTGGATACCCTGATAAAACCTGCAGTTATTTGTTTTTGTGCTTCTTCTTTTATTGTAAGGGCTACGTCGGGTTTCATTCGACGTAACTTTTGTTTTACAGCTTTCATTCCTGGGATTAGTGGTATAGTGTGTTTAGCTATTTCTCTATTAATGCTTGGCATATCTTCGTATGACCAAGCAAATACATCAATAAATTCTTTAAGTAGATTAATTAAATCAGTTCTTTCGTCTTTGTTTAGCGTGATTCCGATTTTAACTTCTTTTTTAGTGGTTGGATCTTTTGAGATATCAACCGTTTCAGAATCCTCAATTATTGGTGTTTTATTTTCAAGTGTTTCCACTGCTTTAATGATTTCTTTGTCATTTTCATCGTTAGTTAAGCAATGCTTGTCATCTTGAGTTAAAGAAAAACACGAGGAGTAAGGGGAAGAAGACATATTATTAAACTCGAAAATCATAACATCAAACAAAGAAATGTCCGTTGGGACTTGATTGCTAACTATCCTAGGAATAGATGTAGAATTAGAAGAGCTAGAGGGAGGTGCTACAACTAAAGGCTTAGAGGACTCGATAGGGGAAGACTCTGACTTGGACTCTGAATCAGACGATTCTTCAAACATTGGTCCTTGTCCTGTAGTTATAGAGATCTTCTTTCCGTTTGCAGTAGTCACCTTCACTGTCTTGCGCCATCCTCGCACTAAATCTTCCACTTGAGTAATGAGATTCGAAGGATCAAAGTTCTCACTTTGTAGGACCGTTTGAATGAGTGAAGAGTTATCTTCTACATATCTTGGCTCATTCTTTTCTCGCCCAAAGAGAAGTCCCATGACATTAAAGTCAAAGCATGGGGGTGCTTTCTCTTTATAGCTAAGAGTTGGGATCTCATCTAGAAAGCAACACTCCTGAAATATCTCAAACCCAGGTTGTCTTATGCCGTTTACAACGAAAGGTTCTGGAAATTCATAGCATGGATAATCTTCTCCTTCTCTTATAAACTGTCCGTTTAAGGTAAAAGGGTATTGATCCATTGGAATTACTTTCTTTTGCGTGCGAGCGTTCCTACGTGCCTTTGATTTTTCACCGGGTCGGTTTAGATCTTCGAGAGTCGGTTCGAAACCAAGTCCGAAAGTATCCAACTTAGGGAGGCCAGATAATCCCATCTGTTTTTGCTATCTCTTTCTTCTTTCTTAGAGTCATTCCAGGGAAGTGCCCTTGTTTTCTCAGAATAGCATTGGTTATCATGTTTGAGTGGAGGTCGCAGCGAAGAGGGGTCTTTTCATCTTCCTCTATCAAGGAGATCTCTTCCTTAAAGCCCCACAAATCTTCATCGTTCTCATCATGCTCCACATTGATTAGTGGATTTTCTATTGTTTAATTCTCATAGGTGAAACATCGATTGTAATTGGTATTCCTTCAACTATGGCTTTTACTTGTTGATAAAAAGATGAAGGGACGACCTTTAGGTCATGAAGCCAAGGGCGTCCCAATAGTAAATTGAACGAAGCCTTAATATCTACCACTTGGAATGTAGCAGCATGTTCAATTGCTGCCGCCGTTATATTCATAGTAATCGTGCCTAGTGCTTGACGACGTGAGTTATCGTAGGCTCTTATTCCTTGTGTTGATGGGGATAGATCCTCATCTCTTATCCCTAACATCCTCGCAGTTCTGAGTGGGCAAACGTTAATTGTCGATCAATTATCTACAAGAGTCATAGGTAAATTCATTCTGTTGCAGATTACTGTGAGGTTAAGAGCTTTATTATGCTTGTCACTTTTCGGCGGTAGATCCTTGTCGGAAAAAGTGATCAAATTGATGGGACTTGGGAGATCACTCGTGAGGAAGTTAGCCAACCCCTCAGGAGTGGTGTCCGAATTTATCCCTACTTTAGCTAGAGCATCCATAACCGCAACTCTATGTTCTCGGGATGTAGCTAGAAGTTTCTAAACATTCATTTCGACCTTAGTCTTTTTTAACTGTTTGACAACATCGTTGTCGTCTATGTTTGGTATGGGAACTTGTTGAGTAGTAGGGATAGGTTGTGTTGTAATGGGAGGTTGCATTCTCCCGGACCTCGTGAGGACATATATAGGTCATCCCAAATGTCACTGATAAGTGACATTTATGTCACTCGTAGGGGTAGTGTTTAGGTTATTTTCATGCTTGTTTTCTCGTATTTTTACCTTTTATTCTCTTGTTTTCTCTTAATAAAGTTCCTAGTTTACTTTGGTAATTTTGGAGTGTTTTAGTTTGTTTTCTTTATTTTATTTGTTTTAGTCTATTTTTGTATTTTATTTTATTTTATTTGCTTGCGTAGATTTAATTATTTTCAGTTTAGTTTTATGTCTCTCATTTTCTATTTCATTTTATTTATTTCTATTTTATTTATTTTATTTTATTTGTCGTGGTTTTGTTTTATTTCGTCCTTTGTTTATTTTCATTTTATTTTATTTTATCTTTGTCTCAATTCTCCCTTGTGTTTATTTGGTTGTGTAGGATTGTGCTCGGAGGTCGGAGGTTCGAGTCAAAGGTGTCAATCCAAGAAGCTTTCAAGCCCCAAAGTTGCTGCCCAACCTTATCCATCACCCCACCTTTCCCTTATCCTCCAACACACCAACAAAGCACCAGCCTCCCCTGTTCCAATTCGAGCAGTAACTTACCACCTCTTCCCTGCAATTCCCAGCCAACAGCAATCATTCACGCAACATTAATTACAACAGCGGCAACCACCAGCCGAACCACCCAATCTCCTACTCCAATGACCATCAACAATCACAACCGTTCCCACAAACCAACGACAACCATACCTCCAGCCTGCAACCCCGCAAACACCACACACTCCAGCACCAACCACCATCAATCATCAAGCCACCAATCAACTCCACCTCACCACCGAAACCACAGAGCAGCCCCTGTACCTCCCTCACGCAACAGAGCACGCATCACCAACCTCCAACCAATTGCAGCAGCCACGCCATACACCCACAGCGCATCCCCACAACAACTCCAATTACAGCAGCAATGCTGCCTCCCCACTTCGCAACACCAGCAGCACCAATTTGCGCCACATAAAACCACCAATTCACATAAGCAACGACCAAAATCAGAGCAAAGGGCAAATCAATCGATTTCGGGCAAACCCATTGAAGAGTTCGGTCGAAGTAAAAAGGTGAAAACAATCAGAATCATTCGATGTTTTCTGATTTTTAGAGGAGTGGTCGAACACACCCATGGTTCGATCGAACCAACCCATGGTTCGGCCGCACCTACTTTCGGTTCGATCGAACCACTCCACGAGCTTCACACGTGGTTGTTAAGGAAGATCAACGGCTTGAATTGATGCTCGATGAGTGCTGTTGAAGATGAACGGTGGTGATTAAGATGGTTGCTTGCTGATGGTTGATGATGAATTGAGAGCAGCCAATATCGAAAGGAAGGGGAAATGGGGTCTGATGGTTTTTGGGGGATTTGTCTTTTATTTCTATTTCTTTTCCTTTTCTTATTTCTTTTCTCTTTTATTTTTTTTTAATTTCCTTTTCTTTCTTTATTTATTTCCTTCTTTTATTTTTCTATTTTTCCTAGTTTTATTAAGTTAGTATTAATACCCATTTTTGGGGTAATTAGGAGAAGAATATTTTTAGCTATTATTCTACTCTTTAATTAGTTTTAGGAGAGCTTCTCTATCTAGGTTTAGCTTAGGATTAGGGTAGTTTAGAGAGAGAAAGTGAGGGTTTCACCATTGTTGAACTTGGAATTTGAAGAAGAAATTGATCATCTTTTCTATAGATTTACATCTTCAATCAATGAGAATCTCTAACTCTCTCTCCTCTATTTTTATTGCTTTATTTTGATTATTATTTTTGTTGTTGGTATTGCTTGTTGATCATGTTGATTCTTGATTATTTGTTGATTAATCTTGTTATTATCATGATTAGTGAGTAATTTCCCCATTGAGGGGATGGTTGTGGTGTAGTTGGATCTTGAGCATGTTCTAGGTTTAGAGTTGATTTATTTGTGATTAAAGTCTTTATATGCTTGATATTCTTTAATCTTCTTGCAAGTGCACATTGTTGGTTGATTAAAGGTGAATCTTTGCTAACAAGGAGCGGAAGTTGACTTAGTTAAGGTTCATTATGATCGATTGTTATTTAATAGTACCTCCTAGTATATGGTTCTAATGTGGAAACATAAAGGCTATGTTAGGAGAAGCCAATTGACCCCGGAAGGCGGCTAGATTGGATCCTTTATTTCGATATTTGAGCATGTTTAGTTCATAATTAATTCAATTTCTATGCCTTTGTTTATGTTCAAGTGAATGCTATACCTAAACCATTTCCCTTAATGTTTTATTTCTTGTTTTAGCATATTTAGACTTTAGTTTATTATCTCCTATTCCGGACTAGCTTAGTTGTTGATTGCATTTGGTAGTTTTTAATCGTTCCCTGTGGTTCGACCCCTCTATTTGCCCTATACTCATATTAGGTTAGTAGAGTGTTATAAATTGTATTTGATCTAGGTGTAGACGTCTAACGACGCGATTATTACCTTGTCAAATTGGCGCCGTTGCCGGGGAACGGCTTCCATTACCGTTATGTTATCTTATTGAGACTAGTCCATTGTTTATAATTTTCTTTTGATTTGTTGGTTTTTATTTGTGTTGCTTTATTTGAGAAAAATGGCTTATATTTCTATTCCTCAATTTGATAATGAACCGTTTTGGGTGTATTTCAATACACTTGAGGATTTCCTAGATGGGGTTAAAGGTTTTACCAAGGGTGATTATTGTGAAATCATTAATTTGGGATTAAATGAGCATTTTAGAGGAGTGGTTGATAATATGTTAAATGGTGGTCTTGAAACTATGTCTTCGGATGAAGCTTGGAATTTCTATTCATGGTTAGCTAGGGATAATTATGATTGGGAGAGGGCCAATCATGAGACTTATGTTCGGGATTCTCATGCTTTTAATGTTGATGTTAATTGTCATGATTTGTCTAATATGAATTCCCATGATGTTCTTGATGCTCCCCATAGTGACCATGTAATAAATGATTTCAACTCCCTTCCCTCTATAGCTCAATTTAATGAGGTACATTCTAATGATGATGAAGTGCATGTTCTTTCTCATATTGCATCCGATTTTCGCATGAATTCTAAAGGTGTGCCCCATAGTCCCCTAGATGATTCCAATGAGCAAGCTTTTGACTCGTCTATCCATGATGATTTGGACTCAATTGAGATTATGGCACAAATATTTCTCGAGTTTCAAACGGTAGCCCATAACCTTATGAGTGAGTTCATTGATAAGGCTTCATTAGAAAGAGATGAGTTTGAGAGAAATTTGCCCCCATTTACTCTTGATTTTGAGATGGTAGGCCTTGAGAAAATTAAGGGAGATGTTGTTCAAGGTGGTGAAGAGGAGGTTGAGGTTGAATCATTTGGAGTTTTTGAGCTTAAGGGAGATGTAGATCGTGAGGGTTCATCATTTGAGGATTCCATGATTGATTTCCATGCCCTCATTAGTGATGTGAGACCTTGTGGTGAGGGAGTAGCTACCCCTTTTCCCCTTACTCATACACCTTTCTCCCAAAGGTTTAACCATATCCCCTACTATCCTATGTTCCTCCCTTCTTTTCTCAAAGAACCGCTTAGGAATCCTCTTCCTATCCATGCTTCAGAAGCCCCCAACTCTTTTGTTGTTGATGAGGAAAAGAGTTATAATGCCAACCAAAAAGATTTTTGTGAGGAGAGTTTGCCTCCCTATCTTTCTTTTTCTTCTTATTTTATTGATTTTTCTTTTGATTCTTTTACTTTTTCTTTTCCCCCTTCTCTCAAGCATAAAGTCTCCTTGTACTTTATGTTTTCTTGTCATATGAGCATCGCGTATGCTTTATTTCTTGATATGTTGCCGGTGCATATGACAAGCTTTTGCGTTCTTTGTCGATTTATTTACTAGTTTGGTCTCGCTTGGACGTTAAACAAGCCTTTGCGGGAAGTAACCCATGTTTTATTGCTTTCATTTTCTTTTGTTTTTAGATTAGATTTTCTCTCACGGACGTGTTTGTGTTCTTTGCTAGGTACACAACTTGATATACTCTTGCGCATTAGTGATGATCAAGAATCAAGGAAATGTGCCTCAACTTACCCATCATGTGGAATTCAAGCCTTATTTGTAGAGATTGTGGCTCCTATAAGGTTATTTCGGGTTTTTTGTGTGATTTTGCATTTATCCCATATCTGGTAATACCCTTCTTTTCCCTCTCTCTCTTACTTATTGTGACTTGAAGATCATGTGTTGGTAATGTTGGATTAATTTTTCCTTGTTTTCCCCTCCTTGATTTCATTGTTTATGATTTGAGAGCTTGGTTTCATTCAAGCTTGGGGGAGGGTATTCTATCATGTTTGGTGGGATGTTTATTCATATATGTCATGCACTTGAGTATATGCATTTCCATATTTTTCATGCTTTTGGAAAATCCAAAAAGATTTTTGTTTACTTCAAGGCAAGTTTAGCAAAATTGTGTTTGTTTGTTCTTAATTGGACATTATATCTTTTGGATTTGTTTACTCTTGAATGCCTTTCTTCCTAAGTGGTTAATGTTTGCACGATTTAAGAGTGTCATTGGTTGACTCTAGGATACTACATGCTAAGGTGGCCGGGCTAAGAACTTTTAAGAATCCATGAAGCCCTAGTTCACGGGTATGTGGTAAGATGGTGTTGCTCTCTATAGTGGATTTGGCACCCTTGGTTGGTATTTGCTTAGTTATAATCCCGTGTGAGGTAACATTGTTCTAGCCTTCATCACTTTGTTGTGTGGCACATTTGGATCCTTAGCTATGCATATCTTGATCCTTGTTTTGACTTATAGCTCCCAAGATCGTGACCGAAGCACTCTAGGGGAGGAAAAGGGCGCTTCTTTCTCATTTTTCTTTATCTTCTTTTTGTTTTGTTACAAATTTGATTTTCTATTTTGCATAAATCAACTTGCTAACCAATTTGAGCTTATGTTTCCCGCTTTTATTTAAACCATGTCACAAACCTAATGGCCTATGTTAACCAACCCTTATAGTTAGTGAAGAATTGGCATGTGAGGTTTGAGTTTTGAGAATGTTGATCATAAACAAGAAGCACTTTGTGATTTGGTTAGAGTTGAGCTTGTGATGAATGATGCAATTCAAGAAAATCAAATGATGTTTCAAGAAAAAAGCCGTCAAAAATTTAAAAAAGGCAAGGACAATGAATAAAGTTAAAAAAAAAAGAGAAAAAAAAATTAGAAAAGAAACAAAAACAACAAAAATATTTTAGATGGATTCATTTTCTTCCTTAGTTTAAGCATTGAGGACAATGCTTTGTTCAAGCTTGGGGGGAATATTGTGTGTTTGTGTTGAATAAGCTTGGGGGAATGACATTAGTGGTATTTTTGCTTGATATTTAGAGACTTCTTGAGTTTTTTTTGAGTGTCGGCCGCACTTTTTTTTGCTTCACTTAGGAAATATCACCAAATCTCAAATTTTTACCCCGCCTTAACCCTTAGCCTTACGTTACAACCAATAAAAAGACCCTTAGACTCTAGTGGGTTAGGTCAAAAGAACGGTGGAGGGAGATAGACTTCAAACCTATGGAAAGAGTATGCATAGTTGAGACGTCGGGATTACCTTCTCAAAGTTTAGAATTGATTTATCTTTTTACGGTTCCTTCGTGGAATCTTGAGAAGCTAGCTTAAGGGTTGATTTGAAGCTAGTGGAGAGAACGTGGCCCGTTTGGTTGGGGCTAGGGTGGATTGAGTCTTAAGTAGTTCTCTATGCTTAGCATGTGTTATGTTTCAATCAACCATTGACATCTTGGAACGTGCATACATTAGTCCATTTAGAAAGGTTTGCATTCATTAGTACTTGTCCTTATCTCTTGTACATATATGAGCTTGTGTTTTGTTTTTTTTCTTCCTGTTTCTTTTCATTTTCCTTTTGTTGCCTTGCCTTGGTTTTTGTCGAGAGTTGTGGGGTAAGCTCTTAGGAAACCCTCACGAGACCTCACTCGTCCTCATAGGCGACTTTGGGGTTTTAAGGGCTTGTTGTAGCTAAAAACAACCGTGATTCCTACGACAGTGAGTTAGTGTACATTCTTTCTCTTTGTTTCTATTTTGTTTCTTTTGCTTTCAATAATTCCGTCTTGTTCTCTTTTGCCTTAGCTTTGCTCGAGGACGAGCAAAGGTTTAGCTTGGGGGAATTTGATAAGTGACATTTATGTCACCTGTAGGGGTAGTGTTTAGGTTATTTTCATGCTTGTTTTCTCGTATTTTTACCTTTTATTCTCTTGTTTTCTCTTAATAAAGTTCCTAGTTTACTTTGGTAATTTTGGAGTGTTTTAGTTTATTTTCTTTATTTTATTAGTTTTAGTCTATTTTCGTATTTTAGTTTATTTTATTTGCTTGTGTAGATTTAATTATTTTTAGTTTAGTTTTATGTCTCTCATTTTCTATTTCTATTTTATTTATTTCTATTTTATTTATTTTATTTTATTTGTCGTGGTTTTGTTTTATTTCGTCCTTAGTTTATTTTCATTTTATTTTATTTTATCTTTGTCTCGATTCTCCCTTGTGTTTATTTGGTTGTGTAGGATCGTGCTCGGAGGTCGGAGGTTCGAGTCAAAGGTGTCAATCCAAGAAGCTTTCAAGCCCCAAAGTTGCTGCCCAACTTTATCCATCACCCCACCTTTCCCTTATCCTCCACCACACCAACAAAGCACCAGCCTCCCCTGTTCCAATTCGAGCAGTAACTTACCACCTCTTCCCTGCAATTCCCAGCCAACAGCAATCACTCACGCAACATTAATTACAACAGCAGCAACCACCAGCCGAACCACCCAATCTCCTGCTCCAACGACCACCAGCAATCACAACCGTTCCCACAAACCAACAACAACCATACCTCCAGCCTGCAACCCCGCAAACACCACACACTCCAGTACCAACCACCATCAATCATCAAGCCACCAATCAACTCCACCTCACCACCGAAACCACAGAGCAGCCCCTGTACCTTCCTCACGCAACAGAGCACGCATCACCAACCTCCAACCAATTGCAGCAGCCACGCCATACACCCACAACGCATCCCCACAACAACTCCAATTACAGCAGCAACGCTGCCTCCCCACTTCGCAACACCAGCGGCAGCAATTTGCGCCACATCAAACCACCAATTCACATAAGCAACGGCCAAAATCAGAGCAAAGGGCAAATCAATCGATTTAGGGCAAACCCATTGAAGAGTTCGGTCGAAGTAAAAAGGTGAAAACAATCAGAATCATTCGATGTTTTCTGATTTTTAGAGGAGTGGTCGAACACACCCATGGTTCGATCGAACCAACCCATGGTTCGGCCGCACCTACTTTCGGTTCGATCGAACCACTCCACGAGCTTCACACGTGGTTGTTAAGGAAGATCAACGGCTTGAATTGATGCTCGATGAGTGCTGTTGAAGATGAACGGTGGTGATTAAGATGGTTGCTTGCTGATGGTTGATGATGAATTGAGAGCAGCCAAGATCGAAAGGAAGGGGAAATGGGGTCTGATGGTTTTTGGGGGATTTATCTTTTATCTCTATTTCTTTTCCTTTTCTTATTTCTTTTCTCTTTTATTTCTTTTCTCTTTTATTTTCTTTTTATTTCCTTTTCTTTCTTTATTTATTTATTTCCTTCTTTTATTTTTCTATTTTTCCTAGTTTTATAAAGTTAGTATTAATTCCCATTTTTGGGGTAATTAGGAGAAGAATATTTTTAGCTATTATTCTACTCTCTAATTAGTTTTAGGAGAGCTTCTTTCTCTAGGTTTAGCATAGGATTAGGGTAGTTTAGAGAGAGAAAGTGAGGGTTTCACCATTGTTGTACTTGGATTTTGAAGAAGAAATTGATCATCTTTTCTATAGATTTACATCTTCAATCAATGAGAATCTCTAACTCTCTCTCCTCTATTTTTATTGCTTTATTTTGATTATTATTTTTGTTGTTGGTATTGCTTGTTGATCATGTTGATTCTTGATTATTTGTTGATTAATCTTGTTATTATCATGATTAGTGAGTAATTTCCCCATTGAGGGGATGGTTGTGGTGTAGTTGGATCTTGAGCATGTTCTAGGTTTAGAGTTGATTTATTTGTGATTAAAGTCTTTATATGCTTGATATTCTTTAATATTCTTGCAAGTGTACATTGTTGGTTGATTAAAGGTGAATCTTTGCTAACAAGGAACGGAAGTTGACTTAGTTAAGGTTCATTATTATCGATTGTTATTTAATAGTACCTCCTAGTATATGGTTCTAATGTGGAAACATAAAGGCTATGTTAGGAGAAGCCAATTGACCCCGGAAGGCGGCTAGATTGGATCCTTTATTTCGATATTTGAGCATGTTTAGTTCATAATTAATTCAATTTCTATGTCTTTGTTTATGTTCAAGTGAATGCTATACCTAAACCATTTCCCTTAATGTTTTATTTCTTGTTTTAGCATATTTAGACTTTAGTTTATTATCTCTTATTCCGGACTAGCTTAGTTGTTGATAGCATTTGGTAGTTTTTAATTGTTCCCTATGGTTCGACCCCTCTATTTGCCCTATACTCATATTAGGTTAGTAGAGTGTTATAAATTGTATTTGATCTAGGTGTAGTCGTCTAACGACGCGATTATTCCCTTGTTAGTCACCTACTGGGTATATTGTCGACAGCGGAGTTTCTTCGACATCCTTAAGGTAGACATCCTCGTCATCACTACCCCAAACCCCATTAATGGTAGCATCTTGTTCAATTTATGTGGGATTTGAATTAGTTTCTTGCTTTTAATCAATCGTTGGACAATTCTTTGAACTTGAAACAGTTTTCTATTGTGTGTCCTCCCAATTGATGATATGGACAGTAATACCTATCTGTCCTTTTGAGTGATTCAAATGGTCTCGGTTCGAGAGGTTGAATTTTACCATTCCTGGAGAGCATTTTGAACATATATGCATAGGACGTCCCAATTGGAGTTTATGGCCTATTACTCCTTTTAGGTGTGTCAATCACTTGGAGAGAGAATGGTTTCTTCTCCTTAGGTGGGGGCTTACTTTTGAGTAGCTCGTATCGTTCTTTTAGAACCTCCGTGGCCTCGCGCACCAACTTGCTTGCTTCTAACATAACCTGTATAAGGATGCACACCTCTTGTTTAGTTGCAGGTTCTTGCCCATAAGGGAAGTAGTCATTAGCATCCTCAATGATTTCCTCTTCCTCCTTAATGGGTTCAATGAGATTTGAGGGGTCAATTTGATTTTCTTCGTCAGAAATAGCCAAGGAATCCGACAATGTTGCACTATTAGTACTTGGCTTCTTGCTTGCAGGGGGCAATGGAAGTTTATTATTATCAATCAAATCTTGGATAGCTTCCTTTAGCTTCCAACAGTATTCCGTGAGATGGCCCCTACCTTGATGATATTTGCAGTGTGCATTGGGGTTCCAGCTAGCCGTTCTCTTTTCGACATGTGGGTCCCCAAACGGTCCAATAGGAGTTATAAGACCTTTTGCGTGTAGGCGATCGAACGCGGTGTCATAACTCATACCAATAGGAGTAAAGTTCCTCCTAAAGGGTTTCTTTTGTCCTTGATTATTCATAGCAAGGACTTCATTTAAGTTAAAAGTGCTAACATAATTTGAGTGTGTGGTTTTGGAAGAAGAAGGATTGTCGTTCTTCTTGCATTTCCAGCCACTATTGGAGTTACTATTGTTAGCAGCTTTTTGTTTAGCTAGGTCGTCTTCAATGTTGATACCAATGTCATAGACGGCCTTGAAAGTGTGTAAGTTGTTCTGGTACTTGAGATGCTTAGAATATTTTTCTTGGAGGTTTTTGATGAGCATACTCACAGATTCCTTTTCACTAGGCACCTCAACCATCTTTGCAGAAGTCTCCCTCCATTTGTTACAGAAGGAAGTAAAGCCTTCATTTTCTTTTGTTTAAGTATTTCAAGTTCCATATGATCAGTTTCAACTTGAACATTGCACTTGTATCTATCAATGAAAGCACTCACAATAGACTCCCAACTAGAAGTTTTCTCTTTATCAAGAGAAAAGTACCACTGTTAACACATAGTTTCTAAAGATAAAGAAAACACAGAATGAAAAGCTTTCTTATCTATTCCCTTAATATTCATTACAGTTTCAAATGCTCTTAAATGAAAAATAAGGGTTATCCATTGGCTTGAATTTCGGGATGTCGTTGGCATTGAACTTCTGCGAAAGAAGATCCTTGTCCACCGAGACCCCTTGAGAGCTAATGCCCTGGAATCTATAGTCATTGGATAGTTTGTTCAAACATTCCTGGATGAGCTCCATTGTTGTTGTCTTGCAGGGTCATTAATTTGAAGAGTTAGATTCTTCAACATTTCAGCCATAGTAGCCACTTGTACCTTAACTTCGTTGAGTTCTTCTTGACTTGCCATTATCTTCTTAGCTTTCCTTTTCCTGCCAATTGGCTTATCAAACAATAAAACTTGAACGAAAGTGTTGTCCTTGATTAGACGCCCTTCCTTTCTTGACCACGCGTTGTAAATTAAACCATATTTTTTTTAATGACTTGACTCAAGTTGACTTTGATTTTATGGTTTAAAAGCAAAAAAGAAAGCAAAAGAGCAAAAATAGGGAGCATATTTTTGGGAATGGGTTCAAAGAAGTGGTTTAATTGGAGGATTAATATCCGACTTAACCCCCTCAAAAAATGACGGAAAATGCGCATTCAAGACTCTCTAGACATGGTTATAGTGTGACAAACATGTTAAGTGCGTGCTTTATAAGTGAGTGCAAGTGACATACTTTGACTCTCGTGTATGACAATGGGACTAAGTGCCTAGACTCAATTAAAAACTTAAACATGGCTAAAACCATTAATAAGTCAATTAAACTGACTAGCAAACTGTTTAATTAGACTCGTCGTGATGACTCGAGTAAGAATCTGGACTGTCGCCAGAACAACAGAACTGTCGCTACCATTTAAAGTCTGTCGCCAAACGACAGAGTTGTCGCCAGGCGACAGATAGTAAATAGAGGGGCCACAGCCCCAAATTTCTCCGCCATTGCTGGAACATTAATCTGGACTATTTCCAGTAATTTCACTCTAAGGGGACTTGCCTAAAGTCGTACTAAGTCAGATTGGTTAATTTATTAGTCTTTAATTGGTCTAATTAATTAATTAGACAAAGTCCTTTTTAGTCATTCATCGGTTTATATAGACTTAAACACAAGTCAAACAAACAGTTAGCACATATAGAGTATGCACAAGCAAAGAATGCACAAGTAGTTCAAATAGTCACAACATGATGCAATGAGTTTGCAACCTAACCATGGTTCTAGTTCTCTAAAGTTCAAGGATATAGGTTAGTCAAAGAGGGTCCATGGTTATGAGTCCGGATGCATCGCGCAGAAGCCTTACCTTTGGAAGGGTTGGCGCGTATGGATGGGACCTCGCAAGTTAAAAACTTGCTTCCACGGTTTGGTGGATTCACAAACTCGAATGTACCCGTCGTTGCCAGGAGCGTTCGATTGGGTAGATGGAGGGTGAACCTCCAGAGGGTTATGTCCATATGTTGAATACATATGGTTTTCAGAAAAGTGAGAAAAACTCAATCAAGAAGTAAAATCGAGCCAATAGTACTAGAAATGGTCAAAACAAGAAGGCAGAGTTTTGGCTCGGTATTGGAAGAACTTGGCGCCAGACTACAGGGACTGTTGCCGCAAAAGAACCCGTGTCGCCAAGCGACAGAACTGTCGCCAGGTGACAGAAGCTCTTTACAGACGACAAGCTCTGTTTTCTAGACGCTAGTTCCTACATGACTTGGCAGGTATCTGTGTTCTTAGAATTTTCCAGATTTCGCAGTATTATTTCGATTCTAGTTGTGAAAGATATTTCTGAAATTTCCTACGTGTAAAATCCTATGTTTTGACTTAATTCGGATGGTCTATCAAATGAGGACCTTTTTTATGCATATGACAATAATGTTAATCAAAATTACGCACATGAAAACTTAGAACTTTTCGAGTCTCATCCGCTCATTCTAAATCATTGCCAAAATATATTTTAGGAATTAAAATAGAAATCCTCCCCAGTGGAGTCGCCAAAAACTATAGGGAATATTTCAAGCATCATAACCCCAAGCTTGAACCCCACTGTGATCATACACTAAAGTATGGTGGCGTTCAAAGGGGAAAAAAAAGAGAAAAAGAGTCGTCAACAAGTTTTAGGAACTAGTACACCGTTCACATGGTGAAGGTTACACCCCTTAACGATCCATGAGATCGTCAACTCCATAAGGTCTTGAACCAAATAGGGTTCGGGGATGAGGGTACGAATCCAATCTACAAAAGAGAGGACACCCCCTATAAAATAGGCCTCTACTTTATTCTACTCGTATTCATGTGCGCTTTCTGACTAACATGCAAACATTAAATTTAGCCCTAAACCTGTTTAATATATGTTGGTTGAATATCAATGCACAAATAAAACTATTATTGGCGATCACATGAATTAAAATCATGTTAGCGTAAACCAAATTATTAAATATCTTATTAAGCGTGATTTCAAGTACAAATTCCCTTTAAACATGCATAAAAGGCGTGATCAAGCAATAACAATATAAATAACATCAACCAACATAATAATATCAATAATAATAATATTAATTACAATCATAATCATAATCATAATCATAATAAGGCATAATAAAGCTTAATAATAATAGCAAGATCCTAGGCATGATACTAACAAGATTAATAACAAATCCTAGCATGTCACTAAACAATAAAGATCAAAGCTTTAACCCTAACATGATACTAACATGCTATTAGAAAAGAATAAAAGGCACCCTAAACTTGATTCTAAAAAGCAGTAAATAACATCCTAACATGATACTAGGAATATTAAACAAATCTAAGCATGCTTTCTACATTTAAATAAAAAGGAAGTAAGCTAATAACTTACTTGGAAGCCTCGTACCTCTTTCTTTCACGTCTAGGGCGAAGGCAACTTCGAACTTGGCTAGGTGTTTCTAGATCTTGTAAATGCGGAATTGTGTTTGTAAAAAGCTAGTTTAGAAAGAGAGAGAAAGAAAGCATGAATTGCTCAAGAGAGAATAGAGAGAATTGGGTGATTGTCAATGAATAAAAACAGAGTTTCAAGACCCTATTTATAATAAAAAATAGTTCGGAAAAGCATAGATTTTGATAAGGAATAAAACTACAAGCTGTCGTCGCAAAACCACTCTGTCGCTTGGGGATAGAGTCTGTCGCGTGGCGACAGGCCTGTCGTTTGGCGACTACCTGGTTTTCACGCGCTTTCCACGCGGAATCCAATCTTTAACCAAATTTGATCTATGGAATCTGTACAGAAGCTAAAATCGAATTTTAATAAATAATAATATTTTTTTCCAAATAAAACTCATCATAATATAATTATTAATTCTAACTCTATTAGAATTTAAAAGAACCTTCTAGAGAATTCTAGAAGACTATAATTAATCCTAGTAATTTTAGGAATAATAATTAATATTAGGCCCTCCTCTAGATCATTAGGCCGCATTTAAAGATCAAACCGGGCCCAATTTAGTATTTTGGCCATAACTTCATCATTATTCATCGGAATTGGGCATATAATATATCGTTGGAAAGCTCTTTGCAAGACCCATCCAACTACACTATTATTGGACCCTTGTCACGGACCAAACCAAACTGGATAGGCTATTTTCATAAAATAAAGTTGTTTTTAAAAACAGGGAGAAAGAATTTTAATAAAAACTACCCGCAACACTTGACTTTTCACACTTTCACTTCATTCGATTATGGTTCGACACGAAAGGTATTCATCACTGGGTTTGGTTTTGGGGAGACACAAATGGGTGTCTACACTAAGGTAGTTGTCTAGAACTAGGGGGATCATGAAGCCGGATTCTACTTGTTTGTGGCATGTTTGGTAGTTGCTTCTGTTGACACCCATTTGTGTCTCCCCAAAACCAAACCCAGTGATGAATGCCTTTCACGTCGAACCATAAATCGAATGAGGTAAAAGTGGTTGAAAGTCAAGTGTTGCGGTTTAGTTTTATTAAAATTCTCTTCTTTCTGTTTTTGAAAATAACTCTATTTATTTTAAAATAGCCAAACCAGTTAAGTTTGTTCCGTAATTAAGGTCCAATAATAGTGTAGTTGGATGGAGCTCGAAAAGACCTTTCCAACGATACATTATAAGCTCAATTCCGATGAATATTGAGGAAGTTATGGCCAAAATACTAAACTGGGCCCGGTTAATTATATACATACGGCCCAATGATCTTGAGGAGGGCCCAATATTAATTATTATTCCTAAAATTATTGGGATAAATTATAATTTTCTAGAATTTTCTAGAAGGTTTCTTTTAATTTTAATATTATTAGATTTAATAATTATTTATTTTAAAATAGACTTTTATTTGGAATAAAACATTATTTTATTATTATTATTATCTTAAAAATACGTATTTTATCTTCTGTACGGATTCCGTAGATCATGTTGATTAAAGATCGGATTCCGCGTGGAGAAAACGCGCTAATGCAGGTTGTCGCCAAACGACAAGTCTGTCGCCTCGCGACAGACCCTGTCGCGTCGCGACAGAGTCGATTCCTGGCGACAGCGTGTAGTTTTATTCCTTATCAAATTCTGTATTTTTCCGGACTTATTTCCTTATAAATAGGGTCCCGAATCTCTGTTTTTCATTCATCAACTCTCATCAAAAATTACTTAATTCTTAATTTCTCTCTCTCTCTTCCTAAACCAACCTTTTTACCAAACACAATTCCGCATTTCACAAGACTTAGAATCTCTTAGCCAAGTTCGAAGTTGCCTTCGCCCTAGACGTGCAAGGTTTGATAATTTCTGAGGGTTTGGTTCAAAACTAGTCAAAAATTTGTTTAATTTGATTTTAATTTAATTCTTTAGTTATTCTTTATTATTATTCATTGAAGTTTACTAACTTGTGTATTTTGTTATTAGAAAGAGGTACGAGGCTTCAAAGTAAGTAGATTAGCTTACTCCCTATTTTATTAACAATGTAGAAAGCATGCTTATTATTATTTTATGATTCCTAGTGTCATGTTAGGATGTGTTCAATTCCTAGTATCATGTTAGGATGTTTTTAATGCTTTCTAGTATCATGTTTAGGGTGCCTTTTATTGCTTTACTCTTTCTAATAGCATGTTAGTACCATGTTAGGTTAAAGCTTTGATCTTTATTGCTTAGTGACATGCTAGGATTTGTTATTAATCTTGTTAGTATCATGCCTAGGATCTTGCTATTATTTTGAGCTTTATTATAATATACCTTATCATGATTATTATTGTTATTATGATTATTATTATTTAATATTGTTTATTATTATGTTGCTTGATATTATTTTTTATTGTTATTGCTTGATCACGCCTTTTATGCTTGTTAAAGGGAATTTGTACTTGAAATCACGCTTAATAAGATAATTAATAATTTGGTTTAGGTTAATGTGATTTTAACTCAAGTGATCGCCAATAATAGATTTGTTTGTGCATTAATGTTCAACCAACATAGATAAACAGGGTAGGTTTAATATAATGTTTGTATGTTATTCGAAGAGCGCACATGAATACGAGCAGAACAAAGTAGAGGCCTATTTTATAGGGCAGGTCCTTTCTTTTGTTGATTGGATTCGTACCCTTATCCCCGGACCTTGTTTGGTTCAAGACCTTATGGAGTTGATGGTCCTTTTGGATTATCTTTTGGGTTTACAAGTTCCTAAAACTTGTTGGCGACTCTTTTGCTCTCTTTTTCTTCCTTTTGGAACGCCACCATACTTTAGTGTATGATCACAGTGGGGTTCAAGTTTGGGGTCATAATGCTTGAAATATTCCCTACAGTTTTTGGCGACTCTACTGGGAGAATTTCTATTTATAATCCTGAAATTCATTTTGGCAATTATTTAGAATGAGCGGATGAGACTCGAAAAATTCTAAGTATTTCATGTGCGTGATTTGATTAACATTATTATCATATGCATTAAAAGGTTCTCATGGGAGAGCCCCATGAGTCAATACATAGGAATTTTACACGTAGGAAATTTGAGAAATATCTTTCATGACTAGAATTGAAAAAACGATTCGAAATCTGGAAAATTCTAAGAACACGGAAACTTGCCAAGGCATGTAGGAACTAGCGTCTAGAAAATAGGGCTTGTCGCCCGTAAAAAGTTTCTGTCGCCTGGCGACAGTTCTGTCGCTTGGCGACAGAGGCTTTTTTGCGGCGACAGTCCCTGTAGTCTGGCGCAAAGTTCTTCCAGTACCGAGCCAGGGGTCTGCCTTCTTGCTTTGACTATTTCTAGCATTGTTGGCTCGATTTTACTTATTGATTGAGTCCTTTTCTCACTTTTCTTAACCCATATGTGTTCTACATATGGACATAACCCTCTGGGGGTTCCCGCTTCACCTGCCCAATTGAATATCCACTATATGTGCAACAACGGGTACGTGCAAAGTTTGTGAACCCACCAAACCATGGAGTCGAGTTCAATTTCATCACGAACTCGCGGGGTCCCGTCCATTCGCACCAACCCTCACGGTAGGCTTGTGTGCAATGCATACGGATTCATAACCATGGACCTTTTTGACTTAACCCATATCCTTGAACTTTAGAGAACTAGAGCCATGGTTAGGTTGCAAACTCATTGCATCATTTTGTGACTATGTGAACTACTTGTGCATCCTTGTTTGTGCATACTATATATGTGTTAACCGTTTGTTTGACTTGTGGTTAAGACTAAATAAATTGACTAATGACTAAAGGACTTTGTTTAATTAATTAATTGATAAATTTGAACTAATGAACAAGCCTAAAATCGAGTCATAATTCCTTTTAGTCAACACGGATTTTTTTTCCCGTATACTGCACATGCGTCAACTTGTTTTGGTCATAGCCGAAGTTTTAGGAAGAACCACGAGTCGTACAGCGTATGGATCTGTAGCCCCGAGTTTTATCTTTAATTAGGCGTTGGTTTCATCCCAATCAGACTCATAGATTAAAAGTTATGACTAAAATACCACAGCCTGTCCAGTTTAATGCATATACGTGAAGTCTTAATTTAGTCTTTGCTTAAGTCTAGTCACATAGTCTAGCCACATGGTCATGACACAAGTCTTAACATGTCACCTACACTCATTAGTCTTAGCACACACATAACATGTTTGTCACACTATGACCATGTCTTAGGTTCATGCATGGGTCGTTCTTCCGTCATTTGAGTTGGGGGTCCATTCTATTCTTGATTCTTCCATATTTCTCCATCTCCATCATCTTCCCACTTACTACATTCTTTCCCCATGCATATCATACTTCTCACTCTTCCATAATCTTTTCCCATCCATTGCATGTTGAATAAAGCTTGAGTCAAAATAAATAATTGGTATAAATCTTATCCCTAATTTCCCTTTCTACAGTACTTGGTCAAGGAGAGAAGGGCGATTAATAAAGGACAACACTTTCATTCAAGTAGCACTTTTTGACAAACCCATCGGTAGGAAAAGGAAAGCTAGGAAGATAATGGCAAATCAAGAAGAACTCAATGAGGTCAAGGGACAGGTAGCCAACTTGGCAGAGACATTGCAAAACTTATCTCTGCAAATAAGTGACCCTGCAAGACAGAAACAAATGGACCTAATCCAGGAAAGCTTGGGCAAGCTATCCAACGAATTTAGATTCCAAGGGATTAGCTCACAAGGGGTCTCGGTGGATAAGGACCTTCTCCCGCAGAAGTTTAATCCCAATGACATCCCTAAATTTAAGCCTATGGATAACCCTTAATTTCATTTAAGAGCATTTGAAACTATAATGAATATTAAGGGGATAGACAAGAAAGCCTTTCATTCTGTATTTTCTTTTTCTTTAGAAGCTATATGTCAACAATGGTACTTTTTCTTGACAAAGAGAAGACCTCCAATTGGGAAGAAATGAAAAATGCTTTCATCAATAGATATAAATGTAACATTCAAGTTGAAACTGACCATAGACAGCTTGAGATGCTGAGACAAAAAGAAAATGAAAGTTTCACTTCCTTTTTCAACAAGTGGAGGGAAACTTCCGCTAATATGATTGAAGTCCCTACTGAGAAAGAGTCTGTGAGGTTGTTTATCAAGAATTTACAAGAGAAGTATTCGAAGCATTTGAGATATCAACACAACTTGAACACTTTCAAGGCAGTCTACGACATAAACACAGAGATTGAAGATGACCATGCAAAACAAAAAGCTACTAACAATAGTAACCACAGTGGCTGGAAAGGAAAGAAGAACGACAATCCTTCTTCTTCTGAAAGCACCCACTCTAGTAACAACGTTAGTACCTTTGACCTCAATGAAGTCTTAGCCATGAATAACCAAGAATCTAAGAAGGAATTAAGGAAAGAATTCACTCCTATTGGGATGAGCTATGATGTTGCCTTCGATCGACTCCATACTAAGGGGCTCATTACTCCCATTGGACCTATTCAAGATCCCGCACCTGAAAAGAGATTGCCTAGTTGGAATCCAGATGCACATTGCAAGTACCATCAAGGTAGGGGTCATACTACTGAGAGCTGTTGGAAGCTAAAGGAGGCCATCCAATATTTGATCGACAATAACAACCTTCCTATACCTCCAGTCGGCAAGAAGACCGAGTGATGATATAGCACAAGACAAGAGGCGAACTTCAACGACAAGATTTCGTGACCTCTTTTTTCTATTTCTTTTTTTTTTATTCCTTTCCCCAATAAAGTCTAGCATAGGCACCTTTCATTTTCCCCTAGTTTTTACTTTGTAGGACTTTCATTTACTTTTCCCCTTTTAATAAAATAAGCATTTTAATCTCTTGCATATGATCATTGCATTGCATTTTGCAAAAAAAAAAAAAAAAAAAATCAAGGTCGAACTAAGCACAAGGTATACCAATGATTTGAGGCACCTCTTGTAGCCATATCTTATCACTTTTACCTTTTTACATTTCAAATATACAATCCTTTTTTGATAAAACACTCTGAGCCTCGTCTAACGATAGACCTTTTATTTTTCAACCCACATCTACCTAACCTTGGGATGGGATGGTGTGTAACTTATGCAATTTGCAAAATATAAAAGCTTGAGTGATCTCAAAAGAATAAAATGGCAAAAAAATAAATAAAATAAAAGTGTACAAAAGGGCAAGTGTTCCAATGTCTATGATATGAAAATATCTTTGATAAGAACACGTCTCGGATTGCGTTTCTTATCGAGTGCTCGGTACCGTGCCTGAGAAATATGAATACCAAGTGAGTGATAGACCGCATGATCGGGATTGCCCACACTTATAAAAATAAAAAATGCAAAAGCAAAAAAAAAGAAGAGCAAAAAAATAATAATAAAAAAAAAGAAAGAGAGCTCAAAAATGAGAAACCTCAAGCATAAAAATACCAAGATTCAAAAGCAAGGTTGCACACCTTGGGGGCTTATCTAGGGTCTTGAGCAATCTAGGGTCTTGAGCCTTTATCCCCTTCTTCTTCAACCTTTAGCCTAACCACGTTACAACCCTTAAAAAGACCTTTTTGAGGTATACACACACTTGTGCGAAGTTCGGCTAGAGCTACGTTTGGCCTGATTCCTAACGGATACGTAGGCAACCTCACATTGAGGTGCGACCATAACAAAAATGCATTCATTTTCGCATTCACACACTTACACCATGATCATGTCAAGGGATCTCCAATGCTCATCCCTATTCACTTAGAGCTAGACTTGGGGGCTTGATCCTTACATCATTAGCCTACCTAGCCTAAGGGTCATCATTATTTGACTCTTATCAAATAATACTTTTCCACACCGTTAGCCTTTGCAGCCTAACCTTAGTGTCACTTTCACACACTGCACGGATACATGACCAAATAGATTTCCAATTAGGAACCCTTTGTCATGAATTCTTAACATAACGTTGAAGCATGCTTTGTCATATCAACATCACTTATCACTCATAATCATCATTGTATCAAAGTATGAAGTGCTTAGCCTCCGTGCCTAAGTTACCTAAATACTTTCATAATCGAGTCAACTAAGATAGTTTAGGATGAATTAATCCTTACACCTTAAGGGACAGTATCGAACGCATATATTTGCCTAAGCTCATTCAACATGCACCATCAAACACTTTGATTCTTTTTCGTGTCTTTCTTTTTCGGGAGACAGTCGGTATCCTCCACAAAAATGACGGAAAATTTTCGCTTTTTTGCATTTTCGAGTCGCACATCACACACGAGTCGTACATTGTGTCATGTCGTGTCATATCACATCGAGTGGAGTCTAGCACATGTGTCAAACGATTTGAGTCGAGTCATGACAAGTCAATGAGTCAAGAAACACTAAGCCTTAGGTCAACCCTAAGATAATAAAATAAAGATGAGCAAAAACCTATAGTCTGAAATATAGATACAGGTACATTCCAGCGAGCAAGAATATTCCCGGATTTTTTCGAAAAAAAAACGCGAATATAGATATATGAGATTCTTCCAAGATAAGAGAAGTTTGAGCAAAATTATGAAGAGCTTTAATTTCCAAAAGAATTGAGCAGATTTGGTTGTAAGGAAACGACCAAATTGAAAGTTCGGAGCGAAACCAGGCAATGAACAACAGCAGCAGCAGTAGAAATGGAAAAGGAATCTGTCGCCAAACGACAAGTTTGTCGCTTGGCGACAGAACGATATCGCGGCGACAGAAGGTTCTGGCATGCGCCAGTGCAGCGACAGGTCATATGGCTTCATGATGTGGTCATATAGACCTGGCTCAGCAATTTTGGGTTCCTTGGTACGCCAGTTAGCCCATATAAGCAATTTGACAAGATTAAGTAGTCGGCTCGATTACAACAACAATAAGTGATCGACCTGACAAAAGATCGTCTCACTTAGCTTAAAGCGCCTAAGTATTGGCTCATCGCAAGTACCAAAGTAACGGTTCACAACGATTTCCTAGGATGGAAGAAGATTTGAAGATTCGAGATGACGAAGCCTTCAACAGGGGGCTTTAAGATTAAAAAGAGTCTATTACTTGGATTTAAGAAGGACGGTTTGAGATGAAGCGACCTTCAATAGCTTTCACTATGATTGGGG
The DNA here is from genome assembly GCF_948465745.1 of Chenopodium album. NCBI lineage: Eukaryota > Viridiplantae > Streptophyta > Magnoliopsida > Caryophyllales > Amaranthaceae > Chenopodium > Chenopodium album. Next base: position 23,700,076 of record NC_137853.1, on the reverse strand, counting down.
AGGTTATTATTTGAGAAGAACGATTCAAGATGAAGCGATCTTTGTTAGCTTTCGCTAAGATTGTGAAGGTTATCACTTGATTTGAGAAGATAGCACGAGATGAGCAATCTTCGACAACGCCCGCTAAGATTGTGGAAGTTGTCACCAAGATTTGAGAACATAGCACGAGATGGGCGATCTTCGACAATGTCCGCTAAGATTGTGGAAGTTGTCACTTATATTTGAGAAGAGCGGTCCGTGATGAGGCGTTCTTCGACGACATTCGCTAAGATTGTGGAGGTTTTCACCTAGATTTAAGAAGAGCGGTTCGTGATGAGGCGGTCTTCGACAACATTCGCTAAGATTGCGGAGGTTGTCACCTAGATTTAAGAAGAGCGGTTCGTGATGAGGCGGTCTTCGACGACATTCACTATGATTGGGAAGGTTGTCACCATGGTTCAAGGAAAAGCTCGAGATGTAGCAGCAATGATAGACAGCGTTCCCTAGGATGTGGAGAGTTGTCACAAATTCTGAAGATGGCGAGATATGGTCACCTTCGACGGTCCCTCAAGATAAAGAAGAGATTGTCTATAGCGGCGACGCACTGCCGTGGCGACGTACGGCCACAACCCTGGAGATGACGACATACAGTTATTTTCGACGATGTTCCCGAAATACTGTGGAGGATTGTCACCAAGAATATTGAAGGCGAAGACATATGGTTATCTTCAACGATGGCGTTCACGAGGCACTGTGGGTGTTGTCACAAACGACGAATGAAGCAGCAATAAAATGGTTACTTTCAGAGACGTGTGCTCGACGGTGCAAGATACGCGTTTCTTAACTCTTTTATCTGTTTAATTAATGATTGTTTTACAGGTATCGGTGTTATAAGAATGATTTGGAATCGCAGAACGTTTTGAATCATTCTCCGTCTCTATCGATACTTTGACTTTCGTTTTCGAAACATAAGTTTCTCCAAACTCAGTCAAAGTGGGGGCTTCTGTAGACACCCATTTGTGTCTCCCCAAAACCAAACCCAGTGATGAATGCCTTTCACGTCGAACCATAATCGAATGAGGTGAAAGTGGTTGAAAGTCAAGTGTTGCGGTTTAGTTTTATTAAAATTCTCTTCTTTCTGTTTTTGAAAATAAATCTATTTATTTTAAAATAGCCAAACCAGTTTAGTTTGGTCCGTAATTAAGGTCCAATAATAGTGTAGTTGGATGGGGCTCGAAAAGACCTTTCCAACGATATATTATAAGCCCAATTCCGATGAATATTGAGGAAGTTATGGCCAAAATACTAAACTGGGTCCGGTTAATTATTTACATACGGCCCAATGATCTAGAGAAGGGCCCAATATTAATTATTATTCCTAAAATTATTGGAATTAATTATAATTTTCTAGAAGTTTCTAGAAGGTTCTTTTTAATTTTAATATTATTAGATTTAATAATTATTTATTTTAAAATAGACTTTTATTTGGAATAAAACATTATTTTATTATTATTATTATCTTAAAAATACGTATTTTATCTTCTGTACGGATTCCGTAGATCAAGTTGATTAAAGATCGGATTCCGCGTGGAGAAAACGCGCTAATACAGGTTGTCGCCAAACGACAAGTCTGTCGCCTCGCGACAGACCCTGTCGCGTCGCGACAGAGTCGATTCCTAGCGACAGCGTGTAGTTTTATTCCTTATCAAATTCTGTATTTTTCCGGACTTATTTCCTTATAAATAGGGTCCCGAATCTCTGTTTTTCATTCATCAACTCTCATCAAGAATTACTTAATTCTTAATTTCTCTCTCTCTTTCTAAACCAATCTTTTTACCAAACACAATTCCGCATTCACAAGACTTAGAATCTCTTAGCCAAGTTCGAAGTTGCCTTCGCCCTAGACGTGCAAGGTTTGATAATTTCTGAGGGTTTGGTCCAAAACTAGTCAAAACTTTGTTTAATTTGATTTTAATTTAATTCTTTAGTTATTCTTTATTATTATTCATTGAAGTTTACTAACTTGTGTATTTTGTTATTAGAAAGAGGTACCAGGCTTCAAAGTAAGTAGATTAGCTTACTCCCTATTTTATTAACAATGTAGAAAGCATGCTTATTATTATTTTATGATTCCTAGTGTCATGTTAGGATGTGTTCAATTCCTAGTATCATGTTAGGATGTTTTTAATGCTTTCTAGTATCATGTTTAGGGTGCCTTTTATTGCTTTACTCTTTCTAATAGCATGTTAGTACCATGTTAGGTTTAAAGCTTTGATCTTTATTGCTTAGTGACATGCTAGGATTTGTTATTAATCTTGTTAGTATCATTCCTAGGATCTTGCTATTATTTTGAGCTTTATTATACTATACCTTATCATGATTATTATTGTTATTATGATTATTATTATTTAATATTGTTTATTATTATGTTGCTTGATATTATTTTTTATTGTTATTGCTTGATCACGCCTTTTATGCTTGTTAAAGGGAATTTGTACTTGAAATCACGCTTAATAAGATAATTAATAATTTGGTTTAGGTTAATGTGATTTTAACTCAAGTGATCGCCAATAATAGATTTGTTTGTGCATTAATGTTCAACCAACATAGATAAACAGGGTAGGTTTAATATAATGTTTGTATGTTATTTAAAGAGTGCACATGAATACGAGCAGAACAACGTAGAGGCCTATTTTATAGGGCAGGTCCTTTCTTTTGTAGATTGGATTCGTACCCTCATCCCAGACCCTGTTTGGTTCAAGACCTTATGGAGTTGATGGTCCTTTTGGATTATCTTTTGGGTTTACAAGTTCCTAAAACTTGTTGGCGACTCTTTTGCTCTCTTTTTCTTCCCTTTGGAACGCCACCATACTTTAGTGTATGATCACAGTGGGGTTCAAGTTTGGGGTCATAATGCTTGAAATATTTTTCCCTACAGCTTCATATAGTCGATTTGACACCAATAGTGAGTTTTTGCTACATCCGTGTGAGTTCATTATTTTTCAAGCCATCTACATATACTTGCTTGAGCGGCATGGATCCTTGACTATGCGGACTTAATCTAGAATCTTAACGTATGATTCCTAAGACCGAGACCAAACCACCTAGGGAGGACAAAGGCATCTTTTAGGGGTGGTATTTTTCCTTTTCTAGGATAGTTTCCTTATTTTTCTTTTTGGTTTTAGGGATACATTTGCCTACTTGCTAGCCCTTGAGCCTCATACCTTCTTTTCGAGCCACGTGTTTAGATCTTAAGCCTTTTGTTTCATTTTCATTTTTCTTGGTTTTTGTTAAGCAATGGTCATTGTTGTTGGAGATTGTTGTGTATAAGTTTGGGATTTGGTTCAAGTTTGTGAGCAAGTTTGTGTTGTATATATTGTGAATAAATAGTAGATGAATGAGTGAAAAGTCGTCCAAAGTTAAAAAAAGGCAAGGACAAATAAATGCAAATTTGAAAAGCCGTCCAAAGTCAAAAGAGGCAAGGACTAATGCTTTGAAAAAGTGAAGAAAAATACAAAAACAAAAGTGAAAAATAAAAAAATGCAAATAATATTTTGAGTAAGTGTCTTTCTCCCTTTTGTACATTGAGGACAATGCTTCTTTTAGCTTGGGGGGAAAGCGTTTGCGCTTTTGTTTATATGATTGTGGATTTTGCTTTGAATAAGCTTGGGGTTTTTGGTATTTTTGTTTGGTGTTCACTTGGTTATGGCGTTAAGATTTGGCCAATCTTTGCTTCACAATTATTTAGGTTAACCACCAAATTTTAAATTTAGCCTACCCTAACCCTTTTTGCCTAATGTTACAACCTTTGGGAAAGACCTTTTGACCTAGGGCTTGAGTCATTCATCGGTGGAGGGAATCATGGGTTATTGCCTAAGGAGAGGGGATGTATAGTCAAGACGTCGAGTAGCCTAAAAATTTGATCTTTTTCCGGTTCCTTCGCAGAACTTATGAGATGCTCACTAAGGGGAGATATGAGATTAGAAGGGGGAACGCGGTAAGATCGTTTGAGATGAACGTGGAGTGTGACAACTAGTTCCTATGCTTAGCATATTTATGTTTCAATCAACCTTAGGTATCTTATAGCATGCATACCATAATTGACTTTAGAAACGTTGTTATTCATTTAAACTATAGTCACTTTGTAAAGTCCATTTCATAAAGATTTTTGATTTAGTTTTTCAACTTTGTTCTTCATTCTTGTATTTTGCCTCATTTTTGCTTCTTTTGTTTTGCTTAATAAGAGTTATAGGTTAGCTCTATGAAACCTTTACGAGAGCATCACTCGTCCTCTAGGGCGATTTAGGGGTTTAAATGGCTTGTCTTTAGTTGCTAAAATTGATCGTGATTCCTACGAAAGTGAGTTAGTGTATATTCTCACCCCCCCTTTCTCTTTTTACTTTGAATAAGCCCTTCTTTTTCTTTTTTAGCCTTTGGTTTTCTCGGGACGAGCAAAAGTCTAACTTGGGGGAATTTGATGAGTGTCATTTATGGCACTCATAGGGTAGTCTTTTAGGATGATTTCATCCCTTTTTCATGCTTTCTTCTCCTATTTTGGTCCTTTTTCCTTTAGCTCCTCCTTTTCTTTCTTTCTTCGTGTTTTTCGTGTTTTCATTTTATTTGGCGCTTTTTCTCTTCTATTTCTTTCCTTTATTTGCTTTTGTAGGTACTTAAGGAGTTGCCTTTGCAATGGAATCAAGTTGAGCCATAATGACTAAGCAAGGAGGAAGCAATCTGCTCGGAGCGGGCTTGGAGAGGGCTTGGAGAGGCCTCAGAGAGGTCATTAGCTTTTGCCAGAATCTGCGGGCCCGGGTCCTGAAGGTCGCGGGCTCGGGGATGATGCACAAAAGTTACAAAATCTGGCAGTAGCTTCCCGCGGTTGCCACGCGGTCTCTCCACGGCGCGGGTAGATTGGAGAGGGCGCTCCATTTTAGAGAGGCCGCGACCCCCTAATCTTACTTTGGGAGCAGGGAATTCGCCGCGGGCGCGGTGGCTTTTGCCGTGGGAGCGGGTGTTGTCCAGACAGCCCGCGGAGTTTGTTATGGGTTCCGTACCCATTTCTCCGCGGCTGCGGGATGTTCGTGGAGAGGCCACGGGTCGGTGATCCGATTTTCTTCTTTGCTTATAAATACTCTTGTAATTCCTTTTGAAAGCCAACTTTTTGATAATATTTCATTAGCTTAGTTTTAGAGAGAGAAGTTAGAGAGAAGTTCTTGGATTTGGATTTGTATTTCAACATTGGCTCAATCAAGTTTGGATTTCTTCATCTTCAATCATTAATTTTAGTGAGATGGAATCTCTTCTTTTAGTTCATCTCTTTAGTACTTGTTGTTAGATTCATGTTTGATTGTTTGACTTCTTTGGATTTGATTTTGACATTGATTTCTCTTTGATTTTTATTTAGAATGATGATCAATGCAATTTCTAGTGATTTGTTCTTGAGTTTCACCATGCTTAGTGAGTAGATTAATTGCTAGGGAGAAGAGGAAGCATGCCGGATTAATGATTTTTGCATAGATGATGTTCTGTGATTGATTGAATTGTTGCAATTAAATTGGCTGACTTAGTTTTGCATGTGATTAATTAGACTAGGAGTGATGAACCTATAAGATTAATCTAGATTGCATTGCAATTTTCAATGACATGAACATCAATTTGATAATTGCTTTAATTGACTGAGTTTGATTGTGATTTTCCTTGTTAGCCATTCATAGTGACCCCTAGCTTGGCTTATTGGAGATAGCTTTTGGATTCTTTTGATTGCTACTATTGTTTGTCCTTTGCAACGATTTAATCAATTGAGTGAACAATTAATTAGCATAATCATTGAGCTTGCATGCAGAACCTATATCCCTAGTGTTTAGCATCTTGAATTTCTCGATTCATCTAGCTTTTGATACCATAGTACCAACCATTTTCTCACAACAATTTTAGGTTGGTCGAGTGTTTATAAATTTAGTTTGGCTTTGGGGAAGGGTAGAGAACGACCTACATTTTCCTCATGTCACTACCGCGCATGCTTCATCTCTTACAACATAACATTCATTAGAAGAAACATTATATACTTGCTTAGCTTCCTGACCTAAGCAATATTCATTGTTTCACGCATCTCATAATGTGCTGAGCAACATTTATATATCAATGATTTGTAATCATACAAAGCATATCGTGCTTAGCTTCTTGACCTAAGAAACTAACGTTCATTATGCAATAATCACTTCATCTATATATGTGCTTAGCTTCCAGAACTAAGTAGCGTTCAAGATCGTTTCCTTACACCATATATGATGCTTAGCTCCATGACCTAAGTTCATTCATCTATCGTGACACATGATGTAATTGTCCTTAGCCTCCTGGCCTAAGAACATGCATCATGCATACATTAGTTTCAAGACAAGCAATTCAATCCATACGATTTATTTCGTCTTGCTCAACGAGGAAGTTCAAAACTTCTTCCCTTCTGCACGTCTTTTCTTTTGAGGAAGTTCAATAACTTTTTCAAATTTCTTTTTCAAGTGAAGTTCAAAAAAGAAACTTCAGTTTTCACGTCTTTCTTTTCGGGAGAAATTCGACACCCTCCACGGCACTCATGACAAAAATGACGGAAAATTTTTGCTTTTCCATTTTCGGTTGCTTGTGTCTGCACACAAACTACATATACATATACACACACAACCCCAAGTCATACACATGTCATGTCGTGTCAAGTCAAACTTGGTCAAGTCAGTTGGTCAAGTCAATCATAGTTTATACGAGTCCCTTGGCAAATTATTATTTGCAGGTCTTAATTACATACACGTCCGGGGACATGTGGACCATCTACAGCCCACGTTCGGGGACAAGCAGACCATCTACAACCCACGTTCGGGGATAAACAAACCATTTACATCCCACATTCGGGGACAAGCGAACCATTTACAGCCCACGTTCGGGGACAAGCGAACTAACTACAGCCCACGTTCAGGGACAATCGAACCACCATCATTTCACGGCGCAAGGTTATCGATACACAGAGACTTGCAATCTCGTCATCAGATAAATTTTTCCTCAAGCATGGAAAGTGTCATTCACTGGATTTCTTCAAGCATAGAAACCTGCAAAAATCATCTGTCGACTTTACTCAAGCATGGAAAGTATTATCCAGTGAATTTCTTCAAGCATAGAATGCCGCCAAATTCATATGTCGACTTTCCTTAAGCGTGGAAAGTATCATCTGGTAGATTTCTTCATGCATATAAAGCTACCAAACTCATCAGTCGACTTTCCTCAAGCATGGAAAGTATTTTAATGAAACGTCATCCGGTGGATTCCTTTAAGCATAGGAAGCTACCAAACTCATTTATCACCGATACACTGGTGTTAGATACGTATTCTATCCCTTTACTCTTTTATCTGTGGAATTAACATTTTTCTGCAGGTATCGCCGTATATGAAACTCATTAATCACAGAGTGATTAAGGATCGCCGAATGTCTTAAATAATTCTCCGTCCCTATCGACTATTTTGACTATCGTTTTCGAAACTGACGTTTCTACAAACTCAGTCAAAGTGGGGGCTTCTATAGACACTTAAAAATGTCTCTCTAAAACCAAACCTGATGATGAACAGCCTTTCACCGCCATTATTGGTCGGGTTGGGTATTTAATCTTGGGAGTACTTTAATCCATGTTCTATCCAATACATTTCATAAACCAATCCAATTCCTAGCCCCATTCCCTAAACCATAACTTACTTTCCACTTTTCGTATTCACATCACAAAACCGAGAGAAACTGAATTTGTGGCCCTATAATTTTGATCCATTTTTTTATATGACTTTTAATAAGCTTACCAATAGTATTTCATAAGCCCAATTCCAATTTATAACAAAGAAGATATGAGCAAAATACTAAACTCGTCCCAAAACCGATACCCTGCTTCTAAAACGGTCATAACTTAAAATCTACAGATGGTTTTGACCTGATTCTAATTGGGTTGGAAAGTAGACTTGATAAATTTTCCGATGATATATTATATGCCTTATTCCGAGTTACGGATCAAAAGTTATCATGGTTTTAAAACGAATAAAAAACTGGAATTACAGTGCACAGTGTAAAAGCACCGTGTCACGGAAAAATTTGACGTGGAACGGTGCTTGGTGCCGTGACTCGGTAATTTTCAACGTGTCATGGTGCTTTCTTCCGTGTTTTTCCACGCGAAAATCCACCGTGGCATGGTACCTGTTGCCGTGACACGGTACGTACATGTTGCTGTGACACGGTATTTCTCACCGTGTCACGGTGCTTTTTCTGCGCACCTTTTTTACCGTGACACGGTATACAGTACCGTGCTACTACATGTTCCGTGTCCCGGTTATTCCTCGTGTTTTCTCCAAGGAGTCCATACTTGACCCAAGGTTCCGTCCTTAAACCAAGGCGTGAAAGCAATTTATTGGAGCTCGCGGAATGTGATTAATTAATTTGATTACTTTATTTTATTATTTATTATTGCTAATATCATGATTAGGTTTATTATTATTTGATTTGCCTAACATTACTATGGTTAAATTGCTTCAATTCCAATATTGATGTTATTCTATTATTATTATGATCACCATGTTGCATGTGAAAGGGATACGTAATTGAATATCACGCTTAATAAGATAATTTGGACAACTGGTTTAGGTTCCTTTAATCTTGTTATTAAATCGAAGTGATCACAATATTATAGAAATACATGTTGCATTAATATTCAACCAATTTAGCTTAATAATAGTTTGGAGCAAATTGAATATTTTTTGTATGCCTTTGAGATCGCAGGAATACTTCTCATATTAAGAATCGAGTAGAGGCAATACGAGCGAATGTGACTCCATGACTCACTTTGTACCATCATCCCCGATCCTCCTTTCGTGGTTTCGAACCATATGGAGTTAGTAATCTCATGGATTATGAATGGGGTGTAACTTTCACGGGTCAATCGTTGTTGTCTTTTGTTGTCCCTTAATCGTGGTTGCCTTTAATGATCCGTGAACGGTTTACAAGTTCCTTAAAAACTTGTTGGCGGCTCCCTACTTTCCTTGTCCCTAATCGCTGTCCCTAATCGTAATGTCAATTCCCACTTCCTATAAGTGCCAAGGATATTCACACATGCTTTCACGTAGGCTCACTTCAAACGACGCCTACAGGCATGAACGAGGTTTATGAGTTTTCCTAAAACTCATTGGCGTACTTGTTTCTAAAAGCGTATTGAAAGAATCAATTCTAATTCAAGGTTGCCCAAACAATCAGGAATTCAAATCCTAATATACCCTAACAAGTGTAAAGTCCTACGCTTTTAAAGGGCCATGGACATCTAAGGAGAAGGATCCCCTACGATGGGAACACCCTCCTTATAGCGGGTGCGCAGACCCATGTGCGCGGGCGCCCGGACCCCTGTGCGGCTTATTTTCCGCGGATAATAAATACTCGAGGCTTGTTTTGTACGCATGGATTAGATATTCTTTAGATTATTTTTCTCTAGTTTCAGGAGAGCTTCTCTCTTTAGGTTTAGCTTAGGATATAAGTAGCTTAGAGATAGAAGAGGAGGGTTTCATCACTATTAAGCTTGGATTTTGATCGAAGAGGAAGATTTATCATCTTGCTTGTAGATATTCACCATCAATCAATAAGCAATTCTCACCTTCTCTTCAGATCTTTGTTGCTTTCTTTTGATTTTACTTTGTTGATTGCTTGTTAATCATGTTGATGCATGTTAATTTGTTGAATAATCTTGTTATTAACATGATTAGTGAGTAGTTCCCCCATTAATTAAGGGAATGGTTGTGGTGTAGTTGGATTTTGAGCTCGTCTTAAGGTTTGGAGTTGATTTGTTTGTGATTAAAATGTTTAGTTTTCCATGTCTACCAATTATTGCATTTGAGAGCTTATCAATTGTTGTAGTTGGGTGGATTGAACTCGGTTATGGCGATAGCGTGATTTAGAAATGTCTATTGAATGATTGGCTTGAATTGTACCCCGATTCACATGGCTTATGATGATAATGTAAGCTAGGGATGAGTTGCAAAAGCAATTATTGACCCTGATAGGTGTTTATGGCGATAGCGTGATTTAGAAATGTCCATTGACATGAGTTGGTTAGTTCGTATTATGATTCAATTCCATGGTTTGTTTATGCTTGAGTGAATGTTATGCCTAATCATTTTCTTATTGTTTTAGCCTTTGTCTTAGTCTAGTCTAGTTTAGTAGTGTTAATTACTGTTTCTTATCTCTATTTTGCCTAGCTTAGTTGTTGGTGTTGATTAGCGGTTCTCCGTGGATTGACCCTTGACTTGCCACTAGACTCTTGTTTAGTGTTAGGTTTAGAAATTATAAATCTTTGTTTGATTGAAGGTGCTTTAGAATCCAACGACTTAAAATCTCCTTTATTCGTCAATCACCAACCTAACAAGATTAATCCTTATATACTTTTGGACGTTTTATTTTTATTTTAATGCCCTAGCTCAGCATTTTTCCAAAAAAAAAAAAAAAAAAAAAAAAAAAAAAAAATCCCTCAAAAAAACAAACAACTAAAAAAAAAAGTTCAACTGTTTGTTGATTGTACTCAAGAACACATGGGGCAAGTAAGAATTTGTACCACAAAGTAGATGACACAAGAGTGAATTTAATATTAGCACCAGACACGTATCAGTACCACTTTCAATTGATTTTCATTTTCTTCAAAACTTTCAATTTAATTTCTCATTTTCTCAAGACTGAAATACAATTTTCACAATTTGTTCGTTTCTCGGATCACCACATAAAAAAAGGCAACCCCCTAATCGTCCAATGATGATGACCGCTTGCTGCCTCGTAAGGGTGAGAAAATAATACTTCTATATACTAACAACAGAAAAAATCGCAATTGTTGTAGGTCCATCCCACTTTCTCTCTCCTATCATGCTAACGAGTCTATATATACAGACCCCTTAACCCTCTATTCTTTCCCACACCAAAACGTCTATCCATCATTTCTAGCGTGGTAGTTGTTTTTGGTACCCTCACTTGTTTCTTTCACTTTGAGTGATTGTTTTACTGCTGCTCATGCGGCAGAGAGGCAGGGCTTCGAACCGTAGATCCAGGACTTTCTCTCGTTCTCGCATTGCCATTGAAGGCCGCTAAATTTTCACCATTTTCCCCTCTTCAATTACTACTAATACTACCCGCTCTTTTTTCTTTCTGAATCGCGTTCGTTGTCCTTCTAGATCTGCTATCCATCCTTTCCTGCCCCGCAATATGGCCGCTTCAGGTTCGTGCTAATAATCTGTTTTATTGGTATGATATTGTTAAATTTAAACTATTAACCCTTATATATTAATTACACAATCGTTGTAAATACGAGTAATATGAAAGGGAGTAGTAATTAAAAATGATTAATGTTGTTAAACTGGGTTTGGTTTTTGTGAATGGATTGTGTAGCTTTGGGAATGACGGAAGAGAGAGAGGTGTTCAAGAAGTACTGGGTTGAACACTCTGTTGATTTGACTGTTGAGGCTATGATGCTTGATTCTCAAGCGTCAGATCTTGACAAAGAAGAGCGACCTGAGGTATTTTCGTTTTTTTTTTTTTCTTGCTTTTGGTATTTTAATATTTTGATTTATTTGGTTGTATTAAAAGTCGATTTTGATCCCGAAAATTTTGGATGTACACATCATTTATCGGACTGAGACTCGCAACCGATAAGAAATGACAGTTGATTTGTTACCAAAAAACAATAAATAGTGGACACTTGTACAATATTTACGTACTCTATATTCAGAGTCAAGAACTATATTACAGTCGAAAAATTAGAGTTTATCACTGATTTCAAATGATTCTGGATCGATTCTGATCACTTCCCTTTTGTAGCTCTTTATGATCTTAAAGACGAAAAAATTAAAAAAAAAAAAAAAAATTATAAATTGACTCTGAAAATTACAATTTGAAATACTACGTATATGCTTAAAGTTACTCTACTTAGAAAATCTGGTTTAAAAAATCTGAATGATGTTTTAAATCCAGTATGAAGGGAAAGTTATATTTAAACAACCTTAAAATAAATTGATGATGATTCCTTCGGCATTGGACTTTTTATCCTATAAATTATCAAGACGTATACTTTAATAACGTGGATACCATCTTATGAATATCTACTTCGTACGGAGTATCAATTCAGTCTTATTCCTGTACACGTCTAGTTCATTAAGTTAGTAATTTTATTTCAAAAGGATAAGTAAAAAAAAAATAAAAATAAAATAAAATTAGAAACTAGTGTGTTATCAATAACTCAATTTTTTAATAACTCAAGTGGTGTACATGAGTATATATAAGTATTAACTCAACTGTACATTAGTAAATATATGTCATCCCTTCAAAAAAAAAAACAAAAACATAAATAATTAAATATATACTCATCATTTTATTTTTAAAACAAAAAGTAAAGTATTTGTCTTTAAAAAAAAAGTAAAGTATTTGATGAGCATTTGATGTGAATTAATTAAGTAATAAATATGAAAACAAATGCTATGCTTTGTACCAACTATTTTGTTCATGTGACTTGATCTATTTTGCGCATACCGATAACATATCTTCTCAGCCTGACACTGGTAATACTATAAAAAAAATCCAATATGTATTTTTGTGTATGTATTTTGTTGAGTGAATTAAAAAACAAATATATATATAAAAAAAATAATAATAATAATAGAGTGCTGTTAGTTAAATTTAAATGCAAATAAAAAAATAAAAAAACAAGATATATAATAATGATAGTTGTTTAAAAGTTTTGAGTAGGTAAATAAATACATAAACAAAGGGGAAATGAGACATTAATTTTTGGGGCTCAGATTTTTTGGGTCAGATAACACTTTATTTGCAAATGAAAAGATTAATACTTAGGCCCCATCCACTTTACTTTATTTTTGCTGAACTGAAATTATTTTTACTAAAACAAAACTATATTTGCTTAACTTAAATTATTTTTACTGAAATTAAATTAATTTTATTAAATAGAAATTATTTTACCAATAATAAGGAAAAAAGTGTTATGTTGTTATGATTTAAATTATTTTTTAAGGTGAAGTGAACAGGGCCTTAATCTATTATTATCACTTTATAAAACACCGTTTAGTCACACACTGTAAATGAATAATTTAATTGAAATAATTTTGCCAATAATAAGAAAAGAAGTGCTATGTTGTTATGGTTTAAATTATAGCTTGATCTGCACGTTTTTATCTTTGCTAATCACTTTTTCAAATAGAACGGAAAAAAGGTGTGTTGTAAGTGCAAAAAACAGAGTAGATATATGTACTCAGTATAATATGAGTTCTTGACCACAAGTTGGTGCATAAAATTGTATGTATGCTTCACATGGACGACTCTAAGCAAGTTGTTGGCGTGAATGGGCTGATGACTTTATAAGTCTAGAGGAAATTATTAACTGAGTTAATATATAAGAAGTTAGTAATAGTAGTAGTTATTACTCCGTAGCTAGTATTCTTGGTTAATATATTTTAAACTAGTTAAACTTTGCCGATCTTTATAGTTGTCATTTGAACTTTTAATCACTCACAAGATTACGGAACTTGATCCATTTAAGAATGTTAAAGTTATTTTGGGCATGCTAAACTGCCTTCTTACAAACTGTAGTGTTACTTAAACCGATCTTACATTATTCTGAAGTGACTCTGTCATAGTTTATAAGCAATCTATTCTACTTGTAATTGTATTCTGTCGATTGAGAAACCACAACATAAATTTGTAAAGGTAGGTGGAAGTAAGTGTGTGTATATCCTTTATTACCTTTTGATGCAAATGATTATCAACGAACTGTATGAGACTTTTAAACTCGATTCTTTATGGGTACAGGTACTTTCCATGCTTCCACCTTATGAAGGAAAGTCCATCTTAGAACTTGGTGCTGGTATTGGTCGTTTTACTGGTGAATTGGCCCAAAAAGCTGGCCAGGTTATTGCTCTGGATTTCATTGAGAGTGTTATAAAGAAGGTGATGTGGAAACATAACATCTTTCTCTCTTGATTTCTCTAGTTTGTGTATTCTATCTGATTTTGTAGGAATGATTACTACTCTTTTACTATGGTAGTGACTACAATTTCTCGCTTATCTTCTTCTAACTGCTTTAATGCTTTTCTTGGTTGCAGAATGAATGCATAAATGGGCATTACAAAAATGTGAAGTTTATGTGTGCTGATGTGACATCTCCCAGTCTCAATTTTTCACCAAATTCTGTGGATATCATATTCTCCAACTGGCTACTCATGTATCTTTCTGATGAAGAGGTATACTTTCAGTTTAACCCTTAGTTCCTCAGTGAACACTGGTTGTTCCGCTGTTTTATTGAGCATGGTTGTCTAGAATGCCTCTCTAAACAATAGCTTCTTGACTTATCTGCCGTTTCTCCATTGCTATGCGGCATTTAGTAGTAGAAGCTTTTTAATTTCAATCTACTACTACAACCAAGCATATAGTCATTAGACTCATTACTATAGTAGTATATGGTTGCAAAGAGCATTTTAATTACAATCTACACCTACAACTGAGAAGTTAAATCTACTATTTGTGCACAAGTCTGCCAAAATTTCTCTGGTTAGTAATCTGCATATGTGAAAACTGCTATAATGATTTCCCTACTGTCCTGTTAAAAATTATAGGTTGAACGTCTGGTTGAGAGGATGTTGAAATGGTTGAAGCCAGGAGGGTACATTTTCTTCAGAGAGTCTTGCTTTCATCAATCTGGAGATCACAAGCGCAAAAGCAATCCGACTCACTACCGTGAACCTAGGTTCTACACCAAGGTTGTGATTCATGTTTTTGTACAAAATTTTTTTTTGTTATGTCCATTTCCTTTAAATTAGTTGGCTGAATCATTTTGTAGTATTCTTCTTATATTGCAGGATGCAGAATTTGTTATCATTGTTAGTTTGTTACCATTGACAAAAATGAATGTCCTTTATGTTCATAACTAACCATTTCTCTTGTGGAGCATCTGTAATCATGTAGATTGTTCTGTTATGTATGTGGTGGAAATTATTTAATTTAATTGCTTATCTGGTGATATAAGTAATTAATACTCCAATTAAATATCCTTATCTATATGCTTTGATAAGTAGTGGACCTAGTTTCGAAGGCTATTATGCATCTGCTTCATTATTGCTCCTAAAACTCTAAGCAGGCTCTCGCCTGTGTAATCTTGTTAATACAATTTACAACAAAGACCCTGCTTTGATTACACCCTCTGCTAAGTTACACTAAAGATGATATATAAATATATTAATTGGCAAATTTGATTCTGCTGATATAGTCCAATTAAAAATAATTAAATGGATGTTACAGATGCAAATTAAGTTGGAGAGGTCTATCAAAGGTTTGAGTCATCGCTTATACTGCTGAAAATCCTCACACCTACACAATTAATTTTAATTTTATAGAACAAGAGTAGTAGCAGCTTTTCAAATTTTGTTAAAAAAACAGAAATACTGGGAAAGGCTATCTATCTGTATATGTGTATAAGCTAGACTTGTATTTTTCGTATGTGTATGAGGATTTAGTGCCTTTATTTTTAATTTTAATCTATTAACTCTAGGGCTATCATGACATTATCCATGGTTTAGGAAAATGGAAGCCATGACAGATTCAATGGGTGAGGGTGAGTGGTGCCCTAAAACATGTAGAGAGCATACCTTCATAAATTTCTCTTTAGAAATTGGATTCTCTTATGGATAATATATAAATCTTGCTCTCCTGTTGTAATTACTTGGATACGATTGGAGCTTAATCCAGCATACTCTATCAAGTAGCCTACTAGGTTAAACATAGCAATTGTTAACTAGATTATAATATACAGCTTCATATATGAATCAACACTAATTCAGAAGGGGGTAATTACTTAATATAATTATATAAACAAAAAGGCATGCATTATATGCTATCTTAATCCATATTATGCATTGTTCATGCATCTGTGATATTTTCTTAATAAAACGTGATGTTGTGCACCTTGCATCATGTTTGCTATTGGAATTTGATTTAGATATGGAAGTAACTTATTCAATATTTCTAGCCTTTCTTCTGCTACCTCAAACTTGATACTTTGCTTCTCATTACTCTAGTCTTTCATTGCTACAGGTCTTTAAAGAATGCCATATGACAGATGAATCTGGGAACTCTTACGAGCTCTCCCTTATTGGATGCAAATGTATTGGAGCTTATGTCAGAAGCAAGAAGAATCAGAACCAGGTCATGGATGTTTCTGTGCCATAATTCTATTTATTTACTGTGGATCACAACTAGTGAGCAACATGTACTGATAAATGACTTCTGGATGCAGATTAGTTGGTTATGGCAGAAAGTTGATTCAGAGGATGATAAGGGGTTCCAGAAGTTTCTGGATACTAGTCAGTACAAATTTAACAGCATCCTGCGGTATGAAAGGGTATTTGGTCCAGGCTATGTTAGCACTGGAGGAATAGGTAAGTTTGGTGTTCTTATCCCTATTTATAATGTTCTGCCATCAGTGTGCAGCTTTTTAGGAGTTGGTAAATTGATAATTCTGAATAGTTATACTTGGATAATTCTTGAATTTAGTTCATAAAACCTGACATGAGAATCATCTATTACAAAAGATAATTGCCTTGGTTCCTAGCAGTTATCATAACAATTATAAGCAAAGACTAATTGTTTCTTATCTTAAAATCTAAAAAACAAAAGACTACACTAAAAGCATAAGGTTGTTCATGCATTTTCTTTCATCAATAACCGTTCTTCGGGGCACTGGGGGCTTCTCAGAACTATACTTCTTGTTTTGGGTTTGGTCTAATTAAAAGAAGAGAAAACATATTCTATGATTGTGTTCCATAGGAGACTCCATTCATTGTCATGAAGTATTATTGTTGACTACCATGTTTTCTACTTCATATCAAACATGTTAATGAAACCGCTCAAATCTGGTATTAAAAAGAAAGCATATATCATTCATTTCAAGCAAATGCTTTTGAATTCGTTTGGGGTTTTTTTTTTATAAAAATACATCATTCATGTCAATATTAGTTAAGATCAAATATGACCATACCTATTCGGGTGGTATGGGTGAGTTTGAGAACTAACATTTTCTGGAATATTTTTACATGCCTTATGAAATCACTCTTGGTTTGATGTTAGTATATTTGGTTCTGAGCAGAAACAACCAAAGAGTTCGTCTCGAAGCTTGACCTGAAGCCTGGTCAGAAGGTCCTAGATGTGGGTTGTGGCATAGGTGGAGGTGATTTTTACATGGCAGAGAACTATGATGTGGAGGTTGTCGGAATTGATCTCTCTATTAATATGATCTCTTTTGCCCTTGAGCGTTCAATTGGTCTCAAATGTGCTGTTGAGTTTGAGGTGGCAGATTGTACCAAGAAAGAGTACCCCGAGAACTCTTTCGATGTCATCTACAGCCGTGATACCATTTTGCATATTCAGGTAACTGCTTTCTCTGATATTTAGGATTCAAATATTTAAGTATGTGTGAACATTTCAAATCATACTTTTTCAATTATGATTTTTAAGCAGTCACTCCTTAATTTAATATCCAAATACTATTGTTAAAGATTTAAACTTATATGCTAAAAGCCTAAAAATTTAAAACAAAAAAAAAAAATTAATAAAAATAATGCTAGTTGTCCATGTTGAATTGTACTGAGTTACTGACTTCATACTCCACTAACTCCAGTAATCTGCATCACAAAAGTTCTTTGAAATGGAGAAAACTAACTCCTGAACTTATTTGTCATATTCAGGACAAACCTGCATTATTTAGATCCTTCCTCAAATGGCTGAAGCCTGGAGGCAAAGTTCTAATCAGTGACTACTGCAAGAGTGCTGGTCCACCTTCACCTGAATTTGCATCGTACATCAAGCAGAGGGGATATGATCTCCACGATGTGAAGGCATATGGGCAGGCAAGCTTATTGAGTTAGCGTTTATGCTTTGTGTTTAAATTTGGAACTTCTTGATATTAACAAATTATATCATGTGACTCTTGATTCAATCAGATGCTTAAAGATGCTGGATTCATTGAGGTTATTGCTGAGGATAGGACTGACCAGGTCTTGCATATTCACACGTTATTAATTTGTACTTTTATGATTTATGTGACTGGAGAAATTGAAACTGAACCTTTTTTTCCCTGTTTTGCTGTTTGCTTCCAGTTCATTCAAGTTCTGCAGAGGGAACTAGATGCACTTGAAAAGGAGAAGGATGAATTCATTGCTGATTTCTCTGAGGTTTGTACAGTGTGCACTTTCTGCTGCGTATATTTTATATGTCTCATTGATCTTGCAAATTACATGAAGGATCGAAATTGGTTTTGTGACAGTTTGTGTTAATGATTTACATTTTATTTTTACAACGATTTTCAGCAAGATTACAATGACATAGTTGATGGGTGGAAGGCTAAGTTAGTGCGGACTAAAGGAGGTGAGCAACGATGGGGTTTGTTCATTGCCAAGAAAAAATGAAGAATCAGCTAGCTGGTGAACTCTGAACGGGACCTTCTACTCGTAATAGTTTATCTATGTATTTTCAATCCTGGATTGTATTTGGGAGATATGCCAATAAGCTGCGTGTTGCAAACTGAAAGATAATTTCTCATAATTATCTTATGTTTTATGAATTTACTACATTTGAGTAAAATTAGTAAATTTCACATTCAAATCATTCTCAATCGATATAGTCGAGCAATGTGATCCACTCTCTATATGAGAAATTCATATGTGTTGTGTTTTCTGTACCTTTACTAACCTTAAGAGTCCTGATTTTACCATAGCAATATCATCTTTTAACTTGCTAATATGGTGAATTGAAGTTGAAACCCTTTGTTAGTAGATCCAACTAATGCATACTGTGTTGAAAGTTGAATCTGCTTCACTAGTGTGAAGGATAATTTGGGAGTTTATGTTATGCATTTGTGAAGAGATATGTAATAGCCTTAAACTATACCATCCTTTAGAATCAAGAATCTTTGTTTCCTTTCTTGATGCAAGGAATCGAGAGCGAAACATAGCAATCCTCAAAATACACATGATAACATAAACACCATTAAGAAGCTGGTCTATTAGACCCATATAGAGCCTTAAGAGACTTGCTGATAGAATGTTTATTGTTTTTAAACTTTTGAATTAATAATATGTCGCCTTACAAATTGTAGGGTTTTAGGTGTAATTAGCGACATTTCATGAATCACATTCATAACACCTAATAGGATTGCGTGCATATGTATATTGCGAATATAATCAAATTCAAGGTTAGAAATTATAACCTTTAATGTGTAGATAGCGTGTCTTCCTCTTCTTGTGGAGATAAAGAGCTCCAAGCATCGTTGTCCTAGTATTGGTCTACAATCATGAGCGGAATCTCCATCAATGCTAGTTGGGAGGAAGAAAAACAATCCTTCTCGGTAGAGAGAGGGGCGCCGGTTAAGGGGAGAGAGAGAGAGAGAGAGAGGAGAATTATACAATCTTTTGGTGAGAGCAATTGTACATCCATTGGTTTGTGTCAAAACTCCAAGGTTCTCACTGAGAACTAATGGCTCATTGTATGGATACTATGGGTCTAAAAGAGGATCGAGACAAGGAGATCCAATACCACTTTTACTCTTTGTTTTATGCATTCAGTATCTCTCTAGGATCTTAAAACTGGTTAGCCAAAAAACTGACTTCAAATTCCATCCCAGTTGCAGAGCAGCTGACTCACCTTTGTTTTGCAGATGACCTTATCTTATTCTGTAAGGGTGAGTAAAGATCAATTAAATTGATGATGAATGGTTTCAATGCCTTCTTAAAGGCCACACAGCTCAAGGCCAATCCGAAGAAGACTTCTTTATATTGTGCTGGAATGATTGATTTTGAGATAAATAGCATTCTTAACATGAATGGATTTCTGAAAGGAAAGCTTCCTTTCAGTTATCTAGGAATTCCTATATGTTTCAGGAGAATTTCAGCAGTGGAATGTGAGCATCAAGTTGATAAAATGTGTGCAAGAATCATACTTTGGAGTTCAAGACATTTATCTTTTGTTGTGAGATTGACTCTGGTGAATGCTATTATCATGAGCATCCATGTTTACTGGGCTCAAATTATGGTGCTACCTAAGGCTGTCTTTTAGAAGATAAGTGCTATTTGCAGAGACTTTCTTTGGCATATATGAGAATGCTCAGTAGAAACTTGGGAATATTTCTTGGGAATATGCATGTAGGAAGAAATTAGAAGGTGGCTTGGGAATTAGAGATGCGTAGAAATGGAACATTGCTGGCTTGGGAAAACATGTGTGGGTTGTGTCTCAAAAGAAAGAGAATCTCTAACTATCAGCGAATATGCCAGGTCAAAGACAAACTCAAAGCTGTTTACAGTAAAAATGTCTTTAGCAAGGGCTAGTATAAGATAGGGAAGAATTATGTGGTACTCAAGGATACTCAAGAAAAATGCAGATGGGATAAGCTTGTTTGGGAAAGATTAGCCACTCCAAAACACCAGTTTATCAGCTACCTGGTTATACAAGGCATACTCTAGACTAGAGATAAACTTGCTAGGTTTGGAGTATGCTTAGAAACTAAATGCTTACTATGTGGAGTGGAGCAAGAATCACTTTATCATCTATTTTTCATATGTGTGTACAGTAAGAAAGTATGGGAACAATTGAGTTCTTGAATCAGTATAAGTGTAAATGTGGATAGCATGAAGAAAATAAATGAGAAGGCTAGGAGATGCAAGCCTGTTTTCAAACAATGTCTGCTGAGAATCTGAAAAGCTAGAAATACAGCCTGATCTGGAAAGCTAGAAATAAAGGTTTCTAAGAGCAAATTTTTTTTTTTGTATAGATACAGTTGTAAGAAATGTACAAAGAGATGTTAGATACAGGTTGTTAGACACTAACTCTAAGAGAATTGATTGTACAACTAGAGTGGCTAAATGAGCAAATTGTATAGCTTTACTTAGCTTGTTTAATTGTTTTCTAGGCAGGTTGTTGCCCTGCTGTTTTACTCCCTTTTTGGGATTGGTTGTAAGAATGATTTTTTTAGCTATAAAATCTACTTGCCAAAAAAAAAAAAAAATTGTTCATCCATTATAATTCTCACTTAACTTTATATATCTTTATAATAATATTTTGATAAAAGTAGGATTAATACGAGGGTTCCAAAACTATCCCAAATACTTCCCTCTCATAGTGCCACATCATAAACATTAGAACAAAAGGAAAACACAATAATTCATCTTCAATCACTCATCAATCAAGCTAAAAAAAAGGGAAGGTTAAGTCTCATTTAAGAAACGATATTTTCACCAAATGCCCTTGAACTTTTCAAAAATTCACCAAATACCCTCAAGTTTTTCAAAATTCACCAAATACCATTGATGTTTGTTAATATTCACACCGTGACCTCAAAATATCCCTGACGTTAAAGTTCCGTTAGCAATAAAATTTAATTCACCAAATGCCCTAACTTTGTTAAATAATTACACAAAATACCCTTATTTTTAGAATGTCTAGTTTGAAATTTAAGGAAACTAGCCGTTAGTTTTGATTCTCAACCTTATTTTACATAAATACTCGATACAAAGCATTCCTCTTATTTGCTTAACCACAAATTTTTAACACCATGAGTTATCAATTGAAATCATCCTCCTCAATGTATGAGTACTTTTGTGTAAGAGTTGCAAACATCCTTACACAAAAGTAAATCATCCTAAATCATCCTCCTCAATGTATGACTTATCAATCTTGATTCTCAACAAGATTTGTTTGCAACTCTTACACAAAAAACCTCATACATTGAAGATGATGATTTAGATTGATATCTCATGGTGTTAAAAATGTGTGTTTAAGCAAATAAGAGGGATGTTATGTATCGAGTATTTATGCAAAAAAAAGAGTGAGATTCAAAACTAACGGCTAATTTTCTTAAATTTCAAACTACACGTTGTACCTCCAAAAATAAGGGTATTTTGTGTAAATATTTAACAAAGTTGGGGCATTTGGTGAATTAAATTTATTGTTAACCGAACTTTAACGTCAAGGATATTTTAAGGTCACGGTGTGAATATTAACAAACCTTAGTGGTATTTGGTGAATTTTGAAAAACTTGAGGATATTTGGTGAATTTTTAAAAAGTTCAAGGGCATTTGGTGAAAAAACCGTTTAAGAAAATTTGTCAGAAAAAATCTTTTAAATTAAAGTAACTTTTTTGTTCAGAAAAATCTTTTAAAAATTTCTTGGTAAAAGAAAACTGATTGTAGAATTTTTATGTTGAAGACAACCAAAGGCTACTTTCCAATATTTTTGGCGTTGAATCATCAGAAGAAGACTGAAAAAAGGGAAAAGCTCGTTTAAAGAAAAAAATGAAGCTTGACAATTCTGACCTTGATGTACATGAAGTTATTGATGTTCAAGAAGAATGTGATAATGATGATGGTAATCTGGAAATCAAGAAAACACACTGTAGACCCAATGCAGTTGTTAATTTGAACAAGGATTTTAGTCAGTAGCAAAAATCAGATGTCATAAGTATTGGTTTTGGAGTGCTGCTTGAACTAAAGTTAACAAGAATTTCAACAAAGATGCTTCCATGGCTTTGTCATCATTTCAATGAAAGCAGCTGTATGTTCAAGATTGATATGGTGAAGGAGTTTTCAGTTAGTTCCTATGATGTTAAAGATATATTCTTGCTTCCACATGTAACTGAGAACAAGGTGACTTTTCAGTTAAGGAAGCAACCTCTAGCAAACATGTCGACTCAAAAAGAATGGATGAAGAAGCTAGGAATTCCTGAAGGTGATGACATATTTGTGAATAATTTGGAGAACAAATTAAAGACTCTGAAGAAAGGAGGGGAGAATTTTAAAAAATTCTTTGTGATGTATGTTTGCAGCCTATTCTTAGCCCCTCTTGTTAACAGAGTGATTGATTACAAGATAATCAACTATGTAGACAATGTGAAAGAGATACATAACCTGGATTGGTGTGGTTATGTGATGAATAACCTGTGCAAAGCAGTAGGGAGCTTCAAGAACAACAAAAACAATTGATCCAGTGGATGTGTCCTGATTCTTCAACTTGTCTACTTTCATCATCTGGCATTCAGAGGGAAGCCTGAACCTACACCACTGCCATTGATCCAACATTGGTTAGATGAGAAAGTCAAAGAAAGAATTGCAAATGAAGCAAAGGCATCTTTTGGTCAAGGAGAACTCCAAGAAGATGGCTATCCAGTTTCTAGAAGAGTAGGAAAGCAAGCATTCTTGGGAGATGTATTTGAGAATGCTTATAGAAACTTTGCTGATAGAGAGAGAAGATTAGTGTCATTCAGCCTACCAGAAGGTGTCTTGACAGATAGTGAAATACATGATGCTGCAAAAGATGTGAGTAATTTTTTATAAGTTATAATAATTTCTTGTATTTACTTTAAAATGAAATGTCTTTACTTTTATCTCATGTTTGTTTACTTTTATTATATTGAATTGCTCTACTTTTAGTAGTAATAATATATAGTATATGATAAACATAAATTAAATAATGTAGACATAAAAGTAAACAAATTAACTTAAAAAGTAAATAGTATTTGTGTTCAAAAATAATGTATTAATAAATTGTTGTTATTTATTTTGAAGGAAATTGAAAAAGAACTGCATTTGTTGACTAGAGATTCAACACTCTTTGCAATGATACATGCTGAGCGTATAACTTCCTAAACAGAGAAGATGAAATAGCAACAAATGAATGTGTCTACATCAAATTCTCAACAGGTTTCTGAAACACAAAGGCTAATGGAAGACCCTAAAGTACAAAGGGCTATGGATGAAAGAGCCAAGCTTTATGATGATTTGAGAGATGTATCTAGTGTGTTTCTGTCAACATGGGAGGAGAAACATAAATATTCTTAAATTGATCCTGAAACTAATCAAGAAGATGCAGGTGATCCTATGATAAGTGACTTTTATGTCACTTTTAGGGTATATTTATGCTTATTTTCCGGTTTAGTTTCTAATATTTTCCCTAGTTTTATACTTTATTTCGCTTATTTTCTTATTTTCCTTATTCGTTCTCTATTTTGATTATTTTTGCATTTTTATTAGTTTTTAGTTTATTTTGTAGTTTTAGTTAATAATTTCCCGCTTCTCTCATTTTATTTATTTTCTTTTAGTTTCTAGTTTGTTTTATTTTATTTTATTTCTTGTATTTTATTATTTCTTTAGTTTTAACATTTTATTTTACTTTATTTTTCTTGTTTTATTTTATTTTATTTTAGTCTTTATCCCAATTTCCCCTCATGTTTGGTTTTGTTTGTAGGAACGTTCGGGTCGAGACTTGGTTATAATCAAAGTCATGTTCGAAAGTCCAAGGTCAAATGTTCTAACGAGCAAAGTCAAACTCCCTCACTCCCAGATAAGTGACTTTTATGTCACTTTTAGGGTGTTTATTGTGTCGTATTCCGACTTATTTTCCAATAATTTCATCCTTTTTATCCTTTATTTCTATTATTTTATTATTCTCGTCTTTTATCTTTATTTTGAGTATTTTTGCCCTTTTTAATTAGTTTCTAGTTTATTTCTGTAGTTTTAGTTAATAATTTTCCGCTTCTCTCGTTTTATTTATTTTATTTTAGTTTCTAGTTTGTTTTATTTTATTTTATTTCATTTTATTATTTCTTTAGTTTTAGTATTTTACTTTACTTTATTTTTTCTTATTTTATTTTATTTTATTTTATCTTCCAATATACCCTCGTGTTTTTGTTGTAGGTCGAGTTTGGTGTTCCGGGTTTCAAAGGCTTATTCGTGTTCGGAAGTCCAAGGTTCGAGGCACAAAATTTGAGTCAAATGTTCCAAAGTTGCTGCCAGCCTTAACCTACACCACACCATTTCTAAACCTACAACACACAATCCCCTGCTCCCTACTTTCGTCAACAACACCAACAGCACAAGCAGCTCACTTCCCCAAATCCCTCACCATCAACAAACATCAACAACAACAACCAGCAGCCACCCCGCAACAACAACAACCAGCAGCCACCCCGCAACAACCAAACAAACACAATTACACCAGCCACACATACCATCAGCACTCACGCACACCTCCAATCACCACCCACCTCAACACTCAAATTCACCCCACGCAAACCACCAACACCAACAGCAACATCACGCAAATTCCCCTGCTCCCTCCGCTCACAATCAACCACCACGCAAACCACCAGCCGCAGCAACCCAAACCACCAGCCAAAACCACCATCAATCACCACCAAACCACTCACCAATTAAACCCCGCAACTCACCAGCAGCGAATTTCGGCCACCCCTCTTCACCATTTGCAAACAACAAGCCTCAATTAAGGTCCAATTGGATTGGAGCTTTGCGGCCGCGCAACCCTGTCAGAAGGCGCACGTAATTAGATTCAAAATCGGAGTTGAGGCAGTAGCTATTGTGCGACCTCTGCGCGGAGTCTTCGCGGGCGCGTAGATCGGGGTTCAATTTGAACCACATCACGAGCTTTGCACGTGATTATTAATGAAGATCAACAGCCTTGATTGAGTCTCAATGATATGCAATGATGTTGATTGGTTGTGATTCGATGATGAATGGCTATGATCGAACGGTGATGGCTAGTGATGCATTTCAATGGAGTATTGAGCAGCCAGGTCGAAGAGGGAGAAAGAAATTGGTCTGATTGCTTCGTGGGTTTTAGGGGAAATTAGTGGGTTTTTCCTTTTTTTTTTTTCCTTTTCATTTTCCTTTTATTTTATTTTATTTTTAGTTTTGTTTTTTTTTTGGTTTTTAGTTTAGGGTTCGTTTGGCATCGTTTTCAGTTTTCAGTTTTTTGTTTTTTCAAAACTGAAAACTGATTTCAGTTTTTGATTCTTTGTTTTTAAAAACTGTTTTCATTTTTCAGTTTTGAGTTTACAATCAACTCTCAAAATACTACCACATCATTTATAGCTTTAATCAACTCTTATATATACTACCTATAATTATTATTTATTATTTTTTTAAAATTTTTTTTAATAGCTGCATATTTATTTTCACAAAAAAAAAATATATACATATATTTCAATAATAAATTTATTGATCGAATAAGGTTGTAACAAAATTTAAAGGAACAACTACGGAAAAAAAAGTAACAATAAAATAGTCAAATGCAATGTAATATTTATTTTTCGTTGAAGACTTTCATTATGAATTTTGTCTTTCCCACAATCGTGTTGCCAAACGATCTCGAAACTGAGCCATTCTTTGTAGTTCTTGTTGACTTACAGAAGGAGTCACTAGGTCCTCGGATCCATTATTGTTTCTTGCATCATCTTCTAGTTCGACATTTTCATCTGCATACTGTATAAACAAAGGATCTCCGTCCTTGCACATTTTGATGAAATTGTGGATAACACAGCACGACAAAATTATATATTTTTGTCGTTTCAAGTCATATGAAGGCATATCTCTGAGAATGGGAAATCTAGCTTTTAATACCCCAAAACATCTTTCAATAACATTTCGCAATGAAGAATGTGTATAATTAAATATTTCCTCAGGACCTTGTGGGCTCGTTGCTCCTCTATAATCACGCAAATGATATCGTTCTCCACGATACGGTGAAAGAAATCCTGGCATATTTGTATAGCCTGAGTCTACAAGATAATACTTTCTAGTAGGAGGCATCGGAAACTTGGTCTCTTCAACATTTGTAATTGTTTCCCAAAAAATTCTTGAATCATTTGCCGAACCTTCCCATCCAGCCATCACAAATGTAAATTTCATGTCAAATGAGCAAGCACACATTACATTCATCGTAGGCTTTTTTTCTTTTCCACGATAGGGAATTTGATCATCTTGTGGCACACGTGCTGATACATGAGTTCCATCAATAGCTCCTATGCAATTCTATAATAAATCGTTAAATTCAAACTACATACTTTAAGAATTAATACATAGATAATATGTATAAATTAAAAATTAATGACAAAAAATTATATTACCTTGAAAATCGGATAGTATCTTGGGTTATTTTTTATTTCAGGAGGTGTTTCGTCAAATGCCTGAGGAACAATCCAATGCTTCGATAATGATGCAATGGCATACAAAACCTTTCGAAAATGGCGGTGAGTAGATTCTAAGGAATATTGAAATCTATCCGCTATAAGTCTGTGCCTCGAATTATGAGAAATAATAAGAAGAAACATTGCAACCTGTTCTTGAATTGATATAAATTTGGAATCTTTCAACTTTTCCCTTTTTTTCAATTCTTCACACAAGCTAATAAAGATCTCAGGAGTCATTCGAAGCATATCATAACATGTCATTGGATGACCGTTAAGCAATTCAAGGACATATTGGTGACCTGTTAACTTTGAAATTCTTTGCAAACGGGGTTTCTTTTTAAGGAACCCATTATTTTGTAAGTTAATATAAATTGTCAAAATTTGTTGAAAATCTTCCTCATCAGAATCCGATAAAATTTCTTCAATGTCGAAATCCATAACTGTCTGCATTTTTTACATGTAAATGTTA
Source organism: Chenopodium album (assembly GCF_948465745.1). Classification (NCBI taxonomy): domain Eukaryota; kingdom Viridiplantae; phylum Streptophyta; class Magnoliopsida; order Caryophyllales; family Amaranthaceae; genus Chenopodium; species Chenopodium album. Next base: position 23,672,554 of record NC_137853.1, on the reverse strand, counting down.
TGAGCAAGCAGATAGAATACTATCAGTATATATAAATGTTATAAGCAAGCATATAGAATAAGATCACCATTATTACTCTTATTAAATCAAACCCAAATACAAAATCCAAAAAAAAAAAAAAAAAGCATACTTACGACAAGATCTAAATTGAGTTTAAACACTCAAACATGCATTATTGAAGGGAAAAATAATTTGTACTAATGAGATAATTCTTAAAGGTTGAGCACAAAATCTATCTTCCTATCATTTGGAAATCTAAGAAACATTTTCCTCCACAATGGATCATCATGTATTAGTTTAGTTGCCTTTGCAAATGAAGCTCCATCAATTCCCTCAAGAGCACTTAGTGCATCTACACATTCCATGAGCAAATCATGATCCTCCTTGGACTGATGCCCGCCTTCATCATTGCCATTAAATTTTCTCTCGATAAGTTCAAGTTTTTTCTTGGAATTTTCACTCATTGTAACCAAGGCATCCGCCATTGCTACATTAACACTTTCCCTAAGTTTCTTACGATTGACATTAGGCTTGATTTTTTTGTTTTTAGGACCCTCTTCACATTGTTTTCTTGAGTCACCCCCTTCTCCATCTGTGTCATCTTCATCCTCACTCTCAGAAGGGCTTTTAGTAGAAGGATGTGAACTAGCACCAGTAGTGGTTGTATCCCCATAAATTGTGCATAATTTATCATAATGCTTACATCCCTTCTTTCTAAAAGTTTTGGCAGACTTATGTTTCTGTAACATCCATACATTCACATCAAATATCACAAACATAAAATCTTATTAGTTTAAAAATGTCCCTACTTGATCCATAAAAGAATAGAATAAAAATAAACTTATTGACAATTACCTCATACAACTTTTTCCATACAACATCCTCAGTAGAAAGTTGAAAAGTCATAGCATTGTATCCCATTCCAGTTTCTTGTACTAGTTTACTAAATTCCTTCCACCTTTGTCTTAGTTGATTATATTTGTTCTTAAGTTGCTCTTGACTATAATCCTTTTTTGTCTTCTCCTTTAGTTTTTGCTTGATAAGCCTCCAAGCTTGCTTGGTTAGAGTGGTTGTTGGTCTATTTCCTTTTTTTACCTCCTCCTCTATCAAGCTTATAAGGTAAGATTCAATATTTTCATTCCATACTCCAACTACTCCAGTAGATTCAATCTCAACAACTTCATCTTCGCACTCATCATTTTTCAAATTTGACATCTATAAAGTAATTCACTATTAGACATAATAATCATCTAATTCAATGAAACAACCAATGTGCAGCAACTAGAAAAACAAGAGCACAACATATCCATTTGTCTCCCATTACCATTATGTTAAATATACAAACTTCATAAAGAACTGATTTTATATAAGCTACCTTGGCATATAACTCTAATAAACTATACCACAAATGAAACTCCTCCACTAAATAAGAAAGGGGTGTAAAATACAACAATCCACACTAGTACTCTAAGCAAAACACACTAAACTTCCGTGTCTACAAATTACTAAAGCTCCAAAATAGTAATAGCTTGCTAATACCAATTAACCTAATTTGATAAGCACAAATACATAATACCCTGCCAAAGTGTTAATTCCAGAAAAAAAAATGACTCAGTGACTAGTTTATTTTAAGATTTAGAACAGATATGCTCTAAAGTGTAGGTTTCTGATTTCTAAGCCAAAAAGAAGGAACAAGCAAAAAAGACATGCAGATAGAAGATAGGGTGATAGACTCATAATACTCGATTCAACTAGGCTGAGATTGCCACTACATATTACAGCAAATTGACACAACACGTAAACTTATGTTATTAGTTGTTACATAGCTCACATTCTTATTCAAATTCATACATACTATCCAAGTATAAAGTAAGTTTCTGGGAGCCAAGACTTGCCACAAGGTATTAAGAGCATAGAGTAGAAAAATGTTTGATAAAAAGAAATGATCTAACATGCTATCCATCCCAGATCACCCAAAACCATAGGTGGGGGGAAGGAACAACCGCTTACCGGCTGATTCAAGTACCTGTTGGTAATTCAGTACTAACAAAGTAACAATCGATATGCACATTCAAGCAATAAATTTCACAAAGCATAAAGTCAACCAACCATTAAAAACTATACAACATCAAAGCAAAACAGATTTATGATATCATTATTTCTCGTTATCCAAATTTACATACAACAAGGGTTAATTTCAATCTTTCTTGCTTAATCACAGCAAGATCCAACAAAACATTAAAATGCAAAGAAAACCCATTAAAATTAACCCCAAAACAAAACAAACCCACAAATTAAAACCCCTCAAACCCACATTAGCCTAACCTGATCATTTTCAACATGATTGACGCACCCACATTGCGGACACTCCTCGAAATTATCAATAGGGAAATTAGCAGAAGCAATTCCAACAAAAAACTCAAGTTCATCATCATTCCTTCTCACTTCAACAATATTCAACCAAATGAAGAAAACCTTAACACTAACCCCAGTAAATTATATACAAATTAGACAAAGAACGATTAAAATTAAGAAAAATAACGAACAAAGATCACCAATTTTGATCAGAGAAATTGAATACAACGAAATTTTTAAGCAACAAAAGCATCAATAAATTTGTAAATTGAGAAAGAAAAACAGGGGAAAACATTGTGATTATAAAGAAATTAAAAGAAAAGAGAGAGGAGAACGCTCTATACCTGTAATTGCTTGCTCCTTGAATCTTGAGAATTAAGGTTTGAGGAAGAAAGATGAGATACTATGTGAAGGAGATGAGTACTACGACGCTTTGATAGGGGAAAAAAAAAACAAAACCTCTAAAACTGCTTTGAGGTGTTTTAGGTTTATCGTTGTAATTTTTACAAAATAGCTGAAAAGTTGTTTTTTTAAGCTATTTTACCAAACACTGTTTTGTTTTATTTTGGGGGTAAAAAACAAAAAAACCAAAAACAGCAATGATGCCAAACATACCCTTAGTTATTTTATTTGTTTTAGTTTAGTTTTATTTTCTCTTTTCTTTTATTTTATTTTTTAGCTTTGTATTATAAATACCCCCCTTTGGGGTTATTCTCTCTTAACCCATTCCATTGAATCAACATTTTATTCTACCCTATATCAGATTAGAGTAGTTTTAGCTCTTTTATTTTCTCTCTCTTAGGGTTAGATTAGGAGTTTCTCTCTCTAGTTTAGGAGTAGTTTAGAGAGAGAAAGCTTGGATTTTTCATGGAGTTTTGAGAGGTTGAAGATACAATTTGTGGGTTTTTCTTCTCGTTTATTCAATGAGTCTTCCTAACTTTCTCTCACCTTTATTGCTTTCATTTATTATTGTTTTTGCTTATTTATTAAATGTTTTGAGTAGATTAATTAGTTTAGTTGTTGATTCTTGCTTTTATTCTTATTTTACCTTGTTTTTCATGTTTTTGTTCATCATGTTGACTTAGGTTTTGTTCTAGGGAAATGGATGAAGGTTATGTTAATTAATTGAATGATTGATTATGATTAGTATGAAATTGTTTCTTGATTATTGTGTATGGATGATGCTTTTATGGATTAGAATCTTTCTAGCTAATTGATTTTATGTTCTTAATTGTGTTTTCAATCAATTGCACGAGAGTGATTTGGTTGAGAGCCCTAAATTCTTCCATCCTTTTCTAGGCTAGTTGCACGAGAGTGAATTAGTTTAGTAGGATAATTAACATGCTTAATTGTGCGAGAGTGAGTTAAATGTGTTGATTGTTCCTAATCGAGGTTATTTTCATCTAATTGTATGATATTGTTGAATGCATTGATGTAATTGGATTCCACTTTCCCTAGTTTTAGTTATTTGCTCTTAGTAGTGTTTAGTTGAACCTCTCTCTATCTCACAAGCTTTCCTAGTTGTCTAATTAGCACAAATTGATACACTTAGTCCTTTTGGGTTCGACCCTTTACTTACCCCTATACTCGTATTAGGGTAGTTTAGGTTATAAATATTTAATTTGATTAGGGGTTAGTAGACCAACGACACTATCTAACCCGCGATCACTCCCTTGCCAAATTGCAAAGCTGCTGCCCCTTTTTGTTGCCACATTATCATACACCACACAACCACCTAACCTACACCACAGCCCAACTCCACCTCTTCACATCAATTCTCCCCTGCTCCACTCCTTTCCTCACACCAAACAACCACCAGCAACCCCTGCTCCCTCACGCAAAACCGCCAGCAATCACCACCACACTCCCCTGATTTCCCTCTCCTCTTCTCACTGACCCGCAACTCCAATCAACCACCACGTAGCCACAGCAGCCACCTAAACCACCTGAATCACCAATCACCCCCGTAACAACCACCAGCTCTACCTACAACCTTCACCACACCACCAAACAATCCGCAACAGTAATCACCACCACAATCCCATGCTACCTTACGCAGCTCTCAGCCCACCAATAACACCCCGCAACATCCCTCACATGAACCACTCTCACCAGCCGCAGCAACCTCACCAAACCACGACTCCGACCACCGCAGCCACTCAATTCCGGCCATCACCCTACCAATTCGCGCAAGAAATAGAGCAAAATCAGAGCAAATAGCAAATCAATCAAGTTCAGGCAAACCCATAGAAGAGTTCGGTCAAAGTTTAAGCGCAAAAATAGTCAGAATCGTTCGATATTTTGTCATTTGGAGGTGTGGGCGAACACACCCATGGTTCGACCGAACCAACCCAAAGTTCGGTTGAACCCAACCTCGGTTCGATCGAACCGCTTCACGAGCTTCACACGTGATAATTAGTGAGATCAAACAATTGAAGCTTGGTGATTGTCGTTGATCTTCTATTTGTGATGACGATGTTCGTTGATGATGGTGTGAGGTGGTGTGATGAAGCAGAGCAGCCACGAAATTTGGGGCTGATTCTTTCAATTCGTGGGTTTAAGGGGTAATTAGGGATGTTTGGTTTTCTTTTCTTTTTATTTTTTAGTTTTGTTATTTTTATTTATTTTAATTAGTTTAATTTCTATTGTATTTTCTTTTATTTTATTTTCTTAGCTTGTATTATAAATACCCCTTTTGGGGTTATTGCTTAAAAACAACTCTTAACATTTAATTTTACCCCAGATTAGAGTAGTTTAGCTCTTTTATTTTTCTCTCTCTTAGGGTTGGATTAGGATTCTCTCTCTCTAGTTTAGGAGTAGTTTAGAGAGAGAAAGCTTGGATTTTTCATGTAGTTTTGAGATTTTGAAGAAGCATTTTGTGGATTTTTCTTCTCATTTATTCAATGAGTCTTCCTAACTTTCTCTCACCTTTATTGCTTTCATTTATTATTGTTTTTTCTTATTTATTTGTTGATTTGAGTAGATTAATTAGTTTAGTTATTTGATTCTTGCTTTTGTTATTATTTTACCTTGTTTTCAGTGTTTTTGTTCATCATGTTAGCTTAGATTTTGTTCTAGGGAAATGGATGAAGGTTATGTTAATAAATTGAATGATTGATTGTGATTAGCATGAAATTGTTTCTTGATTATTTTGTATGGATGATGCTTTTATGGATTAGAATCTTTCTAGCTAATTGATTATATGTTCTTAATTGTATTTTCAATCGATTGCGCGAGAGTGAGTTGGTTGAGAGCCCTAAATTCTTCCATACCTTTGCTAGGCTAGTTGCACAAGAGTGAATTAGTTTAGTAGGATAATTAACATGCTTAATTGTGCAAGAGTGAGTTAAATGTGTTGATTGTTCCTAATCAAAGTCATTTTCATCTAATTGTATGATGTTATTGAATGTATTGATGTAATTGGATTCCACTTTCCCTAATTTTAGTTGTTTGTTCTTAGTTGTATTTAGTTGAATCTCTAACTATCTCACAAGCTTTCCTAGTAGTCTAATATAGTAATAGGCATAGATTGATACACTTAGTCCTTTTAAGTTCGACTCTTTACTTACCCCTATACTTGTATTAGGGTGGTTTAGGTTATAAATTTCTAATTTGGTTAGGGTTAGTAGACCAACGACACTACTTAATCCTCGATCATCCTAAAACTATAAATTTGGATGATGATAATGAAGATTTGAAAATAGAGGATCTGGATGATGAAAGTAAAGATTCTGACAAAGAGGAAGATGACAAAAAAGAGGAGGATGACAATCAAGAGGAGGATGACAACAAAGAGAATGAGGACGGAAAAAAAGAGGAGGAGGGAGAAAAGGAGAACAAGAAGGAGGACGAAGAAAAGGAGAAAAAGAAGGAGGATGACAACAAAGAAAAGGAGGAGGAAGAAAATAAGGAAAACAAGGAAGAAGACAACAAAGAGGAGGAACAAGTGAATGAACCAGAGAAAGAACAAGAGAAAAAGGAATATGAGAAGTAGAAAGAGAAGACTGAAAAGAAAGAAGAGAAGGGGGCTGATCACCGAGCAGTTGATGCTGATCTTAGTAACGTAGTACACTCATTTAATGAGAGTATCCTACAGCATACTGTTGTTGAAGAAAATCAGCCAACACTTACAAAGAAAGCAACAGAAAATATAATTGAAAGTAAGTTGTTAACTTGAGTAAATATTAATCAATCCATAGTGAATACTGTATGATTGTTTTGAAACTAAATCTGCTATTTTATTTCAGGTGATGCTGATAAACAACTTCAGGCAGAAACAACCATTGAGCTTAAGGACATTCACCAAGAGATAGTTTCAAAAGTTAAAATCAATTTAGATTGTGGAGAAAAAGATGTTGAAATTGAAACAATAGATTGTGGAGAAAAAGATGTTGAAATTGATTTTGTTTCAAAAACAATGAAAGGCAACAAATCAAGAATGCATGAAATGCCAGAGCTGTATCAAGTAGTGGCTGATTACTGTTTTGTGAAGTACATCCTATTCAAGCAGTCAGTAATGTATTATTTAATTTCAAAAAAATGCTATCTACTTTAGTTAATATTTAGTTTACTTTAAATAATATTTTATTTACTATAAACATTTAAATGTGCATAGTGAAGAGATTATGAAATTTGAAGGTCCTCTCATGATAAAAAGAGATGACCCAACATCCCTAACTCCAACAGCCCTAGCTCAAATGATAAAATCCAATATAGTTCAATGTTGGTCATTTCTTATGAATGATTCTCGATTGAAAGAAGATCCATCATGCTGTTTATTTGGCATTGACCACAGTGTAAGAGTTAAATTAAGTGTTAAGCTAAATTCATAATTAAACATATATGATCTCATTAAGTAGTATATTTTATGTTCTCATTAATACATAGAGACCTCTAGAGCTGAATCTCATGTCACAAGATGCTTCCTAGGCCAACAGATAAAACAACAGAGCTAAAGTCTCCTTTAGTACACACAGCAGAATTGAATCAGGCATGGTATGATTGGATGTGCCTCTATGATGCAAACGAGAAAATTATGACACCTCAGTTGGTATGTATTATTATTCATGTCAATTAAACTACATTTTAGGGCATTATGATTTTGAATTTGTAGACTAATAACTTTAATTTTAATGACAGCTCTTTGTTCTAATCTGTCTGAGTAACCACTGTAGTTTGATTGATAGTGGTTAACTTACTGAATCTGACCATTCAAAACTTGGATAACAGGGAGTATAATGACAAGCATAAGCCTTTTTATAGAATTCTTGGATCTATTATGGTAAGATTTTTTTGATTTATAAAAAGTAAATATTAAAGTAAATAACACTACTATTAAAGTAAATGAATATGTATTAAAAGTGTACATTATAATGCATGTACAAAATAATACAAAATATAAAGTAAAAGATGTTTTGATTAAAGTAAACTATATTTTTATTAAAGTAAATAAATATCTATTAAAATTATAAATTAAAATACCTATAAAAAAATAATATAAAATATAAAGTAAAAGATGTTCTAATTAAAGTAAATCATACATTTATTAAAGTAATCTATACTATAAATTTATTATACTTATATATTGCTTTACAAATGTTATAGGTGGAAGAAATGGCAAACTTTCTGAAGAGATTAAATCATGAAATAGCTGATGAATACTAGAATATGAGTTTGATGAAGTTAACTTCAAGTGGAAGAGACCAAGATATGCTCTTGATTGTGGTGTTTTTGCAATGATCCATATGTTGTGTTTTTCTGGAAACACTTTTGATTCTGCCCTTGATTTAGCAAACAGGAGAAAGTTGTATCGTGCAGAAATCTGTGCTACTCTTGCTTTGGCAGAGATAAACACCAAAAGAAAACAGCTTGCGGAAAAAGTTTCAAGGTTTAGGGTAGTTAGGAAACTAGAGAAGGAGAAAGGGGTGGAAGATATGATATGTGTTTCTGATTTCTTGAAGAAACACAAGGAAGTAATGGATAACATGAGTTTGAAATGTCACCAAGTGATTGACTACTTAGCAATCAATGATGATGAAAACTTTCCAAACAAGAGGTATGTTTTATACTTCGAAAAAAACAAATACTCATGTTGCATTATATAAAAAATTGTTCGGCATAAGTTTAACTTTAATTTTAATTCAACATTACAGTGAAGTAGTTGGCTGATTTATAGATTCAATTGAAATAGTAAGGCAAGATCGTAACGCTTTGCTCCATGAATGGAAAGTTTCAAGTAATCTGATCACTGCTTGGTCAAACCACCTTAATAACATTGAAATGCAAAAAGAAAGGTCTGAAAATGATTTGGTCAGATTCTTCTTTGGATATGACTTCACGGTAAGTTTTTCACATTTACTTTTATAATATAAAATTATGCATTGAATAAATATATGAAATAATCTTTGAATTTTTGTTTTTTGTTTTTTTTTTTTTGTTTTTTTTTTTTTTTGCAAGATGCTTTAACTCTGTGTTTGAATGCTCATGGGAAAAAGGGAGTAACAAGTATGAAAAACTATGGATTGATTGGAATAGTTCACAATCATTGGACTTGGATGCAGCTCAATGTGTAAGACAGAATAAATATTTAAAGTAGAACAATATATGTTTAAAGTAATTAAAAACAGCTTTAAAGTAAATTTGTGTAAAATAAATCTATGTGCAGGTATTTATACCTCTGAAAAAGGAAAATCATTATTTTCTTGCTGTCATAAACTTCAAAGATGAAACAATTGATCATCTGGACAACACTTTGTACAAGACCAATTAAGAATATGAGCCTGTACAGAGTTTTATCTTAGAAACGGTAAATGATGAATAGATTAAAAAATTGTCTTTAAATTCATTTTTCAATTTCTCATATTATATTAATATTCATTGCATTGCAGGTGATACAAGTACAGAAGTTGTTTTAAAAAAGAAAGCATCCACAGAAAAATGATATGTTGTCCTACAAGTTGAGAATAATTGAACTTCTATTCCAAAAAGAAAAAGAAGATAATTTCTCAGCAAGCTATGTACTTCTGCACATGAAGGTTTATGATGGTGCAAATGGGATAGGATTGGAAAAATAAAAGAGGTAAGTTACTATACTTATTTTTGAAGTACTTAAACTATATAACTTATCTGGATTACTTAGATTATAATTTATTTAAACTAAGGTTAATCTTTTATTTTTTTTACAGGAATTTCCAAGACTGAATCACCATCATATAAGAACAGTACTTGACCTATTTCTCATTGATAACAATCAAATGCAACAGAAATTGCTAACAAATGTTGAGGATAATTGGGAAGAGAAGAAAGCTTCTCAAGAATTGTAAATGATTTCAATAGATTTGAATATATCACAGACATTAGAGTACTTTAACTTGTGTAGTATTAATGCAAAACATTTGTTTGAAGTTTTAATTAGTATATTTGTATGAAGAATACATATTATATCTCTAAGTTGAATTAGTAGAAATGTTATGTGTGAGAAATGGCGGTAGATATAAAAGTAGAAGAAATCAATCAAAAGGTAAATGAAAATAGTGTTAAAGTAAATAACACTATGTTAAAGGTAAAAGAAAAAAAGTTTGAAAAAATAAATTCTTTTTGAAATATGGTGTTCGATTTTAAAGTAAAGAAAAATATTGTTAAGTAATAGAAAATGGACCTAAAGGAGAGGTAGAGATGGTAAAAAGTGTTAAAGTCAAAACAAGAAAAAAATTCAAGTCAAAAACACGTTTTTTGATTATAAGTAAAGGGAATTAATGTTAAAGTAAAAAGAAAGAAGTTAAAAGTAAATGAAAAATTTAAAAATCAAGTCTTTGTGAGATGCTTTTGGAGATAGAGGTGGTTATGAAGGTGGTTGTGGAGGTGGTAGTTAAATACTTGTCACACTAAAAATATACAAATTATTAAAATAATTTTTGTTGGAGGGTCATGCACCACACTATTTTAGTAAGAACGGGTCGGGTTTGGGTCGAGTAAGAATGGGTTGGGTCTACTCGAGTTAGGTCAACAGGAGTTAATACCGTAACCTATGTTGGTCAAATACGGATAGGGTTATTCTTGAGCCGAATTACAACCAGCCTTACATCTTATTAGGTTTGGTAGGGGTTTAGGTCAGTTTAATAAGAGGTCGGGTTACATTTGGGTCAGGTCAATAATTAGCGGGTTAGAGAATGAGGTCATTCTAGAGTTTTAGTCGAATTTGATTCAAGTCAATAATTTTACGGGTTATTATCAAGTTGAAGTAACCAAGTCAATAATTTATGGGTTACATTTAGGTCGGATCATCTACATGTCAATTCCTATTCGAGATCGGGTCTCAAATACTCTTGTCAACTCGGGTCTAAGGTTGGTTAAAGGTTCGATAAGATTGGATTTAGGTTACCATTTTTTTTTGTCAATATTTAGTTGTACATGGGATAATGTTACTTTTAATACCATGGGACCATGGTCACATGGAAAATGTGTCGAGTATTTTGGAACAAAAAATAGAAATCGTAACAAGTATTCTAGGACAAATGCAGTAATACAAGATATTATCTTTAATTTTGTAAATAAGGACATTACATAAATCAAACAATTCATATGATATAAAATATCATAAAAGTAAATGAATTATTTCATAAAGTTAATGTATAATAGCTAAAAGTAAATAAACTGAACTTAAGTTCTGTAGTACAATTACTTAGAGTAAATGTAAAAATATTATAATAATAAAATTAATAAAAAATATTTATTCATTAAATCTTGATCTTCCAAAACATTTTTAAATTTTCAAGTATTATAATAACTGCACAAAAATAAACATCAGTTATTTGTGACAAATTAAAGTAAATGAATTACAATTTAAAGTAAATAAATTACAACTTAAAGTGAATAGGAAAAGTACAAAGGTAAAATACCAAAAAAAAAATAAAGTACCGAGTATATTAATACCTGCACAAAATAAAAAGTAAATGAAGTTACTGTTAAAGTAAATAAATCAAAGTTTAAAGTAAATGGAACACATTTAAAAGTAAATACCTGATAACTATTTGTTTGGACAGTTTCTACTATCTTGGGAAACACCAGATTGCCCACATGCTCTACAGGTTGTGCGCTTTTTGGATCTTTTTTTTAGTAGCTATTTCGATCTTTTGCATTCTTCAACCGCTTTAAACTTCTGGCAGAACCTTTATTAAGACACTGATTTGGAGGCAAGATATTTACATCTACTTCATTTGACCCAACCAAAACCTGAATATTAGCAATTTTCACCTCTTTTGAACTAGGTGCATTTTCAGGATTATTCTTTGATATCTACTGCTCCTCAAATGAAGATACTGTTCGAATAAGCTAAGATAAATCATCCTCAGATTGGTCAGATAAACTTACACAACTGAAAATCTTGGACCATACATCACTGACCAATTGCTTCTTCTTATCATACTTAGAAACATCACTAAGAGCAACATTTAAGGCAAAAGCTTTCTTCAGAATATCTTTTCTCCAACGATTCAAGATATAAGGATCAGGAATTTCACGTATACACTTGCCTTTCATAATAAACCGAATGTGTCTACATAAAACGCCTTGACTCTCAAACATTTTACAAGTACAACTTGACTCATATGTAGCCAAGTCAAAAGTTACATCAAAATTTTCCTTTTCTCATGGTCAACAATAACAGAAAACTCCACACCATCTCCATACAGAGAACTACAACTTTCAACACTACATGAAAAACAGGCTTCCTGGCATTCTTCATGATAATCATAAAATATGGCACGAGTATAAACAACAGCAGCGTGCTTTTCCAAGTGTAAATAAGTAACAAATTGAGGCTCAAGTTTATTAAGCCTATTCAACTCATCCTGTTCATGCCTTAGAGCATCAAGAGCAGTTTCATAATGGACAAATAATTCAATACATGTCACATGGGGGTTTGAAAAATTACAAAATAAACTGTTTTCACTTTCAGACCTAGAAGTATGTAGAACGCAGTAACCACCCATAAATAAGTCCCTGAAATATCCAGGAATCCAAAGATGTTTAATCTTGAACCTGTATACAAACCACTTATGATAGAAAAGATCAATTTCCTCCATAACACTGTTTCAGCCATCAACAAATACATGGCATCAATTTCTCTATCCCAAACTACTGCACTTATCTTTTTCAAGAACTCGGTTTCATTACAAAACTCAGTTCCAACCTTTTTAGGTACCTTCCTCATTATGTGCCACATACATAGCCTATGTTTAGTCTTGGTAAAAAGCTTTTCCATGGCAATACCCATTGCAGGGTCTTGATCAGTGATAATACAAGAGGGTTCTCTTCCCATACACTTCAAAAAAGTTTGAAATAGCCACAAAAAAGAATCTATGTCTTCTTTAGATAATAGAGCAACACAAAATGTAACACATCTCTTGTGATTATCAACTCTAGTAAAAGGACAGAAAACCAATGAATATTTATTTTTATCATTGATGAGTGACATTTATTTCACTCTTAGGGAGTAGTTTAGAGTCCTTTTTACGCTTTCTTTCTCGTGTTTTTCCCTTTTATTCTCTTGTTTTCTTGCTAGTAAGGTTTGTAGTCCTTTTTGTGTTTTCTTACATTTTAGGGGTATTTTCGTCTTTTCCACTTTATTCGCTTTACCCTCTTTTGTTGTAGGTGTTGTTCGAGGCTCAGAAGTTTGTTTTGAAGGATCTCCAAGTGTTTTGAATGCTCGAGAAATGGCCTCGTGTCGTTTGGTTGGCTAGAGTTCAAGGCAAGGAGCAAACTTCCACTCATGGCTAGCGCTCTCGTGCATCACCATCATCATATGCTATGGTCTTGAGTGCGCAAAAGTGAAGAATTTGGGGCTGCCTTGTTCATCACCATTGTACGAGCATGATGCATGAGAGCGCACTCGAGCTCACCAGCGGCCAAGCTCCCTTGGCTCAAGGGGAGTGCTTGCAACAGCACAAGGGGGTGCGTGCGTGCAGACCTACCTATGCGTGCGTGCAGACCCCTTTGTGCGTGCGCACGGGAGTTGTTGCGCGCACGCACCACCTCCTCCGCCCTCTTTGTTTTATTTTGTTATTTAAACCCCTTTTCTTTTCCTTTTAAGGGGTATGACGTTTTTCTTTGTACTAGACTATTTTCCCCATTTATAAAGAGAGAAACACCTTAGTTTACCTTTTGTAGAGAGAGAAAGTGTAGATTTCTCCATTGATGAGCTTGGATTTTGAAGAAGGAACTTGATCAACCTTTGTAGATCGTCAACATCAATTAATGAGCAATTTTTACTCTTTCTCTTTACCTTTGCATTTTATTTTGTTTGCTTATTTTGATTCTCTTTCTTTGCTTATTAATCATATTGATGCTTATTGATTTGATGATTGATATTGTTTTCAACATGATTTGTGAGTAGTCTTCTAGCCAAGGGTGTGGGGATGGTGTAGTTGCTAATTGTTCATGCTTATAATATTGGGATTGAGTTGTTTGTGATTAAACCTTTGTATACTTGATATTCTTTAATCTTCTTGCAAGTGCACATTGTTGGTTGATTGAAGGTGAATCTTTGCTAACATGAAACGGAAGTTAACATAGTTTAGGTTCATTATTATCGATTGTTCTTTGATTGCACCTCCTAATATATGGTTCTAGTGTGGAAACATGGAGGCTATGTTAGGAAAAGCCGATTAATTCCGAAAGGAGATTAGATTGGATTTAGTTTCGATATTCATGTATGCTTAGTTTACTCTCAATTTGCTTTCATGTTATTGCATGCTCAAATAGCATCTTCATCTACCCATTCCCCTTGGTGCCTAGTTATATTGATCTCGTTCTTAGTTTGATCTCCTAGTTATACACATTTCTTGTTTCGAGATAGCTTAAACTTTAAGTGATGAATGCGGTGTTTATGTACTTCTCCCTGTGGTTCGATGATGGTTGTCATAAATGGCACCCATTTGATGAGCATTTAGGTCCTTTTTATCCTCTTTTCATGGCTTTCATGCTTAATAAATGCTTAGTTTTATGCTTTATTGCTTAGTTTTGCGTTTCCTTTCTTATTTTGTAGTTTTCGTGGATTTCGTTGGTTTTCTAGCCTTTTCTCCTTTATTTGCTCTATTTTCTTGGTTGGAGGTATTGAACGAGGTTCGGGTCTAGATTTTGGTGATCCACTAAGGTGGAGGAAGCTTTTGGATCAAGTTCATGGCATTCGGGAAGCTCAAGATGCAAAGAAGTGGAAGTTCTACGTATTGGCTCTTCTCTTGCGCTCGCATGCGGTGCTACCATCAAAGGGGTGGTGTGCCCACCAATATTAAGCCTTAGCTACTGCCACTTCTATTGTTCATCACCATCATAAGTCATGCACCCATCGCAAATGCTCGAAGCCTTGAGAAATCGAAGAAACCCAGCTAGGTGCGGCCGCGCGCGCGGGTGGTGCGGGCGCACCACATGGTGGTGCGGGCGCACCTCCCCTGCTACGGGGGCGCGCCGCCGTGGGTTCTTTTTGCTCGGTTTTCGATGTTTTTGCACCTCTATTTATACCTTTGTAAACCTGATTTTTGGCAAGTTTAGAAGGAGAATAAGATCATAATTTTAGCTTGGTTGAGAGCTTCTCTCTCTAGATTTAGGGGTTAGTTTTAGGAGTAGATTTTAGAGAGAGAAAGTGAGGAATTTCAATGGTGATTGAGAGATTGAAGATTCAATGGTGACAATTGTATTGGAGATCTTTTCTATTATCAATGAGCATTTCTAAACTCTATCTCATTTATTGTTTTGTTTAGTATTCATGTTTGGATTGTTTGATTTTGATTGGAATTTGATGATTGATATTTGATTATTATAATTGTTCTTCTTAGATTGTTGATTGTTGATTTCTTTAGTTGTTAGTTGATTTGATGATGCTGTTAGAGTAGTTGTTTGGTTAGGGATTTGGTGAAGCTTATATGATGTAATGGATTGATGTAAATTGGGGATAATTGATGGAGTTGATGATTTGATTAAATTTGGTTGATGATCATGTGCATGTGTGTGATTAATGAAAGTGTAGCTAACTTTGATTGTTACACTAGATTGCATTGTAAGTTCACATTGATACGGGCTATTGGTTTGTGGCTTACATTTACACAATTGAGGTGTCTTGTGATGTTTCCTAGCTAGAGTTTATCGTAGTTGACGCTAGTTAGACCTCTAGGAGAATAGCTTGATATGCTTTATTGGTTGCATGATTGATTTTCCCTCACATTGCTTGACTTAGTCGATTTTCCTATTCCAATTTGCTATGTTCATTGCTATTATTTGCGGATCCTAATCCCTAGCACTTTATTTGTTTGGTTTCTTCATTTTAGTAGTTGTTAGTGCCACCTTTTACCCTTTGTCTTCGACCTAGCTTAGGCATATAATTGAAAGCACTTAAACATTACCGTTCCTTTGGGTTTGACCCTTGACTTACCTCCATACTTGTATTTAGGTTTGTTGAGTGTTTATAAATTTTGTTTGGCTTAGAAAGGATTAGTCCAACAACCTAGTTTTCCCCTTGTCATTCGATCCCTCTTCTTGCCCTAAACTCGTAGTAGGTTGAGTCGAGTGTTATAAATTGTATTTGACTTAGGTGTAGTTATTTAACGACACAAGTATTACCTTGTCAAATTGGCGCCGTTGTCGGGGAGACGGCTTCCATTGCTATTTCATTGCTTTATTTCAGACTATCTCACATCTTATTTGTTAATATTTGCTACTTTTTGTTACTTGTTAGTGCTTACGTTCTCCTTAGCTTTGTTGTATGTACAGAGGACAAACCCGCTCAAGGTCTTTGATTCCCATCGATCCGGAGCTAGAGAGGTCTTTGTCCCTACTTCTAAGAGAAGCGAGAGCAAGGAGTAGAAATTCTCATACCCCGACGAAAGAAGGAGTAAGAAAATTGAAAGATACTCCACCCTCAAGTGAAGAGTTAGATGGTCCTGATTCACCATCAAGCCCGGGAATCAACCCCTTTTCAACCTTTATGTCCGAAAGTGAAGAAGGTTCTAAAATGGGAGAGAATACACCTTTGAGTCGTCTTAGGGCTCCTGAAGCGTTTAGAGCACAAAGTGGGATCCTAACTCCTACCACTCAAGCCAACAATTTCGAAATCAAGCCCAATTTGATTGCTTTGATAGAAAGGAAACAATTCTCGGGTGGAAAGTTTGAGAGTCCTCATGAGCACTTGAAAGAGTTTGAGAAATATTGTGACACAATCAAAGCCAATAGAGTGACTCAAGAATATATTTGCCTCAAGATGTTTCCATTTTCTTTAATTGGGAAAGGTCCAGAATGGCTAGAGAAGGAGGTGCCCCTTAACTCTCTCACAACATGGGACCAAGTAACTACGACTTTCTTGAGGAGATTTTACAACCATAGGAAGACCGCCGAGGCTCGGTCTTTGATCCAAGGTTTTCGCCAAAAGAGTGGTGAGACTCTAAGTGCGGCATGGGATCGATACAAGGAGCTTCAACGTCAATGCCCACACCATGGGATACCTAAGTATCAACCCATTCACACTTTCTATGGAGGTCTCATACCTCAAGGGAGAACAAGCCTAGACGCCGCGGCCGGCGGTCCGATCATGAACAAAGGAGAGGATGAAGTGGAGTGTATTATAGAGGAGGCCGCAAAGCACTATGATGATTGGTATGAGGGAGAAAGGGATGCTACTTCTAGCAATGGTGTTTATGCATTGGAGCAAGGCAATGCAAACAACAACCTCTCTACCCAAATCTCCAAGATGAACATGCAAATGGACGAGTTGATGAAAGAAAGGTCCAATCCTCATGATAATACCTCCCCTTCAACCAAGGGAGGCAATGGTATGACCACTTCTTCCCCCTCTTCTTATAATAAAATGCCTCAAGGATGCATGTTTTGCTCTAATTGTGAAACCCATGATCATGATACCTCCCATTATGTGTATTCTTGTGAAGTTCAACCCCCTCCCCATGAACATGATGATAATGTGGAAGATGTCAATGCTCAAGAAGACATACAATTTATGAGGATTTGATTGAGGAAATCAAGAGTGAGTGCAAGGATGCGAGCATGGAGGAAGAGGCTTTTTACATCCATGATCTCTTTCAAGTTGAAGAAAGAGAAGAAATCCCCAATGGTAAGGGAGCACCAAAGGTAGACTTGAAACCTCTACTTTTGGGCTTGAGGTATGCATTTCTTGGTTCTGATGAATCTTTCCCCGTGATTGTCAATTCTAACCTAACGGAGGAGCAATCCCTCTTGATCAATGTTTTGAGAAAACACAAGAAAGATTTGGGTTATACCATTGATGATATCAAAGGTATAAGCCCTTCTTTATGCATGCACAAAATTGATCTAGAGGGATATGCCAAACCCGTTAGACAAAGGCAAAGGAAGCTTAACCCTTCCATGCAAGAGGTTGTGCGGAAGGAAGTGGCTAAGCTTCTTGATGCGGGAATTATATACCCAATTGCTCATAGTGATTGGGTATCTCCCGTACAAGTTGTGCCTAAGAAAGGGGGCATGACGGTAGTGAAAATGATCATGATCAACTAGTGCCCACTAGGCTTGTTACCGGTTGGCGCATGTGTATTGACTAACGCCAACTTAACACAAGTACATGCAAAGATCATTTTCCACTACCGTTCATCGATCAAATGTTGGAAAGGCTTACAAAACATTCCTTCTATTGTTTCCTTGATGGTTACTCAGGATTTTTCCAAATCCCGATTGACTCCAAGGATCAAGAGAAGAAGACTTTCACATGCCCCTACGGTACTTATGCGTATCGTAGGATGCCTTTCGGGCTTTGTAATGCCCCCGCAACATTTTAACGTTGCATGATGTCCATATTTAGTGATATGATTGAGGATGAGATAGAGGTCTTCATGGATGACTTCTCAGTTGGAGAAGCCACCTATGAAGATTGTCTATCTAATTTATCTCGTTGCTTAGAAAGATGTGAGAGGGCTAACCTCGTGTTGAATTGGGAAAAGTGCCATTTTATGGTGCAAAGTGGGATTGTTCTTGGGCACAAAATTTCCCATGCCAGCATTGAGGTAGATAGAGCCAAGGTAGAGGTCCTCGAGAAACTCTTTTCCCCAACCAACGTGAGGGAAGTGAGATCCTTTCTTGGCCATGCCGGGTTCTATCGGCGTTTTATAAAAGATTTTTCGTTGATTGCTAAGCCTCTCACATCCCTATTGCAACAAGATAAAGAGTTTGTGTTTGATGATGCTTGTCAAGAGTCTTTTTGTAGGTTGAAAGAGGCCCTTTGCACCGCTCCTATTGTCCAAGGTCCGGATTGGTCTCTTCCATTTGAGCTCATGTGTGATGCAAGCGATGAGGCAATTGGTTCGGTTCTTGGGCAACGAAAGGATGGAAAACTTCATGTCATACATTATTTGTCTAAAACTCTCAATGATGCCCAACGAAACTACACAACTACTGAAAAGGAGTTCCTAGCGGTTATTCACTCATTTGAGAAGTTTAGAACCTACCTCATTGGTTCTAGGACAATTGTGTATACCGACCACTCGGCTCTTCAATATTTGATAGGAAAGAAGGAAGCTAAACCGAGGTTGTTGAGATGGGTTTTAGTTCTCCAAGACATTGACTATGAGATGAGAGACAAGAAGGAGGCCGAGAATGTGGTGGCGGATCACCTTTAAAGGTTGGGCGATGCAAGGTTCAAGGATGATGGTTTGCTAATAGAGGATGCTATAAGGTATGATGTGCTATATGTTCTTGAAGTGAAGTCGGCGCCATGGTATGCGGATATTATGAATTATTTAGCTTGTGGTGCCATACCTCCGGATTTCACTTCACAACAACGTCGAAAGCTCAAGCATGAGGCAAAGAGATACATTTGGGATGATCCGGTTTTGTTGAAGAGAGGGGTCGATGGTTTGTTGAGGAGATGTGTCCCCAACGACGAGGTTCAAAGTGTTCTCCATATGTGCCACTCTTCTCCTTGTGGTGGGCATATGAGTGCTCAAAAGACCGCCTCATAGGTTCTTCAATCTATGCTCTTTTGGCCTTCTCTATTCAAGGATGCTTGGATATTTGTCAAGACTTGTGATAGATGTCAACGGATGGGGAATATTTGTCTCCCTCTTTAGCCTAAATTCTAGCCACCCTATTCTCTCATTTTATATCCCTGAGCACTCTAAGGAGTCCATACAATACCCGAAGTTCTATACTTAAACCAAGGCGTGAAAGGTATAATTAACCGAGGGTTTGGACCAAATCAACTCTACTTTTTAGTTAATTTAATTTCAATTTGATTTATTTTTTTATTGAAGTTACTAACAATTTATTCATGATGTAGCAATTTAAAGGAACGCGCGGAATGTGAGTAATTAATTAATTTCATTACTTATTTTATTTTCTTATTGCTAGTATCATGATTAGGATTATTTTTATTTGATTTGGACTAACGCTATTATTGTTGAATTGCTTCCAATATTAATGTTGATTCTATTATTATTATTTATGATCACCATATTGCATGTTTAAAGGGAATATGTAATTGAAAATAACGCCTAATAAGATAATTTGGACAACCGATTTAGGTTCCTTTAATCTTGTTGTTTAATCAAGTGATCACTAATATTTTAGAATTACGTGTGCAGTAATATTCAACCAATTTAACTTAATAATAGTTTGGAGCAAATTGAATCTTTGTTGGTATGCCTTTGAGATCACAGGAATACTTTTCATAATAAGAATCGAGTAGAGGCCAATACGGGCGAATGTGACTCCATGACTCACTTCGTACCATCATCCCCGATCCTCCTTTCGTGGTTCCGAACCATATGGAGTTAGTAATCTCATGGATTATGAATGGGGTGTAACCTTCACGGGTCAATCGTTGTTGCCTATCGTTGACCCTTAATCGTGATTGCCTTAAATGATCCGTGAACGGTTTACAAATTCCTTAAAAACTTGTTGGCGGCTCCCTACTTTCCTTGTCCCTAATCGTTATGTCAATTCCCACTTCCTATGAGTGCCAAGCATGTTCACAACATGATTTTACGTAGGCGCGCTTCAAACGACGCCTACAAGTAGGATCATCCTTATTCTTTTGTGGTTTAGTAGTTTTAGAACGGACTTTAAATCCACACTCATTTTGACTCGACATCACCCCGAACACCTTTACTTGTAAAAGCGTTCTACAATTGCAAAGGGTCAATCTAGATTCTTTAGCGCGTTAAGATTAGAAATAACTTTTTCTGGCCTTAGTAGCTACTTGTTTCAAACACTTAGCGAACCAAGGATCGTTTTGAAATCCTTACCATATCTGAAAGATTCTCTATTCTTAGGGAGCTTCACAGAATGAGTCTCGGATTTGTTTCCTTGACTACTTTGATCATCGTCTATTCTAGACTCAATCAAAGTGGGGGCTAACTGTAGACACCTAGTTTTGGCCTCCTGTCCCGACAGGAAGTGCAATGACGATAAATAAAACCATCTTTGTGTTGGATCGAAGTGAAGAATACTTATGGATAACTGGTTAAACCGCAAAGACACAAAAGACTAGCACAAACCAAAAAAAACAAAGGTAAAATAAGGTCCGACTAACTAATCCGATCATACTTAGGCTTAAGCCCGCGCTTAAGAGCCAATAATGACCGATTTAGAAGCGCCTAGACTAAAATCAAGGCTGCCGCGGAAAAGCCGCGCGCATCTAGGCGCACGCAACTACTTCAGCTGCGCGCGACACCCAGCGCAACTGATAGAGATGCGCTCGCGGAGGATTCATAATTTTATAAAAATATAAAATCGAATCTTACCATAATGTCGCGCACAAGACATCCAGTTGTGCTGCACATACCAGCGCAACCAGCGCAACCAATTCACTTGCGCGCGACTGCCACACATAACTCACCCAGTTGCGCACGACACCTGCTGTGGAAAAATGTTTAAAACCCTAATCCTACTCATTCCTCATAAATAGAGGCTTAATCCGAAGCTTAAACAGATAGAAAATTAACCTAAATCCTAGAAAAAAAACTTGTGAACTTGTGCTTCCAAACCCCTCTTGTCCTAAACACTAACTCCTTTGATATTTTGTTACACGGTGGAGGTTCCTGAACAAGAAAGAGTCCATAAGTGTTCTAAACGGAGATCTAGCTAAGAGAAGTGGTGAATTCCCAAGCACTTAGTTAAATCATCTTTATTTTCTTGTTTAAAAGAACTTTAATTAATTAATTAGTGTTGTTTGATCACCTAAAAGGATTAATTAATCAATTTCACATAGTATCTTCCGTTAAGTAAGATTAGAATTGAATAATTAATTGTTGTTTGATCACCTAAGCCAAGGCGAATACTGTTTTATATATTATCCTTTTAACGTTTTGATTAAATAAAGAATAACAACATTGCAATGTGATTCCTACGTGATCAATGCTTGTAAATAAAATTAACTAACTTAGTTTTAGGTATCACGTTGCATATATTTGTTTGGTAATGAAATTGCGAAAAAGGAAGAGCTAGCAGAGGCCGCACTTGGGATAAAGTAGCGATTCCCTCCTAAAGGGAACTTATTTTAGTACCCTCACTCCCGAACCCCTTTTCTGGCTAATGTAGACCAATTTGGGCATGGGTGAACTTATGATTCATGCTAAATATCCCTTGAACTCTACTTCGGAGAAAGGCATGAATGAGGTTTATGGGTTTTCCTACAACTCATTGGCAACTCCTACTTGTTCCTTATAAAAAAGCATGATGAAAAGAATCATTTATAATTCAAGGTCTCCTAAACAGTCTGGAATTCAAATCCTAATACACCCTAACAAGTGTAAAGTCCGAGGCTTTTAAAGGGCCATGGACACCTAAGGAGAAGGATCCCCTACGATGGGAATACCCTCCTTACAGATACGTATTCTATCCCTTTACTCTTTTATCTGTGGAACTAACATTTTCTGTAGGTATCGGCGTATAAAGAGTGTTTTAGGATTGCAGAACGTCTTAAAACATTCTCCGTCCCTATCGACTACTTTGACTATCGTTTTTGAATTTGACGTTTCTACAAACTCAGTCAAAGTGGGGGCTTCTGTAGACACCTAAAAATGTCTCCAAAACCAAACCCGATGATGAACAACCTTTCACCGACATTATTGGTCGGGTTGAGTATTTAATCCCGGGAGTGCTTAAAATTCAAATTCAATCAAATTCAGTCAACGGATCAGTCCTAATGTTTAGTTAAAGCATAGTTTAATTTTTATTTTGGCCCAAACCTTTTTTATTCATTTCACATTAGCCCAATTAATGAATAATAAACCAGAAATGGCCCGAAATTATGAATCGGCACTTAAAAAGGCTGAATGTAATTAGGGCAAAAATGTATTTAGACAGAAAAAGGGACACAAGGTCTGCCGCGTCACGGCAAACTTTGCCGTGTCACGAGAAACTGTGCCGCGCCACGGCACAGTTCCCTGTGACAGGTGCCAGTACCGTGACACGGGACAGTCCTGTGTCCTTTTCCGCGTAAACCCTTCAAGCGTTTTAACTCCCGTAGGTCAGATATTTCCCGCGTCACACAAGACTTTTCCGTGTCACGGGATTTTGTGCCGTGTCGCGGTAGCTTTTTTAGTGTTTTATCCTTTTTAGTGTTCCGTGTGTTCCCTCTACTCATTTTCCCTATAAATACCCCCTCATTTCTGATGTTTGGGGCATCAATCAATACTCTCATTCTCTCTTCTATGCTCTAGCCTAAACACTAGCCTACCCTATTCATTCAAAATACCTTCCCTAAGCACTCCTAGGAGTCCGTACTTTACCCGAGGTTCTATACTTAAATCATGGCGTGAAAGGTAGAACTATTTGAGGGTTTGGCCCCAAATAAACTCTATTTAATTTAATTATTTTATTGATTTTATTAATTTTCCATGAAGTTACTAACGCGATTATTATTTTTATAGTTGCAAACAAGCAAAATCAAAGTAAGAATATATGTTACTTTTTTTCTATTATTTTTCTAACGATTCTTATATTGTTGGATTATTGTTAAATTGCTTCCAATATTAATGTTTATTCTATTGTTATTATGATCACCCTATTACATGTTAAAGGGAATATGTAATTGAAAATCACGCCTAATAAGATAATTTGGATAACCGGTTTAGGTTCCTTTTTAATCTTGTTATTAAATCAAGTGATCGCAAATATTTAGAATTATGTGTTGCATTAATATTCAACCAAGTTAGCATAATAATAGTTTGGAGCAAATTGAATATTTTGTTTGTATGCCTTTGAGATTGCAGGAATACTTTTCATTATAAGAATCGAGTAGAGGCCAATACGAGCGAACATGACTCCATGACTCACTTCATACCATCATCCCTGATCCTCCTTTCGTGGTTCCGAATCATATGGAGTTAGTAATCTCACGGATTATGAATGGGGTGTAACCTTCATGGATCAATCGTTGTTGCCTTATAATGATCCGTGAATGGTTTACAAGTTCCTTAAAGACTTGTTGGCGGCTCCCTATTTTCCTTGTCCCTAATCGTGATGTCAATTCCCACTTCGTATGAGTGCCAAGCATATTCACTCATGCTTAACGTAGGCGCGCTTTGAAAGACGCCTACAATGTGGAAAAACGTCACAGCGGAAATTGAAGACAACTACAAGCGGGGCGGTCTTCAGGCGATGTCCCCTAGCTTGTGGAGGTCGTCACAACAAAATACAGCAACAAATCAGTTACTACAAAGAGTGTACTCGACGGTGCAAGATACGCGTTTCTTAACTCTTTAAACTGTTTAACTAACGCTAGTTTGCAGGTATCGACGTTACAAGAATGATTTTGGGTCGCCGAACGCTTTGAATCATTTTTCGTCCCTATCGCTACTCTGACTTTTTTTCTTCGAAACATGCGTTTCTCCAAACTCAGTCAAAATGGGGACTTCTTTAGACCCAAATGTGTCTCCCCAAAACCAAACCCAGTGATGAATATTTTTCACGTCATTTGATTATCGAACAATGTGAAAGTGTTAAAAGTCTAATGATGCGGTTGTTTTTAATAAAACTCCTTCTTTCTGTTTTTGAAAATCTGCTCTATTTTTGAAATAGCAGTCCAATTCAGTTTGATCCATGATTAGGGTCCAATAATAGTGTATTTGGATTGGGATCGAAAAGAGTTTTCCAACGATATATTATAAGCCCAATTCCAATGAATAATGAGGAAGTTATGGCCAAAATACTAAAATGGGCCCGAAATGGTTTGTATATGCGGCCCAATGATCTAGAGGAGGGCCTATTATTAATTATCATTCCTAAAGCTACTACGATTGATTATAGTCTTCTAGAATAATCTAGAAGGTTCTCTTAAATCCTAATGGAATTAGGATTGATAATTATATTTTAAAGAGTTTTATTTGGATTAAAATAAGTGTTTTATTTTGATAAATATGATCTTAAAACTAATGAACGCGGAGTCTAATTACTTAATTGTATTAGGAAAAGGATTCCATACAAAGCGCGTTTTATCTTTTAATTAGCGTCGAATGACAGAGTCTGTCTGGTGCTAAAGTCTATCGCCTGGCGCTAATGTCAGTCGCTTGGCGCTAATGTTTGTCGCCTGGCGCTAATGCCTGTCGTCTGGCGACAGATGCCAGTTTTATTCCGTATAGAACTTGAAGTATTTTCCTTCGTTTCCGAACTATTTTTTCTATAAATAGGGCCCTTGGCCTCCGTTTTTTAGATCATCAACAAGCTTGATCACAATTCTCTCTCTTATCTCTCTGTAAGCAATAGCTTATTCTCTCTCCATCTTGCTTTCTAAACTAGCTTTTTCACAAACACCATACTGCATTCACAAGTTCTAGACACACCTAGCCAAGCTCAAAGTTGCCTTCACCCTAGACGTGAAAGGTTGATAATTTCTGAGGGTTTGGTCCCAAATTCTATTTCAATTCTTTGATTAATTGTTTGATTTAATATTTTATTAAAGTTTACTAACGCGTGTATTTTGTTATTAGAAAGAGATTCGAGCCATCAAAGTAAGTAATGTAATTACTTATTTATTCTCTTGATATAGAAAGCATGCTTAGTTTATTTTATTCCTAGAATCATGTTTAGGGTATTTATTATATTCCTGTATCATGTTAGGATGTCTTTATGATTTCTAGTATCATGTTTAGGGTATTAACTAATATTTCTAATATCATGTATGTTCCTAATATCATGTCTAGGGTGCTTCCTATTCTTTCTAATACCATATTAGTATCATGTTAGGGTTAAAGATTTGATCTTTAATGTTTAGTGACATGCTAGGATTTGTTATTAATCATGTTAGTATCATGCCTAGGATCTTGCTAATATTATTAAGCTTTATTGTTAAGATGATGATTGCTGGGTTTATGATTAATATCATGTTGCTTGTTATATATTATTATTATTGCTTGATCACGCATTCTGCAGGTTTAAAGCGAATTTGTACTTGAAATCACGCCTAAAGATAATTAATAATGTGATTTAGGCTAATATGATTTTAATTCAAGTGATCGCCAATAATAGACTTATTTGTGCATTAATATTCGACCAACATAGATTAAACAGGTTTAGGGTTAATCTAATGATTGCATGTTAGTCAGAAAGCGCACATGAATATGATAAGAATAAAGTAGAGGCCTATTTTAGGGTGGGTTCTATCTCTCTTAGGTTGGATTCGTACCTTCATCCCGAATATCCAGTCATGGTTCCGGACCACTATGGAGTTAGCGATCTCTAGGATCGTGAAGGGGTGTAACATTCACCCTGTGAACGGTTTACAAATTCCTAAAACTTGTTGGCGACTCTTTTGCTCTAGCTTTCTTCTCTTTAGACGCCACCATGTTTAAGTGTATGATCACAATGGGGTTCAAGTTTGGGATGCTTGAAATTTTTCCCTACAATATGGAATTTAAATAATAAATCAATTTGTTAAATCAAGGAATGTAAATAACATACCAATCTCTTAAATCAAAGGAAGGAATTGTTTTGAATTTTTTTTTGCCAGTGTACTTTTTGTTAGTATACAATTATTTCAATTTCTTAAATCAGTTGGTATACAATGTTCTTTCCATGTTTGTTATAAGCCTTGTATTTCAACCGAGTGTACCATGTTCGGCTGAGGGCTTGTTTAGTTGCACAAAGAAAATGAGGGAAGTGGAAAATCATGAGAATTGGAAATTCGATGAGTTGTTTAGTTGACAATAAAAAATTTAAAGTGGGAATTGCTAATTCATGGGAATTGTGACTTCGCACAAAACATGGGAAGTAAAATACCTAACCCTCCTATGTAAGTCAAAGTTCTCATGATTTGCAAGTTCTTTCATCAAAACCAAATAAATATAGACAATTCTTAGGAATTGAATGTAGGTATTTAATTCCCATGAAATACAAATTTCCATGGGAAGTAAATTCCCAAATCAAACAAACAACACCTCATCACTACTGAAGAAGTACGTGAACGAGAAACAAGATGGAGAATGTCAAGCCATAAGCCCCTAAGGAGAGAGTGAGAGACCCCCTTATACATGTACCTAGGTTACGTCACTTGAATTGTAACAACCTGCCAAAATTAGGACATGTTAGGTACAGAATACGGCGTAACACATTTATGAACCACCCAAGACGACGCTCCTCCTCATCGTTAAATACCAAACACTAAGCTAACTAGATCGCATACAATCAAATGTTTTCTTTGCACAATCTACTTTGCCTAAACATAATCACATTAAAAAAGAACAAAAAAAAAATATTGGTTATCAGCAGCGGTTAAGATCTTATTACCGTGATAATATACACGAGCTCATTGAACAATCAACAAAACAATGCCTATAACAATATGTATGTTTTAGACACCAATACTACCGTTGATATTCTCCAAGGATACTACAGAACTGGATGTGGAATCTTCAGTTAACTGAGAATGAGAGAAAAAAATATACAAAACCCATAAATGAAGGGACATAAGATACACCAAGGACCAGAGCTTTGCTGCCGGATTTCTTGCTAAAAATACTGTACCAGCTGAAAATATTGCATCCAACTGTATAAGTAGTGAACCCAGGTGCTGCCTCCCTGACTGAATTTTATTTTCTAACATTGGCCGCAGCTTAGAACCAGTTGACTCCCATGTTCCTGCTTCTAAGTCTTCTCTTAAATTGCCCGAAATATCACTCCCACTGATTAGAGACTTGTTTTCATCGAGTAACCTTGAAACAGCCTGTAACCAAATATGTTAAACGGTGTAACAGCCATAGTTAAAATGTTATGCAAATTCAACAAAAAGATCTACCTCAGTTCTGAAAAGAAGAGTTGCCTTGTTTGAAGAAAGTGATTCAACCTGAAATAACAAAAAATAAATTAGTACTCCGTAACCAGTAGCATAGTGTAATTCAAGAAAGTAAAGGTCTGTAAAAGGTGTAAAAGTTTAAGAATGTACAATTCTTAAATAAAGGGTATGCTTGAAATAATGGAAAATGAAACCTAAGCAATTAATATGTGCAAATTAATATGATTTAGATCGCTCTGAGCATCACCAACTATTATTTTTAATGAAGTTTCAGCATATCACTCAGTTCAAGTCAAGGCAAGGCAAATGGTAGACAAGGCAGGTTGAAGGTGTGATGTCAGATAAATTCTTAATAGCATCACTGCATACGTGCTTTTATAACTAAAATCATGAATATAACATTGCATGTTCAGCAAGCTAAGCATGAGCTCCCACAGAAAATATATTCTATTGCGAAAGAATGGTAGTAAACTAGATTCCCTGTATATCATCAAGTTAAGATTCCACAAATTCATTGGATAATTGTGTAAACAGTAGAGAAAAATGTAATACGTTGCCCATCTTGTTTAAGAACAAATCATTGACAGGTAGTGTTGATCGTAAACTCGAAATTGAAGGGTGCTTTAAGTATAAAGGGGGTGGGACCAGGTAAGTATCAAATTGAGCCTACTAAGAAGGGATAAGGCTTTGTTTTTCCTTGTAACCTACCAACTAGATATATCTCAAGAAGCTTATTTGTTTAATGAATCAAGCAAATCAGTTTGTTATATAAGCAGCTCTACACCATACAAGGGAGCTTCTTTGCTTTTTATCAAGAGAATTATCATCTATTTACCTCATAACCTGTGGGAAGAGGGAGGTCTAAACTACCTCATAACCTGAGCTTCCCTTAACATGTACTATATTACTACCTCACGAACTGTTTTCAATGCAACAATATCATAATGTAAAAGGTTAAGCACTCTAATAAACCTTTTTCAAAGAAAGGTGATAGTCGGCATGATGAGAAACTGAAGATGTATCTTAAAAACAGGGCATCACTAACACCCATCAACAAATGTTCCATTGAAGCAAGACAGAATACAAAAGATTTACCTGGGCTTGTTTCTGAATCAAATGATCTGTCATCTGCCGAAGCCTTCGCCTAAGCTCAAGTTCTACTTCAGTTGAATTTTCCATTTCCTTCAATGTCATGTCAATGTTTGCTTCCAGCTTCATCACCTATCATGTCAACAAGGTACATTGTACAATTCAAAGTCAGCTTCAGTACTGAACAAATTTTGATATTTGTTTAGTCAAAAGTATGGAAAGGTCACCAAGATATCTAATCAAGAATAAGTCAGCGAAGCAGTTCACAATAAATTTGAAAAA
The DNA here is from genome assembly GCF_948465745.1 of Chenopodium album. Lineage (NCBI taxonomy): Eukaryota > Viridiplantae > Streptophyta > Magnoliopsida > Caryophyllales > Amaranthaceae > Chenopodium > Chenopodium album. Next base: position 23,643,570 of record NC_137853.1, on the reverse strand, counting down.
GTGGCTTAAGTGGCTTTCACAGTGAAAGAAAATTTTGGAATTCCCTAAAAGTGGCAAGGAGAAATGAATCGAGTTCTTATGCATTTTGACAAGGTAAAATGTTAATACAGAGTCATTTGCAAGTCCTAAATTACATATTTTAAAAAAATGTGTGGCAGCAAATACTTATTTTTGTTAGGATAACTACTTATAAATGAAAGTTTCTTTGCAGATGAGTTTTCCATTAAACTTCAATCACTAAAAAGTATCATAACATTTTTTATCACTAAAAGGTCTCATAACATTCTTAAAGGTCATGCAGTATGACATTCAAACAAACAATATAACGTCTTTTATTCATCTCTGGACCATAGACAATGATCACAATTCAAGATGAGAAAAAGAAAATTGGGGAAGAGAGAACAGAAGTTATCAATCTCACCTTCTCTTGCAGTCTTGCATTCTTGTCAGTTGCAAAGGCACATTCAGCTTCCAGCATCTCTTTCTGCAACTCAAAGCCTTTTGAAGCCGCCAACTGCAAGAGTAGCATATTTTAGAAACATAAGTCACTAAATAGCAGCACATATTTATCAGTTAAGTTATAACATAAATGTTATGAAAAAAGCCTTACACTTGTCAAAGTGGCCCTAGTTTGATGAACACTATAAATCTCTCTCTTCAACTCTGCAAATAAAATAAAAATTAAAAAAAAAAGTTTAAAAATAATGAAAATAAAAACGAATTAATAAATAAATAAATATATAATTGGATTACATAATAAGTTCAGATTTAACATAAAAATAAAAAGACGCACAGTAAATGAGTACAAACTTCATGGCAGAAAACATTAGATTTAACATAAAAATAAAAAGACGCACAGTAAATGAGTACAAACTTCATGGCAGAAAACATTAGGTAGTATCACTGCTTCATAATTTAAAGTTAAACCAACACTATGAAGTAAAGTATTAGTAAAAACATTAAACTGTGCCGGCAGAGCAAAGAGGGACCAAGCCTTAGTTTATAATGACATTTGACAAGCCCAAATAAAAATTACCTAGTGGTAGAATATTATTCTTGTTAACATAGCCCATATTGCTCCACTACCACCTATCTTGAGCAAAGGAATATGACAAAGTACACGGGCCAAAATGCTCTAACACCAAGACAAACTAGATGTCACACCAAAATGGGTCCATATTTGCCTGTCTTCGGCCAATTCAATATTATACAACTGTTTCTTTGTTACGAAAAAAAAAATGAAGATTTTTTTAAGGAAAAACAAGGGAAGCCCAAAGCATAGATGCTGAAATGTGAAATTCAAGGTTGACAATATGAAAATAAAATATTTCACTACATATTTCAAAATTCAAGATGATAAATTCTATAAAAAATATTAAACATATTATAAAATTTTGAGCTTCAAATCTTCAATAGTTCAACTTCATATTAGACTAAAAACTTTAGTTAAATATTAATCTGGACATACAAAATCATTCCAATGAGAAGCAAAATAAGCATTCTTAACTTTTCTAATAGATAAATTGGATTGTCATAGATTTTAAATTTAATTCAGATTTTATTAAACCAAAAGAAAAACAAAAACTTGTGCATTTGATGATAAAAAAAATATGCAAACACAACACAAATTGCATAATCAATTACGAACTTGGGAGCAGCAAGGATTATGGATACGATTCCTTTAAAGTTTCTTGCAAGAAAATAACTTTCCATATATATACACCAATTCTTTGTTTACACGCCTCCCACCCGCCTTCCCCTCCTATTATATACTTCCTCCGTTCTTTTTTAGTTAACACAATTCTCTTTTTCCACATTGTCAACACACAAGTTCAACGATTTATATCTCTTATTACCAACAAGGAAAATTTATACAAAGTTAGTATTAAGAAAATATGCATTGAGACAGTTCTAACGAGATCCCCAATGACTATTTTTTATCATAGTCATAAACCACAAAAACTAGCCAAATTTGTGAATAGTATCAAAAACTAAAATCTGGTGAATAAAATCAAACGGAGGAAGTATAATTAATGCTATTATATGGCTAATAATATTTCCCCCGTTCACTATTAGTTGCAATAATTTGATTTTCATGACTACTCATGCATAATTTCAACCTTTCATATCTAATACTTCCTGTGGCTTTTTTTTTTAAATTGCTCCATTTGAGTTGACAACAAATATTAATAAAGAAGTTAAATAACAAAAATGTCCATGTGACTACAAACAATAGAAAGAGAGTAAAAGCTAGGTAACAAGGGTAAATATTACATGTGAGTAAGGGTAGGATGGGTATTTGGTGTGTGAACACAAACAAAAAGTGTATGAAAGAATGCCCAAAGTAGAAATAGTGCAATTAGTTTGCAACTTCCTTAAAAGGAATAAGATGCAAGTAAAAAAAACCCGAGGAAGTATTATAGATGAGTAAAATTATAATAAAGATAGTGTGAAAATATATATTGAGTCCTACATGACTATATTTTGACTAACATATAAATCAACAAAGGAGGTCAAAGGGAAGAATGTGATTGGTACAAAATTTTAAACGGAGTGAACAGAGGAAGTACTTCACCTTCACTTCTATAAAGCCTCCACTCGCAATTATTAAATATTATTGTAACACTTATCGTAAATCAGGTTTTTAGGTCACATATCAAATATTTCACTCATCCTTTATCATTTATATCTTTAGATCAATGAGGAATTTAAAATATATTGTAAATTAGTCTAGTAGAGGATAAAGAAAGAAAAGAAAAAAGAGAAAACTAGAAGTAATATTCTTAAAAACAAAAGGATCTTACATCCCTCTTTAATATGTCATATTTCACTTATGGTGTCCCTATATAATAAGAAATTTTTTCATACTTAGGCCTTGTTCACTTCATCTTAAAATATCCAATTTTATTTAGTAAAAAAATATTTAGGTTTATTAAGTAAAAATAGTTTCATAATAAAAATAAGTTTTATTCGGTAAAAATAGTTTCAGTTTAGTAAAAATCAGTAACTTAAAAGAACAAATATAACAGAGAATCAATAAATAATAATTTTAGTTCAACAAAAATAATTTTGGTTCAGTAAAATTAATTTTGATTCAGTAAAAATAATTTCAGTTCGGCAAATATAGTTTCAATGCAGTAAAAATAATTTCATTTTAGCATAAATTAGCAAAAATCTATCAATTGAATCATTAAAAAGAGGATTACCACCGCTGATACTCCTAAAAGGTGAAAGAGGATGCTAAAAAAAAGATAAGATACTTCATTCTCTTTTTATCTTAACGTATCCATTTTTAGGATGCTGCAAATTAATTGTAGCATTACTTATTTGGCCAATGATACTTTCTATCTCGTCATCATAAGCGTCATTCTTTTCATCTCTCTCCTCTCCCAAAATATTATGCATCTCCTCCATGTTACAATTCAAAGTTAAAAAAGGACATTAACTTCCTTAATTTCCTCTATTTAATCTATTATCATTCCCAAAGCTAACTAACTTCGTATAAAATTACAGACGTACCCTCATTCTTCCTCTCCAAAGCAAGATGATATTAGAACCATCTAACTTTGATGATGTGTCCCTCCATTCCCCCTTTTGCATCTTTCGTTGCACCTGATAGGTGGTGTAGGTGGGTGTACTAATGCATCATATTGTGTATAAAGATTGCGTGGCAACATTTTCTAGATAAAGTAAATTAGATTATAACACTTCCAATATTTTAGATTTCATGTATGTCAAGGACCCAAACCTTTGCTGATCACTTCTACCAAGTCCATAACTTAGTATTTCTATCATTTGGAAATTTGGAAAGCATAGAAAATTACAAAAGTCCCTTCCTTTTTTACTAACACGAGGCAGCAGCATAGATGACATAACTGGTTGACTGACATAAAGCAAGTAGATATTAAATAGCAAATACCATTCATAAAACAGGTGACTGAAAGGACAGGGCCAGAGCTGACTTTGGCACTTACATACCTTCAAGGGCAGCTTCCTTTACCTCAATTTGGTGCCGTAATTCTGCTAAGCGATTTACCTAGTCCAAGAAATATAATCCAAATCAGCATAAAAAAAATATACAATTAAGTAAAACAAAAGAAAAACAACAGATGTGTACTGGATTACTGTACTTTAATGTTTGGGCAACTGGACAATAAAGAAACAAAAGGACAGCCACCCACACCTACCCAAATTCATCCCCACCCCTCGCATTGCGCCCCCATTCTATTTGTTTTATGCAGTGGTGAAAGGTTTTCGACGGTGGGGTGGGTTTTTTTTGGGGTTTTCGAGAGGTGGGTGGATTTGTTTAGGGACTTTAGGGGGGGGGGGGTTCATTTTGGGGTTTTCAGGTAGGTTGGGAAGGTTTTCAAGGGTGGGATGGTTTATTTTGGAATTTTCGGGTGGGTGGGGTGTTCTGATGGTGGCATGGCTAATAGGTGGCGGCTGCGTTTGGGCTGATGTGGGGGTTTCTTGGTGGTGTGGCGCGGCTGAGGGGAAGGGAGGTGGCAGCCATGGTTGAAGTAGGAGGCGGTGGTGGTGCCATGGGGAGGGGGGAATTTTTATTTATTTTTTTAATTTAAAAAAAATTAATTTTTTTCTAAATAAATAAATTAAAGTTTAATATATAGACCAATTTATGACGACACTGTCATGGACTCATGGGTAACATATTTCACAGTTACAAGTTTTTTGACATGTTAAAATTGAGACCCTTTGTAATTTTAAAAAATAACCAAGATTTTGTCTTGTTTAAATTGAAGAGCTCAAAGGTTGTATTATTTATGACAATTTTACCTAAATTTATTTAATCATCAAATTAGAAAAAGTTTGTTGCAATTCTTTTGACATATTGTCATATTAAGAATAAAGAGTCGCTTTTAAAATATTTTTACCATGATGATTAGACTCAATGTTGGACTGGGTATGGATCGGATAACGGATGTATGGAATTAGGGACAAGGATGGTTTCTCTTTAAGTGAGAATAAAAATTTGTTAGTTACAAATAAAAAAAATAAATAAATAAATAAACTCTTACATATGCAACCTGAGTGTAAGGGGAAACATAGAAGACTAGTAGGCTAGTAGCTAGTCAAAACTCATCCCCATGGGAAAATAAATGTATCATTAAAGGGGAAATGAATGCGTCTATGAGACTAAAGTAAAATGTAAGGGAAAAGAGATAGGAGACTTAATTATGAGCATGTGACCCTAAAAAAGAGAGCATATCAACACTCAAACTGCCTTGTTACAAAACATGTAGCAAAACTGCCTTTATTCTTCAGTCCTATTCTCCCTTGTATCTCTGTCCACAAAGATACGATAGGGTGACATGGTGAGTCGAGCATCACATTAATAGATCATCTTTTTGAAATAATGTTTAGTAACTTCAAAACTTTATTAGTTATTTACTAATATATTACTTTTTATATATTACACAAATCACTTTTATAAGTATGACCTGTTATAATGGTATGTTGCTTTTATTTTCAAAACTTGGTTTAAAAGGAAAAGATAGACTTCAGCAAACATGATGCAGTCATGAAGGCTATGATAGGATGAGTAGGGAATTTTTTGATGTTATTGAAAGAAAGGGGTTTGGGTAGCGGTGAATGGATCGGACATAAGGCTTCTTATACAATGCCTTCTTTTCGGTTCGGTGAATGGGGCCCCAGGTAGTAGTCCTATGCAAGGGGATTGTGTTGGGAGATCCCTTGTCACCATTTCCTTTTCACCGTAGTGGTTGAATGAAAAAATGCTTGAAAAGGGGTGTCTTGGGTGAGACTGATGCCTTTTCAGCTTTGGTGGTTTTATTTTTGGATGACAAAGTAATTAGTTTCAAGAAGATGTTCACTCTTTTTCAGATCGTGCTTGAGGCAGTATGATCCAAGAAAGTAAATAAAACCCTGGCTTTGGTCTGTGGTTTTGCCTTAAAAATTGTTTGTTGCTGGGTTTTTGTGTTGATGTAACTTGTTGCGATGGAGTGAAATTGTACATACATTGGATGTGTTAAAAAGATCTGACACCAATTCTACATATTCACTGTTTTCGAAAGATTTGGTTAAGTATAAGCATATGTGGATTTGAAAGGGGTTAAAGGTTCACCTAATGTGAATGTGAATGTGAATGTGAATGCTGTGAATTAACTTTAAATCTGAAGATTTGTCCAAATTGTTTAGAATGCCTAGTAAGGGTGGGACTTGCATGTAGAGGAGGCAATTGGGTTACTAGGCACGGGAACCCAAACACATCATTTTGGGTCGGATCTAATAGTTTTTTTTTGCAATAAATTTCGGAAACTCGGATTTGTTCAGATTAATTTATTTGAGTCCAGCTCTGTACTTTTATGACATGCAGCACAAGTTGAGTATCAGGTATGGTCGTCAAATGAGAAGGGACTTAAAAGAAAAGGTGAGAAGGGTCCATGTGCTTTAATCTACCTTAATGTGCATCCTTTTGTAAAGGCAATCTTAGCTTAAAACTACATTGATATTACATGACATGTCTATGATGTGAACGAGGAACATTTGTGGTATTGAAGGCCTGCTTTGTATCACTGTCAATTTTAAGTTAATGGTTTTACAATTTTGATATTCAAGTGACATAAGTTGTACAATCACTTTAAAAACTAGTCATTTTAATACTCCCCAAGTCCTCAAATTATTGCCCCCTTAGGCTTGGGCCCATATAATAAGGCATTGTTCTGTTGCAATGGGAAATTACTTCCCATAGTAATTTACAATTTATGGGAAGTTATTTCCCTTATCTAATTCCTACGAAATAGGTTTCATTAGTTTAGTAGATATAAGCAAATCAAAAAACATGGGAATTTTGAATGACTAAGGAAGACCTGGATATCTTAATTCCTACATTATGTAGGACTTCCAAATTCCTTAGGAATTTTAACTTCCTCCATTTTGCACTATTTGGGCTAACCAAACAACATATCACAATTGTAATCCTAGGAAATTTGAGTGCCCATAGGAAGTTGGTCCAACCAAACAATACCTAAGAGTATTAAGTAATAGGGGTAAAAAATAATCTTCATGTTTTTGGGTAATCTCTAAAATATTGTTTCACAATTGTTTTTGGGTGTCGACACTGAAAATTAAAAATTGGAATTTACTTGTGGTTTCCATATTTTTGTTTTTAATAATAAAAAAATAAAATAAACAAAGAACTTCATGCTAGAAAGATATTCACTTGCTATTAAAAGTCAGAAAAGATATATACATAGAATTTGCTAGTTGCTACTCCCCTCTGATCCTTCTGTCACCCAGAAACAATAGATGCATGAAACCACTAGGAACTCTACTAAAATAAAGATGATAGAACCCACATATATTGGCAGTAACAACAAATATAGCCGAGGTTAAAGGTGAGTTATACGAGGAGAAGACAACGTTCTTTAAACAACTGCATACCTCTATTTCAAGATTCCATTGTGTGGAACCCAGCGACTTAGCAAGATTGGCATTTGCAGTCTGCAACTTTTATCAAAAGTAGTCAGGACTAATGGTTCAGGCACATCAAAAGGAGGCATTAATGATATAAGATGTGAAATGCAAGAGAAGAAATAAAAAAAATTAACAAGCCAAATTATAGAAGACTACAGCTCACCAAATAGATCGCAATTTGGAGGATTTCTTTTACCATTTTTTATTGGAAGTTTAGCCAGTGTAAAATAACCCTTCCCCCCTGATCCTTCTGTCACCCAGAACTTTTATGCATCTTGAGCCAAGACTTCAAGAAATCCTTAAAATCATGACTTTTGAGAAATTTATCTGTGTGCTTTTGTTCATTTTCAATTTACTCTAACGACAAAAAGTAATATTCGTATTTCTACATTAAAATCTGGACCATAAACTTGGGCTAAAATTCTATCATTAGTGAGTTACACCAATAGACAGCAGTAACTCGTAGGTCCTCAAGCACAAATTCTCTTTCAACACAATTATTTCATAATAGACAAACAAGAGAGAGAATGAGGAAGGGAGAAAAGCCCGAGGGGGACAGAGGAAAAAGAAAAGGACATTTGTATCACCTCCAATTTGGCCAGTTGTGTTAGGACCTCCATCCTTGTATGATTGTGCTTCTGCTTCTCCACTTCAGTAGCTTCCATCATTTCCATTGTCATTGCCTGAAGTTCTGAGGCCTGACATTATAAAAGGTTTGAAAATATCAGAGATGTTTAATCTTTATAAGTTTATAACCAATAGTACTAACACAATATATAAAAGTAAACTACAGATTATTCTTTAACCAAATTTCTTACTGTCTAGTACTAGCCTGCAGCAATCAACACACCAAAAAAGATGCATCAATATGGTCAATACTAGGATGCTCAGACTCGGGTATGGGTGTGGACTCGAGTTTGGGTCTAAATGTCTAAGTGTGTCGGACAGAAAAAATATCCATAATCAAGGACCCAGGGATATGTTTTAGAGGTGTCCAAATTTCGGATTTGGATTCGTGAACACGAGTTATTAATTGAAAAACTACATATACCCATTTAGTGAGAGATTTAGGGTCAAATGAGTAGATTTATAAAATGAGAAAGATAAGAACAATTATGTCTGCATATTTTGTGAATTGAATGTACTTATTTTCTAAACTAAATGTGCAACATTTTTTTACTCAAGCACAATGTGCATGTTATTTGAACATAATGCTCACATTTCACATAAAATTGTGGAAAAAAAAGGACACATTATATATATATATATATATATATAGGCTCTCATGAGAATTTTTCTTATGTGAGAATTTTTCTTATGTGAGAACACTCTTTATGTTCTAAATTTTTACTCGTATGTTCTAAATTTTAAATCTGATGTTCTAAATTTTTCCTTAGGTGTTCTAAATTAAATCAAATGTTCTAATTTAGTACTCACATGTTCTAAACCATAAATTAGTTAAGTTTGATGTCATAAATATTAAATAACTTGTTCTAAAAGTTTAACTTATATGTTCTAAATTTTTAAACGTGTGTTCTATGATTTTTAATTATATGTTGTAGATTTTAAAGCGTATGTTCTATTATTTTCTAAATTCTTTACTCACACTTTCTACATTCTATATCAATTTGTTCTAAATTTTTATTCACATGTTCATAATCTTAAATCAGATGTTCTAAATTTTACTCATATGTTTAAAATTTCATAAAAAAATTTTATAAATTTTTAATCACTTGTTCTAACTCTTAAATCAGATGTTCTAAACATATTACTCACACAAATGTTCTAAATTATTACTCATAAGTACGATTCACTTTTGTGCAGTTTTTACAGCTAAATGCGCATATTTTTTAAACAAAATGGGCAGCTTTTCCATCAAGAGTACATTATTGGAACAGAATTTGCATATATCTACATTAGAAAACTAACATTTAGTTCGAAATTGAAACATGCACATTAAGCTCATAAATATGTATATTTATACAATAAAGTTGCACATTCAACCTTTGAGTCCTTCTCATTTTAATAATTTTCAACAATTACTACTAAAATTGAGATTCTAGGTGAGGAAATAAAGTACTTTAAAAAAACAAAAATAAAAAACAATAAAAAGTCAAATGAAAGGTTGAGAAAAGACTATTAGGAAATGCAAGCTCTATTGCCCACATGAGGGGAATAAAAAAAAACTTAACAATTTAGGAAGTACAGAAGACAAAGAACCCACTAAAAAGGTCGTCATCAGCAGAGGTGTCTGGAGGTTTTAGATGCCCAAAAAGTGCCCCAACTGGTCGCCCTAACAAATGTCAAAAAAGACCTAATGTTTTAATTTTAGTTTTAGAATATCTCAAACTCCAATTTCAAATCTAGGGTCGTGTTCACATGTTGACACAGCCCACGCAGGTAATGACTAGGGGTAATGGCAATTTGTCAGCATCAGAAGGTCAAAATCCAAGAGCTTGAACTTCTAATATACAAGTTTTTCTTCCAAGTGGAATCCCAAACACCACACCAAGAAGAAGAGAATTCTTCCACGTGAAACAGATCTATACTTAAACCTATGTTACTCGGACTCAAGTACCCATGTCCGACACGGGTACGTGTCCAAATGTCCGACTCGGCTATTTTGTGAAATAATTCTATGATTTTCAACTAAAATGAAGTGTCTATGTGTCATACCCATGTCCGAAGGTCGAGGGTCCGACACGGATACTTGAGGTAAAATGAAGAGTCCGAGTAACATAGACTTAAACACCACACCAAGAAGAAGAGAAAAGGTGAAAACTAAATAGATAAAGAAAGAGAAAAACAGACAAATTGTCCAAGAGAAGGAAATGTTCAAAAGAATGGCAGTGTTCCCATATATAAAAACAGTGGTGCATGTCTGTATGATTTCAGAATGAGCTTTCATTAATAACTTTAACCCATCATCCTATCTCTGTTACACTATTCTGCATCATTAACACCAATTCCAATTATCTTCCGGATTGGGAAATAAGTTTTGTAAATGTGGTGATTAGACTCGCAGAGCCCTAGTCACATGCATGTAAACAATATTTTATAATGAAAAGACAAAGTGTTTTTCGCATGTAAACCATTCAGATTCAGTGGCCATCATTTCTCTTATAATCTTAATGCTCATTATCTAACATAAGGGTTCTGAAGTAGCAGAGAATTTTCCATCTATTCTATGTGCTAGTACCATGGCCTCGAGTATGGGTCCCAAAGACTATAATCACAATTGATATTTGGCAAGGAAAGTTCAATTCAAGTAGTTGGCACTCTTTCACTCCATGTACATATCAAAACTCCCTGAGTGAATTTACAAGGAACCAAAGATGTATAAACATCTACTTTTAATCAATTCAAAAGCCAATACTAATTAGAGAGCAATATGTTCCGCCATACAGCCCACACCAAAACTACAAGCAATATAATTAAAATTGGGTATGATACAAATACAAATAATGAGAAGTGATTCCAAATTCTAACCTCTTGTGCTGCTTGATTTGCTTGCTCCTCGAGTATCTTCTCGAGGCTTTGCTTCTCTCCCTCCAATCGAGCCACAATATTTTCCTGTTCCTTAATGGCCTCCAAAGCTTTTACAGCAGCTTTTGCAGCCAAAATTTGTCTTCGTCTCTGCATCCTTTCCTCCCGCTCTTGTTCAGCCCCTGAGTCAGAAGTCGAACATGAATCTGAATCTGACTCATGATTGCCACCAGAGTGAGAGACACTTTTGAAACCCCCAATACCAGTTTTCGCAATGCCTTCATCACTGCAATTCATTTCAAAAGTCGTTCTACCAACTCTTTCATCATCACAAACAGCTCTTTTCCCTTCATCAGACATCAGAACAGACACATTCTCGCTATTCCCATAAATCAGGGAATCAACCTTAACCGTAGACTTGTCATAGCCTAACGACCCACCCCCTTCCCCATACCCATTCCCATTCCCATCGCCAGTTATATTTCTTTCACGCTCTACTTCATCATAGCCTTCCACCTTTTTCAATCTCAAGCTCGGTTCCAATCCCTCAACAATCTTCCTAGATCCCATGCCCAAACCGCCTCCCCCTCCAAGAACACCACTTCTTTTCTCACCATTCCCATCACCTTCTTTCCTCACTGTTTTCCCCACTACTTTACCATAACCCTTACCCTTCAATCCCATAATTCCAGTCTTTCCCCCATCTTTCCATGCCCCATTAGAGCGATTCGCCTTAGTAACAATGGGTTGTTTCGGGGTATTAAGAAGTTCAGTCCAATCACTATCATTAAGAGAAGAAGAGTTGGGTTTTTTCCCAACATCCTTCTTCAAATTCAGCTTGCTAACCTTACTAATGTCATCACTACTTGATTTAATTTCACCACAATTAACAGAATCATTGTAAAATTTTTCCAAATTTTCATTATCATCAGATGTTTTCTTCTTCAATTGATCTCGCAAAGGAACAATACCACTAGATTTTTGTGAGGTAATTGCATCTAAACCATCAGATTGCTTACTCTCCTCTTTACGAAGTGATTCAGCAGCTTGTTGGTCAATCTATCCAAGAACAAATAAAATTAAAAGGGAAAAAATGAAATAATTGCCATTGCTAACTATTTGACAGAAATTAAGTTGCGAAAGAGGAAGAGTGAGAGGGAGAACCTGTTGAAGGAGATTTTCGGCAACCTTGAGCTTGGAAGAGATCCAACCAGACATGCTTCGTAAACACCTAGCACGGTGTACTGCAAATATTGAAATTGGGAGAATTGATCATTTGATTCATCTCTCAAATTTTTTGGTTAAACGGGCCTATTTAGTTAAAGAGTATTCATTACGTAGTATTTTACTATTTTTCTGTTTCGTAATAAATTGCTAATTTGTTTCGTAATAAATTGCTAATTTCATTTTACATTCATTTCATTATAACAAGATTAGGCTCGATTCCCTGTTTTTTCTTTTTAGGCAGAAGTTTTTTTTTTTTTTCGTTTTTAGATGAAAGTTTTCTTCATATGGTAGTTTCTTTTATTTAGATGGTAGTTTTTTTATAGAAAAATACAAAATTGAGAGGGGTATTTCGAGAAAGTGAAATTTATCACCCAAAACCCCCTTTCACTTTAAAAAGATTTATTTATTTATTTATTTATTTATTTTGAATGGCATATGGATGGGTGATTTCTTAAATAATAATAGTCATTCGTCACTTACAATCATTCCTTAAGAGATCAAAATTTTTAATACAAGAATTAATCACTCCTAAAATAATGGCATTGCTTTTGAATTGCTCTTGGATAATTTTAGATGATTTGCATCGTTCTTGACGGAGCCCCATTGATGTATAGTCGCAAAAGTGATAAAACTTGATTGATCATCAAGATCTGCAAATTTGTCAGACGAATCTTCTAAATCTGCACCCCTATACCAACAGAGCCGCAATTCCACAAATTTGCATGACAAATCTTCCAAATTTGTATCCCTGCACGTACTAAAAACAAACAAACAAATAATATTAAACCCTACATGGAGGGACTGACTATAATCACCATACTGTTGGTGATCTTTATTTGCTAAACACATTAAATTTAAAGAAAAAATTAGGGCTTACCATCGATAAAAATCGATGGCAGCCCCTAAGTATTACTGTGGTGGCTAGGTTTGAAGAGAGAGAACAAGGAAAATTTTAGGTTTTCCTTTTTCCCCCAATAATATTTTCTATCATACTCGTATTTCTTAATTTATTTATTTTTTTGTCCAAAAAAAACATTTTAAAGCTTTATGGCAAAAGAAACCCGATTGTGATTTTTTTTTTTTTTTTTTTTGGTAAATAGCAAAATTTTATTACCAAAAGAGAAAGTTTACAGATTACAAAAGGTTAACCTATAAACACCCAAACTACACAGACCAAATGGCCATAACCACCCCAAAAAACAGTTCCTAAGTACATAACGCCATCTTCTATGAAGGGTTCACCATGTACCAAGGAACAGAATTGGACTCAAGCTACAAGCCACCTTCTATGAAATGTGCAAGTAGCCAGAACCAGACAAAGAACTACAAAAATAACAATTTCTATCACTATCAATGCATCTACAAGCAACTCTAAACACAATATCCCTAAACACCTCATCAACTGGCATATAACATCTTGTAAAGACTATAGCATTCCTCTGGATCCAGATGTTGTACACTGTCTCTGCAAGAAACATGAGATGAAGCCTCCTGACAGCTCTTGATTTCTTGCAATATTTAATAGCCTATGAAATCTCAAAATCAAAAGCTTGAACCAGCTTCCTGCACTTCAGCAAACTCAACACTTTCTGCCATATTCTCTTTGAGTAAACACAGTCAAAGAATAGATGATTCATATTCTCAACAGCATTTGTACACAGCAGACAGATAGGTTCACAAGACATATTCCATGATAAAAGTCTATCCTTTGTCATTCACCTAATCTGAAGAGCCAACCACAAAATAAACAAACTTTTTTGAGAAGCTTGATTATTGCAGATTATTTTTTTCCAGTTCACCTTAGGGGCCTTAGGTCTATGCTTCTGATAAAGCTTTTTAATCTGCATTTTGCATCCAAGATGAACTTTATCCCAACCTCCAATATTATCAATTACCTGCCTACATTTCAAAATTCTCTTAAGGACCCAAGAGCAATTCTTAGGCACATCAGCAGCCTAGCAGTTCTTGTTTTAGATTTAGTAGATATGAACCCATCTAACCCAAAGAGAGTTAGCTTTATGAGAAATATCACATAGCAACTTAGAAATGGCAGCAATATTCCACTCTAGCAAGGAAATAACATTCCAGCCACAACTAACCTTAGGTAAACAAATAATAATCCAAGCAACAAAGGGATTTCTTTGAAGGATTTGATTGCCCTGTCCAAAGAAAGGCCCTAAACTTAGCCTCAATCTCTTTTAAGATCTTCTTTGGAAGCACAAAGATTTGAGCCCAGTATGTTTGCACCCCAAAAATCACACTTTTCACTAATTGAAGTCTACCAGAGTAAGAAAGGTGCCTTGCAGTCCACCCAGTTATTCTGGCAGTGATCCTGTCCTCAAGAAACTTGCATTGGATAATAGTGAGCTTTTTGGAGGACAAAGAACTCCAAGATATCTTAAGGGGATAGTTCTAGGGACCACCCTAAGAATCTGGAGAAGAGAAGCTTGCTCAGCAGCAGAAATGCCCTCAAAATAGGCTTCACTCTTATCAAGATAGATTAGTTGTCAACCTAGAAGCATTAGAAAACTAGGTGAAAGCTTGAAAAAGAAGCTTCACAGATACCTAATCTGCTCTAGCAAACATGAGCAAGTCATCTGCAAACATAAGATGGGTAAGATGCAATTTCTCACATCTTGGATGAAAATTAAAATCAGGCACATTATCCAGCTCATTAAAGCATCAAGACAAATACTCCATTCCAATAGCAAACAGAAAAGGAGACATTGGATCTCCTTGTCTAAGACCTTTCTTGGCAGAGAAAGGAGGAGCAGGAATGCCAATAAGAAGAAATGTATAAGACACTGAAGTGAGGCATCCCATGACCCAAGAAACAAAGGTACCAGGAAATCCCAACTCTTCCATGACATATTTCAGAAAGCTCCATTCAATAGAATCATAAGCTTTCTTGAGATCAACTTTGATCATGCATCTAGGAATGACAAATTTGTTGGAATACCCCTAGTAGAATATTATCACAAATATGCTTTCCAAGGATAAACCCAGCCTAGGCACCATCAACAACCTCATTAATGATTGCATCAAACCTAGAAGTCAAGATCATAAAAATGATGTTGTATAAGACAGAGGCTATAAGCCATAAGCCTAAAGTCTTTAACATAAGAAGGGTTTTGCACCTTAGGCACCAAAGTGACTATAGTGTAATTCCAATCTTTAACCATCTCCTAGTAGTGAAAAAGTGAAAAACAGCATCATGAACATCAGCTTTCACTATTTTCCAAGCTTTCTGGAAGAAAAGAGAATTGAAGCCATCAATGCAGGGGCTTTAGAAGGATCAATCCCTTTTAAAGAAATATCAATCTCTTTCTTAGTAATTAGAGCCACCAATAGTTGCTGAGAAGAAACAGACAACTGCCTACCCTTCCTTAAGATCATAAGATTAACATCAGGAATAGTTTTAGCAGTAGACCCCATTAACTTCTTATAACACCCAATGAATTCAATCTCAATATCCTCAGGCTTCTTCAAAATAACTTGATCTTCACTGAAAACAGAATCAATTATGTTCCTGCTGGTTCTAGTTTTCATTGCAACAAAGAAATAATGAGTATTGGAATCACCAAGCTTGATCTAATTAACTCTAGATTTCTGTTTGAAGATGCTTTCCTGAGTATTCCTCCAGTATTTTAAATTCTGAATGCATACATTTTTCCTCATCAACTAAGCTTGAACTAAATTGAGATTCAAGTTTAGTTTGAATTTCTAGCAACTTATGATAAGCATTCTCAATATTACTAAAGTGTTTCTTATTAAGATCTTTCATTTTCTCCTTAACAAGCTTAAGCTTGTTCCAAACACTTCTCATAGGATTACCAGTACCAGCAATATCCCAAGCTTCCTTAACAGTAGTTAAAAAGTGCACAGGAGTAGCAATATAGTTAAGGAATCTAAAAGGCCTAGCCTTACCAGGAGAGGACAGAAAAACTTCAAAAAGAAGAGGGCTATGATCAAATCCCCTATCAATTCTAGTGCAAACTCTAGGCCCATCTAGAGCTTTAGAACAGTCCTTTACTCTGAATATCATAAAACTCCATAACATCACTACCTGTTAGAAATCTCTTACCTCATAATTAGTAACAAGATTACCATTCACCCTATCCTCAGCATGAGAACAGTATTGAAATCACCAGCTTACAACCAAGGAAGAGGAGTAGCAGGGAGATTCTGAATCCCTTCCCAAAGAGATTTTCTGTCTTGAATAGAATGAAGACCATAAGTAAAAGTACAAGCAATTTGTATCTGATAATCCTTGGAACTAACCAAGTAGTGTACAAACTGCTCATGCACCTTAACAACATCTAGATTCAACCTGTCATCCTTCCAGCCAACCCAAATCCTTCCTTTATGGGAACATGACAAGTTAGTAGTGTTACACCAGCCCAAGCCAATTCTTTTTTGAATAGAAAGAACATTCTTTATTTTGACTTTATTTTCAAGCAAAGCAATAACATCACAATTATAATGTAAAAGTAGTTGTTTGACATCAGCTACCTTATTAGAGCCATTAAGATCCTTGGTGTTTCAAGTTATGATTATCATGGCACCAGAGGGGGATTACCACTACCCCCATTAGGATTAGACAGATCATCCTGACTCTTGAGCATCTTCAAGTAATGTAGAGTATGGATTTGAGCTAGAAACTGTAGGTATCATATGAGCATTACTGTGACTTCTATGCTTCCTGCTAACCACTTTCCAATCATTATCAGAGTTAGCTTGCTGAGCTGTTGGAGGAGGAGTAACAATTTTAGCACCATGAACAGTCCCATTACCCCTATTAGAGCCAGACCCAGTAGCTACAGGTAGAGGAACCGGAACATATTCACACCTTTGTTTGTTCTTTAGGCAGCTCCTAAGGAGCATTCTGTTTCTTCTAAGTTTGAGCCTTTTTAGCAAGAATGTTGCAGTCATGGCCCACCTTATTACATTTCTTGCAAAAAGGAGGAGTCCATTCAAAGATAACAATCTGTTCAATCAGAATACCATCTGGACTCTCAACCCAGATAGCCTTAGGTAAGGGCTTAGTAACATCTACTTCAATCTACAACCGAGCAAATGAAACCCTCAATTGTTGTGAAGTGTATTCATCAGCACAGATTAGAAACCTAAGCATACTCCCCATCCTACTCAAAGTATCCACCCCCTAGCAATTTAGAGGTAAATTAGGGAGTTTAACCCATAAAGGAACAATCCTCTAAATCTCAACATGAAAATCAAACTTCTCAGACCAAGGTTTGGCAATTGTTGCCTGCCAAAGAACATATGTGGACTGGCACTAAGAATAGTATTCATATCGGAGATTCGCTTCCGACGATCAAGTTAGTGACCGGAAACGGAATAAATTTAGAGAGAGAAAGTAGAGAGAACTTGGAGCTTTTAGTACTCTTGTGTAATTATATGTCTCTATTACCCCTTCCCATCATCAATGATTGGGGTATTTATAGGGGTTGGAATTTGTGTCTATTAGGGTAAGTGACCTAGGAATTTGGGCTCTAATTGGCTGCGCAATCAGATTAGGACAGGTGTCCTTAAGGGGCGCCGTTTTGCGGCTTTCCTAGGAGTTTGGGCCTCCTGATGTAAGGAGGCCTTTATGACATAACCCACATTTTCAGGTGCTCTCTTGCTCCTTCTACGTGTCATCTTCTTGTGGTGACACGTGTCGCCAATTTATTGGGCCACGTGTCATCACGGGATCGGACCACGTATTAGGGGTAATTTTACCCCAAACATTTGCCCCTCAGAGGGGGGGTGGCTCGTCCCAACTGGGCCGCCTCGTCTGATCTTTACTCAATCGAGCAGCCTGGCTTATTTGGAGCATTTCTTTATTGCTGGCATGTTAGGACAGGAGCGTCCAACTGCTTTATTGGGCTACCTAGGCACCTCGTCTGAATGTCCTGATGCTTGTTGGCGAACATCACCCGTATCATCAGTCGGACATGTTTTGGCCGAATGGCTTTACAATTGGGCTAAGAGCCTTAACTAATTCGTCCGATATCTTCAGGGTATTTTCAGCCTGATTGATCGATCGAATTGGGCCGAAAGGCCTTTTGTTGGTTGGTAACCAGCTGTTTTCCATTTCTGAAGGAAATGGTTTAATTTCCGAGGTTAATCTCGAACTTGACGGATAATTATGACGCCCGTTTGACTTCCGTCATATATGCTTGAACGTTGGCATGAATTCCATCAAAAGAGGCGGAACGGGTAAAAATCGTTCGAATTTACGGTTAGGTTCATTTTTGAAGACTAACTATTTCTTCTTCTTTAGGCGGGAACAGGTTTTTTACCATTTTAACCCTCCATTCTTTGCCTATAAATAGAAGGCATTTGACTTCACAATTTTCACTTTACATTTTCACCGTTCTAGAGAGAAGTCAGAGCTTCTAGAGAGAGAAAGTTACTGCCGCCATAATTCTTCAAGAACTCCGTCGTCAGTGGAAGTTTCCGGTCAAGGTTTTAGAGTTTTCCGGCCCTTCTTCATCCAAGATCTTCGAAGTTTTTCAACCTTCTACTCGTACACAGGTAACCGAATACTCTCCTCTTCCTTCTTGATTTATTTTTCTTTTTTATTTTCTTTTTCGAACACACTGGCTCAGCACTCAGACTCGTCCGTTTCTCCTTATGAGGGCGTACGTTTACATCTCACCCCCCACCTATCCTTCTTTGTCCTTACAGGCGGACATGGCGCGTACGAGGCAAACGCATGACAAACATGCTGAGCGTAACCCAAACGACAGTTTGGTGACTCCTTTGGTCCCCTATGATCCGAACAACACGGATCTTGAGAACCCCACCACAAATACCGCCACAAACACCACCATTAATACCTCGGCCACAGAGAGTGGTAGTGCTTATTTAGTGGTCAAGGTGACCACTTCTTTTGAGGAGCGCCAAAACCAAAGGGGCACTTTTACTTCTGGACGGGAGCCGAACGTGACCCGAGCCCTTTTTACTAGCTCGATCCTTGGAGCGGACGAGCTCCCTAGTTCACTACCCCCGCCCTCCTCTTGAGCAAGAACAGCTCAATTTGCCCAAAATCCGCCGCGGTCTTCTACTGCGGGTGGCACACAATCTGGCCGTAGTCGGTGAAAGGAATGGTGTCCTTCGAACAAGTGTATTATTCTAATAGCGGGTTCAGAATTATTAGAAAGCTAATATATTCAGTAAGGTCAAGTGATCGGAATGCCTAGGTGGAGGCCGCTTCCGATCAGTAATATTAATATAATTAATATTACAAGTTAATCTTGACTGAACCCTTCGGGTCACACCCAAGCAAAATATACGAACCGACTCGACGAATTAATTCGGAAGAAATTAATTCGTCGCCCGAGTGTTAAATATTTAGACGTCGGTAATTCGAGCTTGGAGCGTCAAAACCGAGCGTCGAAGTCGAGTCAAAAATAATAAAAGACGAGACGCGCAAAATAATAATAAATCGACCATATTCCCAAAATACCCCTAGCATCGGAGTGCCCCCGAGCATCCAAATACTAGGGCAAAAGTGTCCAAGCATAGGTGGCTAGCAAGCGCACCAAGCCGAGCCTAGCATGGCTGACTAGGTGCGTGCTAGCGCACCATGCTAGCAGCCACAAGCTAGCAGCAGCTAGCAGCCGTGAGCACATAGTGCGTGCAACAGCTAGGCATGCTAGCAGCGCATACTAGCATCGCAAGCCTAGCAGCGCACGCACAAGCAGTAGCCCGCACCAAGCGTGCGAGGCATGCGCGCACAGCAGCAACCCGCATTTTGGTGCGGGGCTGGGCTCGTGGCTGGGCCATAGGGCCGGTCATATAGGGGAAGCTTGAGGAATATGGAAGCAAGTGGGTGAGGGACATGTGGCACAAGGAGAGTATTGAGTGGGGAGCAAGTATGGTCCCCT
Organism: Chenopodium album; assembly: GCF_948465745.1. NCBI lineage: Eukaryota > Viridiplantae > Streptophyta > Magnoliopsida > Caryophyllales > Amaranthaceae > Chenopodium > Chenopodium album. Next base: position 23,623,507 of record NC_137853.1, on the reverse strand, counting down.
ACTCTCCATGTGGTCCTCACCAACCCTTTTCACATGGTAATGCCACTTGTAGATTTATTATTAGTTTGCAATTTTAATTTAATTTCGCTTTAAATTAATTTGTGGAATTTCATGATCCCACATTGATGGGATAGAAATTCCCACTCATACTTTCCTCTATAAATACCAACCTTGGGATTTGGAGTAAAGTGCTTGAGTGGGAAAAACTCTTAAACTCCATTAACACTTGGGTTTTGGTCGGACCTTGGTAACTCCAAGGTAACGGACCTTAAAAGTCGTGTTCGTCCTTTGTGGGTGGATACTGTTGGAGGCACGGCATTTGCGGTGCTCAAGGCTTTCAAGTAAGAGCCCGTTTTGTGAGGGCGAAGCTCGCTTCAAGGGTATGATTCGTTCTTCCTTTTCTTGTATTTATTTATGCCTTATGGTTTTATTAATTACGAGTGGTTCCTTGGATCGGGGTCGTTTCCGCGGTGAGTCGGACTCACCAAACCCCAACAGTCGGCCTCAGTACTCAAGGGTAGCTGGCTTCCAAAATCAGCAAAGCACTTCTTTGGCGGCCGGGAGACCTCACGCTCCCCCCTTTTCCCAAGCTCTCAGGTCAGGGCGACCTCGGACTGGCATAGTAATTGCCGAGCCTACTGACTCCCCTCGTCCCGTTCCATTTGGAAGTCACCGTCCTAGGGTCCATAAGGATCAAAAGGGTAAAGCCCCCTTAGTGCTTGAAGAGCCAATGATGGCCGAGCCTTTGCAGTGCTCGATCGGAGGCAGCTCGGATGATCTGGACAGAGTGCTGTCTAATGACTTTAACGTGGTGAGAGGAAACTGCACCACAGATGGCCGAACGGGTGGATGAAACCCTTGCGGTCGAGGCCGAGGATGATCGATGAGGAAGAGTGTGATTTCAGCAGCCCTTTCTCTTGCACCATTGGGCAGGTCGCTTTGGCCCATCTTAACCGTAGATTTAAGGATTGGGAAGCATTCCTTAGACTAGGGGATGGCTATAACATTTTTGTCCCCAAATCTCCTGACTCGGTCTGCTACCACAAAATAGGGAATAAGTAACGCATAATAGAGAGCTGTCAAGTTAGATAGGCGATGTCTAGCTTTCTATAGAACGCCTATGTAAGATAAGTGCTTTGTATATTGAACCTATAGAGCGCCTCTCCTAATTAAGCGTTCCATACGTTTTATATAAAAAAATATGATTATAGATATAGATCGCCTAACTTATAGATCTCCTTTCTAAGTTAGGCGATCTATATGATTTTTAGATAATAAAAAAAAATTAAAAAAAATAGAAATCTTACCCTAAAATAAACACGCCGCCCCTCCTCTCCTTTCTCTCTCCTCTTTCTGACCTCTCAACTCCATTCTTCTTTCATTCTCCTCTTTCTGTCTTCTCAACTCCATTCCACTTTGTTTAAACAAAAAAAAAAACTCCGTTCCTCTTTCTTTCTCCTCTCATCTCCTCTCCTCTCAAACCCCAGGAGGCCAAATTTGTTTATTGGTTTTAAAATCAAGACCATAGATCGAGTTGGAGAAGTCGCCGTCGTTTATCTCGATGCATTGAAATGAAGTGTTGCTGCTGTAAAGTTTTATGAAGATTTATCTCGTTTGTGTCCGAATTTTAATGTTCAAATCCGTTTTTTGTGTTTTTAGAGTGATTGATATGATTTTTTTTTTGCCCCTTTTTTGTAGATCTATGTAGGTCATGATTTAATTCTAATTCAAAGTTTTGATTTTCATTTTAAATATTCGTTTTACTTCTCATTTATTTTAGATCTGTGGGTATTTGGTTTTCATTTTTTTTAAATTATGATTTTCATCTTTTATCAATTGATTTTGGTGTTTTTTTTTTTTTTGACAAGGATTTTGGTGTTATAATTAGATTAATTTCTGATTTTTCATGTTTATGATCTGTGGGTTTTTGATGCAGAATCTCTATTTTTGTGCGTTGTTAGTGGAAAGCCTGGAAGGTGGTTAAGGTTAGTTGAGGCGCTGCGGTGGTTCCGTGGTTGAGGTTGGTGGAGGGGCTGCGGTGGTTCCGTGGTTGAGGTGGTTTCGACTTTCGACAGCAGTTTAAGTTTGTGCACTGCTATACATGTTAGCACATTGATAATTATTTTGTAATTAATTATAGAGAAATCATAATGTAAATTTATTTTTTAAGGAATTTAGGTGTTAAGGTGTTTTAGTTATTAGCTACTTCATATGAATTATTATTATTATTATTATTATTATTATTATTATTATATAATAATAATAATAATAATAATAATAATAATATTTTTTTTATTAAAAAAGTGAGGAATAGAGAGCGCCTATCTGTGATAGGCGTTCTGTTTTTATGTAGCTAGAGAGCGCCTATGCAAAGATGAGCGCTCTATATTCCTAGTTTTTTATTTACTTTTTATATAAAATATGAAGCGCCTATCTTAGATAGGCGCTCTGTATTGTGTTAGATATAGATTGCCTCTTTGAGGCGTTCTGTAGACTTTATAGGGCACCCCCTCAGAGGAGCGCCCTACAGGCGATCTATATTGGTTGTTTTAGGCGCTCTCTATTCCCTATTTTGTGGTAGTGGTCACTGCCTCGGACGATGTCAAAGTGATCCGTCGAGGTTTTAATGTATATAGAGCAGCCCTTGAGGTCGGCTTCCGCTTTCCTCTTCACCCTTTTGTCTAGGAGCTGCTGGACGGATATCAGATAGGCGATCCAGCTTACGCCGAACAACTGGGTCAACATTTTTGGCTACCTGGTGACCTTCCTTAGGATGGGTTTCACCCCAAATTTTCCCGTCTTCTGTGCGATGCATAGTATGACAGAGATGGAATCGGACTCGGATGGGTGGTTCGTTCTGAGCACCCGGGCAGAGTATATGGTGACTCTGCAAAAGCCGTGTAAATGGCGCGACTGGAAGCAGAGGTTCTACCTCATAGAGACGAGGGATTGGGAGCTGAACAAGAAAATGAACCGTTTTAATTCCTCCCCCTCTCAACTTGTACGAGGGGATCACCGACCGGCTCACCCCCTATCCACCCAAGCCATGCGGCTCAACTTGACTTTTTCTCGGTCAGGCGGAAAATCAGGGGTGGCCACCGAGTATCCGTTAATCCTAGGTGGATTCCCTTAGTGATCTAGCTAAGGGACCCCATCTTCATGTCCTCTTTCGGCCTACTCAGGAATTACTGTCTAGGTTGACCTTGTTGCATGTCTTGCTTTTATTTTCTAACTTTAAAATTTTTTCTAACTCCCATTGTTTTCCCATTTTCAGAGGAAGCCGCAGCCAAGCTCGACCCCTACCAAAAGGGAGAGATGGACATGAATGAGTTTGATATGGAGAGGTACCGGCTGCTGAGAGAGCAGTACGAGTCGGTTAAGGGGGTACGGACAATTTCTTCTTTGAAACTTTTCCTTGATACATCTTTTTTTTTTTTTTTTTTTTTTTTTTTTTTTTTTTTGCGTCCGATCTGCCGTACTCTAAGAATTATAGATTAGTGCTTGGCTCGGACTTTTCTCCTAGCCAAGTGGGAGTGAAATGTAGGTTCTTTCCTACAACCCTACTCGGACACAGGTTGACGTCTCTTTGCCGAGTGAATTTCATTTCTTTGCTCCTTTCTTCAATGCAACTCAAACGAGGTTTTCTAATTCGATTTTTCTCTTGTTTCTTCAGATAGCTACCCCTAAGCCTGCGAGAAAGCGACCGGCGTCCGCTTCCAAGGACGACGGTTCGTCCAAGTCTCGCAAGACTACGGCGGCCAGAGCAAGGTCGCGGGTTGTTTCGGCGCAACCCAAAGAAGAGCAACAACCCCAGCTAGTACATAGTAGGGACTCCAAGCTCCCGGAGCCATCTTCGTTCAAGGTGGCCCGGAAAGAGCTCGTCCGCAAGGACAGGAAGGGAATGTCGTCCCTGGACAACACGGCCGGCCAGGACTCAACTCCGCATGTTGAGTATTTGGGAACTCAAGCTCCAGGTTCCCAAATTGAAGGAGAGCTGCCGCCTCAGCCATTGGCGGGCGTACAACCAGTGACGTCTCTTCCTGCGGGGCGTCCGCGTTTTGAAAATCTCTCTGAAGGTACTCGTACAGCTTTGTTGTTTATTAGTTTTCTAACATCTTCAGAATTCTAACTACTTTTTATTTCGCAGAAACTTCTGAGGATTTGGATGTTTGAGCTCCTGGTTCTTCCTTGACCAGGGCCGAACGCAAGGCTGTCCGGGAAGCTATTCAAAAGGCGGTCCCGGCCGAGGCTCAAGACAAGTACCGAGGTATCCATGATGGGCACCTCGGCCCAATGATCAACAGCTGCGTTGAGGTAGTTTTCTTCTTCTTTGGAAAATACTTAGCCAATTTTTCTTTCATTATTCTTTACTAACACTTGATGCGTCCGCATCTCCTTTTGAGGCTCTTTGCCTTCCAGACTGGCGTCCGAAGCAGAGGCACGAGCTTGAGTCTACCTGGTAAGACCTCCATAGGCTGCAGGACGAGAACACTAGCGTCCTGGCCATAGAGAGACTTAGCCTTGAGACGGCGATGAATGCCTTATCTGAGAAGGCACGCCGTCAGACGGAGGACATCGTCAAGATTGGCGATGCCCTTAAGCAAGAAAGGCTGGCAAACGAGGCTCTGATCAAGGAAAGGGACGAGGCTCTTGCTTTGGCGGCCAGTCGGCAGGAGGCATTTGAAGCCTCGGACCGGATGAGGGCTGAGATGGAGTTTGGCCAGGATGCCTTGAAAGAAGCTCTCTAAGCTGCGGACGAGAGAAACCAAGAGGCCGAGCGCCTTAAGAAGGAGGTTGAAGAGCTGAAAAATCAGCTAAGTGCTCCAAGGCCAATTCTTGCAGCCGATGTTATTCATATTGAACAGTTGGCCCTCACTCGCCTCAAGAACCGCTTTGAGGATGCCTTTGCCATGATGGTGGACCGAGCAGACCTCACTTATTTTCATGAGCGGTTCACCAGAAGGCTAGACTTCCTCACAATGAAGGAAGAGTGCGAGGCTGTTGGTTGTCCGCACTCACCCTTTGTCGAGACTCCCTCCTGCAGCGAAGCTAAAGACGAGGAGGAGGAAGCGGCGGACGAGGATGAGGAACCTCCCCAGGGTAACAATGCGGCCGATACTGAAATGGCCGATGTTGAGAAGGATGGGGAGGATGCGGCCAAGTGAGGGGCTTTTTTCTGCGGCTTTTGTCAAGCCTTTATATCAGCTACTGTTCTCTTTTTTCTGCTTTCATTGAACAAATTTATTTTTTTGTTTCTGGTGGCCGCTTGTTTTGTGCGGTCTTTGTAAGGATTTTGCCGCCTTCTGAGTGGCTTTTATGTTAATTTTGCCGCCTTTTGAGCGGTTTTCTGCAATATTCTTGTTTTTCGTACTTAGCAATTTTTGCACTTTTAATATGCTTACTGCTTTTGCGTACGAATGCACTAGGGTATGCCCCTTTATTCGGCGTTTGCCTAGTCCAAATACCAATTGGTTGATTAACTTAGTAGAATTTATACCTTAGAGGGTATGACTACTAATGAGTTAATCAAATCATATATAATAATCAACTTTGAAAATAAGGCCTTTTAATTGGCTTAGGTTGAATCGCCCGTTGAAGCTATCACTCGGACAGACCTAAGAAATTCCAAGTATGATATCAACTTGAAGATTTCCGCTCGTGGGCTGGGTGCCTAGGGGAAAAATTTGCCCTAGATTGGCATTTTGTGCCTTAGGCAATTTCAATCTCCCTTTTTGGCCTGTTATTCGTTCAGATGAGGATGAACGTTAGACTGGCCCTTAGGCTAGTTGGCTTAATAGCTGTACAACGTATGCCCTTGCTTTCCTTAGCATTTGGCATAAGTTGTCTGACAAAGTGCGACCGAGTGGTTTAGCTACGCAAGCTTCTTTACTCAGCTCGGTCAACACAAAAATACCCTTCTTTTGGGTGCGTCCTTGTTCGATCAAGTGTGGCCGAGCCAATATACATTGTTGGACTCTCATTGAGGTCCTACTCGGCCTACACTCTATGCCCTTTTTTTAGAAGATCGAGTTGCCATATTGAGGCAACTTGAGTTTCCCTTTTTAGGCGGCCTTTTAGGCTATTATTCCGTGGTGGCCGCTCAGTATATCTGTGAGCCACCATGTTTTCAATTTCATTCGGCATTTTGCACAAAATAATTGCGAATAATCAATAAAAATTTAACAACAATGCTTGACTTTCATTAACATATGTCAAAATTTATACATTGTTGGTGGCCGTACGACTTAATTACATCATTTGGCCATGAAGGCTTAGTTAAACTACTTGGTCATAAAGACTGATGTAAACTTTGGCTGAATAGCTTTAACAAAATATTTTTACAGATTGTCCGTATTCCAAGTTCGAGGAATAGGACGGCCATCCAAGGCTTTAAGGCGATAGGTTCCATCTCGGACCTCTTCTCTGATTCGGTAGGGACCTTCCCAATTTAGGGTTAACTTTCCATCTTCATTGGCCCGGCCTACCGCTTCCATTTTTCTTAAAACCAAAACTCCCATCTTCAGCGGACGCTTAGACACTCGGCGATTATATGCCCTAGTCATCCTCAAGCGATAGATTTCATGTCTAAGCGCCGCATTTCCCTTGGCTTCTGGAAGAAAATCCAGGGCGGTCTTCATAGCCTCCCAATTGGCCGATTCAACATATAACATCACCCCGAAGGGTGGGCTCGTACATTTCAATTGGGAGAACTGCCTCGGCACCATAGACCAAGAAAAAGGGAGTTTCTCCTGTGCAACTCTTTGCTGTTGTTCATATAGACCATAATAGATTAACCAACTCATCTGCCAATAGGCCGCCTGCTTTTTTAAGCTTGCGCTTGATTCCATTGACGATCAGCTTGTTATAGGCCTCAACCTGGCCGCTGGCTTGTGCTCGGCCGAGCGAGGCAAAATAATGAGCTATGCCTTGGTCACCCAACCATTCTTTAAGCTGGCGCGTTTCAAACTGTGGCCCATTATCGAACACCATAGATTGCGGTACTCCATACCGAGTGATAATATTCTTCCATATAAAAGCTGACACATCCGTCCACTTAATTCCTCAGACGGCTTCGGCCTCAACCCACTTTGTGAAGTAGTCAACAGCTACTAACACATATCACCTTTGACCAGACGCTGGCGTATACGGGCCTAAGATGTCCATGCCCCATTTGGCAAAGGGGAGAGGACTACTTATGGCCGCCAGACTATTTGCCGGGCGGTGGATTAGGGTTTCGAACTTCTGACATTTGTCACACTTTTTTACCATTTGCATGGCATCCGTATTAATACTCGGCCAGTAGTACCCTAGGTGGGTGGCTTTTTCTGCCAGGGCTCGTCCTCCAATATGGGAACCACAATACCCCTGGTTGAGGTCGTCCAGCACATCATGCCCTCTCTCTGGGGTGATGCATTTCAAGTAACGCTTCATAAATGCTTTTTTGAATAACTCCCTGTTCTTCATCTCGAACTAGGCCGCTCTCTTTTTCATCAGCCAGCTCTCTTTCGGATCGGCCGGGAGTAGTCCATTCCTCAGGTAAGAGATGATCCCATCCATCCAGGTAGAGCTTCTGTCAATGATATGTACTGTCTCGGCCTCGATACTCCTCTTTTCCAATACTTCCCAAAACACCGATCTGGGGGTATCGCTGGATGCCGAGGATGCTAACTTGGAGAGGGTGTCCGCTTGATGATTGGACGAACAGGGTACTTGTTGCAAGGAAAAGTGCTCTAGGCTCTCGGCCTCTGCTTTAACCATCTTTAGATATTTCATCATGGTCGGCCCCCTTGCTTCCATGTCGCCATGTACCTGGCCGACTATTAGCTGGGAGTCCGAACTTACATAAACTTTGGTAGCTCCTGCCGCCTTACACATTCTAAGGCCAGCTAGGAGGGCTTCATACTCGGCCTCGTTATCAGAGGCTTGAAAGTGGAATCTCAATGCATACTCATACTTGTCTCCTTCCGGAGACAGGCAAATAATACCAAGATGTCGAGTAGCCTAAAAAATTCTCTTTTTCCAGTTCCTTCGAGGAGTCATTGGGATGCTCACTAGAGGTTGATTTGAAGCTATTAGGAAGAACGTGTTAAGATCGTTTGGGATGAAAGTGGATTGTGAAAGCTAGTTCCTATGCTTAGCATATTTATGCTTTAATCAACCTTAGGTATCTTGGAACGTGCACTCCCTTACTTGTTTAGAAAGATTTGCATTCATTTGTGCTTGTATATTTGGAAAAGTCCTTTCATGAACATTTGTTTATTTCGCTTTCCTTTTGACTTGTTTTTCATGCTTTGCCTTGTTTGTAATATTATGAGAGTTATGGGTTAAACTCTTAGGAAACCCTTATGAGAGCATCACTCGTCCTCTAAAGTGATCTAGGGGTTTAAATGGCTTGTCTTTAGTTGCTAAAATTGACCGTGATTCCTACGAAAGTGAGTTAGTGTATATTCTCATCTCGTCTCTTCTTTTGTTCGTTTGAATAAGCTCGTCATTTTCACTCCCTTGGTTTTGTTTTGCTCGTCAACAAAAGATAAGCTTGGGGGCATATGATGGGTGTCATAAATGGCACCCATTTGATGAGCATTTAGGTCGTTTTTTATCTTCTTTTCATAGCTTTCTTGCTCAATAAATATTTAGTTTTATACTTTCTCTCTCTACTTTACCTTTCTTCTCGTATTTTACGGCTTTTGTGCATTTCCATGGTTTTTCTAGTATTTTCTCCTTTATTTGCTCTATTTTCGTTATTTTAGTTGATTTTCCTTTATTTTAGATTTTTAGATTTAGTTTTATTTTATTTTAGTTTATTTTGTTTCATTTTCATTTTCATTTCATTTTCTTTCCTTTATTTTATTTTAGTTTATTTCCTTGTTTCCCCTGTTCCCTGCCTCCCACACCAAGCAGCAGCCCCGCATTTCCATTGCTCCAACACCAACCGCAAACAACACCAAACCTGCCACCGGTTAGCCACCATCACTCACCTCCAATCACCACTAGCATAACAACCACCGAACAGCCACAATTGCTGCCGCACCTGACCACCGCAGCTCCTCCACTTCACCACCAGTTCACACTCCGATTTCACGCAATAATCTGCTGCTCCCCTGCTCCATCACACAACACCCTTATTTCCCCAATCCACTAACAACAACAGCAACAATTCCATACACCAATCAGCTAACTTCGCCACCCTCATCCCGCAACCTCAAGCCACCAATTGCGCCACCAATTTCAACAATTATTTAAACCAGCCCCTGCTTCACCAATCACCAATTGCTGCCTCCACAAACCGCAACCACAAAGCAGCAATTTTCGGTAGCAACCGCACTCACTCCTCACGCAAGCAAGCCTAATTTGGACCTCAATTATCGCGGCCGCGCTCACAATCATCGCGGCCGCGCGTTTATGGGTTTGAAGGAGGTGCGTGGCAGGGGATTCGATTTCCAGCCGTTGATCTTGTTTAAATCGATTATCGAACGGTTGTGATGGTGTGTGATTTGGAGTGATGCTGTGCGTGAAGAGCATGGGATAAAACCCCAATTCAAGAGCAGCCGAAACCGAACTCAAGGAGCCGTATTCCTTGGACTTCTTTGTTATTATTTCCTTTATATTCTTTTAGTTTTCTTTTCCATTTTTCTTTTCTTATTTATTTTATTTTAATTTCTTTTCGTTTCCTTTTTCTTTTATTTTCTTTTAATCTTTGTATTTATAAATACCCATTTTTGGGTAGAGAGAGAAACAATTAGATTTAGAATTAGATTCGAATCCAATTTTAGATCATATTTTCTTAGCTTAGTTGAGAGTTTCTCTCTCTAGTTTTAGGGTTAGTTTTAGGAGTAGATTTTAGAGAGAGAAAGTGAGGAATTTCAATGGTGATTTGAGAGATTGAATATTCAAGGTGACAATTGTATTGAAGATCATCAAATCAATCAATGAGGATTTCTGACTCAATCTCATTTTATTGCTTTGCTTAGTTAATTCATGTTTGTTTGGTTTGATATTGATATTTGATCTTTGATTAGTGTAATTGTTCTTCACAGATAGTTGATCCTTGTTTTCTTTAGTTGTTTGTTGATTTGATGATGTTGTTAGAGTAGTTGTTTGGCTAGGGTGATGGTGAAGCATGTATGAGTATGGGATTTATGTAAATTGGGGATAATTGATGGTGTTGATGATGTGATTAAATTGGTTAATCGATTATGTGCATGTGTGTGTTTGTTTTAGGCTTGATCACCCTAGTTATTCGCACTAGATTGCATTGTAAGTTCACATTGATACGGACCATTGATTTGTGGCTTGCATTTACATGATTGAGGTGTCTTGTGATGTTTCCTAGTTAGAGTTTATTGTGACGCTAGTTAGACCTCTAGAAGAATAGCTTGATATGCTCTTTTGGTTGCATGTTGGTTTTCCCTCACATCACTCGACTTAGTCAACTTCCTATCCCAATTTTCTATGTTCATTGCTATTATATGTGAATCCTAATCCCTAGCACTTTATTTGTTCGATTTCTTCATTTAAGTAGTTGTTAGTGTCACCTCTTATCCTTAGACTTCGACCTAGCTTAGGCACATAATTGAAAGCACTTAGACATTACCGTTCCTTTGGGTTCGACCCTTGACTTACCTCTATACTTGTATTTAGGTTTGTTGAGTGTTTATAAATTTTGTTTGACTTAGGGAGGATTAGTCCAACGACCTAGTTCACCCCACGTCACACAGTATAGCAGAATAACCCCTGATCAGTGACGAAGGCCGTCTTCTCTTGATCTTTTTTCCACAGGGGTATTTGATGATAGGCATCCATGAAACTCATCAAGGCATGTCCGGCTGTAGAATCGACTAGGCTGCCAATCTTTGGAAGTGGATAACTATCCTTTGGGCATGCCTTGTTGAGGTATGTGTAATCAACACACATACGCCAGGTACCATTCAACTTCTTTACAAGCACAACATTAGCCACTCAGTCGGGGAAATTACATGGCCGAATGAACCTAGCATCCAACAGCTTTTTTACTTCGGTAGTTGTCGCCTGACTTCTTTCCTCACCGTGATTTCTCTTATTTTGCCGGATGGGCTTCACTTTTGGATCCACGGCGAGTTTGTGGACAGCGAGATCCGGGCTTATGCTTGGCATCTCTTCCACTTCAAAGGCAAATATGTCTTTGAATTCTTTCAGTAGAAGGTGCAAGTCTGCACCCAAAGTAGCATAAGCAACCGTCCCAACCTTTATAGTTCGTTCTAGACGGCTGTCATCCAGAGCTAAATCAATGCTTTCGCCAGCCGGTTGGGGAGGAGCTCCTCTGACCGTTCACCGGTCAGTAATTGATATTTCTTTTCTTTCTTCACCTCCACCAGCTGTGCAGCTTTTCTTTTCTTTCCGGCTACTAGTGGGGCTGGACTGGCATCCTTGACATCGTCAAGGTCTATTGGTTCCTTCCCTTGGCCGTTTACGGCCACGGTATCTTTGACAACTGAGAGATAGCACTCCCGGGCCGTCTTCTGTTCCCCGTTCAGGATATGCATGAATAGATTAAATGCAATGAATGGACTAGCATGTATGATTGATTGGATAGCGCAGTTTCATGGACTATAGGGGCATAGTGATGCTCGGTCAATCACTTGGATATGCATGAATGATGCATGATCGAACTATTGACCTACTTTGAAGTTCAAGTATAGAGCTTTCGTATATATTAGTGGATTTCTTTGACATGAGTGGAACATTGATTTCATTCAATGGATGTTATGGCTGTGGTACACTCAAACGTTTGCCCGTAACTGGAGATTATAAAAGGTGTTTCCCGGTCATATCAGAAGTTGAGTGGGAGGCTTGTTGCCACAAGATTGGATAGAGTCTACCTATTAAATTAGGAAATGTGTCATGGCCGCTTGAAGAGGGAGAATTCAGAAAATACGTGGCCGCGTTCAAATGTATTACTCAATAATCATTTGGTTTTGTAATTCTAACTCAGATTTCAAGAAACGATTTGTAGATTAATATGATCTCGACATGTGATGCAATCATATTATCAAATCGACATATACATTGACTTAAGGAATTTGAATATTGCACCCTTGTCTCAGACAAGTGGGAGATTGAAGGAGTTATGTCTTTGTCGTGTGCAATTACTAGATATATAAATTGGATCAAATTATGGAGATAATTAAGTCCGGACATTTGGGTCGTCGTTTTGCCATAGCTAGAGGTACTTACGATCTTTGGACTAGTAAAATAGGCCAAAGCCTAATTGGACGGATCCTATAAGGTCACACAAAGGGGCTAGATTGAGCATTAGAGGACGAGGCCCATCATGGGCCTCATCACTCTAGGTGGCCGGCCATATGGAGGAATAAGGAGGCTTTTGGGCTTCGTGTACTAGTCTAATTATAATGAGATTATAAATAGACTAGGTGCCTAGGTTTGCAAGTAAGAAGTTTACTGATCTTTTGATAAAACCCGAATTAGCAAACACGAAACCCAACCCCTCTCAAAGTCCTCTCTCTCACGGCTCTCTCCTCCTCCCCGGCGCACGGTGGTGTCTCGTGGTGGTGGTGGTTCGTGCGGTGGTCGGTTGTCCGAAAAGGTGGTGATCGCGGTTTTCCTCAATCACTCGACCAATCTAGTATTGGTGGACGGCTCGTTCGAATCTCGTGGACTAAGTAGAGGAGCAACACTTGGGGCTCTATTCTCTCCTTGATTTGCCTGTCGAATAGCTTCGTGGAATTCACGCTTCAAAGGTATGATTATGTGTCTTGTGTGTTATGCATGTGATTCTTGGGATTAGGTACTTTATTGAATATGATTCATGTTATTTCCGCTGCGTAGTACCTATAAACTCCTACAGTGGTATCAGTTAGCCTCTTGCATGAACGCGCTAGATCATAATAATGTGATTATTTGATGTCCACGTTAATTTTATAATCAATTAAGAGGGAGAAATTAATTTAATTATGGTTCGATTATTATATTTAATGTGATTAAACTTTTGGAATAGATTAAATGCAATTTAATTATGCTCAAATAGCCATGAAAGGACCGAATTATGCCCTAATATGTTCGAAAATTTCGAACCCTAACCCTAATTTATTCAAAAAAATTCGAACCATATTAGCCTTAAAATATGATTTTGATGCTTATTTTGGTTGATTTCGTTTTATTTTTGTTTCATAATTTTAATTGGATTGATTTATGCATAAAAATGTTTTTATGCATGATCATAGATTTAATTTTAAAAGTTAGAATTAAATTGGGATAATTTTATGATGAACCCTAATTTAAAAAGTTGAATGTGATTTAATTTTAATCTTATGGACTGATTTAATTTAATTATGATAAGTGTTATTTTAATTAAATTAAAACACAAATTTAAAAAAAAATTTTAAGGTCGGCAACCGCGGCTGGGTGGCGCACCCACGGCGGCTCCCGACCAGGTGGTCAGTCCAGAGGGAGGGAGGGGAGGGTGGCGGTCCAAGGTGGTTGTGGGCAGCAGCGTGCAACCGTTGCATGGCTGCTGCCGCGGCTGCCACTGCTGGTGCTGCTGCTGCCTTGCGCGGCAGTGGCTGCTGCAAAGTAGCCAGCCACCGTGGCTAGCCTTGGCTGGCCACGCACGGTGGCCTGCAGCCCCGGCAGTAGCAGCTGCCACGCTGCTGCCCTTTGCGGCAGTGGCTGCTGTCACGGCAGCCAGCCACCGTGGCTAGCTTCGGCTAGCCAACCACGGTGGCCGGCGTTGGTGGTTGCAGAAATTTAAAAAAAAAAAAATTTATTTTTGAAAAATTATTTCAAGATAATTATGAATTATTTTGGGATAAAATCAGTTTTATTTTGGATAAGTTAAAATATTTTCAAAATATGATCTTTTTTTTAAAAGATAAAATTGGTTTTATTTGGATAAAATCTTTTATTTTAGGATAAAATCAAATATTCAAAAGTTGTTATATTTGATATTATCCATATTTAAGTTGTTAAATTGGTAATTATCCTAAATTAAAGTGGTTAATTATGGATAAGATTGATTAGGATATTCTGAGCATATTCCAAAAGGATAATAATTGATTTAAATAATGTGATTATCCCATAATTAGATTAGGATGTAATTTATTTTAAAATTATTTGATTGGCTAGTAATTAGAATAAAATCTCCTAAATTAGTTAGGATAATCATGGAAGATTAAATATGATTTATCTTTCTAGATTAAAATATTATTTGATTCTATCTCATGACTAAATTAAATATATGATATTTTATGAACCGTCATGAATAATATATGATATTATCTAATTATGATTATAATATAAGATATTTTAGAAAATGCGTTGTCTTTATTATGATCATTCGATGTTATAGTTTAGACAAGCATGTTGAGTGATTTATTATATGGCACTTTTCTAATATATGATATTATGTTGCTATATATAGACTAGTATGGCCCATAGATTCTTAAATACGATCTGTGCATCGTGATGTATTTTTGTAATCTTAATACGGTCTGCGTACCGTTAAGTATTTTTATAAATTTTATTTAATGTAAATAGAATATTTATTTAAATGGTGTTAGCCCAAAAGAAGCCCATGAAGTGAAGGCCCAAAGGAGCAAGGTGGATGAAGATCCATGATGATTCAAGTGGGAGCATTTTTCATTTCTAGTTTTCTTAGGATTAAGGGGCCATACTACGTCATGATTATATTATTGCATTAGTTGATTATGCATGTTTAGGTTTATTTATGTTGCTTGATGATGCGCTAGAGTTCACTAAATAATCACAACATAATAAATCTAGATCTTAGTAATATTGAGGTAGCTTTTCCAATTAAAAACCCGATGAAACCTTTGACATTTATGATGGGTCATGCCAAAGCTGGGCGTCATAATTTTCATTGGGGAGTGGGGGTAGGACAAATTCTACACTTTTAATTGGTTATACTCAACAAGGTTACCTAAGGATAAAGTTTAGAACCTTGAAGCTAAGGGTAATAATTAAACATGTGATGATTAATTATTCAACCAAGAGTTACAAGAGTTGTAATCAGTAAAGAGTTTACTCACCTTGAAAATGTAATGGTTGATGGTAGGGCCAAAGTCCGGTCAATTATTGCACAATTAAAGGATCTTGGAATCACTTAAAATTCAATTGGGATCACTTAATTATTGAATAAAGTGTTTTAAAGTTACCAAATGAATGCGTTTAGTGGTACTTTAATTTAATTAAACATAATTATTAAACTTTGCCTTATTTTGACATAGATGGGTAGCCGTAATAACAATGATAGCAACGTTTACAATTTGCGACCATTCCTTGAGAAAGATAGGTTGACAGGGGAGAACTTTTCCAACTGGGAAAGAATGCTAAGGCTTGTTCTGAAATCTGAAGGTAAGGAGGATGTCATTGATAACCCATTACCAGGACCTCTGCCAGAAAATCCAACCGCGGCAGAACTCAAGAAGCACAAGGAAGATCATGATAGAGCTATGCCTATCACTTGCTTAATGATTGCTACCATGGAACCTAGTCTTCAAAAGCGTTTTGAGGACCAGGATGCCTACTCAATCATGGAAGAGCTCAAAGCTTTGTTTAAGAAACAAGCTAGAGTTGAAAGGTATGAGCTTCATCGTGAGATTCTGGATTGTAGGATGGAGAAGGGTGCCACAGTTCATGATCATGTTTTCAAAATGATCGGCCTAATTCAAAGTATGGAGAAACTGGGGTACCCAATTAGTGATGATTTGGCAACAGACATCATTCTCCACTCACTTCTAGAAAGTTTCAACCAGTTTATCATGAACTTTAACATGACTGCGAATGCAAAGACTATGAATCAATTGCATGCAATGCTGGTTAGTGCTGAGAAACAAATCCCTAAGGAACCTAAGAAAGAAGTTCTTATGATTCAAAAGGGAAAGGGGTTCAAGAAGAAGGGGCAAAAGGCTAGTGCCAAGAGCAAGGGCAAGCAAGTTGCCAAGGCTACTGAAAAGCCTAAGGCGAATCCAAAACCCAAAGCTGCAAGTGAGAGTGAATGCTTTTACTGCAAGAAGAAGGGGCATTGGAAACGCAATTGCCAGAAATACCTTGATTTCCTCAAGAAGAAGAATGGAGCATCAACCTCAGGTATTATGTTATAAACATTTTAACTTTCACTAAGGTATGTGATACCAAGTTGCAGAGCTTAACATTGTGATGTTGCGCAGGAACTGCAAACAAGTGAAGCTAGCATGGAGATGGAGCTTGAAGGTGCACTAGGAGTATTTAAGTGGCCAGAGATAGCTTCATAGTTTTATTTTCTGATCAGTTTATCATGACATTAAGAACTATTTCCAGTTTTTGATGAGACAATATTTCGGTTTTCTTGTTTTGAATATTGATTTGGTTTTACTTGGCTTGGACAAATGTTGATCCATGACCAAGGTAATAAATTGTTTTCATTTTGCTAGATATGAGTTAATTTTATTTATGACATTGATATAAGTAGATCACAAAAGTAAATTTAGATGATTCAAAGCAAACTTACTTATAAATAAAGTAAGAATAGGTCACATAAACCATTTGCACATCCAAAGTTATGGATGGACTCTTACTCTTATATGATTATGAATCACTTGAGAATTAGAAGTCATGCTTGATAAGGTAAAATGACCAAGTTACCTTTTAGTTGAAAGGGTGAAAGAGCTAAAAATGACCTTTTGGAACACAAACATATGATGTGAGTGTACCATAAATTCAAAATTAGCAAGATATTTAACTATTTCATTGCTCTTATTAACGATTTAAGTAAATATAACGATAATTACTTAATGAAATAAAAGCTGGAATCATTGAAATGTTCAAAATTCCAAAATGAAATGTAAAATCAAGTTTGGATAAACAATTTAGCACCACAATATGATTGTTGTGATAAATATTTAACTCAAAACAAATGATCGTCTAAAGGAATTGTTGAATTAGTTCACAATCCAGGAACATTATAACTAATATGTATGTATAAAGTAGGAATCAAACTTTGCTTGCCATGGTTCGATCTAAGATTTAATGATTTACAAATATCGTTTTGAGGATATGCATTAGAACAACAACAATTGCGAATATACTAAACAGAACTTAACCAAAGCAGTAGAAAAGATGTCATAAATGTTATAGACTGGAAATGTTCCAAAGTTATCTTTTCTAAACAGGATTAATGGAATATGAAATCTATGTAAAATGTTTACAAAGATGACATAATAAACCCTAAAATCAGAGGTATTATTCCTACAATCGCGTAAAAACAAAATGTTTGTTGCTCGCAATAGTGTCTTTATAGAAAGAAATGTCTTCCTACAAAGCCAAGTGGGAGTAAAATTAGATCTCGATGAGATTCGAGACGAGCAACAAAGGATGTGGATAACACTACATTAGAGACGAATGCACATGAAATCAGCTAATTTGATAAAACATGTGTCGAAGCAAGCTAATTCAACTAGTGAGACTTCTATCGTCCTACTAGAATGAAAGACTTCAAAGGGTTGAAGAGAATAATTCTATTGTCACTCATACCTATCGTAGGTTACTTAAGATCAAAACAAACAGTTTGTTGGAATGCTAGTAAAAGGTGGATTCTAAAAATTTTCCTATTGGAATGGTTGGAATCTATACCTACAAGCAAGCTTTGGACAAGTGCCAACTCAAAAAGTGGCTTAAAGCCAAGAAATCCAGAATGGACTCCATGTCTGTAAAGATGTGCTAGTCCATGATAGTCTTACAAATAGGGTCAAACCTATTAGTCATGTAAGCCTATTCGAATTATTTCTAGTTATGGAAATTAAAATCACTTTCATGAAATGTTCTTGATGGATGGCAATGAAATCCAGAAATTCCTAGAAAGTTTTGCAAACTTCAGAAATTCATTAATGGATTGAAGTAAGCATCAGGGAGTTGGAACATTCATTAGGAAATCAAACAGTTTGATTACCTTGGAAGAATGAAAAGGAATCT
The DNA here is from genome assembly GCF_948465745.1 of Chenopodium album. NCBI lineage: Eukaryota > Viridiplantae > Streptophyta > Magnoliopsida > Caryophyllales > Amaranthaceae > Chenopodium > Chenopodium album. Next base: position 23,605,543 of record NC_137853.1, on the reverse strand, counting down.
TGTAAAGACAAGAAGTTTAGTGGGAGCAATTGGTCTTCTTATTCTAGTATGTAGTTAACATACAGCTCATATGAAATGTTTGAATAAGTCAAGTAGTGGTTAAAAGATTGTTTCTATATGGGAGACTTAGGAGATGTTGAGTACATATTGGGAATCAAAATCAACAAAGTGAATCTTGAAGGATGACTGGACCTAATCAAGAGACTTGTGTTGATAAGGTTCTTGACAAGTTCAAGATGCAAGACTCTAAGAGAGGATCTCTTCCCATGTCTCATGGTTATACACTCAGTAAAACTCAGTGCTAGTAGAGTTGAGTTGTAAAGGTAATGTACCTTATGCTTTTGCAAAAGGGGCCATTACATGTGCCATGAAATGTACAAAGCAAGTTGTTACATATGACCTGTGCATGTGTAACAAGTTTTCAAGCGAATAAAGAGTGAGCATGTAGAAAGTTACCAAGAACAAATCCTTGAGTACTTGAGAAACGCTAAAGGAATTTTTCTAGTTTATGGTGTTAAAGGTAAACAAGTTGTCAAAAGGTTTTACAAATGCAAGTTTTCCAAACAGGCAAGATAATTCTAGACTTTGATCTAGATGCATATTTTGTTAGTATGGAGAAGTATAGTGAGCTTGAAAAGTTCAAAGCAAAACACTATTGCATGCTCAATGTCTGAATATGTGTATTAAGCTATAGTCGGATAGTTTTAGAGGAAGTTCGGATTAAAATGTCATATGACTAAAGGGTCACCTTTTCCCAAGAACAAAGGAGCCAGGGTCACATCACAAATCCAAACAAATGGATATGAGATGTCGCCTCAATTATGAGATCATTGACCAGCGGGAGGTCATGTTCTGCAAAGTTACATTTTGAGTGAGAAATCACTAAACCCCTTCCATAGACTATGGTGTGAGAGTCATACTAAAGTTTTGGATTGAAGCAAATTATGCAATTTAAGTTGTGTATGTTTGAGAAAACATATTACATAAGAAATACATCAATTTGCAGAATTATGTTTAAAACAGAAATTATTATTTCTCTTATTTAATTATGGTTTGAAATTAAATATAATGTCCAAAATAATTATGAATTGATGGGCTCACTAGGTTGATGACCTTTTGAATGAAACCCCACAAGTGAACAAAATTCATATATTATTTAAGTTCCTAGTTCGAAATCATTAAAGTTGACATAAATGATTTCAATGAATGGACTAGCATGTATGATTGATTGGATAGCGCAGTTTCATGGACTATAGGGGCATAGTGATGCTCGGTCAATCACTTGGATATGCATGAATGATGCATGATCGAACTATTGACCTACTTTGAAGTTCAAGTATAGAGCTTTCGTATATATTAGTGGATTTCTTTGACATGAGTGGAACATTGATTTCATTCAATGGATGTTATGGCTGTGGTACACTCAAACGTTTGCCCGTAACTGGAGATTATAAAAGGTGTTTCCCGGTCATATCAGAAGTTGAGTGGGAGGCTTGTTGCCACAAGATTGGATAGAGTCTACCTATTAAATTAGGAAATGTGTCATGGCCGCTTGAAGAGGGAGAATTCAGAAAATACGTGGCCGCGTTCAAATGTATTACTCAATAATCATTTGGTTTTGTAATTCTAACTCAGATTTCAAGAAACGATTTGTAGATTAATATGATCTCGACATGTGATGCAATCATATTATCAAATCGACATATACATTGACTTAAGGAATTTGAATATTGCACCCTTGTCTCAGACAAGTGGGAGATTGAAGGAGTTATGTCTTTGTCGTGTGCAATTACTAGATATATAAATTGGATCAAATTATGGAGATAATTAAGTCCGGACATTTGGGTCGTCGTTTTGCCATAGCTAGAGGTACTTACGATCTTTGGACTAGTAAAATAGGCCAAAGCCTAATTGGACGGATCCTATAAGGTCACACAAAGGGGCTAGATTGAGCATTAGAGGACGAGGCCCATCATGGGCCTCATCACTCTAGGTGGCCGGCCATATGGAGGAATAAGGAGGCTTTTGGGCTTCGTGTACTAGTCTAATTATAATGAGATTATAAATAGACTAGGTGCCTAGGTTTGCAAGTAAGAAGTTTACTGATCTTTTGATAAAACCCGAATTAGCAAACACGAAACCCAACCCCTCTCAAAGTCCTCTCTCTCACGGCTCTCTCCTCCTCCCCGGCGCACGGTGGTGTCTCGTGGTGGTGGTGGTTCGTGCGGTGGTCGGTTGTCCGAAAAGGTGGTGATCGCGGTTTTCCTCAATCACTCGACCAATCTAGTATTGGTGGACGGCTCGTTCGAATCTCGTGGACTAAGTAGAGGAGCAACACTTGGGGCTCTATTCTCTCCTTGATTTGCCTGTCGAATAGCTTCGTGGAATTCACGCTTCAAAGGTATGATTATGTGTCTTGTGTGTTATGCATGTGATTCTTGGGATTAGGTACTTTATTGAATATGATTCATGTTATTTCCGCTGCGTAGTACCTATAAACTCCTACATAATGTTGTAGGCGGTCAGCTTCTCAATGACCAACAACCTGACGACTATATGTTGTCCCTGTCCTTTTTCTCCCAACCGGATGGGTAAGTCAATTTCTTCCGGCTGGGTAGACCATCCCACCCCCAAAGCCAACCAAGGGGTGGGTGACCGGATGCATGCTGCTGGTGTTGTATTTCGCCTTCTGCAAGCACCGGAGGCTGATGATGTCCGACGAGCTGCCGATGTCAATAAGGATCCGGCCAACCAGTTGGTTGGCGACCTTACATTCAATGGCGACCGGGTCGTCATGCGGACGGTGGACGCTTCCCTAATCCTTCTCAGTTATGAGGACGTCTGGGAAGGTGGAACTAGCAGACGCCTGCTCATCATCATCCTTATCCATCTTTCAAAGATGGCTCTTGGTGTCCCGGATGGTAGGGCCACCGCATGAGAACCCTTAGTCTTCTTCTTTGCCCCGACTGGGGACTTAAAAATGTAGGACTTTAACATCCCTTTGTCAGCCAGACGGTCCAATGCCCGCTGAAGACTGAAGCAGTCGTTGGTGTCATGGCCAACCTCGTCATGGAAATGACAGAATTTGTTTTTGCTCCTTGACTGGACGGAACTCTTCATTGGATTTGGTTTCTCAATAGATAGCCGGTCCTTTACCTCCATAAGGATGGAGTTGTAGTCTTTGTTAAACTCGTACTGGGGAACGTACGGTTTAAACTCTTTTTTCTTTTTCTGGGACGGCTGCTCAGAATGACTGACCGCCCAGACTTCTTTTCTCTTCTTGCTCTCTTCTTTTTTCTTCGCCGGCTGAGCAGACCGACTCTCTTTTTGTTTGTCGGACTTCTTGGAGTCCAACTGGCTGCCAGGCGTGCAGAGGTCGGTTGCATGAATATAGCATTCCGCCTCTCTCAGGGCCGCCTGCAGTATAAATGCCCCTTTTTTGACAAGTTCAAACTTGAAGTTCAACCCATCTCTCAGACCCTTAAAGAAGTCTGTAAATGCTACTTCATCAAACAGTCTCTGGATCTGAATTCTGACCAGGTTGAAGCGCCTGACATTTGAGCGTAGCCCTTTTCTCTCACCCTGCTTAATGGTGCTCAAGTCTAAACTTGTTTTCTTAGCAGGAATGTTCATTGAGAAGTTGGTGGAAACACAAGAAGGCTAACTTCTAGAAGCAGTCAATAGATCTGGCTGGCAAGTTACCAAACCATTGTTGGGCGATGCCCTTCAATGTAGCCGAAAAACATCGACACCAGGTGGCATCGTCCCAACCCTGCAAGCACATGAGGTTGGTGTATGCCATCTTGTGGTCTTTTGGATTGGTGGTACCATCATAGGTACCCACCAACACATTCTTAACCTTGGCCGGCTGGGCCGCCTCGGTTATATTCTTGGCCAACGCAGAGGGTTGTTCACTAAGCTTCAGAAGCCGGAGTTGCCAGTCCAAAGGCTAGACGTTGTTGTATGCCGCCTGACCTCCGAAGGGGGGTGGCTGCATGAATTAGAGGCCATATTGCCCATACTGCGCCTGGCGTGCGTATGGCATAGACCCTATCATCAGCTGAGGTTCGGTGTTGACGGTCTTGCCGCTCGTCCGACTCTCATGCAAGGATAGCGAGTGCCTTGCAGAAGTTTCTTTGATGCTGTCCGGAAAGCTCGAAGTATAGGCTGACTCAGACAGCTGCTGGTGTCTCCTTCGCTCAATGATGTGTCGAGCATCAGAGACAGATTTTTTGCTGGCCTCCGGCTGTTCTTTCCGGGGCTGCCTCTTGGGCAACAGAATCTTGGTCCAGTCAAGTTTTGAGGCTGCATTCTCCTTCTCCTTGGGGTGGGGAGTTGGCTGCCTGTCCTTGACTGGCTTTTTCCTCTCGATAGGGGGAGTCTTTTTAGCCGGCTGACCCTTGCTAGAGCCAGCCTTGTTTTTGTTGATCATCTCCTTGATTTCACCCTTGAAGGAGTTCATGAATTTCATGAGCTCATCCCGGGTGACTAGAGCTTCTCCTCTAGCCTTTTGGGTTTCCTCTTGTGGCCGCCCAGGGGGCCACGTGCTCGGACCCGCCTAGTCTACATTGCGTTTCAGTTAGTCCTTGGAACGTCTATACTTGGAGATGAAGGAGCCATCCTTGGCTACATTGGTCTCCATATCGTCATTATCATCATCTTTTTCCTCAGTAAAGACCTCTGGCTGAGGCTGAGAAGATAGCTGAGGAATTCTAGAATTACCCGGTTGATTAACCGGTTGAATATTATCTTGGTTACCCAGTTGAATAATCGGTTGCAGAGTAGTAGAAATCAGGAATCGGTACAGGTTCTTGAACCATCTTTGAGGTACTCTCCCCACAGACAGCGCCAAATGTTTTGGGTGTTTTTGTCCCTCGGGAGAGTTACAGCTCGAAGATTGGTCCGACTGGATCTGCACCTGAAAAAATAACGGAGTCTCCGGTTGGGTGGAGCTCCGCCTCCAACGATCACGTTAGTAACTTAAAGAAGGGTAAAAAGTGCGGAATTTTAGGTGGGGATCTGCTTGGATTCCAAGCTCAGATATTCTCTGATGTGAGAGAAATGGGGAGTAATAAATGATTATGAATTTCTAAATGTCCCTAAAATGGGGGAATATCTCCCTATTTATAGGGTCATTGGGAAAAGTGCCCTCCCCTAGGTCATTCTAACCTAAGACAGATGGGCTGCGCCGAAAAAGAGCGGATTTGGGGAATTGGGCCCTTGAAGGCTGCAATTCTGAGGAAATATCTGGGGATTGCCACGTGTCAGCTGGATATTGGTCAGAGGTGACTTACCAGCCTCTGACACGTGGCATGCCCTCATTGGTCCAAGTGTTAGGGGGAAAAATACCCCTAACAACAATCATCATCATCGTCAACTAACTCAATAGAAATTCAATTCAATCAAACTATTAACCAAAAGATCAACACAATCAAACAATCATTCATGAATCAAAAGCAAAATCAAAGCAATAGAGAAGAATTAAAGGAAGAAAATCTCACTAAATTATCATTGATTGAAGGAAATCCAAGCTTGATTGAAGCAATGTTGAAATACAAAACCAATCCAAGAGTTTCTATCTCTACTTTCTCTCTAACCTCTCTCTAACTTTCTCTCTCTAAAAATTAAGAAAATGAAACTATCAAAAGTTGGTTTTATAAAGGAATTACAAGAGTATATATAAGCAAAGGACAGAAAACTGTCGACTGCGCCCTGTCCTTTAATCGGCGAGGGAGCAAAAAAATGGGTAGGAGGGTGTAACAACCTTCGCGGGCTGTCTGGGCAAGTGTGCGCCCGCAGCTACTATAGCCCGCGCCCGCGACATCTTCGGCCGCGTCCGTGATAAGTGACTTTTATGTCACTTTAAGGGTATTTTTATGCTTATTTTTTAGTTTAATTTCTTATAATTTTCCCTAGTTTAGGCTTTATTTCTCTCGTTTTCTTATTTTCCTTATTTGATCTTCAATTTGAGTATTCTTGTAGTTTTTAATATATTTTAGTTTATTTTCGTTATTTAGTTAATAATTTCTCTTTTCTCTTATTTTCTTATTTTATTTTAGTTTAACCTTTTATTTTAATTTTTTTAATTTTATTTTATTTCCAATTCTACCCTCGTGTTTGGTTTTGTTTGTAGGAACGTTCGGGTCGAGACTTGGTTATAATCAAAGTCATATTCGAAAGTCCAAGGTCAAATGTTCTAACAAGCAAACTCGAACTCCCTCACTCCCTTGCCATATGCCAAGCTGCTATCTCTTTGCTAGCCCCTTATCCTACACTCCACCATCACCTAAACCTACACTACACAAAGCAACTCCACCACACACTCTTCACATCACATCCCCTGCTCCCTCATGCACTCCAGCCATCAATCACAACCTACCCAACAACCACAACCACCACAATCAATCAATCAATATCAATTACCAACCTCCGCCACCTTCCCCTGTTTCCACTTGCAACAACAACAACAATCAGCAGCGCAACTCGTAACCACATCGAAGCCCGCGCAGCAGCCGCAATCAGCAGCCCTCAAATTCACCAACATAGCTCGAACCACCTCCAATAGCCACCGCAATCGCCTGCCACCATCTCCTCCACACAGAGCAGCAGCCACCGCAACCAATTGAACCCAAATTCCCAGCAAGAAGCTGCCCAGTTAACCGTGGGCGCGGCTACCGCTGCAGCGGGCGCGAGGCTCTATTCTCCAGCCTTGTCCATATTTCGGTAGATGCCGAGGAGATGCCTAGCCGCGGCCGCTCCTTCGTGGGTTTTGTATTTCTTAATTCTCACGTGACTTGCTCGTGAATAGGGGTTCTTATTGAAATTGAATGGCCACGATTGATGGAGATGATTAAGCTGCAACGATGGTCAGCTGATTGATGTAAGATGCGTGGTTGGATGATGATGATCAGAGAGGAGCAGCCACGAAATAAATTCATGGGTCTGATGGAAATATTGGGGGTTTTGGGGTTATTTTTCATTTTATTTTCTTCTTTTATTTTAGTTTGTTATTTAATTATTTTAGTTAGTTTTCTTTATTTTAGCTTGTAATATAAATACCTCTTTTTGGGGATTAATACTCTCTTAAGAAGAATTCACCCTAGATCAGTTTAGCCTCTTTTTTTATTTCTCTCTCTTAGAGTTAGATTAGGATTCCCTCTTTCTAGTTTAGGAGTAGTTTTAAAGAGGGAAAACTAGGATTTTTCATGGAGTTTTAAGAGATTGAAGAAGCAATTTGTGGATTTTCTTCTCATATATTTAATGAGTCTTTGTAACTTTCTTTCATCTTTATTGCTTTCCTTTAACTCTTGTTTTTGTTTATTTCCATGTTGATTAGAGGTTTTAATTAGTTTAATAGTTTGTTTCTAGCTTTGATTTGAGTTTTACCTTCTTTTTCATGTTCTTGTTCATCATGATGAAGGGGATATTGATGTTTTTAATTGATTAATTGTGTTCGAATTGTGATTGAGGCTTGATTTGTGAGCATTGATGATGACTTTATTGCTTAGGGACTTTCTAGCTAATTGCCCCTATGAATTTTATAGTGCTCTTAATTAATTGTGCGAGAGTGAGTTCATTGAGGTTTTAATTTCATCCATGTTTAGGCTAGTTAAATTGCACGAGAGTGAATTGATCTAGTCGAGTTAATTAGCATGTTTGATTGTGTGAACGTGAATTAAATGTGTTTTTTTCTCCTAATTAAGCCCTTGATAATTTGTGCACATTCGGTTAGTTGAATTAATCAACATGCCTGGATTCCCCTATCCCTAATGCTTTTGATTTTATTTGTCTCACTTGTGTTACCATATCTTCTTTCCAAACTTTATATAATGACCATCCTACTAGTTTAACTAGCATAAGTTAATACACTTAGTCTTCGTGGTTCGACCCTATACTTGTATTAGGGTAGTTTAGGTTTATAAATATTTATTTTGATTATGGTAGTAGACCAACGACCTACTTCACCTCGATCAGCCCGCGACTAGGGCGTGGCAAATACCCTGCTCCCAAGCTGCTTCAGGGGTCCGCAGTCTCTCCAAATACCTAGAGGGCGGGAGGCTACTGCCTTATTTTGCCAAAAATGGTGCCAGGTGCCGCTTCCGCGGCTTCTAGAAATGTTGTGCGCCCTCTCCATGCTTTCTCCATGGGTGCGCAAGGGAGTTGCTTCTTCCTTTTCTTTGTTCTTGTAGCTCTTCTTGATCCCAATCCTAGGCTAACTCCTTAATGTTTCAGGTAGTTTCCATAACTATTTAGACGCTTTCGGAGTGGTTTTGGAAGAATCGGACAATGAAAGGATGACAAGTTGATGAATCAAGGTCGCTCAATGAAGGATATGCGTTTGTGGAAGCTTAGTATGAGATTAATATGTATGAGGAATGAATATATCATCCACAAGGGTCGTTATGCACTTTACGGAAATGAATTTGAGTTAGAAATGAAGAAAAACGAAGGCTTGCAAAGTATCAAAAATGACCTTTGTCCACTCTTTTGATCATAACTCGAGTTGTTTAGATACGATTGAAGTGATTCAAGTTGCATTGGAAACTAGACTTGAAGAGCTTTCCAATGATAGGTCACACGCCCCAAGAAGCTTCCTAGAACATAAGTTATGAGCATTTGAATCCAGGCTTTGCAGTCAGCCACCCGCGGGATCTTGCTGAAAGGAATGGTGTCCTTCGAACAAGTGTATTATTCTAATAGCGGGTTCAGAATTATTAGAAAGCTATTATATTCAGCAAGGTCAAGTGATCGGAATGTCTGGGTGATGAGTGACATTTATGGCACTCATTTGATCTCTTTTTAGATGAATTTCATTTCATTTTATAACTCTTTTCTTTAGTTTTCTTTAGTTTTACTCTTGATTTCTTCATTTTGTGCTTTTCATAGTTAGTTTCTTTTTTTGAGCATTTCCTTGTTTATTTGTTGTTTTTCTCTATTATTTGCTTCTTTTCTTTTATTTGTAGGTTATGATCGATTGTCCAAGGATTCCCGAGCTTCCCTTCAATGGTTATCATTGCTTTTGATGCCTTGTGCTAGTGCGTTGAGCTTCAAGTCAAGAGGGACTCGAAGATCAAGCTTCAAGACCGGTGCACACAAGTGGTGTGGACACCATTTTTACCTTGTGCCCAACAAAATTGTCAAAAACTTGCTGCCTACTTCGTTCCCCATCACCATCACCAAAGGTGTGTGCACCAGATGAGCTAGGACGAAGAAAGGAGGGGAGCTTACCCACCTAGGTGCGGGCGCACACGGGGGATGTGCGGCCGCAGAAGTGGCGCGTGCGGCCGCACATCAGGCGCGTGCGGGCACACCCACATGGGTATGTGCCCGTGCGCCCCTCTCTCTCTCCTACGTGCGACCGCACCGGCGTGGGTCTATTTTTGGTCGTCATAACCATCTTCTCCTTTGTATATATAGTTAATTCCTTCTATTTTTAGAGGGAGAATTAGATCTTCATTAGCTAGAATTAGATTAGATTAGATTAGATTTTAGAGAGAGAAAAACACTTGTTCTTAGATTTTTAGAGAGAGAAAATTTGGGTTTGATGATTGATGATTGAAGATTGCTACAATTGATTTGATTTCTATCAAGTTTGTAAGAATTCTTTACTCTTTAATGCAATTTTATGTTTGATTTTATTAGTATTGTTGATTGATTTAGTTTGTTAATAATTTGATTGATTTGGTTTAAATTTGTTGATTTCAATTGATGAATATGGATTTGTTGATTAGTTTAGCTTTGATCTTGATGTTCTTCATGGATTATAAGTAGTTTGATTGCTAGGGTAATGGTGAAGCATGTATTAGTAATGAATTGAGATTAACTTGGGGAAATTGATTGAGTTGATAATGTGATTAAATTGGTTGATTGATTTTGTGCATGTGTGTGCTTGATTAGGCTTGATCACCCTTGTTATTCACACTAGATTGCATTGTAAGTTCACATTGATACGGACCATTGATTTGTGGCTTGCATTTACACGATTGAGGTATCTTGTGACGTTTCCTAGTTAGAGTTTATCGTAGTTGGCGCTAGTTAGACCTCTAGGAGAATAGCATGATATGCTCTTTTGGTTGCAATTTTGATTTTCCCTCACATTGCTTGACTTAATTGATTGACCTCCCAAATTGATTGATTTTCATTGTTGATGCATGTGGATCCTAGCCCTAGTATTTGTTATTTTTGGTTTACAAGTTATTAGTTGTGTTTAGTCCTAGTTAAGCCTTACAACCCCGCTCTTGACTTTGGAGTAGCTTAACATTAGGCAATAGACTTTCTATTACCATTCCTTTGGGTTCGACCTCGACTTACTACTATACTCATATAGGGGTTTGTTGAGTTTATAAATATTGTTTGATTGGGTGGGGAAGGTAGCCCAATGACCTACCGTTTCGTCTCCCATCAAAATGGCGCCGTTGCCGGGGAGTGGTGTCTTGATTGTGTATTGTTGTTGAGTCTATTCCATCCTATTTGAAAAAATACAAAAATATTTTCTTTTAGGCTACATTTGTAGCCGTGCTACTAATAATTTTTGTTTGAGAATTGTGTATGCAAGTGAACATGGGAGAAGCTCAAAGGATTACATTGAAGGAATTAGGCACTCTGGAGCTTACAAGTATAAGAGTGGAATTGTTCCATTGATGGTTCCGGATCATGACTTTGAAATCAAACCGGCCATGATTACTTTGGTTGAGAGGAAGCAATTTGGAGGGACAAAGAGTGAGAATCCTCTCAATCATCCCAAAGATTTTGAGAAATATTGCAATACTATTGTGGTAACCGGAGTTGCTCAAGAGTACATAAGACTCAAGTTGTTTCCCTTCTCTTTCATTGGAAGAGCTCTAGAGTGGTTGGATAAGGAGGTCAAACCAAGGTCCATAAGAACATGGGATGAGGTTACAAAGGCTTTCTTATTTCGTTTTTTCCCACAAAAGAAGACGGCGGAATCAAGAACTTTGATCTAAAATTTCAAGCAAGGGCCTAGTGAGAGACTCTATGAAGCATGAGATACAAGGAGTATCAAAGAGAGTGTCCACACCATGGGATTCCTACCTATCAAATCATACAAATCTTCCATGGTGGGTTGAGTTCTCATGGAAGAGCAAGTTTAGATGCCGGAGCCGGAGGCCCAATAATGAACAAAACGGAAGAAGAAGTGGTGGTTGCAATAGATGAAGTGGTTCGACATTACATGAATTGGCAAGAAGTGGAGAAAGAGCCAACAAGCAAAGGTTGCTCAATCTAACAACTTAATGCCATTAATGATTTGACCACTTTGATTGCGGATTTAGGGAAAGAAGTTGTGTCACTTAAGGCAAAGCTTGAGAAACCACCTTCCCAAGCTTCGATTCTTCCCTCCCAAATTAAGGGGAGAGGTACATTTTCTTACCCTAACTCTAATCCTTCTTCTTGTTGCATGGTTAGAGAACTTTGGCCTTGTGAATTATGTGGAATGAATGATCATGATGCTTCTATGTGCCCCAATGTTCCTTGTGATGAATGTGATGGAATTGAAATTGAGCATGTGAATTATGTTAATGATAATGAATGTGAACCTAGAATTGATGTTCAAAGAAATGTTGGAAATAGGAATTATCATAATCATGTGAACCATGATAATTATAACCAAAATGGAGGTTGTAGAAATCATGGATTCCAAGGGGTTGATGGTAGCTACAATAACCATGGTTGTAATGGTCATGGTCATGGCCAAGGACATGGGGATCATAATCAAGGTTATGGTAACCATGGTCAACAAAGGGGCCAAAAGCAAACTAGGGTAATTGGAATAATCAAAGTAGGGGATATTTCCAAGCAAATTTTCAAAGAGGTTCTCCAATTGGTTTAGTTCCAAATGCTCAAAGTTTAAGTGATGATTCCTATGATCAATCATTTTCTTCTAGGGAGTTTTTGGAAGGAGTTATTGAGAAACAAGCCAAGATGCTAGAAACTTACATGGCTTTGAATGATGAGAAGTTCAATCACATGTTGTCTTATAATAAAGATTTAGGTGATAAACTTTCTCAATTGACTAGTGTGTTTAAGGAATGTGCAAACTCCTCTTCTTTGACTCCACCTAGCCTAGATTCTAAGAACCCTATGGATGCGATTGTTACTAGAAGTGGTAGGGTCCTTGAGGGTGGTGTGCCTAAGAAGAGTGTTGCTAGAGAAAGCACTAGTAAGAATCCCATTGAAATTGAAGGAGATGAGTGTCCTTTGAGTGAAAATGTTGATGAGGGACAAGTAGAGAAGGTGATAGAGAAAGAGAATGAGAAAGAGCTTTACAAAGCCAAGCTTCCCTATCCCCAAAGGTATAATAGGCACAAATTGGATGAACAATTTGGGAAATTTGTAGAGATGCTTGAGCAACTTCATCTAACTCTTCCTTTCACCGATGTTGTAGAACAAATGCCAAACTATGCTAAGTTCCTCAAGGAGATTTTGAGTGGACAAAGGACATGTGACATGATGGAAACAATTAGCTTACCCAAACATTGTAGTGCAATTATCATGAATAAGATGCCTCCTAAGTTGAAGGATCCCGAAAACTTTTCCATCCCTTATGCCATTAATAAGACTCAAATTGATAATGCCCTATGTGACTTAGGAGCTAGTGTTAGCCTTATGCCATATTCGGTTTATCAAAGATTAAGTCTAGGAGAACTTTTACCTTCCAAGATTACCTTGCAATTAGCCGATAGGTTGATTAAGATTCCAAAGGGGAAGGTAGAAGATGTTCCTTTGAGGGTTGGGAAATTTGTCATTCCGGTTGATTTTGTAGTGTTGGATATGGATGAAGATGCTTCTATACCTATCATCTTAGGTAGACCATTCCTTGCTACATCGGGGGCTATGATAGATGTCAAAAGTGCAAAGATTTCTCTCAAGATTGGAGAGGAGGTAGTTGAATTTGATTTGAATGAAGGCATGAAATATCCCTCTTCTTCTTTTAAGAATTGCATGAGAGTTGAAGTTCTTGATAACATTGTGAAATCCATGCATGAGCACTTGCTCACATCTAATGATCCTCTTGAGTGTGTTTTGTTGAATAAGGAAAAGATAGGTATCCCAAGCAAGGAAGTGCAAGTGTATGAAGATTTGCTTGATGGAGGCAATAAAGAGAGTGATGATAAAATTTGTATGGGGATATCAAGTCAAGATGCTTTGTATGTGGCCTCAACCAAAGAAGGTAAAGGTGTTCCCATGGTAGAGCTCAAACCTCTACCATCACACCTTAGGATGAATTCTTAGGCCCTAATTCTACTTATCCCGTTATTATTAGTGCATCCTTGAGTGAGAGCCAAGCTCAAGCGTTATGTGGTGTCTTGAGAAAGCACCAAGGTGCTTTGGGGTACACAATTGATGATCTTAAACGTATAAGCCCCGCCTTGTGTACACACCACATAACACTTGAGGAAGGCACCCTACCTTCTATTGAATGACAAAGGAAACTACATCCCCAAATGGGAGAAGTAGTAAAGAAAGAGATCACCAAGCTTTCGGATGCGGGAATCATATTCCCCATCTCAAGCTCAAGGTGGGTCTCCCCCGTGCATGTCATTCCTAAGAAAGGGGGTATGACCGTAGTTAAGAATGAGAAAGGTGAACTCATTCCAACTAGAACGGTCACCGGTTGGAGGATGTGTATAGACTATAGACGTTTAAACACATCAACCAAAAAGGATCACTTCCCTCTCCTTTTTATTGACCAAATGCTTGAAAGGTTGACAAGACACAAATTCTATTGCTTTCTTGATGGATATTCGGAATTCTTTCAAATTCCTATTCATCCCGAGGATCAAGAAAAGACGACCTTCACATGCCCCTATGGTACTTTTGCATATAGAAGAATGCCCTTTGGATTGTGTAATGCTTCCGCGACCTTTAAAAGGTATATGATGAGCATTTTTGGGGATATGCTTGAAGAGGAAATGGAGGTTTTCATGGATGACTTTTCCGTGGGAGGAGTTTCATTTGAGGATTGCCACAAAAATCTTGAAAAGTGTCTTAAGAGATGTGAAAAGGTCAACTTGGTGCTTAATTGGGAAAAATGCCACTTCATGGTGGAAGAAAGGATTGTGCTTGGACACAAGATTTCTCACAAGGGCATAGAAGTTGAGAAAGCCAAGATTGAGGTGATAGAGAAATTTCCACCTCCGGTTAATGTGAAGGGAGTGAGATCGTTTTTGGGACATGCCGGGTTGTATAGAAGGTTTATCAAAGACTTTTCTCTCATTGCTAAGCCTTTAAATGATCTTCTCCAAAAAGATGTTGATTTTGTCTTTGATGATGCTTGTTTGGAAGCTTTTAATAAATTGAAGAAAGCTTTGACTTCCACTCCTATTTTTCAAGCCCCTAGATGGGATTTGCCTTTTGAGCTTATGTGTGATGCAAGTGATACGGCCATAGGAGGTGTGTTGGGTCAAAGAATTGATACGAAGCTTCATGTCATCTATTATATGTCGAAGACCTTTAATGGTGCTCAAAGAAATTACACAACAACGGAAAAGGAATTCTTGGCAATTGTTCATTCTTTTGAGAAGTTCCGTTGTTATTTGTTGGGGTCTAAGACTATAGTTTTCACCGATCATGCGGCTTTGAAGTATCTCTTTGGGAAGAAGGAATCCAAACCAAGGTTGATTCGTTGGGTTCTTGAGCTTCAATCTTTTGATCTTGAGATCCGGGATAAGAAAGGTGCGGAAAATGTGGTTGCAGATCATTTATCTAGGCTTGAGGATTTTCAAGTTCAAGATGATGGATCCCCTATTGAGGATCGGATGTTGGATGACTCATTGTATGTTATTAATGTGAAGAAGCTCCCTTGGTTTGCCGATTTGGTGAATTTTCTTGCTTGTGGGGAGTTTCCTCCTTCTTTTTCCAACAATCAAAGGAGGAAGCTCAAGAGAGAAGCTAGGCACTATGTGTGGGATGATCCAATCTTGTATAAAAGAGGTGTAGATGGATTGTTGCGCCGGTGTGTGCCAAATGAGGAAATACCAAATGTTTTGAAGATGTGCCACTCGGATCCTAGTGGTGGTCATATGGGTGTTTCAAGAACGGCCTCTAAGGTACTTCAACGTGGGTTATGGTGGCCAAACCTCTTCAAGAATGCTTGGGAATTTGTCAAGAGTTGTGATCAATGCCAAAGGACCGGGAATATTTCAAAAAGGAATGAGATGCCCCAACAACCAATTCTTGAGTTGGAAATTTTTGATGTTTGGGGTATAGTTTTCATGGGTCCTTTTCCATCTTCTTTTGGGAATCAATACATTCTTGTTGCCGTTGACTATGTGTCAAAGTGGGTTGAAGCCATTGCTTCTCCAACTAATGACCATAAGGTGGTGATGAAGTTGTTCAAGAAGATTATATTCCCAAGGTTTGGCATTCCCAAGGCGGTTATAAGTGATAATGGCTCTCATTTTGTGCACTATGCTTTCCAGAAAATGTTGAAGAAGCATGGAGTGAACCAAAGATTTGGTCTTCCTTATCATCCTCAAACTAATGGGCAAGTTGAGGTATCTAATCGTCAAATTAAGTTGATTCTTGAGAAGACGGTTGCATGGAGTAGGAAAGATTGGGCAAACAAAATTGATGATGCTTTGTGGGCATATAGAACGGCTTTCAAAACTCCTATAGGTACCACTCCTTATCGCTTGGTTTATGGGAAGTCTTGCCATCTTCCGGTGGAGCTTGAGCACCGCACTCATTGGGCAATCAAGAAGATTAATTTTGATTTGGCTAGTACGGGTGAACAACGTTGGTTGGATTTGCATGAATTGGAAAAGCATCGTTTGGATGCCTATGATTGTGCTAGCTTGTATAAGGCTAGAACCAAAGAGGTGCATGATAAGCTAATTGAGAAGAAAGAGTTCATTCCGGGGGATAAGGTGCTTCTCTACAATTAAAAAATGAGGCTTTTTCCCGGAAAGTTGATGTCTCGTTGGACCGGTCCTTTTGTTGTGCAAGAGGTATTCTCAAATGGTTCTATTGAAATTTCGCCTTTGGATCTTTCAAGGACTTTTAAGGTCAACGGACATAGGCTCAAGCGTTACTATGATGGAGTCTTTGTTGGAGTCATTCATGACATGACTCTCTATGATCCACCTTGAAAGGGGTGGAGAATGTCAAGCTTAAGACTTTAAATAAGAGCTTATCAGGAGGCAACCCGAGTTTTCTAACTTTTTCTCCTTTTCTTTTGATTTTTCTTTGTGATTTGATGGTATTTTTGTCTCTTAATCTTGTTATGTTTTGTGTTGTAGGTTTGTTTGAGTTGATTTCCAACAACTTCGATGCCATTTTTGAGGAAAAATTGTCCCATTTCTTGAGTTGGAAAATTGTGTAAGTATGGAGCTTGGTGGGTACTTGTGATTAAATTCTTGATTTTTATGCTTTATACCCACCAATATGAAGGTTTGCTACTGCCAATATGGTTCCTCATCACCATCATATAGGTGGGCGCACCTTAGTGAGGGAGGAAGGAAAAGGGGAAGGAAAGACCCTCGTGGGCCCGCGCAAAGGGTATGTGCGGCCGCACACGAGGCATGTGCGGGCGCACCATGCCCATGTGCGGCCGCACATGCCTGGTCGTGGTACCCTCTTATTTCCCCCCCCTTAAGCCCGATTCTCTCTCCTCCTTCTCTCTCCTACTTCATTTTATTTTCCCCCTCTAGATCTATTTGATATTGCTCTAGTTCCTCCTTCATCTTCATCATTTATTTCTCATTGTTTCTTCATCAAAGTCCATAATTTTCAAGTCTTTGTTGCTCAAATCCTCACTCTAACACATTCAAGATGGTTGCTCCTCGTCGAACGAAGCGTGCCAAACCTTCCAACCCTCGGGATATACTTGAGCCGCCTTCTTCCATTAAGGAAACTTATAGTATAAGGTTTAGAACTAGGAAGCATTGGGATAGATTTGCAAGTCTATCATCAAGGAAACTTTACTCCACTAGATTCTATGATCAAGAGACTACTACACTTTTAGGGATTGACGAAGACGTGAGGATGCTAGCAAGGAACTTGGGCCTTGAAAACTTCATTGATCTAAATGCTCCAACTTTCCCTCGACTTACATATGAGTTCCTTTCCTCGCTAGATGTTCATGGTGGTGGTGACGATGATGATGAGCCTCCTACATTATTGTTTCAAGTTTTCAACGAAGATCATTCTATCCCTCTTTCTTATCTCAACGAGATGTTTCATTTTCAGGAGCCAATTGAAGGTCTTCCATTGATATATCCGGCCTATGAGACTCTTCACACGGACCACAAGTATGATGATAACGATTGGTGGGATAGTATATCTTTTGAAGATTCCTACCGAGCTCAAAATTCAAAGTCCGCTTCAATCATTCACGGAGCAATGCGCTACTTTAGCCGAATTCTAACATATGCTTTCTTCTCCAAGGAATCTCTTGGAGCGATGTCTCAAGAAAAGCTTAGTTGGCTTTGGTTAGCGGATCAACCAAAGGATGAAGAGATTGAAGTTATTGATTTTGCAAGGCATTTGCTCGATCGTTTCATTGATATTCGAGATGGGTTTTTTCTCTCCGGTAGCATTCAAATTGGAGGAATGATTACCATCATTGTTTTGTCTCTTGAGAAAAAGTATGGTGGCATGCTTGAAAAGCTTCAACCAATTCAAGACATAAGAGAGAAGACTCCCTCATATCTTTTGAGCACCTTTGCCTTAATCAACCAAAAATTCATTGAGTGGACTCTCATGGAGGATTTATTTATTTGGAAGGTATCTCGCACCACGGATTGGTGTCTCATTCCCCATGAAGGTTCAATAGTGAGAGACTTGGAGTCGGTCTACCCTTGGAAGCCATGCAAAAGGGATATTCCTAGTTCCCTCCGTCAGGTCTCCTTACCTCCTAAGGGGAGTGCTCCTCCCAAGTCTAAGGCATCTTCATCAAAGGGAGGTAACCTTAGTCCCCCTCCTTCTCCTCTTTCTCCTTCCATGCATGATTTGTCTAGTTTGCATGCAAAGATTGATGCCCTTACTTTTGCTTTATCTTCTTCCTCTTCTATGGGGAATGGTTGTATGGAGGGTAGTTTTGACTTTCATGCTAGGAAGGTTTATGATTTTCATGTTTCAAAGGGGGAAATTGAGCCTTATTTGAACTACCCCTACCTCCCGGTCCAAAAGGGACCTATCCCTCAATGGGTGCCTTTTGATAAGGCCGTGGGACCCCGTAGTCTTTGTTATCCTTATTGGGAGGGTCCCCATGTGGCACATAGTGCCATCCGTGGGACCTTTAGGGGGGACTAAGACTATAGGAGACCGGGAGGGTGTGATTAGGCGTATGATCCTGCTTACCCTGCTCCTTTCCCTTCCCTTGAGATTGAGGGGAGATGGGGTCGTTCGGGCCCACCCGTTTTTGATGATTGGTCCCATTTCTTTGCTGCTGATGCCCTTAGGAGGATGGGTAGGGTCAAGGGAAGGATTTAGTTCGCAGTGTCGTCTATGACATTGGTGGGGGGAGTTCTAGCTCTACCCCCTACCATAGTGCCGAGTGAGCCATGTTGGCTACCCCCCCTTATGCTTGTTTTATGATTGTGTCTTTTGCTTGCCCTAGTGTTGGGATTAGCTTGGGGGAGGGGTAGCTCATTTCTAGCTTGGGGGAGTTATTTTAGGTTGGTTGTGTTTTGCATGTCCTTCCCCTTGCTAGTGGTTCATTTGGCATTGTTGCTTTTCAGTCTCCATGTCCTCTATCTGCACAGCTGTTTCTCTGATGATAGTTCTGTTGGTTTCCTGATGATGCTTTGCTCTGATTTCCTCTGATTGCTCTATTGTTATTCTGCTGGTTTTTATGATGATGTTTCCTATCTGATTTTCTAATATTTCTCTGTTCATTGATATATATTTTTGATGCGCTGTCGTTATGCTGCCGGATTTTCGGCTGATTTTGTTTGGAAGTTACTAACCATTTTCTTTGTATATAGCTTCTTTTATTTTTCTTTTTCTCACTTGGTCTCTCGACGATGTTTTTGGTCTTGGATTGCAACGAAGGTGGTTCTTTTTCGCCCTCGTTTATTTTTGCTAAGCATGGAGAGCCCGGTGAGACCTTTCTAATTTCTCTTTATTTTTCTTTGGTTGCATAGACTAGGATTAGTTTAGGGGAAGTTGAATGGTTCGAGGATGAATGCTTGTTAACACGTAACGTGTTTGGGATCGATGACGATGATGACATTCGATCACTTGTTTGTCGATTGGGATTTTTATGTGTTTAACTTGCTTTCTAGTCCATTTCATCATTTTTCTCCTATTCTCCTTTTGCTATGTTTCCTTTTCTTTTCCTTTCTTTTCTTTTACCTTTCTTTTCTTTTCTTTTCTTTTTTTTTTCTTTTCTTATTTGTGGTATAATTTTGAGGCATATTTTTCATTTTTATTTCTTTTGAATTGGACTTTATACATTGGACTTTGTCTTTTGCATGATTTTCTTCCTAGGTAGTAAAGGTATGCACGGTTTGAGACTATGTTCGGTTGACTCTAGGATAGGTGTATGCTAGGGTAGTTGGTTTGAACTAGGAGGATCATGAAGCCGGATTCTACTTGTTTGTGGCATGCTTGGTAGTTGCTCCCTATAGTCAATTTGACACCATTAGTGAGTTTTTGCTACATCCATGTGAGGTTCATTATTTTTCAAGCCTTCAACCTACTTTGTATGAGCGGCGTGGATCCTTGACTATGCAAACCTAATCTATAAAGCTTGATGTATGATTCTTAAACCCGAGACCGAACTATCTAGGGAGGACAAAGGCACATTTTTCTGGGTGGTATTTTTCATTGTTTAGGATAGTTTGTTTTTCTCTTTGTTTTTGGGTTTACATTTGCCTCCTTGCAACCATTTGAGCCTTATACCTTCTTTTCAAGCCACATCTTTAGTTCTTTGACCTTTTGTTTCATTTTCTTTTTATTTGGTTTTTGTGGAGCAAAATGATCATTTATGATGGAGTTTATGGTGGATGAGTTGGAGATTTGGTTTCTATGAGTGCAAGCTTGTGATAAAGTTCTCTTTGTGAATAATGGCAAGTGTTTGTGAAAAAGCCGTCGTACATTGTAAAAGGCATGGACGAATAAATTGCATTATAGAAAAAGCCGTCCGAATTTAGCAAAAGGCAAGGACATTGCAAGTTCAAGTAAAAATAAACAAAAAAATTGAAAAAAAGTGGAAAAATTCAAAAACATTTTGATGTATTCTTTTATCCTTCTAAGCATTGAGGACAATGCTCCATTTTAGCTTGGGGGAGAAGCGCATACGCTTTTTGTGTATATGTTTGTGATTTATAGCTTTGAATAAGCTTGGGGGTGTACGTATTTTTGTTTGGATTGGTAATTACTTGATTGTGATTCTAAGAAAGGCGCCTTCTTTGCTTCACTATTAGGAAAACCACCAAATTTCAAAATTTAGCCTACCTTCACCCTTTATGCCTTACGTTACAACCTTGGGGAAAGACCTTTCGACCTAGATAGTTGAGTCACTATTCGGGGGAGGGAATCATGGGTCATTGCCTAAGGAAAGGGGATGCATAGTCAAGATTGTCGAGTAGCCTTGTAGACACCCATTTGTGTCTCCCCAAAACCAAACCCAGTGATGAATGCCTTTCACGTCGAACCATAATCGAATGAGGTGAAAGTATCGAAAAGCCAAGTGTTGCGGTTTAGTTTTATTTAAAATTCTCTTCTCTCTGTTTTCGATAATTAACTCTATTTATTTAAAAATAGCCAAACCCGTTTAGTTTGGTCCATAATTAAGGTCCAATGATAGTTTAGTTGGATGGGGCTCAAAGAGACCTTTCCAACAATATATTATAAGCCCATTTCCGATGAATATTGAGGAAGTTATGGCCAAAATACTAAACTGGGCCCGGTTACTTATTTACATACGACCCAATGATCTAGAGGAGGGCCCAATATTAATTATTATTCCTAAAATTATTAGGATTAATTATAACTTGCTAGAAGTTTCTAGAAGGTTCTTTTTAATTCTAATATTATTAGATTTAATAATTATTTATTTTAAAGTGGACTTTTATTTGGAATAAAATATTATTATTATTATTATTATTATTATTATTATTATTATTATTATTTTAATATCAATATTATTATTTTTATTATCTTTGAAAAATACATTTTTATCTTCTGTACGAATTCCGTAGATCAAGTTAATTAAAGATCGGATTCCGCGTGGAAAAGCGCGTTTAAGTCAGGCTGTCGCCAAACGACAAGGCTGTCGCCTCGCGACAGAGTGAATTCCTGGCGACAACGTGTAGTTTTATTCCTTATCAAATTCCATACTTTTCCGAATTATTTCCTTATAAATAGGGTCTCAAACCTTCGTTTTCATTCATCAACTCTCATCAACTTTCATCTACAATCAACTCTCATCAACTTTCATCTACAATCAACTCTCATCAAGAATTACTTAATTCTTATTTTTTTCTCTCTCTCTCTTTCTAAACCAATCTTTTACAAACACAATATTCCGCAGTCACAAGATTTAGAGTCACTTAGCCAAGTTCGAAGTTGCCTTCGCCCTAGGCGTGCAAGGTTTGATATTTCTGAGGGTTTGGTCCAAATCTAGTCAAAAAAATCTTATTTAATTTGATTTCAATTTAATTATTTAGTTTTTTTTTATTATTTTCATTGAAGTTTACTAACTTGGTTATTTTGTTATTAGAAAGAGGTACGAGGCTTCAAAGTAAGTAGATTAGCTTACTCTCTATTTCTTTCACAATGTAGAAAGCATGTTTATTATTGTTTAATATTCCTAGTATCATGTTAGGATGTTTTTTTAATTCCTAGTATCATGTTAGGATGTTATTTTATGCTTTCTAGTATCATGTTTAGGATTCCTTTACTCTTTCTAATATCATGTTAGTACCATGTTAGGTTTAAAGCTTTGATCTTTAATGCTTAGTGATATGCTAGGATTTGTTATTAATCTTGTTAGTATCATGCCTAGGATCTTGCTATTATTATTAAGCTTTATTATTAACATGATTTTGATTATTTATGCTTATTATTATGTTGCTTGATATTATATTATATTGTTATTGCTTGATCACGCCTTTTATGATTGCTAAAGGGAATTTGTACTTGAAATCACGCTTAATAAGATAATTAATAATTTGGTTTAGGCTAATATGATTTTAACTCAAGTGATCACCAATAATAGTATTATTTGTGCATTAATATTCAACCAACATAGATAAACAGGGTAGGTTTCACCTAATGTTTGTATGTTATTCGAAAAGCGCACATGAATACGAGCAGAACAAAGTAGAGGCCTATTTTATAGGGCGGGTCCTTTCTTTTGTAGATTGGATTTGTACCTCATCCCCGAACCCTGTTTGGTTCAAGACCTTATGGAGTTGATGGTCCTTTTGGATTGTCTATTGGGTTTACAAGTTCCTAAAACTTGTTGGCGACTCTTTTGCTCTCTTTTCTTTCCCTTTGGAACGCCACCATACTTAAGTGTATGATCACAGTGGGGTTCAAGTTTGGGATCATAATGCTTGAAATATTCCCTACAGTTTTTCGCGACTCCACTGGGGAGGATTTCAATTTATATTCCTGAAATTTATTTTGGCAATTATTTAGAATGAGTGGATAAGACTCGAAAAATTCTAAGTATTTCATGTGCGTAATTTGATTAACATTATTGTCGTATGCATTAAAACGTTCTCATTGGGGGAGACCAATGAGTCAAAACATAGGATTTTTACACGTAAGAAATTTGAGAAATATCTTTCACGACTAGAATCGAAAAAACGCTACGAAATCTGGAAAATTCTAAGAACACAGCTACTTGCCAAGGCATGTAGGAACTAGCGTCTAGAAAACAGGGCTTGTCGCCTGTAAAGAGCTTCTGTCGCTTGGCAACAGGGGTTCTTTTGCGGCGACAGTCCCTAGTCTGGCGCCAAGTTCTTCCAATACCGAGCCAGGGATCTGCCTTCTTGTTTTGACCATTTCTAGTACTGTTGGCTCGATTCTATTTATTGATTGAGTCCTTTTCTCACTTTTCTGAACCATATGTGTTCTACATATGGACATAACCCTCTGGGGGTTCCTACTTCATCTGCCCAATTGAAATCCACTTTATGTGCAACAACGGGTACATGCAAAGTTTGTGAATCCACCAAACCATGGAGTCGAGTTCGATTTCATCACGAACTCGCGAGGTCCCGTCCATTCACACCAACCCTCACGGTAGGCTTGTGTGCAATGCATACGGACTCATAACCACGGACCCTTTTTGACTTAACCCATATCCTTGAACTTTAGAGAACTAGAGCCATGGTTAGGTTGCAAACTCATTGCATCATACTGTGACTATGTGAACTACTTGTGCATCCTTGTTTGTGCATATTATATATGTGTTAACCGTTTCTTTGACTTGTGGTTAAGACTAAATAAATTGACTAATGACTAAAAGGACTTTGTCTAAATAATCAATTAATTAATTTTGAATACTACATCATGAAAGAAGGTATGGGATTCGGCAAAACCTTGAATTTAAAGAAACCTTCCTTATCGAAGGAGGCAGGAAAGGAACGCTTCCCCCCAAAACCCCCTCGGGGGGATGTTTACAAGGAATCATTAAGTTGATTTAGAAAATCAAGTAAGATTAGGATTTTGTAAATTAACTAAGAGCCTCTGAATTTGAATCATTATCATTTGAACCAATGAATAAATAATCAACACGTCTTTTTTATCAACACATATTTCACACTCCGACATATTAGTTGAAAGAGCATCAGGATCTTTAATTCTAAAATCAAAAAAATTATGGGAGATACAAACACCCGAAAATTGATAATCATCAGATAGAAGACGCTTTTTAATTAAAGGCTAATAAATTAATTAACTTGACTTAGTACGACTTTAGGCTTGTCCACTTAGAGTAAAATTACAGGAAACAGTCCAGATTGATGTTCCAGCAATGGCACAAAAATATGGGCTGTGGCGCCTCTGTTTGGTGTCTGTCGTCTGGCGACAGTTCTGTCGTCTGGCGACAGGCTTTAAACAGTGGCGACAGTCCTGTCGTTTTAGCGACAATCCAGTTTCTTGCTCGAGTCATCACGACGAGTCTAATTAAGTAGTCTACTAATCAGTTCACCGATTTATTAATGGTTCAAACCACGTCCAAATCTTTAATTGAGTCTAGGCACTTAAAGTCCAATGGTCATACACTAGAGTCAAAGCATGTCACTCACACACATTCATAAAGCACACACATAACATGTTTGACACACTATGACCATTTTTAGAGAGTCTTGCATGCGTGTTTTCCGTCATTTTTTTTAGGGGGGTAAGTCGAATATTAATCCTCCAATTTAAAAAATTCATTAAACCTTCCTCTAAAATATATACCCTATTGCTTTTTCTTTTTTAATTTTAAACCATAAAGTCAAGTCAATTAGAGTCAAGTATTAAAACAAATATGGTTTAACTTACAGCGCGTGGACAAGAAAGGAAGGGCGTCTAATCAAGGACAACACTTTCTTTCAAATCTTAATTTTTGACAAACCGGTTACTAGGAAAAGGAAAGCTAAGAAGACAATGGCTAGTCAAGAAGAGCTTAATGTAGTCAAGGGAGAGGTAGGCAATTTGGCTGAGATGCTGAAAAACATAACTCTGCAAATGAATGAGCCTGCGAGACAACAACAAATGGACCTAATCCAGGAAAGCTTGGGCAAGCTGTCTAACGACTTTAGATTCCAAGGGATTAGCTCACAAGGGGTTTCGGTGGATAAGGACCTTCTCCCGCAGAAGTTCAATCCCAATGACATCCCTAAATTTAAGCCTATGGATAACCCTTACTTTCATTTAAGAGCATTTGAAACCATAATGAATATTAAGGGGATAGACAAGAAAGCTTTTCATTCTGTATTTTCTTTGTCTTTAGAAGCTGTATGTCAACAGTGGTACTTTTCACTTGATAAAGAAAAGACCTCTAGTTGGGAGTCTATTGTAAGTGCTTTCATTGAAAGATATAAATGCAATATTCAAATTGAAACTGATCATAGAGAGCTTGAAATTCTAAAGCAAAAAGAAAATAAAGGTTTCACTTCCTTCTTTAATAAATGGAGGGAAACCACTGCAAAAATGGTTGAAGTACCTAATGAAAAAGAATCTGTCTGGATGTTCATTAAGAACCTCCAAGAAAAATATTCTAAGCATCTTAGGTATCAAAGCAATCTGCACACCTTTAAGGCCGTATATGATATTGGTATTAATATTGAAGATGACCTAGCTAAACAAAAAGCTGCTAACAATAATTCCAACAGTGGCTGGAAGGGTAAGAAGAACGACAATCCTTCTTCTTCTAAATCCACCCACTCAAATAACGTTAGCACCTTTAATTTGAATGAAGTCCTAGCTATGAACAACAATCAAGGACAAAAGAAACCATTTATGAAGAACTATACTCCTATTGGTATGAGTTATGACACTGCGTTTGACCATTTACACGCAAAAGGTCTTATAACTCCCATTGGACCATTTGGGGACCCACCTGTCGAAAGGAGAACGGCTAGCTGGAACCCAAATGTACATTGTAAATACCATCAAGGCAGGGGCCATCCTACGGAAAATTGTTGGAGGCTAAAGGAAGCCATTCAAGACTTGATTGATAGTAACAAACTTCCATTGCCCCCTGCAAGTAAGAAGCCAAGCATCAACACCGCACCACTGTCGGATTCCTTGGCTATTTTTGACGAAGAAAATCAAATGGACCCATCTAGTCTCATAGAACCTATTGAGACTATTGAAGAAGAAATCTTCGAAGATGCCGTTGATTCTCATGACCCAGAACCTGCGACCAAGCAGGACGTTTATGCATTAACACTATTATTGGCGGAAGTGCACAGGTTATTGTTCCAAACCTATGAGGTTTTATAGGAGAAAAACGAGTTGGTTAAGAGTAGACCTCCACCCAAGGAAAAGAAACCCTTTTCTTTCCAAGTAATTGACACTCCCAAGAAAAATAACAAACATTATACTCCAATTGGGACGTCATATGCTAACATGTTAAAAATGCTCTCTGAGAATGGTAAGATCCAACCTCTCGAACCGAGACCATTTGAGTCACTAAAGAGGACAGACAAATATTATTGTTCATACCATCAATCAGGGGGACATACAATAGAAAATTGCTTCAAATTCAAAGAATTGATCCAACGACTGATTAATGACAAGAAACTGGTCCAACTCCCACAGGATGCCGCGATCAATGGAGTGTGGGACAGTGATGATGAGGATGTCTACCTCAAAGATATCGAAGAGACTCCTCTATCAACAATATACCCAGTAAGTGACATTTGGGACGAAGAAGATTCGCCCATAGATGTCCTCACCAGGTCCGGGAGAATGCAACCTCCCATTTCAACGCAACCTATGCCCACCATTCAACAAGTTCCCATACCAATCATAGAAGACAACGATGTTGTCAAACAACTAAAAAAGACTAAGGTCGAGATGAATGTATGGAAACTCCTAGCCACGTCCCGAGAGCATAGAGTTGCAGTCATGGATGCCTTGGCTAAAGTAGGCATACATTCGGACACCACTCCTGAGGGACTAGCTAACTTCCTCACGAGTGATCTTCCAAGTCCAATCAACTTGGTTACTTTTTCAGATAAAGATTTACCACCGGAAGGTGACAAGCAAACAAAGCTCTAAACCTCACAGTAATATGTAAGCGAATGAATGTTCCTATGACCCTTGTGGATAATGGTTCGGCAATCAATGTTTGCCCACTTAGGACCGCAAGAATGTTAGGAATAAGAGATGAGGATTAGTCCCCCTCAACTCAAGTAATAAGGGCTTATGATAACTCACGCCGTCAAGCATTAGGAACAATCACTATGAACATAACGGCGGGAGCAATCGAACATGCCACTACATTCCAAGTAGAGGACATTAAAGCATCCTTCAACTTATTATTGGGATGCCCTTGGCTTCATGATCTAAAGGCCGTGCCTTCATCTCTTCACCAACAAGTGAAAGCCATAGTTGAAGGAATACCAATCACCATCGATGCTTCGCATATGAGGATCAAAACAGTGGAAAATCCACTAATCAATGTAGAGCACGATGAAAATGATGAAGATTTGTGGGGCTTTAGCGAAGAGGTCTCCTTAATAGAGGAAGATGAAAGGACATCTCTTCATTACGACCTCCACTCAAACATGGTAAGTAATGCTATTCTAAGAAAACAAGGACACTTTCCTGGAATGACTCTAGGAAAGAAGAAAGGAATAGCTAAGCATATGGGATTACCTGGCCTCCCTAAGTTGGATACTTTCGGACTTGGTTTTGAACCAACTCGCAAAGATCTTAAGCGGGCCCAGGAAAAGTCGAGAGCACGAAAGAATGCTCATGCACAAAAGAGAGAAATACCTATGGATCAATATCCTCTCACACTAAATGGACAATTCATAAGAGAAGGAGAGGATTACCCTTGTCATGAATTTCCTGAACCTTTTGTTGTAAACGGTATAAGACAACCAGGGTTCGAGATCTTTTTGGATTGTTACTTCCTAGACGAGATCCCAACTCCAACTCATAAGGAAAAAGCACCCCCTTGCTTTGACTTTAATGTCATGGGACTCCTCTTTGGAAGAGAAACGAATGAGCCAAGATATGTGGAAGACAACTCTTCACTCATTCAAACAGTTCTTCAAAGTGAAAACTTTGATCCCTCGAAATTCATCACTCCTATAGAAGATCAAGAGCGAGGATGGAGCAAAATAGTGAAGGTGATCACTACAAATGGAAGGAGATTTCAGTAACTACGGGACAAGGGCCAATGTTCGAAGAATCGTCTAAGTCAGAGTCCGAGTCAGAGTCTTCCCCTATCAAGTCTTCCAAATCTTTAGTTCCAGCACCCCCACCTTCTATTTCTACTCCATGGATAGATAGCAATCAAGTCCCAACGGACATTTCTCTATTCGATGTAATGATTTCAGAGTTTAATAATATGTCTTCTTCCCCTTATTCCTCCTGTTTTTCTTTATTTAAAGATGATGAGTGGCATTTATGCCACAATTTAGTGTTCTCTTTACGGGTTTTTCCCACCCATTTGTAGCTTGTTTGCCCCCTTTTCTCTCCTTTTTGTTCCTCTTTTCTTTGTTTGCCTTTCTCCTTGTTTTCTTTGTTTTTGTTTTGTAGGAATCAAGGCATTGGAAGAAGAGCAATTCACCCCCAAACTCCCCTGTGTGCGGGCGCGCAGCACTGTGAGAACCCGCGCAGGATTGCTCCAAGAACAGAACACAAACAGAAGATTTGTGCGCCTTGTGCGCGCTTTGTGTGCGGGCGCACGACCTTGATGTGTGCGGGCGCGCAGCCCTGGGAGAACCCGCACAGAACAGCAGCAGAAGTAGAACCAAAACAGAGTGTTGCGTGCGCCTTGTGTGCGCCTTGTGTGCGGGCGCACACTCCTCAAGCGCGAGCGCGCAGTATTGCTGGGAGAAGGCGCGCATCCATGGGTTTCATTCTCCGTACCGACAGATCTGCGGGCGCGCAAGATCTGCGAGGGCGCACACACAACTTCTGCGCGGGCGCGCACCGCTGAGTTGCAGTCTTTTTATTTCGTATTTTTGTATCTTTTAAAGGACCTATATATATAGGTCGTAGGGAGTTTAGTGCATCATCTATCATTATTTAGAAACATTTTAGCCCTAATCTAGTGAGAGAAACTTCATTAGTAGAGAGAGAAAGTTTGGATTTCCATTGATGAACTTGGATATTGAAGAAGGAGCTTGATTGAATCTTTGTAAATCTTCATCTTCAATTAATGAGCAATCTCATACTCTCTTTCTTTACTTTTGTATTTAGTTTTGTTTGCTTATTTTGATTTTCCTTCTTTGCTTATTGATCATGTTGATGCTTATTGATTTGATGATTGATATTGTCTTCAATATGGTTTGTGAGTAGTCACCTAGCCAAGGGTGTGGGGATGGTGTAGTTGTTGATTGATTCATGCTTATGATGTTGGGGTTTTGTTAATGGTGATTAAAGTCTTTGTATGTTTGATATTCTTTAATCTTCTTGCAAGTGCACATTGTTAGTTGATTAAAGGTGAATCTTTGCTAACAAGAAACGGAAGTTGACTTAGTTAAGGTTCATTGTTATCGATAGTTCTTTGATTGCACTTTCTAATATATGGTTCTAGTGTGGAAACATGGAGGCTATGTTAGGAGAAATTGATTAACCCCGGAAGGCGGTTAGATTGAGCTTTAATTCGATATTCTTGCATGCTTAGTTTACCATTGCTTTGCTTCCGTGTTATTACATGATCAATTGGCAACTACATTTACCTACTTCCCTTGGTGTTTAGTTATATTGATTTTTAATCATTCTTAATCTCTAGTTTAATCTCTTAGTTATTCACACTTCTTGTTCCGAGGTAGCTTAAGTATTAAGTAGTGAATGTGGTGTTTATGCATGTCTCCTTGTGGTTCGACCCCTATGCTTGCCTTATACTTGTATTAGGTTTGTTTAGGTGTATAAATTATATTTGATCTAGGGATAGACAAATTGACGACGCGTTTATTCCCTTGTCAAATTGGCGCCGTTGCCGGGGAGACGGCTTCCATTGCTTTTTCATTACTTTATTTGAGACTATCTCATTCCTTGTTTGTTAGTATTTGCTACTACTTGTTACTTGTCAGTGCTTACGTTCTTCTTAGCTTTGTTGTATGAACAGAGGACGAACTCGCTCAAGGTCTTTGATTCCCATTGATCCGGAGCAAGAAAGATCTTTGTCCTTACTTCGAAGAGAAGCAAGAGCGAGGAGTAGAAATTCTCACACCCCAACGAAAGAAGGAGTAAGAGAATTGGAAGATACTCCACCATTTTCACCCTCAAGTGAAGACCTAGATAGCCCTAATTCGCCATCAAGTCCGGAAATCAACCCCTTTTCAATCTTTAAGTCCGAAAGTGAAGAAGGTTCTAAAATGGGAGAGAATACACCTTTGAGTCGTCTTGGGGCTCCCGAAGCCTTTAGAGCCCAAAGTGGGATCCTAACCCCTACCACTCAAGCCAACAATTTCGAAATCAAGCCAAATTTGATTGCTTTAATAGAGAGGAAACAATTCTCGGGTGGAAAATTTGAGAGCCCTCATGAGCATTTGAAAGAATTTGAGAAGTATTGTGACACGATCAAAGCCAACGGAGTGACTCAAGAGTATATCCGCCTCAAGATGTTTCCATTTTCTTTAATTGGGAGAGGTCTAGAATGGCTAGAGAAGGAGGTGCCCTCTAATTCTCTCACAACTTGGGACCAAGTGACTACGGCTTTCTTGAGGAGATTTTATAACCATAGGAAGACCGCCGAGGCTCAATCTTTAATCCAAGGTTTTCGCCAAAAGAGTGGTGAGACTCTAAGTGCGGCATGGGACCGGTACAAAGAGCTTCAACGTCAATGCCCACATCATGGGATACCCAAGTATCAACTCATCCACACTTTCTATGGAGGTCTCTCACCTCATGGGAGAACAAGCCTAGATGCCGCCGCCGGCGGTCCAATCATGAACAAAGGAGAGGATGAAGTGGAGTGTATTATAGAGGAGGCCGCAAAGCACTATGATGATTGGTATGAGGTAGAAAGGGATGCTACTTCTAGCAATGGTGTTTATGCATTGGAGCAAGCCAACGCAATCAACAACCTTTCTTCCCAAATCTCCAAGATGGCCAAGCAAATGGACGAAATGATGAAAGAAAGGTCCAACCCTCATGGTAATACCTTCCCTTCAACCAAGGGAGGCAATGGTATGGCCACTTTTTCCCCCTCTTCTTATAATAAAATGCCTCAAGGATGCATGTTTTGCTCAAATTGTGAAACCTATGATCAT
This sequence comes from Chenopodium album, assembly GCF_948465745.1. Taxonomy (NCBI): domain Eukaryota; kingdom Viridiplantae; phylum Streptophyta; class Magnoliopsida; order Caryophyllales; family Amaranthaceae; genus Chenopodium; species Chenopodium album. Next base: position 23,574,674 of record NC_137853.1, on the reverse strand, counting down.
GATACCTCCCATTGTGTGTATGCTTGTGAAGTTCAACCCCCTCCCTATGAACATGATGATAATGTAGAAGATGTCAATGCTATGAATTTTGCTCCTAGAATGGAAAATGTAGGGAACTTGAGGCCAAACTCCAATCAAATGGGCAATTGGAATCAAGGTGGAAACCGTGGTTGGAACCAAAGTGCTGGTGGTTATGGTAACCAATACCATGGTGGGGGAGGCCCCTCCAATTTCAATGGAAGAGGCTACTCTAACCAAAGGGGGTATGGCTATCAAAACCAACAACCCAACTCCCGATACCATGACCATCAAAATCAAAATTTTGGTGATCAAGGTAACATGGGAAACAATCGACAAAGCAATGTTCCCAACCAAGGCACCGGAGGCAATAGGGGCCAAAATGTTTCTAACTATGCCCAAACCAATAGGCCTCCGGGTTTCCATCAAGCCCAACTTCCTCCACCTCAACAACCTCTTCAAATTGAGGCCCCTCCTAATGATCCCGTGATGGCTAAGCTAGATGCCATCATGAAAATGCATGAGGAGGAAAAGAAGAGAAATGAGGAGGATAAAAAGCGAGCCAATGCTCATATGAAAATGCTTGAAACCCAAATTGCCCAACTTGCTTCTAATTCCTCTTCTTCTTCTTCTTCCTCTATCCCTAGTCAAGGAGTCAACCCAAAACCTTTGTATGACGTGAAAACAAGGAGTGGAAAGGTAGTAGGGAGTGACCCCTTAGTTGAGGAGGAACCTCGAAATGAAGTAGAGTTAGAGAGAGGGGATGAGAGAACCAAGGAGCCTTCTAATGTTGAGAGGGAGAAGGATGTTGAGGTGCAAAAGGAGAAAGAGACCACCCCCTTGCCCCTAAATCTCCAACCTAGAGAGGAGAGGTTACCTTTTCCCCAAAGATTTGTGAGAGCTAAGCTTGATGCTCAATTTGGGAAGTTTTTGGATGTGATTAAGAATTTGCATGTTTCCCTTCCTTTTGTAGATGCTATGAAACAAATGCCCCATTACTCTAAGTTTTTGAAAGATCTATTGAGTGGGAGAAGGGAGTGTGAAACGGTGAGCTTGACCGCCAATTGTAGTGCAATCCTTTCCAACAAACTTCCCGCCAAGTTGAAGGACCCGGGTAGTTTTTCCATCCCTTGTTCTATTAATGGCATTGAGTTTGACAAAGCTTTGTGTGATTTAGGAGCAAGTGTGAGCCTCATGCCCTACTCCGTCTATCAAAAGCTTAGTGTAGGAACCCTTTCCCCCACTAACATTACTCTCCAACTAGCGGATCGGTCCATTAAATTTCCCATGGGTAAGGTTGAGGACATTCCCCTTAGGGTAGGAAAGTTCACATTCCCCGTGGATTTTTATGTGCTAGAGATGGATGAGGATGAAAGGATTCCTATTATCTTGGGTAGGCCGTTTTTAGCCACCTCTAGGGCCATCATTTATGTAAAGGAGGGCAAAATATCTTTGAAAATTGACAATGATTCAATTGAGTTTGATTTGAATAATGTCATGCAACAACCTTCCTCAAGTGGTGAATGCTTTAGAGTAGATGTTCTAGATACCATGCTTAGTGAATTTTCTCATTCCCATTTGCATGCTTCTAACGATCCCTTAGAAAGTGTATTGTTGAATGATTCTAAGCTAGGTGCTCACAAGGACGACATTGAATTCTATGAGGATTTGCTAGAGGAAAGCAAGAGCGAGTGCATGGATGAGAGCATGGAGGAGGAGGATTTTCACACCCATGATCTCTTTCAAGTTGAGGAAAGAGAAGAGAGCACCAATGGTAAGGGAGCACCAAAGGTAGACTTGAAACCTCTACCTTTGGGCTTGAGGTATGTATTTCTTGGTTCTAATGAGTCTTTCCCCGTAATTGTTAATTCCAACCTAACGGAGGAGCAAACCTCCCTCTTGATCAATGTTTTGAAAAAACGCAAGAAAGCTTTAGGCTATACCATTGATGACATCAAAGGTATAAGTCCTTCTTTATGCATGCACAAAATTGATCTAGAGGGAGATGCCAAACCCGTTAGGCAAAGGCAAAGGAAGCTTAACCCTTCCATGCAAGAGGTTGTGCGGAAGGAAGTGGCTAAGCTTCTTGATGCGGGAATTATATACCCAATTGCTCATAGTGATTGGGTATCTCCCGTGCAAGTTGTGCCTAAGAAAGGGGGAATGACGGTAGTGAAAAATGATCATGATCAACTAGTCCCCACTAGGCTTGTAACCGGTTGGCGCATGTGCATTGACTATCGCCAACTCAACACAAGTACATGCAAAGATCATTTTCCATTACTGTTCATTGATCAAATGTTGGAGAGGCTTACAAAGCATTCCTTCTATTGTTTTCTTTATGGTTATTCGGGATTTTTCCAAATCCCAATTGACCCCAAGGATCAAGAGAAGACGACTTTCACTTGTCCCTACGGTACTTATGCGTATCGTAGGATGCCTTTTGGGCTTTGTAATTCTCCCGCAACATTCCAACGTTGTATGATGTCTATTTTCAATGATATGATTAAGGATGAGATAGAGGTCTTTATGGATGACTTCTTCATTGGAGGAGCCACCTATGAAGATTGTATATCTAATTTATCTCGTTGCTTAGAAAGATATGAGAGGGCTAACCTCGTGTTAAATTGGGAAAAGTGCCATTTTATGGTAGAAAGTGGGATTGTTCTTGGGCACAAAATTTCCCATGCCGGCATTGAGGTTGATAGAGCCAAGGTAGAGGTCATTGAGAAACTTCCTCCCCCCACCAACGTGAGGGAAGTGAGGTCTTTTCTTGGCCATGCCGGGTTCTATCGACGTTTTATAAAAGACTTTTCTTTGATTGCAAAGCCTCTCACATCCCTATTGCAACAAGATAAAGAGTTTATATTTGATGATGCTTGTCAAGAATCTTTTTGCAGGTTGAAAAAGGCCCTTTGCACCGCCCCTATTGTCCAAGGTCCGGATTGGTCTCTTCCATTTGAGCTCATGTGCGATGCAAGCGACGAGGCTATTGGTTCGGTTCTTGGGCAACGGAAGGATGGGAAGCTACATGTCATACATTATTTGTCCAAAACTCTCAATGATGCTCAACGAAATTACACAACCACCGAGAAGGAATTCTTAGTGGTTATTCACTCATTGAGAAGTTTAGAACCTACCTCATTGGTTCTAGGACAATTGTGTACACCGACCATTCGGCTCTCAAATATTTGATAGGGAAGAAGGAAGCTAAACCAAGGTTGTTGAGATGGGTTTTAGTTTTCCAAGACTTTGATTATGAAATGAGAGACAAAAAGGGAGCCGAGAATGTGGTGGCGGATCACCTTTCAAGGTTGGGCGGTGCAAGGTTCAAGGATGATGGTTTGCCAATAGAGGATGCTCTAAGGGATGATGTGCTATATGTTCTTGAGGTGAAGTCAGCTCCATGGTATGCGGATATTGTGAATTACTTGGCTTGTGGTGCCATACCTCCGGATTTTACTTCACAAGAACGTCGAAAGCTCAAGGACGAGGCAAAGAGATATATTTGGGATGAACCGATTTTGTTGAAGAGAGGGATTGATGGGTTGTTGAGGAGATGCGTCCCCGACGATGAGTTTCAAAGTGTTCTCCATATGTGCCACTCTTCTCCTTGTGGTGGGCATATGAGTGCTCAGAAAACCGCCTCAAAAGTTCTTCAATCAATGCTCTTTTGGCCTTCCTTATTCAAGGACTCTTGGATATTTGTCAAGACCTGCGATAGATGTCAAAGGGTGGGGAATATTTCGAGAAGGGATGAAATGCCACAAAACCCCATCCTTGAGCTTGAAGTTTTCGATGTGTGGGCGATAGATTTCATGGGCCCTTTTATCTCCTCAAATGGGAACAAATATATTTTGGTTGTCGTTGACTACGTGTCCAAATGGGCGGAGGCCGTAGCTTCTCCAACAAATGACTCAAAAGTGGTGGTTAACCTCTTCAAGAAAGTGATCTTCCCAAGATTCGGTGTTCCGAGGGCGATTATTAGTGATGGGGGGTCGCATTTCAAACACCACACCTTCGTGCGACTACTTGAGAAATATGGGGTATCTCACAAGCGGGGGCTTGCTTATCACCCCCAAACAAGTGGTCAAGCGGAGGTCACAAATAGAGAGCTCAAAGTGATCTTGGAGAAGACAGTTGCCAGAACGAGGAAGGCTTGGTCCTCTAAGCTCATTGATTCTCTGTGGGCTTATAGGACCACTTTCAAGACGCCAATTGGGACCACCCCTTACAAGCTTGTATATGGGAAGAATTGTCATTTGCCCGTGGAGATGGAGCATCGTGCTCATTGGGCGATCAAGCAAATCAACTTGGATCTCCATAGTGCGGGGGAGCAAAGGCTTTTAGAGTTTCATGAGCTAGAGGAATTAAGGTTGAGTGCCTATGAGAATGCAAGTATGTATAAGGCAAGATCAAAAGCGTGGCACGACGCTCAAATCATCAAGAAAGATTTTGTCAAAGGGCAAAAGGTGCTCCTCTTCAATTCGAGGTTGAAACTCTTCCCGGGCAAGCTCTGATCAAGATGGAGTGGGCCATACATTGTTACGGAGGTGTTTCCGTATGGTGCATATGAAATTTTCCAAGATGGCCACTCCCCCTTCAAAGTCAACGGCCACCGCCTCAAGCCTTATTTTGAAGGATTCCCAAGTGATGAACCAATTTCAGTTACTCTAATTGATGTGCATCGTCAATTCCACCCTCCTTAATCATCTCGAAGAACGTCGAGCTAACGACGCTAACCAAAAGCGCTTCCGGGAGGCAACCCGAGTTTCTAACCCTCTTCTACTTTCTTCTCTTCATGTTACTTTCATTTTTCAATTTACAACTTTGGATTATTGGGATTTGTGAGTTTTGATTGTATTTGAGTCTTTGATAAACGGTGCATCTAGCATGACTGTATGGAGTTTATATGTGTGATTAAGGACTATTTTTGCAGGCCGTTTGGTGTAATATTTGGAGCTAAGTTGAGGTTTGGAGACTTGGAAGTGAGTGAGAAGCAAATAAAGAGAGGATTTGATGAAGACCCTGTGCGCGGGCGCGCAGGCCTGGGAGAACTCGCGCACAGAGAAGCTCGGAAAACAGAACCTGGCAGAAACATTCGCGCGACATCTGCGCGGGCGCGCAGAAGAAGGCTGTGCGGGCGCGCAGGCCTGGGAGAACCTGCGCAGATCGAATACAAAAATGCAGATTTTGGCAGAAGGTTTTGCGCGACATGTGTGCGCCATCTGCGCGGGCGCGCAGTATACTTGCGCTGGCGCGCAAATCTGGGTTTATCGGGGCTTAAGTATTCTTTTTCCCCGATTCAAGCTTCATTTCCTCACATTCAAACTCGGTGCTCACTCTCTCTCCTCAAGAACTCAAACCCTAACTTCCCAAATATCCTCTAATCTCACTTATTTCCTCTAAATCTCAACAAATCCCTTACGTTCCCTCAATTTCCTCACAAATTCATCACTTTCCCCTCTCAAAATCACCCATTTTTCACCAAATTCGGAATTGCTCCTTGGTGGCCGAAGTGGTGGTGCGTGAGTGGTCGTGGTGGTCTTCATGCTCTTCAATTGTGGTATAATCCTAAACTTTGACTACTTTGTAGCTTTAATTCATTAGATAGTACCATGTTTTAGGATTGTTAAGCAAAAAAATTGAACTTGTATGAATTTTGTGTGATTTTGAGATAGTTTAGCTCATAATTGTGGATTTTGTTGAGATTTTCTTGGTGATTTGTATGTATTGTTGATGGAAATTGTTGTTTTCATGAATTTTGGCTAGCAATTACTTAGCTTGGATATTGAGAATTGTGTGTGTAATCACTAGTTTGATTTTGAGCATTGAAAATTATTAATGTATGAGGATTGAAAATGCATGTTGATTGAAAGTTTTTGATGCTTGATTTTGAAATTTGCCTAGTGATTCTCCATTTAGCGATTGAGTATTGCGAATTTTGGCCTGGACTTTTGTTGTTCATAGTTGTTTCTTGCTTGTGATATTTGTGTCTGGGAAAGATTGTTGCTCCTAACCCCTTTTTAGGTAGCAAAATCAAAGGTTTCATTTGTTGTTGTTGTTGTGGGAAGGTTTTGGTATTTTTGAGTGTTGGAATCACTACGTGGTGTTCTCGGTATCTCATTGGGTTGTGAGAAAAGTTGGTGAAGATGAGCGGTAGGAGAAGGAGTAGAAAGGAGCCTAGAATGTCAGTTGATGAGCCCCAACCCTCCTCTCAAAATCAAAACCAAACACAATCCTCTCTTCCCACTTTAAAGTTTGTGAACCGACACCATGCACCCTTCCATCAAACACTCCTCAAACGCAAGCTTAACCCCACCGGACACTACTATCAACGCTCAATGCGTGACTTGGGGATAGATGAGGACCTTTGGTCCCTTCTTGACAACCTTGGGATGAGTGAGTTCATCAACCACCAATACCCAACCTTCAAGGAACCCACCTACGAGTTCCTCGCTTCCTTTGAGAAGGAACCCGTTGGAAACAACGAGTTCCAAATCTCCTTCCAACTTTTCAATGCCCGCCATGTCGTCTCTCTTCGGCGTTTAAATGAACTCCTAGACTTTAACCCCGACGCCGACCTTCTTGCCCATCCATCGAGCTCTTCCCCGAGTACGATGCTTTCCGTTGGTGGCGGACAATTACCGATTCGGATGAGTTTAGTACTCGGTGGCAAGCCAAATTATCCACCCAGTACTCCGCATCCTTCACCGCATCTTGGGGTTTGCGGTGTTTAGCAAGCAGGACTTGAGTAAGCTCTCTCATGAAGAGCTTTTCACTCTTTGGGTCGCCACAAAGGAGGAGTTGAGTGGGCGGCTCAACATGGGGTATTGGTTTGTGCTATGTTGTGAGGCAATCAAGAATGGGAACAAGACGGGAGAGATTGCCTTAGGTGGGATGATTTCAAGGATCGCCTCGAAGCTAGGGGGTGAGGTTCTTTTCCCTTTTTGCACAAGGGTGGGAAGAGACAGAGACATATTCGTGGACATCTCCTACATGCGGAAGTCGGTCTTCATCCAACCGACCGACGATGTGAACAACTTCCATGATTGGTGCGTTGAGAGGGAGCACCATTGCATACTTCTATTCCCGAGCCGCACTGCCTTGGAGAGGAATGCAAGGAATGTGTGGAAGGTTCCTAAGGACAATGGTGTCCTTCCTAACGCTCTTGGAGGTGAGCGAAATATGATCGTCCGCGAGCGGCATCAACAGCAACAACAACAACAAGAAGAAGAAGAAGAAGAACAACAACAACAATTCCAACAGCAACAACAATTTCAGCAACAGCAGTTTCATCAACAACAACAACAACAACAACAACAAGGGTTTCAACTACAAGGTTTTCAGTATGGGGAGGGATCCCAAGGTTTGCGCGTCCCCTCCTCTAGCGAGGGAGGTATGGCCTCTTCCTCTTCTTCTTTTAACCTTGAGCGAGCCTTCCAAAACCTTTCAATGCAGGTAAACCGGTTGACGGAAGCCGCCGATGGGTACTCGGTTTACAATGCCAACATTTATGATTGGCATGTAAACCAAGGACACTTCGACCCACCGGTGAACTATTCGTATTTTCCGCCCCAACAGGGGCCGGTTCCTTCTCACGAGGAACCGCATTATGACGGCACTCCCCGTCAACCGGTTTGGCCCTATTGGTCCGGGCCTTCATCTCAGGGGACCCCCCGAGTGAACTACCCCACCTCTGAGGGGTATGATTACAAGGCACCGGGGGGGTGTGATTACCGTGGGGACCCCAACTACCCCATGTACACATCCGAGCCTCTTGAGATGCCCCCTCCCTATGACCCTCTTCCGGACTACCAACAAGAGTTGTACCGGAACCGCGGTTTTTCTCCGGGTTACACCGGTGGTTGGGACCCCCATGGCCCTCCTATCGACGTCGACTACGAGTGGCGTCCTTATGGAGAGGGCTCTAGTTCTCACATGGAGGACTAGGGCCCTCGGGCCGAGTTTAGCCCTTCCTCCCACCCCATTCTCCACTTTGTTCAAACCGAGTACGGTTTTCCGTTCAAGTGTGGGGGGGTGCTCATTTATTGTTTCATTTAAGGGCTTTGTTCTCATGGGGCTCAATTTTGGGCCAATAGGTGTCTTTTTGGAAGGTTCCTTCCCTTCTTTTCAACAAAAAAAAAAATGATGATGATGATGTTTTCAATGAAACCTTGTGTTGTTTTGGCTCCCGTTTTTCTTGAAATCCAAACTCCCCTTTAATCCAAACTTTTTTTCTTTGTCCTTTTTCTTTAGTAGTTTCTTTTTTTTTCTATTTTGTTTTTCTCTTTATTTCTTTGTATATAATTCTCTTGCTACTAACCAAATATTTGCCGAGTTGTTTTGGACTTTGACATTTTGTAGGGCTTATGGGCGCATTCCCCAAATTTTTCCGAGCAATGGAGTTTCAACGATTGTGGATTTGCGTTTGCTAAGCGTAATTGGGTGACAAATTGCCCAATGCATAGTTTAGGTTAGTTTAGGAAGGAGTTGAATGGTTCGAGGTTGATTGATTTGGTTCTAAGGAACCTGGGATCGTTGATGTTGTATTCAACGATCATTGTATGTCGATTGGGATTTATATGATTTGCATGCCTCATTTATGAACCTTCTTGATTTCTTCCTTTTTCTTTGTGTGTTGCTTTTCTTCTTTCCTTTATGTGACATTCATAATCATGACAAGAGAAAAAATTTTGAAAATTGAGAATTTGCTCGTTCATTTGGAAATGTGGACCTATATGCTTTTGTTATGACATATTTTTGAATGCTTACCTTCCTAGTTGAAGAGGGTCTTCACGGTTTGAGAGTGCTTAGGGTTGAACTAGACACATTTTAAGCTAAGGTAGCCCGGTTTAGAACTCTTGAGGACGTTTGAACCCCTAGTTCACGGGAAAGTGGTAAGATGGTGTTGCTCTCCGTAGTGAATAGGATTCCCTTGGTTGGTAATTGCTTACTTTCATATCCCATGTGAGCGTTTATTGTTCAAGCCTCCATCACTTTTGTTGAGCGGCATTTTGGATCCTTAACTATGCGTGTCTTAATCCTTGTGTTGGTATCTAGCTCCCAAGACCGTGATTATACAACTTTAGAGGAGGAAGAGGGCATCTCTTCTCATTTTTCTTTGTTTTCCTTGTGTTTTGTTACAAATTTGGTTTTTTATTTTACATGTACCTTCTTGCTAGCCATGTTGAGCCTTATTTCCCCTTTCTTGGTTAAACCACGTTACAAACCTAGCGGCCTATGTTCTACCAACCCTTGTAGTTAGTGAAGCATCGGCTTGTGAGGTTCGGGTTTGAGAGTCTTGATTTTAAGCAAGGAAGTTGTGCAATTTGGTTCGAATGAGGTCTTGAAAGTCTATTCATGAAAAAGTGTGAAAAAGGTTTGGCAAGGAAGTTGTAATCTATGAAAACCAAACACCATTCAAAAAAAAAAAATAAATAATGAGGAAAGAAAGAAAAGAAATTGAGAAGGAAAAATTGAGTTGAATGAAAATCTTGCAAAAAGAGAGCAGTATTGTCATGTAATTTGTATTGAAGGTTGTGATTTGAAACTTAAGTTAGATTCCTATGTTGTTATTGAGAGATGGCTTATGCTTCACTTAGGAGTTTCCACCAAAGTTTTCAAATTAATTCCCTACCTTAACCTTTAGCCATGACATTACAACCCTAACTAAGACCCCTGGACTTTAGAGGGGCGTGGTCAAGGAAACGGTGGAGGAAGATGGATTTCAACCCTATGGAGAGAGTACGCATGGTTGAGATGTCGGGATAGCCTCATTGTTCCACATAGAATTATTTTTTCCGGTTCCCTCGAGGAATCATGAGGAGCCAACTAGGGGATGAATTGAAGCTAGCGGAGAGAACGTGGACCGTCTTGGATGGGACTAGGGCGGAGGATGAAATCATTAGTTCTCTATGCTTAGCTTAGGTTTGTCTCTTTCAACCTTGAGCATCTTAAAGCGTGTTTTCCCTCTGGAATTGAGAAAGGTAAGTATTCTTTGATCAATGTCACTATATCTGAGTCCGAACTGAACATTTCTCACCGTGGTACTATATTGATTCTCTTGAACCTTGTCTGTTGTGTTTGTTGTCTTTTTCCTTGGGTTCCTTTGCTTGAGGACAAGCAAGAAGCAAGTGTGGGGGAATTTGATGAGTGGCATTTATGCCACAATTTAGTGTTCTCTTTACGGGTTTTTCCCACCCATTTGTAGCTTGTTTGCCCCCTTTTCTCTCCTTTTTGTTCCTCTTTTCTTTGTTTGCCTTTCTCCTTGTTTTCTTTGTTTTTGTTTTGTAGGAATCAAGGCATTGGAAGAAGAGCAATTCACCCCCAAACTCCCCTGTGTGCGGGCGCGCAGCACTGTGAGAACCCGCGCAGGATTGCTCCAAGAACAGAACACAAACAGAAGATTTGTGCGCCTTGTGCGCGCTTTGTGTGCGGGCGCGCGACCTTGATGTGTGCGGGCGCGCAGCCCTGGGAGAACCCGCACAGAACAGCAGCAGAAGCAGAACCAAAACAGAGTGTTGCGTACGCCTTGTGTGCGCCTTGTGTGCGGGCGCACACTCCTCAAGCGCGGGCGCGCAGTATTGCTGGGAGAAGGCGCGCATCCATGGGTTTCATTCTCCGTACCGACAGATCTGCGGGCGCGCAAGATCTGCGAGGGCGCACACACAACTTCTGCGCGGGCGCGCACCGCTGAGTTGCAGTCTTTTTATTTCGTATTTTTGTATCTTTTAAAGGACCTATATATATAGGTCGTAGGGAGTTTAGTGCATCATCTATCATTATTTAGAAACATTTTAGCCCTAATCTAGTGAGAGAAACTTCATTAGTAGAGAGAGAAAGTTTGGATTTCCATTGATGAACTTGGATATTGAAGAAGGAGCTTGATTGAATCTTTGTAAATCTTCATCTTCAATTAATGAGCAATCTCATACTCTCTTTCTTTACTTTTGTATTTAGTTTTGTTTGCTTATTTTGATTTTCCTTCTTTGCTTATTGATCATGTTGATGCTTATTGATTTGATGATTGATATTGTCTTCAATATGGTTTGTGAGTAGTCACCTAGCCAAGGGTGTGGGGATGGTGTAGTTGTTGATTGATTCATGCTTATGATGTTGGGGTTTTGTTAATGGTGATTAAAGTCTTTGTATGTTTGATATTCTTTAATCTTCTTGCAAGTGCACATTGTTAGTTGATTAAAGGTGAATCTTTGCTAACAAGAAACGGAAGTTGACTTAGTTAAGGTTCATTGTTATCGATAGTTCTTTGATTGCACCTTCTAATATATGGTTCTAGTGTGGAAACATGGAGGCTATGTTAGGAGAAATTGATTAACCCGGGAAGGCGGTTAGATTGAGCTTTAATTCGATATTCTTGCATGCTTAGTTTACCATTGCTTTGCTTCCGTGTTATTGCATGATCAATTGGCAACTACATTTACCTACTTCCCTTGGTGTTTAGTTATATTGATTTTTAATCATTCTTAATCTCTAGTTTAATCTCTTAGTTATTCACACTTCTTGTTCCGAGGTAGCTTAAGTATTAAGTAGTGAATGTGGTGTTTATGCATGTCTCCTTGTGGTTCGACCCCTATGCTTGCCTTATACTTGTATTAGGTTTGTTTAGGTGTATAAATTATTTTTGATCTAGGGATAGACAAATTGACGACGCGTTTATTCCCTTGTCAAAAGATGACGAGCATCGCTAAACTAATGATGAAAATGACAAAGAAATAATTAAAGCAATGGAAACACTTGAAAATAAAACGCCAATAATTGAGGATATAGAAACGGTTGACATCTCAAAAGATCCAACCATTAAAAGAGAAGTTAAAATTGGACTAACACTAAGTAAAGATGAAAGAACCGATTTAATTAATCTACTCAAAGAATTAATTGATGTATTCGCTTGGTCATACGAAGATATGCCAGGCATTAATAGAGAGATAGCTCAACACACGATACTATTAATTCCAGGAATGAAACCTGTAAAACAAAAGTTACGTCGAATGAAACTCGACGTGGCTCTAAAAATAAAAGAAGAAGTACAAAAACAAATAACTGCAGGTTTTATTAGGGTATCTAAATACCCCGAATGGGTCGCCAATGTTGTCCCAGTACCGAAAAAAGATGGTAGAGTTCAAATGTGTGTTGACTATCGGGATCTAAATAAGGCAAGTCCAAAGGACGACTTCCCTTTACCACATATCGATATTTTGGTGGATAATACAGCAAATCATGCGCTTCTCTCATTTATGGACGGATACGCAGGATACAACCAAATTCTTATGGCTGAAGAAGACATGGAAAAGACAACGTTCATAACACCTTGGGGTACTTACTGTTACACGGTAATGCCATTCGGGTTGAAAAACGCGGGTGCCACTTACCAACGAGCAGCAACTGCCCTACTCCATGACATGATGCGTAAAGAAGTGGATGTTTATGTAGATGATATGATTGTAAAATCTAAAGACCGTCCAAGACACCCAATAGCCTTAAAAAAGTTCTTTGAAAGGCTAAGGAAATATAACATGAGGTTAAACCCTTCTAAATGTGCTTTCGGAGTAACCTCAGGAAAGCTCTTGGGATATGTCATAAGCTCTAGAGGAATAGAGATAGACCCCACCAAAATTAAGGCAATCATGTCCATGCCACCGCCCAAAACCGAAAAGCAAATTCGGGGATTCATTGGCCGGTTGCAATACATAAGTAGGTTCATATCCAAGCTAACCACAATATGTGAACCAATATTTAAGAAGATTAAATAGAACGTGCCAATTATAAGGGATGACGAGTGTCAAAAAGCCTTTGAAAAGATCAAAGCCTATCTCTCGAATCCTCCTGTATTAGCTCCAGCACTCCCAAGAATACCTCTAAGGCTATACTTAACCATTACAAAAGAAACAATGGGAGACATGCTCGCGCAAGAGGTAGAAAATAAAGAAAATGCCATTTACTACCTACGTAATAAAATGCTCGAATACGAGACACGCTATACACCACTAGAAAAGTTGTGCCTCGTATTGGTGTGGGCCACGACTAAATTAAGACATTACATGCTTGTACATACCGTTTACGTAGTATCACGAATGGATCCCCTCAAATATCTATTCGAAAGATCTACACTTAACGGGCGTATCTCAAGGTGGATAGTAAACTTAGCCCAATTTGACATAAGATTCATGCCTCAAAAAGCAATCAAAGGATCAGTGATATCGGATTTTCTAGTAGATTTCCCAATACAAGATTCGACACCATTAGAAGAGAATGAATTTCCAAATGAAGATTTAATGATGACGGAAGATGATACATGGACTTTATACTTTGATGGAGCCTCAAACTAAAAGGGATGTGGCGTAGGAGTCTTATTAGTATCACCTAAAGAGGAACACGTTCCCATATCCATAAAGTTAGATTTCGACGTTACCAACAACTCAGCCGAATATGAAGCATGCGTGGTAGGCCTCGAAACTGCTTTAGCCTTAGGAGTAAAGAAACTCCGGATATTTGGAGATTCTTCATTAACCATTAATCAAATCTCGAAGAGATGGAAGGTTAGGAGTGAAAGCTTAGCTCCCTACCAAACATATTTGGAAACTCTCACTGATTAATTAGAAAAAGTAGAATACACCTATCTACCTAGAGAGGAAAACCAATTCGCCGATGCCTTGGCAAGACTAGCCTCAAAGGTTAGGATTCCTAAGGAATTTGAGCAAATGCCTTTGACCATAGAAAAAGGCATAAACCGACATACATTCAAGCTATAGAAGACGATGAAGTAATTCAAGAGGAAGAACAAGAAGAAGAACCATGGTTTACAGACATACTAAATTATGTCACCAAAGGAGAATATCCTCCTCATACTGACAAAAGGGAAAAAAGAGCACTAAGGCTTTTAGCTTCCCAGTTTGTACTCATATGAGATGAGTTACAGAAAAGGGTACCTAAAGGTCGAGCTTTATTATGTGTAGGCAAAAACGATGCTCAAAGAGCTATGAGAGTAGTCCACGAAGGAATATGTGGAACACATGTTAATGGCAAAATGCTAGTCCAAAAGATAATGCGAGAAGGGTATTATTGGACTACCATGAATAGGGATTGTCATCAATATGTAAAAAGATGCCCCAAATGCCAAATTTATGCAAATTTACAACATGTTCCACCATCTCTCCTCTATACATATAATTCACCGTGGCCCTTCTCTACATGGGGAATAGACATAATTGGAAAAATTACACCCCCCGGAACAGGAGGTCATGAATACATCCTAGTTGCAATAGATTACTTCACAAAGTGGGTAGAAGCACAATCATATGCTAAACTCACCGCAAAACATGTAGCACTCTTTATCGAAAGAAACATAATTTATCGATACGGAGTCCCACATGAAATGATAAGTGACAATGGAACTCACTTTCAAGCTGAATGTGAAGAATTGCTACAAAAGTATGGTATTCAACATCATCATTCTTCCCCTTATAGACCTCAAGCAAATGGAGCAGTTGAGGCCGCTAATAAAAACTTAAAGACGATTATCGAAAAAATGACTGAAAATTATAAAGATTGGCCTAACAAGCTTCACTTCGCATTGTGGGGCTATCGCATGAAAATCCGAACATCAACAGGAAATACGCCATTCAATCTGGTATATGGAATGGATGCCGTACAACCTGTAGAGTTAGAAATACCTTCTCTACGCATTGCGTTGGAAAGTAAACTTGATAAAGTCGAATGGACTAGAGCACGGTATGAAGAGTTAATTCTACTCGATGAAAAACGACTAGAAGCTCTACATCATACCCAATGCTATCAAACCCGCATGGCTAGACATTTCAATAAGAAGGTCAAGACTAGAAATATCAAGGTTGGGGACTTGGTATTAAAGCATTAAGGAAAAATGTTTTGGACCCAAGAGGTAAATTTAGGCCTAATTGGTCCGCACCATACATTGTCAAAACAATTCTGTCAGGTGGCGCGGCTAAGTTAACTGACATGGATGGTAACGAGTTTTCAAATATGACAAATCTTGACCAACTTAAGAAGTACTACCCATAATTACTTGAGTAAAACACTCAAGAGAGCTACGTTTGGCCTGATTCCTTAAACAAAGGATAGGTAGGCAACCCCAAAAGGGTGCGGCAACTTTAATTTTTCAAGATCTCGCGTCCCAGAGTTCAACAATTCATATCTGCAAAATTTCACAACTGGCACCAGAAAAAGGACACTGTCGCCAGACGACAACTTTGTCGTCAGGTGACAGAGGCAATTCGTCAGTGACAGTTATTTGGTTAACAGCGCTACGTTTCTGCAAGTACCTAGGCAGATTCTTTATATTATGGAAATTTGTTCGACTTCCGTACTCGAATAAATTCCCCGAAAAATAAATATTTTAATTGTTTCATTGCTTTAAATGTAAAGTTAATTTAAATAAAAAGCTGAAATTTTATTAATGAATAAAGAAATTACATTATTGATAAGATAAAGCTTAAAAATTAACTAAAACAAATTAAAGTTGTCTAATAAATCAAAGGAAAAGCAATGTTCTAATCTTTCTTCTCCTTCTTAATTCTTTTCCAATTTTTGTCCGCATTCTCTTCCTCTTCATCCATAACCTTTGCTAGGAGACATCCATTAGAAGATCTACACTCTATTTTAGTATAGATAGTTTCCCCCTCCGCTAAGACTCCGTGCTTCTTTTCCACCCAAGCCTTCTTTTCTGTAGAGTCAACTTTTCTTTTTCCTTTGTCTTTCTTAGAACTTTTCTTTTTTGGCATAATAGGAGTCTTAAATTCACTTCTTTCTCCTAGGCGTTCTTTAGTAGGAACCTTCTTGTCATCTAGGCGATTCTTCACATCAGTCTTCTCAACCTTAACTTGGGATTTTTGAAGTTTTCCATCAAGCCATTGCTTTACACTGTTTGACAAGCAAGGTGGAACCCTGTGGGTAATCACCTCCCATAAAGGCCTACCACTCCAATATTTGTCAAAGCGCTCAACTTCTTGTGACACAGGAAATTCAAAAGGACGGCGAAGATCTCCTGTAGGGATGGTTTGTGCAAGTCCATATTGTCTCTTAACTCTACAAGGGAAATAAAAAGTTAACTTTGATAAGCTAGGGAGACAGCAGTATGCTTGGCTGTTACAACTAACCATCCTCTCAATCTTCTACCAAGGGATAACCCAGTTCACGGTGAAATCGCCAGCAGCAAACACCTTACTCCACTCACGGCGACCTATCCTTAAAAATCGCTTCTTTCGTCGAACCACGCAATTGGGAGTGTATTTTTCAATATCATCGGGAGGATTAATAAATTTTAGCCTCTCCATGAGCCATATCTGTAAACATACATTTGATTAGCATCGCAATGTAAAAATATTTTTTATTCCTTGTAATTAAGAATATTATTATTTTATACCTGTAATAAAATTGGAGAACCTCGAAAAGGTGCTTTTGGATTCTTCCTCAATGCATCTAGCCATAACATGGTCTCTCCAACAATTAGTGGCATTGGATTTCTCCCGGATTCAATTTGTTCTATGACAGATATGATTATTGCTTGACCTTCATTATCTTTACCACTAATTAAAAGAAGTTGGTTAAACATGCAAAAGAGAAAAGCTCTTCTTTTATAGACATGACAAAATCCAGAATTAGATTTGTCAAAGTAATAATGTGCAAATTCTCTCAAATCAACCACATTGCCATGCACTATATTTCTTATGTCCATACCCCGTAGATCAAAGAAACGCTTGAAATCTATGTAATAATATTCACTTACTCTAGGCATTACCGCAAGATCTGTGGAATTAAAGCCTATAATAGCTCCAAATTCTTCCGGTAAAGGGAAAATTTCATCATGAAAAAATCTAAAACAGTGAGTATTAATATCCCAATATTCTACGGCAGAATAGATAAAGTCTATGTCAAGACTCATCCCCTTTACACCATACATACCCCCCATATGGAAAAAGTCTAATTCTTTTTTCTCTTTGGAAGTTAAAAGACGACACCACTCATTCATATATCCGCAAAAAGTTCTTTTAGCTAAAGGCATGATTAATAGTAATTTACCTAATTAATAAACTGGTCAAATTATGCAGAAAACGTAAGTTTTGGGGGCTATTTCTAAGTTTTTTCACAGCAGAATTCAACTCCTGTGAGAATTAGGATAATTGACTCTGTCGCCAAGCGACAAGCCTGTCGGGTGACGACAAAAGCTGTCGCGTGGCGACAGACTCTGTCACGTGGCGACAGATGTAATTACGCGGCGCCAGTATTCCTACAGTCGTGACAGTTGATACGCGTTGAAAACCGTTTTTTATTTATTCGAATTCAACTTTGACTTGACTTATCCTTATTATTACTTTTCTCTTTTATCCATACACATTTTTACCCTTATTATTATTTTATTTTATTAAGCTTAATTAATTTTTAGTAACTAAACTTTTTTTTCTTCATTTTTTCATTTTTTCTTTTTTGGGGGAGAAAGTCGGTACCCTCCACTAATATTAAAAATGATGGAAATTTTACGCAAAAATTATACTTTCTCACACACTCACACACACATATAAAATGAAAAAATAAAATAAGAGATAAAATATTTAATAAGTAATAAGTGCATATATACAAAATATCTAATACATGAGTCATAAATAAAAATAGACAAAGTCCTACAAAGTCAAAATAAACAAAATACAAGTACAACTACGGTGCAGGAGGTCGCAAATGGTGAGGGACACCAAAAGTGTCAAAGAAAGTCCTACTCCGTGGAGTATGTCCATCACCATCCCCCGAATCGCCAGTCGGCGAAAACTGCAACTCAGGGCCAGGCCATCTAACCTCACCTTGGTACCCAACGGAGAGAGGCTGGGGCTGCAAAGGCTGCTGCGACGACGAGCCAACCTCGTACGTCCCACCACCCATCCCACCTCGGCTGGTCGGCCCGGTCGGAGCATCCTCAAGAGATGATGCTGAGTCCTCTACAGCGGTGACCTCAGAACGACCACCCCGACCACCTGAAGTAGTCCGACGACGCCTCGAATCAGACCTAGTAGTCTCTCTCCTAGGCTCGGGTCTCGACCGAGTGCGTGGAGAAGTAATAGGCTGTCCCTGCAAGAGTAAATCAAATTTAGCAAACACAAGTAAAAGGCAAGATAAAGATGCTAAAAGTTAGAAATAATACCTCCTCAGCGTCGTTGCTACGACAGGTAGCACGGTTCCGCAACCTCACGAGCTGGCTGCGAAAGGCGTCTATGCACCTAGCCATAGCTGTCACCACCTCGCGAGAAAACTGCCAAAGCAACTAAGTCAGTAACAATTATAAGCAAACACAAAGATAAGATCTGTGAAGTTACTTACCCGAGTTAGGTGACGGGGAATAGAGCGCTCCACAAACTGCTCCCCCTCTGGAGCCGGTGGAATAAGCTCCTCGATCGGCCCGTACATGCCCTGGTAGCGTATGGACATCCTCGGGGGAATTAACTCCCTAAGACCGGCCTGGTAAAAATAAAAGGTCAGAAAGTACTTGGGGGCTACCTAATAAAAGACAAGTCAAGTAAATAAAAGCATACCGCTGCCTCCTCTGAAAGGACGGGAGCCGGCGCTAGCAACGGTAGAAGATCCTCCTCGTAACTCTGCTCGAGGAGAATGTGGGATCTCCAAGGAGTACCCCTAGAAGATCAACTAGCTCGATCCCGCTGCAAGGCATCGTGGAACATATGCCGGGGTGGAGGAGTAGGAACGACGAAAACATCTGAGGAGTGCTGAATAGCTACCCTCTCCCCTAGGTAGACCACCGCGTCGTACGTCCCCAGAAAATAACGACGATCAGCAGTGTACTGCGCCGCCAGCGCAGGAATAGGAAAAGTAGCCCAGGGTCGGTAGACCGGGCTGGGCTCCTGCAAAATCACTATGTAAGGAACTAATACCAAAAAGTGATAAGAGAAAAAGTAATTGTTATAAAAACTTACTGAGAGGATCATCTCTCGAAGGCGTAACACCTCCCGCGGACCTTTGCGGCCTCCCCAACTAGCAGCAACGGGGAGCAAGCGAAGAGAAGGCCTCGCAGGCGCAAGCGAGGGAAAGTACTCGTAGAACCAGATCTATATGAAAAGGTAAAAGTTAGTAAAGATTATGCTTCTAACTTAGAGCTAAATCTCAAAAGGAAAAGAGATATACCTCTACGACCCTCCAAAAGCTGGAAAGAGCCACCTCTCCAAACAAGGCCCTGTGACGGCAAGAACGCTACAGGCCCAGTAGAAAGTCCACATAGGCCATGCTGGCCCAGTCATATGTCCCGACCAGGTGGAGGTCGCGAACGGCGGACAGGTAGTAAAGAAGTACTCTACTACCTCGATCAGGGGAAAACGTCCCTGACAGCAAGATCAGCACAAAGATGCGCACCCGCTGCTCTCGGGTGGTGGCATCATCCTCGAAAGCTGCAGCCAATGTGCAGCGACGAATGCATCGGGAACTCATCTGTCCCGACTGAGCCTCAGCCTGGGCCCGAACAGCAATCGACCCCAACAACTCCTGAACCTCCGGCGAGTAGACAGTGATGTCGGTGTCGAACGACAAAGGAGTAGACTGGAACTCTAACCCCGTGATGAGGCTGAAGTCAGCTGGAGTGACCGTCACCTCACCCCAGGAAAAGTGGAAGGTGTAAGTGGTGTCCCAAAAGAACTCCACCAAAGATCAAACGATGAGGTTACCCCCGTCGTATGAAAACATGGCCCGGGTGGCCAGAAGAAGATGAGTCAACCCACATGACTCCCAAAGACGACGCAAACCCTCATCTCGGTTGATGAAGGTGTCGTAAAGAGAACCGATGGTGGAATTACCCGAGCCGTGGCTACGGGTCCTCCCACCTACAAGACCACGTCGGACTCGCTCCGACAGATGGTGAACTGGTGCGTGAAAAAGGGTGCGCTCGTCCCAATCTGGCATGAGACCCAGCCTGGAAGTAGAAGGAACGTCCTCGCCCTCGCTAGTAGGCTCGTCCTCTCGGCGCGAGTCTCTCGATCGAGAGCCCGAACCACGTCATCTAGCCATGCTAAAGTATATAAAAGTAATTAATTTTAAGGCTCTACAGTATCTAAGGTTCGCCTAAGCCGCATGATACTATGTTCGCAAAACAGAGTACGTAGTACTAAAACAGAGCAAAAATTAAACTAAGCATGTAATTATTTTTCAAGCAAACAAACAATTTCTTGCAAACATATGATGAATATTGTGACAAATTGTACAAGGAAAAGTAGTAAAAATGCAAAGAACGAGTCACATTGTTCTCCACGACCTTATGAGGCCCAACAATGGTGAATTGTTCGTTTCTTCACCAAATTGAGTCAAACAAGTGTCAAAATACTCCCAAGGCAATATACAAGCATAATTAAACAAATTCAAGGCATAAAATTCAACGAACAAAGCAAATTAAGCAAGAACATTTTCGATTTTTTTGAAAATTCGCGAACAAGAACGCACAATTCATCAAAAACCGATTAGAGTTTGAGCAAAACTTACATAGATCGGGAAAGTAGATGAGAAAAGCTTCGATTTGCAACAAGTTTGAGCGAATTTGGTTGAGAAATGAGCAAGAACAAGCAAAGTGAATTTTTCGCGAAAACGTAAGAAGCAGAGCAGCAACGGCGAAATGAGAAAGAAAGAAGACGGGTGTTTTAAAACCTCGATTCTGACGCCAAACGACAGGATTGTCGCGAGGCGACAGACCCTGTCGCGAGGCGACAGATGCGATTAATGGCGACAGCTGTCTCTGGCTAGCGCTGGAGCGGCGACAAGATGCTGGGCCCCACATTATGACTTTGTGGACCTATTTTAGCAGTTTATGTTCCTTGGTACGCCAGTTAGCCCCTCTAAGCAAAATTGACATGATTTAGTCAGCTCGATTGCGATTGCATTAAGTGATCGGCCTGATGAAAGATCGTCTCACTTAGCTTAAAGCGCCTAAGTATTGGCTCATAACAAGGCACCGAAATAATGGTTCGATAAGGCACCGATATAATGGTTCACTAAAGTAGGAGCACCAAAGCATTGGAACCAAAATAAATAACGATATATTAAAAAAAAATAACGATACATAGAATGATTCTTTGGCGATATCCCAACATAGAGAGGAATTGTCTAGTGGCGAAATACTGCCGTGGCGAGGTAATGTCACAAATTTTGAAGATGGCGAAATAAGGTCACCTTCGACGGTCCCTCAAGGTAAAGAAGAGATTGTCTATTGCGGCGATGCACTGCCGCGGGGACATACGGCCACAACCCTGAAGATGACGACATACAGTTATTTTCGACGATGTTCCCGAAATACTGTGGAGGATTGTCACCAAGAGTATTGAAGATGACGACGTATGGTTACCTTCAATGATGGCGTTAACGATATACTGTGGAGGTTGTCACAAACAACAAAAGCAACAGCAAAATGGTTACTTTCAGAGACGTGTGCTCGACGGTGCAAGATACGCGTTTCTTAACTCTTTTATCTGTTTAACTAATGGTTGTTTTACAGGTATCGGCGTTACAAGTACGATTTGGAATCGTAGAATGTTCTAAGTCATTCTCCGTCCCTATCGCTACTTTGACTTTTGTTTTCGAAACCTAAGTTTCTCCAAACTTAGTCAAAGTGGGGACTTCTGTAGACACCCATTTGTGTCTCTTCAAAACCAAACGCAGTGATGAATGCCTTTCACGTCGAACCATAATCGAATAAGGTGAAAGTGTCGAAAAGCCAAGTGTTGCGGTTTAGTTTTATTTAAAATTATCTTCTCTCTGTTTTCGAAAATAACTCTATTTATTTAAAAATAGCCAAACCAGTTTAGTTTGGTCCATAATTAAGGTCCAATAATAGTTTAGTTGGATGGGGCTCAAAGAGACCTTTCCAACGATATATATAAGCCCAATTCTGATGAATATTGAGGAAATTATGGCCAAAATACTAAACTGGGCCCGGTTACTTATTTACATACGTCCCAATGATCTAGAGGAGGGCCCAATATTAATTATTATTCCTAAAATTATTAGGATTAATTATAACTTGCTAGAAGTTTCTAGAAGGTTCTTTTTAATTCTAATATTATTAGATTTAATAATTATTTATTTTAAAGTGGACTTTTATTTGGAATAAAATATTATTATTATTATTATTATTATTATTATTATTATTATTTTAATATCAATATTAGTAATTTTATTATCTTTGAAAAATACGTTTTTATCTTCTGTACGGATTCCGTAGATCAAGTTGATTAAAGATCGGATTCCGCGTGGAAAAGCGCGTTTAAGTCAGGCTGTCGCCAAACGACAAGGCTATCGCCTCGCGACAGACCTTGTCGCCTCGTGACAGACTCTGTCGCATCGCGACAGAGTGAATTCCTGGCGACAGCATGTAGTTTTATTCCTTATCAAATTCCATACTTTTCCGGATTATTTCCTTATAAATAGGGTCTCAAACCTTCGTTTTCATTCATCAACTCTCATCAACTTTCATCAACTCTCATCAACTTTCATCTACAATCAACTCTCATCAAGAATTAATTAATTCTTATTTTTTCTCTTTCTCTCTTTTTAAACCAACCTTTTACAAACACAATATTCCGCATTCACAAGACTTAGAGTCACTTAGCCAAGTTCGAAGTTGCCTGCACCCTAGGCGTGCAATGTTTGATATTTCTAAGGGTTTGGTCCAAATCTAGTCAAAATCTTATTTGATTTGATTTCAATTTAATTATTTAGTTATTATTTATTATTTTCATTGAAGTTTACTAAATTGTGTATTTTGTTATTAGAAAGAGGTACGAGGCTTCAAAGTAAGTAGATTAGCTTACTCTCTATTTCTTTCACAATGTAGAAAGCATGTTTATTATTGTTTAATATTCCTATTATCATGTTAGGATGTTATTTTAATTCCTAGTATCATGTTAGGATGTTATTTTATGCTTTCTAGTATCATGTTTAGGATGCCTTTACTCTTTCTAATATCATGTTAGTACCATGTTAGGTTTAAAGCTTTGATCTTTAATGCTTAGTGACATGCTAGGATTTGATATTAATCTTGTTAGTATCATGTCTAGAATCTTGCTATTATTATTAAGCTTTATTATTAAAATGATTTTGATTATTTATGCTTATTATTATGTTGCTTGATATTATATTATATTGTTATTGCTTGATCACGCCATTTATGATTGCTAAAGGGAATTTGTACTTGAAATCACGCTTAATATGATAATTAATAGTTTGGTTTAGGCTAATATGATTTTAACTCAAGTGATCGCCAATAATAGTATTATTTGTGCATTACTATTCAACCAACATAGATAAACAGGGTAGGTTTAACCTAATGTTTGTATGTTATTCGAAAAGCGCACATGAATACGAGCAGAACAAAGTAGAGGCCTATTTTATAGGGCGGGTCCTTTCTTTTGTAGATTGGATTCGTACCCTCATTCCCGAACCCTGTTTGGTTCAAGACCTTATGGAGTTGATGGTCCTTTTGGATTGTCTCTTGGGTTTACAAGTTCCTAAAACTTGTTGGCGACTCTTTTGCTCTCTTTTCTTTCCCTTTGGAACGCCACCATACTTAAGTGTATGATCACAGTGGGGTTCAAGTTTGGGATCATAATGCTTGAAATATTCCCTACAAGCCTAAATAAATCTCTTTATCTGGTTCCTTCGAGGAATCATTGGGATGCTCACTAAGGGGAGATTTGAGACTAGTGGGGAGAACGCGGTAAGATTGTTTGGGATGAATATGGATTGTGATGTCTAGTTCCTATGCCTAGCATACCCTATGTTTCAATCAACCTTAGATATCTTGAAAAGTGCATACCTTTATTACTTGAGAAAGACTTTCATTCATTTGCATTATAGTCTTTATGTAAGTCCATTTCGCAAAGGTTTTGTTTTCATTTTCCTTACTTTTCTTTTTATGGTTTTTCCTCATTGATGCTTGGTGGAGAGTTATGGGTCAAACTCTTAGGATACCCTTACGAGACCTCACTCGTCCTCATAGGCGACTTTGGGGTTTAAAGGGCTTGTTGTAGCTAAAAGCAACCGTGATTCCTACGACACTGAGTCTTAGTGTACATTCTTATCTTGAGTCTTTCTTTTTTGTTTTCAATAAATTTTTCATCCTTGATCTTTCTTGCTTTGTTTTGATCGAGGACGAGCAAAATTTTAGCTTGGGGGAATTTGATGAGTGACATTTATGGCATTCATTTGATCTCTTTTTGGATGAATTTCATTTCATTTTATAACTCTTTTCTTTAGTTTTCTTTAGTTTTACTCTTGATTTCTTCATTTTGTGCTTTTCATAGTTAGTTTCTTTATCTTGAGCATTTTCTTGTTTATTTGTTGTTTTTCTCTATGACAAGGGAATAAACGCGTCGTCAATTGTCTATCCCTAGATCAAGTACAATTTATACAACCTAAACAAACCTAATACGAGTATAAGGCAAGCATAGGGGTCGAACCACAGAGAACGGATAAACACCACCAAATGTTATTGACAATTAAGCTAGTCCGAAATAGGAGATAAATATTTAAAGTCTAAATATGCTAAAACAAGAAATAAAACATTAAGGGAAATGGTTTAGGTATAGCATTCACTTGAACATAAACAAAGGCATAGAAATTGAATTAATTATGAACTAAACATGCTCAAATATCTAAATAAAGGATCCAATCTATCCGCCTTCCGTGGTCAATTGGCTTCTCCTAACATAGCCTCTATGTTTCCACATTAGAACCATATACTAGGAGGTACTATTAAATAACAATCGATAATAATGAACCTTAACTAAGTCAACTTCCGTTCCTTGTTAGCAAAGATTCACTCTCAATCAACTAACAACATGCATTTTGCAAGTAGATTAAAGAATATCAAGCATATAAAGACTTTAATCACAAATAAATCAACTCTAAACCTAGAACATGCTCAAGATCCAACTACACCACAACCATCCCCTCAATGGGGAAATTACTCACTAATCATGATAATAACAAGATTAATCAACAAATAATCAAGAATCAAGATGATCAACAAGCAATACCAACAACAAAAATAATAATCAAAATAAAGCAATAAAAATAGAGGAGAGATAGTTAGAGATTCTCATTGATTGAAGATGAAAGTCTACAAACAAGATGATCAATCTTCTTCTTCAAAATCCAAGTTCAACAATGGTGAAACCCTCACTTTCTCTCTCTAAACTACCCTAATCCTAAGCTAAACCTAGAGAGAGAAGCTCTCCTCAAAAATAATTAGAGAGTAGAATGATAGCTAAAATGTTCACCCTTTTTAATTGCCCCAAAAATGGGTATTTATACAAAGCTCATAAAACTAGGAAAAATAAAAGAAATAAAAGAATGAGAAAATAAGGAAAAACAAAAGAAAAATAAAAGAGAAAGGAAATAAGAAAAGGAAAAGGAAAATATAAAAAGAATTAAGAAAATAAAATAAAATAAAAGAAAAAGAAATTAAAATAAACCCACAAATCCCCCAAAACCTCAGAAACCTGATTTCCCTTTCCTCTTCAATCTTGGCTGCTATGAACCTTCATCCAACATCACGCAACATCATCTTTGTTCATACTCCATCATCATCAGCAATTATCACTCAATCAAGAAATCGTGGCCGTCCAATTCTCATTAAAAAACACGTGAAAAGCTCGTGATTGACCCTCTTTTGTGCGCCCGCGCAGACATCGCACAGAGGTCGCGCAATTGCTTCTGCCTCGACTCTATTTTTGGACTTCAATTACGTGCGCCTTCTGACAGGGCTGCGCTGCCGCAAAGGTCAGGGTAGCTGCAATTGTTGCGGTGTTGACGCTGGTTGCTACTGATAATCGTTAGAGAAGGAGAGGGAAAGAGGAGAGTGTTGTTGTGGTTTGCGGGGTTTAATTGGTGAGTAGTTTGGTGGTGATTGATGGTGGTTCTGGCGGTGGCTGGTGAATGGAGAGGGGTACTGCTTGGTTGCTGATTTGGGTGGATGAAAGTGGTTGATTGCGGGGTGGCTGCTGGTTGTTTTGTGGTGTTGCGAATTTGGTGGGTTGTTGTTGATGTTGGTGAACTGTGGTGGATGTGATTGGTGGAGTTGCGTGAGATGCGTGGGAGTTTGCTGTTGGTGTTGGGTGGTGTTGCATTTGGGGTTGCGGTGGCTGGAGCAGGGGAGTTGCTTGGGACTGTGATGCTGATTGGAGGTGGTTTGGTTGGAGTTGCGGGTGAGGTGCTGTAGGTGGTGTTGCGGGGTGAGCGAGAAGCGTGGCTGATGGTGTTGGTTGCTGCTGGGGTTGTTGTTACAGTGGGTTGTTGGTGTTGTGAGTTTGGTGGGCTGCTATGTGTGTGAGGGAGCAGAGGAGAAGGAGAGTTGGTGTGTGTGTGGTGTAGGATAAGGTGATGGTGTGGTGAAGGTTTATGGGCAGCAGCTTGACTTGATTGACTCGGGTCTCGAACATCCAATGCAAACCACTTGACTTTGAAATCCGTGCTTCAACCCGAAAACATACCTACACAACCAAAAATACACATTGGAGAATCGGG
This sequence comes from Chenopodium album, assembly GCF_948465745.1. Lineage (NCBI taxonomy): Eukaryota > Viridiplantae > Streptophyta > Magnoliopsida > Caryophyllales > Amaranthaceae > Chenopodium > Chenopodium album. The sequence continues at coordinate 23,548,097 of NC_137853.1, read as the reverse complement.
ACATAAAATAAGATAAATAAAATAGAAATAAATAAAAATGAAAATAGAAAAAGGACGAAATAAAATAAAACCAAGACAAATAAAATAAATAAAATAGAAAATAAATAGAAAATAAGGGACATAAAACTAAACTAAAAATAATTGAAACTACGCAAGCAAATAAAATAAAATAAATTACGAAAATAAACTAAAACTAATAAAATAAAGAAAATAAACTAAAACACTCCAAAATTACCAAAATAAATTAGAAGCTTTATTAAAGAGAAAACAAGAGAATAAAAGGTAAAATAAGGGAAAATAAACACGAAAATAACCTAAACACTACCCCTAGGAGTGACATAAATGTCACTTATCACTCTATTATTTGCTTCTTTTCTTTTATTTGTAGGTTATGATCGATTGTCCAAGGATTCCCGAGCTTCCCTTCAATGGTTATCATTACTTTTGATGCCTTGTGCTAGTGCGTTGAGCTTCAAGTCAAGAGGGACTTGAAGAGCAAGCTTCAAGACCGGTGCACACAAGTGGTGTGGACACCATTTTTGCCTTGTGCCCAACAAAATTGTGAAAAACTTGCTGCCTACTTCGTTCCCCATCACCATCACCAAAGGTGTGTGCACCGGATGAGCTAGGACGAAGAAAGGAGGGGAACTTACCCACCTAGGTGCGGGCGCACACGGGGGATGTGCGGCCGCACAAGTGGCGCGTGAGGCCGCACATCAGGCGCGTGCGGGCGCACCCACATGGGTGTGTGCCCGTGCGCCCCTCTCTCTCTCCTACGTGCGACCGCACCGGCGTGGGTCTATTTTTGGACGTCATAACCATCTTCTCCTTTGTATATATAGTTATTTCCTTCTATTTTTAGAGGGAGAATTAGATCTTCATTAGCTAGAATTAGATTAGATTAAATTTTAGAGAGAGAAAAACACTTGTTCTTAGATTTTTAGAGAGAGAAAATTTGGGTTTGATGATTGATGATTGAAGATTGCTACAATTGATTTGATTTCTATCAAGTTTGTAAGAATTCTTTACTCTTTAATGCAATTTTATGTTTGATTTCATTAGTATTGTTGATTGATTTAGTTTATTAATAGTTTGATTGATTTGGTTTAAATTTGTTGATTTCAATTGATGAATATGGATTTTTTGATTAGTTTAGCTTTGATCTTGATGTTCTTCATGGATTGTAAGTAGTTTGATTGCTAGGGTAATGGTGAAGCATGTATTAGTAATGAATTGAGATTAATTTGGGGAAATTGATTGAGTTGATAATGTGATTAAATTGGTTGATTGATTTTGTGCATGTGTGTGCTTGATTAGGCTTGATCACCCTTGTTATTCACACTAGATTGCATTGTAAGTTCACATTGATACGGACCATTGATTTGTGGCTTGCATTTACACGATTGAGGTATCTTGTGACGTTTCCTAGTTAGAGTTTATCGTAGTTGGCGCTAGTTAGACCTCTAGGAGAATAGCATGATATGCTCTTTTGGTTGCAATTTCTATTTTCCCTCACATTGCTTGACTTAATTGATTGACCTCCCAAATTGATTGATTTTCATTGTTGATGCATGTGGATCCTAGCCCTAGAATTTGTTATTTTTGGTTTACAAGTTATTAGTTGTGTTTAGTCCTAGTTTAGCCTTACAACCCCGCTCTTGACTTCGGAGTAGCTTAACATTAGGCAATAGACTTTCAATTACCATTCCTTTGGGTTCGACCTCGACTTACTACTATACTCATGTAGGGGTTTGTTGAGTTTATAAATATCGTTTGATTGGGTGGGGAAGGTAGCCTAACGACCTACTGTTTTGTCTCCCATCAGTGGGTCGAGGCCGCTTCCGATCAGTAATATTAATATAATTAATATTACAGCTTAATCTTGACTGAACCCTTCGGGTCACACCCAAGAAAAATATACGAACTGACTCGACGAATTAATTCGGAAGAAATTAATTCGTCGCCCGAGTGTTAAATATTTAGACATCGGTAAATCGAGCTTGGAGCGTCGAAACCGATCGTCGGAAGTCGAGTAAAAAATAATAAAAAGACGAGACGTGCAAAATTATAATAAATCAACCATATTCCGAATTCTAGGGGCAAAAATGTCCTAGCATAGGTAGCTAGCAAGCGCATCAAGCCGAGCCTAGCATGGCTGGCTAGGTGCGTGCTAGCGCACCGTGCTAGCAGCCACGCATAGCAGCAGCTAGCAGTCGTGTGCACGTGGTGCGTGCAGCAGCTAGCTGCCGCAAGCTAGGCGTGCTAGCAGTGCACGCACTAGCAGCTACGCACAGCAGCAAGCCCGCACCAAGTGCGTGGCTTGCGCGCACAGCAGCAGCCCGCATCTTGATGCGGGGCTGGGCTCGAGCTGGGCTCGTGGCTGGGCCATAGGGCCGGTCACTATGGGGAAGCTTGAGGAATATGGGAGCAAGTGGGTAAGGACATGTGGCACATGGAGAGTATTAAGTGGGAGCAAGTATGGTCCCCTACTCTCCATGTGGTCCTCACCAACCCATTTCACGTGGTAATGCCACTTGTAGATTTAATATTAGTTTGCAATTCTAATTTAATTTAGCTTTAAATTAATTTGTTGAATTTCATGATCCCACATTGATGGGATAGAAATTCCCACTCATACTTTCCTCTATAAATACCAACCTTGGGATTTGGAGTAAAGTGCTTGAGTGGGAGTTAGAAAGAGCATTCCATATTTTGGGAAAAACTCTTAAACTCCATTAACACTTGGGTTTTGGTCGGACCTTGCTAACTCCAAGGTAGCGGACCTAAAAATTCGTGTTCGTCCTTTGTGGGTGGATACCGTTGGAGGCACGGCATATGCGGTGCTCAAGGCTTTCAAGTAAGAGCTCGTTTTGAGAGGGCAAAGCTCGCTTCAAGGGTATGATTCGTTCTTCCTTTTCTTTTGTTTATTTATTTATGCTTTATGGTTTTATTAATTACGAGTGGTTCCTTGGGTCGGGGTTGTTTTCGCGGTGAGTCGGACTCACCAAACCCCAACACTTGCTGCGGGTCTATCCCGCGCCCACTCGAAGGCTGCTGCCGCCACTGCCAGGGCGCGGGAACCACCCTGCGGCCACGGGTTCTGACGAGCAACCATAGCAGCCACGTGTAGCTCATATTCTCGACTTCTCTTGCGGTTTTATGGCATGTCATCTTCTATCATCCAATAATAATTCAACTTATGCATTTATTATTTTCTTATTACTTTTCTTTAATTATTTTTTAGATTAGTTTTAGGATATTATAAATATTCCAAGGGATTTTATTTTTCGCTCATGCCTTTTATATCTTTTATTATTTTACGTTCGTTTTAGTTTTCTCTCGAACCCTAATTTCTCATGGCATCTCTATGGAGTTTTCCATGGATGATTCTTGGGTTTATTATTTTAATTCATTGAGGTATTTTTATTCCTATTTCTTGCTTTTAATTATGCTTTCTTTATTATATCTAGTTTTTATTATGTATTTCATGTTTGAGTAGCTTGTTTCTAGGGTTTGGGAATCCATGTTTATATTATAATTCTTGATTGATATTATTTATGATGTGATTATTGATATCTCTAATTGATAGTGTTTAATTGTTAATCTTGCAACTTCATCAATTGTTTGATTAATTATTGTTAACAAGAGTTTGAATCGAAAGATCTTACTTTTAGAGGCTTACCTACAATTAGCAATTCTGATTATGTTAGCCACCGAACTACATATATTGAATTGAAAGCGTTAAGACCCGATCGTAGGCTTAGCAATTGCTCTAGATAATTGATTGATTAAATTGTTATTGATATTTTATAGATTTAGAACTACAAACATGGTGAACCATAACCCTAGGTCTTTTAATTAATTGTTTTATTTCTTTTTTTTAATTTAGACTACTTCTCTTTCCCAATTTCGTGACATAGTTTAGTTTCTCCAATTTCTTACTGGTTAGATTAAATACCATCTCCCTGTGGATTCGACCCTACTTACCCTACTACATTGTTAGTTGGTTTTGTTAGGAATTTATTTTTGACAGGTGTACGACAACCTATCAGCAAGTGTTATCTGATGAAGCTGGTTTGGGTATTTCTAGACCATTCCCAACCACACCCCAACAAGTTAATGTGATGTAGAGAATTGTGCAAGTTTGCATAGCCTTTCTTTGGGAATGTGCAGCTGTTCTTGTTAAATCCCCCCCAATTACTTGGGATTTGGTTTGCAAGCCTAAGAATCAGGGAGGCTAAGGCATTCGAGACTGCATTAAGTGGAATAAGGCTGCTCTTGGTGGATATGTTTGGAAAATTGCCAAGAAAATGGATCACTTTGGGTCAAGTAGGTTCATAATGTATACATTAAGGAGCAAGATTTCTGAGATCTGGTTCCTAAAAGGGGGGATAGTTGGGGCTGAAAAATTCCTTGTAAAGTAAGGGATGATCTGAAGCAAGGGTTCACTGATAATAGGTAGATAAATAGCAAGTATAAAATTGCTACCTGGTATAAGTGGCTTCGGATAAGCAGCTTGTTGGACTAGCTGGGTATGGAATATGTTTAACATTCCAAAGCATTTTATGATATGTTGGTTAGCAATTTAGAAACGACTAAGAACCCAGACTATACAGTGCAGCTATGGTGTTTATGATAGTGATTTGTGCTTAATGTGTGGGGAGGAGCTTGAAACTGAAGATCACTTGTTCTATACTTTCCTTTATAGTTTAAAATGTATAAAAGAGATTTGTGCTTGGATGGGTGTTCAGATGACTCGGGTTGGAATTGAGGTGGCCTAGAAGAAATGGAGTCAATGGGGAAGGGTTATGACTTCTAAAGTGCAGCAATAAGCAAACCTTGCAGTGCTTGCTGCTGTAACTTATCACATTTGGGTGACTGAGAATCATGTGCTTTGGCCAAAAGCTATTATGTTTCCTAGTATAGTGGAAAATATAGGAACTTGTTCCATAAGTCAAGCTATTATAAAGGGTTAAGTAATATGTCCGAGTTTATACATATGCATAGTCGAAATCTATAGATAGTTGTTGAGTTTATCGAATTCTTTTAGTGTTTCTGTTCTTTGTTCCTATTAGAATTAGTTCCTAATTAGATTTTGTTGTTTAGTTGTTCCTTATTCTTAAACTCTCCTTAATCGTTTCTTTTAGTGTCTTGAGTCTTAGTTAAGTCTTTTGGATCTAATTCTTAGTTAGTTGCAATCTCATTCTTTATGGGATAGACCTCTACTTCCACTAATTACAACTTAGTTGTCTTAGGGTAATTATTACTTATTTGTGTGCGTTTTGACACCGCATTAACATGTGTATTTTTTTTCTTTTATAAATGTTGTATTGTTATGCCCATTGTTTTAATATCACTAGGCCTAAGTGGTGAGTCAGATGAGACTGAAATCATATTTGAGCTAAGTGTGAGTAATATTCGTTGTTTGTGTATTGTGTATACAATTTTGTGTATAAAAGGATGATTTTTTAGAGTTACCTTATTTTAGTCTAAGATGAGACTTAATCTTACAAGTCATGTATGACCTGTTCCCAAATTCCATAATAAAGCTGAATAAGAGCAATTATATATGCGTTGAAACTTGGTGCAGGTACTTGAGTATAAACTTACAATATTTGTATGGCATGGAAGAGTGCATCTCCTATCATACTATATGTGCTTAAACATCGATCTATGAGGAAATGACAACATACATCTCGTGTTTGTCATTGTGTGAATCCTATGGACAAGTTACTTGGTCTTTTTATACTCTTTGTACTTTAATTCATGTTTTGAAGTCAAACTTGGTGGTGCTACTTTTGCATGTTTTCTTAAAGCCATAACCATATACTGTTCAAAAGAGCATGTCTAGGAAAGCAGTCAAGATAGATGGATCAATTTGTGTGTTTAAAGAAAAATTGTTTATCATCATGCTGATGCCCGAGCAATCATGACATTTTGTGTTGTTATGATGATATTGTTAACTATGCTTAATTTTGGTACGAGATATATGAATGCCAAATTTTGGTGATGATCAAACAATTTGGGGTATAATGATATGTTCTTAAATTGGTAGTTGTAGGCGTCGTTCGAAGTACGCCTACTTAAAAGCATGGTGTGAATATGCTTGGCACTCATAGGAAGTGGGAATTGACATATACGATTAGGGACACGATTAGGGACAAAAAAAGTAGGGAGCCGCCAACAAGTTTTTAAGGAACTTGTAAACCGTTCACGGATCATAAAAGGCAACCACGATTAAGGGACAACGATAGGCAACAACGATTGACCCGTGAAGGTTACACCCCATTCATAATCCATGAGATTACTAACTCCATATGGTTTGGAACCACGAAAGGAGGATCGGGGATGATGGTACGAAGTGAGTCATGGAGTCACATTCGCCCGTATTGGCCTCTACTCGATTCTTATTATGAAAAGTATTCCTGCGAACTCAAAGGCATGCAAACAAAGATTCAATTCGCTCCAAACTATTATTAAGCTAAATTGGTAGAAAATTAATGCAACATATAATTCTAAAATATTTGTGACCACTTGATTAAATAACAAGATTAAAGGAACCTAAACCGGTTGTCCAAATTATCTTATTAAGCGTGATTTTCAATTACATATTCCCTTTAACATGCAATATGGTGATCATAAATAATAATAGAATAAACATTAATATTGGAAGCAATTTAACAATAATAGCGTTAGTCAAATCAAATGATAATAATAATCATGATATTAGCAATATCAAATAATATAAGTAATTAAATTAATTACTCGATCACACTCCCCGCGTTCCTTTAAATTGCTACATCATGATTAAATTGTTAGTAACTTCAATCAAAATATAAATCAAATGGAAATTAAATTAAATAAAAGGTAGAGTTGATTTGGTCCAAACCCTCAGTTGATTATACCTTTCACGCCTTGGTTTAAGGACGGAACCTCGAGTTAAATATGGACTCCTTGGAGTGCTTATGGGAAGAATGATGTAATTAGGAATATAGGTTTGAGGCTTCGAACATAAGAGAAAGAGAAGAGAATGATTTTTGGTAGAAAAGAGAGGAAGAGAGAATGATTAGGTGATCAAGCTTGTTGATGATTGAAAAGGGGGAGATATGACCTCTATTTATAGGGAAAAAAGAGGGGATAAAACTCTTGCGATAGACAGCAGTTTTTGCGGTTTTTGTTTTTATCATATCTTTTGATCCAGAAATTGGAATAAGATGAATAAGATATCGTTGGAAAGATCTTGAAGTGTACTTTCTAACCCAATTGGAATAAGATTAAAATATTTTGTAGAATAAAATATAGGGCCAAAATAGTGAGACGGTGTCAGTTTTGGATTCGTATTTCTTTTATATCTTTTTCGTTATAGTTCGGAATTAATATTATAATATATCATTGGAAAGATAATTTCAAGATCTATCCAAACATCTAAGAATTAGATAAAAACAGTGAGGCACGAAAATAATATCTGTTAATCTTTGAACGTCTTTCAATTCGAATCGAATTACTAGAGGAGTTTTATTCCATTTCAAACTCTTTATTCTTATCTTTTTAAAAAGGATAATTAAGATCTTTTAGAAGCTTATAGAAGCTTCCAATTAATCCTAATTGGATTAGGAATGGGATTTAAGCCTTTGGACCCTCCACATGATCATTGGGTCGTTGGTAAGGTGGACTTGGTTCGATTTAGACTCAGTTTAGTATTTTGGCCATAACTTATTCGTTTTAACTCGGATTTGGGCTTATAATATATCGTTGGAAAGCTCTTTTCAAACCCCATCCAACCATTTAATAATTAGACCCAGATTATGGACCAAAATAAACTTATCTAAACGTTTTTATAAAAAAGGACACGAAATGAATGATTTTAATGGACACGAAATGAATTATTTTAGGTTTAAAGGCACGAAAAAGAGGAAAATAAGTTATGGTTTGGTGAAATGGGTTAGGAATTGGGTTGGATTATGAAATGTATTAGGATTGAACATGGATTTAAGCACTCTAAAGATTACATACTCAACCCGACCAATAATGGCGATGAAAGGTTGTTCATCATCGGGTTTGGTTTTGGGGAGACATTCTTAGGTGTCTACAGAAGCCCCCACTTTGAATGAGTTTGTAGAAACGTCAGTTTCAAAAACGATAGTCAAAGTAGTCGATTGGGACGGAGAATGATTTAAGACGTTCTGCGATCCTAAATCACTCTGTATACGCCAATACTTGCAGAAGAATGTTAGTTCCACAGATAAAAGAGTAAAGGGATAGAATGCATATCTGACACCAGTGTATCGGTGACAAATGAGTTTGGTAGCTTCCTATGCTTGAAGGAATCCACCGGATGATACTTTCCATGCTTGAGGAAAGTCGACAGATGATTTTTGGTAGCTTTCTATGCTTGAAGAAACCCACCGGTTGAGATACTTTCCATGCTTGAGGAAAGTCGATAGATGACAATTTTCCATGCTTGAGGAAAAACTTGTCTGATGATGAAATTGCAAGTCTCTGTGTATCGAGAACCTTGCGACGTGAATCATCTTCGCTTGGGAGATGATCACTAAAATGATGATGGTTCAATTGTCCCCGAACGTGGGCTGTAGTTGGTTCGCTTGTCCCCTAACGTGGGATGTAATTGGTTCGCTTGTCCCCGAACGTGGGATGTAATTGGTTCGCTTGTCCCCGAACATGGGCTGTAGATGATCTGCGTGTCCCCGGACGTAGGCTGTAGTTGGTTCGCTTGTCCCCGAACGTGGGCTGTAGAAGGTTCGCTTGTCCCCGAACGTGGGCTGTAGATGATCCGCTTGTCCCCGGATGTGGGCTGTAAATGGTCCACTTGTCCCCGGACGTGGGCTGTAGATGGTCCGCTTGTCCCCGGACGTGGGCTGTAGTTGGTCCGCTTATCCCCGGACGTGGGCTGTAGATGGTCCGCTTGTCCCCGAACGTGGGCTGTAATTGAGACCTGCAAAATAAAATTTGCCAAGGGACTCGTATAGACCATAATTGATTTGACCAACTAACTTGACCAAGTTTGACTTGACACGACACGACATGACATGTGTATGACTTGTGATTGTGTGTGTATATGTATGATTTGAGTGTGTGTGCAGACACAAGCAAACGAAGATGCTAAAGCAAAAAATTTCCGTCATTTTTGTCATGAGTGGAGGGTACCGACTTTCTCCCGAAAAAGAAAGAAGTGAAAAAAAGTTTTGTTTTTGAACTTCCCTCAATGAGAAAATTTTGAAAAAGTTTTTGAACTTCCCCAAAAGAAAAATACGAAAAAGGCAAAGAAGTTTAAAACTTCCTCGTTGAGCAAAGCGAAATGAATCGCATGGATTTTCTTCTTGTTAGTTTGAACTGCTCGTCTTGAGTATAATGTATGCATGATGTATGTTCTTAGGCCAGGAGGCTAAGGACAATTACATCATATGACGCGATAAATGAATTGACTTAGGTCATGGAGCTAAGCATCATATATGGTGTACAGAAATGATCTCGAATGTCGCTTAGGTCTGGAAGCTAAGCACGTATATAGATGAAGTGATCGATGTGTATTGCATAATGAATGTTGCTTAGGTCAAGGAGCTAAGCACGATATGCTTTGCATGATTACAGATCTTTGATATATAAATGTTGCTCAGCACATTATGCGATGCGTGAAACAATGAATATTGCTCAGGTCAGGAAGCTAGGCAAGTATACAATGTTTCTTCTAATGAATGTTGTCTTGAAAGATGATGACATGCACAATGTTGAAACAAGATTTCATGATAAAGGGTTCTTAAAGGGAAGGAATATATGGCTATGTATGTGTGAGTGAAGTGTGTGAAAGTGATACTAAGGTTGGCTGCAAGGGTTATGGTGATGGAAATAAATGTGAGAAGAGTCGAGATGGTGACTCTTTAGGCTAGGTAAGCTAAGTGATGCAGGTTCAAGCCCCCAAGTCTAGCTCTAAATGGTAAGGGATAAGAATTAGATATTTTTCGACTCAATCATGCATAGATATGAATATGAATGTGGCCGCGCCTCAATGTGAGGTTGCCTACGTATCCGTTAGGAATCAGGCCGAACGTAGCTCTACCCGAACTTTGAACAAGCGTGTGTACACCTCAAAGAGGTCTTTCAAGGGTTGTAATGTGGTTAAGCTAATGGTTTAAGGAAAAAAGGGGTAAAAGGTTCAAGACCCGAGAGAAACCCCCCGAGATGTGTAATTGTGTATTTGAAAACTTTGAATTCGCAAGTTTTATTTTTCACATATTTTTTGCTTTGAAATTCTTCTTTCTTTCTTTTTTGAATCAATGTAGGCAATCCCGGATCATGCGGTTCATCACTCACTTAGCATTCATGTTTCTCAGGCATGGTACCAAGCACTCGATGAGAGACGCAATTCGAGACGTGTTCATATCAAAGACAATGGAACACTTGCCTTTAGACATTGTTTTTTTTTTATTTGAACTTGCTTTCTTATTGTTACACAAATTGCACATCTTTCCATCCCTAGGTTAAGTGAATGTGGGTTGAAGAAATAAAGGCCAAACATTAGACGAGGCTCAAAGTGGTTGATGAAAAATGGAAATGTGATTGAAATGGTTTAAGGGGAATGACAGGGTTGCAAAGGTGCCTCAAATCATTGGTGTACCTTGTGTTTAGTTCGGCAATTGTTTTTTTTTATGCTTATTGATGGAACATGACATAGAGACATAAGGATAAGGAGAACCTATGCTAGACTTATTAGGGAAAAAGGGTTGGAACAAAAGATTAAAAAAAAAGCATGAAATCTTGTATGGAAACTTGTCTTGTGCTTCGTCTTCATGGATGCTTATGAATTACTTGCTACTGCCAAGAGAGACAAGAAATTTGTTATTGCTGATGCTTTGATTGGAAGAAAAGAAGGAAGGAATGACGTTCCCCTTATTCTTCCAACTCTTGCCTAGTGAATCTTGAACTCGAGTACTATGGAACAAAATGAGCTCACTTAATGCATTGACTCAATACTCGGATTGGAAAGGAAGAGTATATGAAAGAATTTTCAAAACCAATGGGAAATACTCAACTCATTCCTATTACGACGGAAAACGACGCATGCATGGTCCTAGTATACGATATAAGCAATATATTGCATTACTCGAAGACAAAGTATGTGCAATGACTCAACATGTATGATTAGGTGAGTTTATAAGACTCGTGGTATGATCGTATGGCTAGACATGAGGATGTTGTGAAAAACAAAGGACCTAAGGACCAAATAGCACGGAAGACTAAAAGACAAACTAACTTGATTAATTTTGTCCAATTTTAATGTTTATGCTATTTACTAGGCAAAATGGTCAGTTGGCAATCATTAGTCATAAATAAAGATCAACCACAATCAAAGACAAAGAACACAAGTTAAGATTAGCACAAAAAATCACAAGAAACTAGAAATACGAGTAGAATTCTAGAAGATTTAGGACTCATGGGTATAAAAGAATAAATAAATAAATAAAAATCTATAATACTATGTTCTATGAGTTGACACGGATTAAAGGACTTGGCTAAGACTAGCTTGACACTAAAAGATATTTAAAAAAATAAAAAAAAAAAGAAAGAAAGTTGACGCTAAAAAGACACCTAAAATAGACAGGCTGTAGTATATCAGTTATAACTTTTGATATGTGACTCTGATTGTGGCGACACCAACTCCAAATAAAATATAAAACTCGGGGCTACAGATCCATAGGTAGCACGACACGTAACTCTTTCTAGAACTCCAGCTATGACCAAAACAAGTTGACTCTTATGCAGGATACGGGAATAAAAATTCGGGTTGAATCAAAATAAAAAAAAAATAAAAAAAAATACTATGACTCGACTCTAATAAAAAAAAAAAAAAGAGGGTTAGATAAGAAGGAAAAAAAAAAGAGAGAAAAAAATACATAAAAATATGCACATATAAGCACATTGTCACGATTGATGCAATGAAGTTCGCAACCTAAAGTCAAGATCTATGTTCCACTATGGTCAAGCTTATTCGGGTGTCAAAGGGTACCATGGTTAAGAGTTTGGACGCGTTAACAAGGCAGCCTCCCTTGAGGGTGTATGCCAATGGGCGGCTCCGCGAGTTCGTGATGAAATCGAACTCGACTCCATGGTTTGGGTGGATTTAAAAACTCGGATGAACCCTTATTGCCATGAGCGTTTTTGGGTTGATAGAGCATAAATCCCCCGGGCTAGCCACGTACGTAGAACACGTACTATTGTGGAAAAATAGGTAACCTAATATGCATATGCATATGTGACAATGCCAATTAAATCGCAGGAATACAATTCAAGAATCTTTCAAGTCTCATCCACTCATCTCAATTAAATACCGATCACTCAAATCGATAAATAACCAAGAATCCTCCCCAGTGGAGTCGCCAAATTGTAGGCGTCGTTCGAAGTGCGCCTACTTAAAAGCATGGTGTGAATATGCTTGGCACTCATAGGAAGTGGGAATTGACATATACGATTAGGGACACGATTAGGGACAAAAAAAGTAGGGAGCCGCCAACAAGTTTTTAAGGAACTTGTAAACCGTTCACGGATCATAAAAGGCAACCACGATTAAGGGACAACGATAGGCAACAACGATTGACCCGTGAAGGTTACACCCCATTCATAATCCATGAGATTACTAACTCCATATGGTTTGGAACCACGAAAGGAGGATCGGGGATGATGGTACGAAGTGAGTCATGGAGTCACATTCGCCCGTATTGGCCTCTACTCGATTCTTATTATGAAAAGTATTCCTGCAAACTCAAAGGCATGCAAACAAAGATTCAATTCGCTCCAAACTATTATTAAGCTAAATTGGTTGAATATTAATGCAACATATAATTCTAAAATATTTGTGACCACTTGATTAAATAACAAGATTAAAGGAACCTAAACCAGTTGTCCAAATTATCTTATTAGGCGTGATTTTCAAATGATAATAATAATCATGATATTAGCAATATAAATAATATAAGTAATTAAATTAATTACTCGATCACACTCCGCGCGTTCCTTTAAATTGCTACATCATGAATAAATTGTTAGTAACTTCAATAAAAATATAAATCAAATGGAAATTAAATTAAATAAAAGGTAGAGTTGATTTGGTCCAAATCCTCAGTTAATTATACCTTTCACGCCTTGGTTTAAGGACGGAACCTCGAGTTAAATATGGACTCCTTGGAGTGCTTATGGGAAGAATGATGTAATTAGGAATATAGGTTTGAGGCTTCGAATATAAGAGAAAGAGAAGAGAATGATTTTTGGTAGAAAAGAGAGGAAGAGAGAATGATTAGGTGATCAAGCTTGTTGATGATTGAAAAGGGGGAGATATGACCTCTATTTATAGGGAAAAAAAGAGGGGTTGAATCATGAAAAGATAAGAATTCGAATCGGATAAAACTCTTGCGATAGACAGCAGTTTTTGCGGTTTTTTTTTTATCATATCTTTTGATCCAGAAATTAGAATAAGATGAATAAGATATCGTTGGAAAGCTCTTGAAGTGTACTTTCTAACCCAATTAGAATAATATCTGTCAATCTTTGAACGTTTTTCAATTCGAATCGAATTACTAGAGGAGTTTTATTCCATTTTAAACTCTTTAATCTTATCTTTTCAAAAAGGATAATTAAGATCTTTTAGAAGCTTATAGAAGCTTCCAATTAATCCTAATTGGATTAGGAATGGGATTTAAGACTTTGGACCCTCCACATGATCATTGGGTCGTAGGTAAGGTGGACTTAGGTTCGATTTAGACTCAGATTAGTATTTTGGCCATAACTTATTCGTTTTAACTCGGATTTGGGCTTATAATATATCGTTGGAAAGCTATTTTCAAACCCCATCCAACCATTTAACAATTAGACCCAGAATATGGACCAAAATAAACTGATCTAAAAATTTTTATAAAAAAGGACACGAAATGAATGATTTTAATGGACACGAAATGAATTATTTTGGGTTTAAAGGCACGAAAAAGAGGAAAATAAGTTATGGTTTGGTGAAATGGGTTAGGAATTGGGTTAGTTTATGAAATGTATTAGGATTGAGCATCGATTTAAGCATTCCAAAGATTACATACTCAACCCGACCAATAATGGCGGTGAAAGGTTGTTCATCATCGGGTTTGGTTTTGGGGAGACATTTTTAGGTGTCTACAGTAGTACGTTATTTAGACGATGGCTTAACATATTATTGTCTTTTGTTTTTATCTTGATCGCGCTCTATTACTCGTATGAAATGGAATCTTAAGTTTTTATGGGAGATAATATAGCCTATGTGGCTAGGTTGGAGATGTTGCGTTTAAGTGGCCTCTAAATTCTATCCTATTTGTTGCTTGATCTCGATCACTTAAGGGATATAATTTATATTTTATGAAGATAAATAATCTAATTAATTTTATACATGCTAAGAGTGCAATAAATAAAAAATTAGAAGGAAAAAAAAGAAATTAACTAATGCCTGCCATCAACCTAGAATCACTTTATAAAAAAATAACCATATGTAATAGTAGGAGTTGTGAAACTAGATAAAATGTTTACTAAAAACATGAGAAAGAAAGAATAACTAAAAAACCATATGTTTCGGGGTTTTTTGTGTCCCTCGGGAGAGTTACAATACTAAGACTGGATGCTCAACTTGGATGCCTATACCTGCAAAACAACGGAGCACCGAATGGTCGGTGGTCCGCCTCCGAAGCTTAAGTTAGTAAAGATCCGAAGAGTAAACGTGCGGAATGAAAAGGTTATCTGCTCGGATTCCGAGCTCAGGTGTACTGTTCTCCTGAGAGTGACAGCTAAGACAATGATTGGTATTCAATCACTGAATATTCCTTGAAAAGTGTGCTCGTAAAGAATATCGTACCCCATAAATGAGGGGAATGTTCCCTATTTATAGGGTCCTAGAAAAGTGTGGCCTCCCTAGGGTTTCGTGCCCTAGGGAAGGACACGCAGCTTTTTGAAGGGCCATGGGATTTGGGCCTGAAAGCCGCCAATCCCAGGGTCCTTTATCTGCCTGCCACATGTCGCGCCCTGGAAGGTCCAAAGTGGCGCCCCTTCCAGTGACACGTGGCGGACTCTGATTGGGCCAACTGGCCAGGGTATTTTTACCCAAATCATTTGCCCCTCACAGGTGGCACCCGCTTGCCACGTGTTGCCTGTGACAGGTGTCAGCGTCCAAGTGGACGGATTTCAAAAAGTTACTGTGCAGGGGAAAAATTAGTGTTTTACCCCCCTATAAATAGTAAGTTTTCACCCCCCCCCCTTAGATTCACACCTTTGCGAATATTTGGAGAATCTTGGACTTTTTTACTCAAAGAATCTCAAAATTCCTTAAGTGTTTTGACTTTTACAAGCATCCGACACTCGGCCAACTGTCCGACTGTTCTTCAGCCAACCAAGTGTCTCTCAACCTTCTTCTAAGGTAACGCCTGTTTTCTATTACTTTTCATTTTTCCTTTGTTTTCGAAATAATGGTTTCCCAATCGCATGCGGCACGACATAGGATAGTGATCAGCCGGTCACCGGGGACGGCTGAATCTAGAACTAGCAGTGCCGGATGCATGGTCAAAGATCCTGCTTTAAGAACTTCTCCGAATCTGACCGTTTCCGTGTCTGTGCAAGACACTATGGCCAGAACAAAAAGAACAGCAAGAACATATAACTCAGATGGAACTTTCTACCATTCGGATGGGTCGACTGTTTATTCAGACGGCTCCATAAGGGCGCCTATGAGCGAGGTGTCTGAGCACCCTGACAGCCCTTCCTATCTTCCTCCAACCCCCACTTATTACCATTCGCCCACATCTAGTGGCACTCCCAGTGATGGAATCCTGGGGGAGGCGGATGAACAATATCAACCCGGGCCTTCTAGACAGGCGCCGGAGGAGAGTCTGGGGGAGGACCCCGCTGGCACCAATCGGCGGTCCCCCAGCTCTGATGAGAGCTCTGATGACGAGTCCGCCTCGTCATCTTCTTCAGAAAATGCCTCCATAACTTCGGAGGAGGCAAGAACCAAAATAGATTCTGCCAGGGAGTTCCTGGCAGTGGATAAGGGGGATAGCTGGGCCGAGCCGAGCGCTTCCAGGTGTTCGGAGAAAGCCCCCTACTATCATCATGTTCCGCCCAGCAGGCGGAGCTCCATGGAATCCGGCCTTGCCAATTTTAGGCGCAAGGTCGTTTTGGGCCATGGCTATTCTCTGTCGATCCCTAAAAAGGATGACACCATTACTTGGCCGAGCCTAGCAAGCTACCAGGACAAAGCATTCGGCTGTTATGAAGCGGCCTTCCAGGCAGGCCTTCGTTTCCCTCTCCATCCGGTCATGGAGAGGATCTTGGATGGATACCAACTTGTGCCCAACTCTTGGATAAATATTCTTGGATACGTTGCCGCCTGTGAGATGCTGCAGGTGGAGGCGAGCTTTGAAGCATTCGCCCACTTGCATTATCTGAGCAGGGCGCCTGCTAGAGGAGGTGAGGGCTGGTACACCTTGACCACTTGCAAGGGGTACATGATGGCTGTTGGCAAAGAGAACAAGTGGAAAGATTGGAGGACTAAGTTTTACATAGTCCATTCTGCCGACAGCAACCTGAACCAAAAGTATAACAGGTGGAATAAGAATCCACCTCTCCTAGTAGGCAGGAGTGCGTTACCGCCTCTTCCTAGACGGGCACGGGAGGAAATCATGGACAAGGGGTTGTTTACCGTGTCCATGTGGACGAATGATGAGGGGGACAAGGAGGTCACCCCTCAATGCTATATCCCCTTGTACAAATGGTTCGAAGAGGGAGTGTTCTTAGCCGCCTGTGGGCTAAGCTTTGAAATGCCAAGAGGTAGTCGGCCGTCTGTTTAATAAGCAATTTCATTTTGCTTTTCAATACTTGTTTTGATGGTGCTAACACTTGTTCTTTTTTGCAGACAAAGCAATGGAAAAGCTTTCGGCATCAAGGAAGTCGGCTGTATCTGCTGCTCGATACAGATCAAACGTCCTCAACAAAGCTGAGGCAACCACCCACACCAAGGTGGGGGATGAGCAGAAACTTGTCGGCACCCCCAAGGTAAAGACTTGCTTTACATAGCATTTTTTACTAATGCTGAATTTGTCCAAATGGTTTCTGACTTGTTTTCTCTTTTGTGTTGATGTAGGGTGCCCCTACCAGATCTCCTTCAAAACCATCCAACCCAAAACTCCAAAAGACCAGGGCGGGTGATGTGAACGCATCCGGCAAGGGCGGCCGGAAGCACATAGCTCACAAACCAAAGAAAGGCACAGACGCCCCTCCTCCTGAAGTTGAAAAGGAGATCAACAAACCGGATGTCCAGAGGACATCGAAGGGTGGCTTTAAGCAACCCACCACTGCTGTCGGCTTAGCAGTAGAGAGGAGGAGTCTGGGGAAAGAGGAGGATGCACATGACGAGGGTAAAAACCGCGTCTTTTGTTCTTCCATTTAGATAAACTTGTAATTTTTTCTAACTTCCTTTCCTTTTACTTCTGTGCAGAGGCCGACTGTAATCCAGATGGCCACGTCCATGTTGAAGGCGGTTGATCCTGATGACAAGGCGTCTGTCAAAGGAGTTGGCACCTTGGACTTGGATGGCATCCTGGTGAACCTCTACGAGGTATAAATTTTAACTTAAGAATTTTTTTTTATCCGCCTGGTTTTAACCATTCGGCTCTTTTGCAGGCCATGTTGCGCGTCCATGGGCTCAGGCAACCCCTCAAGGACAAATCCAAAGAGGTAATAGCCGCTAATGTTCGAGCCGAGTCCGCCTTGGATCGAACTCAATTTGATATTGCTCAGAATGAGCTTCTGACGCTTGATATGATGTATTCCCAGGCGGAAGCCAATCTGCAGGTGAAGAAGGACCTGGACTCGGCCCGCCTGCAAATCACTTCCCTTAAGAAAGAAATCAAAAGTCTTAACGAGAAGCTTGAGCCTCTTCAAGAGGCCAAGGAGGAGGCCGAGAGGGCCAAGCAGAGGGTGAGCCGCTGGAGCAGCTCCTCACCAACCAGGAGCATCAGCTGAAGACCAAGTATGAGTCCGTAGCTGAACAAGAGAAAGAAGCTCTCGTTCAGCAAATGATGAGTGACTATGATGCCATCATGCGGGCTACTTGGGCAGTTGTACAGCCGGACTCGGACTATCAGGCTTGGAAATCCAAGTTTGATGAGGCCAGCAAAGCATTCGACGCTCGCCTTCTTGAAGAGGCTGAGAATGCGGCTAAGGCTGCTGCTGAGGCCGAAGAAGGCTCCGGGTCCGACTCTTTTGGGATTCGTCCTCCAGTGGGGAGGAAGGAGATCAGGCGGAGGGAGGAGAGAAAAATGATGAAGAGCAGCCGAAGGACAACAGGCCGGCTGCCAATGATGAGACCCTCCCTTGATCAATTAAGCTTTAAGTTCTTTCTGCGGCCGAATGGCCATGTATTTGCTTTTCCGGCCTGCGTGCCGAGTATTTGTGTATCTTTACCGACCATGGGGTCGGATACTTTAACAATTTCCCTTGCTTTACCAGAAAACAACCTTTAACCAGTCGTCTAATGGCGATTGGTCTTTTTAATTGAAATCATTCGGCCATTTGGCTGAAGTTATTCATATTGTTGTCCTTTGAATTTTGAATTTTTTATTGCATGTTTTTTTGGCTAAGTATTATAACCTGTATACCATGCGAATGTTCTTGCCCTTGGACGGATGTCGAGTGGTTTCGGTTGATAGGATTGATTGACTTAGAAATTATTGATACATAGAAGAGTATGCATGGTTTCTAAGTCAATCAATCACTATGGTGATTGCCCAAAACCACGCGATAGACGGCCATCCAGAATTAGCAAATTTATATTTTCATTCGGCCATTGGCTCAAACGAAACTCAAACTTCTAACTTAGCAAATTTTGCTAAGGGGTAAACCTCCGCCTGTTTTGCCCCATGAGCTAAAAACAGGCGCATCCGCCCATAGGCCTCGATGAGATAAGATGCTAAGTTTATAACTTAGCCAATATTCTTAAAAAGAATTGTCCGCCTGTCTTGCCCCAAGAGCAAGGAACAGGCGTCATCCGGCCAAAAGCCTCATTAGGTGCTAAGTAGTTAACTTAACTCGTAAATTAATAAGAATTTCCGCCCGCTTTGCCCCAGAGCGAAAACAGGCGCATCCGGCTTAATGCCTCAATAGCCTCTACTTATGAAACAATGACCCTTTTCAAACCGTGCTAGAACAGTTAGAAAATTCTAGCCTTTTAGATTTCACTTTCGATTAAAACAAACGACTGCGAATGCTGTCTTAGTGTTCGGTAGGGCCGCTTGATATATTCGTAGAGCAATGTGCCACCCAAATGGGAGATGCTTCTCCTCGACGAATTCGCCCGAATGGACGTCGTCGGTTATCTGACTCATGTTGGAGCAGACGGTCATACTTATGTTGGAGCAGACTATGACCATTCGGTCTCTTTTTGTTTATTAATATCCGGCCATGGGCCTCATCATGATTTTATCTGGCCTTAGGCCTCTTAGGTAATTAAGTAAATATTCGTTAAGTGTCAATATAAACTTAATGGATTTCGTAGGAAAGACTGTTTTTAAACAATCGACTCCTTCAGAAAGATTGGTGCGTCTACTGTTGGGACAGACGCTTTCCAAATGCATCGGCCGTCTTTATTTTGTACAGGCGACACTAAGAAACTTAAATAAAAAAGACAAGTTGGGAAATGAAGGCATATTCTCATTAACAAAACTTGAGATAACAAAATTTGAGGTATTTACATTGCCCCTGCGCTCTAGAAGTGAGTCCAATGCTAGACGCATGGCCTCCCAGTTCACCTCTTCGTCATACAACATGATTCGAAGAGTCTGCTCATAGTGCTCAATGGGCAGGAAAGCTTCTGCACCATACACTATAAGGAATGGGGTTTCTCCAGTTGCCCCTTTAGCAGTCGTTCTGATGGACCAGAGGACGTGTGGTAATTCATCCGCCCAAAGGCCACCAGCCTGTTCAATTTTCTTCTTAATCCCGTTTAAGATTAACTTGTTGAAGGCTTCGACCTGGCCGTTTGCTTGAGGCCGGCCGACTGATACAAAGAAGCTTGAGACCCCTTGGTCTCCCAGCCAAGTCTTGAGTTGAGGCGTCTCAAATTGAGGACCATTGTCAAAAACCATAGACATGGGCACCCCAAAACGAGTGATTATGTTCCTCTAGATGAAGGAAATGACATCTTTTGTCTTGATGTTTTTGACTGGCTCTACCTCTACCCACTTGGTAAAGTAATCCACAGCCACCAATATGTAGCGCTTGCCACCTGGTGCGGCTGTGTATGGCCCCAGAATGTCCATGCCCCATTTGGCAAAGGGTATTGGGATGTGGATCGCCGTCAGGTCTGTAGTCGGACGATGGATGAGCTTGCCAAATTTTTGGCACTTGACACATTTTTTCACCATTTCCATTGCATTCGACTCCAGAGTCAGCCAGAAGTAAAGCCGCCTGGCCTTGGTAGTGAGAGATCTGCCGCCTATATGGGAGGCGTAGAATCCCAAATGCAACTCTTTGAGGACTTCCTTACCCTTCTCAGGGGTAACAGACTTCAACAGGGGTTTCAGAAAACCAGCCTTGAAGAGTTCTCCTTGTCGCAACTCGAAGTTAGCCGCTCGTTTTTTCAGAACAGCCGCCTCTTGTAGTGAGTCAAGAAGCATGTCGTCTGCAAGATAGGCCCGGATGCTGTCCATCCAGGTTGAGCTTCGATCAAGAATTCCAATGGGGTCTTCTTCTGATATGCTTCTTTTTTCCATGACCTCCCAGAAGACTGACCGAGGCGTTTCAGAGGAGGCAGATGATGCCAGCTTGGACAGAGCATCCGCCTGATTGTTTGAAGACCTGGGCACTTGACTTAGGTTGAATTCTTCAAGTGTCCTTACTTCATCCTTGACCGCCTGCAAGTATTTAATCATGGCCGGATGAGTGGCCTCGTACGTTCCATTGACTTGGAGTACGACCAGTTGTGAATCAGAGCATGCGTCAATTTTCTTCGCCTCTGCTGCCTTACAGTACTGAATGCCGGTAAGCAGGGCTTCATACTCGGCCTCATTGTTAGAGACTTGGAACTTTACCGTAGTGCATACTCATACTTGTCTCCTTCAGGAGACTGACAGATAATTCCTGCACCACAGATAATTCCTGCACCACCTCATGAACCTTCTTGATCCTGAGCCAACCATAGACATTGATCACTCTCCTTATAACATCAAAACAGAAACTGAAACCCTTAAACTGTCTATGGCTTCCTACTCCAATGGTTTCCAACTTCTCAAGCTACCCAGAGTTCATCATGTACTTCATATCCAAATATATAGGCAGCTAGCCGAGGTAATTCCCGAACACCTAACCGTTGTTATTAACCCATATAGCAAAAAATATATTCCACAAGTAGCCAACATTCCCCCAGTGCCACCCGGTGCTATTCTCGTGTGCTGGAACGTGTGTGGTGTGGCTAGACACTCTTTTATTATATTATTTAAAGCTTTGTATGAACTCCACAAACCATCAATTAGCGTTCTCCTTGAGATTAGGAACAGTGTTCCTAATTTAAGCGAGATTGTTACTAAACTTCCCGGGAAGTACTCCTTCTTACATTCCCCGGTTGAAAATCACTCAGGTGGAGCTGCGTTGTTATGGGGAATGGAAAGGGTGTATTGTTGCGACAAGGTAGTAGCCTTAGGATCATGGAATGGAAAGGATCATGGACGATATGGTTCAGGTAAGCTGCAATATGGTGTTAGTGACTAATTGATTTCTCTGACCCTTTTTTATTTTAATGTAAAATTGCTGTTGTATTGCACTAAGTATGTGTTGATCTTTGCCATCGCCTAGGGTCGTCCTCATGGTCAGAGGGGTAGAAACAGACGAGCTTGAAGGTTGCAAGGTGTGCTTGTTGCGGATTATGGCTACTTTATCAGCGCTAGTTGTCCTTTTGGTTGCAGTTGGAGTACGAACTAACTATGTGTTTCTAAGTGTTTTAAGTTGGTTGGTAAACACTTTTGTATGACCTTGATGAATTAAAATGTACTAGGTTTTTAATTAGGTTAATACTAGTTGGTCATATATGCGTAGCTTGTGGTAATCTATCATCGTGTAGTTTTTATTTTGTTGTTATGTAAGTGTTGTTATTGTGATCATGTTAATTTGACGCTCTTAATCCCTCTATTTTGAAATATGCTCTCTAGTTATCTTTCGTTATTTACCTGTAATTAGGTGAATGATGCATTCTTAGTCTTTTGTGTTGTTTGACCTTTAAAAAATCAGGCACATTAATTTGTTTCGCGAAAAAAATTTTCCTTGTCTATGCTGACGATGAAGTATATTTCATATAAAATTTTGTGTAAATATTTCGTCTATCTCAATTTATTTTATTCTTTGGGAAAACATAACAATAGGTCGAGGGAAAAATCCACATAAAGTTAGAGGAACTCAACTCCCATTATGTGGCTTAACATAAATAAATCGAGAATGTTGTACATATAATGAGTCATTTGTATGTTGAATTAAAACTCCTAATTATGATGACATATAATAATGAAGTCTAAATCCCATAGGTTTTTGGATGACATTATAAAATTTAAATAAAAAATGAGGACACCAACTCCAACTGTGTGGCTGAGCTAGGAAAAATATCAACACTCGAGTGCATGAAAAATTAATAGGACCTTATATCATAGAATTGTTACCATATTGTATTGTTACTCTAGGAAGATATACTGTAAGCCGTGAAAGAATGTATTCGGATATTCATGAGTCATTTGTATCTTTAATTATAACGCCTAAATATGTTGAATTAATAAAACCGGATAAAACTGTAAATCCTACAAATTAATGGTAGACTTAATAAGACATAGTAATGAAGTATAAATCCTATAAATCTTTTGTTGAATTAATAACACTGAATATAAATATTTAAGACACTATATCCTAGTGTAGTTACAAAATTATATTCTCATCATATATTGAATTAAAACTCCTAATTATGATGACATATAATAATGAAGTGTACATCCCATAGGTTTTTGGATGAAATTATGAAACTGAATAAAAATTGAGGACACCAACTACAACTATGTGGGTGAGCTGAAAAAATATCAACACTCAAGTTCATGAAAATTAATAGTACATTATATCATAGTATTTTTACCATATTGTATTGTTATTCTAGGAAGATATAGTGTAACCGTGAAAGATTGTATTCGGATATTCATGAGTCATTTGTATCTTTAATTACAACGCCTAAATATGTTGAACGAATAAAACTTAATAAAAATATAAATCCTATAATTTTATTGATGACTTATTAAGACATATTGTAATGAAGTATAAATCCTATAAATATTATGTTGAATTAATAACACTAAATAAAAATATTTAAGACACGATATCCCAGTGTAGTTACAAAATTATATTGTTAGGCGAAAAAGAAGTAATGAAAGATTGGTTTCGTATATTTTCTATCATTTCTTTGGAAGTATAAGTGAGTGTCCTAAAGGGTTTTAGTTGGTAAATATCTTCTTTGGCTTCTAGAGGAGGAATTGTATGAATACATATGATCTTAGTGTAATATGATAGAATCCCTTTTGTAAAAAAATGTAGCTTAATGCATTAGAGCGTTTGATTAAAATGGAGGACACATTAAATTTTTAAACTCAATTTGTAGCGCTTTCATAGATGCTATTGTTAAGGTTCAATTCAGTGATGATAAATATTATATTTGATTTCCATATTACTAATGTATATGTATTTCAATTTTTGTTCTTGGAGTAGTTTCTGTAAAGATAGTTGTTAATTGTTACATTAATTTATGTGCGCAGGTTAAAGTGACATGTAACTAGTTAGGGTTAGGGCACCTTTTCAAGGAAGCACATCTTCAAATAAACAAAGTAATACTTCGAGTAACAGCGTAGGGTTCGTCTACTTTGTTGTATTTACCACGTTCCTCAAATAGCTAGGAAGTCTATAGTTAATGTGTCATATATCCTATTGACATTTGACATAAGTACATCAAAATATTTGCAAATCTTATTGGATATATGTACAATTTGACATCATGTTATTTCATTATGCACTGTACAGTTCGTTTTTGGGCGCAAATAACTATTGACACTTGATTTCCTGACTTTGGTTAACGTATAATCCATTCTGAAAAATACAATTATCCACCATATCCGAGTAATGTACTTTTATTCAGAAAAGTACGGGACTTAATCTAAAATGAAAGCCATGAGATACATCCTTTAAATCTGCCCGAACATTGGATTAGTCATGGTCTCTTTGTTATCAAAATTGTAAAATATGTGTAGTTGATGGTCTCTTACTTTGGATAATTAAATTGAAATGCATTTTAGAAAGGGATTATTTGAGGTATCAAATGTATGACAAACTTTTAATAAGACCGGGTTTTCACTAATTTACTGAAAATCACAACAAGGAAGTGCAAATTGGGTTGCCCAATTTAGGCTCACACGTGTAAAAGAAAAAAGAACAAAAAAAACTTTCTTATTTTCTCTTTCCTCTTCATTCTACTTCTCTTTCTCTGATCTTTTTCTCTCTCTTCTACTTCTCTTCTTCTCTTGCTTTTGGCGATTTGCAGAAATTCGTTGTTGCTACTTCAATTTCTCTCTCTTCGATCTTTAATTTCTTCACTTTGAAGTTGATTGTTGCTGATTTCAGGTTTGTTTACTCAATTTTATTTCATTTTATATAGTTTTAAGTGTTTTGATTTTTAGGTTTTCGTTGTTTTGGATTTTTTTGTAGTTTTTTCAATGGTGAAGAAGAAGAGTTTGGTTTCTGGTGATGATAATGTTGCTCTAGGTTAGTATTTGTTCTCCTTTTTGCATTTTTTTTTTGTTCAGTTTGTGCTATGTTTGTTTGATTGTGCGTTTTGATTGCTACTAGGTGTTTGTAAAAATGTCCAAATGAAAAACGGCATGTTCATAGTAGTACAATTAGTCATTTATTGTGAGGGCTTGAAGAATCATGTTGAAATGTGAGGGCTCGTTAGTACTCTTATGTTGCTGTGTTGCTAGCTATTTAGCCTTTTGAGCTATCTTGTAGGCTATTTACTGATTTGGTAGTAGACAACCTTAATCATTTTGAGCTACTCGTATAGATTGTAAAGAGTAGCATTTATTGTGATGAAACACAGATTCAAGAGTCATGGCCCATGAACTCCCTTATTGTGTTCACATCTCAGACTTTAGAGTGAAATATTAGTAAGTGTATCCATATAATATGGCTTCTTTGTTATAGAGTTTATGTTGGGTATCTCTCCCCACTCTACATCCCCTGACACATCCATTATTTACCCTAAAACCTTTCTCTCAGCCGGATTAGCATTACTTAACTAATAGCTATTTTCTTTGAAGCACTCTCCCTAATTTTTGTGTGTCTATACACATTAGTGTGTCTTACTAATTGTATTATGCCAGATTAAAAAAATTTCTGTTGTGATGTTTTTTTTTAATTAATTGGTAGGATCTATCAAAGGTTTTCGTTATAGTAGAGCTGAGAAAACAGTAAATAAAATGGATGCAGGAGGAAAAAAGAAGTTGAAAGGTGAAGGAAGTACATCCAAGGGTAATATAAGGAAGAGGCATGAAAAAGAGGATGACGAGTAAGATTTTATGTTTTAGAATATTGTATATTTGCTATACTTTTGTAAATGGAATTGTGACTTTTGTAAGAGTATAGGTAACTTTGATTAATTATGTTTTTATGTGATTTTTGTGTCAATATATTAAGTGTTACTTTTGTGAGTATATCTTTCACTTTTGTATGTATCAATGTCACTTTTGTGAGTGCAAGTATCATTTTGTGAAAGTTTTGATAGTAATCACTTTTTTTTAGTATTATATC
The DNA here is from genome assembly GCF_948465745.1 of Chenopodium album. Classification (NCBI taxonomy): domain Eukaryota; kingdom Viridiplantae; phylum Streptophyta; class Magnoliopsida; order Caryophyllales; family Amaranthaceae; genus Chenopodium; species Chenopodium album. The sequence goes on along the minus strand of NC_137853.1, from coordinate 23,522,204 downwards.
CCTTTAATGAGTGTCATGAGTATCATTTTTTGTGATTATGATTGTCACTTTTGTGAGAATAAGTATAAAAATTTATATAAATGTTCATAATTCATGTTTAATTTTATATGATAATTTAAATTTCAGTATATAATTATGTTATAATATTTTTTTTTTTTGTTTTTTCAAGCCTGATAGGAAAATTACCTGTCGTTGTAGACCTTCTTCATTAGCTAAGGTTGTAAGTGGGCTTTCTCCGACTCAAAAAAAACATGTAGAAGAGGTTGGATTCGGTGGTTTGTTGTCTTTACGTGTAGAGAGTATGGTTGGAGGTATACTTCCTTGGCTTGTTGAGAATTTTAATGGATATAATTGTATGTTTTGTGTGGCCGAAGGTAAGGAGTTTGTTGTGACTAAGGATGATGTGTGTGATGTTTTTAGTTTGCCTAAGGTAGAAGGTCGTGAGGTTCCTGAAATGAAGGGTAGTTACAAAGGTCAATCTCAAGATGATAGTGCGTTGAAAAATAAATGGAGAGTTGCTTTTGATGTTGGTGTTAAGGAGTTGATACCTTTGGCTAGATTAGAAACTAGGATCAAGGAGTTGGTGAATGGAGGTGATGAATTTAAGAGGTTATTTGTTATGCATGCTCTTAGTAGTATGCTTGTTCCTACCGCTAATAGGACGGTTAATTTTAGGTTAGTTAATGCTGTGGATGATGTTGATCAGATTAAAAATCTTGATTGGTGTTCATTTGTTTTGAGAAAGTTGATGAATTCTGTTGTTAGTTACAAAAATTCTGAGGCTAAAGATAGTATTAGTGGATGTTTGTTGTTGCTTAAGATTATGTATTTTCATCGTTTGAATTTCCAAGGTGTAGTAGAGAACTCCACTATTCCTCTTATCCAACACTGGACAGATAAAAAAGTGAGAAACAGGGTGTCCTTGGAGATGAAGGCCGATGGATTTGGTCAGGGGGTTTTGAATGAATTGACTTATCCAGTTTCTGCTAAGGGTGTTGATTCAAATGTTAACAACTTAAGTAAGGGTGAAGTTGGTGCAGCTCCTATTGATGATGGTAGAAGATGTGTGACTTTCAACTTGCCTGAAGGAGTATTAACTAATTCTGAGATCAAAAGTGCTGCAACTGGTGTATGTTCTTTCTTTTTCTTTTTTTCTTTTTTTTTCTTTCTTTTTTTTTTTTTTTTTTTTTTGTTTTTTGGCAGAACTCTATCTTGCATTTTAGTTTTAATGTACTGTCGGATATGAGAATGAAGCATCGGTCAGTAAGGACAATTTCTGCCAGATGGTAGTCATCGTGTGGAACTTTATAGATGCTCCATTTTGGTGCAGTCTGAGCTGCTGGATCGAACTCAGTGTCGAAGAATTTCACCATCTTATCGATTTGAGAGTGTCTTGTTGACTTATCAATATGTCTTCTTGATGCCTTTCGGTTCAGCATTGTTTTGCTTTTTTCTAAGGAATGAATCACCATTCTTCAACAAAACTTAGCATTTAATTTTTAATTAATTTTTTTTTTGTTCTATTCTGATATAATTGTTTGTTAACGTGTAGGATTTGCATGAGGCGTTTCTTTTTATGAAAAGGAACATGGAGTTGTTTTCATCTGTGAATTCCAATTGTTTTTAGTACTTTGCAACGGTTGGTGCATAGTCGTTTTGTTGAACATTTTGTTGCTTTGGATGCTGATTCTATTGAGTTGTCTCAAACACAACAACTTTTGTAACACCCCAATAATTCTCCCTTTTTCAAACCACTTACTTTAAATAAAATAGTGGAGAACCATTGACATGTTACCGCCACGTATTAAAACGTTAAGGCTTTATCAAAGTATCGCAGCGGAAAAACAAACTTAAGTATTTAAAATAACACAATTTAGAAAACGAATAAGTCAAAGCTTACAAATTGGAACCATATAAGGCCCTTATTTAAAACCAAACCAATATTAAAAATCCAAAACATAAATGAAATTGCAAAGCATAAATAATTTCAAAGAACGAATACACTCAATCACACCATCCCTTGACAATGCGATTGTCAAATCCCGAACTGCACATCATCAAGCTAACCTGTGCAATACTGCTCCCCAATAATACAAGTGTAATAATTGGATCATCACAGGGTCATTGAAAGGCGAAGGCCATGACCAAAAGAAAACACACACAAAAGCACGCAATCAGCAAAGCTGAGTACATACAAGCTACAACATACCAAACCTAGCATGCTCAATTAATTAAAGTAAATAAACATACAACACGAATTCATTAATCAAGACTCCACACTTAGACAATTTAATTGACTCAACATACTTACTAAATTCCAAACACTTGACTCATCATATTCAATTTAATTAATTTAATTTAGTTTGGAGTAAGCAATAGACCAGGTTGTCCAATCCAGGTCCCAAATGACCATTTGAAACAAAAGTTTAGCGCGATGCAAGAATGGGCGCGACTCCATTCTCACAAAGTTAGTCTAGGATCCCATCTAACTTTCATTATAAAATAAAATGTAAATACCAAAAGAGAAGAGGACATGTTGATCAAACAAGCCTCGAAAAGCCACGGGCTACCACCGTGTACCCCAACCCATAATTGTCAATACTCTAGAAGTGCACGCTTTCCAGAGTTTTATTGCTCATCCATGTTTCACTTTACGTGATTACAATTTTAATTAATAGCCGACTCAATCAAGAAGACCATACATAACAATCATACATCAATTCGTTTTTAATCTTATTTAAGACAATGGTGATCACATCACAAATTAACCTTTAATTCCATTAAACTTCCAAATTATCCAAAATTGTTGAACATACTCAACTCACCTAGCCATTTCGGCTTAATCCACCTTTACTCAACATACTAACAAGTTATGATTGAGTAATAAATAAATAATAATAACCTTGTGGAATAATTAATAAATTCATTCCACTTAAATCATTCAATTCCAATCCTTTAATAAATCAAATGTGGTTGACAAACCAATCCAATAAAATTATGCTTGTATCAACATTCCATACAAACATTTTATCCAATATAATTCAACATGTTTGCATCCATGATTCCATACAAACATAATCAATTCACCAAAACATGTTTCATAAACATAAGCACATGAATTAAATCAATGCGTAACCAAACAATTTTCATCCAAATGTTCCCTAATCATGAAACTAAGTTCTTTCCTTTTTGGTACCTAACACGATACTACTTATAACGAAGTAGACATGTACGTACCTCGTACAAACAATCCTTTGAGCCACTTTTAATCACTTAAAATTCTCCTAGGGAATAATCATCACTTCCTAGAAAACAACCAACAATTAATATTACTATCCCAAGTAATTTCCAACAATATAATATGATGAAAAACTTATTAAAATAAAAAAACACATATTTATATGCTTAATTAACTTTAAACATAATTAATTTTATTAATCAAACTCAAGGATAAAATTTTAAAAATAAAAACTTCGTTAAAAATGAAAAACTGCCCGAAAATCATATTTAGAGGCAGAATTTGGCCACGAGAGGGTGGTGCTCACTACCAAAGGTAGTGAGTCTTTCTTAAAACATCGTTTCCACATGGAAAACACTACTTTTTTTGTCAAAATCGGATGAGTTCAGAACCTAACCGGGATTAAAACGGGATTAATATTAACGAACCGAAATCTAAACATTAAAACACGAATTTACGTGTTCAAAATAATCTGGAAACTAATTAGTAGTATAATCACCAAAATTTCAAAACATCATTACTATAAAAGCCCTAAATCAATTGTTCATAAAAACCCTAAAATCATGATTTTCAATAATTAAAAACCCTAGGTTATTAAATTTACAAAATCTGAAAATTATAACATTTATAAAATCTGAAATTATAAAGTTGAATCATCAAAATACAATTTGATACCAATTAAATTGATTCAAACAATAAAATCAAAACCCATAAATAATTATAATTACACAAATTAATAAAACAAAAGAGAAAGGAAATAAAACTAACCTTTTGTGTGGGGAAATTTTGGGGATGTATGGGGTATTTATAGGAGAGAGAGTGGTGTAGGGTTAGTTTTAAGATTGGGCCTCATAAAATTAATGGGCCAATTAAGAAAAGAAAGTGGGTTTGGTTTGTTTGCTGGATATAAATTAGTGAAGAAAGGTTCATAAAAAGTTCTTTGTAATAAAATCGTTCATCAAACCCAAAAATAATTTGAAACTTTTGAAATTAAATCCGAAAAAAATACAAATAAATATTATGAATAAAATATAATTTCATTAATAATATATTTAAAAATACGGGGGATTACAATCTACCCCTCTTAAAAGAAGTTTCGTCCCGAAACTTAGCACAAAATCCCATAAATTGCAAAACTTTTGCATAAAGCCATTTCAAAAATTACAAAATTATATCCCAATTGTGTCATAATATCGACACTAATACTTTATCACCATTCCAATTTACGCACTTCACTAGATGCGTAAACAAATAAAATCGCTATGAAAAGCATGAAAACACCATAAAATAGCATAAAATAGGGTAAAAAGCGTGAAATTATACGCATTCTACCCCCCTTAAAGAACAAGAGTTACGCCCTCGTAACTCACCTCATTAAACAACTTAGGTTATCTCTTTCTCATATCATCCTCGGCCTCCCAATGGCTCATGTTTTCCTCACTTTTCGAGTACACCAAAATATCATCAATAAAAACAACTACAAACTTGTTCATGGAATACTCGATTCATCAAGTCTATAAAAATTGCAAGTGCATTGGTCAACTCAAAAGACAAAACTGTAAACTCGTAGTGCCCATATCTAATCCTAAAAGCAGTCTTAGGTATATCCTTATCAGCCACTCTTAATTGATGATACCCCGAACGTAAATCAATCTTGAAAAACACACTAGCTCCCTTCAATTGATCAAACAAATCATCGATCTTGGGTAGTGGGTACTTATTCTTTATTGTGACATTATTTCAACTCTCTATAATCGATCCACAATCTCATGCTACCATATTTCTTCTTCACAAAATACATCCAAAACTCATTCACAATTGGCACATCTTCCACATTCACTTACTACTCATTTCCAAGTCTTGCACACAACAAATGAACAAAGGATGCCCCTTACGTACAAGTTTTGACAACTTTAACGCAGAAATAATCCCAATACCATTTGGTTTCCCAAAACGTCTGTAATACACAATCTCCCCCAAAGAACTCCTTAAGTAAACATTCTTTATCTCACAATCAATCTTATATTAGCTTATAAGTGGCTAACCAATCTATTCCCAAAATGACATCAAGGTCATCCAACTCAAATTCTATAAGATCAGATGGAAAATCAGTCTCTCCAATCCTCAAAGGTAAACCCTTATGTATCTTGGTGCACCTCACAACCTCACTAGTAGGCAAACTAATAAGCAAGTCAATCGAATTTGGTTCAACTAGTCCTAATAGCAGCAGCTAAAGCATCATTGTTAGCCATCCTCCTTCTCTACCTAGAAAGGTAACACACTCTTAGGCTGACATCAGCGCGAAAAAAAACTCTTCTTGCTTAATAAATCACATTCATAATCATCAAATATATATATTAAGGTAGAAAGGTGGACATGGCCACACAATCGCCCCTAATAAGTCACTTTCAAAGGAAATGATTATTTATTTTTAATCATTCCTACGCACACGAAAATTAAATAAAATAATTCCCTTGATTCAATTCCACCAAAATTCATGCATCAAGTGCATAACATCATTAAATTAACACACATTAGTAGACACATAATTACATGCTTCACACAAATAAATTAAATCATTTAAACATTTCACATTACACAAAGAATCTCATTCCATTCCATTCCATATGACATGCTTTAATCCTTAAACATGATACTAAGTGATCACTCAAGTTTGCACCATTACATGAACATACACAATTAAATAACTTGCATGATCACTTCATACAATATAAAAGCATTAAGTAATTAATTACAATGCATAAAGAAATAAATAATCTATTCTATACGCCCTTTCTAATGCTACCCAAATCTCACCAATAAGCAAAATAAGCACACAAGTTAGGAATAAAAATAAATAATTAAATTCATTTTATTTCAAAATAACAAAAATACTTTGAAAATATATAAAACAAATAAATAAACTTTTTTTATTAAATGCCGAAATAAATATATTAGAATAGAATAATTTTTGAAAATCTAAGTTAACTTTAAATAAGGTAGTCGAATAAACTCATTAGATTTAAAACGTTAGGCGCCTAAAAACTTTAAATTAATTTTAGTGGTAATTAAATCGAACCTAAGCTCACAGATACCACTTTGTAACACCCCAATAATTCTCCCTTTTTCAAACCACTTACTTTAAATAAAATAGTGGAGAACCATTGACATGTTACCGCCACGTATTAAAACGTTAAGGCTTTATCAAAGTATCGCAGCGGAAAAACAAACTTAAGTATTTAAAATAACACAATTTAGAAAACGAATAAGTCAAAGCTTACAAATTGGAACCATATAAGGCCCTTATTTAAAACCAAACCAATATTAAAAATCCAAAACATAAATGAAATTGCAAAGCATAAATAATTTCAAAGAACGAATACACTCAATCACACCATCCCTTGACAATGCGATTGTCAAATCCCGAACTGCACATCATCAAGCTAACCTGTGCAATACTGCTCCCCAATAATACAAGTGTAATAATTGGATCATCACAGGGTCATTGAAAGGCGAAGGCCATGACCAAAAGAAAACACACACAAAAGCACGCAATCAGCAAAGCTGAGTACATACAAGCTACAACATACCAAACCTAGCATGCTCAATTAATTAAAGTAAATAAACATACAACACGAATTCATTAATCAAGACTCCACACTTAGACAATTTAATTGACTCAACATACTTACTAAATTCCAAACACTTGACTCATCATATTCAATTTAATTAATTTAATTTAGTTTGGAGTAAGCAATAGACCAGGTTGTCCAATCCAGGTCCCAAATGACCATTTGAAACAAAAGTTTAGCGCGATGCAAGAATGGGCGCGACTCCATTCTCACAAAGTTAGTCTAGGATCCCATCTAACTTTCATTATAAAATAAAATGTAAATACCAAAAGAGAAGAGGACATGTTGATCAAACAAGCCTCGAAAAGCCACGGGCTACCACCGTGTACCCCAACCCATAATTGTCAATACTCTAGAAGTGCACGCTTTCCAGAGTTTTATTGCTCATCCATGTTTCACTTTACGTGATTACAATTTTAATTAATAGCCGACTCAATCAAGAAGACCATACATAACAATCATACATCAATTCGTTTTTAATCTTATTTAAGACAATGGTGATCACATCACAAATTAACCTTTAATTCCATTAAACTTCCAAATTATCCAAAATTGTTGAACATACTCAACTCACCTAGCCATTTCGGCTTAATCCACCTTTACTCAACATACTAACAAGTTATGATTGAGTAATAAATAAATAATAATAACCTTGTGGAATAATTAATAAATTCATTCCACTTAAATCATTCAATTCCAATCCTTTAATAAATCAAATGTGGTTGACAAACCAATCCAATAAAATTATGCTTGTATCAACATTCCATACAAACATTTTATCCAATATAATTCAACATGTTTGCATCCATGATTCCATACAAACATAATCAATTCACCAAAACATGTTTCATAAACATAAGCACATGAATTAAATCAATGCGTAACCAAACAATTTTCATCCAAATGTTCCCTAATCATGAAACTAAGTTCTTTCCTTTTTGGTACCTAACACGATACTACTTATAACGAAGTAGACATGTACGTACCTCGTACAAACAATCCTTTGAGCCACTTTTAATCACTTAAAATTCTCCTAGGGAATAATCATCACTTCCTAGAAAACAACCAACAATTAATATTACTATCCCAAGTAATTTCCAACAATATAATATGATGAAAAACTTATTAAAATAAAAAAACACATATTTATATGCTTAATTAACTTTAAACATAATTAATTTTATTAATCAAACTCAAGGATAAAATTTTAAAAATAAAAACTTCGTTAAAAATGAAAAACTGCCCGAAAATCATATTTAGAGGCAGAATTTGGCCACGAGAGGGTGGTGCTCACTACCAAAGGTAGTGAGTCTTTCTTAAAACATCGTTTCCACATGGAAAACACTACTTTTTTTGTCAAAATCGGATGAGTTCAGAACCTAACCGGGATTAAAACGGGATTAATATTAACGAACCGAAATCTAAACATTAAAACACGAATTTACGTGTTCAAAATAATCTGGAAACTAATTAGTAGTATAATCACCAAAATTTCAAAACATCATTACTATAAAAGCCCTAAATCAATTGTTCATAAAAACCCTAAAATCATGATTTTCAATAATTAAAAACCCTAGGTTATTAAATTTACAAAATCTGAAAATTATAACATTTATAAAATCTGAAATTATAAAGTTGAATCATCAAAATACAATTTGATACCAATTAAATTGATTCAAACAATAAAATCAAAACCCATAAATAATTATAATTACACAAATTAATAAAACAAAAGAGAAAGGAAATAAAACTAACCTTTTGTGTGGGGAAATTTTGGGGATGTATGGGGTATTTATAGGAGAGAGAGTGGTGTAGGGTTAGTTTTAAGATTGGGCCTCATAAAATTAATGGGCCAATTAAGAAAAGAAAGTGGGTTTGGTTTGTTTGCTGGATATAAATTAGTGAAGAAAGGTTCATAAAAAGTTCTTTGTAATAAAATCGTTCATCAAACCCAAAAATAATTTGAAACTTTTGAAATTAAATCCGAAAAAAATACAAATAAATATTATGAATAAAATATAATTTCATTAATAATATATTTAAAAATACGGGGGATTACAACTTTTGTCTAACCCGTATTATCATAAGCTTCTTGATGGCTTAATTGATGAGTTTATAAAAATGAAGTCAGTGGATGAGTTGTTTAAAGTTGATGCAAGTACTTCATCAAAGTCTACCCTACAAGATGATGGAGATGGTAGAGGTGGAGGAGATGGTGGTGGTGGTGGTGGTGGTGGAGATGGTGGTGGTGGCAGAGGTCGTGGTCCAGTCATGAGAACAAATAAAAGTTTGTGTTCTTTGTACTGTGGTGAAATTGGTGGTCAGAGTGTAGTGTTTGTTACGCCATTTATGAAAAGTAATTCTCGTGCTTTTAGTGAAAAATTACCTCGATTATATTTAGAAGCTCTTGATATTGTCTGGTGGATCACTTATTTAATAATAAGTAAGTTCTTTTTTAATTGTCATATTTTTTGAAACTTTTTTTTTCTTTTTCTTTTTGTTTTTATATTAATAATATTGTTTGACCTTGCAGTGAGAATCTTGTTACTTATGGATTGCATTTTCTCATTCCAAGAGAGGATATGGTGTCTTTGGTGCATCCTAATTTGGTTCGTTGGTCAGTAGTTGATTGCTACTGCATTTATCTAAATGAATCGTGTTTTTATGATACTTGTGGTCCTCACAGATTCTTTTTTGGTGCAAGGCAAAGTGTAAGAAACTTTCTGTTTTGAGTTATTTGTTTTCTTACACTTTTCATTTATTTATTTTTTCCTTTTAGTTTGCTTTTTTGCATGTATCGGAGGGGAACGAAGATAGTTCTGCTAGTTCTGCTGTCTCCGATTTGCACGAAATTTGGGATGAATGGCTTACATATGAAAATTCTGGTTGTGATGTTATTGGTGCAGACTTGGTATATATCTTAATTTTTTATATATATTAACTGTTTGATGGTTGTGCTTTATGCTTACTTTTGTTCTATTTTTTCAGGTTTATTTTCCTGTTCTTGTTGATGAACATTATGTGCTGTTGTTATTGATCATGGCAATGAATTGGTTCGTTATGTTGATAATATCATTTGGAGTGATGAGACGATTACATATTTTCAAAATTTGACTTTTTATCTGGTATGTTATTGTCTATTTTAAAGCATGTTTCTATTTTAATCTGATTTTTTTTATTGTTTTCAATATTCTGTTTTTTTTTTCAGTGTTCGGAATTTGGTGATTTTCTTGCACGAAGAAATCATCCAAAGAGTGAAAAAGTCCCTTTTTACAAGTTCAAAATTGTCGATTTAGTGTGGCGGAAGAGTAAGGTTGATAATAATGACTGTGGTGTGTTTATGATGTGTCATATGGAGCATTTTGTTGGTGATACATCGTTTTTTGTAGATGAACTTAGAACAGTGAGTGATCTTGAAACTGATCTGAATTAATTCATTTGTTATTGTTTATGCTAATGTTTTATACATATTAATGCGCCTTTTATTTTCTTGTTGTGAGGTTGCTGGGAGGAAATTTTTACGTGCTAAGATTTGTGCGAAACTTGTGTTGTGTGACATGAACGAATCAAGATCTGAAGTCTTAGCAGAAGTTGAAAAATTTAATGAGAAGAAGAGCGATCTTGCGTATGTTGCTGAAATTGAAGAAAGGAGGAAGGCTGCAGCAGCGGAGAAGAAAAAGAAGAAATCTGAAACTGCTCCTGCCGTTGACACTGCTCCGAAAGCAAAACGGACTACAAAGGCTACACAGAAGTACACTCCTTCTAAATTTTAGCTAATTTTGGAAGTTGTTATTAGTTAACTACTTTTGGAAGTTGTCATTAGTTAACTACTTTTGGAAGTTGAAACTAGTGATAAATCTTGACACTTAAACTAGTGTTTATATTTTCAAAATGTTTGTACAAATTTTATATATATATATATATATATATATATATATATATATATATATATATATATATATATATATATATATATATATATATGTGATTAAATGTTGGTAATATATTGTTCTTATTTTTATTTATTTATATTTCTAATTATAATTTTATAAGTGTATCATATATCATCATTCAAAAATATTGTTGATTCAAATGAAAATTTAAAGTTTATCATATATATTTATTACCATTTTATTCATTTTAAAAACAGACACTTTTGTGATTATTATTGTCACTTTTGTGAATATAAATATCACTTTTGTGAGTGACATATTTCTTTTGTGAGTAAAAAGTATCACTTTCGTGAGCAGATGCATCACTTTTGTGAGTATTATTGTTACTTTTGCGAGTATTAGTGTTACTTTTCTGTAAATGCATCACTTTTGTAAGTGTTAGTGTCACTTTTGTTAGTAAATTCATCACTTTTGCCAGTATATGCATCACTTTTGCGAGTATATGCATTACTTTTTCAAGTATCAGTGTAACATTATATAAATGCTCATAATTCATGAGCAATTCCATATCACAAAAATAAACTCACTACAAAATATTCTGTATGAAAGTCAATAGTAGCATAAAACAAAAATAAACTCACTACAAAAAAGTTTGCAATTGTGTTTCATCCAAACTCACTACAAGTTCAAAAAAGTCGCACATTAGGTGTCTTCAATCCAAACTCTGAATTTGGATCTGGTAATGGTTTTTGCTTTGATTTCTTCCATTTTTCAAGTGTTCCTTTTGCTCTCTTGCTTCTCCCCTTTGTTACAGCTCTCTTAGGGTCTAATATAGTGGGTATGGTTGTACTTGTTGATGAAGAAGCAGTAGTATTATTGTTACTCTGAGCACTCTCTGCCACATTAGAATTGTCATCACTTGCAGCAACCTCCTCTGTAAAAGCATCAGCCGCAAGTAAGTCTTCCACCATTTTCATACAGCTTTTGAAGTTTTCCTTCATGAATGCTCTTGCCTTTTCATTTTCTTGACTCTTTAAGATTAAGTTATAATATTTTCTCATCATTGTATGTCTCCATGGTGTATATGGGAGTTTTGGATCCTTTTTTTCCATTCTATTCCATACTTTAGACTTTGCAAGCTTTGTCCATCTTTTGCTAATGTACTTCTCTGGAATTTTTGTAATAGAATGTAGATGTAAAATTCTGAGGCAGTGATAGCATAGCCAACCAGAAGCTTCAAAATTCCTGCAAGTGCACCATATAGTTTGGCTCTCATGTATGTAACTTACCTGTTGGGAAGACCATGGCTTTTCTTCTAGAGATACTTCATAAAGAATAATGTTTTCTTCAGTTCTCCCTAGAATTTGGACTGTGGTCGCCATTGAGTATCCAAATTCCTCTTCGAAGTCTCTAAACAGAGACAATGTGTAAACTTGTACATTAGAGCAATAACTTACTACCAGTCATGTTCTTTTACATGTATCATTTTTATATTTGCTTATGTTTTTTGTTTTCAGGTCTTAGATATATGTAATAAAGGAATATAGAAGTACCTGTGCAGCATGCTTTAGCATTCCGGATAGTGGCAATGAAGTAAAGGCTATTGATTTGCTGCAGGTAAACTCATTATACTTCTCATCACTTCTCCATCTTTTTATGGTTCTTACAAAGATGCCATAGAATTATGTCAGTGTTGTTGATTTATTAGCTCTGAATCCTACTGCATGGTTCGTACTTTCACTTTTTTGTGATGAAAGAATTCCTGCCGAGAAGAAATCTTTACTGAGTGCTGGACACCACTTTTCCTTTAGATCATACACCCTTTGGTACCATGCATGATTAACCAAATCAAATTTTTGTATCATTTCTTTCCATCTTTCTTCAAATTCTGTTTCTGTCACACATCCCTTCAAGCATTTGTTGAATATTTTTTTGAACTCATTATCTCTTTTAAGGGCTCCAAAGCGTGTTATTGCATTTTGTTCTAAGTGCCATATGCATAGCCTATGCCTTGTGTCTGGCAATACCTGCATTCAGAATGTGTATGTCATTAAACTTGAACACTTATTCTCACAACAGTGATATTTTTACTCACAAAAGTAACGTTTATACTCACATAAGTGATACTTATATTCATAAAAGTTATGAACACAAAAATGACTCAAAATGAGACTGGAATCAGTGAATATGATATTCAAATAGAAAAAAGTAGTACCTGCTCAATTGCAAGAGCCATAGCCTGGTCTTGGTCAGTGAATATGGAGGTTGGAATTTTATTCTCCATAGATTTTTTAAAGGTTTCAAGCAACCACACAAACGACTCTGTTTTTTCATTGCATATGAATGCACATGCAAACATACAATTTTTCCAATGGTTATCTATTCCAACAAAAGGAGCACATATAAGGTTATACCAATTTGTTCTGTATGTTGTATCAAATACAAGAACATCTCCGTATATTTTGTAATCCTCTAACATCATTGCATCTCTCCAAAAAATGTTGGAAATTCTACCTTCTGTGTCGAATTTCACTCTAAAATAGAAGTTAGGATCTTCTTTTTGTTCTTCGATCAGAATGTTCACTAATGTCTGAGCATCTCCGGCCTCTATTTGTTCCATTCTTAGTCTTGAGCAGAAATTGAGGTGATCTACAACATTATGCCCCAAGTTTTCTTCTCCATTAGCTTCTGTACACATGTAATTATATGTGTCCATTGTTGAAAGTCCAGCAGATTTCATTGTTTTAATTGCTTCTGCCTTTTCTATTGTTACTTCTCTCTCAGATCGATGCAAATAATGCCACTACTTTCTTGTTAGTTCATGATTATGTTGTAACACATGTGACACCACCTTAAATTTTCCATCATCATTCATTTTTGCTCTTAGGCTTGCCTTGCAGTTAGTTCTTGTAATGGAGACTTGTCGTGGTTTTCTTTGTTTTAAATCCTTGTTATCTTCATCAACCATTAGAACCATATTTGTCTTCTTTGCAGCAGTATGTCTTTTTCCTTCCCCAGAACACACATAGTATTTCTCTGTGACTATACGTGTGTGTAAGCGGTACCTTGTTGTATGCTTTCTTATTGAAAATCCCACTGTAGAAGCATGTAGACTGTACAAGTCATAAATTTCTTGATAAGTGTCTCTTTCCACTCCAACTAATGATCCTTCCATATCTAAACCAGTGGTATCTATTGGTTTTGGATTTGTATCTGTGCATTAGTAGAATAAGAGATATTTAGCATTTTCTAGTAACAATTGTAACCAAAATCACAATTACAGCATGAACAAAATCGCAAACAAGTACCTAGAGGCATGAGAACATGGGAGCATAGTGTTATAAATATAGGTTATGCACTTAAGCATATGCATAAAGAATAAGTTATTTAGTACAGGGGTACATACTCAAAAATTGGTGTAACATTTCTTATATACTACCAACTTTCGTAATTAACCATCTAGAAGCTAAATTTTTACTGTTTGATAAATTGTACTTCGTATATTACAGGATTCTTCATCTTGCTATGTTTATAACAATTAATAAGGCCTTCAAATTACTGCAAAATCAGGGAGCAATATTGTTCAGCCTATACAGAATCCTAGTTTTACCTCTGCTTTCTGGTATTCCACTGCCAAAGCTGGTATTCCACTGCCAAAGCATAGGTCAGACTGCCAGACACACTACTAATCTAAGGACCCTACTAACTTGCATCATTTAAAGATCCCCTCAACTTTTGAATATCTCATCAAAAATGTTTTGGACCTCCACTAAACATTTGGTTGCGCTTTCAATCACCTCACAGAGCAGTAGCAATCGGTACAAAAATTGACTCGTAAATGATAAAATTGGTAATATCCATCTCATTGTCCAGTGTCCACAGGCCACGGTAGGGCTAAAGCCTCCAAATTGAATGCACTACTAGAAGGTTGAACAAGTGTTTGTAAGACCATCTAGAGCATTGGCCTTCACCCTGCTCCTGCTCACGATACATTCACTTGTACGATAGGTTCTATTTCAAAGCTGCAAGGTTAGCCACCCTTTACTGAAGAAAAAAGGAAATGTCCTTATTACTCTGGTTAACTACCTCCTGACTCTGTTCCAATAAGATTTCTACTCCCACTCTCTTCTATTTCTGCTCTTCTCATAAAAAGCACAATAAATCTTAGAGGATCGATAGATCAATCTAAGCTTTTAATGCCAAGTATAACCAAAGCCATTTTAATTACCCCCACAACATGTAGGCACACACTCACACAGACATCCCCTTTTTACTCGCTACGTTAAGCAAGTCTATCATACCTTCTTCCCATTTCAATAAAACTACGCTTCATGTAACTTATACAAAGTACAGTATAAAATTTTGCCAACTTTTAGCAGTCTTAACACGATATCCTTCGACAAACAGCCAAATGATTCTTTCTAATAAATCAGGACAATATACTACACGATTAGGTAAATCAAGTAGGGCAAAGACTAGCATGTTTCTGCTTTTCAACTCACCTATACTTGTTCATAAATATAGTCAATGTAACTTTTGCCATAATATATGTAACTTTTGCCATAATATATGTAACTTTTATAGAATTTTACCTTCGTCTTCATCTACTGGTTGTCCTTCTTCATCTAATGTGTTCGGAATAACTTGATCTTCATCGTCTAATGTATTTGAAACACCTTGATTTTCAATATCTGCATTAATTATTGAAAATTAAATCAAAAATTTAAGCAAAAACAAACAATAGGTTAGTATTTGTTTAGATTTTTACATGTATTTGAATTTCTGGAACTTTTGAGTTTTGAATGTTATCATCATTAAACTGATCGAGATCATCAACGAAATTCTCTGCTTCACCTTCTCTGAATGTTTGATTGAGGTCGAAACTCCATGTTTTCTCTGGATGTTGCGTTAATGGTGGTTGATTTTCTCTTTGTAATTGCAGAAATTCGCGCATAAGGTTTTCGTAATTGGACGATCAGGAGGTTTCCGGCATTGTTGATCGAAAATTGGAGTTTTTTCTCTCCTCCATGGTTGCTTGGTGAAGGAGTTTTGAATCTGGAAAATTGGAGTTTTCTCTCTCCTCCATTGTTGCTTGCTGAAGGAGTTTTGAAGGAGATGTCGTTATTTTGGAAAAAGGAAAAAAAAAAAAAACACTGTTCACACGTGCGAAAATCCGTTGTTCAGTATTTTACTGCACACCGGTTGTATGTAAAAGTTTTTGCAAATGTATTTAGGACTTATGCTAATGAGGAATGTTAAACCCTGTTGCTCGATCATTTGATCTGTATCAAGCTCAGTGGCTTTAAATTATGGTAGTATTACATAAAAAACGTGCAGTTATATTATTATAGTTATATCAATATAGTAAATCAACTTGTCTGATTTAATTTGTCACATCATCTTATAATTTTTTAATCAATGTATGGCACATGAAGTGTCAAAGTTTTAGTAGTATTTGTTGTTATTTTTCATCGTTAATTAAAGAATTATGGTAGTTAGTAGAGTTTTGTGTTGACAATGTATTAGTAACACTTTATATTTAACGTTTGTAGTAGTGATCCTTCCGTTAATGATAGTGAATGATATATTATAGGAGTAATGGGTTTTATCGTTATAGTTTCAATGTTTTCCTTTCTAGCAAAATGTTCAACCAAACCTTTTCACTTTGGGAATTTTTATGTTGTTTTTGCATTGTCTTATTTGCTTCACAGTATTAACTACTTTTTTAGGGTAGTAGCTTTATCACGTATAAGTTTTATATTAATAGATAAAATGAGTACCTACTAATTAAGTACAAATTACCCCTTTAGTAGAGCACATACAGATGGATTGTGAGATAAGTTTATGATAATATTTTTATTTAAAATTAGTTTGAACCTAATCAAAGACTCTTCAATACAAGGATTTTTTAATTCAATTGCATGTATTTAATATTATCATGTTTGAATACTTAGTAAGTCCTAATCTATTCATCACGGTTATTATAATGTATTGTACTTAAGAGTACGATAATTAAGAAAACTGTCTACAAATTCATCATATCTTTAACGCTTTGTTTAGTAATTTTTTTAAAAAATGATTGACTTACTATGATCATGGAATTATGTTCATGAGAAAGAAAAAATTATACAGATATTTGGAATTACTAGGACTTCAGTTTTGATGAATACTCCGGAAATTATTTTGTATTCTAACCCGGAGTGAATTACGACTTATTTTGTAAATTGTACAGATTTCATGAGTAATAATTAATTTTGCAAATACTTAAACGAGTTAAGTTTTATAAATTTTGAATCGAAAAATTATGGCAACGTGGTTATTGTTATTGACGCAACAATCTGAATATAAGTGCTTGAAATTGTTTGTAAGAAGTTTAAATTTTTGAAGGATACGCAAGGTACGTATGTATAATAATTGTTGGGGGAAACGATTATATTTCAGTATTATGTGATCCTCCTTAAAAATCATACTATTCCTAAGGTCTTGTCATTTTTGATGTTATGATAGATGTATTAGGTTTAAATAGTTTAAATATCTATAGATATTGGATGTGGTGAGAAATTGACAAGATTTCAAAGGGGCGTGGTTGGATTTGATAAGCTTCGGTGCACGTGATTCCCTTACAATAAGGAGTGTTTGGAAAACCATTTTCCAAGGTAAAAATTTTTGTAGAGTTGGTATCAGGTATAGCTTTCTTAATATCTTCAGTGTACTTTTGATTTGATGCAGTGGGATTTTTATTTTTCACCAAAAAAACAACAAAATGATATGGATTAATTAGTTCATTATCTCTTTTTGACGTAATTGGTCATCGGTATTCATATCTATACTAAGCACTTCTTGTTGTCAGCAAGTAATAATTTTAATTATGTTACGAAATGGTGTAACTAGGATATTCACTAATAGTTAGCTTGTCATGATGGTCGAACCCCAAACAATTCATTCACTTACTTGAAATATGTGATTATCATTAAGAACGGTTGGTAGAACAAGTAATTGATTTTCTTTAGTGAAATTTAGAAAGTAGAAAATTATAACTAGTTATAACATTCAAAGAGTTGATGTAATTACGTTGGTACTGCGATAATTAAAATGGGTGATTTAACTTTGAACTTGCATCCTACGTATGGTTTGATTTTTAATTGTTGGAATGTACTAAAAATATATGTGTATAATTGTGTAATTACACGTGCTTAATTTAAGCCCACAACGGAAACTAAGTGATAACCTAGGATGAGTAGATGTCTCATTTCCATGTTTATAGGATTTTCTACATATCTTTTGCAGTACGGTCTACAATAGGGCCTAGTGAATTCCATTATTTAAGGATATGTGTAGTTTAATATTGCCTCCTATAATTATGGGATATGTTTATAAACTCGCAGTAATTCTAATATGACATATTAGGATAAGACTAAAGATTGGTATCTATGAATGTATATTGTGAGGGACCAATGGTTTATTGAAGCCGTGGATTCTTTTCGAATAATAGTATGCATAGGTTTTGTTCCAAATGAAATCCGCCTGATTTATTAATCTTGTTAACTAGAGTTAATTTTTTAAAAAAATGGAAAGCTAACTGCATGTTTGTTTTGTTAACAATGAGTTAATAGCTAAAAACTGAACCTAGGTTTAATCATAAACTTACATTGTGGGAATGGGTCTTATTTGTGTATCAGATGAAATGTGAATACCATAAGGTGTGGATTTGTACATGTAACCTAGTATTAGGAAATGTGAATATCATGGTCTAGATTTATGTATGCTAATATGAATTGATGTAGATTTGTAAACGAACCTAATTGGCAAATGGAGTCCATTTAATATGAAAAGGTGTAGATTAGTTGAAGTACCCTAATATGAAATTTCGTGGATATGTAAGTGTAATCTAGTATTATAAGTAACGAATGACTACTTTGACTTAAATGTGGGCCGGAAGAAGTATTAGTGTTTCGTTAATTTGTGTGACATGTTAAGGTATGCCATGTTAAAATAATTATGGAATGAATTTTATTGTCAGTGTAATTGGGATATTTGTTTACGTTGCAACATAAATGATCAATGAAGTGCTTCTAAGTTACTCTTATTAATTACAATTTTTAGTATTAAATATTATTATTTTAAAAATTATGGATGTTGTAATATTAAAAAGTATGTGATCGTGTGGGTAATTCATATTTTATATTTGTTGTTACATTATATTTGTAAAAGCTATTGAAACCTAAAACATTCGACAATTTGGCGCCAAGGTAGTCGTACATAGGTATGGTGCGAAATACTCCTTGGCACCTATAAAAGGGTGGTAAAAAAAATGTGAGACACAACAACATAGCTACAACCCTAAAGAACCAGAGCAAATTCCTTTCTTAAAAATATTCTTCGGGATTCACGATTTGCTAAAGAAAATGACTTACCCAAACAAGCCTCCACACACTCCTACCAACAATGCCCATGAGAAAGCCAAGAAGATAATTAAAAAATACCAGAAATCCTAGTCCTTACTCATCAATACTCTACTAAAGAAAGCTGAGGCCTCAATCTCATTTCCTGATCATAGTCATGAGGTACTATTGATGAAGCCTAAGGTTGAAGAGTTTGGTGAGTGCTTTTCCAACCGGGATGTTGGTGAAGGGATACCTACTGATGTGAAGCTCAATCTTGAGCCGTTCTGTGCAGCTACAACCAACATGGTTGTTGAGCCCAAGGAAGTTCCTGTTATGATGCCCACAGTCGGACCGTTTGCTTGCCCCTCTCTTCTCGTGAAGGATGAAGCGGTGGATGGGAAAGTCCATGGGACCAATCTCAGCGGTATTCCTAAGGAAGATTTGAGATTTGTCCCTGTGGACATCGATCTCGATGTTGCCAATCCTCCTGTGACCGAGGAGGGTTATACTAATTTTTCTGTGGTTGTTAGGAGCCTTCGCCCCGGTGACGTTGGTGTTATGTACACAATCGATGGCAACGAAACTTTTGACACAATCTACTGCGACTACGCCCACCATATTGACGTGTCACCCAGTGAAATAAGGTTGATGATGTGGAAGGACGACCGTAGTGTTTTGAGGTCCAATAAGCCGGAAGACGTCAACTTGAAATCGGGTGATGTTATGTACGTCATAGGCAAGGTATATAATTTAATTTGAGTACTTCGGAAATGGTGTTGTTAATTATTGCTTGTTGCTGGGTTTTTGCGAAGTTGTAGTTTTGTTCTGTTGGAAAAAAATTTATGACTGATTTTGTTAATTATTTTGCAGCCGCATGTTCTAAACGTTACTACAAGAGTGAAGGTGTTTTACATTACCGAAGTTGCTAGGGACCCAATCAAGGTAAAAGTTTCGGGTACCAAAAAACCCCTTCAAGTTGGGCTGTTTCACAAGTGGGCTGAGGCCGCAAATGCTGATCCAAGTAAAGTCCTTTTCATCCACGAAAGGAAGTCTTTGGCAACTGTTGACACTATCGGAAGTGCAAAGATAGAGAACGGTGATGAGATCGTGGTTGTGGTGTTAAATCAGTAGCTGTTGTGGGAACGAGGCTGTCCGGGCATCTAAAAATGTCCTTTTGTGGTGGGTTTGTTGTGGTTGCTAGTGTCATGATGTTTTGGGTTTGTGTCCGTTAGTACTTAGTAGCAGCCACCTTTTGTGTTATGAAGTGATTAAGTTGGTTATTAATAGTCATGTTTTCGTGCTTACTTATTTTAAGTATCCTAAATTATGCTTCTGATGTACTTTTGCTAAGTCTGAGTATTATGCATCGGTTTGGACTTAGTAGTCCACATTAAATAACTACTTTAATTGTTGTTTTAGTAGTCCACTAATGTACTAGCCGGCCCAATATGTTGTAAAAACGAAGCAGTTTTAGGAGTATTCTTCTCATTCTCAGTTTTTTTGAATCCCATCTCGGCAAAAGTCTTGTATTGGGTAGTCTTAGGATGACCACGGGGTTTTTTCTTAGTCTTAGGATCCATAATTGTTTCATTGATGGTAACCTTATCAACTACTCCTGCTTTTTTAACAGATGGGGGGGTTAAATCCGCACGCGCGGTATTAGACCCGATTTCAGAGAGAGGTATGTTGGTGTTGGGGAGGGATGCGGGGTTCTTATGGTTTTTCATTGCAGCCCTAGCCTTCGAAACTTCATCAGAAAGCTGTGCTAGCCTTTCCATAACCATATCAATAGTTCGATCATCGATAGTGGAAGCTTCTTCACAGATAGACTCAAACTTCATCATCATTTTGTTAAATCGTTTCACTTCTAGTGTATCACAAGGGTCGTAGTACATCACCTTCACTCTTGTGTGCCTCCTGACGATATCCTTTCTCCACCTATCAAGTATGTACTTTTGTGGAATATCGAATACCAGATCTTGGTCTAGAACACGGATGCAGTGTTTGCACAGAATCCCAAACGTTTCGAATTTCCCACAGTCGCAACACACTTCCTTTGTGTCTGCGTTGAAGGTAACACGTAACAGTCTACGGCGGTCTGTTATCTTTTCCCACTTTGAACCTTCAGGAATAATCCATACCCGATCCTCCAACAAGTACTCGATAACATTTTCTTGCAAGACCCGCTCACCTCGGGGGTAAACATACATCATACGTGCACACTCCTTTTGAATTTCTTGAAATTTTCTGTCCGTATATATCTTTTGAAACATCTTCTCCAGCTTAAACCCACTAACCAAACGACGTTCGTACTTGGAACACCTAGAATCCGCATCGGTTTCATCACTGACACGCTTCGTCATGGCCCTATTATACTTCATAGGGAACTCATGCAACATCGTGTTCCTGTTGACATAACCGTCAAAGAAGCTGTTAATGCTCTCTACACGTTGAGTTGTCTTCATTCCAGCCCAGAAGTGTTCTTTCATGAATGCAGGAACCCACATGTGCCTCTCCTCGTACTGATCAGTTAACCAGTCATTTCCCCTAGGTTGTGTTCACTAATGAGGGAGGTCCATCTGCTCTCAAATTCTTCCTTACAAAAACTCTCGTAAATGACTTTCTTCAGTGGGCTTTTGAAGTCTAAGTAGCTGCAAATTCACAAGAACAAGAAGATTTGTTCACATCAATATACACTATACACAACAAAGAGTACTGACCATATTCCAGAAAAGTAGGTGAGTAGGGGACTTTTGGAATTCTATCTCTATGTCTACTTATTCACCCTCCCTTAAAAGCAAGTAAAAGATCAAAGAGCCAAGTAATATGGGATGTGAAAGGTATATACTGGAGTGTTTTAAACTATATGTCTGAAGTCATAATTTGACATGAAATTCAGATGACTTGTAAAGTCCTGTCTGTTCTTGGTAGGGTCGATTAATGTAGTCTGATGGAGGTATTTTGTCATACAGTTTATTGAGATAGAAATATGTACTTGCATATAATACGACCTCAGTGGTTTTTCCCTTACATTTTGAATAAAAAAGTGTCCTACAATTAAATTTTGAAAGGGCACAAACTGGGATAAGAGGCAATAAAAAAGAAGTCTAGCTTATACAACAATGTATGGTCTACTTACCAATAGAGACAAATGAAAAAAACTGGGAACAAACATTCTTAAATTATAGGGGAAGTGGAGTTATAAATCTGGAATTTTTGTGCAAATATTAAATTGTTACCATTGTATGAAAGCAAGCAAAAAAAGGGCAGTATTATGTACAATGGAGGAGGTAGGCATCAGAATCAACAATGGTCATAATATTGATGGTATCATTCAACAAGAGTGAAGATAATATACACATACAAGCAACAGACAGACAAAGTGTATGCAGATGTAGGCTGCAAGAAAAAAAAAAGGACAATATTATGTAAAAGGAAGGAGGCATGTCCTTGACAGTAAGAAAGTTGATTAAGAGACTAACCCATCGCACTTCCTAAGCTTTTCTGGAATTTTCCGCATTATGTGCCATATACACCATCGGTGGCGTGCTGTAGGCATCTCTACAGACAGTGCCTTACGAATGCCAGCCGCCTGATCAGTTAAGATTGCATTAGGTGGGTTATTACTCATGCAAGCCAACCATTGACGAATGAACCAAGAATACGTTTCCGTATCTTCATGAGACACGAGAGCACACCCCAGCAATATAGATTGGCCATGATGATTCACACCAACGACATTTATAAAGGGAAGCTCAAACTCGTTTGTGAGATAAGTGGCATCCATGCACACAACATCTCCAAAATACTCAAAGGTCATCCTACTACGAGCATCTACCCACATTACATCTTTCTTGTGTCCATCGTTATCCCGGCGGTGTGTGTGATAGAAATTGGAATTATCAGCTTGCATCTTTTCGAAGTACTCCATCATGGCAGCACAATCACCACCAGCCAAATTCAACCGGGCCATTCTCTCTTTATAGACCTCGTGTTGTAAATCCTTCACTGTAGGAGCGATTTCATCAGTTTTGTCCAAACCCAAGAACCCATGAATCTGAGTTACTGGAAGACCCACATCAAAGTAGTGTAACAAAGTCCTTCGTACATTAGTTGTTAACTTCTTCATACGATATTCCTTCACCAACTTGGACTTGGACGGAGAAACTTTGTGGACATGATCTAGGAAAACTTTTAGATGTCCTTTTACCCCGGGAAAGTTCATCCTCCCCTATGACTCCATCTACTATGCCGGTCCCACTAACATCCATAGACTTAGCCCTCTTGTTTGCTGCCCTCCTAGCCCTCGAATCAGGATGACCCCAACATTCGCACCTTCAAGTGGTGCCCCGCCTCTCCTTATTCTTCTTGGACGTATATCCTTGAGACCTAGTGACGCCAAACCCTTGTTGCTCTGCATACTGTTTGTAGTATGACTCAACCTCCAACATACTTTTAAATACCATACCAACTTTAGGACTTTCAACGGTAGCGTACACAACAACATTATTGGTTGACACAATTGTTTCCACTATTTCTATGGTCTTCATTGGAGACATCATAGTATTAGGAACACACTCATCAGATGGCCCTGCCTCTTTAGCCAATACAAGAACAAGACATTCTGCCATAGGGTCACTGTTGTTTAGATGACCATCATCCTCAATCTGACTTGATCCATTACCATTACTATTATGTTCCATTGTGTTTTTAACTTTATAATCACTGCTGCAAATTACCTATTAATAATTTAATACAAATTACAATAAACTAGTCAGGTGCAACTGATAACAACCTAATCTAACCTCAACAAAATAACAATAACAATATGAACAAAATATAAGGACAAAGTCAACTAATCAATTTAATTAAAATTATTCCTAATATTACCACCACAATAAACTACTGGCACAATCAACTAACAACTTAAATATCTACATACTACTAAGATCATAGTTTTCTAAATCAAACCAAACTAATAATGGCATACTAGTGGCAAAACCAACTAACAAAATTGTTCTCTACATACTCCCACAAAAATGAATCTGCTCTTCCAATTCCAAAATTTCTGCACAAAGAATATATAATCTTAAGTTAATCCATGCCATCCTATGTAACATTATCTACAAGCTAACTATCTCTCATATTACAGGCACAATTGGTAAGACATTCTGCTTAATGGCTCAAATAATGAATCAACTCTGCAAGCATATAGTGAACTTAAATGATCGTAAGTATTCGGATACCAATGTGTTTTTGGTCTTTTAGTTATGTTAGGTAAATCACCAATCCAATTGGAAATTCATAAAACAACTACTATCTCAAAAGTCCTCGCTAGTCTCTAGATCAGAGGCTAATATAAAGCCATATCTCAACTTGTTTCAGAGACTGTATGGTTTGTTATCCCGAAGAACTTGGGGACT
The DNA here is from genome assembly GCF_948465745.1 of Chenopodium album. Taxonomy (NCBI): domain Eukaryota; kingdom Viridiplantae; phylum Streptophyta; class Magnoliopsida; order Caryophyllales; family Amaranthaceae; genus Chenopodium; species Chenopodium album. The sequence goes on along the minus strand of NC_137853.1, from coordinate 23,497,634 downwards.
TAAAGTTCAATGGGTTCAATAATTGAAACCAGTAATGCTTGACTAGGGCAATCAATGAGCTTTCCACACAGCCAAAATCCCAGCACATTTACATTGGCTCCATTTCACAATGATAAGGGATTCGGGGGACTTCAGTTAGCTGATATATCTTCCTATAAATTCTCACTAATTCATCAATGCTATGCATTCAGTCAGCTTGAGGAGGCGTTGATGTATACAGCATATGCAACGCAAGCTTTGCACAGCATTACAACAGGTTCAACTCAACCTTGAGGTACATCAGCAAGGGTTAATATTTAGAAGAAGTCGAATTTTGTTATGTCAATAGAAAGGTCTAAACAAGTTCAAATGCAACTCCTAAGTCGTTACTGCACTAAGATTATTATCTTGCTTCCTTATAGTCCACAAATAGTATATATATTGCAGTCACCCATAGCACTGGATCTGAATTGAAGTCAGCAAAAATTTACACATTATTCTTATAAGAATTATCCTCAGATAGTCATAAGCACTCAGAGGCTTTCTTTAATAGGCATTCTACAAGAATTAAATTTAGCTCACTCAAGAACCCCTTCCCACAACAATAAGTACATTTCTTCAACAAAATTTTAAATCAATATTCAATCATAAAATCTTTGTTATCAAATAATTAATCAATAATCACACAAACATGCTTTCAATTAATTCCCTTCATCATTAATTCATACTTGAACACCACAGTATATAATGGAAGGCTCGAATTCATACTTTTACAACATTAAGTCATACAAGTTGAATTTATTAAGACGAATTTGCAATGGAAAGCCACTCAAGAACTCCTTCCCACAACAATAAGTACAGTTCTTCAACAAAATTTTAAATCAATATTCAATCATAAAATCTTTGTTATCAAATAATTAATCAATAATCACACAAACATGCTTTCAATTAATTCCCTTCATCATTAATTCATACTTGAACACCACAGTATATAATGGAAGGCTCGAATTCATACTTTTACAACATTAAGTCATACAAGTTGAATTTATTAAGACGAATTTGCAATGGAAGGCTCGAAATACCTGGTATGACTTGATCAAGTAATCTAATTGAAAATTGCGAATTGAACCTCAGATCTGAATAACGTTTGAAGTGAGATAATCCCCTATTTCATCTTCCAAAGTAACTTCAACATCGACTGAGGAACCAAAGCTATGAGATTATGTGAATGATCAGATCCGATCTCAGCCTGATTTTGAATCTCTGCTGAGATGTGAATGCTCAGATCTGATCTCTGCTGGTAAAAATGGGATGACAATGGAGCTAAATCAAAGAAACACGAATTTGAGATTAAAGATAAAATTTGCCATTTGCTTTGGTTTTTTTTTTTTCGAATCTGCTTCTACTTGGAGGAAATGAACTCAGAGAAGAGAGAGTGTAAACAAAAAAAATGAGGTGCTACTAAATGTCCCGTTTTCTCTAATAGTAACGACGTTTGTTGAAAATTAAATGGGCCCACTTAACGCCTATATTTCGTCAGTTAGGATGAGCATTACAATTCAATATAAAACTAATATTTGGTACAGCGTGGGCCCCACAAAGAAGGTTGATTGACAAAATTTTGCCAGTCAGCCTGATTGACTGGGTTTGACTCGTTATTAGAATCATCGTCTTAGACTATTGGTTTTGGAATGTGACAACTATTAAAGACTCTAATAACCCGCGAGTTCTAAATCTTATTATGCTTTCACTAAAGAGGTAAGTATTCTGACTTACCCAATTATTTGTACATGTTATCTCCTATACTTATGAATGTTAATTTTCTCATAACTTACCTGTCAAAAAAAAAAAAAAAAAACAAAAATTTCTCATAACTTAATAAAGTGAATTTACTCTTATGGATCAAACCAAAGTGAAGGGGTGAGAGGTGAGACGATGGAGCAAAGCTCACCTACTCAGCAGCTAAAACCAAAAAAGGTTGCAAGTTGATGATTATATATTCCTTTTAATGGCCCCCCACCTCATACCACTATCCTTGGAAGTTTGCCAATTTCCAGTCCATAAATTAATTTTTTAAAAATAAATTTTAAAAGCAAAGTACAAAAGCTCACCCAATTAAACTTTTCTTTTTAATTACTTTTCTGCTGAGTTTTGGTAGGCAGAATCAACCAATTAAAAACTTCTCTCACCTTATTTAACCGCCTTTTCATTTTCTCACATTAATTAATTTTATGGGTCACTGAAAATTAAAAATAATAATTAATTTATAATAATAATAAAATAAAACATTTATAATAATCCTTTGCACTTGGTGTGCCTTCAACTCTAGTGGGTCACTGGGTCCCTTCCATCCCACTTGTTCGTCTTGAACTTATGTCACCTTCTCCTTTGGCCCTTATCAAAGACTTGTCCTTCAAATTATTTTTTTCCCTTTTTTTTGTTTTTCTCTTCTCTTTTCATTTGAGTATTGTTCTTCATCTTTCTCTTCTCGAAATTCTCAAATTATAAAGGCAAAATCCAAATTGCTTGAGTATAAATTTCAATAAACTTGAAGCCGATTTCATAAAATAAAGGGTACTCCATTATCAAGTTTCAGATTGAGTGATTATATATTTATTTGCTGAATTTGAAGTCAACAAATTTGCTTACTGTTGTGGGTTTTGTAAGTTGTGAGGAAAAGGGTTTGATTGAATCAAGATTTTGGCATCAGAAAATTGTTAATTTTTGAGGAAGAAATAATAGAGCTCTTAGATTCATGGAGTGGTATATAGTTTTTCCTTATTTTCGCGGTATTTTGGAGTGATTATTTGGGTGTATCTTCTTAATCTTTAAATAGAGTTTGAATCAGTGTATTTTCTGGGTAATTGTTGATGCTTGGTCAAAGACAATGGAGGTGTATATGGCCAGATTTCTATATCTTTATCAATAGTTATTGCTGCTCTAGTAAATACTATGAAGAATCTGTTGAAGAAACTGAATATTGTGCCAAAACAAAGTGAAGACATAGAAGGGTCTAACAATAATAGTGCTAGCAATAGTAGTAATTCTTCGAAATCGAGTAAGTTGAATGCTGGACCATCTCCTCATTCACAAGCACACCAACTATTTGAGCATAATAAACCCTTTACTACTTTGGCTGGATGGTTTCATACAGTTACTAATAGGAAGGGTGGTAGTTCCCCGTCTTCGTCGAATGCTAAGGCACAAGATAATATAATGGAGCAACAACACTTAGATTCTGCCAGCAGTTGTGGTTTGAGTATTGGTTCGGATGTGGTTGCAAGGCGCGACTCGGAGTCTAGTAATGCGAAGGATCCTGACATTGAGGAAGAATATCAAATCCAATTAGCTATGGAAATGAGTGCTAGGGAAGATCCTGAGGCTGTTCAGATTGAAGCAGTGAAGCAAATTAGTTTAGGCTCTTTTGCACCAGAGAATACTCCTGCAGAAGTTGTTGCATATAGGTACTGGGTAAGTTTCCAGGCTTCTGTGATTATTTTGAACTATGACTCGCTGTTTCGCTTATTGAGTGTGTGTATGATCAAGTTTTGGAGTTTGCCTTTTTGAAAAAGATTATTTGCTCCTTGATGAAATGACAAATTTGGAATTGGAATTGATGCTGTGTTAATCCCTGATTGAAATGTGGCATATTGTGTTTGCTTCTTGCATGATTTTAGCACTGTTTGATTATGTGGTAATTTGTTTTTATGATTTTGATTTTATTTTATTTTTCTTTATGTCTGCAAACTATTTTTGCGCATCATGCTGTTTGATTGATTTCGTATTGTCTTTATGCTGAACTAGCATATTTCTTGTCTAGAAGCTTAATTGAATGTGTCATTACATTGGCCGGCGTTTACACTATTATGAACCTAAATCTGGAACACTGTCGTTGAACCTTACCACATCAAAGCAAGAAAAGCTAGAAGTTCACTGACATTGTCCATTGGCTTACAACTCTTTTCTCATCTTATAAGATGGTCTTCTTATCACAAGTGTAGTGTTATTGTAATCTTTGAATTTTCTTCTCTCACTTAAGGCCTTGAGGGCTTCACCACTTCATTGAATAAATGACTTGACATAATTCCCTTGTGGCTCAAAACCCTGACCCATGGTTCGAAAATACGGTTTCAGCCGTGATCGCGGGCACGAACATGATTTATTGATTTTGGGACAGTGTCACAATTTTTGTGATGTGAATTACATTTCAAAGTACTTTAAGGATTTGATAGTAGTGGCATGCTGTTAAAAATGTATAGTAGCATAGTTGACATGTGGAGCCACTAGTAGAGAGGCATTTCAGCAACTTTTAAGTGAAACACTAGATTTAATATTCAATACAGGGTTGAAAAGTTTTATCAGACAAGATTGTGGGTTTTTCAATTATGGATGATTTCATATTTTCATTTCAATCAATTGATTTTCTTTTAAAATGAGGCCCATGAAACGATGCAATCGTTTTTTTGTACCATGCCTCCACCGCCTAGATCGAACGTTAATGAGAATGATATCTCATCGTACAATTTTGAATCCATCTAGCATTATCATTTCATCGTATCCTATCATGTAGATTCTCTTCTACATTTTCTTTCATGCACTCAGGAACCCAAATTCTTCATATCATTTTTGAACTATTTCCATCTAAGTCGTCTTCAATCTCCATTGACTTCTGAATTCCCATAAAAGGGTATTTATTAGTCCTTCCCCCTTTATCTCCAAAGTCTGAACCTTTATAAGGATTACCACCTCAACAAACTACTTTATTTAGGTTCATTCATCTCAATGCCCTCTATGCTTCTACTTTAGTTGTTCGTATATATTTGCAGTTTACTTCATGGTTCAATTGGAATGAATCTTGTCACAACCACTTGATTTCCATTGAAAAAGTCATCAAAGTATCCCTTTGAATCCTATGATCTTTATTCTTGTTCCACTTCACCTACAAAGGTCCTCAAGTAACATTTGTCTATCTTATAAATAGCCAAAATTTGAATCTACTTTGTTGTAACTTCTCACCCACCATCACACCCTTCCATTTGCTTGTTGAAGCACTTCTCTAATGTTAGTAATTTAGTATCCTTATATTACAATGCACATGTCATTCTTACATTTTCCCTAAGCCAAATAACTATCTCATTTTTTCTGGTTAACAGCTACTTTTAAGTCCTTATTTCATCATCACCAATGTTATCCTAGAACATCAGCCACTCTAAATTAACTTCTCTTAACCTTCAATTAAGTCTGGTCCACCTTTAACTTTTATTAAGATACACCATCTTGTTGTTGATTCACCTTGAATTTTCCTCCACCTTAAACTTGTGTTCATATGGAAATTGAGACTAAGATTCTATCTTGAGTAGCAACACTCCCAGAAATAACCTCACATCAGCAACACTCCTAGAAATAACCTTACATCAGTATTCTTACAAGGAAAAAGTCTATTTTGATTTCATTTGCTCCACTTTGGAACGTCATTAGATGAGAATCTTGGTTTGCAAACCATATGTTAACTAGAACAAGTCATATGATTGGACTAAAATCCAACATGTTCTCTCCTTTATCACTTCCTTCATAATCAAACTCTCCATGGACACTTTTGAAACTATTATATCTTACCCACATATAGCCATTATGATTTCCACCAATAAATAGTGTCTTTGAATGTGAAATATCATGTACCGCCTCACCAAATTCCTCGCAAGACTAATGTTTCAAGGATACCTTACCATCGTCGGGTGCATTAGCACTTTTAGTAGTCATGATCTCTTTACTCACTTTACTCTCATCAGTCAATTACTCTTTATGTATACCTCAATTACGCCTGTTAATAGTCTATCATCGATGGTAATACAAACGCCTTCATATAAAATCCCCTAGTCCTTCCATATACCACTTTAAATACTAAACTTAGACAACCCAATTTGGTCTTTGTCTACTTCACATTTAGCTTTTGCCTCATGGAACTCCCCTTATAGATACCCCTTTATCTTGATTTAAAGTATTAAGAATTTCTCTTGATTTAACGCTATTAGAATTGTTAGAGTAGATTATTAGAGGCTTACAACCATTATTGCGGGAGACATGGGGGATCTTTAACTATATCTTTTAATAGCAAATAATCTATTGAGTGAAACATGGGATGTAAGTCATGTAACATTCAAAGCCACATGATTTAGAGTAGGGATGTAAAATGATTTTAGGTTTTAATTCCCTATACTGAATTGGATTATTTTTGGTTTGGTCAATAAAAATCCTTTACAATATGGCCTAACCGAAAGGTTGTGGCCGTATTCTTGCACCATGGCTGATGGTTTTGTATGGTTATATTTATTGTAAAGTGATCATTGTAGTTATTGGTTTTTCTAATTTCAGTTGGATGTATGAAAGATCACTATGGAGTGCAGATTGCTCGTACTAGGACAATATTATTGCACAATAGTGATTTAATACGTTATGATTGAATTTTAATTGTTGATGAAATCTCTGTCCAATACATTTTTTTTTCTTTAGCAACTACATGAAAATGAACTCCCCGAAAAGTGTTCATGCATGCTTATTAACTTTATTTGTGGAAGGGATGTTGTACTAGAATTTCATCAGTCAAATTGAGCTATCTCGGTTTCTCAGTTTTGTTATGACAAGCAATAGTGACATGCATATAAATGACATCAAGGGGCGAAGGGAGTGTTACTCATTATCATAAGGGAGAGCTAGTGATAGACAACCACCTTTTAAACTTTTATCAAAAGGATAGAATAACACGATACATCCAGCTTCATTCCCACCTATCTCTCTAGATTTCATAGCAGCTAACTAAATGGAAATAAATTTCCTGGAAAGTGGTCGTGCATGCTTATTATCTTTTTTAGAAGGGATTTTAGTATTAAACTTCATCAGTTGCAAAGGGTTGTCATGGTTTCATAATTTTGAAGACAAGCAATAAAAACATTTATTAAGAAATCAAGTGGGTGTTATTCTGTTATAATCGGAAGGCTAGGAACAAACAACAACCCTTTAACTCAAAGAAAAAGAACAAAAAGACACTTAATAGTGTTAATACATCCGGATGCTATGGGGTGAAGAAAATTCTTGAAAGAATACAAGACAGTGAACACTAATTTAATGCCAGAATTACAATTTTAGTTTGGATTCATTTAACAATTTGTGGTTGGCCATTTTTCGTTATCATGCATCTAAGCGAATTACCAAAATAAATTTGGGTATATGTACTGCATTATAGCAATAACTCAATCTTTTACTACAACAACTTGCTTTACTGTTATGAGGTTGATGTGTCTTCTTGTATTCTTTTCTAACCTGTCTCATATCTTAGATTTGTCCATGCCTGACAGAATTACAATGCTCTTAGCTATAATGACAAGATCTTGGATGGTTTCTATGACTTCTACGGTGTGATCACTGGCTGTGAGTCATCGAGGATGCCTACCCTTGTTGACCTTCAAGCAACACCAGTATCTGAAGGTATTAGTTGGGAAGCAATTTTGGTCAACAGGGCTGATGATGCTAATCTGCTTAAGCTTGAACAGAAGGCCCTTATTTTTGCTGTCAAGGCAAGGTCAGAACCTCTTCTTCTAGGTGATTCTGCACTAGTGCGACAACTTGCGACTATGGTATCTGACTACATGGGTGGACCCGTTGGGGAACCGGAAAACATGTTAAGAGCATGGAAAAGCCTTAGTTATAGTTTGAAGTCAACTCTTAGGAGCATGGTGTTGCCGCTAGGTTCTTTAACAATTGGACTGGCTCGTCATCGTGCTTTACTATTCAAGGTACTTACTTCAATCCCGGCTCTCTTCTATTCAAATTTGCCCCAAAATTAAGCCTAAGTCTAGCTTTATACTTGCTATTGAGGCATTAATTAAAAATTTAAATATGATGATTGTAATCCAATATTCTGCAAAACTTGTACATCAACAATTACAGCCTTATCTTGAATTTTCATGAATATCTTCATAGTTATTTAGTGTTGATCTTTCTTTCATCTTGCCGTTGAACTGGACCACCATGATCTTACATCAATCTGAGAATAATGAACATACGATACCAAAAGGTTTTTTGTTTTTTTTGTGATGTGAATTACTGCATATGAAGTTCTGCAGTCTCTCCCTTGCTTAATTTTTTTTTTTTTTTTTTTTTTTTTTTTTTTTTTTTTTGTGATAAATCATGCTTGTCTGTTAGAGCGCAACAGTGCAAAAGAATTGAAAATTCACGGGGAGTTAATTTTAGGAAATTTTGACATTTGCTACCAGGGAAAACACCTAGCTTCACATTTGCTACCGGTTAAATTTTTTTTTTTCACTTTAGTACCACCTAAATCAGAATTTGTTAAATGTTACTACCCGATGCCTTACACCGTTACTATTTCAGTTAGAGGGGCCCAACCACCGTTCAGCCACCCTTCCATCCCCAGCCACCTTCCCTGCCAGCCCCCCTCCTAGCTCCTGCTGCCGGTGGCCGGCGCCAACCCCCCTCCCTTTTCCCCTCCTTCCCTTTCCCCCACCTATGCAGCCAACCCCCCTCCCTTTTGACCACCGCTGCCACCTGTGCTTGTTGCTGCGGCGGCGCTACTGTTGCCGTTGTTGATTTAGATTCCCAGTTGAAGCCATACCTACCAATTCACAAACACAAACACAAAAAATCCCCCTTAAAATTAAATTAAATAAAAAATTAATTGTAAATTAATTCACAAATTATACAAATGAATAACACAAATTTACTAGAGTATGAGGAGAGAGAAAGCACAAATTACACGAATTAACTAGAGTACAAGGAGAGAGAAAGCACTACTCTACCATGAGCTCCAATAATGGAGGAAAAACAAAGCAGCGAACAAAAGATTTGGGAAGATAAAATCACAATTACTTGCAAAATCAGGCAGCCACGCACCTAACAATTGCAGCAACCGCCACCACCATCACAACCCACCTCAAGCCACCGCGAGCAGCACGCCACCACCATCAATTTATCACAACCCGCAACCAATTTCTGATCACAACCCGCAATTGATAATCGCCTCAAATTTCGCAGCTAATCGATTTGGGAGTATTTCGGTCAAACTGATTTGGGAGTTGTTGTTTGATTTGGGAGTGAATTCGGCAACAGGGGGCGGCGGAGGAAGAGGTGGAAGAGTTGCCTGAAGTTGGTGTTTGGCAACGGCGGACCTCCGTGTAATCGCCATTGTTGGTCACAGGAGAAAACCCAAATTGGGAATCGCTGGCGGGGGGGAGGGGGAGGGGTGGCTTAGTGGTTGTTTCTTTTTTTATTTTTTTTTTCTTTTAATTAACTTAACGGAATCGTAACGGATTCCGTTAAGTGGTAGTGAAATTTAACAAACTCTGATTTAGGTGGTAGCAAAGTAAAAAAAAAAATTAAACCGATAGCAAATATGAAGCGAGGTGTTTTTCCTGGTAGCAAATGTCAAAATTTCCTTAATTTTAAGCCGCGTTTGTATGAATGTTCTCTTAAGAGAATCCAATGAAAGCTTAAGTCTGGTTGCTCTGGGGTTCTTATTCATCTGCAAGGAACCGACTCAACTCTTCTTATCTGGTTACATACAACAGGAAGAATCACAATTGCAGGCTAATAAACCCACAGAAAAGCTAGCTATGATGGCCGTAAGAAGAATATGTCAACTAAGAAAGGGGACTTCAGTTATGCAGAGTTGCAATAATTTGCAAAGCTTATAGAAAGAGAAGTATTGAGAAATTTGTTATGGGATCAATCTTGGGAGAGTATTTCCACCTCTCAAACGTGGGAAGGTTGTTATTGGTTCAATTACACTGATTAAGCTAATGCAGTAATTTTTTCTTGCTTTATATCTACTTAAACAATGCAGAAAAAATCAATAATACGAATTTAATACCTGATTAGATAGTAGTTTCTAGCATCATCTGGTGTTTGACAACTTGTAAATTTAATTTGTAGAGAATCATTAATGTTTTCAGAATCTTGTAGCTGTTGAATAAAAACTCGAGGCATTAGGAAGATAGCCAAAATTTTAAGTTCAATAATTTTTTTTTAGATCCTACACTTTACTGCCAAAACGTAGCAGTCAAAGTCTCATAGAGAATCTGCTTTTAGCCGTCATAGAGAATCTATAGGCAACCGTTAACGCTTATGATCTTGTGGTTGCTGCCTAAATTGATACACATTAGGAAGACAGTCTAAATTAAATTAAACTCTATTTCCTAAGCTTGAGTCGTAGAGATTTTTTTCCTTTTAATTTATTAATTGTTGTTTATTTTGTGTTGCAATTCCTCATTCTTATATCCTTGACATGTCTTTTCGTTTAATCTATTTGTGAAGGTTTTAGCCGACAGTGTGGATATTCCATGTCGTTTAGTTAAAGGCCAGTTATATACAGGCTTTGACGATGTTGCAGTGAGCTTTGTAAGGATTGATGATGGAAGGTAAGGACACTGTGTGTAAGTTTTTTGTACAATGAAAATGTTCAGAAAGCTTGCTTTGTGGCTTTTGTTTGTTCTCCATAGTCCAATAAAGAAGTATTGAAAACTTAATGGAGGTGATGCTTTCCAATTTGAAGTCTGCATAGTTGTTTAATCAGAATTTATCAATGGCATATCATCCTCTGGTGTGGATTTGGCTCTTTTGCAGTAGCTAACTCAAATCAAACTTCATGCTTGTGATTTGTTTGATTGCAATTGTCAGATTCTAGGAAATTATTATCATTTTTGTTCACTACTTTATGGAGGTGATTTAAAGGCTTAAAGAAGTGTACTACTCTATAACTCTTGACATTTGGTAATGAACTTTCTAACATATAGGTTTTATAATTAACTTGCAGAACTTTGGATTATTATTGGGCTGAAATAGGATTTGTTTCGGACTACTTTGGAGGTTGTAATTGAATAAATTATTTAGTGCATTATTTTATTATATATTTTTCTTACTCTTATCTTCTATATATTTTCTCGCGTCATATTTGGTGCACGTTCTCGTACCTCAAGTGGTTTCATAATGAGAATTCTGGTAGTTGGTTTTTAATTTTCTATTATTGCGAATCCTGAGAAATGGGGGAACAAAATCCCTTTTTGGGCGGGGGTGAGGTGGATTAAAGTAGAGAAGTTTGGGCTTTTTAGGATGTATGGTTTACATGCTCTGGTGAACCAAATGTAGCATCTAAGCTGGACTACTTTTTTTTTTTTAAATTTTAATTGATGAAGGGACTGAGGAGTTCTGGATTTTGGTACAAGTCTTTGGGAATAGGTTTGTAATTGATCATTTGCTTATTACTTTGGAGTGTTGTCCAGTTTTATGGGGTCCTACTTTTCATTTTTGAAAAATGTAGGTTGCTCGTATTGTTTGGCATCCAAATGCTCTATGTTGCATATGGTTACACTACAAAAGCACTGCCAATTTTCTCTATTCTCCATGCATTGGGATGGAATGTTGATGACACTTTGGCTAGTGACTTGTGTCCAATGGGTAAATCAAAGCAAGTTAATCCCTTGAGTGTAGTTTTTATTTTTTATTTTTTTATTTTTTTATTTTATTTTTATATTTATTTTATTCTAATAAGGAAATAGAGAAGTGAAGCTACAAAGCTTTTGGTAATATTATTTTTCTTCCAAAAATTTCGTTCTACTTCAAGGTTCACAAAACTTTTAGTAGCCTAACCTTTAATTTTTTATTTCAGGGAATTCATTGTTGATCTAATGTCTGATCCAGGAACACTGATTCCATCCGATATGGCAGTTACCCATGTTGACTATGCGGATTCCCTATCTTCTACTAGTCCTTTGTCCCGGGACATTGAGTCAAATATGGGCACTGGTAGCAGTGAGGCAGTGAGTTCATTTGATGAGCCATCAGATTGTGGTACACTAGATGAGAAGATGTACTTAAAGAAGCAGCCTGTTAGGATAGAAGATCCCAGTGACAGACTTGCTTCCACAGCTTCTGCTAACCTTGTCAGACCAGGATTTAGTGATGACGAAGTGCATACATCTACTAAGTTCAGTCCTAGTGAAGTCAAAAAGCTACCTACAGAGGTGGTTCCGTCTAGAAGTCAATATCCTATTTCACATGCAAGATCCCCTTCCTGGACAGAAGGAGTTAGTTCACCAGCGGCTCGAAAAATGAAGGTGAAGGATGTTTCACAATACATGATTGATGCTGCCAAAGAAAATCCCCAATTAGCTCAAAAACTCCATGACGTGTTGCTCGAAAGTGGAGTTGTTGCTCCACCCAATTTGTTCACTGAAGTTTATTCAGATCATTCAGATGTATCAGTCACTTTTACTAAGACTGAAGGAGAAAGAAGGCAGGAAAATAAAAAGAGGCTGGAAAGCAGAAAGCCTAATAATCTGGATAATTCTGCTCAACCAAAATTCTTGCCTCCTTTGCCTCTCTATAAAGAGCCACCAAGGGCTACTCCTAGCCTGCAATTGGAAAGTTTAAAGCCCGTACAAGATTCCGGGATTGACCACGTAGTAGTAAATGCTGGAAAACGTAGCACAAATCCTTTTGTAATGCAATCTGATGCGACTCCAGTAATTTATGGGAAGAATGTTCCTGTTTCAGCAGCTGCAGCAGCAGCTGCTGCTGTTATTGCCTCATCCATGGTAGTTGCTGTGGCTAAATCGAGCCCTGATCCAAAGTTTGAATTCCCTGCTGCAGCTGCTGCAACTGCTACTGCTGCCGCTGTGGTAGCAACAACTGCTGCTGTTGGTAAGCAGTATGAACATATGGATGCTTCTCCTCGTTCACCGGATGGAGATGTTGGTTTCTTCAATGAAATGGTTGGCTCAAGGATCGGGGAAGGAGATGATGCTAGTGAGGATCTGCGTGGTTCTGGCAAGGAGCGAGACACTTCTGGAGCAAATTCAGAGGACAGAACATCTGATAGGTCAGCAGGGGGAGATAGTGCAAGCAGTGTAAGATCTGAAATGCCAGATGATGTGTCCGATTGTGAGATTTCGTGGGAGGAAATCACCTTGGGTGAGCGTATCGGACTTGGTACTAGACATTACACTTTGTTTTTCAGGAATTCTGTATTCACCTATTTTTAGTTAAATTCATTTTCTCTTCTTTTCTTTGCACTTGTAGGGTCATATGGAGAAGTTTATCGCGGAGATTGGCGTGGAACTGTAAGTAATACTCCCTCCGTTTTTAAATACTTGCTCTATTTCCTTATTTAAAGATTTTACAATATTTAATTAATTTCTCTCACCAAGTGGACCCAACAATTTTAATTTCATATTCTCTCCTTCAATTCTCTTCACTACTTTTGATTTTTACAATTTTTATTTTTCCACCAATCCCACTACCTCAATATTTTATTACTTTCTCCAATATCTCCTAAAACTCCGCGCATGGAGAAATGGGGCAAGTATTTAAAAACGGAGGGAGTATATGCTGATTTTGACATCTAATTGCATCTATACTTGTGTATCAAGGAATCACATTACATACTTTTGTCTCCAGGAGTTCATTTTTTCTTTTGTTTTTTGTTTATAAATGGCTGAAGTAGATTCCTTCAACATTTGACCAGATAATCAACATCTAAAACCTACGAAGGTGTTAAATGTAATTGTTATTGTAAAGGATGGTGCCCATGGTGGTGCTTTAAGATAATTGAAAAGCTGGGTTTGGGAAAGGACTTTCTGATTACTGTTTCCTGCTCTAAAATATACTACCTCCGTTTCTTTTTAGTTGACACGTTTCTTTAGTCACGTTTGCCAATGCACAAATCAAAACGTTAATATCTTTAATTACCGATAAGTAAAAATTATAAAAAGTTGATATTTCGAAAATATATATCGTGACGAATCTAACTAGACCCCACATGACTATATTTTTCATTAAATATAAATCACAAAACATGGTTAAAGGGGAGTGTATGAATAGTGCTAAAGTCAAAACGTGTCAACTAATAAGAAACGGAGGAAGTATGATATTTCAATAGATTGGGGTTTCAAATTACATAATTGGCAATGGCACGGAAGAATAAAGATTTTTGCTGAAATAGAGATGAACAATACAGTGTCGTGGTCCTCTTTAGGGTTGGTCTTTTCACTTAATATTTGGTGCATTTTAATGTTTCCTGTGTATTTTTTGGAGGGAATTAGATGAGGAAGTTTCTTTGGAGGTAAGTCTGCCCAATATTTTATTTGGGTTTAAGACTACTGCCTCATATACAGATTTTTCTTTATAATGTACAGGGTGAGTTTTTTGGGGTAGAGTATTTTTATCAGGTTTTCCTTTGGTGCCGCTTTAAAGAAAATTTCGTCAGGTTTCTCCCGATGACGCTTTGTATGATTGACATGGCATTATATTGTAATAAAATCTCAGAGAGGAGAGTTCACATATCTGCTATGATTTCTACTACTTTACATTCCTTTTGATAAAAAGGTTTATATATTGGAAAAAAAATAAAAATAAAGTACATGCTTATCTCGTGATTAAGAAGAACATTGGAAAAATGAAGAAACAAGATGAGAAATGAAGTCTGCGATTGGGAATGTCAAGTTTAAGTTATTATGGAGATGAGAAACAAGATGAGAATCGAAGTGGCAATTGGAACAGTGAAGCATGTAACTGATTGAAATAAAAATTAAACAGTTTGAAATGTAGAGCTACAAAGTCAGCAAAGGTACATCTCAGTACAGTGGCTGATTTGTACCCGGATATGAAGTAATGACAAACCTAGAGATTTTATTTTTGGCTTTAATCTAGGCTCCTTTTGAAAATTTGCGTTAGTCTCCTGTATGACTTAGGTCATGGACAACTTAAGGGCTTGTTAGTTATCTGTATAGGTTTCTTAGTAACTACATGGTTTTACCATACTCTTAAGGTGTGGTTTAACATGTGGATTTGTCTAATATTATTTGATCAGTTATTTGATGAGCAGCTGTAGTCCTGCAAACATCTTAGTGAAATAAGGGTGTTAAGTACCTTTCCCTTTCCTGACATCTCCATACCAAACAGCCCCATCAAGTTTTGGAAACAAGTTCGATTGTTGGGTCAAATTGGAGGATGTCTCTTATGTCCGAATTCATCGATTTGGTTTTGGTCTAAGCAGCAGTGTTGAATGTCATTTTGATAAAGAAAGCTGTAATGACTTAAAGGAAAATTGCTGTTAAGTTTGTTTGCGCTTCTTGCTGTGGCCTTTATCTTATCTCTTTCAAGCTATTTTGTTGTCTTTATGTTTTCTTTGCATGGTTTATTTGGAATTAATATTTTCCATCTTAATGCATCGTAATCTTTGAAATATTTTCTCAATTTCGAATGTCAGGAAGTAGCTGTTAAGAGGTTCTTAGACCAAGACATTTACGGGGAGTCTCTTGAAGAATTTAAAAGTGAGGTAAATATCCAACCCTTTCACGTTTTAAGTGCATTTGGCAGAGCAATCACAGTATCTTACAAATCTCTAATTTTCATTTCTCCTGACTATGTATCTCTACTCTTGGTACTGTCAAGTTTTGGCTTTGTGTTACATTTTAGCACTATTTTGTGTCATTATTGCAGGTTTATTGTGATTCTCATTCAAATGCTATGCTAGATTTACATGATCAAAACTGGTTTAATAGTCTTAAGCGAGTTTGCTGATGAACAAAAATTTAAAGATTTTTTAGATGAAAATTGAAATCTTATAACCTGGAGTGGGTACACTAATTTACCCAGCTACACCTGTGTCAACAAACAAGACTGGGGTGCAGAAATGGGTTATGGGTCAGATTTGGGAAGGTGAAAATAATCTGAGCAGCTGAATTCACCCTTCAATTCTTTTTTCTTCTTTTCTTCAGTTCCATTTTCTCTTACCTCATATTTTTCCTTTGATATTCTGTTTTTCTTTCTTATCAATGAGGTCACATCCATCTTTGAATAAATAACACATTTTGGGACTTAACTCTTGAGGCTTGAGGGCACTTTGAAATGCTGAATTTCTGAATGGTCAAAATTCAAAATGCTAAGACAAGATAGCTGTTATTTGCTTATACTTGTTATAGGTTAAAATCAGATCAAAAGAAGGGGTCAAAGTTGTCAATTTTCTTAACAGAGTAATACTCAAGTTAACTTCTCTTGTTGTGGAATTGTTTCAAGTATTTTCCGAATGCCATAATTTATACGAAGTATTAAATTTTCATGATCTCATTTTCTTACAAAGAATGAAAGTGTTAATCAATACAATAGACCCAAGTTTCCAAGAGAACCTTATAGAACAATAATTCTGCTACGTGTGCTGTATTTGGAATAACAGTTGAATTTTAATCGAGCTTGAATATTATTGCTTTTCTCACTAGATCTGGCAAATAATATTTGATGAAATTCAGGCTGCAAATTAAGATTCCCTTATACATGTCCTCTAAGATGAGAACTTTACACTCGTTATAGATTCTTATTGTTAAACATATATGATGAAATGTTCAAATTGTCAAGGGTAATGCTGCATATATTTAAGATAAACCTACCTTGCCTCTGATGTAGGGTCATTTAATGATTTTTTTTTTGTTTAATTGGGTCTACATTGTCAGTGGATAATATACACCTTCTCATGACTAGGTTCGTATCATGAAAAGACTAAGACATCCAAATGTTGTTCTGTTCATGGGAGCTATTACTCGTCCACCAAATCTATCCATTGTTACAGAGTTCCTTCATAGGTATGCTCTCTTTCTATTGTGACCTTTAAAAGTGTAATATTTTTCAATTCTGAACGAACCAAATTTTGGTATGCATGTACAAGCTTGGGATTCTTGATTGTATACGTGACTTGGTACTCCCTAATAAAACACTTGAAACTGTTAGCAATAAATTTCATTCAATTGAACATCATGGTGAAGAATTTCATGCTTTGGTTTAGGTAGAAAACTTACCTATTGCAGCCTTATTGTTTACTTGATCTGCTTCAGCATCATCTTCGACATCTTTGTGATGCATGTCTTTTTAGATATCATTCATATTCACTTGGTCTTCGTTTTTCTTAGTGAAGTAAGATATGGTCCCAAATACTGGGTTATCTACCCAAATCAGTCCCTAACCGGATAAAAAGATTTAAATGCCACATGGCAGATTTTATTGGTCAGCTTTTTTTTTTGCTTTTCTATTTTAATCACTTTTTCGAAGGAATAACTTTTTCCCCCCTCTTTCTAGTAACGGAGGCTCCCCTCATCAAACTTTTAAATAATTTTGTGTTTGGAGATTATTATATGGTTGCAAGCTAGTACTAGGCTATGAAGGACACCTGAATTTTCTATGTATTGTGGATGAATTACTACATGATAGTTGTAGGACTTGTTTTTTTCCACAATTTGTCATAAGACCTGAGTGACACCTACTTGGTTTCCTAATATGCTTATGTTTTATTTACAAAAAAGGTTTAAGGTGATGGGGGGAGAAAAACGAATGTATGTTTAAGCCTTTAACTTGTAAAAAAAGCAACTTCATTTTGGGATGTCTCTATAGTTGTAAGGATCTTTATTTTTTGTACAGGACTACCTTTTAATAAATAAAAATTCAAATTCCAGAGATGTGGCTGTATACTTGGTATAATACCCTTTTCTTTTTTGCAGGGGTAGTTTGTACAGATTACTTCACCGACCTAACAATCAATTAGATGAAAGGCGGCGTTTAAGGATGGCATTTGACGCTGTAAGTGTCTTTCCTTCGTCTAGTGTTTGTACAATTTAATCAGCCAATTGTAATAGACACTCAATGACAGTATTTGAAGTTCCATTTCAGGCGAGGGGTATGAATTATCTTCATACATGTTCACCTGTTATTGTTCATCGTGATTTGAAATCTCCAAATCTTCTTGTTGATAAGAATTGGGTGGTAAAGGTTGGGTTCACCTCTTTTGTGTTTTTATTTTAAATTGGGTTCTTATGGTTCGGTTCTCTATGTATGGATTTTTATCTGATGATTTGACACCTTTTTTGTTAGGTCTGTGATTTTGGCTTATCTCGTATGAAGCACAGCACATATCTTTCTTCTCGTTCAACTGCAGGAACGGTAAGTCATTATTCAGTTGTCATAGAGTTGGCATTTAACTCAGCAAATGAATTCATTTGGATAGTTCACCCATCTTATGTGTTTGTTTTTCAGTAAATCAGTTGTCATGCTTTCGAAATATGAATATTGATCTAAATCTCATAAGCAGAGTATCTATAACTCATGTGTCTTTGAGAAATGATTGAATCTTGGAGGATCAAATCTGCGTGAAGTTTAAATTCAAGGGATATGGAGCTATTTTTTATCACATAAAGATAATACTCCCTCTGTTTCAAAAAGTTATTATCACTTGGAATCTTGACACTATTAATAAGATGAAAGAATCTATTAAATTACTTTTAATATATGAAATATAACATAGTCATGTTGGGTGTTGTTTGATTCTTCTCAATGAGTAGTTTATTTAAATCAATTGTTATATATTTTACTATTATGCAATTAAAAAGATTCATGGTCAAAGTACTGCGTTGGAGTAATTAAAAGATTGGAAACCACCCTTCGACCCCCGCTAATACTTAGATTATTCTTCCCGAATTACTAACGCTTTGTTTAAATAGAAAATAAGGAAGGAAAGGAGGGGAGGGAAAGAGAAGGAAGGGAAAGGAGAAGAAAGGGAGGGGGAGGTGAGCTCCATTTTCCCTCCAAATCTCTCCAATTTTGGTGGGATTATACTTATTAAAGAGAAAGGGAAAATGGATCCCTCCCTCTCCTGCCCCTTCCTTCCCCCAATCATTTATCCAAACAAGAGAGTTTGTCTCCCTCCCTTTCTCTTCCCTTCTTTTCCTTCCATTCCTTCTATCCAAACAAAGTGTAAGGTTAAAGGGTGAATGTAGATTTTTGCCTCACTAAGAAAATCGAAATTCACAAAAAAGTCAGAATTTTATAACCACACAGCTTGAAATAGGAGCTTCTTTTGGTATTTCAAGAAAGGGGAAAACAATCAACTGCCTTATTCCCTTTCATGTTATGTTATAAATCAATTTAGTTATTTCCCTACACTTTCCTTTACCATGCAACAAGGCTAATTGCACCCCAAATAAAAAAATTCCCAGCTACCAGTTACTATGCAAACAATGCAAACAGAGAAGCCAAGATCGTACCATATGAATGTCTATGGTAACAACCTAACAAGTGATTAAATACGAAAGGTAAATCAACTAATTAAATCTTATGGCATAGGTTCACTATGAATGTAGGACATACATATCAATAACAATAATCATGATCATACTATCTAGAATTAAAAAACTTTCTCAACTCATTGTTTCATTTAGAACAAAAGATTACTAGGCTTTCAAAATTTACTAGATAATTCTACATATTAGTGTAAGTCTAGATGTGTACTACCTAACCCCTCTAATGATGTTTTTGAAAAACACAAGTTTAGTGTCTTTAAGTTTAGAACCAATCAAATCGATATTACTTCTCGCAAATGTACTCTTGAATTTATGATTCAAATTTCCAAATATTTAACTTGCACTTGGACGTTAGTTATTTGAGACTAAACCCTTAGCATACCTCCTGGACACTAAGGGGGGCTGTTTCGTTGTCTAGAGAGAAAGGTAAAGGGATTAAGAAAGAGATACTTGGGGTCAGGAAAGAAAAAGTCCTGCTTGTTTATTGTTGTTTGTTTTGATTAAAGTAGGGGAATGGGAAACAAAAATACAACAATCTATCCACAATATTACAATCTTTACTACACCAAGAAGACTTCAAACACAATCATTAATCCCAATCTTTTTGGGTCACCAACAACTAACATCAGCCACCGTCATCCCACCTTTTGGTGAGGCGGCGATCACCAATAAGAAGACTGCCACCATCATCCCCCTTTTTATACATCTTTCTTTTCACTCTTCTTCAAATCTTGTCTTCTAGTGGGCAAGGGAAGGGTCCTTTAGGGTTATGTGCGGGTTGGAGTAGGGTTACAAGTGGGTTGGATTGGGGTTTTGTGGGATTATGGGTGGTGGTTGGGTAAATTTCGTGAAGGTCGATGGTGGTGGTTTGGTGGATTTGTGGAGTTTAGGTGGGTTATGTAGTTGGGTGGTGGGATGGTGGTGGTGAGGGTAGGTCAGGAGGATGGAGGTAGAATAGCATTGCTAAAGAAAGGGAATTCAGTTACCTGGAGGGGGGTGGGGAGTCAACCTAGTAGACTTTGGGGGAATGGGAAAGGTAAAGGGAATGACCTAAATGTCATTACAAACATCAGCCTACCTCTCTGTGGATACTCTGAACCAAACGCTCCCTAAGAAATGATCTTAGCGTTAAACTACTCTTGTAATTAAAGATAAGTAAAATAAGCAAGCGACAAAGCTGAAACTCAAATTGAAAACCCTCTCAAGTTGGTTCTATAAACCTAGAAAAACTATGACTTTGAGCAATTTAATTAATTGATGAACCACTGTAACATGATGCATTTATGTATCTGAAATTTATGTTTGACGGATAAAGTTGGACCAAATTTAATTTATATTGTAAATTAACCATGCCCAGAAATGTAAATGTTAATTAAATAATTAATCTTTGATTGACACTTCGATTTTGTATCATTCTTACCTTCTTTGAAAGAAATTGCTGCTTGAATTTTACCTAATCTCAACAGCAAGAATCGATCAAAACCTCAATACTTTGAACCACGATTCACGAATCCCCAAAAAGTATTAAAAATTGGAAATTCAACATTACAATTTTAAATCACAATTTTACCTTCACAACTAGTAACAATATCACTCTTGTCAAGTTGTCAATCCCAAAAGTATTGATCAACTAATCAGGTGTAGGGTCGAATATAGAATCGAAATCATTGACAAACATTTGTTTTTGATGACCTAACAAGGTGTGCTGGCTACTTACTTAAATCCGTTTTAATATTTTAATTATGTTGATCAATTTGCACCACATCTAATTTATCTACCACCATAGGAAGACATGAATTTTCCTCTTTGATTTCCTCCTTGTGAGCATTCGCACTAATTTGAACCACAGCAAAATTTTCTTAATCGCAAGCATCTCGTACAAAAATAGTTGAATTATCATAACTAGGATAATCTCCATCTTTGTTGAATGAAATACTAACTGTCATTCACATACATTATTATTGTGATACTTGAGTAGCTAATGTCCTCTTTAAACCATTGCACCCATTGAACTTGAGTAAAAAGTATAGTGACCAATTCCTAGTACCTATTAATCTTAGGTACAGTACCCTGACTTGCAAAGTTGCAAGCAACCTATTCTTAGGCAAATTGGAAAAGTCGCAAATTTATGAAAAACAGGCTCCTGAAATTTCTCCCGAAGTCTGCTTGAATTGGCACGAATGCAATTCTAGGAGAAATCAGTTAATACTTCAAATACGATTGGTGCAATCCCATTGGGCAGGTTGCCTGATCAGGCGCAAACATCTGGTATCAATTCATGTTGAAATCAACGTTCTGTATCTAGTTTTGGTTACAGTTCAGATGTTGGCTGACTGATTCCATTCAGGTAATCGTGTATGTTAGTTTTTAGGCCTACCTCCTAGGTGCTGCACTTGCCTGTACCTAATATTCTTTGGAAAATGCATTGTTCTTGGACAAAACACATGTGTAATGACTTGTGTGTGGCTATGTATCCTGGCCAGTACCCTTGTTTTTTTGACCTGCCAATGTATATTATCATTCAATATTTCTCTCCGTAATTATTCTCTTTCATTTGTTTGCTGTTTTGGTGTTCTTTATTCATCACATGCATTTGCTGCATCACTCACGCATTCTTTTGAACTTGCTATGCAAAGAACTGAAATGTATTTGCTTGCTGCAGGCTGAATGGATGGCTCCAGAAGTGCTTCGAAATGAACCGTCTGATGAAAAGTATGTCTAGTATCTTAAAAATGTTTGAAAACCTTTAATATGCACCTTTAGTTTAGCACATTGTTTTATCTATCCCAGTCTCAATTCTTAATTTTACTAATCTGTTGATAATTATGTTACTCTTCGTCACTTGGACCTTTTGAGAAAATAATATGCGTAATTTTTAAGAATTCACATACCCTAATTTATATCTTTTTCCTACATTGACAAATTTCTTGAGGGTATAGTACGTATAAGATTTAATCCATCAATGACTTAATACTTGTAGGTGCGATGTATATAGCTTTGGAGTTATACTTTGGGAGCTTTGCACTCTCCAGCAGCCATGGGGAGGCATGAATCCTATGCAGGTGGTTGGTGCCGTTGGCTTTCAGCACCGGCGTTTGGACATTCCAGATGATATTGATCCTGCAATTGCTGATATCATTCGTAAATGTTGGCAAACGTGAGTATATGATTGCAATTATTTTGCTGTTACTGAAGCATCCTTCAT
The DNA here is from genome assembly GCF_948465745.1 of Chenopodium album. NCBI lineage: Eukaryota > Viridiplantae > Streptophyta > Magnoliopsida > Caryophyllales > Amaranthaceae > Chenopodium > Chenopodium album. The sequence continues at coordinate 23,475,320 of NC_137853.1, read as the reverse complement.
TTATTTGGAGGTTTTATACAATTTAGTTATAATTTGTTTATTTATATTTGATTTACTTGCTACTTATTCTGGTTGCGTTATTCCAAAGCTCCAAATCTCCAATTACCACTATTATCTGATTGCATTTGATTACTTGATTAGCTGTCTTTCATTAGCTGTCAAAATTTTCAATAAATATATAAAAGCTGCACTGATTTTCCTCTCTTGTTTATTGAAAAACCTAATACTGCATCCCTAGCTCCCTTGAAATATTTTTGAACAAAAACCTAATACTGAATCTTCAAAGATTAGTCTGTATTTTCTATTATATTTATTAAGATTACCTGCAGATGATGCCCCACAATGAAGAGAGGGACTTCGATTCATGATTTGTTGTTTAAAAACAATATTGTGTGGAAAATATATGTTTGGTCTAAAGAGTTTTTTTACATGGTGGTAGTACTGATATTAGTTTTCTAAAGAGTTATTACATGGTTGTAGTACTGATATTTGTTGTGATGTTTTTGTTTTGGAAATGATAGGGCCCTAGCTAGGAGTGTGTAGGACCTATAATATTTGGAAATGCACTGTTTTTGAACCCTGTTTGGTAGATCATTTTTGTGATCATTTCTCATTCACTTCTCCTATGTTCAAGGTTCATTGCTTTTGCTTCAGCTCTAATACTTTGTCAAATGCACCTTGAAGCGTTTTTAGTTATATACCAACTTTTAGTTCATTTTTCTGTCAAGCCATGGTAAAGTTGGAGAGTGGTATATAGGAATTTTTGTTTATTCATGACATGGATTTCCCCTGGAAATATTTTTGAACAAAATCATAATTTACTTGGGATAAGCTTGAGTGTGTTATCCTTTAATAATGACGATTGAAGTTGATCTGTGGAAGCTCTTCTATAAAAGAAAGAGATGGTTTAACATGAATAATCCGGCTAAAATTCACTTCCAGTTATGCCAATTAATTTTGTTTCCTATTCATTTTGCTATACTAACTAAGATTTCATGTGAACACAATATTCAGAGATCCAAAATTGCGACCTACTTTTACTGAGATCATGGCTGCATTGAAGCCACTACAGAAGCCTATAGGTCCACAGTTGCCAAGACCGAGTTCGTCAAGAAGCGGTGACTAGGAGAAATAGTGATCATGGATCAGCAATGGCTTTTCACTCATGAAATTGCTCTTTCTGATGGAATAGAGTGTGGCAAAATAGCTTGTTGGCTAAAGTTTGAGGCAAATTCCTATCAATCTGGGAAAAAAAAATGTACAAATGAGATTGAATCAAGATCCTGAATGATATATACCCCAAACTTTAGATAAATATGATTCTTTGTACGTTGTCTTCTCATGTGATCCTGATTACTGTTGTGGTTCTCCCTCTCTTTCCTTCTTACTTCCTTCCTCTCTCTCTCTCTCTCTCTCACACACACACACACACGCACACGCACACACACACACACTAGCAGTTAAAAGTTCTTGAATTTTATTGTATATCATTGAATTGGTTTTGATTTTCAAGGGTTGATGTTAATGATTTGCTAATTGGGATGACTTTTGTTGGCCTAAAATAAATATTTAGTTATTATACTAGATCAAATTGCAAATTTTTAAGTAGACCCGAGTCCAGCCGTCACTGGCTGGTCTCTTCACAAAACAACGTCATTTTGTCCTGTTTAGGAAGTTTTGTCAATTAACTGATTTAAAAATGAACATTTGCGGATTCAGAAATGAACATTTACATATTTGGAAACAAATATATTGCGTATATATATGATTTTAAATGTTATTTATACAAATGGGATTTTTTGATTAATACATTTTGATCGATTCATTAACATCTTTTTAATAAGAATTAGAAAAAAATATTATTACATAATATAATTATTTATCAAATATGTAATTGACATATACGAAGTATCTACATAGAACATCTAAGCCTTATAGGCATTGCATTAGTAAATTTTAAAGTGAATTACATTTTGTCATATTGTTTATATCTTCAACCTTGAATTTTCCTTTTGCTATATTAATTTGAGTACAATATTTGATGTTCAATATCGTCATGATTGTAGCAGGCTGCATTATAGTACAATTTGTAAATGTAATATTAGTGATAATGAACAAAATATATATTTATAAACAAACATACATAGTTTAAAAATAGAGAAGCTTTTGTGTGAGATCGGACTCACCGCGAGTACATTATATATATATGACAATAATATTTTAATATATGACATTAATAATCTAATATCTAACATAAGAAATCTAATATATGACATTAATAATCTAATATCTAATAAGAGAAATCTAATATTTGACATTAATAATCTGACATTAACAATTTATATCTAACATCAAAACGTTTTGTGTGAAACTGGACTCACGTGAGACCGGGCTCATAATCAATAAGGCGCGGGCATGATAAACCCGACCAAAGCCCGTGCGCCATTTTATAAAATATCTGAATTTTTTCGTTTTCATCATTTTCCTCAAATTTCGAGCGCCGTCATTTACTCAAAATTTTGAACGCCTTCATTTTGTCGAATTTCAACGACTTAATTTCCTCAAATTTCAAAGCATTCAAATCTTCAAATTTCAAAGAATTCAAATTAAAAAAATGGAGAAATCAAACAACATAATGATAATTGAAGGAGAATCTGATTCACCTATGGAATCAATTTCTAGCTCAATTACTGCTGAAAAAGGTACAATTTAGTTCATAATTTCATATCGTATTTAATTTCAAATCATATTTGATTAAATATCATATTGAATTTGTAATATGAATTTCGACTTATAATTTGCATGCAAGGCCAAATTAATTTCAGATCGTATTTAATTTCGATTTAATTTCAGATCGTATTTAAATTCGAGTTAATTTCGACTTATAATTTGCAATCAAGCTAATTTAATTTTAGACCGCTGTTAATTTCAACTTATAATTTGCAATAAGGCTAATTTAATTTCAAATGGTAGTTAATTTCAACTAATAATTTGCAATTAAGGCTAATTTATATTCCGATCGTATTTAATATCGACTAATGATTTGCAATCAAGGCCAATATATTTTCCGATCGTATTTAATTTCGACTTATAATTTGCATGAAAGGCTATTTTAATTCAGATTATATGTAAGATGTCGCAGAAAATTAATATAAATTTGAATCCAATTTTTTTTTTTTTTTATAATTTTAGGCAGTGAAATATAAATATATATACTAATGATGAATGCAGTAGATAATGTAATTATAGAAGACAACATCAATGAAGAAAGAGATGAAGATGTTGCAAATGTAATAGGTATGCGTGTTTAACAATTATAAAAATTATAAGTATTATACAATGATAATTAAATACTCTGTAATTTAATGATGTAATGGCTGATAATTAATTTAATATAGTCTAATTTCTGATAGAAATAATATAATTCCTGACTAGTAGAACCTTTATCCTAAGAAAAATAATATGGTAATTCCTGATAAAAACTTATTTCTGATTCCTGAAAATAATCAGATTCCTAACAGTTTTAATGTAATTTCTGATTGGATTTAAAAATCTAATTCCTATATGCAATAATCTAACTGACAAAAGACCTAGGTTTGTAAAACATAACAATTCCTCACTATTATTATCTAAATTCCTGACTAATATTATCTTAAACTTGACTAACATAATTTAATTCCTGACTAATATAATGTAATACTTTATCTAAATAATCTAATTCTTGACTAAGACATGCTAATTCCTGAGTATTATAAATTTAAAAAACATTTAATTACTGTCTATAATTGTAATTTCTGACAAAAATACAATATGATATGATTCATGTTTACTTTTGTTACAGATTATTACAAATATGACAAGGATGAAAACATAAGTAGATGTCTAGCAGGTTATACAGTATCAGACTACAATGATGAATATTTTTTTTATACAAAGCTCATTCAAGATCTATTGATTTCAGCGTCAGAAAATCAACAAAGAGAAGAGATACCAATGATAAACTGTATGAGTTTTATTTTAGATGCTCTAAGGAAGGACGGGCGAATGGTAAATTGAAGATAGCAGGTGAACAAAATTCAGTGGAAATACCCATATTGGGTAAAACTGATGAAAAAAAAGAGAAAAGAAAGGGAGGTAAATGAGACAAGAACTGGATGCAAAGCCCATATTCGTTTCAAGAAAAATAAAGAAGGATTTTGTAATTCTTACGCTTGAGTTGGAACATAATCATGAATTGGTAATAACAGTTCAACGACATCATCTAAGATCAGAAAGGCAAATATCAGCTCCAATGGGTGAGCTAATTGAGAGCATGATTGAGAGTGGTATTAAAGCAATGGATGCTAACAATTATATAAGCAATGAAGCTGGAGGAGAAAAATGTGTAGGTCGTACTAAGAGAGACCACCTTAACTATGTATCAAGGGTGAAAATGAGTATTGTTGAAGGTGGAGACATGCAGAATGTATTAGACACCCTTCAAGAAAAAGCAGATAGAGATCCTTCATTCTTTTGTAGACTGAAATTTGGAGAAGAAAATAATATGGTGAGCTATTTTTGGCGTGACTCTCAAATGCTTGAAGATTTCAAAGCCTATGGTGATGTTTTAATCTTTGATACAACATACTGAACAAACAAATATGGGTTGATATGTGCACCATTTGTTGGTATAAACAATCACTGGAGAACAACAATGTTTGGATGTGCATTCATAACTGATGAAAAGACTGAAACATTTGTTTGGCTTCTTTCAATTTTCAAAAAGTCAATGTGTGGAATAGAGCCAAAATCAAATTTCACTGATAAGGATCTTGCATTGAGCAACGCCATACCAGAGGTAAGCAGTTTTATGTTTTAAATTTTCTAAGAACTATTTAATTCCTGACTAATAAAATATGTTTTAGCTTCATAATATATGTATTCTATAATTTAATGTAAGCTAATTCCTAACTAAAATAGTTTAATTCCTGAGAAAAATAATGCAATACCTGACTAAGATATATTAATGATTTCAAATTATTTAATCCTGATTAACAGATTCTTACTCATGATAGCAACATTCTTAATCCTGACATAAGTAATCTAATACCTGAACAAAATTATCTCATTACTAATTAGAAATGTATTTACTTTCATTTTAAGTCAATTTCTGACCAAAATGCTATAATTCCTGAGTAAAGTATTCTTATTCCTTTTTAATTTATCTAATTTTTGACTTGAACAATTATTCCTGATTGAGATAATTTATCTTATTTCTGACAAAAATAAACCATTACTTGACAAATTAAATCTAATTCCTGACTAACATAATTTAATTCCTGACGAAAAACTATTTAAGCTTGAGGAATCATGAGATGCTCACTAGAGGTGGATTTGAAACTAGTAGGGAGAACGCAGTAAGATTAAACAGGATGAAGGTGGATTGTGTCTACTAGTTCTCTATGCTTAGCATATTCTATGTTTCAATCAACCTTAGATATCTTGGAATGTGCATACCTTATTTGTCTAGAAAGTTGTTTATTCATTTGTATTTGGTCACTTGCAAAAGTCCATTTCAAAAGTTTTTTATTTTACTTTTCTTTTTTATATCATTTTTCCTTTTATGATCTGCCTCATTTTTACTTTAAAGAGTTATGGGTCAAACTCTTGGGAACCCTTATGAGACCTCACTCATCCTTATAGGCGACTTTGGGGTTTAAAGGGCTTGTTGTAGCTAAAAACAACTGTGATACCTACAAAGTGAGTCTTAGTGTAGTTTCTTATCTTTAGCTTTCCTTCTTCTTATTTGAATAAGCCTTTCATCCTACTCCTACATGCTTTTGTTTTCCTCGAGCACGAGCAAAAGTTTAGCTTGGGGGAATTTGATAAGTGTCATTTATGGCACTCATTTGACCTCTTTTAGGATGAATTTCATTTGCTTTTCTAGCCCTTTTATCTCTTTTTCCTTAGTTTTATCATTTATTTCTTTAGTTTGTGTTTTCTTTAGTAGTTTTCTCATTATTTTCTTGTTTTTCTTGGTTTATTTTGCCTTTTTCTATTTTATTTGTTTGTTTTCCTTTGTTTTCAGGAGAAGGTCGTCATCCAAGATTCTCCAAGACTTCTTCCCGGGATTTACCAACGCTTAGGATGCATTGTGTCTCTCTTTTGAAGCCCAAGTATAGAGTTGTGCAAGGTTCCAAGTTCCTTAGGTAGTGCACTCGAGCCGTGGGGGCATCAAAATGTGTTGTTGAACCTAGAGTGGATTCCTTAAGAATCTATCAACCTTCGTGTTCATCAAGTGCATCAAGTGGAGCGCATGGGAGCATTGACATAAGCAAGAGGAGGAGCTCACCTGTTCCCACACGCGGGCGCGCATCTTGTAACACCCCAATAATTCTCCCTTTTCCAAACCACTTAATTTAAATAAAATAGTGGAGAACCATTGACGTGCTACCGCCACGTGTTAAAACGTTAAGGCTTTATCAAACTATCGCAGCGGAAAAACAAACTTAAGTCTTTAAAATAACATAGTTTAGAAAATCAATAAGTCAAAGCTTACAAATTGGAACCATATAAGGCCCTTATTTAAAACCATACCAATAATCAAAGTCCAAAACATAAATGAAATAGAAAAGCATAAATAAGTTCAACACAAGAACGAATACGCTCAATCACACCATCCCTTGACAATGCGATTATCAAATCCCTGAACTTCACATCATCAAGCTAACCTGTGTAATACTGCTCCCCAATAATACAAGTGTAATAATTGGATCATCACAGGGTCATTGAAAGGCGAAGGCCATAACCAAAAGAAAACACACACAAAAGCACGCAATCAGCAAAGCTGAGTACATACAAGTTACAACGTACCAAACCTAGCATGCTCAATTAATTAAAGTAAATAACATACAATGTGAATTCAATAATCAAGACTCCACACTTAAACAATTCAATTGACTCAACATACTTATGAACTAATTCTAAACACTTGACTCTTTATATATAATTTAATTAATTTAATTTGGAGTAAGCAATAGACCAGGTTGTCCAATCCACCAAATCATTTTGGTCCCAAATGACCATTTGAAATAAAAGTTTAGCGCGATGCAAGAATGGGCGCGACTCCATTGTCACAAAGTTAGTCTAGGATCCCATCTAACTTTCATTATAAAATAAAATGTAAATACCAAAAGAGAAGAGGACATGTTGATCAAACAAGCCTCGAAAAGCCACGGGCTACCACCGTGTACCCCAACCCATAATTGTCAATACTCTAGAAGTGCACACTTTCCAGAGTTTTATTGCTCATCCATGTTTCACTTTACGTGATTACAATTTTAATTAATGGCCGCCTCAATCAAGAAGACCATACATAAAAATCATACATCAATTCATTTTTAATCTTATTTAGAATGGTGATCACATCACAAATTGACCTTTAATTCCATTAAACTTCCAAATTATTCAAAATTGTTGAACATAGTCAACTCACCTAGCCATTTCGGCTTAATCCACCTTTACTCAACATACTAGAAAGTTATGATCGAGTAATAAATAAATAATAATAACCTTGTGGAATAATAAATAAATTCATTCCACTTAAACCATTCAATTCCAATCCTTTAATAATCCAAATGTGGTTAACAAACCAATCCAATAAAATATGTTTGTATCAACATTCCATACAAACAATTAATCCAATATAATTCAACATGTTTGCATCCATAATTCCATACAAACATAATCAATTCACCAAAACATATCTCATAAACATAAACACATGAATTAAATCAATGTGTAACCAAACAGTTTCCATCCAAGTGTTCCCTAATCATGAAACTAAGTTCTTTCCTTTTGGTACCTAACATGATACTAATTATAACGAAGTAGACATGTACGTACCTCGTACAAACAATCGTTTGAGCCACTTTTAATCACTTAAAATTCTCCTAGGGAATAATCACTTCCTAGAAAACAACCAACAATTAATATTACTATCCCAAGTAATTTCCAACAATATAATATGATGAAAAACTTATTAAAATAAAAAAAAAAACATATTTATATGCTTAATTAACTTTAAACATAATTAATTTTATTAATCAAAATCAAGGATAAAATTTTAAGCATAAAAAAAACTTCGTTAAAAATGAAAAACTGCCCGAAAATCATATTTAGAGGAAGAATTTGGCCACGAAAGGGTGGTGCTCACTACCAAAGGTAGTGAGTCTTTCTTTAAACATTGTTTCCACATGGAAAACACTACTTTTTTGTCAAAATCGAATGAGTTCAGAACCTGATCGGGATTAAAACGGGATTAATATTAACGAACCGAAATCTAAACATTAAAACACGAATTTACGTGTTCAAAATAATCTGGAATTAAGTTAAACTAATTAGTAGTTATAATCACCAAAATTTCAAAACATCATTACTATAAAAGCCCTAAATCAATTGTTCATAAAAACCCTAAAATCATAATTTTCAATAATTAAAAACCCTAGGTTATTAAACTTACAAAATCTGAAAATTATAACATTTATAAAATCGGAAATTATAAAGTTTAATCATCAAAATACAATTTGATACTAATTAAATTAATTTCAAACAAAAAAAATCAAAACCCATAATCAATAATTATAATTACACAAATTAATAAAACAAAAGAGAAAGAAAATAAGACTAACCTTTTGTGTGGGGAAATTTTGGGGATGTATGGGGTATTTATAGGAGAGAGAGTGGTGTAGGGTTAGTTTTAAGATTGGGCCTCATAAAATTAATGGGTCAATTAAGAAAGGAAAGTGGGTTTGGTTTGTTTGTTGGACATAAATTATTGAAGAAAGGATCTTAAAAAGTTCTTTGTAATAAAATCGTTCATTAAACCCAAAAATAATTTGAAACTTTTGAAATTAAATCCGAAAAAAAAATACAAATAAATATTATGAATAAAATATAATTTCATTAATAATATATTTAAAAATACAAGGCATCACACATCTGCCTGGCGCGGGCGCGTAGCCCCTGCTCCTTGTGTCCGTACCCTTTTTTTTGCGGCCATGCATTTTAAGGAGCGGGCGCGCATGTATGGGTTCTTTTCGGACGATTAACTAATTTCTCCTTTGTCAGTTTTACAATATATAGAATTTCTTCATTTTTAGAGAGAGAATAAGCTAATGTTAGAGATTAATTAGAGAAAATCATATTTTAGAGAGAGAATGTTAAAGCTTGAAGTTCTTGTTCTTAGATTCTAGAGAGAGAAACTTGGTAACTTGGTGATTGCTACATTTGATCTTCATTATTTTTTTATTTTGATCAAAGTTTTGTAGGGATTTCTTACTCTTTAATGCAATTTCAATATATTGATTGATCTTTGATATATTGTTGAATCTTTAGTTTAATTGTTGATTTGATTGTTGAAACTTCTAGGATGTTATAGGATCGGATGTTCATTCTCAAAAATTAAATGTTCATTTTCATGCAATATGATGTTCATAATATTGGTTGGTCATTTTCATGTTCATTTGATAGGATGTTCATTATGATAAATGTTCATTTCCATTCTGATAAATAGTAATTGCAATTAAGAGAACTCAAAAAGCTATTTCCTAGAGGTCAAACTAGTGGTCTCTAAAAATGACTAACTAGGTACATCACAAATCAAGCTCAATTGATAATTGCGAATTCTAAATCAATGGTTCGCATCAATGAAGAATCTCAATGCAATCTAGAATGACAATCAAGATTAGCTACTCCTTAACTAATCACACACATGCACAATTTCCATCAACCAATTTAATCACAATATCAAATCAATCAAAATCTTTCAATTAAAACATTATTAAACTAGTCTATAAGATAGTCTTTATAACATCCTATTGCATACCCTAGACTTATAGGCTCGTTATGATTGATTAACTTAGAAAATGTCATACCGTATAAGGTATGCAAAACTTTTCTAAGTTAACAAACTTTTTAATAAACTAGACATGATACAGACCAACCATGGAAAAGTTCTAAGGTTACAAATTTTAAGTCGTTTTTGAAAGATGTCATGTAATCCCTCTTGTGACAAGAAATCACCCCTTTCGAGGGGCATAATATGTTTCGGGGTGCTTTAGACATCCGATTATGAACATGCAAGTCTCTATGTATTTTTACGTATGCCTATTTAATAGATGAATAACGAGTCTATAAGTCGCCAAGTCAAAAGACAACATGTGGTATCTATACATAGCCAATCTAAGCATACCACATTGCATAAAGAGATAGATATATCATATAAAAGAGGCTCAAAAGCCCATCAAGGCAAAACAATCTTGAATAAATGAGGCAACCCTAACACTTGCTAACCACGTATAGGGCAACCAATAAGGGCACACCTATCTAGGTTGTGAAGCCCTAAGAGTATGATCCACCCAAATTTTATAAATACCTTAATAATTCTATGATAAACAGGAAGTATGTTGAATCATAACTATGTAAGGCACAATGCCCAAAAATGGTTTTAGTGCTCTCTACTTTCTCTCTCAAAAATTTTGTTTTCGATTACTGACTTGATCATCGAAGGCAAATCTCCGGGAAATCGGAGCTTCGTTGTTTTGTAGGTATACGTTAAGAGAGTGCATATTTAGAATTGTAGCCTTACCGAGAAATACACACCCCTTGTTCAAGTGTTTCTAAAAAAAAACCAAAAACACAATATTTACTTGACAGCGCGCATACCATATTTAGATTACAAAAACAGATCATGGCGCGCAAATCGTATTTTTTATGACATAATATATTATAGAAATTGCCAAAAAGAAATCAGGTAATATGCTCGCCTAATGAAATTAAAAAATCGATTATTTTTAATTAAGACAACACATCCCAAAAATAAAATTAAAAAAAAAATACAAACATCCCAAAATGTCCCATTTCATTATTTTAGGAATGGTTCAATTATTCTAAAATAAAAGTTTATTTTTCAAAATAAAATATATTTTGTTAAAAGTGTAGAAACGTTGAGGGGCAGTTGTGACACCTCTAGTCAGCCAAGAAAGCCACAAAGGTTGGACTCCTATGCAGCAACGCAGTCGTGCAACACTTGTACAACTACGTCCTCACCGGTTAATCACTCAAAAGTTATCCTCTGACCATTATTGAAACAATATTAAATGAATTTAACATTTGTATGTTGCATAGGTACTAAACTACTGATAAATAATGAGTGACATGAGGTTAACACTTGCACGTGTGGTCAGGCCACATTTCTTTTCAATAGAATGATAATCTTTTAAGAACAGCTTATTGTAGGAAATATCTTTAGTCTGAGTTGTTTGAGTCATGTATAAATATAAAGTAGAGCATGTTCAATAAAGGCATGAAATCAGATTTTAAAGAGTGCTAACAAGTCAAGTTTGCTTATTAGAAACTAAAGACATTATTTGTTCGATAATATCAGGTTTGGCTTCAAAATCCTGGTGAGTGAAGAACGAGATATCATATTCAACTCCAAATCTTATAAAAAAGTTAAATATTTTTAAGGTAAAATACACTTTAATAATCCCTACTTTGTCCGATTTACTATGAATAATCCCAACTTTCGATTATACTACAATTGTTCAACTTTCACTTGCATTATCTTTATTCAATCCATATTATCGGTTACTTAACCACCCCCTTCCCTAGCTAACAATCCCCCTCCCCTGAACCATCATCTTCGATCCAAACCCCATAATTCTGATCTCATTCCCTTCCCCCCACACCAGAAACATTCCCCTCTCCCCTCACCAATCATGCTTAGACACGTGTCAAGTAACTTTGTTGATCAGTTTGGGATTGAAGAAAGAAGCCGATTGTAAAAATTATAATCATTGCAAAAGAATTAAAATTTGGGAATATCTAAAGTAAATCAAACAAAGTTGGAATTATTAAAGTATATATTTTAATTTTTAATACTACCTCCGGTTCGATTTACTCGCAACAAAGGACATGTTTGCGGAAACCAAGACAAAAGATTGAAAAAATGATTAAGGAAAAATAAGAGTATGCTTAACTATTAATCCAACCCAACAAAAAAAAAACAAATTCAACCTTAATTAAATTAAATAACCCACCACCACCAAGCATCACCCAAACCACCCACCACCACCCAGCACTGTTGACGCACCACCACCACCTCACTCACCCAGCAACCTGCCAACCTACCACCAGCCACCCACGAACCAAGCAACTCGCCAACCCACCACCACCACCCCACGCACTCAAAAACCCACGAATCAAGCCACCCCACGAACCCAACAACCCGCCCACTACCACCACCCCACTAACCCAGCAAACCACCCACTACCACCACCCCACGCACCCACCCACGAACCCATCACAACGACACCGCTGATCCGAACCCACGAATCCAGCACAAGGATGCCGCTGATCTGCAATCATGAAACCCAGCACCACGTCGCCGATCTTCAACCACAAAACCCAGCACCACCAACTCACCAAACCAACGAAACCTACCCAAAAACCTAACCCACAAAACCCGCCGATCTAAACCACCATGCCCGACCCACATAACCAAACCCACGACGGCGCCGATCTGCAACCCACGAAACCTAACCCACCACGCCGCCGATCTGCAACCCCCATCGCTCTTAACACCACGAAGCCACCATGAATGGGGTTGGAGGAGGAGAGAGAAAAATAGTAGGGATGAGAGTTTAATTAATTAAGCTTGGGGTTTAATCTAATGAAATCAGATTTGTAATTTAATAAGGTTGTTTACAAAAAAAAGTAAGGGTATATTAGTTAATTATCACCCAAAAACATACTAAAAAAGGAAAGAAACAAGTTTGTTGCGAGTAAATTGAACCGGAGGTAGTATATATATTGCTTTTCATATAAGTATGTTTACAAAAAAAATAAAAAAATAAAAAATAAATAATAAAAAAAAAAATTAGCATACTTCATAAACATTGGACATTTAGATCTCAAAAAAGTCAGCTGTAATTTTTTTACTTCACCAATATATATCACATCTCAAATTTATATTTTAATTAAATCTAAAAATCGTGATCGGATTTAAATTAGAGCAACCTAAGTCAGATTAATTAAAAAATATATATATATATAAATCAGTTTGATTCAAATCAGATCAATAGAATTACGATGAACTAATCACAATGCAGCTGTAGCCTAAAATCAATATGATATAACAGACAACAGATCCGCAATTGCCAGTGTAAAATTAGGATTCACAGGATCTCCATGAACTGTGAAGGATTATTGAAAACTTTAGTTTAAAAATTGTACTCGAGCACCAAATCAACAGGCTGCCACAATACCTCACTATAAAGTTGCATATAAAATTACTTGGGCTAGTCTGCAGATAACTTCTGGGAACAAATTGCTCAAATGAGAGAAGATGCCGTATATACTACTCATCTCAGGCGAAAAATACTTGTCAGCCTTCCAGGATGCCCCCAGGACAAAATGCTGCCCAAGTTACCTCAGCCATACCAGACAACTATTGGAGTGAGAACCCAGGCGGTCTTACCAAAATACTGACCCCTTAAGAAAATGTTTGTACGCTCTTCAACACCTTCAAAGTTGAAGCTTGAGGAAACTTGATCCTCCTAAGTCCTAAACCTACTGGAATAAGTTCTTCAGTCTTTCCATGGATACAGCTGCTCTTTTGTTTGTCGGTTCAAGAACAAGGGCATATCTGAAATCTGCAAAACAGGACATTATTTTATTCGTTATTTTCTGAATGACAGCACATGCTAGATTGCCACAAAGCTCTTTACACAACCTGCATTTTTCTACTTAGATTGAGTAATAGGATGGGTGGAAATAATCAACCTAGAACAGTTAGAAATTTGTCATATCTTTAGGTATTAAATGTTGGGGCAATTTGGCAATTCCTTCTGAACAATGGTATCTCTAATTACTATGCATCATTTATGATTTACTATAAGAATCATAAGTTGGCAATTGTATAACAAAAACACTACAGATGACAACATGCTGCTAACTAGAAACAATTCTACAAAAGTCACTTGTAACTCAGTATCTAGTGTTAAAATTCAAAGCCATAGTTCAATTTCCAAACAACAAAAGCAATACTCAGGAGGCAAACACAACTCTCCTTAGAAAAAGGGGGTTATTAGGGGCCATGCTTTGTTTTTTTTTTTTTTTTTTGGGGGGGTGGGGGTGGGGGCAGAGCAGGGAGGGGGGGAGGGTGTAAATGGAAGATTGCAACACACCTTCAATTGCCCCTTTGTAATAGCCAAGCATTTCTCTTGCTGTCCCTCTACGTAAATATGCCTTCACATTCTGCACAAGTACGACATATAAAGGCAGAGAAACAATTTACTTCAATTCTTGGATGCAAGCAAGATGGCAATGTGAAAAACAGGGAAATGAAATTCTTATGACTAGGAGCAATTCAAACACAGAGAACTTGCACTTAAGTATTTGAGAATATTATAACTATGGTCTAATTTTTCACAGTAATTCACATAAAATTCTGGATTTGATGTGCTACAAAATGTTTATTGTCCATGCAAATGTTCATATTAGACAATTTGTTCAGATTGGATCCAGAAGTACTTGTCCAGAATACAGATGTATAAAATCTGCTACATTTGGAGAACTAGTATTTATTACACCAAAAAAAAAAAAAAAAAAAAAACCCATTAATAATTGGTTAAGTACATCCTTATGGCCTAACCCATGTGCCACCTAATGAACCACCTAGCAAGCCAACATATGACCTCACATACCTCTACTCCTAAAGGTGACAACCTCTCATAACTCAAAAACACAAGTGTTCACATGCCCTTCCCTCAACTTTCTGCCTCTCACAAACCCATATGTTACATATTATACAAAAACCTAAGATGCCATGAATTGAAGCAACTTCCATTTACTGCCATGATGAGTACTAAGCTTCAGCTACTTCATCCATAGCAGTGGCCTCGTCCAAACCTACGATGCTCGTATCCATGTCCGATACTTGACCCTTCCAAATGGAAATGGAATGGATGCTTCAAGTTCGTCCATAATCAGAAAAATTAATGCTTCCCTACTAATATATAAATCAATAAATGTATAACAAAGAAAAGTATCCTTATACAAGAGTATACCTACATAGCATCGTGTTGATTTCAGCTAATGAAAT
Source organism: Chenopodium album (assembly GCF_948465745.1). Taxonomy (NCBI): domain Eukaryota; kingdom Viridiplantae; phylum Streptophyta; class Magnoliopsida; order Caryophyllales; family Amaranthaceae; genus Chenopodium; species Chenopodium album. Next base: position 23,460,175 of record NC_137853.1, on the reverse strand, counting down.
GTCAATATTTTGACACACCTATCTAACAAAGAAAATTACTTTTAAGATTTCAGTCACCATATTGAGGTTCACAATTGAACACTTGCTCAAAAACCGTCTCATTCTCAAACTATAACATATAAACAAGACAGAAAACTTACTAGATAAACTACAAAAGCCAATTTCTAACAAATTATGCAAAATTGTAAGAATATCCCCATGAAGGTGTCTACAGTTTCCTCATTTCATATGACTACAGGTGATTTCAGAAGGCATTCTTTAGTTATCTTCAAAAGACTAAAACTTAATTTCTAGCCAGCAATAACTTCATCAATAAGTCATTTGATCTGTAGACGAACAAAGATATTTCAAAAAAGTAATGCCTTATTCATCAGGGTAAATGATGATGGGGACGACAAAACCTGCTATTGGTAATATAAAACAATAAGAAGTTTCAAAAATTAAACAGGTGATACACAAGAGGTGATTGACCTTTTATGACAGAATTTACATACCTTCCTATCAAGGTCTATGGCTTTCGTGCAATCCGCTTCTGCTTGGACAAAGCTGGTGCCAGGAGAATTAGCATCGAGTGAGCATTATGACATTTTAGTGACTATATAATGAACATCTAGCTAATATTTATAGACAAATAATAACTTTGCTCTGTAGAAATTAAAAGGTGGGTGGGGATTTGGGAAGAAAGTATATTGTAAAAGAAATGGAAACCGAGTCCTTTCAGACCAATTTTTCTTTTAGTACATTAGATTCTGCGAGCTGTTACCATCAAGTTTTTTGGCTTCTCAATATCCCAATTAATTTTACAAACAAGTGCAATCAGTCACCCACTCACCCATATGGGATACATCATACAAATTGCTTGAAAGACGCATCGTATTTTCCCTAATTGAAGATAAATTCTTTTACAACTATAATTTACAGGCTTTTGTTACAAAAGTCATTTTCAACATTAGCAACAATGTTACCCCAATACCTTTAGAAAGGCTCAAGTCTAGAGTGAGGTAAAGGTGAGGAGAGAGTAGGCTATAAACAAGTTTCCAATTGATTCAAAATGCAATGTACTTTCAGATGAGTAACATATTCTAACTTGGTCAATTAATTAAAAAAATGTCAAGAATTTTTTTGGGAGAACTGGAAAAGTAAAGTATATAAGATAAATATACCAGTTTGAGAAAAATAGCTATCAATTCCAAAATATTTAATAAGTACCTCCCAAGCTCAAGATATGCTGCAGCTCGGTTACTATAGTATGTTGCATTACTTTCATAGAGCTTGATCGCTTCACTGTAAAAACCAATAGCCTTTTGCCATTGCTTTTCTTTGAATGCTTGATTTCCCTGTATCCATGTTAAAAAATAAAAAATTTAAGTTTTAGGGTAAGTTATTACGAAATAGAGCATTGCTACAGATACTATAAGAAAATCCTTTCCCCTCATTGAACTCCCATTAGGAATTTCAAAGTACTGGCCAAGCAACATCCAAGTTATTGGGTTCACTTGAAATCACTTACCCAAGTACAATAATATTGATCACATTCAGATCTATGCTTGAAATATACTAAAGAAGAAAAACGAGTACAACCGTTAATGAGCTGACCATTCCAAGGATGGAGCTTGATGTAGCAACTTTCACATTCAATTCTTACATCTTAAAACTTCCAATATTTTACATTTAGGATCCTTTTTTATTGGCAGAAAAATCACATTTTTTTAATTAAATTTTATTTAAATTTTTTTGGCAAAGAGAGTTGCAATGAGAGGCCTCATCAAGATGGAACTTTAGATGGAAGCATCGAGTATGGGCTTTCGGGCCTCAAAGGCAAATAAGTAAAATGCGAAGTAAAATAATATATCCTTTCTTGTATACTTTGTAGAATTGCCAATAAATAGAAAAATATGAGGACACTAAGAGGTGCAAGTTAGCAATTCTGAAACTACAATATGCATCAAAATATTTAAATGATTAGAAAGATGAAAGAAGAAAAGGTTAACCTAAGATTGCATCACGGAAATTTAAAGGAACATACAAGGAGATTTTGCACCTACAGATTACTTTAAAAACTTGTATTCAATTACAATACTTGTTGCAAGGGTTTATGTCAATGTAGATGTAAACTAGAAATCTTGAAAAGTTGGAGTATCCGACTTGGAAGGAATCGTAGAGCACAAGATAGGTACAATGGTGGTCTGGACCAGAAGCTCATCCAAAAGGTCAAATTGTAACTCCATTGTTCCTTGATGATGTAACCGATTTAGTATTGACACAAAACAGGTATAATAACACCAAGATGTCATATGAAACATGTAGGCAACATAAAAGCCAATAAATAAGGAACCACTTCACCAAGTTTAAACTACTAAAGAAAGCCCTAAGGTGACATTACGTCACGTCCATGTGTATTGACACCGGCATCGTGCCTTTTGTTTCTATTAATGACGATGGCATAAGCCAGGTGCCAAAGGGCTTGTGAGCACAAAGCAACACAAGGGAGTGTTAAATTGGAAGTCAGTCTTGCTATTGGTGACAAGAGTGGAGTCGAGGGTCAATCAGGATTTGTGATGGCCAAGATCGTTGAGGCACATGCAAATCCGACGAGTTCAATATGTTTAAGGTACTTACAAGTATACTCATGAGCTTTTAAACATGCGACGATACAACATCAAAAATAAACCAAGAGGCAACAATAGGTAGGAAGCTTAAATTTCATGAATCACTTGAACCCTAAAGAGCTTCTTTAAGGACATACATGGTACAGAGTAGTTCTCACACCAATGTTTCTTCTATAGCCTTTTTATACTAGTTTAACTCTACCACTCTGACTATTTAAGCTTCATTTATTGGCTCAACTCTTGCTTCCTTCTCTATTGCCAAAGTTTATAAAGATTAGGTGCTCTATGACATGTTGCCTAATAATGCATGTCACTTGTTAGCGTTGTTATTGCAACTGATCTCAGATTGTACATGGTGAAAAGGAACTTTTAACTATTTAAGTCTAGCAAAGAGGAAGATAATGCTAATTTCCCTGTACTCTATACCTAATTGTAGCAATCCATGGAAACAATAAGTCCATGAGATGGAGATTAGAGAAGGAGAAAAAGCTAGAGCTATCTTTTCAATTTACCTATTAAGGAAACACATTATAATAATATAATGAGAGAGAGAATCATCTTAGATTTAATATGGGTACGGTGCTCAAAGACAAAAGGGTACCACAAATGAGGTGCAAGCAAGGGTGCATGCATCACATAGGCAAGGCATATTTTTTTGTAAAATAACATATTTTTAAATTTTGTTCAAGAGTTAGGTATCATGCATCTATAATAAGAATGAAAAGATGGTTGAATAACAAAAGAATTTAAAGTTTTATGAGAAATTTTACTGTGCCTATAAGGTTGATGCCACTGCGAATAGTTTGTATGTTGGAAGAAAAAGCATTTTCAATATCAAAACCAATCTTAAGAAAGATATCTAAGCAAGTAGAAGATTGAAATGCATAATCAGATTCAATATGAAATTGTAACTTGTAAAAAAAATTGAACTTAGAGTAGGTTTTACATTTGCCAATATTAAATTCTGACAAGGGCTGGCACAAAATTTAAGTTTGGGTTATTCACATTGTAGTCTTGTAGGGTATCTTCTCATTTTGATTAGCGTACCTAGGGGATAATTAACAGTCTCCTGAAAACTGTATCCCCATTCTTCTATTCATGAGAATTAAGAAGGAAACCACCTACCTGACCGTGGGCCATCACTTATAATTTATCTGTCATTGGAATTTGTTAAACTTCAGTAATTAGATACAAATTAATCTAAAATAAATTATATTTGTGAATAGAACTTGGGCAGCGTTTCTCTTAACTTATTTACCTTGAAACTAATTTTTTTAGTGAAAAGACTAAAGTAATAGTGTTCAAAGTTCTTTAATCCACACTTTTGACTCTTTAAATTACACGACAAGCCAAATGACTGAAGCATCTATTATGTCCCACAAGCACACATGGTCATTAAGTACAGCCAATTATACCGTCATAAACAAGAAACTGAACATGGGAATAAGCTGGTTGACCTTTTCTTTTGCAAGCTCTGCAGATCTTTCCCGGCTGTATGAATTGGATGTAGATTTCGTTTTAGAAACAACTTCTACTTGCTCCTGGATATTTGAATACATGGTTTGTACAGTGTCAAGCAAGAATCTATCACCTCCATGCCTCGCTATAAATGACACTGAAAGTGGACACTTGTTATGATATCCAAGAGGTATCGTAACCTGCATTAAGTGACAAAACAAAGCATATAAAGAACTTGATTGCCTGAACAATCACAATTCACCACATAGAAGTCAATAATTTGTAAACCAAAGCCACAGAGAGAGATAGCAAATCCAATAGCTTACCTGACAGCATCCTGATAAGCTGGCAATAGATTGTAGACTATTTAAACGGCTTAAATAAGTTTCTGATGACATCTCTTTTCCACCAACTTTTTGGGGAGGATCAGCAAATGTAGGGATAACCAGCAATCCATCATCCTGCTCAAATAATCATCAACAGTAGATAAGTCAGCAGGTAGTCAGGCATTATCACACTTGAGCAAAGAATTCAAAGTAGCTCCACAATCGCTAATCACTACTAGCTCCATAGTCGACAATCAATATTACTAGTTCCATAGTCACCAATCTGGCCCACATAAATATATATCAAACCAATTAAGTGCAACTTCTACTCTGAGTAAAAGCTAGCTGAAGTGTTTATAATCACCCATCCAGTATACTGGCCTTCATTGGCGTCTAGCTAACCATCTTTATGGAACTATTCGCATGGAACAGACATTCATGAGTGATTCAGGAATTGGAACGTTATATTTTCCTGGAGGTGGTCACTAAGGTTTGCTTAGAGGCTTCCATTCAAGGCATATGACTAGCCAAGCCAGACTCACACCAGCTATTTCTTATCCAGAAGCTGCATAGAGCTGAAAGACTGAAACGTCCGAGAAGAGGCAATAACGAGAAATGTCAAACGTCAGGAATGTCCTCTTTTATCTTAGATAGATGGTATTTATAAACAAGCTTTGATCATGTGATCATCATCCAATCCACACAAACCAGGTGATATAAGTTTCGTGGATGACCAATCAAAAGTTTAGCCTTAACCCCATGGCGCTCACAACATTCTCTACACAATTATAGCCAGAATCATGTTAAGTCACTACCTCAACATCCTCAATTCCCTTTCTCTCTTTCCATGTGCCCTTCTTTCGTGTAAGATGCGGGAAAAATCCACTCAAGGCAGCTGACCAAGTCGAAAGTTAGAACTAAAGTTTGGATAGTGTCTGTCGACCGTCTCTCACAAATTTTTAATGCATATTACATTATTTCCCCTTGTTTTCTTCCTTTTTATTTTCATTAGATGTTCAATCTCCCTCTACTGGTAGGTTTGTGCCATTTCAATTCATTTGTTGGCTTTTTTTATTTGAACTCGAACTCCTATTGTTTAATCTTTATGTGTAGGAACACCTGGAAACACCTAGAGGCAAGCAAATAGCCTAGGAGTTCAAGAATGTGGAGCTAAAGAAGCAAAGAAGGTTTGAGGAAGAGAGAAAGCAAAGTGCAATTCAATTGCAAAGGGTCTACGTTGAAGAGCTATATTTTCCAAAGCACTTAGCACATAAAGGACAATTTCAAGTTGGAGGTAAAAGTTAGTCTCGATAGCTTTTCAACGATTGTAACAAGCCTGTTTTGAACAAGAATTGAAGAAATATGACCAGTAAAACTCAGCCTGCAATGTGAGCAGCCAATCAAGCTGGTAGGCCTATTTCAAAATTAAAAATTTTTGAGCAGCCAACAGGCTACTACTTGGGATTCGAAAACTTTTCTTTCAATTCTTACACCCATTAAACTTCCAATTTAAGAGACCTGCAAAAGGACCATGTACCTCAACTTCTAAGGGGGCTTATTATAGTTATATTAGTCCACTAGTTAGGTAATTAGAGAGGAACTTTTGAGAAAGTGGAACAACAATGGTTTAAACATGGATATTGGATAATCAAATGGGGATCCATACCTTCAAAAGAGAGTTGAGTGCAAGCCGCATTTCACTTTTAACTTGGTGCATCTTTTGAATCTCACTCTCATCAATCACATTACCTTCACGAAACAATGCTCTAATACTAGCACCTACATCAGGTTTCACTGAATTAATCCACTCTCCGTGATTTTCCTTGATCTCATACCTGTAATCAAAATTCAGATAAAGTAAATTAAACTAAATGAAAATCATTGAGTCTTCATTATTATCATTACCATTAGGGAAAGAGACATGTCCAAATAAAACACTAAATCTTCATAGAAAAGGGCAAGAAAAAACACCAGAGCTCTATACACAAAGATAGTAATATTAGTACGCTACACTTGATGGATTAATCACCCACTCAGAAATACATTACTAAGGTCCTGTTCACTTCACCTTATTTTTGCTGAACTAAAATTAATTAACCTAAACTTGAAATTATTTGTGCTGAACTTAAATTATTTTTACTGAACTGAAATTAATTTACTGAACTGAAATTATTTTTGCTGAAGTGAAATTATTTTTACTGATTTTCTATTACTCCCTCCATATTTAAATACTTGCTCCATTTCTTCATGCGCGTAGTTTTAGGAGAAATTGGAGAAAGTAATAAAATATGGAGGTAGTGGGGTAGGTGGAAGAATAACAAATTGTACAAAAACCAAAAGTAGTGGAGAGAATTGAAGGAGAGAGAATATGGAATTAATATTGTTGGGTCCACTAGGTGAGAGAAATTAATTATATATTGTAAAAGCTTTCTAAATAAGGAAATGGAGCAAATATTTAACAACGGCAAGAAAAGGAAAGTGGAGCAAGTATTTAAAAACGGAGGGAGTATATTTCTTCTTTAATATTACTGAATTTTATTGAATTGAACTTATTTTTACTGAACTAAAATTATTTTTACCTATTTTTTTTATGGTGAAGTGACCAGGGCCTAACATGGATAACATAAATTAGATAGAAGAATCCACCTAATTAGAGATACATTACTAAAATGGATAACAGAATTCTAATTAATACGTGTTCTCTAAATATTGCATCATTTGTGTTTATGAAATTAATATCACAATCCTCCTCTTCAACCTCAAATTATGATATGCAAGGAAAAATATAGTCATCTGGAGTATGGTCAGATTCGTCTCAATGTAAATTGACTTTTTATAATTTTTACTTTTTACAATTTAAGATTTTAAGGTGAAAAATGGTGCAGTGGGATGCACAAATATTATCCATGGAGCAACATTGGGGGAATAGAGGAAGTATAATAGACAAAATGAAAAAAGCATGTGATTGTTAGCTAAGTGTCACTGTAATCAACAAGTGAGGACCGTCTCAGTTAAATCCTTTACCATTGACACAGTATAAACTATAAACAGATGCTAATCTGCGTTCTTCAGAATGAGAGAATTTGAATATAGAAAAGCTCTAGGAGAAACCCTAATTTGTTTTTGCTAAATCTAATCAGAAGAATAATCTTATCATCCTGAAAGCATAATGTCCTTACAATAGAGCACATACAATCTCAACATCTATGCAGGAAGCCAGGAATAGATAATAAAAACAAACTAATGAAATGTGTATTAAAAGATAAGAATTGCATTAACATTTGTACTATTGCAAACAGCACTAAGGATGTCCAAATATCATCAACCCAAAAAGATTTACTAAACTCTACCATGATAGATAATCTCCACATAAATTTATAACAATAAATTACAAGCAAGCAAAATTAATGAGCTTTTATATGAAATGAATACCTTAGAAGGGACTGCATCACATGTGCAAGCAAATTTACTGTGGATGTCTGTACTTGATCATTATTTTTCTTAGCAGACAATTCCAACAAGTTTGAAACTTTTGAATTTAAGTATGCTCCGAGATTTTCATGCTTTAGTACTTGCCCTGAAATACTGCTAATTAAATTCATGGATACAGTCACATATAAAGAATGATGATGATGCTGCAACAACTAAGAACTTAAAGCCAACATTTAAACACCTGTTTTCAACAAGAACTTTCTGTACTTTGCCTTTCAGATGTTTCTAATTCATTGTACACAAGATAGATGATACTGTAATATTTTTTCATCACTAGCCCTCATACTTACAACTAGGGGTGTTCAAAAAAACCCGACCCGCTTGACCCGTCCCGACTACCCGAAGACCCGCAAAATTCCCGGCGGGTATTTTAACATTTTTTTCCAATTTTACGGGACGGGTACCCGACCCGCTAGAATTCTCAGTTCACGGGTCGGGTCATGGGACGGTCTGTTGAAGTCACGGGTACCCGCAATACCCGGTTTTTTAAAAAAAAAATATATAATTTTAGGGTTTTTTTGATTTTTTTTTTTCTCTCTCCTCCTTTCTTTCTTGTAGCCGTCCTCATTCCCCATCCTCTCCATTTTCTCTCTCCTCTTTCACTCTTTCTGAGTTCTCTCTCCTCCCTGCTTCTCTAACTTATCTCTCCTTATCACTCTTCCTCCCTCATCTAATCTCTTAAATAAAGGTTTATTCTATCATATCAATTATCAATTTATGTTTTGCCTCTTTTCAATTACCAAATTTGCTTTCCTCTGGGATCTTCGACGCCTACAAAAACGAAGATGAATTCGACAAATAGCTGTCAACAGATCTCTTCGTCTCTTAATCCCCTATTGAAATTCTTGTTTTAATATTTTTTTTTTATTCAAAAATACCATACTATGGAGTAATACACATTTTAAAAGTATCAACATTTTAAAAGTATCAACATTTTAAAAGTTGCTGATACTTTGGATTGGTATAATTCTTGTTGTTTTATTGTTGTTTCCATTGAATTAGGTAGACCCTGGTGTTTCTTTCAGCATACAACATTCGTCTAACCATAAGTAATATTTGTATAAATGATATTATACTGATGTTGAAGTTGTGATGTTATTTGTTTTTTTTTTTTTAATATATAATATAATTAAAAACCTTATAAATCGGGTACCCTATACCCGACCCGGGAAATTCGGGTACCCGATAGCCGGGTACCCGCTTTTCTCAGGTCGGGACATGGGTCGGTACTCTTAACTACCCGCAATCCCGGTTACCCGGGTTTTAGGGTACCCGAAATCCCGGGTACCCGGATTTGAACAGCCCTACTTACAACAAATACTGAGTGCACCTTCTCGAGTCAAGATTACTTCAATGATAATTTAGAGAATTGGTATTAATATAAATTGAATCTACATGCTATCGTCATGCCTTAAAGTATTCGAAAGTCAACAATTTAACATGAACCAAAGAGAAAAATAAACTTCCATGGTAAGAATAGAAAGAATGAGTACTCAGAATGATATGAACTAAATAATGTCTTAAGATGCTGAAGTGGGGCTGAGAAAACTAGCGTGTCAATCATGCTATACAAAAAAAAAAGAGAGAGTCAAAAAGTACAATTGAAACCAAATAAAGCCCCTAACACTCCAAAGACGTATGAATAGAGAGGTAAGGGGGAATAGAGAGAGATAGATGATATGTGACGAGGAAGAAACCAGAAAAGAGATAATGCCGACTAAAAATGTCAGCAACTATCACAAATAGTAAAATTGATAGCTATATTAGTTTCTGAGAACGACAAGGGCCACATAAAGATTGATCCACCAAAAAAACCATACCCTGAACTTTCAAACATAGATAGACTTTTAAGGACCCAATATAACATCCCATTTTGTAGACATTTTAGTATCCCACCCTAAACAATTTCACCATGAAGCACCCAACAAAGGTAGAAATGCCCAAATAGCGTTGGCAAAGCTGGCATCAGGAATGCTTTGAGTAAACAGCCTAATTCAAAACCCACTGAGCTTCTCAATCCATATATATCAAAATTTCCAAAATTATCTACAACTAGAAATCAATCCCTACTTTCACTATCTCTAATCATATTTAGCACTTTACTGAAAATACTCAACTCTTTATTTGATTTTGCTAACCCTGGGAAACTGTACCCATGTTGGACATAGGTACCCGAGTCCAAGTAACATAGATCATGCATCCCTGTCCCTGTAGACTATTACGTAACACCTTTAGATCCCTACAGCCCTTGTGCCACCTTTAGTCAGCAACCCATGCTCATCACAACTAGAATCCAGCGCAAAGTGTGCTTTCACTGCCTCAGTATGGCAACCAGAAAATACACATGCTAAATCCTCATCCCTTTATGTGAATTAACCAGAGCAGCAGTTAAGAGGTTTACAGGCTCCTCAACAACTATAGAGAGATCAGAAGGATCCCCTAATCATAAAATTCTAACGTAAAAACAGACCATAAAAGAATTAAAATGTAGAGGAGGAAAGGAAGGGGTTGAATTGTTACTTTCTCAGTGATCTATCAAAATATTATACAGCAATATTAGGTCAAATTTCAATGACTTAATCAAAATAAGACAGACAACTTCACAAAGGACATGAAAACATACTTCCAAACAGCTTTTCCGTAGATCTAATCACAGGCTGAATCACTTGATCAACAGGAAGTTTAATTAGCTCAAAGCAGTCATCAGCAATTATTATTTGCCTAGGACTTCGCTGAGCTGCAAATTGAAGTTTCATCACGACATGAACAGCACGCCGTAGCACGTCAGGATCCTTGGCACAAAAACCTGTGATATTCAAACAATAGAATAATTTAGTTGCCAATGTATATATATACTAACTCCTCAAATAATTCTCCTCTTAATTTCAGGAATGCATATTCACTATTTAGAGTAAATTTATATATCTGAAAGAAAAAAAAAATCCGATTGTGGGAGAGAGAGTTAGTGAGGGATTTCACATCACATCATACATGAAGAAAGAGAGCAAGGAGAGTTAGAGGAGGGAAACTAAAGGATGCTCATAATCATAGTACATGGTGCTCCATCCATTCTAGAAAGCTTGACTCAACTACTGTAGACACTTAGAACCCGGGGTGTCTACTATTCCTTCTGCTAACTAGAGAACACTCTCCTATGAAAGTTTCAAAAAACGAGTGGGTGAAATAGAAGGGTCAACTTAAGACATGAAGTAAAAAGTTGGTGGGAGTAAAATAACGGTGAATAAAGTTAAGAGAATGAGTGGAAATGTGTGAATAGTGTGGGTAAAAAGTCAAAGGAGTTTGCCAAAAGTGTAACAAAGTAGAAGTAAGTTAAAACTTTCCAAAACACCCCAAACGGAATGTGTGTAAACTATGAACATTATTCAAAAAATTTAGAAAAGGTGAATGTTTGGATGAAAAAAGTGGATAAAATATAAGGCGTAGAGTTAAAAGATGGGTGAGTGTAAGAAAGGTAAATAACGTAGGGGAGAGAATAGAAAAATGTAAAAATGGTAGAGAAAGAGTGATAAGATAGTATAGGGGATTTGCCAAAATGAAACAAAGTACTCCGTAGAAGTGAATGGAAAATAATTGAACATAAATGGGTACTTGGGTAGTAAGTAGAACCAAAATAAATTGAGAAGTTAATGATACAGAGTAAAAAATTTTAAGTGAGTAGAACAAAATGAAAAAAGACACATAGTGAGAAGTTTCTTAAAATGAAGAGGATGAGAAGGATGATGTGCAATTTGACTTAACTGAATATGCATATTTATTTCAAGTATAAGTGCAAAATTTGATTTTCAAGCCAACAATGTTTTCTGAAATTCTAGAGTTTAAACAATATGCACATTCTGCAACACTATAACATCAAATTGGGTTTTTCTCTCTCTCTCTCGGCTCGCTATTAATACTTCAACAATAAATTGAGGTAAGTGTTAAGTAATCAGTTCTATACTCGAAATTCGCTCAAAAAATTGGGGTTTTTCTAGACAAGCAAACGAACTCATTTTTTTTTACTGTTTTCAATGGCTAAAGGACGAAGGGAGTCGATGCTTGGACGCAAAACAACGTTTCCCATTACTTAGTGAAGTACAAACCTAAGTATGTTCTTCATTTGCTCAATTTGCGTATAAATTGTTAGCGTTTATCACCAAAAAACGACATAAAACAAACATAATAAACCTAATTGTTGTTGGTTGTTTGATGATTTTGAACTGTGATGGGTTAAATAATACATGCAAACTGGTTTGGATTGCTGAAAATTTTGATTGGAATTGTGAAATTAATGCCCTAGATTGTTGAATTTCTGAAAATTTAAATTTGTTTTTGTTGGTGTGTTTGTCAAGTTTTGCAATGGTGAATTCATCACTTCAATTATTGAAGAAATGGAAGAAGAACCCTAATTTACCTTTTCTTTGATCTGCTTTGGGTGAAAATTTGGTCTAATTTTTGATGGAGTGAATTGGGGAGGCTTGCCCTAGGATAATTATAGCAGGGAAATAAGGGAGCCAAACAAAAAAAAGGAGGGGAAAAACGTAACTGTGGGTTGCAAGTAGAAAAAGAAGTGAGTCAACGCCTAAAAGTGTTAGTCCATGCCGGAAAAGAGGGGCTAAGTTTCATTCAACAAAAAAAAAGTGATTGTGGTGGTTTTTTTTTTTCATAGAATGGTTTAAAAGGTTTTTTCTTGCAAAATGAGGCATTTAAAAGGTTTTTGCTGACAAATTTTCCTAATTTTTATCACAAGACTTTAAATCTATTTATCTTAATCGGACACATAAAATAACATCCTAAGGCCCTTTATGTAGGCAGTATAAATTCTAGAATAATCCAACAAAGAATCTTAATTAGCATAGAAAATAAACACCTAATTAGACTAAGGCTCCTAAAATAATAAAATACATCTTTTTTTTTTTCAAGAGTAAAATACATCTTTTTGACGCGTAAAACTTATCCTTAATGGACTAAGGCCCTGTTCTTTTGAGCTTCTGGGCTGGTAGAGCACAGCAGAGCAGATTTCAGCAGAGCAGAGCAGAGCAGAGCAGATTTCAGCACAGCAGAGCAGATTGAAGCAGAGCAGAGCAGAGCAGAGTAGAGCAGATTTCATTAATATTAATATTATTATTATTACTAATATTATTATAATTACTAATATTATTACTAATATTATTATTACTACTACTACTACTACTACTACTACTACTACTATTATTATTATTATTATTTTTTTTACTATTACTATTATTATTATTATTATTATTATTATTATTACTACTACTACTATTATTATTATTATTACTACAATTACTACTGCTACTACTGCTACTGCTACTGCTACTACTACAATCATTAAATTTTATTATTGAATATTAATTATAATTAATAATATTTATATTATTAAATATTAATTATATTATTATTATTAATATTATTATTATCAAATATTAATTATGTTATTATTAATATTATTATTATTAAATATTAATTATATTATTATTAATATTATTATTATTAAATATTAATTATTATTATTATTAAATATTAATATTTAATAATATTATTATTATTAAATATTAATATTTAATATTATTATTATTATTAAATATTATATATTATTATTATTAAATATTAATTATATATTATTATTATTAAATATTTATTATTATTATTAAATATTATTTATATATTATTATTATTAAATATTAATTATTATTATTAAATATTATTTATATATTATTATTATTAAATATTAATTATATATTATTATTATTAAATATTTATTATTATTATTAAATATTATTTATTTATTATTATTATTAAATATTAATTATTATTTTCATTAAGTATTAATTATTTATTATTATTATTATTATTAAATATACATTATTATTATAATAATTCAATATTAAGTATTAATTTTAAGCAGAGCAGAGCAGGGCACAGCAGGGCAGAGCAGAGCAGATTGAAGCAGAGCAGAGCAGATTTCAGCAGAGCAAAGCAGAGCAGAGCAGCTCTAAAGAACGGGGCCTAATAAAACCATGCAGAACTTCAAAATAAAACATTTAAAAGATATGAAGTATCCTAATTGGACTAGGATTATGCCTAGTAGCTTTTTAGCACATCAAGTGTCCTTCACCATCCAACTAACCTCGCACCAAAATAGTCGTATAATCAATACAAAGCATTACATGGATAGCTCAAAAAAATGTTGACTTTGAGTGTTGACGAACGTACTCAAATTCACATCGAGTAATTGTACATCTTATGAGTTCCATTAGTCTAACATATCCTTTCTTTCAATTTCAGACAAAAAAAAAAAAAAAAAAAAAAAAAAACAAATCAAGAGTTTGGGAAAAAAATTACCAAATCTTTATATTAAAATTCTTAAGCACGAAGCCTTACTAAAGTAGATCAATTTCATAACATCATCTTCCTCACAGCTATAGATTCCACTTTGTAAGTATAATTCTCTAGGTATATCAACCACATAATAACTAATATAGATATATAAATATTTTATCAAGAAACTAATAAACACATACCTATTGTATCAAGACTTGGTGAGATAGGAATAATCCCTGATTGTGAAATAGACCCATGTGATGCTCTAAATCCAATAACACCACAAAATCCAGATGGCAATCGAACACCACCAACAGCATCAATACCTGCCAACATAGTAACCTATAATCAATAAGGCTATATGAAAATTTACATAATATGTCCAAAGAACATAGGCTGCATAAAATCTCCACCTCTTAAAGAAGATAACAAAAAAAAAAAAAAAAAAATTGCAAGGAATCAAGGTTGTTTGGAAATAAAAACCACATTAAAAGTTCAAAGAATTTGCAAAAGATATATTTAATGAAGATACTAAGCTTTTTAATTTTCTGCATTACCATCCTCAAACTCCTCTCACCACAATATTACGATAATCACACAATATGGTGGTAAACTGATTCTAGCTCAAGGTAAAACCAAACTTAATCGGCTAATCCACCATTTCTCACTGAAGGGTGATCTAAAAGTGTGAAAATCTTCCCCTTATCCTATTTTCAATGGCTACCATAGATATTGGGTCTTTCCTAATCAGCCATGATACAGATGGCCTTCACAAGCAGGCTTCATCAAATTTAATGAAAAGGGATTGGGAAAAAGCAATCAACAGGCTGGTCATGTTAATAAATGGCTAGTGGAGGCAAAAGGAGCGCCTCTGAAAAACTTTAGTTGAATGGACTGATTATAATTTAACCAGCCGCTATAGCAATTAGCTCCTCACATAACCATGAATAATATTTGCAACCCATGCTGCTTCTCAAGTCACAACCCTTTTAATGTTGTAAAGGGTAAAATAAGTTGAACATATCTCTACATATCCCCAAAAAAAAAAAAAAAAAAACAGGTTTCTATGTTTTTTTTAACAGTAAGATACGGGGGGGTGCCCCTCCTATCACAAGAGGGGTGGGGTGAGGATCTAACCCAGGTCACTCCTAGGGGAGATGGAGGGACAAACCATCCCTCCACTCCATGATCCTCAAAATCAAAAACGTTTCTACCTAAGATAAGGAATTCCACTATTTCAAAAGATGACGACAAATGTCATATTTATATAACCATTAACAAATATACTTCCCATTCTAGCATCAGCCTGCTAAGATGCAAGAGTTCCATATCAAAAAGATAGTTCTTATGCAGCTCACCCACAGAGAAGTCAACAAGGTTAGCAGCAACGGAAACAGCAGCTCCACTACAAGATCCCCCAGGAATTCTATCGCGGACGCCAGGATTTGTTGGTGTACCATAGTGCTTATTTTCTCCAATGACACTGAAAATATTAAATGCTGAACGTGAACAAAACAAAACACAAAAATGCCCTTCTAAGGTATGATCTTTCAAACACTAAAATTCTAAGAGATACAGATTAACAGATAGCATAAAACGCTTTCAACACATATCAATGGTTTATCCATAGAACTAGACCACGATATCAAGGAATTGATTGTCATACTCTGTGAGCTCACCAAAAATTAAGATAAAGAATAAGAGGCACAGTTTTCTCAGAAATTTAATATTATTATTGGAGTATAGATACACTTGCAGCCACAAAGCCTTGATCCCGAAATGATAGGGTCGGCCAAATTCAATCGTAAGCATAAGCATATAGGTATTCCTCTGTGTTTTAAAATTTGTGAAAAATAACATCTTCATAACAACGTTTATGGAACATGGATCACAAAATGCCATATGAGAATTTGCAGAAAACCCAAAAAGTAGTAAAGAACCTATATGCCATCTCATCGATAATAGTCTTCCCAATACATGTAGCACCACCATCAACCAGAGTTGACACCACAGATGCAGTCCTTGAAGCAACCTCATGAGTCCTAGCCCAATCTGGATTACCAAAGCCGGTCACATGTCCCTCAATGTCAATTCTGCAATAATATGAGGAAAAAAAACATCAGTGCTTGAAAAGATGATGACCTTCAATATATGACAATGACATGAAATGAAGTTGTGCCAGTAACAATACATGAAACTAATATGGCAATGACCTTCATTATAAGGCTCTATTTGGTTTGACGAAAACCATTTTTAATGGAAAAGTGATTTTTCCTGGAAAACATATTTTCAAGGAACTCCACAATTGCAAATTAATAATCCTTTATTTGTTTCCTTAGAAGAAAAGTTACAGAGATACTGAAAATGGGGGTGGAAAGGTAAGGTTGGATGAGACTAAAGAAAATAAGAGGTACGGAAGAGGGAGGAAAATGTGATTTCCCTTGTCTTGTAACGAAAATGGTTTCCACAATTGACAGTGTAGTTTTCCACCATCTAAAATATTGTTTTCCACCGTTTCACAAACCAAACAAAGGAAAATGAGATAAAATGAGAAAATCATTCTCCATAAAAAAAAATAACAACATAATTACAAGACAACACGTAAACTCCTGCAAATAATTTACTAGAAGAACCCACCTTAACAAACAACATAGTAGTGCAATTGCCTAATTGGTATCATCAAAAACACAAAATTAATCCATCAAATTCCTTAAATAAATAAAATACTAACCAAAACTTATCAAAGTCTCCAACTAAGCAAACAATTTCCAATACATGTTATCGATTAAAACTAATTAAACCCATTAAAGCATATTTAAGTATGAATAATTTGAACCAGAAAAACGAAGAAATTAAGCACTTACAAATCAGAAACTGCGAAAGTAAGATTAGTAAGGGGGTGGGGAGCTTTCGGAGGAGCAGGTTGAGGAGGAGGAAGAAGTTTAAGTTTCTGAATGAATGCTCCAAAGTCTTCTTTGACGGCCTTTTTGAGCTTTTGTGTCATAAGCAAAATAGTACCAGCCAATCCCAATCCAAGCATCACCCATATATTAGCAGAAGAAGACGCCATTGATAAGAGCTTGAGGAGAGAGAATTTCGAGAAGAGGTTCACTGTATTTGTAGGTTGTTTAAGTTGGATGGGGTTTTGGGGTTGAGGTAGAGAGAGGCCTCTTGTTTGTGGTCGTTCTTGAGAAGTGAAAAATTACAAAATTAAATGACACAAACATCTGCGATACATCTATAAACGCAATCGGTAATCGGCAATACGGCATCGACTTTGGTTTATGAACATACTAGGTTAATCTTTAGTTATATACTCAAAACGTGGTTTTTTTTAAACACGTAAGACGAGCCATTTTCGATCATTTTTTGTCAATTCTGATCTCAAATTGGACTCGTAGAGTTAAAGCGCCCCCTTTACCCCTAAAGAACATGTGTTTGACACGAAAATCGAAGAATTAAAAAAATTCCGTTAGGTTTTTGACGACAGGTGATAAAAAACAACTTTTAATTTTTTATTTGGTGGTAAAATAAAAGTTTTAGAAGTTTTGCTGGTAAAAAAAAAAAAATTTATTTTTTTTGGGTGGTAAAAGTCAAAAGATCCTAAATAAAATAGGCATTTTTGGGAGTATTCGGCGCGCCACGTAAGAAAAGGTATTATTTTAACCAACGAAAAATTAGATAAATAATTTGTTTTAAAATTAATAAATCCACTTGCCATCTAAGCAAAAGTGACGAATAAGATATAAGAATTTTTCCACCTAGGTAAAAACAACGAATGGTGAATAATTACAATTTAAATTATTTAAAAAAAACTAATAATTGTCTTTTTTACACATATGGATGCAAATCTTTGATCGCAAATATTTTTAATTAAAAAAAAACTCAATGTTGGTGCGAATCTCTCTAAAGTTGCGCGGAGCAGCAAAATTGGAAGGCACCCTCACCCAGAAGAACTTGCCAGTCCAGTCCTAAAATGCCCAAGTTTTGGGTAGGACAAGACTCTACTCTCTTTGGGAGCAACATAGTACCACCCTGACTCAGTCCCAGAGGCTGATCTTTTCAGGCTCATGAGAGACTTGAACAAATGCAGAGACTCGGGGTACCTTCGAAACCTCAAAAACCACAATAGACAAATCAGGGTATGAAGGGAGGCAGGGTGCACCAAAGATGCGCAAATGTTAAAAGCACATAACATCTTCTCTAAGGTAGGATCCAAGGGGAACCTCAAGTCCAAGTCTAGCTGCGAGGCAAACACAGCAATATGACTTGCAGGAGGGGCTTATAACTTCACACCGTTAGCAGGCAGAACCAGCTCGTAGCCCTCCCCAAAACCGTAAAACTTCTGCCCAACAGCAGCCAGGTCCAGTCTCTCAGCGTCCTTACGCCAACTGGAATCTAGCACATAGTTCTTAGGCCCATAACACTTGTCATCAAGGAAGAATTCAGTCTAGCCCTCCTCTACGGGCTCAACAACATAAGTGGGCTGACAGTCGAAGTATGAGCGGTCACCAAGAGACTCAGCCATTCTACTTGATTGAACTGCTGGGGAAGGAGAAGGTGATGGAGTCCTAGTATTTCCACCGCGCACTACATAATGATCAAACCGATGCATGTCATCCATGTCATTAAGCCAAGCAAAACTGTTTAAAGGCTGAACATGGGGAATGGGGCTAACAAGAGACACATCAGGGGGATTGGCCTTAACAGCATCAGCCAACACTTGATGGCGCATTGCGCGCAACCTCAAGCGAGTAAGATGGGATAAGGGAATCCCATCCAGCGTAAGCACTCGCTCACAGTAAAGATCAAAGAAATCAGGACGGGGTCTACTTTGGAAAGGGCAAAATGCACTACCCTCAGCGGGACAAGTACTGCCCGACCCAGACGCAGCAGCAGGAGTCGCAGCAGTACCCATCCCGCTCGCAGCGGAGGGAAGGTCAGGAGGCATAACAGTTTGTAAAGGAGTAGGAGAAATAGAAGAAGTGTGCGCAGGGCGCTCACCTGAAAGAGAAGATCGGGAAGAAGAGGCATCCGATCCTGTGGCCGTTTGAGGCTCACTCATATTCTGACTATCAGAGGCATCAGACATTATGAAATCTACAAGGGAATACAGGTCTGCAAAGGAAGGAAAAAGCAAGGGGGTACGAGAAAATCAAAGAATCAGTTTAGAAACAATGAAGGAATAAGTAGAAAAAAGCCAAGAATGCAAATACAACAACAAAAGAGAAGAAATGGGAATAGCGACAATTGGGAAGAATCAAAAGGCACAATCTTGCGATGAAAAAGTAAAAAGAAACAAAATTGGGAAAATACAAACAACAAAAGGTACAAAGTAAGTACCTTTAAGAAAAAAAGTTGCAGAGGCAACAGAGTACAACAACAATGGCGGAGATAAAAGCCCAAGCAAGACAAAAGTTCGAATCTGCAATTAAGAAGAACAAAGAAGGAAAAAGTTAACAAAACAACAAGAATTAAAGGAGAAAACGCAAGTAAAGCGAAAATTAGGACAAAAATAAAGACGAAGAAGCAAGAACTTACCACAACAATGGAGGATCAGAGACGCTTGCTTGAGGAAGAGCAAAGAGCGAACATTTCAAAATGCCAAAGTAACAAAGAGGGAAGATGAAAAAATTGGAGGCGTAAAAGAAATAAGTGAAAGAGGGGGATAGTGAAATTAATATGGAGTAAATGGGCAGTTAGACACAAGGCAAAGCCAAACCGCCATGTCACTTCAGTAAAATCAAACTGAAAGCCCGGATTGCCAACACGTGTCCCACTCATGCAAATGCGATTCCCGCCTAAAAAAAATGAGAAGAGAGCACTTCAGCGGGAGTGATCGAAAATCCTCTCTGCAAGCTCGTCATTTCTCAGAGTTCAGCGGGAGTGATCGAAAATCCTCTCTGCAAGCTCGTCATTTCTCAGACTTCAGCGGGAGTGATCGAAGATCCTCACTTCAGCGGGAGTGTAGACACCCATTTGTGTCTCCCCAAAACCAAACCCAGTGATGAATACCTTTTGTGTCAAACCATAATCGAATGAGGTGAAAGTGTGGAAAATTCAAGTGTTGCGGTTAGTTTTTATTAAAATCCTTCTTTCTGTTTTCGAAAACCCACTCTATTTTATGAAAACGTCCAATCCAGTTTAGTTTGGTCCATGATAAGGGTCCAATAATGGTGTAGTTGGATGGGGCTTTAAAAGACCTTTCCAACGATATATTATAAGCCCAATTCCGATGAATAATGAGGAAGTTATGGCCAAAATACTAAACTGGGCCCAAACCGGATTTTACCTACGACCCAATGATCATGAGGAGGGTCCAAAGGTTTAATCCTATTCCTAAACTAATTAGGATTGATTAGAATCTTCTATAAGTTTCTAAAATATCTTAATTATCCTTTTTTGAAAAGATAAGATCATGGAATTTGATTTGAATATAAACTTTCCTTTTTTAAAAACTTTCCTAATTCTATTCGGATTTAAAGATGTTCAAAGATAGACAGATATTATTTTCGTGCCTCATTTTTTTTATCCAAATTTAATATGGTTGGATAGATCTTGAAATTATCTTTCCAATGATATATTATAATATTAAATTCGAGCTATAACGAAAAAGATATTAAAGATATACGAAACTCTATCCAAAATTAACACCCTTTTACTATTTCAGCCATATCTTTTTATCTATAAATGATTTTAATCTAACTCTAATTGCATTAGAAAGTAGACTTCAAGAGCTTTCCAACGACATATTATATGACTTATTTGGACTTCTAGATCAAAAGAAATGATAAAAACAAAATCTGCAAAAAACTGTCTTGTCGCGAAACGACAAGCCTGTCGCCTCGCGACAGGTCTAGTTTTCTGGCGACAGAGTGGAGTTTTATTCCTTATCAAATTCTATGATTTTCCGGACTATTTTCCTATAAATAGGGTCCTCGACCTCTGTTTTGATTCATCAATTCTCTCAATCAACTCTCATCAACTTTCATCAATTCTCTCTTCAAGCAATATAGCTTAATTCTTTCTCTCTCTTTCTAAACTAGCTTTTTATCAAACAATATTCCGCATTCACAAGACGTAGAATCACTTAGCCAAGTTCGAAGTTGCCTTCGCCCTAGACGTGCAAGGTTGATATTTTCTGAGGGTTTGGTCCAAATCTAGTCAAAACTTTATTTACTTTGATTTCAATTTAATTCTTTAATTATTCTTTGATTTATTATTTTCATTGAAGTTTACTAACTTGTGTATTTTGTTATTAGAAAGAGGTACGAGGCTTCAAAGTAAGTAGAATAGCTTACTCTCTATTTCTTTCAATGTAGAAAGCATGTTTATTAATGTTTAATTCCTAGTATCATGTTAGGATATTATTTTATGCTTTCTAGTATCATGTTTATGATGCTTTTTATTATTTCTAATATCATGTTCTCATGTTAGTACCATGTTAGGTTCAAAGCTTTGATCTTTATTGCTTAGTGACATGCTAGGATTTGTTATTAATCTTGTTAGTATCATGCCTAGGATCTTGCTATTATTATTAAGCTTTATTATTATTATGATTATAATATTGATTATTATTATTGTTGCTTGATATATTATTATTGTTATTGCTTGATTACACCTTTTATGCTTGTTAAAGGGAATTTGTACTTGAAATCACGCTTAATAAGATAATTAATAATTTGGTTTAGGCTAATGTGATTTTAACTCAAGTGATCGCAAATAATAATTTATTTGTGCATTAATATTCAACCAACATAGATAAACAGGTTAGGTTTAATATCATGTTTGTATGTTATTCGAAAAGCGCACATGAATACGAGCAGAACAAAGTAGAGGCCTATTTTATAGGGCGAGTCCTTTCTTTTGTAGATTGGATTTGTACCCTCATCCCCGAACCCTATTTGGTTCAAGACCTTATGGAGTTGATGGTCCTTTTGGATTGTCTTTTGGGTTTACAAGTTCCTAAAACTTGTTGGCGACTCTTTTGCTCTCTTTTCTTTCCCTTTGGAACGCCACCATACTTTAGTGTATGATCACAGTGGGGTTCAAGTTTGGGGTCATAATGCTTGAAATATTCCCTACAGGGAGTGATCGAAAATCCTCTCTGCAAGCTCGTCATTTCTCAGACTTTAGCGAGAGTGATCGAAAATCCTCTCTGCAAGCTCGTCATTTCTCAGACTTCAGCGGGAGTGATCGAAAATCCTCTCTGCAAGCTCGTCATTTCTCAGACTTCAGCGAGAGTGATCGAAAATCCTCTCTGCAAGCTCGTCATTTCTCAAACTTCAGCGGGAGTGATCGAAATCCCTCTCTGCAAGCTCGTCACTTCTTAAGTCTGGAACCAATGTCATCATACAAGCAATAGGGCAACGGACTCAGCAATAGCAATACTTGACCTCCCAAGTCTCCAGGGCGCCTCAACACCTTAGAGACTTGAGGGGCTAGGAGTGTGAAGGTTATTTCAGTCAGACGACCCGTTGAGTCAGAGCTGATAAGGCTACACGCTCAGAACAACTGGCATGAAAGAACCTCACGCCATCTTTTGTGGGGCTAGTTGTAAGGGATAGCTCCTGCTGAGCTATTCCTTCCAGCTGGGCTCTGTTGAGAAGAACGTTCTTACAGGCAAAGAGTCGGCATGAGTGACCTCATACCACCTCTCGAGGGGCTAGTTGTATAGGATAGCTCCTGCTGAACTATCGCCCAGCCCCTAGGGTGCGCACTCACCGCCAAATAAGCAACTAAAGGAGGGCTCATCAGCCCGGCAGAGTCAGCCCGCAGGGCTGACAAAGCTAAACTCTCCACGAAGGAGATAGTACGCCTATAAATAGAGGGTAAAGTACAATGGAAAAGAGGTTAGACACTAAAGTTATTACACTCTCAACATCTTTCTAAGTACACTTTCTCTCTCTAAACACTCTCTAACTTAAGCTTCGGAGGGGGGTTCCTCGAGCCACCCCCGAGGGCAGTTTACGTGTGCTACCTTGTATAGGTAGTTGACGGGACCCAGCTCCCCCAGCAGAACCCTTGGATCCACACCTGGAACAATTATTATTATTATTATTATTATTATTATTATTTCATTTTCCTAGCCTATCTTTATTTCCATTTTGAGCCCAAACTATTTATATAATCTTTTCCAATTATTTCCTAAGCCTAATTAATTAATTAATTAATCAATCCATACACTAATCCTAGCCTAATACGAACTTCTAGAACTTCTAAAACGGGTCAATGGACTGCTTAAACAGATAAAAATCATCATATCACACGTAAAATAAAAAATTGAATATTCTCTACAAAATTAGGGTCTGATACGCCACGTAAGTAACTAGCGCAGCATGCCATGCGCACTACGTCACGCCAGCTAGTATCATGTCACGGTGCTTTCCTTGCGTGCAATTATTTTTGAAGCGGCGCATGTTTAACAGATTCTATCCTATTTTCCGACTTCGACCCTATATATTTCATGTTTTGTCTAAAGTTACGAGTAGAGTTAAACACCGCTTTTCGACTCTCATATTCCAACTATCTCTTTTTTCTTAATCTTCCACATCATAATATTTCATATATAATTCCTTGTGTTCCTACGCGTTCATATAATATATACTCGAAATATCCAAGGCGTGAAAGGCATAAATTTTGAGGGTTTAAACCTCAAATGTTTCGATTAATTTATTTTGATTATATTTTTTATTGAAGTTACTAACGATTTATTCATGATGTAGTTTTCAAAGTTGCACATTCGAAGTGAGTATTTAGTTCACTTGATTTTATTTACTCTAATTATCTTTATATGTTTGATTACTAGTATCATGTTTAGGAATTGATTTTCAATTGTTAGGGTCATGTTTAGGTGTTACATTAATCATGTTTGTATCATGCCTAAGATCGTATGAATAATTGTCTAGTATCATGTCTAGGATGTTTTTAATTCGTTTCTTTTGTTATTATCAAATTGCTTCCAATATTTCTATGCATACTTATATGATTTATTCTATATATTTATTTTAATCACTTATATTGCATGTTTTAATCAAGACTTGTAATCAGTTTAGGTTTCTATTAAAATAGTTTAATACAAGTAATCACAATAATTAGATTTATATGTGCATTAAGTATTCAACAAACTTAGATTAATTAGTTTGGAGTAAATTAAATATTAGTTGTATGTATTTTGGGTTGCAATCAATACATGTAGCTATAAGAATCAAGTAGAGGTCAATACGGATGGAATTGACTTCATGACTTAATTTCTTACTATCATTCTCAAATATCCTGTGATGGTCAGGACCACTATGGAGTTAGTAATTTCATGGATTATGAATGGGGTGTAACTTTTATGAATCAAATCGTTGTTTCCTAGCTTTCAGTATGTTCCTTTTCATGGTTTCCTTAAATGATACATGAATGGTAGACAAGTTCCTTTTAAAGTTGTTGGTGACTCCCTACCTTTTCGTCTCTAATTATATAATGTCAAATCCAACTTCGTGTACTCTACATAGGCGTACTTCGTGTGACGCATACAATTGGCAATATTCACAACATACTTTACATAGGCATACTTCGTGTGACACCTACAATTGAAATTCCCATGAATTTTGGTTTACCGGGGGGGGGGGGGGGGCTTGGAGATTTACTTCCCATGTTTTGTGGGAAATTGAAATTCTCATATCATGAAGTTGAAATTCTCACTTTCTCCATTTTTTCTTTTTTGTGTCAATCAAACAACTACTCATTTTATCAATTCCTTCAAATTTCCAATTCCCCCATTTTGTGCTGTCAATCAAACTTTCTTTTACAAAGTGGTAAAGGAATCCAATATCTAAACACATACCTCATCCCTACAAGGTATGGGGTCGGGTTTAGCAACCACATTTCAAGGTATAAAAAAATTGTGATATGGGTTTAGAAAGCATGTAACACTCGTCTTTTACTAATCAAATTATGAAGCAAATCATGTACAATATAAAGCTAATTTAATCTAAAACCACATCATATTATATCAGTAATACTACTACACTCTATGTTTTAATTGCATCGGTGGAAGATCTTAAAATTCTAAATACTGGACTCTATATAACTAAAACAAATCATGGATAAGAAGTTGATACTAATAATAAATTATTTAATTAGGTTGCCAGAACATACATCAGCAAACTGAACAAATTAATTTTAATTTTCTAAATAATGCATTGTATTGTCGTATATATATGAAGTACTCCGTAATAATCAGCCATAAAATTTTAAAAGTTAATTTTGACAGATATTTATTTCAAATTTCTTGCACACAATAATATGTTTTACTTATCATATAAGTACTCCTTCCATTGAAGCCAACTTTAACTGATCAACTAGCTTTAAAAATAATAAGACCTTCGTTTTTATTAGTTGACATGGTGTGACTTTAGCACTATTCACACACTTTCTTTTGACCGTGTTTTGTGAGTTATGTGTAATTAAAAACATAGTCATATGAGATCTTGTTAGATTCGTCTTAAAATATATTTTCAAAATATGTTTTTTTCTTATAATTTGCTTATCGTTAATCAAAGATATTAATGGTTGAATTTTGCATCAACAAACGTGACTAAAGAAATGTGTCAACTAAAAAGAAACGGAGAAAGTATTAGTTAAGCTTTTAACTAATTTAAGCATATCTTCAATTCAATTCACTACTAATTGGGGATTTTTTAGTTCATAGTATACACAATAGTTTTTTTTTTTTTTAAGGGAATAGTATACACATTAGTTTATAGCATAATTAATTATCTTAATTAATAGTTAAAGTTATATGTCAATATTTTTTTTTTGCAATGGTTTGTAAGTTTTGCTTTAAATTTTTTTCAATATTTTTTTTTGAGAAGCTTTAATTTTTTACATTGTATTTAATTTGATTTTGATGTGATGTACAAATTTCTTTTTTTATTTTTATTTTTTTTTGACAAAGGATACAAACAGATTACATAGAAATACTAAAGCAAATAAAATTAACCGCCGCTTCCCCCCCCCCCCCCAATTTGATGAGATCGATGAACGCGCTGACGATCTGCCTTATGAATACAACAATATTGAAAGGTTGAGCCAAGTTGTTGAATCTTGCGGATAAGCCAAAGGTAAGCCACGTTACCTCATCCATCCCCCCGAAGAAGGGTGACAAGATTATATGAGTCAGTAAAAACCGTGACAGAATGATACAATCGGTCGAAAGTCCATTGTAGCCCGTACAAGCAAGCCAAAGCCTCCGCATGTAAAGGTGACGTACAAACCCCGAAGTTACTTCCTCCAATGATTCGATCATCCAACGGATCATCATTATCCAAGTACTAACCCATCCCAGCATGTTGAGAGTCTTGGAACCAAGCCCTATCAGTTTGTAGTGAAACTAACGATCCCCCGTGGGTACTCCGACTGAGATGAGCTGTGTAAAACCCAAGCGGAATAGAGGCTCTTGCGTCACCTCCCGCAACATTAGGGGAAGAAGCATTGTCATCCGAGGATACAAAGACTGAATGAGTCCAATGACCTCCGCAAACTGTGAATCAAAGGGCCTGGAAGCAGAACACTCCCTAAAGATCCTGGAATTCCGGCATAACCACAAACTCCAAAGCGCACCGACAAAGGTACCTAAGCGAGCACTGGAAGGCCCATCCTGACTAATAAAAAGTCGGATATAATCTTGGATCCAATCTAAAAGAGAAAGATCTCCATTAAATTCTGAGCGGATACCGAGGCATCCGCACCTCCAAACTGAGCGTGCATTAAAGCACATTCAAAATAGATGTTGTGAATCCTCTGGTTCTGACTGACTGAGGTCACAAGGCACATCTTGAACCGAAACTCCTCTGTGATGGAGTTTCGCCATCACTGCTAGAGTCCGTTGCAGCAGTTTCCATAGGAACAACTTCCATTTAGGTTGTAACTGGAGAGACCAAAGAACTTTTCAGAAAGACTCTGAAGAAGACAGTGTGGAAGCTAGAGAAAGTTGTTGTTGAAGCATTGCACAACCAGTTTTCACCGAGTACGTGCCCGACGGGGTAGACGCCCAATAACGAAATTCTTCCTGAGTCGTATCAGGGGCCTCCTATGCAAGGATTGTAGAGGCATCCGTAGGCTGAAACCAGTCGTTCACTTTTGCAGAATTTTACCCCATTGACAGAGGGTGGATGAAAAAACTGACTGTATGAGCTGCAGCAGCAATCACTGTAATTCCGGGTTTAAACTCAGGAATGCGACCGTTGACCCACTTAGCCGACCCAGCTATAGTAGACCGGCCATTACCGATTTTCCAGTTGCAGCCCTGTTTTAACAGGGTGTCCGCCTTAAGTAACCCCCGTAGACTGTACAAATGGCGCCCAGTAAAAGTAGACACACTGTGCGGATTGTTGGAAAGAAAAGTCGTACGAGCACTGAAAGCTTTGGATACTAGAAGCTGCGGGTTGGAAAAGAGTCTCCAAACCTGTTTCATGAGCAACGCCTTATTTAAGAATGACAAACAGCGAATGCCCAATCCACCCATGCCACGAGGAAGATGCATAGTGTCCTTACTAACCCAATGCATACCTTTAGTATCAGAATGTGCCCAAAAGAAGCACATAATTGAGGAATCAATTTTCCCAGTAACAGAGACCGGTAACTCAGAGCAAGAGAGAACATAGGATGCCATAGCAACAAGGATAGAGTTAATGAAAATCAACTTTTGCGATTGTGAAAGCCTAACTACGTTCAAACTATTAAATTCTTCCACTAATTTTGTCGATGATGAATTGGAAGTGGTCCTTTTTCTTGCCGACGAAATCGATCGGGGCCCCGAGGTGATGGTCGAAAACCTGAACATGTTTCATTTGGAATATTGCTTTGAACTCTGCCTAAGAGGAGGCCCAAATATTGGGGCTAAACTTTATCAAGGACTTTGACAGGTTTAGCTCTTCTCTCGAAATCTTAGTAAACCGTTGAATGATCTGCATGATATTTGAACAAGAAGCGGACGTTGCTCGAAAGAAGATAAGAGCGTCATCCGCAAAGAACAAATGCGAGATAGAGGGGCTTGCTCTAGAAAGCTTGATTCCTTGAAAAAGTTTTAAATCCTGTCCCAAATGCAACATACGAGAGAAGATATCCATACAGAATAGGAAAAGATACGGAAAGATAGGATCACCTTGACGAAGACCACATTGAGGTCGAAATGTGTCTGAGGTAGTACCATTGATCAGAGATTTGTAAGTAACTGCAGCGAGGCATTGTTGGATCATCTGCAACCAACGGTCCGGGAAGCCATAGGCTTTAAGGACCTGCAGAAGAAAACTCCAGTGAACTCTGACATAAGCTTTACTCATATCAATTTTGATCGAAGCAAGCCAATTAGTGCCAGTTTTGGAACAGTTGATTTTCTCCATTTACTCGTGACTCAGTAAAATATTATCTGCTAGAACGCGACCTTGAACAAAGGCGTGCTGAGAATATGAGATTAGAAGAGGGAGAAACTGGCGCAATCGGGCCACCAAGCATTTAGACGCGCACTTGAACACTGTGTTACACATGCTAATAGGACGTAAATGCCCCATCTCAGTTGGGTTACTAATCTTAGGAATCACAACAAGAAGCGACTAATTCCATTCTTTCAAAAGAAACCCCGTTTGAAAGAAACTTTGAATACCCGAAACCACTGAAACTCCCACAACGTCCCAATGTGTTTTGAAAAATTCAAATGTAATTCCGTCTAGACCCGGAGACTTACAGTTCCCTAAAGAAAACATGGCAAGTCGAACTTTAGAAGCAGTGAAAGGACGTTCCAAATTAGCGATTTGAGAGGAATTGAACCCAGGAAGATCTAACTCCCGTAGAACAGTATCAATTTCCGTATCATAAGGAGGAATGTAACCAGTTTTAAAAGTCTTCATAAGAGATTGCACAACAACGCGCTGAACAGCCGTCTTCCCATGTTGTAGGACACCCAAGTCATCAAGTAACGAGGTAATCTCATTTTTCTTCTGGCGACACTTGACCTTGGAGAAAAGAAGTTTAGACGGGCAATCACCTTTCAGTATCCATTTTTTCTTACAACATTGTCTCTAGAATTGTAGTTGCAATAAGATATTGTCCTTTGAAGTAACGATTTTGGACATGTAGAGAGAGGCATCATTGATTGAGTGAGGTAACTCACCCTCCTTGGAAAGATCCTTCGAAAAAATTTTCCAATCGACCCCCTAAAACTTCTTATTGTTAAGACACCAAATCCTAACTAGAGACTTGACGTGTTGCAAATTAAATTCTTTGAGAGAATGAACATTGGGGAGCCGGAGATGTGTCTTTGCCAAGTAGTAAGGACAAAGTGGTGTATATCCTGGTATTCCAGGCACCAATTGTCCAATTGATAAGGCCGATTTGATCTTTGTGTAAACGAGGAGTCATCAAAGAAAATAGCAGCATGATCAGAGATGAGAATCGGTTGGTTGAACCGACTATCTGGATAGTGTTGAAACCAATTAGAGGTCATGTAAGCCCTATCCAGCCGCTGTAAAATAAGTTGATCAACATCCCTATTATTCGTCCAAGTATATGCCGGACCTTTAAGGGGGTAGCAAGTAAACTAGATTTAATTCTGAAATCAATAAAGGAATCCCAACCCTTAATGACATTTGACCCACCCAATCTATCGTGATGGTGCTCTATTTGATTAATATCTCCAATAATCAAACAATTAGGAGCTATAGTAAGTAAGTCAAGAATTAAATTCCAAACTTGAGGTCTATCTTCTACTATAGGAGCACCATAAACAAACATTACACATTTACTATTTCCATTAGTAAGTTTTATATTACAGAGAATTACATTAGAGCAACAAAAAACACAAGAAACTTCGTCTGAACCAAACCCAAAAACCGCTAAACCACCACTAGTACCAACCGAATCAACCCCAAAAACCGAAGTAGGACTAGAAATACTAAGTAAGCTAGTCACAACTGAAATGAAAACTTCAGTTTCACAAAGAAAAAGAAAGGAGCAAAAGAGTGTAATAATCACAAAACAGGGAAGCTTAGGAGAGGTTAGGTCATTTAGTCCCTGACAATTCCAAGTCTTAATCTTCATAAAACCTTGGGGGGCTGTGAAGGGCCAGTCGCCAAACCAAGGGTGCTCGAGAAACCAGAAGGTGAAGTAGCAGAACGTACATTCCCAATAAATCTAGCTCCCAAACCTAAAGTTGCATCCAAAGAAACCAACTTTTGGTATTTAAGTGTTGAAGATACCGAACAATCTGTACGCTTCCTTTTGCTATGAATATGAGGCTTATTGGATTTGTTGAATTCAACATTCAAGAAACCATTTGAAGAAGCTCCATGAAACCCCAAGTCTGCTGCCACCGAAATATCAGGGAAGCTTAGGAGAGGTTAGGTCATTTAGTCCCCGACAATTCCAAGTCTTAATCTTCATAAAACCTTGGGGGGCTGTGAAGGGCCAGTCGCCAAACCAAGGGTGCTCGAGAAACCAGAAGGTGAAGTAGCAGAACGTACATTCCCAATAAAGCTAGCTCCCAAACCTAAAGTTGCATCCAAAGAAACCAAATTTTGGTATTTAAGTGTTGAAGATACCTAACAATATGTACGCTTCCTTTTGCTATGAATACGAGGCTTATTGGATTTGTCGAATTCAGCATTCAAGAAACCATTTGAAGAAGCTCCATGAAACCCCAAGTCTGCTTCCACTGAAATATCAGAGTAACATTTTTCCTGCGGAGAGCCATGTGGAGGTGGATGTTTCGGGGTTTTTTGTGTCCCTCGGGAGAGTTACAACACCAAGACTGGATTCAGCAAGAGACGCATATACCTGCAAAACACACGGATCACCGAATGGTCGGTGGTCTGCCTCCGAAGATTAAGTTAGTAAGGATTCGGAGTGAAACGTGCAGAAAGAAGGTTATCTGCTTGAATTCCAAGCTCAGGTGTACTGTTTCCTGAGAGTGACAGTTCAGACAATGAATGGTATTCAATCAAGGTTATGTCATAAAAGTTGTAAAAAAGATTCGATCCCCATAAATGAGGGGAATGTTCCCTATTTATAGGGTCCTTGGGATGTTTGCCCTCCCTAGGGTTTGGTGCCCTAGGGAAGGGCACGCCATTTTTTCAAGGCCCCTTGGGATTTGGGCCTTGAAAGCCGCCATTCCTAGGGGGCTAAATCTGAAAGACGCGTGTCACCATCTGGAAGGTCCAAAGTGGCGCCCCTTCCAGTGACACGTGTCAGGATCTGGTTGGTCTATTTGGCGGGGTAAAAAATACCCAAATCATTTGCCCCTCACAGGGGACACGCGCTTGCCACGTGTCGCCTATGACAGGTATCGGCCATTGGTTGGCTAATTTCAAATTTACTGTGGAGGGAAAAATTAGGGTATTACCCCCTCTATAAATAGAAGGTTTGACCCCCCTTTAGATTCACACCTTTGCGCGAATCTTTGGAGAATCTCTGAACTTTTGACTTTCAAAGACCTTGTCTCTCAAGCATCCGACACTCGGCCTTTCGTCCGCCTGTACCAGAGAACCTGAAACCAAGCGCCTCTTAGTTCCTTCTACTAAGGTAATCGCTTGTTCTCTTCTCTTTACTTTGCATTTTTCTCTATTTCTTTTTGAAAAGTGGTTTCCCAATCGCACGCGGCACAACATAGGATAGTGATCAGCCAGTCACCAGGGACAACTGAATCTAGAACTAGCGGTGCCGACTGCTTGGTCAAAGATCCTACTTTGCGGACTTCCCGAATCCGACCGTTTCTGTGTATGTGCAGGACAATATGGCCAGAACGAAAATAACAACGAAAAAATATAATTTGGATGGTCTTTCTACCATTCGGAGGGGTCGACTGTTTATTCAGGCGGCTCAATTAGGGCGCCTGTTAATGAGATGTTTGATAACCTCCAAGCCCTTCTTCTGACCCCCTCAAACTCCAACTTATTATTACTCCCCAAATTCTAGTGGCACCCCCAGCGATTCAATACTGGAGGCGACCGAAAATCAGTCGGGACCCGGGCCTTCTAGACAGGCGCCAGAGGAGAGTCTGAGGGAGGACCCCGCTAGCACCAACCGTTGGTCCCTCAGCTCTAGCGAGACCTCTGATGACGATTCGGCCTCGTCATCTTCTGAAGGCGCCTACATAGATTCAGAGGAGGCGTGATCTAGAATAGACACCGCAAGGGAGTCCTTGATGGTGGAAAAAGGCGAAGGTTGGGCCGAGGCGTATGCTACTCACCGCAAGGAGCATGCGCCCTATTATCACAAAGTTCCTTTGGCCAAGCGGGGCTCCATGGCATCCGCCCTTACTGATTTTCAGCTTAAACAAGTCATGGGACATGGATATACATTGACTGTGCCAAGTAAGGATGACACAGTCACTTGGGTGAGCCCGGCCAGCTACCGTGACACTGCCTTTGGTTGCTACAAGGCAACCATGTAGGCGGGCCTTCGCTTCCCTCTCCATCTGGGCGTAGAGTGGATCTTGGATGGATGCCAACTGGGTATCTAGCAACTTGTCCTGAACTCATGGATTAATATCATCAGGTTTGTTGCCGCATGTGAAATGCTAGGGGTAGATCCTAGCTTTGAGGCATTCGCCCACATGCACTACCTTAGCCGAGCGCCAGCAAAAGGCGGGGACGGCAGTTACACCTTATCCACCTATAAGGGGTACATGATGGTAGTCGGCAAAGAGAACAAATGGAAGGACTGGAGGACAAAATTTTACATAGTCCATTCTTCCGACAGCCGACTGAACCAAAAATACAATAGGTGGAATAAGAATCCGCCTCTCCTGGCTGGCAAGAAAGCCCTACCGCCTCTCCCTAGGCGAGCCCAGGAGGACATTTTTGATGGGGGGTTATTCAAAGTGTCCGTTCAGACAGACAAACAGGGTGACAAGGAAGTTGTCCCCTAGAGTTACATCCCCTTATACAAATGGTTTAAGGACAGGGTGTTCCTGGCCGCCTGTGGCCTTAGTACCCAGATGCCGAGAGGTAGTCGGCTGTTTGATATTGTTGATGCTTTTGTTGTTCTTCCAATGTTTGTTTACAAAGTCTAACTCATAGTTTTTTGCACAGACAATTTATGGAGAGAGTCTCGGCATCAAGGAAACCGGCTGTTTCTGCAGCCATGTACCGCTCAAACGTCCTTAATCGAACGAATGACGAGTAGAAAATAGGCGGGACACCCAAGGTAGATGTTTGCCATACTTGATATTTCTTAGCAAGATCAATTTTTGTCCGCATGTTTTCTGACGCCTTTTCTTTTTGTTTAATGTAGGGTGGCTCCACCAAACCCTCTCCCTCAAAACCATCCAACCCTAAGTTGCAAAAGACTAGGGCGGGTGATGTGAGCACATCCGGCAAAAACAAGAAGCATATTGCTCATAAGCCGAGGAAGACGGGAGACGGCTCTCATCTCGAAGCTAATAGGGAGATTAGCAAACCGGATGCCAACAAGGCATCAAAGGGTAGCTTCAAGCAACCCACCACTGCTGTCGGCTCAGCAGGAGATAAGAGGTGTCCTGGCAAAGAGGAGGAGGTGCAGCCGGATGGTAAAAACCACTTCTACTTGTGAACATAGATAGAGACTATTGGAATTTTCTTCCCTTAACTTATTTTCATTTTGCAGTTCCTGTGCAAAGGCCGACTGTCATCCAGATGGCCAAGGAGATGCTACGGGCGCTTGATGCTGATGACAGGGTGTCTGTCTCAGGTGTCGGCAACCTGAGCTTGGATGGCATCTTGGGGAACCTCTGCGAGGTAAAAAATGATTTTAATTATTTTTGTTCAAGCACATATCCGCCTGATGCTAAGCATTCCTACTCTTAACCGAATGCAGGCTATGCTGCGCGTTCATGGGCTTAGAAAGCCCTTCCAAGAGAAGTCCAAAGAGGTAACAGTTTCTAAAGAACGGGCGGCCACCGCTTTAGATCGAGCCCAATTTGATATTGCTCAAAATGAGCTACTGACACTTGATATGATGTTTGCCCAGGCGGAAGCCAATCTGCAGGTGAAGCGGGACCTGGAGTCCGCTCGGAACAAAATCACTTAGCTTAAGGCTAAAATAAAAAGCTTTAAGGAGAAGCTTGAGCCCTTGGACAAGACCAAGCAAGAAGCCGAGAAGGCCAAGTAGAGGGTGGTCCGCTTGGAGCAGCGCTTAGTCAATCAGGAGAAGCAGTTGAAGGCCAAGTTCACGTCCCGAGCCGAGGAGGATATGCAGGCTCTCGTCAAGCAAATGATAGAGGACAATGAGGCCATCATGAAAATGGCATGGCAGGCGGCTCAGCCTAGTGTTGATTATGCTACTTGGGCAACCAAGTTTGATCAAGCCAACAAGGACTTTAATGCCCAACTCCTTCAGAAGGCTCAAGAGGAGGCGGCCAAGACTGCTGCGCAGGAATCCGGCTCCTCGAGGGATTCGTTTGAAGATGAGCAGGAGGAGGATGAAGAAGAGGAAGAAGAGCACCCGACAGACAACAAGGGCGCGGCTGCTACAAATGAAAACCTCCCTCCTGCTACTTAAGCTTTTTATGAATTTCTTCTACGGCCGAATGGCCATGTATTTCATCTTCCAGCCTGTGTGCAGAGTATTTGCTGTACTTCTTTATCGACCAAGGGGTTGGGGAAATTGACAATTTGTGGCTTTGCCAGTTAACTTCTCCAGTCGTCTAGGACGGCTGGTTTTATTTTTAATGAATCATTTGGCTGTTTGGCCGATTTAGTTTATTTTGTTTGCTTCAA
This sequence comes from Chenopodium album, assembly GCF_948465745.1. Taxonomy (NCBI): domain Eukaryota; kingdom Viridiplantae; phylum Streptophyta; class Magnoliopsida; order Caryophyllales; family Amaranthaceae; genus Chenopodium; species Chenopodium album. Next base: position 23,425,207 of record NC_137853.1, on the reverse strand, counting down.
AAAATTTTGAAAGCTATGGTTTTTCTTTGCATGTTTTTTGGATTAGTAATTATAACCTGTATACCATGCGAATATCCTTGCCCCTGAACGGATGTCGTTTGGTTTCAGTTGATTGGATTGATTGACTTAGAAATTACTAATACTTAGAAGAGTATGCATGGTTTCTAAGTCAATCAATCACTATGGTGATTGCCCCAAACCAAGCGACAGACGGCCATGCAGAGCAGTCGATCCTTTGATTTCATCCGACCATAGGCCTCGTTTTAACACAAAGAAAATACCAAGTTTTTAACTTAGCTTATTTGCTAAAGAGAAATACTCCGCCTGTTTTGCCCCTAGAGCATAGAACAGGCGCATCCGGCCATAGGCCTTGTTGAAATAAGATGCTAAGTTTTTTTAACTTAGCTCATTTGTTAAAGAAAAATATTCCGCCTATTTTGCCCCAGAGCAAAGAACAGGCACATCTGGCCAGAGGCCTCTCTTTTGTATAAATAATCTGCCAAGTATTTTAGCTCGTTTACTTAATAAGAAAAAAGGTCCGCCTGCTTTGCCTTTTAGCAGAAGCAGGCGCATCCGGCCATAAGCCTCGTATACATAGGATGCTAAGTTTTTTTACTTAGCTTTTTGGTTAAAAAATATCTTTCTACCTGTCTTGCCCTAGAGCAAAAATAGGCGCATCCAGCCTTAGGCCTTAATAGCCTCTAATCATGAAATAGTGGCCGCTTTTCAATTGTACTAGAATAGTTGGAAAACTCTTAGGCTTTTTAGATTTCACTTAGATTAAATCAAACAACTGCGAATGCTGCCTTAGTATTCAGTTGGGCCGCTTGATGTATTAGTAGAGCAATGTGCCACCCAAATGGGAGATGCTTCTCCTTGACGAATTCGCCCGAATGGGCGTCACCGGTTATCTGACTCATGTTGGAGCAGACGGTCATACTCATGTTGGAGCAGACTGTGGCCGTCGACCTCTATTTGATTAATTAATATCCGGCCATTAGCCTTATTAAAAATACTATCCGGCCATAGGCCTCTTTTAGGAATGGTGAATAGCCGTTAAGTGTTGGACTTAAATCGGAACTATACTCGTAGGGTCGACTGCTCTGGTGCAGTCGGCTCCTTCAGATTGGAAAAGGGCGTCTGCTGTTGGGACAAACGCTCGTTTAATAGCACGGCCGTCTACACGATGTGCAGGCGACGTTAATTTAATACGCCTGTCTATTGGACAGGCGGAGTTTTTACAAAGATCATAAAAAAAGACAAGTATGAAAGTGAAGGCATATTCTCATTAACAAAATTTGAGAAATTTACAAAAAGCCTTAAAAGTAGTACTTTTTTAAGTTGTCTACATTGCAAGTTCTAGGCTGTAGTCTGCCGTCAGGTTCTTCCAGGCGGTAGGTGCCGTCTCTTACTTCCTCATAGATTTGGTAGGGGCCTTCCCAATTTGGGGTTAGCTTTCCTTATTCGTTCGCCCTATCGACTGCCTCCATTTTCCGTAACACAAAGTCTCCTCACTTTGAGAGGACGCTTGTGCACTCTTTTGTTGTAGGCTCGAGTCATTCTCAGGCGATAGATCTCATGACTCAAGGCGGCATTGCCCTTGCGTTCTAGGAGTGAGTCCAATGCTAGCCGCATAGCTTCCCAGTTTGCATCTTCGTCATACAACATGATTCAAAGAGTCGGCTCATAGTGTTCAATGGGCAAGACAGATTATGCACCATACACTATGAGGAATGGGGTTTCTCCAGTTGCCCTTTTAGCAGTCGTTCTGATGGCCCAAAAGGACATGTGGTAATTCATCCGCCCAAAGGCCGCTAGCTTGCTCTATTTTCTTTTTAATCCCGTATGAGATTAACTTGTTGAAGGCTTCGACCTAGTTATTTGCTTGGGGCCGGCCGAATGATGCAAAAAAGCTTGAGAGCCCTTGGTCTCCCAGCCAAGTCTTGAGCTGAGGCGTCTCAAACTGAGGACCATTGTCAAAAACCATAGACATAGGCACCCCAAATCGGGTGATAATATTCCTCCAAATGAAGGAGATGACGTCCTTTGTCTTGATGTTTTTGACCGCCTCCGCCTCTACCCACTTGGTAAAGTAGTCCACAGCCACTAAAATGTAGTGCTTGCCACTTGGAGCAGTTGTTTAAGGCCCCAATATATCCATGCCCCATTTAGCAAAGGGTATTGGGCTTTGGATGGCTGTCAGGTACTCTCCCACAGACGGCACCAAATGTTTCGGGGTTTTTTGTGTCCCTCGGGGGATTACAACACCAAGACTGGATTCAGCAGGAGACGCCTGTACCTGCAAAACACACGGATCACCGAATGGTCGCTGGTCCGCCTCCGAAGATTAAGTTAGTAAGGATTCGGAGTGAAACGTGCGGAAAAAAGGTTATCTGCTCGGATTCCAAGCTCAGGTGTACTGTTTCTTGAGAGTGACAGTTCAGACAATGGTTGGTATTCAATTAAGGTTATGTCATAAAAGTTGTAAAAAAGATCCGATCCCCATAAATGACGGGAATGTTCCTATTTATAGGGTCCTTGGGATGTGTTCCCTCCCTAGGGTTTGGAGCCCTAAGGAAGGGCACACTGTTTTTTCAGGGCCCCTTGGGATTTGGGCCTTGAAAGCCGCCATTCTCGGGGGCTGGATCTGCCAGACGCGTGTCACCATCTGGAAGGTCCAAAGTGGCGCCCCTTTCTAGTGACACGTGTCAGGCTCTGATTGGTCCATTTGGCGGTGTAAAAATACCCAAATCAGTGGAGATGGGAAAAAGGAGTAGCCACCTTTACCATATAAGTTCAAGTTCTTTATTTTCTGATGTTTTTGAGACCATGAAGAACCTGCATATCCAAAGAAAGGTAATTGATCATAAGACCTGCACCGTATAAAAGGGGGATGCTGGCTTCGTTTACTAGGCCTGACCAAGTCAGACGTTGGTGAAGTCTGATGCTTGAAGTCGATGGTTGCAGCAGAATGTAAGGCAGGAGCTGCTGCAACGGTATTAGCAGAAGCAGAGGCAGAACCTACTGCAAAGGAAGTAACAGCTACAGAAATAGCACCAGCACTGTCATCAGTCAGCGAGAAAGTCGCAAACAGAGAAGGGACATCAATGTCCATCTGATTAAGGGCAGTAGCAGGCATCTGAGTAGAAGCAACAACAGGTAGCTGGGCAGAAGGAAACAAGAGTTGTTGTGTATCTAAATTAAAAGAGTCAGCATTAGAGCCATTGCACAATGCAGGGAAGAACCAGAACTTGAAGAGTGTGAGATAAAGTTGTCCTCGAACGTAGCAGACATTCTGAACCCTCCGCCTACTTGAGATTGTGTCCGAATTGCAGTAAAGGGGGCATAAGGATCCCCTAGAGGAATAGCAGCCCTTAAGTGTTCAGTAAAAGCAGTAGCATCCACCCTATTCTCCTCATTTATGGCTGCTATATTCTCCTCAATAAACCGAGTTGAATTAGGGTTATGGTATGATTCCGGAGTTGTTGGGTCTGTTTCAGAAGACACAAGGATTGTGACTCCCCTGTTCAAAAGCAGAATCATATGCTAAACTATCCAAATTTGCAGAAGAAACCACAAGATTCGGGTTAGACAAGTAACCATTTTGATAAACCCCATTAATAGGAATAAAGTCAAGTTCAATGTTGTCATTATCATCCCCATTTGCTGCGTGAACATGACCATTTGGCAAACCATTAGGCAAACCATCATCCCCTGCACCCGAGAAATCAGAATCCGAGTTATCCGAGTTATCAGGTTTGTTACCATCATCAAAATCCTGATTATCATCATCATTTTGATCAGGAGGTTCTTGATCGTCTTCATTATCATCATTATCTTCTTAATTTTTTTCTTCAGATTGATTATCCTCAACATCATTATCAGAATTATCATCATCGTTATCCACATTATCAATGTCATCATCCACATTAGCAGTTCCATTACTTGAGCTACTATCCGCATACTCAAAATCTTGTGCTAAGACAAGAAGATTGACCCTAGTATTACGGGTTGTTAAGACATCCTGAGTACCCTCGATCATATATATTAGTGTATAACGGTCTAGTGTTTGGGTTACAGAGCACCGTTTACCCTTGAGCCTCAAAAGCTTCCATACGAGCATGAATTCTCCTAGCCGCCACATAATCCGAACAACGACCACTACCACAAAATAAGGATTAGAGAACGCCTAAAATAGGGAATAGAGAGCGCCTGTGAGGCGCTCTTCTGAGGGGGTGCCCTATAACATTTATAGAGCGCCTCTTTCAGGCGTTCTATATCAAACACAATATAGAGTGCCTGTGTAAGATAACATCTCTCTATTTTGTGTAAAAAAGGAATAAAAAACAAGGAAAACAAAACGGTTAACTAGTGATAGGCGCTCTATATATATTAATTAAAAAAACGCCTATCTTAGATAGGCGTTCTCTAGCTTTTTCTCATTTTTTTATTAAAATGATTATTGATTTATTTTTGTTTAGGGCATCGATTTTTTTTTTAAAATTAAAAAAAAATAATGAATATAATAAAATTGGTTTCCCATTTTTGGGTAATTTTTTAAATGCAATATTGCCCTGTATACATCCTGCTTTGCATAAACCTGCTTTGCATAAAAATAAAATACAACCTGCTGTGTTTAAAAATAAATACAACCTGCTTCTTATAGAATAATTACAACTGCACAACTTTCCCAAAAAAAAAAAAATTTAATTCATCAGAAATATTTACATGGTCAAAAGTTCCATTCTAGTTTGTTCAAAAACAAAGTCCATTCTAGTTCCATTCCAAATCTAATTAGCACATATACAAGATATCCAAAGTATATTCCTAAGGTACTTAATATGTACTGCCCACTTACAACTCACACTGATCATCATCATCCTCCTCGGCTTGTTGATGTCTTGTAACAAATAAGATCCACATGTCTCGAATCTCGTCGATCATTTGTTGAGAATATTTGACAGGAGCTTTGTCAAAATACTACATGTAAAAAAAAAACATATAAATATAAATGAGATATATAGTGGTAGTCCTGATTTCTACCCTATAAAACCATCAGATTATAACAGATACTTATATTATCCTTAGGAACTGGAACAACCAGAGAAAAATTAGGTGGGCTAACTGTCCAACTGCTTTAAGCATAATGCCTTAGCAGCTAGACAGGCAAGTAGGTGGGCTAACTGTCCAACTGGGTAATGGGTATACACTTTTATTAGTCTAGCAGACTTGTAACTTGGTACCTAATAAGCTTCATAGAAAATATGAGTGGTAGCATAGATTATTGTACTCTGAATTAAAAGGAAAGCTATAGAACTTGTTGAAAACTGTTATTTTTGATAAATTTAACTGATTGTGAATCCTGTAGAAATTGTGAATCAAAGATTGCATATCCAGTCAAGTGATAGTTTTATGGGTGATAGTTTGTACTCTGAATATTCTGCTTGATTGCCAAAAATCCTTCAATCAAGCAGTTAAGTGATAGTTTTCTGGGTGATAGTTTTCCAGTCAAGATTATATAGAAAAGTGAGCTAAATATAGCTTTGTTACACTCTTATATAGAGTAAAGATTCTTAATATAGTAGCAAACTAATATTATTTAGGTAACCAATGCAAATGTAGATCTTCATAACATATATAATAAGCAATATAATGCAGGTCCTTAATGAATTCACAAGAAGAATGCTCTATATGATTTTACATAATGAGATAAGAATTATAGTAGTTGAAAATAAAACAGGAAAATGAACAAGAAATTACCGGTTAAACCTTGAAAAAAATCACATTAAATTGCTCGTTACTACCAGTAGGTTGTCTAAATTTGCAAGACCTAAAGCTCACCTCTGCATACAATTAAGGAAGAGTAATACCTTGCCCGGTACATATGACTTTCTAGATTGAATTGTCTCTAGCATGTAACGACAAACATAATATCCACAATCGAAGTCGAAATCTTGACGAGGGCACTATTACAATAATAAATTTGAGTTATACAATTATACTTCTAAATTGTAATCACAATACATAGAAAAGTGAACCCAAAAGATAAAGTAAAGATCAATTACCTCTACTTGTTTCCATTTAATGGCTGAATTCTTATTCCACTTAATTTCTGCTCGGTACTCCAAGTTAAATCTCAAAATTGCCCTATATTGCCACAAGGACTGGTTTAGTTTTTTTTTCCTTCTAATATCAGAACTAATACCCTAATAAGATTACAATATAATAATTAAAAGCTCATGCATATACTTATTGATGATATCTTGAGCAAATTGATGAGGTTGAAGTTCTGCTCCTGCTGGATCTAGCCAATGTACTAATCCAACCCATGGACAAATCACCGCCAACATCCAGTGCATGCTACACATAAAGTTAGTTGAATGACATGAAATCATAAGAGTCATAAAATCATGATAACATAATAAGCACATTAAACAAACTACTTACTTATCAGTGTATGGAGCAAAGAATAGTTGGTTTCGATTTTGTGCATTATTGCGAGCAAAGACTCTAACCAAATAGTCACATCGATCATTTTCATTTTCTTGCGTTGGAGTTTCAGGGGATATGAAATTAGAATCACAAAATGCATAGATTCCTGAGATACCTAGTGAATGAACCATTTCACTCAAGTGCCTTTCAAAAAAAAAAAAAATTAAATAAAAATAATAATAATAATAATAATAATAACCAAAACAAAAAATCAATTAGAACAGGAAAAAAAAATCAACTAAGTAAAGTGAAATTCACCATTTATATTATCACCACACTTACATCATAAAAGTTGACATGTGACTTGTTCCTATCTTTCTCTGAAAGCACCAATCACGCATATCTTCATAATCAATGGTAATTTCCTGCTCATTATAAAACACATTCTTCGGGACTTTGATAGGTATGGTTTTTTCACTCTTTTTCATTTCAATAGCTAACTTCCTACAAACGCGCACCAAACTGGTGGTCAACTTCAATTTCTCCTCGGGAGTGATCACATACTTGGAGGATGATGATTGTGATAGTATAGAATGAGTAGAAGGTGTGATGCTCTCTTTCACAGGTTGTTTGTCAACCTTAATAAGTATAGATAAACACTAATTTAGTATAATTGTTATTTTATAAATACAAATGTACAGAAGCAACAATTTCGTACCTTCTCTATTGGATAAACCAAGTGAGCTGGCCACAAAAGAAAATGATCTTTTCCTTCACACACAGATGTGATTTTTCCTTCTGGAAAAGGCAAAGGTGCACCTATTTCAATTCCTTCTTTAATACAAACTCGGTAACAACCACTCGGCACAGGTTTAAAATGATGCTTGACCACTTCAGATCCTTTCCCAATATATACTGTTCCAATGGCAACTATTTGGACCCCATTATCTTGCTCAATTGCCAAAGAACAATCACTGTTAACAACCTAAATGCGTAAAGATGTTAGTATCTGTATCTATTAAAGCAGATATGAGGGTTATATACAAATTATATTGGCCACAAAACAAAAAAAATAAAAAATAAAAAACAACAAAAAAAAAAAAATGGACAACATATGTTAAGGAAAAATATGTTAAATTATTTTACATACCATCAACTTTTTCTTACCTCAGGAAAAGCTTGGTTTATAGTTTGTTCAATTTGAGATTCTATGTTAAATGAATTTTCTGGAACATATTCCTTTTCATGGTTTGTCTCAGGCTCTGGCCATGATACATGGTATGTCTCTGTTGGCACATCGAGTTGTTGATTATATTGTGGCTTTGAAGCAATATGGTATGACTTTGTTGGCACCTCGAGTTGTTGGTGATGTTGTGGCTTTGAAGCAAGTTGGAACTGGAAACCTTGAAGTCCATGTGTGGCCATATTTCTACCTTGGTTACCACCTGAGCTATAATTAGTAAAGTCACCAGTTGATTGATTCTTACCCAATTCACCAACTATTTGCCTATCACCTGATCCATCTAAACCATGGCTGCTAAGTAATTCACTAAATGTAGCACCCTGATGCATCAATTTCTCCTTGATTATGTTGAGCCTCCAATTCTTTCTGAAATTTATAGATATTAGCCTGGTTGTGTTAGAATGATTAAAGATACTATCTGTTTGAGGTCTATGACTATGCAACACATATATGGATACATATGTTGGGGTTTGGTGAGTCCGACTCACCGCGGAAACAAACCTAAAACCAAGACCGCACTCGCAATAAATAAAACCATAAACATAATTAAATTAATCACAAGATTAAGATAAGCTAATTACCCTTGACGCGTGCTTCGCTCCAAAAGAGCTCTTACTTGAAAGCTTCAAGTCCCGCTCGCACGGAGACCTCCAACGAAGTCCACCCGCACCAACAAAACCGACTAGGTCCAATGTCTTGGAGTTAGCAAGACCCGACCAACAAAACCCGAGTAATAATATTGAGTTCAAAGGTTTTCACTAATTGTGATGCCTTTTCAAACTCTTACTCAAGCATCTTTCCCAATGCCCATACTTGGGTATTTATAGGAAATGATGGGAGTATCATTTACTCTCCCATCAATGTGGGATAGTATGATTTTTCCATTTTATTTTAAAGCTAAAATAAAATCAATAATCAAGCTAGTAATAAATCAACAAGTGGCAAGCTCATGTGAGTGGTTAGGTGAGGACCATTTGGAGAAGGGGGGGGGGGACCAAACTTGCTCCCCACTCCCTCTCCCATAACCGGCCACCTCACTCCCCACACACTCAAGGACCACAAGCCACATGGCACCCACCCTTGGGCACCAAGGCAGCCAAGGTGGGCTGCCATGTGCTGCTGTCCGTGGCAGCCACGCCCAGCAAGCCCAGCAAGCCCAGCACTTGCATGCGGGCTGCTGCTGCTGCTGGCCAGCACGCCCAGCATGCTTGTGCGGGCTGCTGCTGCTGGCCTTGTGCCTTGGCCAGCGCTGCTAGGCAGCAAGCAATGGCCTAGCCATGCTGCTGCTAGCTGTTGCGAGCTGGCGCGCCTAGCGTGCTAGCTCCAGCAGCTTGTTGCGGCATGGCTTGCTAGCCATTGCGCGCACAAGGCTGCGCCTAGCATGCTAGCACGCACTAGGCAGCGCCTAGCCTTGTGATGCTAGCATGAGTGCGCTAGCACGCACCAGCCAGCCTAGGCTCGGCTTGGTGCGCATGCTAGCCACCATGCTAGGCCATACGCCCTTAGCACTCGGTTTGCTAGGGCATTCCGATGCTAGGGGTATTTTGGTCTTTTGTTGATTTATTACTATTTCTCGTCTCGTCTTTCACTATTTTTCGACTCGACTTCCGACGCTCGGTTTCGACGCTCTAAGCTCGAATTTCCGACGTCTAAATAAATATTACTCGGTCGACTCATTAATTCCTTCCGAATTAATTCGTCGTTTCGGTTTGTTGAATGCTTGGGTGTGACCCGAAGGGTTCAGTCAAGATTAAGCTGTAACATTAATTATCCATTAATATTACTGATCGGAAGCGGCCTCCACCCAGGCATTCCGATCACTTGACCTTACTGAATATATTAGCTTTCTAATAATTCTGAACCCGCTAACGGAATAGTACACTTGTTCGAAGGACACCATTCCTTTCAATCTCCCACTTGTCCTTCCGGACAAGTGCTCATTTTGTGTACAGCCCTTTCCTATGTCGCTTAATGTCTCTTCATGAACTATAAGGTAAGATTTATTTTGTCATCCTTATTACGTCCAGAAGTGTTTCCCGATTCTGAGTCCGACTGTCAATAAACAGATGATTTCTAAAATCCATCCGAGCACGGCCATGCATTTTACAGTCTCGCTCTACGAGAGGCCTTGAATACAACAAAGACATCTTCCCTATTTTACTAGGGGGACATTCCCAGTCTTGTAATGTAGCTCCTCTTACTGAGAGGACCTAGCCGCCCGAGTGTTGCCGTTATAATCCCCTATTACGGCAGACGTTTGACAACATCAAAGCGAACTAGTACTCAAACAAGAGAACTCACACTACTCATGGTCGAGGAAACAGGTTCCGATAGCCATAATGAGAAGTATACTTATGACAAATTTTTAATTTCTTAAAGTATTCTCATAGGTCGATCCAGTATGGTTCTAAACCAATACCTGTGCAAATGATTTATGACAATCATGTCCTCGTAGCACATGAAACGGTGCTATAAATCAGACTACACACTAATCTCAATTGGTCATTAATCGTCCATCGTTTAAATGACCTTGATTAGGGATAATTTTCGATTATAATATTCAATGTTCACTTAATAGGTGTTTCCTTACCAAGACTGGTCTTGATACCCTATTTTGAATATTCTCAGAATCGAATGGACTCATTATTTAATCCTAAACCACAATTAAATAGCATAACGGAGTAATAAAATGTTGCATGAAATTTTATATTACTCCATAACATGAATGGTTTTCCTTAGTGTCTTACATTAACTTTTCTCAAAATTAACTAAAACACTAAACAAGGAAATCAAAGCCAGTCTCCGACATGCTTGATTCCCATTGCCTCAACGTGCTTGTTGTGCTTCACTTGAGGCAAAGGTTTAGTAAGTGGATCGGCTACATTGTCATCCGTTCCAACTTTGCAAATTCTGATTTCACCCTCTGATTTCCATTCTCGAATCATGTGAAATCGCCGCTTGACATGTTTGACCTTCTGATGTTCTCTAGGCTCTCTGGCCTGAGCAATAGCTCCATTGTTGTCACAATAGAGGGCTATTGGACCCTTTATAGAGGGTACAACATCAAGTTCGCCAACGAACTTACGAATCCAAACAGCCTCCTTAGCTGCTTCAGCAGCTGCCAAGTATTCGGCTTCAGTTGTAGAATCTGCAGTTGTACTCTGCTTTGCGCTCTTCCAACTAAACGCCCCTCCATTTAGACAGAACACATATCTAGATTGCGATTTCAAATCGTCTCTGTCTGTCTGGAAGCTTGCGTCGGTATAACCTTCCACAACCAAATCCTTTGTACCACCATACACCAGGAATTTATCCTTGTTCCTTTTCAGGTAATTTAGGATATTTTTGGCCGCAGTCCAATGCGCCTCTCCTGGGTCTGATTGGTAACGGCTCGTAGCACTCAAGGCATACGACACATCTGGCCTAGTACATATCATGGCATACATGATAGATCCAATAAGCGAAGCATATGGAATCTGATTCATTCTTACCCGCTCATCAGGTGTCTGTGGACACTGCTTCTTGCTTAGGGTTATGCCATGTGACATTGGCAGGTGACCTCTTTTGGCCTCCTCCATGCCAAATCGAGCAAGTACCTTATCAATATAAGTACTTTGACTCAATCCAATCATCCTTTTCGATCTATCCCTATAGATCTTGATGCCTAGTATGTACTGAGCCTCTCCCAAGTCTTTCATTGAGAAGCACTTTCCAAGCCAGGCCTTTACAGACTCTAACAACGGAATGCTGTTTCCAATGAGCAATATGTCATCGACATATAAGACTAGGAAGGCGATGTCACTCCCACTGACCTTCTTGTAAACACAAGATTCATCTGGATTCTTGATAAAACCAAACTTACTGATGGCTTCATCGAAACGCAGATTCCAACTTCTGCTTGCTTGCTTTAATCCATAAATGGACTTCTTAAGCTTACAAACCTTCCCAGCATTGTTTTGGTCGACAAAACCTTCAGGCTGTGTCATATACACAGTTTCTTCCAAATAACCATTAAGGAAGGCGGTTTTGACGTCCATCTGCCATATTTCATAGTCGTAATATGCAACAATCGCTAGGAGGATCCGAACGGATTTAAGCATTGCAACTGGTGAAAAGGTTTCATCGTAATCAATACCATGAACTTGTCTGTAACCTTTTGCCACCAATCTAGCTTTGTAAATGAATACATTTCCATCTTTGTCGGTTTTCAATTTGAAAATCCACTTACATCCGATCGGTGTATAACCTTCGGGTAAGTCAACCAAGTCCCAGACTTGATTATCAAACATGGAATCCATTTCAGATCTCATGGCCTCTTGCCATTTAGCAGAGTCGGTGCTTGCCATCGCTTGCTTGTAGGTTGCCGGTTCATCTCCATCCATAATCAGGATGTCCTGATTCTCGGTTAATACTAAACCAAGATATCTATCAGGTTGAGATCTCGGCCTCAGAGACCTACGTAGGGTAATGGATTGAGCATTTGCATTGTCGGTTCGACTTTGCACATTTTGATCATTTTGACCTACGTCAACAGATGCTGTTTGAGCACTCTGACTGTCATTATGATTTTGTTGCTCATCCTCACGAACTTCGTCGAGTTCGATTTTCCTCCCACTTGTCATTTTGGAAAGGTGCTCCTTCTCCAAAAAGACACCATCGCGAGCAACAAACACTTTGTTCTCCGATTTGTTGTAGAAGTAATACCCTTTGGTTTCTTTTGGGTAGCCCACAAAGTAAACCTTGTCAGATTTGGGATGAAGTTTGTCAGAGATCAATTTCTTGACATATGCTTCGCATCCCCATATCTTTAGAAAAGATAACCTAGGAGGTTTCTTCGTCCATAATTCATATGGAGTCTTTTCTACAGCTTTTGATGGAGCACGGTTCAGTGTTAGTGCCGCAGTTAGAAGTGCGTGTCCCCAGAAAGAGATAGGAAGATCACTAAGACCCATTGTTGATCGTACCATGTCTAACAAGGTCCGATTTCTCCTTTCGGATACTCCGTTCCATTGTGGAGTTCCTGGAGGTGTCAATTCTGAAAGTATACCCTTTTCTTTCAGATGGTCATCGAATTCTTGGCTCAAGTATTCACCACCTCGATCCGATCGAAGGGCTTTGATTTTCTTGCCAAGCTGATTTTCAACTTCACTCTGAAATTCTTTGAACTTTTCAAATGATTCAGATTTGTGCGACATGAGGTAGACATAGCCATATCTACTATAGTCGTCTGTGAAAGTGATGAAATATCGATGTCCATTTCTTGTGGTTGAGCTCATTGGTCCACATACATCGGTATGTATAAGACCCAATAAGTCACTTGCCCTTTCTCCCATCTTGGAGAATGGCTGTTTAATCATCTTGCCTAATAGACATCCTTCGCAATTCTCAAACGATTCTAAATCGAAAGAGTCAAGAACACCTTCTTGTAGAAGTTTCTTGATGCGTTTGATGTTAATGTGGCCAAGACGACAATGCCACAAGTAAGTCTGATTTGACTCCATGGTCTTAGCTCTTTTGGTATCATTATAAACAATTTGTCCAAATACACAAACGTGTCATTCCATAAATATAAACAAGATGATATGTCTTGTGATCAAGTTTACAATGACGTCCAACGCCACAAGATCAAAATATGGTAGATAAAACTAAACAAGTTTTAAATCTAGACAAAATATGAGGTTACAAGTTTTCTTTGAAAGATTATCTTCTTCTTCCACTTGTACTCATATCCACTTGAAAAGCATCACTCACTTTGTTCCTGAAATAGGAGCATATAGTGAGCCAATTTTTCCGGTATCTAATACCTCATAAATTGCTTATGTTCAAGTGTAAAGATGATACCTGAGATCGAGGTTACTTTTCCTTTCGCCTCATCTGCTAGATACATGCTACGTTCTCTTTTGTAGTGTCCGGGTCTACTACAATAGAAGCAGCGCATCTTAGCTTTGTTCTTGAACTCCTTCTTCTTTGTTCTCAGGGCAACCTTAGCCTTCTTGCAAGAATAGGTTTTCTGGAGCTCTTGAACAACTTCCATCAAGGAAAGTTTGTTCCGTTTGGCCGTAAGTCGCATCTTTAATGCAACATATCCCGAGTGGAGTGAGCTTAGTAGCATGAGAGCTGCTTGCTCATCTTCCACTGGTTTGCCAATTAGCTCCAGATGGGTGAATAGCCTTGTCATGTTGAGCACATGAGCTTGAAGTGGCATCCCGGGTCTAAGTCTTGCATTATAGACCTTAGCCCATACTTCTTGTCTCTCTTTGATGAGACATCCATCTTGCGGTGGCTTGATCCTCATGTTCGAGAGTGACCTAGTCACATCTTCCACAAGTCCATCATAGTTGCCTCTGGTACTCTTGGTGACTCTCAAATTGACTACATCTTCTAGAGCTTTGAGCATCATGTCCGGAAAATAGTTGGAGAACTTCCCCTTCCATTGTACCGGGATGGAGTTTGCCATGAGTCTGGAAACTCTTTTGCAATCCTCACTCCATTCCTCATGTGCCTCATCACTCATAATCCCCTTTGAGTAGAAACTCGGGATTTGAGTGTCCAGAATGTGCTCTAGGTAGCAATTTCGGAGGGTCTTTCGGAGTTCCTCTTCCCATTCCTTAAAGTTTACCAAGTTCAGAGAAATTGGCAACTCTTTGGGCAATTCCGGGAGCATAAGGTCGTTGTCATTAGTTGAAGACATGATTCTACAATTTGAAAGAATTTAAAATGAAAAACCATTCATTATACTTAAATAAGATTGAAATCATGCATTTTAATCAAACTTATTTAAAACGTCTTATTCACACATTAAAGATTGTCCCCAATTTTGGTGAGAATAAGTCGATTCCAAGATCCAAAGAAACAAAGAGTGGTTAAGCATGCTTTGGCTTGTCTTAACACTCAATCTCCTAAGGTAAGCAACGCTTTGCTAATGGCTCCAAGCCACTCTTGGTTGAATAAATCGTCACATCCAATGCTCTCTAAACAATTTATTCACTTTGCCACGACATGTTAGGACTCCATCACTCATATCGTTGAGTATAACCAAAACCACTTGCATACCTAGCATGCCTTACGTTCCTTGGAGAAGTAGTGATGCCTCGCTTTGGCGTAGCCCATCACTACCCTCGTTCGGTTGGTAAGTGTGTTTTGGAATGGCAAGTTTTACTCAATTTTAAGGGACCTAGGGTTTCTATGTTGGTTGATTTAAGTGAACTTAATTAATCATCTCAACATTCGAAATCCTAACCATGCATCTAACATATAATTCAAATATATAAACATAAATATATATCGAAAACATAATAGAGATGCATTTGGCAACTAGCATGACCCCTTGAGATCTTCAAGTCTTCAAAAGGTCTTCTTTTGCAACTTCATGGCTTCGTCTTCTAAGAACTCCGTCTTCAAGACTTGACCAAATAATATAATTGCTAGTTACTACGATTAGGACTAATCTAAATATTAAGGTACAAAAATACTCAACGGTTCGCATACCGTATTTAGATTTACAAAAATACATCACGGATCACAGTCCGTATTTTCTATCCTAATCGGGCCCCACTAGTTGCCATTTCATAAAACCTGTGAGAGAATTTTACATTCCATTCATCCATTCACTATCTGTGAATGGCCCATGCATTTTACAACGATCAAACAAGTAACAATGCATAAAACCGCGCGGGAACTAGTAATTAATCTAGGTGGTTAATTCAATTAACACGCCTAATTAAACTAGTCAAAGTTGTTTTAACCGGTTATGGTAATAACTAAGAGACGCTCCCACTAAATTCCGCATCCAATCTTAACTAATCCAATTAATTAAGTCGGTGAACCCAAATATTTGTCAAAATTAATTTTGCAAATGTCGCTCAAAAACCCGAGGCCTAGCCTCCAAAATTTTAATTAAATAAACAAAATAATTAAAATAATTAAAACGACAATCTAAGCAAAATTACGTATTCCATAATGTCTAAGTGCCTAGCACTAAGACTTGGAACCCAAAATTACCCTTATTTACATATTAAGCAATGCTAAAATTAACTTAAAATAGCATCGACTTAATAACCCGGGGTTATTGTGCCAATTATGGGATCGTACGTACCGTACAACAAGCTCGTAACATACCCATTCGCACCCCCGCAACACCAAGCATGCCCATGGGCTACTTATGCTCGCACACGCCACGCCCAGCCAAGCCAAGCGTAGCAGCACGCACAGCGCGCACAGCACTATGCTGCTGCTGCGCCATGCTGCTGCTTTGTTGCTGGCTGGTGCGGTAAGTAGCTGGTAGCGAGCAGCAGCCCACGCCCTTCCTTGCACACACAGTCGCACAGCACCACGCACCTAAGCACGAAGCACCCAGCAGCCTCGGCAGCCACATATGGGTTGCGTGAGCAGCCCAGCTGGCCGAGAGCTAGCTCGGGGCTCTTAGGCCTCGTGTTGCGTGCTAATGCTTCGAAAATTATCGAATTTTGTGTGTGACATTATAAATCAATTCTAAATTAATTTTAGAATCAATTTTGAGGAAAAATGAAAAATAACAAGTCCAACTTAAATAATTCATCCAAAGCAATTAACCAAATTTATTACCAAGAATCATTCTTTAATAAAATTGGTTTAACTTGGTGTAAAAAAATAAATTAGGGCATTTCTCACTATTAATTTAATCACTTTAAATTAATCTTGAGATTTTGACAAAATAAAAGGGAGTTGGAAAAATGAACATAAGTTCAATAAAGACTCCAACTTTAATACTTGTGACTCCATGAAAAATTATATCTTCCAATATGAAGATAAACCAATTTCTATCACAAGTTTTAAACTTTATGATTCCAATAAACTAAAAATGATTAAATCAACAAAGTTTAACCAAAATTCATGGAATTTAGTAACTCAAAGTTTCAATCACTTATCATAAGTAAAGATTGAATCTTTAATACTTGGAAGCATCAAAGAACAACTATTTCACACTCAATGCAATTAATTTGCAATTATGTGAAAAATAAAACCAAACTTTCAAGCACCAATTACTACCAAGTAATCATGCTTAAAGTGGTCTAAAAATTGCATATAAAATAAGGAAAGAACCATTTACATAACCACCATAAATATGCAATCAATTTTCAAGGTTAGAAAGACTTAAAATTTTTCGTCAAAACGAAAAATCCCTCGAAAAATGCATTTCTGGTCGTTTTCTGGCTAAAAACCGAGCCCTAGAAGGGTAAAACCATTTCCAGAACACCTTTTCCACCCAAAATTCACTATTTTTGGGTCGAAATCTGGGTTCGGGGCTGAAGATAGCTCTAAAACGAGGTAAAATTTGAAAAACGAGTTACTAATATAATTAGCAACTTAAAACCAGAAAAAATAAGCCATAACAACACCTTGAAAATATTATGATTTTAAAATAAACGAGCGAGGCTCCGATACCGCTGTTGGGGTTTGGTGAGTCCGACTCACCGCGGAAACAAACCCAAAACCAAGACCGCACTCGCAATAAATAAAACCATAATTATAATTAAATTAATCACAAGATTAAGATAAGCTAATTACCCTTGACGCGTGCTTCGCTCCAAAAGAGCTCTTACTTGAAAGCTTCAAGTCCCGCTCGCACGGAGACCTCCAACGAAGTCCACCCGCACCAACAAAACCGACTAGGTCCAATGTCTTGGAGTTAGCAAGACCCGACCAACAAAACCCGAGTAATAATATTGAGTTCAAAGGTTTTCACTAATTGTGATGCCTTTTCAAACTCTTACTCAAGCATCTTTCCCAATGCCCATACTTGGGTATTTATAGGAAATGATGGGAGTATCATTTACTCTCCCATCAATGTGGGATAGTATGATTTTTCCATTTTATTTTAAAGCTAAAATAAAATCAATAATCAAGCTAGTAATAAATCAACAAGTGGCAAGCTCATGTGAGTGGTTAGGTGAGGACCATTTGGAGAAGGGGGGGGGGGACCAAACTTGCTCCCCACTCCCTCTCCCATAACCGGCCACCTCACTCCCCACACACTCAAGGACCACAAGCCACATGGCACCCACCCTTGGGCACCAAGGCAGCCAAGGTGGGCTGCCATGTGCTGCTGTCCGTGGCAGCCACGCCCAGCAAGCCCAGCAAGCCCAGCACTTGCATGCGGGCTGCTGCTGCTGCTGGCCAGCACGCCCAGCATGCTTGTGCGGGCTGCTGCTGCTGGCCTTGTGCCTTGGCCAGCGCTGCTAGGCAGCAAGCAATGGCCTAGCCATGCTGCTGCTAGCTGTTGCGAGCTGGCGCGCCTAGCGTGCTAGCTCCAGCAGCTTGTTGCGGCATGGCTTGCTAGCCATTGCGCGCACAAGGCTGCGCCTAGCATGCTAGCACGCACTAGGCAGCGCCTAGCCTTGTGATGCTAGCATGAGTGCGCTAGCACGCACCAGCCAGCCTAGGCTCGGCTTGGTGCGCATGCTAGCCACCATGCTAGGCCATACGCCCTTAGCACTCGGTTTGCTAGGGCATTCCGATGCTAGGGGTATTTTGGTCTTTTGTTGATTTATTACTATTTCTCGTCTCGTCTTTCACTATTTTTCGACTCGACTTCCGACGCTCGGTTTCGACGCTCTAAGCTCGAATTTCCGACGTCTAAATAAATATTACTCGGTCGACTCATTAATTCCTTCCGAATTAATTCGTCGTTTCGGTTTGTTGAATGCTTGGGTGTGACCCGAAGGGTTCAGTCAAGATTAAGCTGTAACATTAATTATCCATTAATATTACTGATCGGAAGCGGCCTCCACCCAGGCATTCCGATCACTTGACCTTACTGAATATATTAGCTTTCTAATAATTCTGAACCCGCTAACGGAATAGTACACTTGTTCGAAGGACACCATTCCTTTCAACATAATCTTACAATTGCTTGAGCTATTTCCAAATTTGCCGGATTGTCAAATTTTAGAACTCCTCCCTTTTCTCTAGAATGAGCTCTAATACAAACCAAATGCCGAGGTACATCAACAACTTGAATTCCTTGATTCTGCAATTCCTTAGCCTGAAAAAAGTACACAGTTGAAAAGTCATAGTCTTATTTGTATAGTATTTATTGTTCGAGAAGCATGGAGTATTGTAAACTTACAATCTCGTCCTCATAATAAGAGTACCCTTTTCGACCCCCACGATAAGAAGTCTTCCTCTTTTTAGCCCTTTCTCGATTCAGTTTACTCAATTCCTTCAGTACGATATACATAATGTTAGTAAATAGCTTAGCTAATTCTTATATGACTTCATAATATTTATGTGTTGAATGTAAGATTACCTTAAACTTATCATCAATACTTGTTTCAACGAACTTTTTCCAATCATCTACGGTTATCCATGGATACAAACTCGGTGGTGTCCAGATAATCACATCTGTAGTATTTCCCTCCTCGTCACATTCGTACATAAAATCTTTTCTTAATCTAGCCTTGAATGCTCTCCACCTCTTTGATGCTTGTTTTAACACATATCCTTTACGATCTTCAGGAACAATGAAACCTTTCTGCAAAAATTAAAATAAGCACACTATTAAGTTTATTAGAATTTACAACCAGCAGAAAACAAAGGTTCTAAATATACAATAATTAACAAAATTAAAAATTTATGAAAGGAAGAGAAAAACCAGACCACAGGTAGGTTGCAACCTACTTAACTATTCCACAACCTGGTCGCAGCGTGGGGTCTATACAACTTTATTTAATAAAAAAAAGCAAACACTTACTTAAAAATTTAATGAAAGTGCATGTGCAGCTAATTAATGTATGCTCTTACCGTAATAAAGTCTAGAACTTCATTGATAACTTCTTTTGGTACTTCTTCCCACTCCTTATAATTAATACTTACTCGGATGCGAACAACAACACCAATGTAAGTAGAAAAGTCAGTTTTATGATCTCCACAAGGCAATTTTCTGTGATTCCATTGTAAAGGGATTTTATTGCCACTTTGAATTGCTCTTCCAACTGCTGCACGAACTGTACGACCCCTGTGATTCTCACGTGTAGCAACCTCTTGAGAGGAACTTATTTGTTTTCTTTTACTTGCCATCAACCTAATAAACAGAAAATTTTATTAATGATTACACAATTGGTCAGCATAGATAAATAAAGAAATAGAAACAAAAAAATGCAAGCAATAAATAAGATATACACGCAGTTCCAATGCATCATTTTATGCAGCAATCAGAACCTAATTGCAAATTAAGAAGGGTGAAGGGTTAAGGTTATTACAAAAGAAGTTATGTTGCCACTATGTTTGTAGCATTGTTTGTTGCCTTTTTACCATTGTTTTTGCGACGCTTTTGAGGTCTTTTACAAGTATCATCTTTTTTTTCAACCCAAATTCCTTCTTCATGGTCATTTCGAATATAGGTTGATGTATCATCAACATCTTCCATAACTTGGATGTCATTCAACCCAGACCTTTCCTCAAACAAAGCATTATCTTCATGTTCATCAATGGAATATCGAGGTCTTGGTGATATAACAACAGACCTCCTCTTATCTGATGGGTCAGTCATGTAAAAGACTTGTTTTGCTTGGCTAGCTAAAATATAAGGATCTTCCTTATGACCAATCCTGTCAAAGTTCACTAAAGTATGCCCCATGTCATCATATGTAACGTTATTGCTATCAGCCCATTTGCAACAAAAAACAGGTAGCGAAAAATCAGAGTAATGCAACTCACATATCTCTTCAATTACCCCATAATATTGCATTTTACACAAAACAGGACGAGTGTCTTTCGCACTAGCAAAATGCATTGCTTCAGCTTTTAAAGATACCCCACTATTTTTCATTGTACTCTTCTCATCTTGGTCCTTGGTATAAAACGTCCAGCCATTAATGACATAACCAGAGTAAAAAGTGGCTGAAAAATCTGGTCCGTATGCCAAACTCTTTAGACGATCCGAAATGGCATGTGATGAACCTTGAAGCTCTTTCATTACCTCATTTTTGAACCAAATACCAAATGATTTATTATGCTCAGCAGCAATTGCTTTCGGATTAGCCTTTCGAATCAACCTCCTTAAAAAAGACATGTGTCGCTCAACATAAGGAGCTACTTCGTCTTCATTATGAAGAATATATGTGTGTGCCATACGCCATTTCTCTCGAGTCAAGTCCCTATCTCTACGACCTATTGTCCCTTTACCATCAAGTCGGCCACAATGTCGAGATTTAGGAACCCCTATGGTCTTCATATCTCCTAGAAGATCCATGCTAAATTCAATAGCTAATTCATAAACCATTCTCTCCGCGATACAAGCTTCTGGACGAGAAAAATTCTTAACATAATCTTTATAAGTTTTCATTTGCCTTTCAAAAGGCCATGAACTCCTCATATGCACCGGACCACAATATTTAATCTCTCTCACCAAGTGAATAGGGAGATGAACCATGATATCAAAAAAGGCGGGTGGAAAATACATCTCAAGCTGACACAAAATAACAACAATTTCTGTTTCCATAGAATCCAAATCGCTTGGTTTGAAGACTTTGTTGTATATTGCATTAAAGAATGAACATAATCTAATAATGGAATATCGCACGTTTTTTGGCAAAATGGAACGAATAGCAACAGGTAAAAGATATTGCATCAAAACATGACAGTCATGAGAATTAAGACCCACAAGTTTCAGATTTTGCATTGAAACTAGAGAAGAGATATTAGAAGAAAAGCCCTCAGGCACTTTTACCCCAGCTAAAGATGCACAAAGTTCTGCCTTTTCTTTCCTGGAAAGTGTATAGGCAGCAGGAGGCAGATATTTTCTATTTCCAGACTTAACAACATGGAGTTCATTTCTGATTTTCATTTTTTTCAAATCAAGTCGAGCCCCTTTACCATCTTTTGTCTTTCCAGGAATATCTAGTAAAGTCCCTATCAAAGTATCACAGACATTTTTTTCAATGTGCATCACATCTAGACAATGTCGCACAAATAGATGTTTCCAATATGAAAGGCGCCAAAACTCTGAACACTTCTTATAACCCTGTTTGGGAAGGGCGTTTCTATTTTTCTTCAACTTGCCAAACGTAGTTTGAATGTCTTTTACCCTTTCATACGCTTCAAGGCCGGTAGAGACATGTGGCTGGCAATTAAACTCTTGTTTCCCATTAAAAGCCTTTTTCATTCTACGATAGCAGTGATCACATGGAAGAAATGGACTTCGTCAAAGTACACTGTCTTATGAGATCCTTTCATATACTCTCCCTTCCAATTGTCTTCACATATAGGACAAGGGGCTGTTCCTTTAACACTATACCCCGAAAGATTACCTTATGCAGGAAAATCTTGTATTGTGCAGAACAACAATGCTCTTAAATTGAAAGTTTCCTTTCGATTAGCATCAAACACTTCAACTCCACTTTCCCACAACAATAACAAATCATCAATAAGAGGTGCTAAGCACACACAAATATCATTTCCAGGTTGTGTTGGTCCAAGAATTATCAATGAGAGTATAATGTATTTTCTTTTCATGCACAAGGAGGGGGGCAAGTTGTAAATGGCCAACATAACTGGCCAAGTACTATGGCGGCTACTGAGAGAGCCGTATGGATTCATACCATCTGTAGACATTGCAAGGCGTAGGTTTGGTTCTTCTTGACCGAAATCACTCCATTTCTCATCGACAAGTCTCCACTGAGGAGAATCGGCTGGATGTCTAAGTAACCCATCATTCTTTCGCCCAAATTTATGCCATGTCAACTTCTTAGCTTCATCTGGATTTGAATACATCCTTTTAAACCTAGGGATAATGGGAAAATACCATAAAACCTTGGCTGGAACTCCTTCAGATTTGTACCTTGAGACCTTACATTCTGGGCAACTATCAAAAGATTCATATTTTTTTCGAAAAAGTATGCAATCATTCGGACATGCGTGAATCTAACGCAAGCCCATTGTACACAATATTTTTTTTGCCTCATATGTACTACTTGGCAAAACATTGTCAGGAGGAAGCACATCATACAAAAACTCAAGTAATGCGCTAAAACTCGTATCTGTCCAACCATGGCCTGCTTTTAAATTGTACAGCTTAAGTACACTTGACAATCTTGTGTACTTATCACAACCTGGATATAAGGGCTTCTCAGAATCACTAATTAATTCCTGTACGGTCACATCAGGATCATCCTCAACCCTTTCCTCAAACCCATCTATCATGTCCTCTAAGTTATCACCTTCATAATCAATATGACCATCATCCATTCTTTTGTCCATTGGCGATGTTCCTTCTCTACTTTCTCCATGGAGATACCAATAAGTATATGTTCGATCAAATTCCCATTTACTCAAATGAGCAAGTATAACATCGACTTTGTGATAACTAAGATTATAGCAAGTATAACAAGGACATGGCATAGAATCACGACCTTCATTATTCGTTACAGCAAATTTAATAAAATCCACAACTCCCTGATCATATTTTGGGTCCCCGGGTTTGGTAGTTGTAATCCAACTTTTATCCATTCAAAACACTAGTAGATAAAAAGAAGAATATAAAAATAAATATTAAAAGTTATAATAACAATATATATTAATAAATATGCAGCCAAAGGCATTGGGTATAATAACACTTAGCTTAACTCACTAATATTCTAATAAGATCATGTAATATGATCCAAAATCCCTATGTTTATCTATATATTTATAAACGATATTATCTACCTAAGGTCCTAATTCCTAAGCATATATATCCATAATTCCAATAATCAAGCAATCTGCCAAACTTTAAATTCACAACAAAAAATTGTATATACACCAAACTCAAGAATATATATATATATACATGCATGTCAGAGTAGTTTACCAAAAGGAAGCTTCTAAATTCACACATAGTTCTAAATTGTAAAAATCAAGAACATAACAGAAATTGTGGAGTATCAAAACCGACAACCTTCAGCAAAAATTAAAAATTAACACAAAATACCAAAATTCATCTATATCTAGCAAGAATTCCATCACTAGAAACCGAAATTGACAAAGATTCAAACAGATTACATGCAAATACATACTTAGGGTTCGTCTTTGAAAAATTAAAATTGTAATTAATTAGATTAAAACAAACCTAAGGTTGAGTAGTAGCTTTGAGTAGCAGCGTCGGCTTTGTAGCAGCGTTTCTCTTAGTTCTTCTTGGAGATGGAAGCTATGGAGATTCAATTGGAGAGGCGGTGGAGAAGAAGCAGTAGCGCCTAACTTTTGGGTTCTAACTTTTTTTTGGTTTGAAATATTTTTAGGTTCTTTTGAAAATATAAAATTAATTTACTTATTCCTTCCGCGGGATTTAGCGCGCCTCGTGTAATTTTCACTTGGTCAAAATCATATAGATCGGTTAAGTCTGACAGGCGCTCTATATTGTATGGTAATGTTTAAAAAAAAAAGAAAAATCTATTAGTAACATATAGAACGGTTAACATGGAGAGGCGCTCTATATAATTTAACCTACAAAACGTTCTTCTAAGATAGGCGTTCTATATAATTCTAGAGATCGCATTTCCAACTTCACCGTTATGTATTATGCGTTATTTATTCTCCATTTTGTGGTAGTGGACAGAAATCCTTTTCATGACCCACGACACCACATTTTTTACAGAACATAAAAACCCCTTCATATCGAAAATAAACCCAAATAGGATCAACTTCGCCGAGAACAAAACACCCTGGGATTAAAGGCTTTGAAAGATTGACTAACAATTATCCTCGAAATTCCGGCTCCTCCGAAAGCCCATCCCCATCATAATCAAGTGTTTCTACTACCCCAACAAGTTTTAGAGTTTCAACTGCCCATTCCGGGTCTAAAAAGCCAAAGGGAAGCCCATACACACGAACCCATAGTCTAGTTGTAGACACCCATTTGTGTCTCCCCAAAACCAAACCCAGTTATGAATGCCTTTCTCGTCGAACCATAATTGAATGAGGTGAAAGTGTGGAAAAGTCAAGTGTTGCGGTTTAGTTTTATTTAAAATTCTCTTCTCTCTATTTTTGAAAATAACTCTATTTATTAAAAATAGCCAATCCAGTTTGATTTGGTCCATAATAAAGGTGCAATAATAGTGTAGTTGGATGGGGCTCGAAAAGACCTTTCCAACGATATATTATAAGCCCAATTCCGATGAATATTGAGGAAGTTATGGCCAAAATACTAAACTGGGCCCGGTTAATTGTTTACATACGGCCCAATGATCTAGAGGATGGCCCAATGTTAATTATTATTCCTAAAATTATTAGGATTAATTATAACTCTCTAGAAGTTTCTAGAAGGTTCCTTTTAATTCTAATATTATTAGATTTAATAATTATTTTAAGATGGATTTTTATTTCGAATAAAATATTATTATTTTATTATTATATTGTTATTTTTGAAAATACGTTTTATCTTCTGTACGAATTCAGTAGGTCAATTTGATTAAAGATCGGATTCCGCGTGGAAAAGCGCGTCCAAGTCAGACTTTCGCTGTAGACACCTATTTATGTCTCCCCAAAACCAAACCCAGTGATGAATACCTCTTGCGTCGAACCATAATCGAACGAAGTGAAAGTGTGAAAGGTTAAGTGTTGCGGTTAGTTTTTATTAAAAATCTTTCTTTCTGTTTTCAAAAACCTACTCTACTTTATAAAAACGTCCAATCCAGTTTAGTTTGGTCCATGATAAGGGTCCAATGATAGTGTAGTTGGATGGGGCTTAAAAAGACCTTTCCAATGATATATTATAAGCCCAATTCCAATGAATAAGGAGGAAGTTATGGTCAAAATACTAAACTGGGCCCAAACCGGATTTTACCTACGACCCAATGATCATGAGGAGGGTCCAAAGGTTTAATCCTATTCCTAAACTAATTAGGATTGATTAGAATCTTCTATAAGATTCTAAAAGATCTTAATTATCCTTTTTTGAAAAGATAAGATTAAGGAATTTGATTTAAATATAAACTTTCCTTTTTTAAAACTTTCCTTTTTCTATTCGAATTTAAAGATGTTCAAAGACAGTCAGATTTTATTTTCGTGTCTCATATTTTTTATCCAAATTTTATATGGTTGGATTGATCTTGAAATTATCTTTCCAATGATATATTATAATATTAATTCCGAGCTATAACGAAAAAGATATTAAAGATATACCAAACTCTATCCAAAACTGACACCCTTTCACTATTTCGGCCATATCTTTTTATTTACAAAAGAATTTAATCTAATTCTGATTGCATTAGAATTTAGACTTCAAGAGCTTTCCAACGACATATTATATGCTTTATTTGGACTTTTGGATCAAAAGATATGATAAAAACAAAATACGCAAAAACTGCTGTCTACGAGTTTTATTTCGATTCGAATTCGGATTCTTTTCTTTATTCTTCGACCCTCTTTTTTTCTTATAAATAGAGGTCATATCTCCCATTTTTCAATCATCAACTCTCATCAAGAATTACTTAATTCTCTCTTCTCTCTTTAAGCAATATATGCTTTCTTTCTCTCTCTCTTTCTAAACCAACCTTTTAAACACAATTCCGCATACACAAGATTTAGAAACATCTAGCCAAGTTCGAAGTTGCCTTCACCCTAAACGTGCAAGGTTGATATTTTCTGAGGGTTTGGTCCCAAATCCAGTCTAAACTTTTTACACTCTTTCTTTTGATTTATTTAATTTAATTATTTAATCTTTATTATATTCATTGAAGTTTACTAACTTGTGTATTTTGTGATTAGAAACAGGTACGAGGCTTCAAAGTATGTAATCTTATTGCTCTATTCTTGTGGAAAGCATGTTTATTATTTATTAATTCCATGTTCGGATGTTTTTATTGCTTTCTAGTATCATGTTTAGGGTGCCTTTCTTCTTTCTAATATTATGTTAGTACCATGTTAGGTTTAAAGCTTTGATTTTTATTGTTTAGTGTTATGCTAGGGTTTGTTATTAATCTTGTTAGTATCATGCCTAGGATCTTGCTATTATTATTAAGCTTTATTATGCCTTATCATGATTATGATTATTATTATTATGATTATTATTATTATGATTATGTTGCTTGATTTATATTTTATTGTTATTGCTTGATCACACCTTTTATGCTTGTTAAAGGGAATTTGTACTTGAAATCATGCTTAATAAGATAATTAATAATTTGGTTTAGGCTAATATGATTTTAATACAAGTGATTTCCAATAATAGATTTATTTGTGCATTAATATTCAACCAACATAGATAAATAGGTTTAGGGTTAACATAATGTTTGCATGTTAGTCAGAAAGCGCACATGAATACGAGTAGAATAAAGTAGAGGCCTATTTTATAGGGCGGGTCCTTTCTTTTGTAGATTGGATACGTACCCTTATCCCCGAACCCTATTTGGTTCAAGACCTTATGGAGTTGACGATCTCCTGGATCGTTTTGGGTTTACAAGTTCCTAAAACTTGTTGGCGACTCTTTTGCTCTAGGTTTCTTCCTTTTGGAACGCCACCATACTTTAGTGTATGATCATAGTGGGGTTCAAGCTTTGGGGTTATAGATGCTTGAAATATTCCCTACAGTTGCCAAACGACAAGTCTGTCGCGGTTTGTCGCCTCGCGACAGAGTGTATTTCTGGCGACAGCGTGTAGTTTTATTCCTAATCGAATTCTATGCTTTTCCGGATTATTTTCCTTATAAATAGGGTCCCAAAACTCTGTTTTCATTGATTCAGAATCACCCAATTCTCTCTATTCTCTCTTGAGCAATATATGCTTTCTTTCTCTCTCTCTTTCTAAGCTAGCCTTTTACAAACAATATTTCGCATACACAAGATTTAGAATCATCTAGCCAAGTTCGAAGTTGCCTTCGCCCTAGACGTGCAAGGTTTATACTTTTCTGAGGGTTTGGTCCAAATCTAATCAAAACTTTATTTAGTTTGATTCTAGTTTAATTCTTTAATCTTTATTATTTTCATTGAAGTTTACTAACTTGTGTATTTTGTTATTAGAAAGAGGTACGAGGCATCAAAGTATGTAATCTTATTACTCTCCTTCAATGTAGAAAGCATGCTTATATTGATTAATTCCTAGTGTCATGTTAGGATGTTTTTATTGCTTTCTAGAATCATGTTTAGGGTGCTTTTATTCTTTCTAATATCATATTAGTACCATGTTAGGTTTAAAGCTTTGATTTTTAATGCTTAGTGACATGCTAGGATTTGTTATTATCTTGTTAGTATCATGCCTAGGATCTTGCTATTATTAGTAAGCTTTATTAAGCTCTTGATTATGATTATGATTATGATTATGCTTATTATTATGTTGCTTGATATTATATATTTATATTTATTGTTATTGCTTGATCATGCCTTTTATGCTTGTTTAAAGGGAATTTGTACTTGAAATCACGTTTAATAAGATAATTAATAATTTAGTTTAGGCTAATATGATTTTAATTCAAGTGATCGCCAATAATAGTTTTATTTGTGCATTAATATTCAACCAACATAGATTAAACAGGTTTAGGATTAACCTAATGTTTGCATGTTAGTCAGAAAGCGCACATGAATACGAGTAGAATAAAGTAGAGGTCTATTTTATAGGGCGAGTCATTTCTTTTGTAGATTGGATTCGTACCCTCGTCCCCGAACCCTATTTGGTTCTTGACCTTATGGAGTTGACGATCTCCTGGATCGTTTTGGGTTTACAAGTTTCTAAAACTTGTTGGCGACTCTTTTGCTCTAGCTTTCTTCCCTTTGGAACGCCACCATATTTAGTGTATGATCATAGTGGGGTTCAAGTTTGGGGTTATAGTGCTTGAAATATTCCCTACACTAGTGATGTCAAAATTCACATTAGTAGGGACAGTAAACCTATTACACCTACGGACATTGCAAATACAACCATTTAAAATGAAAGTGTGTTGCTCAAGTAAAGCCTCTACGTCCGCCAAATGTGAGCATGCAAAAACATAGTAACAACCAGTACGATGAACTATAATATTACCTCGTGTGAGCCATTGAGCATCAACCATCTGTTGAACGATCGCTCGACATGGAGGAGTGGGCCCAAAGAATCGCCCAATTACCGCTTTGTTCCAATCGATATTTGTTAAATAATTCTCCAACGGCTGATTTAAATACACCCTCGATTGGTAGACCGTCCAGTACTTGTTATGCGCCATTATGAAGTAGACAACGAAGACCAGAGTAATAAAGAAGAGTAAAATTAAGCTATGGAAAAGAACAGAGAAGGAGGTATTAAAAGCTAGAAATAAAGAAGAGAATAAACTACGAAAGGTAAGGAAAAGAGGAAATAAATCCTTGAAAATTCCCTCTGTAAAAACCGAGTGACACTAATCACTCTCAAGCCCTGTGCACTAACACGTGTTAAGCAAGGGATATAGATGAGTGCCAAACTTATCAAGTGGGGCTCAAGAACACCACCTTTGGCAGCAAGCAAGATCCCACAAAGAGAAAAAGTGTTTAAAGAAACAAAAAAAAACTGATTGGTTAAATCAAAGAGGTCCCTAGCTACGAATTAATAAAAAAACGAAGTCTTGGGATCCTTAAGGTGAAAGAAAGAAGGAAATTAGTGTAAGAAAACCTCAAGAACAGACTTGAACCCTAGAAACCTAGGAATCGACTTCGAGAATCAGAGAGAAAAAAGTGCTGCTAGCTTGAGTTATAGAAGATTATTTTATAATTTATCCCTGATGTACAAATTTCTTAATGCGCGCTTTTACTACTTTTCATTTTTTTTTCTTTTTGAGTAGCGCGCTTTTACTACTTAGTGTTGGATAAAAATGGTACTTTCACATTTTCAACAAAGATATCATTGATAATGTAATACCTTTATTTTCTATCTACCTCCTTGTACTATAAGATCTTATTGAATCGGGTGTTTTTTTTTTTTCCTTTTTTAGGGTATGATTTATTGATATGAGTACTTCATTTTTTTTTGTTTTTTTTTTGGGTATGACATATCTAATAGTATATAAATTTGATGAAACATTTAAGTCAAATTCTTATACGTGGCTAACCACACCGCGTGGTAGGGGTTACTTAGTTGGTGTTGAAGGGGTTACTTTGTCAATGCTATAAGGTTACCTGGTTAGTGTTATAGGGGTTACACAGTTAGTATTACAGGGGTTAATTGGTCAGTTTTATACGCGTTACTTTGCTATTTAATAAGTGGCTATACGGTGTGGCTGGCCACACACAAGACGGGATGGACATTTAATAATTTGGTATACTATTTGATTTGTTACGCTAATCTTATATTCTTATTGCGCTTGTTTCTTGGATACAAAAATTGGGATGAACTTTCAACTCGATCTTAGGCCTTGTTCACTTCACCTTATTCTAACAACAATCAATATAATAAATTAATTAAGTTCAGTAAAATTGACTTTATACAAACAAAAATTAATTATATTCATCAAAATTAATTTCAATTTAGTTAAAATAAGTTTTAATTAATAAAAACCAGTAATTTAAAAACAATATATAAGAGACTCAATAAAATAAGTTTTAACGAGTAAAAATCATTTAAGTTTAGAAAAATTAGTTAAGATCTGGAAAATAATTTAATTTCAGTTGAGAAAAATTAATTCAGTTCACCAAAAATAAGGTGAAGAGAATAGGTCCTTAATAATTATGATAAAAATATTTACCTTCTTTTTCCCTTGTTTATATAAAAAGCTAGTCACAATTCTTAAAAAACAAAATAGTACTTTCAAGATTTTTTTATAGCACTATTGCATTGTGTCTTAAAAGTTGAAGGAAAGTATTATTAGGTATTCCTTAATTTTGTTTAGCCTGTCATATGTCTAACTTAGGCCCCGTACTCTTCACCTTAATTTTGCTAAAATGAAATTATATTAATTGAACTGAAATTATTTTTGCTGAACTTAAATTATTTTTTCTGAACT
The DNA here is from genome assembly GCF_948465745.1 of Chenopodium album. NCBI lineage: Eukaryota > Viridiplantae > Streptophyta > Magnoliopsida > Caryophyllales > Amaranthaceae > Chenopodium > Chenopodium album. The sequence continues at coordinate 23,394,638 of NC_137853.1, read as the reverse complement.
TAAATTAATTTTACTGAACTGAAATTATTTTTGCAGAACTGAAATAATTTTTACTAATTTTCTATTATAATTCTTCTTTAAGAAAACTTAATTTTACTGAACTGAACTTATTTTTACTAAACTAAAATTATTTTTACTGAACTGAAACTAATTTTACTAAACTGAACTTATTTTTACTGAACTTAACTTATTTTTACTGAACTGAAATTACTTTTACTTAATATTATTTTTTTAAAGTGAAGAGAACAGGGCCTTATCCCTACCTTATAAAAAGTAGAAAATAACTCTTAGGAATAGTGTGCTACCAATTATACCCTCAAAAATGCGTACCAAATTGTGTGCAAAATGTGTATTTACTTTTTTACCCTCATTAATATGTTTACTATCATTAATATATTTAATGCCTTTTTTCTTTATTCATATAACATCAATTAATTCAGTTTTTTTAAACAAAAAACATGTAATGTTTTTTTTTAATAAAAAAATTCTAATGTTTTACACTTCATATGATATTATTATTATTTAAAAAGAAAAAAAATATATACAAAGAGACGGGTTATAACCAAGATACTATTTATTTTTACTCATTTGTAATTGCTCTTCTTATTTACTATCTTATTGTCCTATAATTACAACTATCGTTAAGGTTTATTAGTTTTTGAATTATACATATAAAAAACATAATAGAATTTGAATGAGATTCATTTTAAATAGTACAGTGATATTAGAGCAGACGTATGTTATCAAGAGGTATTAAGAACTTAAAATTTCTAAAATCAAGGGAAATCAATCGATGGCAGGGAAAAAAATAGCTGGTATTAATTATTGAGAGAATTTAAGATAGAGGAAAAATTATATATTATTAAGTTTTTAGCTGCAACATTTTACATACTATTACTCCATAATCCATATGACCACAGGTCCATAGCTCACAAAAAAACCATTTGAAGAAAAACACGCTAAAAAATATTACACTAAGGGCCTGTTCATATTTACTAAACTAAGCTGAACTGAACTAATTGGAGCTAAACTAATTGGAGCTGAACTGGACTGAACTGAATTGAGTTGAAATGAATTTTTTATGAGAGAAGGAAATTAGGAGCTGAACTGAACTAAACTGATTGTAGCTGAACTGAACTGGACTGAACTGAAATTAAGTAAATGTGAACAGACCCTAAGCATTATTGAAACATGCACATCAATTAAGCTAAGAGTTCTAAACTAACACTCGACGCTTAAAATATGAAGGGATGCAAATCAATTAAATATTATTTTATAATAATTTTGAAATAACACTATCAAACTTTTTAGGGTTTTAAAAAATAATTGTCTTAAAATATTTTTTGTGGCTTTCTTATACTATTCTACAAATATACCACATAGACACATAAACTAGATAGTGTACGTATTAAAATTACCAGGTCTACCACCTAAACCAACGGTATAAATACATGTCAAAACGAATTATCCGCAAGAGCTAGCTCCTCCGCACGCATCGCGCGCGTAGGATACCCTAGTTAAAGTAAAAATTAGAGACATATAACTATAATGAGGGCTAAGGTTTAACTAAATAATCTACTGTAATTCTTATAAATTGTATAGAAAAAATTATATTGTGGAAAAATTTACGTCCACAATGTGTGTAGTTGATTTATTTTTACATAAATGTTCAATGGTTTATCAAAATCGAAAAGAATGACATTCTTCAAAAAAAGGTAAATATTAATTTATTTAGATAAAATAATTGAGTTTTGTAAGGAAATGAGTCTATCATACATTGGGTGGGGGTGACTTATGTAGGTGCATTATAACATACATATCATATCAAATCTGATTGATCCATCAATGCTTTGTGTCGCAAAAATTCTTAAATTCCTTTGCAACCTGGGAGATCAATCCATTGCAATTGTAGTTCCACTTCTCCGCACTCAACATTTTTTAATCTCAAGCAAAAGTTTTGAATGACCCTTGAATCTGTCCAAATAATATGACTTTCTTCGGCCAAACAATTTTGTCTACAAGGTTGAACTCTTGATATTAAAGTTCCACTTGGTAGATTGTCTAAGTTCATCTTCAAGGCATCTATGAAGGGCTTGATGTCAAATTCTGCTTCCCCCATTTTATCATCTTTACTAAACATGTCATGGTCATAAACAGTCTGGGAGCACAATAATATTAAACGATGATAAGGTTAATTTAAGTGCTAATAAAAAATTGTACACAAATTTAATTTTTAAATAATAGAAAAACTTTTATTACTGTTCATGATATCAATAGTAAGAGCTCTACCTTTTATGGTTTTCTAATAGAATTTCAAGAAAATGAGAGTTTGCCTTAATTATTAAATTTATCCTTTAAAAAATTAAAATTAAAACAAGAATGAAATAAGCTAGATAAATTAATAGCAAAAGGAGAAAGTGACAATATTACCTTTTTGTTTTTTTGGTGTTTAATTTAGAAAGCCACAAGGGTAGGTGATGAGTATTGATCTCGGGATCCCCTAAAATTGGAAGGAAGTTCTAACCAATTGAGCTATCCCTCACTCTCACAATAATATTGATGTTATGAGATGAGATTTACTAACTTCATTTAATTATAATTTCGGTATAATCTTCTGATATCTTTCAACTTACTTCGATTATTTGTTGAATTAATTATCAAATGGAAAGCAACATCGTACTCTTGACTTTGTGATAGCAAATAAATGAGGAGCTATCTTACCAGCTGAATAGGTAAACTGGGATCTGAAACGGAAAGGGTGAGATCTTCATTCCATTCAGGGTTAACATCTTTCTTAATGACACGAGTCTTCAATTTCTGAAATAGTTTTTGTAAAATAAAAAATTAATTAAATTAAAGAAAAAGAGTAAAAAAAAATCCAAATTTAAATTATCAAATTGATATAACATTACACTATTTTAATATTATACACAAAACTTTCCCTAGTTAGTACGTACTATTATACAATATAATTAAAGCAAGAGGATTAAATTTTTTAAACTAGTAATTGCACATACAGAATGATAATTTTGTACTACCTCTGTTTCATAGGCAAAATTTGTAAGTGAGTGTTAAATTGAGAGAGAAATATATAGATGTATGTAATGAGGAGAAAAATGACAACTTAAAAATTAAAGAGAAAACATTTGTTGTAATATGTAGCATTCGTTTTTAGTAAATGTTGCATTTAATATAAAAGGATATTTTGTGAAAAACTATCTTTTAAACTTTGAATTTTGCGAAAAACTACCTAAAAACAAAATGTTGTAATTAATTACCTTATAAAGTATAAAATGTTGTAATTAACTACCTTATAAAGTATAAAATGTTGTAATTGACTACCTCCCACCGGAATAACACATTTGATTTTTATTTTCCGGTGTTGATCATGTCATGTGAGGGTCACATGACCCTTTAATGACTTAATTCCCCCCTTTCTCCCAAATTTTCCCGCTTTATACCAACTCTTTTCCTTAACAATACGATTATTCATATTTTATATTATTTATTTGCAACCCCTTTGATAATTATATGGGCTGAATTAGTGTAAAGCGTGAAAATTTGGGGAAAAGAGTGGAATTAAGGCATCAAAGGGTCACGTGACCCTCACGTCACATGGTCAACGTCGGGAAATAAAAGTCAAATGTGTCAATCTGATAGAAGGTAGTCAATTACAACGTTTTATATTTTATAAGGTAGTTAATTACAACATTTTGTTTTTAGGGTAGTTTTTCGCAAAATCTGGAGTTTAAAAGGTAGTTTTTCACAAAAAAATCCAATATAAAATGAATGTACTCCGTAGTAGTAATTTTGTGTAAGCATACTTTTGTCAATTATGCAACAAAATTAAGTTGTTTTAACTCAAGGATTTGACCTATCATTATTATCATAATTACGCACTTATACGGAATTATCAATAATGGTCATGTAAATTAAATATGGAATAGTTTGAGAATTATTATTTATTACTTTCTCCTTTCCAATTTAGATAACGTATTCCTTTTTGAAAAATTTCTTTTTATAATTGACACGCTTTTATTTTAGGTAACTTTTTTATGGTAAATTATCAATATTACCGTCACACTCTACTTTAAACTCCCCACAATAAAATATTCTCTCTACTCCCTAACCCCCTTTCTCTCCTCAGTTTCAGCCACGACCATGGCTCATTTTCTCTCTTTTAAGTCAGCAACCACCACCTATATATTCAGTCTTCCCTTGTCGCTGACTCTCCCTCTCTTGTCGCTGGTATTAGTCTTTTACCTTTCCATCTATTTGAATTGAAGAAGCATCTTCTAGTGGAAGTATATAGTGAGATAATGGGTAGGGTGAAATAATTTGAAATCGAGAAGATGAAAAACATTTGGAAGCAACCATCTTTCAAATTACAAAACCAAAGCAAGTCTCTACCATCATTACCAATATTGCATCCACAATGAAAGAGAAATTTCATCAATGTTTTGAGCCTCAAACATCAAAAGTAACCCCACACCAAAATTTTGAAATTTAGAGGAGGAATTGGTCATAGGGAATATTATTTAATTTTTTGAAGGTCTGTATGGAATATTATTTTTATGTTATCATACAAAATTGTAAAGGAGACGGAGGGAGTGTTAAAAGGGGACGGAGGGAGTAGGTCATGCACAAAGTTTTGGCCAAATGGGTCATTCTTTTTGGGACGGATGGAGTATTTAAGCTCTTGGCAGTTTACCCTATTGTCCATATCTTTAGGTTGACACTTAATCTCAGCTTATCATTATAATTAGTGCATTATTTATAATTAGGTTAAGTACGTATTTGCATTTGTAATTTTGTCTAATTTATCTCTTTGATAAAGTTTAAGCTCAAATGAGTTAGACTACTTAAAATGAAGAACTATTCATGATATCCAAAATCTATTATGAAGTATTAATTTATGTTATTAATGTATCATTAACTAAACTATAATAATAGGCCAAATTTATAATTCTTAAAAAAAACAAAATCATTGATAGTATAATTTTTAAGAAATAAAATAATTAATAAGTCAATTAGGTAAATAATGAAACCAAAAACCAAAGACGTTATATATGCAATTGTAACGGCCGTTTTGTGTTGCTTCGAAAAAGACACACGCACTACATTTATTGATTTTTTATCATATATTTTCTCCTCTCTTTTCCCAAAAAGTGACTCATTCTAGTAAAAATGTAGGGGACATACGCGTAAGTAATACTCCCTCCGTCCCTAAAGAACGATCCATTTGGCCTACTTTTATTCCGAAAAAGAATGACCTACTCCCTCCGTCCCCTTTTGATAGTCCCTTATGGGAATTTTTCACGGGAATTAATAAACACAAATAAGAATAGTATAAGTACATTGAAAAAGTAAATTAACATTGGGTATGCAAAAAAGTAGAGAGAAAAGTAATAAAAGTACATGGGAAAACAAAATTTACATGGGAAATTTGCACAAATATTGTTGCAAATTGGAGGAAATTTTGGTAAAAATTATATTAATGGTTGTTGGAAAAAGCAAATGGGGTGAACATTTTGGGACTAAAATTTGCCCATAAGGGACTATCAAAAGGGGACGGAGGGAGTATTAGCATTAAAATACCCCCCAATTTGCATCAACATTTTTGCAAAATTAGATTTCCCATATGAAATTTTGTTTTTCTATATACTTTTATTACTATCTCTCTCTACTTTTTTATAAACCACATGTAAATTTATCTTTCCAATACACTTTTACTTTTTTATTTAACTTTATTAATACCCGCGAAATCAATCCAAAAGGGTCGTTCTTTTGGGGACGGAGGGAGTATCTAGATAGAGTAATTTTTACGAGCCACAATGTTGCATTTTTTTTTGGACAAAGGATTCATGCATATATTGAAAAATTAAGGAAAAACAACAATAACCAGCCTCAATGTAGCAATTTTGTGACACATGTAAACATCTTTTTATAAGCACGTTAGGATTTTATGTATGCTTGTTTTAACTTCTATTCTGCTTTTATGATTAATGTAAGCATAATGCTTAATGAAGTGATCTTATATAGTTTTATAATTCTTTAATTATATATTTGTCTCGTTAATGATATTATTTGATACTTTCTCCGTTTCTTTTTAGTTGACACGTTTCCTTAGTTACGTTTGCCAATGCATAAATTCAACCATTAATATCTTTAATTGCCGCTAAGAAAAAATTATGAAGCGTTGATACTTAAAAAAACATATATTGTGGAAAATCTAACAAGATCCCATGTAATAACACTTAATTTTTCATTACACATAAAGCACAAAACACGGCTAAAGACAAGTGTGTGAATTGTTCTAAAGTCAAAACGTGTCAACTAAAAAAACGGAGGTAGCATTAGAAAACTAAGAAATATCTGGTAAAAAAAGATGTTAGAAATATATGTCATAATAAGTAAATTTTTAGGTGTTGATTATGGTCCTAAGTTACATTGTGTGTATTATTAGTCCTAAGTTACATTATGTGTACTAACTACTAACAAAAACAAAAAAAAAAGTTGGCTAGTGATGTATAAAAATATTTTTAAAAATTAGATTCTATAAATTGAAAATGATTAAAAGGGTAAACAAATTTGGTAAGAAGATTGGTTAAATGTTGTTTATTAAGTAATTTACATGCTTGAAAACACAATCGGGTTAGCTAGTAAATAAGCCAATTACAATTACTTTTTCTAATTAGCTTCTAAATTCATAGATTGTATGTGTAAAGAATTTTATAAAATGTCATTGTATGTTCTCTATATTTCTTTTTTTTTTTGAACTATCCTTCCCCAATTATTTAAACATTAACATAATTTAAATTAAAAGTTTTTTAATATTAAAACATCGGGCACAATTACCTTGAAGTAACTAGAGGGAAAATCGATTATTTAGGAATATTGCAAACACATCTTTTATTTATCATAATTTTATCTAATTCAATATTCGAGATGATTGAATGATATTAAGATAGATTTTGAAAAATTAAGAAAAAAATATAAGGGATCATATATTATAAAATATTTTATAAAAATTTATATATATAAAAATAAAGGACTATAAAATATAAAAATTGGCATTATGATATGAATGCACATACTTAAAACAAGAGGGGAGATAGATAATTTTTTTTTTTTTTTTTGAAACCAAGATAGATAACTAATAAGAAGAAAGATTAACCTGTTTTCCCATCTTGATAACAACATAAGGATCGCTTGTTCGAACATCTCTAACTGCAAGATTTATCCCTCTAATTACTTTTACTCTCAATAGACCCAAAAGATTATCCATCAAAGAAGATCCCGAGGATAAACGTCCACTACTAGGTGGTGTTTTCGGAGGAGATTCTATTTTTCTTCTACCTTTAATGATTATTTATTCGCTGAAGCCCTACTTTTGGTGATTAAAAAAATTTCTTAGTCTCTTCCACCTGAAATCAAACAAATAAGTTAATAACATTATACCATAATTTTTCTTTACTATAAAGAAAAACTCCATAATAAAAAGGTTATTTTGTATAGATATGAAAATTTTATCATCTATATCTCATTGAAATATTGATTACATATAGCAAGAGGCCCGCAAACCTTTTCAATATGTAAATTTGAAGATTATTTGGGATAAAAAATTGTATAAGTTTTTCTTCATCCAAAGGTTTATCAAATTAATGATGAATAGTATTTATTATTATGAAATGATCTTACACATCAATAGGGAGGAGAGAGACAATGAGAAGGAGAAGATGAAGGGAAATGTGTGATTTTAAAAATTGAAGTTTTTGTTTGTCTTATTAACAGGATTACTTTCCGAGATATACGGATATATCAATGAGAAATGTTAATCAATGTGTTCATTGTTATAACCATTCTTTGTACAAAAATTTAAAGCTTGCATTTAGGTGTTTTTACAATTTTAATGCATGTGTGATGTGTCTATCAAGATTAGAAAATAAGAATTCATTTATATGTGAATGCAAAATTTCAAAACTTCAAAATAAAGGAAACAATATTATATCCACATTATTCTAGTAATCAGAGCCTATTATTTAGAAATTTTCTAATTTTCTTCTCACCACTTAAATTCTTTTAATATACATGATTAAAATATATAATACTAGTAGTATCTTCAACTACTAAGTTTTACTCGCTTCTCATTTTAATCTGTTTTTTTTTTTTAAGTTTTTACTCACATATAATTTGTTTCTTTTATGATAGCCTTTAGCCCTTTATTAAGGTTTATTTCACTTGTTTAATACAAACTATTGGTGATCTTCTTATATTAATCTCAACTATGAATTATTGTAGAATAATCCCAATTATAAGGGGATGTCATCCAAAAATGAATCGATTTCTGGTAATATTTCCAAAGGAGTTGCAGACGAATCTGCCAGCTCACCAATCATTGATGGTTCTAAAACTGCCAAGCCTGCACTACACGCAATAGTACCTAAAGTTACTATAAGAAATATAGATAAAATATCATTAGGCTATGCGCGGGCCCCCCATAATAATTATGCCTCATACCTTTCGCTAATTTAGCCCTTAATACATGATCATTCAAGTTAGATCTTTTTGTTATTAGGATAGGTGAATTCTTTTCTTAGAGATTTGATTCATTCCTCGAAAGAACAGGCATGAGAATTTTTCATCATCGTTCTAAGACATGCAAGTCATACTTGTTGAAGCCGACAAAGCAAAGAGCTATTGTTCTTGGTATAGACAATTGACTCCGAAAGCTAAAGAGGATTCAATTGCTTCAACGTATCACAAAGAATATTGAAAGGATATGGCTATATTCATCAAATGTGAACAAACTTGACATGAATAGCTCAAGAGTATAGTGAAGTACAGAATCGACTTGGCAAGATATTAATACGTCTAGATTAGATCGAGCGATGTTTACTTGAGCCAAACGTGACCGTTTTAAAGTTATGAATGGAATTTTTCATAAACAACTCCACAAAGACACTAGTATGTCCTCATGGAGACCTCGATGTCATTTGAAAATGACTCGAACGATGATGGTTCGCAACCCTTCCTATAAAGTTCTTAAAGATTCGCACAATAACTAATGTTACACTAAACAAAATGTCGAAGCTAAGAAAGGACGCATATTCAGTTATGGATAGAAATAACTTCTAAAAGTCTTTTCAAGTATATGTCTAAGGCTCTTGGTCTCACTGGGAGTTCACTGGCTCAGAGGGAGCTAAGTGGCTCAGTGGGAGTTCACCGGCTTAGTAAAAGCTAGGTGGCTCAGTGGGAGCTGAATGGCTCAATAAAGACTAAGATAGCTCAAGTGGGAGCTAACTAGTTTGTTTCACAACAAACTTTTACCCAAAGACAATATACATGACTCTTTGTAAGCATTCAAGTGAGACTACGGGCATTATGATGGGACAAGGAAACGGTAGGTCGTTGGGCTACCTCCCCACCCAATCAAACAATATTTATAACTCAACAAACCCCTATGGAAGTGTAGTGGTAAGTCGAGGTCGAACCCAAAGGAATGGAAATTGAATGTATATTGCCTAGTGTCAAGCTACTCCGAAGTCAAGTGAGGGGTTTATGGTAGGAACTAAAACTAAGCTAATCAATGCAATAAACTTGTACTAAATCAAATGTAAAGGCACTAGGGGAATGGATCCACATGCATCAACAATGAAGTTCAATCAATTTGGGAGGTCAACCAATCAAGTCAAGCAATGTGAGGGAAAACTGAAATTGCAACCAAAAGAGCACATCATGTTATTCTCCTAGAGGTCTAATTAGCGCCAACTACATCAAACACTAGCTAGGAAACGTCACAAGATATCTCAATGATGAGTGACATTTATGGCACTCATTTGGTCCCTTTTTGGATGAATTCTATTTCTTTTTATATCTCTTTTCTTTAGTTTCCTTAGATTTATTCTTGTTTTCTTCATTTTATGCTTTTTGTAGTTAATTTCTCTATTTCATGCATTTTCTAGTTTACTTGTTATTTTTCTCTTTTACTTGTTTTTTTATCATTTGTTTGTAGGTGGTAATTGATTGTCCAAGAATTCCCGAGCTTCCTCTCTATGAGCTTTCATTGTTTTCATGCCTAAAGATGGTGCAAGAAGCTTCAAGTCAAAGGTGGATCCAAGGGGCAAGCTTCAAGGCTTTGTATATGCCTTCCTCATGGCTTATACTCTTCAAGAAAATCAAGAAAGTTTCTACCTACTTTGTCCTCCATCATCATCATCTAGGATGTGCGCACCGCTTGAGCTAGGACGAAGAGAAGAAGAGGGAAGACCCAGCTAGGTGCGGGCGCACCCAGGCAGTGCGCGGCCGCACATTGGTCGGGTGCGGCCGCACACCTGGTGCGTGCGGGCGCACCAATCTGGGTGTGTCCCGTGCGCACCACTCTCTCTCCTCCGAGTGCCCGCACCTACGTGGGTCTATTTTTGGGCGTCAATACCGACCTTCTCTTTGTATATATAGTTATTTCTTCCTATTTTTAGTAAGAAGCTTTAGATTGGATTTGATAGTTAGTTTTTGAAAGAATTTTAGAGAGAGAAACTCAAGAACTTTAGAGAGAGAAACTCATGATTTTTGGTGATTGCTCAAGAATTCTTCATTGTTATTGATCTTTAGATCAAAGTTTTGTAAGGATCTTCTTCTTGATTTCAATACAAGTTTGATTCTAGTAGATTTCATTTGTTTTCCATGTTATTGTTGATTGATTGAAGCTTGTTTGATGATTGATTGTAGTTTTATTGATTTTTGATTGATTGTTGGTTTGATCTTTGATTTCAATTATGTTGATGATGAAATTGATGATTGTTGTAATTTTGATCTTGATTCCTTTGGCTAGTGAGTAGTTTTCTAGCTAGGGAAATGGTGAAGCATGTTTGAGTGATGGATTAGAGTAATTTGGGGATAATTGATGGAGTTGATGATATGATTAAATTTGGTTGATAATTCATATGCATGTGTGTGATTGATTGAAGTTTGGCCATCTTTGATTATTGCACTAGATTGCATTGTGAGCTTGCTATGATACGGACCATTGATTAGTAACTTGCAATTTCACGATTGAGGTGCTTTGTGACGTTCCCTAGGTAGTGTTTAGCGTAGTTGACGCTAGTTAGACCTCTAGGTGAACTATCTTGGTATGCTCTTTTGGATACATGATGATCTTCCTTCATATCACTTGATTTAGTCGGTTTGACCTCCCAAATTACCATTTTCCATTACAATTACATGTGGATCCATTGCCCTAGTGTCTTTAGATTGATTTCATACAAGTTCTTGCATCATTTAGCTCTAGCTCTAGCTTCCTTCGTAAACCCCCTTTACTTGACTTCGAAATAGCTTGACTTAGGCATTGTGCATTCGACCTCCATTCCCTTGGGTTCGACCTTGACTTACCACTACACTTAATAGGGGTTTGTTGAGTTACAAAATTTGTTTGATTGGGTGGGGTGGTAGCCCAACGACCTACCGTTCTTCATCCCATCAAAATGGCGCCGTTGCCGGGGAATGGTGCTTTGAGTGCATGTTGTTGTTGAGTCTATTTCATTTCATTTGCAAAATACAAAAAGATTTTACACTTTAGGCTACACTTGTAGCCGTGCTACTTATATTTCCTTTGAGTTTTGTATGCATAGGTCCCGAGATCGTTCATTTGTTCCCTTTGATCCGGAGATTGAAAGAACTCTCTCAAGGAGGAGAGTAGCAAACAAGACTTTGGATTATAGTTCCTCAAGCGAAGAGATTGAACAAGAGCAAGTCATGGGAGAACAACCAAGAGTTGCCTTGAAAGAATTGGGAGTGCCCGGTGCATATAGGTTCGAGAGCGGCATAGCTCCACCTACAACACCGACAAACGATTTTGAAATTAGGCCGGCAATGATCACCCTAATTGAGAGGAGACAATATAGTGGGGCAAAGAACGAGAGCCCATTGAACCATCTTAAGGAGTTTGAAAAATATTGCAACACAATCAAGGTTAATGGAGTGTCTCAAGAATTCATCCGCCTTAAGTTGTTCCCTTTCTCCCTCATAGGAAGGTCTTTGGAATGGCTAGACAAAGAGGTGAAGCCCAATTCATTGAGAACTTGGGATGATGTCACTAAAGCTTTCTTGTCCCGTTTCTATTCTCAAAAGAAAACGGCGGAGGCAAGAGCTTTAATTCAAGGGTTCAAGCAAAAACCAAATGAGAGTCTTTATGAAGCATGGGAGAGATTCAAGGAGTACCAAAGAGAATGTCCTCACCACGGAATTCCAACATATCAATTGATCCAAATATTCTATGTTGGTTTGAGTCCTCAAGGCAAGGCATGTCTTGATGGAGGGGCCGGTGGTCCAATCATGAACAAAACCGAAGAAGAAGTTGTGGACATAATAGAGGATGTGGTGACTTACTATAGAGATTGGCAAGATGGGGAAAGAGATTCTTCAAGCAAGCAATCTTCGTTGTACTCGGTGGACCATCTCAATGCCATCAACAATCTTTCCTCTCAAATGACAAACTTGGGAAAGGAGATGACGGCGATCAAGGCCAAGTTGGAGAGTGTTTCTTCCTCTTCCCAAGCTCCAAATCTTCCCTCCCAAATTAAGGGAAGAGGTACTTCTTCTAACTCTCAAACTCCTTCTACTTCACATAATATGCCTATGGGATGTTTGTTTTGTGATGTATGTGGATCATATGACCATGATTCTAGCAATTGCAACAATGAATGTGTTGATGAGTTTGACAACAATGAGTGTGAGCATGTTAATTTTGTGTCAAACAACAATGTCCAAAGGTTTGATAATCAAAGAGGCCAATGGAATAGGAATTACCAAAACCAAGGCAATTTTGACAACTATAATCATGGTGGTGGTTATAGAAACCAAGGGAATCAAGGTTCTCGTGATAACCATAACCAAGGTTATAGTGGCCAAAATCAAAGCCAAAATTATGGTAATCAAAACCAAGGCTATGGTAATCAAAACCAAGGTTATGGAAATCATAACCAAGGTAATGGTAACCATAACCAAGGTAATGGTAACCATAATCAAGGTTATGGTCCAAATCAAAATAGGGGTAATTGGAACAATCAAGGAAGGGGAAATTTTCAAAACAATGCTCAAAGAGGTCCCCCACCCAGATTTGTTCCAAAGACTCAAGGTGAAAATTCCTATTCACAACCTTCTTCTCCTAGGACTACTTTGGAGGAATTGATTGATAATCAAACCAAGATCATTAACACCTATATGGCGGTTAGTGATAAGAAATTCAATGAGATGATGACCCACAATAAGATGCTTGAGACTCAAATAACCCAATTAGCAAGCACTATTAAGGATTATGCTAGTCCTTCATCTTTGCCTTCCCAAGGTGTTGAACCAAAGAAACCCGTGTACTCTATTGCCACTAGTGTTGGAAATTACTTTAATGAGGGAGTTTCTTGTTCAAAAGAGGGAAGAGATGAGAGTGGTGCTATGGAGAATGAAGTGGAGAGGGTTGAGTCTAAGGAAATTTATTGTGAGCTTGAGGAAAAAGAAGAAAGTGTTGTTGAAAAGATGAGTGAGGTAGAGAGATTTCCCGATCTACCATACCCCCAAAAATACTTGAGATTCAAAATGGATGAGCAATTTGGGAAGTTCCTTGAAGTTCTTAAGGAAGTCCATGATTCCACACCCTCTACCGAGCCAATTCCCGATATGCCTAAGTACTCCAAGTTTCTTAAGGAGATACTAGAGGAGAAGGAAAATTTTGATGAGGGTAGTTCGGTGGAAGGAGGGAAGTGTTTTAGTGCTCTTGTCCATGGTGAGCTTCCGGAGAAAATGGAAGATCCGGGGAATTTTTCAATCCCTTGTCAAATCAAGAAAATGGTTTTTGAGAATGCTTTGTGTGATCTAGGGGCTAGTGTGAGTATTATGCCCTTTTCGGTTTTCAAGAGGCTTGATCTAGGTGAGCTTCAACCATCTAATATAACACTTCAATTGGCTGATCGCTCTATTAAGCTTCCTAAGGGAAGAATTGATGATGTCCCTTTAAAGATTGGAGAATTTGTCTTTCCCGTTGATTTTGTTGTTTTGGAGATTGAGGAGGATGAGCATATTCCAATCATTTTAGGGAGGCCTTTCTTAGCCACTTCGGGAGCCTTAATAGATGTGAAGGGAGGCCAAATCACTTTGAGATGTGGAAAATTGGAAGAGAGTTTTAAGTTGAAGCCAATGCATGAGTCCTTATCTTGTGTGTAAGATATAGCATGTGCTAGTTTTTCTCGTTCCATTGATGATGTGTGCATGGTTGATTCTTCTACTAACGATGTTTTTGAGATTGTTGATGATGTTTGTGAAAGTCTTGATGATGTTAGTGAAGAAGAATTTGTAATTCAAAAGCCAAGGGATGAGAAAGAAATTGAGATTCCAAATTGGTTCAAGCTTAATTCTCAAGATGAAGAGAAAGCTTCCATGGTCAAGGATGTTGAAGTCAAGCCGAAGACAAAGGCCCGTGACTCGAAGAAATCAAGAAAAAGAAAGAAATTGAGAAAAGAGAAGGAAGAATTTGAAAAGAATTTTGTGAAGGTTTCATTAAGCAACGATGAGAAGTTGCTCAAAATTGAAGAAGATTTTGCTCTATCAACTACCTTGAAGAAGGTGGTGTTCTTTGACCCTCCATGATTTGGAGGAAGGGTCGAGCTTAGAACCTTAAGCAAGCGCTTCCCGGGAGGCAACCCGGAGTTTCTAACTTTTCCTTTTGATTTTTGAATTTTCTTATTTTTGTTTCTTTTATTACTTTGTCTTTTCTTTCACTTTTCTACTTGATTGGATTTTTAGGATGACTTTTGCGGGATTGGAACTCTACAAGTATGCATGGTGAATGGAAGGTGTTCGTGGCACAAATCACATTTTGTTCGATTTTAATCGAAATTTGAGGTAAAAAGGGTAAGAATTTTAGAGAGGTAAGATAGAAAATTCATGTTTTGAAAGTTGGAGGAAATTGATACTTAGTGAATTTTTGTGGTGAGCACATGAATTTTCAACTTTGAGGGCTTTGAAAATGATTTTAGCTACTGCCTATGTTGCTCCTCATCACCATCATGATTCATGTGCGCACCAAAATAGGCAGTAAGTATCAAATTGTTGAGAAAAAGGAAGAATTGGGCACGCACAGGTGTGTGCGACCGCACACGAGGCATGTGCGGGCGCACAGCCTGCGTGTGCGGGCGCACACCAGCCTTGTGCGGCCGCACATCGCTGGACGGGCCTTTTAACCCTCTTCCTCCTCTTTCCTCCCTTCATTTCCTCATTTCCCCTCATCTTCAAACTCACGAACTCCCCTTCAAACCCTCCTCTTGTGCGCACCATCTCCTCCCTTATTCACCATCAAAAATCCTTCATTTCCTCACTAAAATCACTCCATTTTCACTCAAAATCACTCACAAACCTTCCTACACTCAAAATTCCTCACAAATTGACCCAAATTTCACTCACTCTCTCTCCTTCTCTTGGTGGCCGAAATTGGGGTTTTCTTTGTGGGTTGAAATTGCTTGCTCAAAGTTGGTTAATCTTGCTTCTTTTATGGTATAATCACTAAACCTTTCTTTAATTTTGCCATTTATATCATAATTTTGCATAGATTGAAAATTTGTATGAGCATGAATAGTGTAGTATTGATTTTGTGATTTTTGATACTTGATCTTGATATTGGTTGTGATTTGGTGATGTTTATTGATTGATTTTGCGTAACATTGTATTGTTTGTTGATTTTGTAGTGATTCTCATCATTTTTGGTTGATATCTTGTGAATTGGATTTTTGGAATATGGGTAGTATGTGTTGATTGTGGTATTAGTCTTGTGGTTGTTCTTGAATTGTTGAAAGGAGTTTTTCTTGGATTATTGGTGTTATTGATTGGTTTGGAATTGGTTTTGATTGAAAGGAAGTGTGAATTTGGAGTTTGAGGATTTTGGTAGTAAGCGGTGAATTTGGGTGTGGTATTCTTGGTTCATTGGTTTTTCTTCTTGTTCGTTGTTGGTGATCTTTCTTAGCCTCTCAAACATGTCTAAATACCTCAAGAAACTCACCAAGAAAAGGAAAACCGATGTTAGCATCGATGAACCACCTCGCCCAAGTACCTCTTCTAGGCCGAGTACTTCTTCTAGGCCTAGTACTTCCAACCCCTCTTCCACTCAAACACGACCTCCAACCTCTCTTTCCAAAAAGAAAAACTTCACCGAAAAACAAAAGACCTTCTACCAAAATTTGAAGGAAGAAAGAACCCTAAAACAAACCCGCCACTATTTCGAACCCGATATGGTGAAATTGGGGATTGATGATGATGTGCGGTCGTTGCTTTTAAACCTCCGGTTGGGTTCTTTCATCACCAATTCCTACCGCACCTATAAGGAGCCTACTTTGGAGTTCTTGGCTACCTTGGAGCTTGTACCCGTAGGAGGGGTATATAGGGTGCGCTTCCAATTGTTCAACCACATCTTCGACCACTCCTTGGAAGAATTCAACGCCGCTTTGGACTTTGATCCCCACGGGGATATTTTGAACGTTACACCTTATATCTTCCCGGAGTATGATCACAACTCGTGGTAGGAAGACATCTCGGGTGGTAACGAGTTTATCACCAACAGGGCTAAGATCTCATCGGTGTACCAACCTTGTCTTAGGGTTGTGCACCGTCTTTTGGGCTATGTTGTATTCCCTAAACAAGAATTGGGGAAATTGAGTAAGTTGGAGCTCAAGATCCTGTGGTTGTCCACCCGCCCGGAGTATGTGGGCCGGTTGAACTTGGGGTATAACTTTGCCCAATATTGTTTGGATCTTCGCAAGCGAAGTACGGGTGAGATTCCTTGCGGGGGCATGGTAACTAGGCTCTTGACTCGCCTTCGCCTCGATGCTTATCTCCCATTTTGTAAGGAGATTGGGGATAGCACCTCCATCTACCTTGATATGCAACAATTGGGTCAAATCCAATTCATCTCCAAGGGCTATAGTGAAGGGAGATATGAGTGGCTTAGGGGCAATGAGCATTGGTGCTACTTTCCTAACCCCGGCTTGACTTCTTTGGCCCGGTTCGCCAACAATGTGTGGCATGTCCCCAAGTCCTTTCGGCGTCCTAACTTCGACTCCGATGAGGATGAGGAAGAAGATGATGAAGAAGAACAACAACATCAACAACAACAACAACAACAACAATTTCCACAACAACAAGCTCCTCAAGAGCAAGAGCAAGGGCAACATGCTTATGCCAATGCAGATTTGAGGGCTCTTAGTGAGCAAATGAGTGGATTGAAAATCCACGTGGATGGCATGTATGATCAAGACTTTGGGGCCATCTATGAACAACTAAGAGGTATTCAAGAGATGCAACAAGGTATGTTTGCACAACAACAACAAATTTATGAGGCGGAAGTTAACCGTGGGAACATTACTCCCCCGGTTAACTATCCGTACTTCCCGCCCCAACAAGGTCCTCTACCTTCGTTTGGGCATCCTTATTGGTCGGGGCCTTCTAACCCCGACACTGAGCGTCGCTACTATCCGGACGAGCACGGTAACTATGATTACAAGGCTCCGGGTGGTAGTGACTATAGGGGTGATCCTAACTACCCCCATGTCCATCCCAACCACCCCTTCGAACTCACTTTGCCCGATAACTTCACCCCTCTTGTTCCTTGGCAACAAGATCTTTTCAAGGGGCATTATGGGTGGCCCGAGGGGTACACCAGAGGATGGGAGCCTTACCCTCATCCCTTCGATGACCCCGAGCGCAACAAGGACCCCGATGGGGCCGGGCCGAGTGGGAGTGGTGGTGGTGATGGTAGTAGTTATTAGTTTCCTTTAGCTTCTCATGCTTTTTGCCTCCATCCCTTATTTTTTTTTTATGCATGTTTTGTTTTGATTGGGATGTTGAGATGTATTTTTATCTAGCTTGGGGGAACTAATAATTTGCTCGGTGACCAATTTTGTCGTTGTGTACATACCTTAGTTTTTTGCATGTTTATTTTTATTCCTCTTGTTTGATTTCCTCATTTTCTTGATCTCTAGGCTACCTCCCTTGTAGCTAGCTTGTTTGCCCTATTTGCTCGAATTCTTGTTGTTTGTGATGATGTTTCGTTTGGCATGTTGTTGTTGATGATCCCTAATATCCAAATCCCCTTAATCCAAAACCCTTTGATCCAAATCCCTTGAATCCAAATCTTGTAGTTTAGTGTAGTTCTTTAGTTAGTTTAGACTTTTTTGTCTCCTTAGTTTTATTTCTTTTATTCTTTCTATTCTTTGATTAGTTTAGCTTTTATTTCCTTTTGGTTGTATATATTTTTTTTTTTGTTTCGATTAGTTTCATTTTATTTGTTGTTTTCTTTTCTTTGTTTTGAAGTTACTAACCATTTTCTTTGTTCATAGTTTCTTTTATTTCTTTTTCTCACTTGGTTCCTTGAAGAGCTTATGGATATGGAATGCTACGAGGTGGTTTCTAATTGCTTCGTTTATTTTTGCTATGCTTGGAAGCCCGGTGAGACCTTTCTTATTTTCTCTTTATTTTCCTTGGTTGCATAGAATAGGTCTAGTTTAGGAGAAGTTGAATGGTTCGAGGATGGATGCTTGTTAACACGTAATGTGTTTGGGATCGATGACATTGATGTCGATCGATCACTTGTTTGTCGATTGGGAATTTTATGTGTTTAACTTGCTTTCTAGTCCATTGCATGCTTTTCTCCTATATTTCCTTTTCTATGTCTCCATTTCTTTTCTTTTACTTTCTTTTATTTTACTTTTTCTTTTACTTTCCTTTATTTTTCTTTTCATTTTTGATGTGATTTTGAGGCATTATTTTTCATTTTTCTTATGGAATGAACTTTGTACATTGGACTTGTCTTTTGCATGATTTTCTTCCTAGGTTGTAAAGGTATGCACGGTTTGAGACTATGTTCGGTTGACTCTAGGATAGTGTATGCTAGGGTAGTTGGTTTGAACTAGGAGGATCATGAAGCCGGATTCTACTTGTTTGTGGCATGTTGGTAGTTGCTCCCTATAGTCAATTTGACACCACTAGTGAGTTTTTGCCTCAACCTTGTGAGGTTACTTGTTTTTCTAGCCTTCAACATTCCTTGTATGAGCGGCGTGGATCCTTGACTATGCAAACCTAATCTAATAAAGCTTGATGTATGATTCTCAAACACGAGACCGAACTATCTAGGAAGGACAAAGGCACATTTTTCGGGGTGGTATTTTTCTTTTTTTTGTTATATTTTGTTATTTTCTTTATTTTTGGGTTTACATTTGCCTTCTTGCAACCATTTGAGCCTTATCCCTTCTTTTCAAGCCACATCTTTAGTTATTTGACCTTTTGTTTCATTTTCTACATTTTCTTAGTTTTTGTGAAGCAATATGATCATTTGAGATGGAGTTTGTGGTGGATAAGTTGGAATTTTGGTTTTTATGAATACAAGTTTGTGATTTCATTTTCTTTGTGAATAATGGCAAATAGTTGTGAAAAAGCCGTCCTACTTCATAAAAGGCATGGACTAATAAAGTTGCATTTAGGAAAAGCTGTCTGAATTAAGTAAAAGGCAAGGACATTGCAATTTCATTAAAAAAAAAAAAAAAAAGGCAAAAAAATTGAAAAAGTGAAAAATTCAAAAATATTTTGATGTATTCTTTTCTCCTTCTAAGCATTGAGGACAATGCTTCATTTTAGCTTGGGGGAGAAGCGTGTACGCTTTTTGTATATATTTTTGTGAGTATAGCTTCAAGTAAGCTTGGGGGTGTTGTTTTTGTTTGGTAATTTCTTGATTGTGGTGTTAAGGATTGATCACCCTTTTGCTTCACTTTTTAGGAAAATCACCAAATTTTTAAATTTTAGCCTACCTTCACCATTTATGCCTTACGTTACAACCTTGGGGAAAGACCTTTCGACCTAGATAGTTGAGTCACTATTCGGGGGAGGGCATCATGGGTCATTGCCTAAGGAAAGGGGATGCATAGTCAAGATTGTCGAGTAGCCTAAAAATAATTCTTTTTCCGGTTCCTTCGAGGAATCATTGGGATACTCACTAAGGGGAGATTTGAGACTAGTGGGGAGAACGCGGTAAGATTGTTTGGGATGAACATGGATTCTGATAACTAGTTCCTATGCCTAGCATACCCTATGTTTCAATCAACCTTGGATATCTTGAAAAGTGCATACCTTAACTACTTGAGAAAGATTGTCATTCATTTGCATTATAGTCTTTATGTTAGTTCATTTCGCAAAGGTTTGTTTTCATTTTACTTTCCTTTCTTTTTTATGGTTTGCCTCATTGATGTTTGGTGGAGAGTTATGGGTCAAACTCTTAGGATACCCTTACGAGACCTCACTCGTCCTCATAGGCGACTTTGGGGTTTAAAGGGCTTGTTGTAGCTAAAAGCAACCGTGATTCCTACGACAGTGAGTTTTAGTGTATATTCTTATCTTGAGTCTTTCTTTTTCGTTTTCAATAAAAAAATTTCATCCTTTATCTTTCTTGCTTTGTTTTGCTCGAGGACGAGCAAAAGTTTAGCTTGGGGGAATTTGATGAGTGACATTTATGGCACTCATTTGGTCCCTTTTTGGATGAATTCTATTTCTTTTTATATCTCTTTTCTTTAGTTTTCCTTAGATTTATTCTTGTTTTCTTCATTTTATGCTTTTTGTAGTTAATTTCTCTATTTCATGCATTTTCTAGTTTACTTGTTATTTTTCTCTTTTACTTGTTTTTTATCATTTGTTTGTAGGTGGTAATTGATTGTCCAAGAATTCCTGAGCTTCCTCTCTATGAGCTTTCATTGTTTTCATGCCTAAAGATGGTGCAAGAAGCTTCAAGTCAAAGGTGGATCCAAGGGGCAAGCTTCAAGGCTTTGTATATGCCTTCCTCAAGGCTTATACTCTTCAAGAAAATCAAGAAAGTTTCTGCCTACTTTGTCCTCCATCATCATCATCTAGGATGTGTGCACCGCCTGAGCTAGGAAGAAGAGAAGAGGAGGGAAGACCCAGCTAGGTGCGGGCGCACCCAAGCAGTGTGCGGCCGCACATTGGTCGGGTGCGGCTGCACACCTGGTGCGTGCAGGCGCACCAATCTGGGTGTGTCCCGTGCGCACCACTCTCTCTCCTCCGAGCGCCCGCACCTACGTGGGTCTATTTTTGGGCGTCAATACCGACCTTCTCTTTGTATATATAGTTATTTCTTCCTATTTTTAGTAAGAAGCTTTAGATTTGATTTGATAGTTAGTTTTTGAGAGAATTTTAGAGAGAGAAACTTAAGAACTTTAGAGAGAGAAACTCATGATTTTTGGTGATTGCTCAAGAATTCTTCATTGTTATTGATCTTTAGATCAAAGTTTTGTAAGGATCTTCTTCTTGATTTCAATACAAGTTTGATTCTAGTTGATTTCATTTGTTTTCCATGTTATTGTTGATTGATTGAAGCTTGTTTGATGATTGATTGTAGTTTTATTGATTTTTGATTGATTGTTGGTTTGATCTTTGATTTCAATTATGTTGATGATGAAATTGATGATTGTTGTAGTTTTGATCTTGATTCCTATGGCTAGTGAGTAGTTTTCTAGCTAGGGAAATGGTGAAGCATGTTTGAGTGATGGATTAGAGTAATTTGGGGATAATTGATGGAGTTGATGATATGATTAAATTTGGTTGATAATTCATGTGCATGTGTGTGATTGATTGAAGTTTGGCCATCTTTGATTATTGCACTAGATTGCATTGTGAGCTTGCTATGATACGGACCATTGATTAGTAACTTGCAATTTCACGATTGAGGTGCTTTGTGACGTTCCCTAGGTAGTGTTTAGCGTAGTTGACGCTAGTTAGACCTCTAGGTGAACTATCTTGGTATGCTCTTTTGGATACATGATGGTCTTCCTTCATATCACTTGACTTAGTCGGTTTGACCTCCCAAATTACCATTTTCCATTACAATTACATGTGGATCCATTGCCCTAGTGTCTTTAGATTGATTTCATACAAGTTCTTGCATCATTTAGCTCTAGCTCTAGCTTCCTTCGTAAACCCCCTTTACTTGACTTCGAAATAGCTTGACTTAGGCATTGTGCATTCGACCTCCATTCCCTTGGGTTCGACCTTGACTTACCACTACACTTAATAGGGGTTTGTTGAGTTACAAAATTTGTTTGATTGGGTGGGGTGGTAGCCCAACGACCTACCGTTCTTCATCCCATCACTCAATCGAGTAAATGTAAGCCACAAATCAATGGTCCGTATCAATGTGAACTCACAATGCAATCTAGTGTGAATAACAAGGGTGATCAAGCCTAATCAAGCACACACATGCACAAAATCAATCAACCAATTTAATCACATTATCAACTCAATCAATTTCCCCAAACTAATCTCAATTCATCATCAATACATGCTTCACCACTACCCTAGCAATAAAACTACTCACAATTCGTGAAAAACATCAAGATCAAAGCTAAACTAATCATCATACCCAAATTCATCAATTGAAATCAACAAATTCAATCCAAATCAATTAAACTATTAATCAACCAAATCAAACAACAATACTAATGAAATCAAACATGAAATTGCATTAAAGAGTAAAGAATCCTTACAAACTTGATAGAAATCAAATCAAATGTAGCAATCTTCAATCATCAATCATTAAACCCACATTTTCTCTCTCTAAAAAGCTAAGAACTAGTGATTTTCTCTCTCTAAGATCTAATCTAATCTAATTCTAACTAATGAAGATCTAATTCCCCCTCTAAAAATGGAAGGAAATAACTATATATACAAAGGGGAAGTTAGGATTGACGTCCAAAAATAGACCCACGCCGGTGCGGCCGCTCGTAGGAGAGAGAAGCGCGCACGGGAAACACCCAGAAAGGTGCGCCCGCACGCGCATGATGTGCGGCCGCACATATGTTATGTGCGGCCGCATACTCCCCGAGTGCGCCCGCACCAAACTAGGCAAGCCTCCTCTCTATCTTCGTCCTAGCTCATGAGGTGCGGACACCTTTGATGATGGTGATGGAGGACAAGGTAGGAAGCAACTTTCCTTGGAATTTTGGATAAACACAAGGCATGAAAAGTGCCCAACCAAGGCCTTGAAGCATGCTCTTTGGATCCCCCTTGACTTGAAACTCTTTCCACAAGCATAAGACATCAAAATCGATGAAAAACCATGGAAAGGAAGCTCGGGAATTCTTGGACAATCGATCATAACCTACAAATAAAAGAGAAAAAGCAAATAAAAAGGAAAAACAACAAATAAACTATAAAATGCACAAAATAGAGAAACTAACTATGAAAAGCATAAAATTAAGAAATTAAGAATAAAACTAAGGAAAACTAAAGAAAAGAGTAATAAAATGAAATGAAATTCATCCAAAAAGAGATCAAATGAGTGTCATAAATGTCACTCATCACATTACCTCCACAACCTAACTAAGAACATAATGTTTGTTGCTCTAAGTGGTGTCTTTCTGGAAAGTAACACATTTCCAAAACGACAAGTGGGAGAAAAATGAACTCGATGACCATCGAGCTTAGCAACAAACTAGAACTGAGAATCTTGGAAGACCTTAAAAGGATTTCGTGAGAATGCTAGATTAAGAATACTCAAAAAGACTTTACAAGTGCCTTAAAAGAGAATTCATTACTCACAAAACATTAGAAATGTTGGAGTAAGTTCAACATAATAAAAGGGCTTTGGAAGTGCCTTAATACTCAGTGCTTGATGAAATTGCCCTGTATAGGTATATAATTCACCAAAGACTTGGATTGAATCCTATAAATTTCTATTAAGTTAGAAATACACCTAAGACTTACAAGCATACTATTTACTATAAAATAGTAAAGGAATAATGTCTTGTAAGATAGCTACAACAAATCCGAAATTCCGAATAATGGTTAGAGGCCATGAAAATCCGAAATAGACTCCATGTTTGAAAATCATGTTTATTTGAAACTTAATTAATTTGCATGAAGGGTGAAATACACATCAATTGCAAATAAGTTTTCAAGGAGAAAACTAACAAATGTGGAAATGTATTTGCATAAATAGCTAGATTGGTTGAAAAAGGTATAATTAAATTCACGGAGTTGATTTTAAATCCATTCACCAATCAGAATGCTTAAGTCTTTTCGTAATTGATCTAGCAAAATTGTACATATGAAATATGGAAATATAGATACCAAAACCGCCTTCCTAATAGGATTTTGGAAGTGACTATAGAATAGTCTAAGGGTTTTGAAAATCTAAATAATGCTAGATTTGAAAGCAAGCTCAAGGAATCCATCATGGGATTAAAGGAAGCGTTGCATATAGGAATTGGAAGGTGTTTTCTCATAAAGTTAATAAAAGGGTTGGCTTATGGAGAAACATAGAAATTCTGATGAATAAGAAGTTTAGTGGGAGCAAAAGTAAAGGTCCAACGAGAAGTTTACGAACTCTATTGTGAAATAACTGTCAAATTCTAAATGCTTAGATTTGAAAATATTTTTGACAATGGACCAAGCTAAAGGCAATCCTTAGTACATATTGGGAATTAAGTTTTATGGTATAGACTTAATTAAATGTTTAAATGAGTAAAGGATTTTACCATGTTAAACTTGAAGGACTTTAAAACCCATTCGACCCATATGTATAAAACTAAGTAAATGTTTGAACTATGTATAAGATAGGCTAAATACTAAGTCAAACAAGAAAGACTCTAGTAAGAGACTTTCAACCATATCACATAGAGAACAATTTGGCAAGACTCAGTGTAACTGAATGAACTAAATGTCACATGGATGGAATAAAATTGAGAATTATTCTAGAATTAAATCCGTCATGTAAAGCTATAGAATCGTCACAATGCAAGACTTACTTGCTTAGAGCATGTGAAGTGCGTATGTAATACCAATCAACATTAATCTAAGTATTAGATCATTAGATTATAGCCAAGAACATCCAACGCACTTGGATGAGCTTGGGGATATGTTCTTGACGCATGGAAACGATTATAATTTAAGAATTGATGTTGCAAGCACAAACCTTAACAAGGATGAAATCCTTAACAAGGAAGCCATTTGTTAGCATGAGGCAAGAAGGGTCGTGGCTTGAGAATGGTATCATGGATATGCATTGATGTATAATGTGCGAAAATTTAAGGTAAATTTCCATGATCACAAGTGATTAGGGTATCCCAAATCATTGTGAGCTGTTGGGCTGAAACCCAAGCAAGGCATCATCAGGGAGTCTACTAAAATATATGTTGAGAATACTGTTGCCTTAAAGGCAATAATAAGGAAGATGTTAAATGGAAAGTTCGTTGTTGAACGTTCATGATTGTAGGTTGTCAAGCTAAAGGTCACAAATCATGAAAATGAGTGGGAGCCATTTCTTAGACAATAAATCCTAAATCACATGTAATCCATTAACACTCTCAAAATTTTATCATCTTATTATGGAAATGGTGGATAATGAACATGCTAAGATTTGCGAAATAATTATAACTAAACCTATGCAATAAGTGAACGACAACATTCACAATTGCATGAAAGAAATCAAGCATATCAAATATGGGTGTGATTTCTATGAATGTTTTATGAAGAGTATTACTCTTAAAACATTTGAGAAAGCCATTTATCATTAGATTAAACATTGTGAAGTTTCATAGTGGAATAAAATATTTCTAAATATTCCACAAAACTATTTAATTGTGGTTTAGAATTAAATAATGAGTCCATTCAATTTTAAAGAATATTCAAAATCGGGTATCAAGACAATGTCTTGGATAAAGAAACACCTATTAAGTGAACATTGAATATTTTAATCGAAACTTATCCCTAATCAAGGTCATTTACATGGTGGATGATTAATGACCAATAGAGATCACTACTAAAATTCGGTCAAATTACGGCCGTTTTTTTACGACCGCCATTAAAACGGTCGCAAAGTATAATATTTGCGACCGTTTTTAAGGCGGTCGCAGATTTGCGACCGTTTTTAAGGCGGTCGCAGATTTGCGACCGTTTTTAGGCTATTTAACGGTCGCAAAAGTATTATACACGTTAAAAATAATTCTAAATTTAAACAATTTTATTGCGACTGTCAAAAACCGTCGCAAATTGCGACATTTACGACCGTTACAGAAACGGTCACAATTTGCGACCATTTGCGACCGCCAAAACCAGTCGCAAATTGCAACCATTACGACCGTTATAGAAACGGTCGCAATTTGCGACCAATTGCGACCGCTAAGAGCGGTCGTAATAAAATAATGATTTTTTTAATAAAATGGAGTATAAAAGTGCTGCCAACCCACCCTAACCCTAATTTTTGTTGAAGCAGCCGTTTCTTCTCATCATTTTCTCTCTCCTCATTTTCTCCATCTATCTTCTCCTTCCTTCTCACTTCTCACGCCCTCCTTTCTCTTCATCTCCTCTTTCTCTTCTCCTCTTTCTTTCTTTCTCATCTCCTCTTTCTTTCTTTCTCTTCATCTCCTTTCTTCATTAAATCACATCAGATCAAGCCCCACAGTCACAAGCAAGCAACGAATGAACGACACGCCCCGTCACCATCCTTTTCAAGAATTTCGGTTTTCATGGTCAAATTCGACCATGAAAACTCCAGATCTGGAGTTTTCATGGTCGAATTTGACCATATAAACCCCATGAGGAAGAAATATTAGGAAAGGTATGTTGATTTTCTGATTTTTTAAAAATAATTTTGTTTTATTTTCGATTTTTGTTGTTTTATTTCAGTTTTCGTTCGAATTTTTGTTTGAATGTTGGTTCGAAGTTTTTTTCAAATTTTGTTGATTTGTTTTTCAAGTTTTGTTCGTAATTTTTTGTGATTTTTGTTCGTTGTGGGTTTCAATTTTGCTGGGTTTAATTTTTTTTTTGTTCAAATTTTAATTAGTTTTTGTGGGTTATATTTTGTTCAAATTTTGATTTAATTTTTGTTACATTTTCGGTTTGATTTGTGTAATTTAGTTCGAAATTTTGTGGGTTTTTTTTTTGGGGTTGAATTTTTTTGATAAATTTATACAATTTTTGGGTTGAATATGGGTGGTGGTTAAAGGTGGTTGAGGCTGGGCGGTGGTGTTGTGGTGGTGGGTAAAAAGGGTTTGGGTGGGAAGTGGTGGTGGGGTAGGCTGCGAAGTTCAGGAGGTGGCTGCGTTTTTTTTCTTTTTTTTTTTGTTTTTTTAATTTTTTTTGCGACCGCCTAGGACCGTCGCTAAATCCATATTTGCGACTGCTTTTGTAACCGGTCGCAATTTGTAAAATTTGCGACCGTTGTCTAACCGGTCGTTGAAATTAATAAAAACAGTCGCAAAAAATCTGCGAACGTCAAACGGTCGCAATAATGATTTTTTACGACCACGTGAATAACGACCACCACCTTACGACCGTTGACGGTCGCAATTTGGCCGAATTTTAGTAGTGGATTAGTGTGTAGGATGATTTATAGCACCGTATCTTGTGCTATGAGGACATAAATCATTTGCACAGGTATTGGTTTAGAACCATGCTGGATCGACCTATAAGAATACTTTAAGAGATTCAAAATCGTCATAAGTATATTTTTCTTTAATCTATTGGAATTCTTTTTCTTGACCATGAGTAATGTGAGGCCTCTTGTTTGAGTACTAGTCCGTTTTTGATGTCGGTCAAACGTCTGCCGTAATTGGGGATTATAACGACGGTTATCAGGCGGATAGGTCCTCTTAGTAAGAGAGGCTACATTACAAGACTGGAAATGTCCCCCTACTAACAATAGGGACCATGTCTTGTTGTTTACAAGACCTCTCAAAGAGCGAGACTGTGAAAATGCATGGCCCTATGGCCATGCTCAAATGGATTTTAGAAATCATCTACTTATTGACAGTCAAACTCGGATTTCCAGAAACACTTCTGGACGTAATAGGGATGACGAATAATCTTACCCTATAGTTCATGAAGAGACATAGGAAAGAGGCTATACACTGAAAGCTCACTTGACTGGAAGGACAAGTGGGAGATTGAAAGGAATGGTGTCTTCGAACAAGAGTATTATTCTGATAGAGGGTTTAGAATTATTAGAAAGCTAATATATTCCGTAAGGTCAAGTGATCGGAATGCCTAGGTGGAGGCCGCTTCCGATCAGTAATATTAATGCATAATTAATATTACAGCTTAATTTTGACTGAATCCCTCGGGTCACACCCAAACAAATTAACGAACCGACTCGACGAATTAATTCGGAAGAAATTAATTCGTCGCCTAAGTATTAAATATTTAGATGTCGAAAATTCGAGCTTAAAGCGTCGAAACCGAACGTCGGAAGTCAAGTAGAAAATAGTAAAAGACGAGACGACAAAATTAATAATAAATCAACAATGACCAAAATACCCCTAGCATTAAAACCCCGAGTGCTAGGGGATTAGGCAAGCTAGCAGCCCGCACCATGTGTGAGGCTTGCTAGCAAGCTACGGCCAGCAGCCCGCACATAATGTGTGGCTTGCTAGCGCGCTGCATCTAGCAGCCCGCACATGTGCGAGGCTTGCTAGCAGCAGCCTTCGGCAGCAGCAACCCGCACAAGTGTGCGTGGGCGTGCTGGCCGAAGTGGCTGGCAGCAAGCAGCCCGCAAGTGCGGGGCTTGGCTGGGCCAGGTAGCTAGGGTCGTGGTCGTTGGGGATGCATGTGAGGGAGGCTTCAAGTGTGAGGGACAAGTGGCACAAGGAGAGGAAGGAGTGGGGAGCAAGTATGGTCCCCTCCTCTCCAAGTGGTCCTCACTTTCCTTTACATAAAATGATGACACTTGTTGATTTATTACTTGCTTGCTCATTTAATTTATTTTAGCTTTGAAATAAATTGTAGAATTTCATAATCCCACATTGATGGGATAGAAATTCTCACTCTTACTCTTCTCTATAAATACCCACCTTGGGTTTTGGAGAAGAGTGCTTGATTAGGAGTTCAATAGAGCATTGCATTAGCAAAAACTCTTAAACTCATATAATACTCGGGTATTGGTCGGACCTAGCTAACCTCGAGGTAACGGACCTAAAAGTCGCTAGTAGTTTTTGCGGGTGGATTTCCGTGGAGGCTCGGGTACTTTCGGAGCTAGAGCTTTCAAGTAAGAGTCCGTCTTTGAGGGCGAAGCACGCTTCAAATGTATATTCTGATTATACCGTTTTGTGATTATTTGTTATGCTTTATGGTTTTATTAATTACGAATGGATCCTTGGCTCGGGGTTGTTTCCGCGGTGAGTTGGACTCACCAAACCCCAACATAAAAGACAATTCCGCGCTACCTCCTGGTGCATTAGAGTAGAAGTGGCCGCCCTTAAGCACGGTGCTGGAGTTTATGTGCACTCACAAACCCGACTAGAATTCAGAATACTTGCCCGGAAAACAGAAAAGAAAGAACTCGTGTTTAGATAATTTTAGAGAAGGCAGTTGTTGTTGTGTGTTTTGGTTGAAGAAAGACCGAGTATATATAGCCACCCAATGGAAAACGGCTAGCATAAAGCAAGGGAGGAACTTAGCCAAGAAGTTGTCCAGATTAACTTGGCCAGTCAAGAGTAGAAGGAGTAATTAATTAAGGAATTGAATCAGTCACCTACAATCAAGGAATTATGGCTGATTAAATTACGCAACAATCAGAAAATCCCAACAGTAAAAAACGGATGAAAAAAGAATATTCTGTCAACAAAGAAAGGAAATAAAATTTCTCCAAAAATATAACAAGGATCCACGCCCGTGCATCGCATTCTCCAAGAACCCAAGTCCCGACTCGGTGCGCCCGTGTGTGTGTGTAGACACCTAAAAATGTCTCCCCAAAACCAAGCCCGATGATGAACAACTTTTCACCGCCATTATTGGTCGGGTTGAGTATGTAATCTTTAGAGTGCTTAAATCCATGTTCATTCCCAATAAATTTCATAAAACAACCCAATTCCTAACCCATTTCACCAATCCATAACTTATTTTCCTCATTTCGTGCCTTTAAAACCCAAAATAATTCATTTCGTGTCCATTAAAATCATTTATTTCGTGTCCTTTTTATAAAAACGTGTAGACCAGTTTATTTTGGTCCATAATCTGGGTACAATTATTAATTATTTGGATGGGGCTTCAAAAAATCTTTCCAATGATATATTATAAGCCCAAATCCGAGTTATAACGAATAAGTTATGGCCAAAACACTAAACTGAGTCTAAATCAAACCTAAGCACACCTTACCTACGACCCAATGATCATGTGGAGGGTCCAAAGGCTTAAATCCCATTCCTAATCCAATTAGGATTAATTAGAAGCTTCTATGAGTTTCTAAAATATCTTAATTATCCTTTTTGAAAAGATAAGATTAAAGCATTTGAAATTGAATAAAACTTTTCTTTTTGAAAGTCCTAATTCTATTCGAATTGAAAGACGTTCAAAGATTGTCAGATATTATTTTTGTGCTTCATAGTTTTTATCTAAATCTTATATGGTTGGATAGCCTTTGAAATTATCTTTCCAATGATATATTATAATATTAATTCCGAGCTATAACGAAAAAGATATGAGCGAAATACGAAACTCTATCCAAAACTGACATCGTCCCACTATTTCCGCCATATCTTTTATTCTACAAAATATTTTAATATGATTCTAATTGAGTTAGAAAGTAGACCTAAAGAGCTTTCCAACGCTATCTTATTCATCTTATTCCGATTTCTGGATCAAAAGATATGATAAAAATAAAAACCGTAAAAACTGTTGTCTATCGCAAGAGTTTTATCCGATTCGAATTCTTATCTTTTCTTGATTCGACCCCTCATTTTTCCTTATAAATAGAGGTCACGTCTCCCCTTTTTCAATCATCAACAAGCTTGATCATCAAATCCTTCTCTCTTCCTCTCTTTTCCACCAAAAATCATTCTCTTCTCTTTCTCTTATATTCTAAGCCTCAGACGAACCTATATTCCTAATTACATCATTCTTCCCCTAAGCACTCCAAGGAGTCCATACTTAACCCGAGGTTCCATCCTTAAACCAAGGCGTGAAAGCTACAAATAACCGAGGGTTTGGCCAAATTAAATCTACATTTATTTAATTTAATCTCCATTTTATTTATATTTTTTTTATTGAAGTTACTAACAATTTATTCATGATGTAGCAATTTAAAGGAACGCGCGGAATGTGAGTAATTAATTTAATTACTTATATTATTCTATATTGCTAATATCATGATTAGGGTTATTTTTATTTGATTTGGACTAACGTTATTATTGTTGAATTGCTTCCAATATTAATGTTTATTCTACTATTATTTATGATCACCATATTGCATGTTTAAAGTGAATATGTAATTGAAAATCACGACTAATAAGATTATTTGGACGACCGGTTTAGGTTCCTTTTTAAGCTTGTTGTTTAATCAAGTGGTCACTAATAATTAAGATAATGTGTTGCATTAATATTCAACCCATTTAGCTTATAATAGTTTGGAGCAAATTGAATCTTTGTTTTTATGCCTTTGAGGTCACAATAATAATCGAGTAGAGGCCAATACGGACGAATGTGACTTCATGACTCACTTCGTACCATCATCCTGATCCTCCTTTCGTGGTTCCGAACCATTTGGAGTTAGTAATCTCATGGATTATGAATGGGGTGTAACCTTCACAAGTCAATCGTTGTCCCTTTTCGTGGTTGCCTCATAATGATCCGTGAACGGTTTACAAGTTCCTTAAAAACTTGTTGGCGGCTCCCTACTTTCTTTGTCCCTAATCGTTGTGGTATAACACCCACCTCCCACTCACTTAACTAAATATAAAAATAAGGCGAAACCTCATTCCCCAGCCAATGTGGGACTTTTCCCTTTCATATTTGTTTTTCTCTCTCTCTCTTATTTTCCCAACTCTCTTGTTTTATATCAAGAACTTCCAACACATCCACCTCATAGCAGCCATTGAGGTACCAGCATGTAGCTGCCATAACCTCACCTACCGAGTCTCGAATCACACCACCTAAACCATTCATATTGTTGGCAAAACGAGCAACGATCGGAATTCAGCTTTTCAAAATCAACAATTGCGCTTTATATCTTTGACAGATACAGATCTTCTTTAAAATACTGCTCGTCTAAAAGTTTTCTAATAAGAAGAAGAAGAACCAAATTACATTAATACACAATCATAAATATTAATAATCAAATTTTGAAGGTTGTTTGGTGAAACAACATTAGCTTAATCGCTTAATATCAAGTCACAATGTAATCAATGCTGAAAACATTGAACAGCAGACCAACATTAAATCAACAACAGCAGCAGCAGCACCTTAAACAATCTGAGCACAATCTTAAGCATAAACAAAAGAGTAGAAAGAAAGGCTTACGCCTAAACATCAGTCTTACACAGTTAACTACCAAGATCAAAACACTACATTGTTCAAACTAAACCTACATTACATCAGAGAATTATGAAAAACAGGCTAAAATACAATCCAAACCATACAAAACACCCAAAAGAAGAGATAAGATTACATTTACATCAACCCAAAAATAACAAAAAAAAAAAAAAAATAGAATCGAAAATCTAAGCCTACTTAGAGTTCTTATCATCATCACACTTGTTAACTGCAAGTACATGAACTTTGTCATAGTCATACATCACAGGTTTAATCATATACTCTTCAGGAGCAACCGGCTTCTTCGAAACGAAAACACTCCATACAAACATCACAATGTAAGCTCCTAAAGCTCCACAAGCACTGCCAAGAATCAGAGCTGTAAGAACCTTCAGCTTACAGTCACTCTTTTGTCGAATCACAACCGCCTCTGCATCTTTAGCAACAGGTTTAGGATCTAATGGATGTGAATGCATCCAATAAGGAACAGGTCTTAACTTGAAGCTCCATGAATATAACTTGCATACTTGACTAGAATTTGCATTTGATGAGCTTAACCCAAAGAACACCTCCTCACCCTTGAACATTTCTGACAAATCAACAGGACAAGATAACAATGGAGAAACAGGTCTTTCTTCACCCTCTTTACTCATTCGAACCTCGATTCGTTTCGAACTCGCTTCGTAATCAATCCAACATTGCAGCTTCTTCGCACTATTCAATCCCAATTTGAAATCAGACCCATTTGTGACTTTCACTGATACCAAACTACCAACATCAATTCCAACATGATTATTGCTCAAATCTCCGAATTCAGCATCAAATTTTGTATCAAATTCAACAGCGAAAAATGCTCTATTCTTCTTCTCAATCAATTCATTCGACAACCCAAAAAGTTTCCCATTATACCCACCAGAAGAATACCCTTTTGGAAGCATTACAAACAAAATCCCATCTCCATCTTCTGAGGAGAGAGAAAATGTAAAATAAGTCCCAAATGAAGCCTTCCTACTCCCATTTCTACCCATCAACTTAATGGGTTTTTTGTACATAACCCGACCCGAACTGAATGTATGAGATTCAGTCAATTTAACAAAAGACCCATTTTTATCAACCTTTGCTTCACCATAAAACCCGATTTCGGAGTCCAAAAACTTTGAATAATTTCCAAAATTTTTGAACCCAAATGAAGTAGAACTCGACTGAACTAACACATCATCCATAAAACAGAAAAACATAGCAAAATACAAGATCAAAGAGTACCTTAAACTGAAAATCATCGCCATTATTGATTTGTAGAAGCGGGTAACTTGTGATTTATGATTTGGGTATTTTGAGGATCCTATTTTGAGAGGTGA
Source organism: Chenopodium album (assembly GCF_948465745.1). Taxonomy (NCBI): domain Eukaryota; kingdom Viridiplantae; phylum Streptophyta; class Magnoliopsida; order Caryophyllales; family Amaranthaceae; genus Chenopodium; species Chenopodium album. Next base: position 23,360,946 of record NC_137853.1, on the reverse strand, counting down.
GAAAAAAAAAAGGAGGAATCTAGGGTTTGGTGAGTTGTTCAAGTAGAGTGCACGGGAAGAGTGGTATACTACTGTGTAAAATGTGTAGAGAAAATGGCATTTTTTTTTATTTTTTTTTTGAAGGAAGTGAAAGAAAATTAAATGCACTTACTCGATTTCTGCAGAAAAATAAACAGAGGACCTATGTAGTGAACTTTATTTCTCTTGGTCGTTGATAAAATCTGACTCAATTTATGATTTTTCTTGTGTTTTAATTCTGTTTTGAATATTATACATTTATACTTGAGGAAAGAAAAAAGGAAGATGGGAAAAGAAGAGGGAAAGAATTAAAATAAGACATGCTTTATGGACAACTTTACTTTTGTCGTTGGGACCAATTTTGTTGCCAGCTGCTGTATAGATGACATAACGTTTGAGATATTAAATGTTTTATTCCACTTGTTCTTAGTTTGTTACTCACTTAATCACTTCATACGGAGTAGTTGATATACCCTTAGGTCCTGTTCTCATTGACTGAACTAACTGAACTGAATTTATTAATTAGTAATTTTTAATTATGGATTAGTGATATTTGATTATATATTGATTATTTATTATTATACATAGGTGTATATACAGATATACATATTAAAATATTTAATAAAAATACACTATTATTATTATTTATTGATTATTATTATTATTATTACTTATTTATTATTATTATTTATTGATTATTATTATTATTCTTTATTGATTATTATTATTATTATTATTCTTTATTGATTATTATTATTATTTATTGATTATTATTATTGTTATTTTTATTATTATTATTATTATTATTATTATTATTATTATTATCATCGTCGTTGTAAGAAGAGCTTAAAAGAATGAAATTTGGCTTTATATCATTAGCAATATCATTAGACATGAGCTGAACTTAACTGAACTAAATTTCAACGTAAGAGAATAGGCCCTTAACCCTCCATTTTTAATACAAAGTACTTGTTTTATTTCTTAATGTGTGGAGTTTTTAGAGAAATTAGATAAAGTAATAAAATACTCACTATGGAGATAGTGGGGTAGGTGGAAAAATAAAAATTTGTGAAAAGCAAAATTAGTAGAGAAAATTGGAGGAGAGAGAAAATGAAATTAATAAAATATTTCCTTTGTTCTTTTTTATTGACTTGTTCTTTTTATTACGTTTGTCTATTTAAAAATTTTAACGATTAATAACTTTAAGGAATTTTAATTCTCCATAAGTAAAAATTATAAAAGTTATCGAGACGAAATTAAAAAGATCCCACATGAGTATGTTTTTTCCTTACATATTATTTATAAAAGACGGTCAAAAGATGGGTGGTGAATAGTGTAAAAGTCAAAGTGGATCAAGTAAAAAAACGGAAAAAGTATGATTTATATTGAGTCCACTAGGTGATTAAAAATGAATTAAACATTGTAAAAACTTTCCAAATAAGGAAATGGAGCAAGAATTTAAAAACGCCCGAAAATAAAAAGTGGAACAAGTATTTAAAAACGGAAAGTGTAGTATATTTCAGAAATCTCTCTGAAATCGCAACAATTTGATCGGTATAGATATGTCTATGTACAAGTTTGAGCATTAATACTACATTATTAAGAAATATGAAAAGTTAATATAATGAAAATATACTTAAAGATTAATCCAAAAATATTTACATGACAACCTATATTTTTTATATATTGGTAAAAAAAACATGGTCAAATTAAACGTGTAAATAATGCAAAAGTCAAAGTGTTGTGATTGTTATGAAATGGGGGGGGGGAGTATTTCTCATCTTTCAACAATAATAATGTAATCCTATAAAAAAAATAGTATTCCCCCCTTTTTTAAACTAGTGGGATCGCGAAACGGCTAGCTTTAAGAGAAGTATAGAAGTTGGCGCTAATGTTTAGGTCATGCACATAATATGACTTGCTCTTTAGGGAGAGTTATAGCAGTTTGTGCTAATGTCTTAGGGTTGTGTCCATTATATTGAGTTGAAGCTTGGGTAATCAACATTTTATTGATTTGGCAACGCCTATACTACCTAATCAACATTTTCAAAATTTTCATAAATTACCTACACCACCAGTCCACCATCACCAACAAGAACAAGATTGAAGCTTGAGTAATCAACATTTTGTTGATTCGGCAATGCCTAAACCCAAAAAATCAAATATATAAACCACCATCAATAATTAAAACGAAATTCAACCGATTGTAATCAAAATATCATTTAACAAATACGTTCTTCAACACTCGCACGAATTACAAACTTGTACACCAAAAGTCTTTCGATTGTTAATTTGGTGAGCACAGTTCATTGCTCAAATGATTTGGACCCAAATTTAACATTCAAATCATCTTCTACAATATCTGAAATCAAAAAATTAAAATTAAAAATCAAATAAATTCGAAATTTTAGGGTAGAAAATGACCAAAGTGAAGAAGAGGATAATAGAAGGAAATTTGTGCCAGGATATTAGAGAAGAGAGGATGAAAAACGAATAAACTTCTTTGAGTCTTGAATGGAGAAGATGAACCAGACAAAGTGTTGTGATTGTTAAATTCGAAAGTCAAAGTGTTGTGATTGTTATGAAATGGGGGGGGGGGAGTATTTCTCATCTTTCAACAATAATAATGTAATCCTATAAAAAAAATAGTATTCCCCCCTTTTTTAAACTAGTGGGATCGCGAAACGGCTAGCTTTAAGAGAAGTATAGAAGTTGGCGCTAATGTTTAGGTCATGCACATAATATGACTTGCTCTTTAGGGAGAGTTATAGCAGTTTGTGCTAATGTCTTAGGGTTGTGTCCATTATATTGAGTTGAAGCTTGGGTAATCAACATTTTATTGATTTGGCAACGCCTATACTACCTAATCAACATTTTCAAAATTTTCATAAATTACCTACACCACCAGTCCACCATCACCAACAAGAACAAGATTGAAGCTTGAGTAATCAACATTTTGTTGATTCGGCAATGCCTAAACCCAAAAAATCAAATATATAAACCACCATCAATAATTAAAACGAAATTCAACCGATTGTAATCAAAATATCATTTAACAAATACGTTCTTCAACACTCGCACGAATTACAAACTTGTACACCAAAAGTCTTTCGATTGTTAATTTGGTGAGCACAGTTCATTGCTCAAATGATTTGGACCCAAATTTAACATTCAAATCATCTTCTACAATATCTGAAATCAAAAAATTAAAATTAAAAATCAAATAAATTCGAAATTTTAGGGTAGAAAATGACCAAAGTGAAGAAGAGGATAATAGAAGGAAATTTGTGCCAGGATATTAGAGAAGAGAGGATGAAAAACGAATAAACTTCTTTGAGTCTTGAATGGAGAAGATGAACCAGACAAAGCCAAAAGAGAAAGAATCATAATTTAAAGAGGGGCAAATATGTAACTAAACATTTTGTAGGGGTATAATTGTCTTCACACTGTTCATAAGAGTATTTTTCCACTTTTTATAAGTTAGGGAAGTGTTACACTTTGACCGATACATTTCTTTAGACAGTGTAATTGAATTAAATAAAAAAATAAAGCAGTAGGTGGGATTGTTTGAGAGTAAAAAATATTACACTAAAATTAAAAATAGTGAAGTTAATAATTTATTGAAAAAGAATAAGTGTAAGAGAAATGAAAAGAAATTTCTATTTTACCACGTCCAAATAACTCACTTTTTAAAATTATCGCCCACAAATTAGTTTATTTTAAATTATGACTGAAAAAAGACAAAAAAAATAATAATTCACCACCATTTAATACTTTCCGTTAAGATAACCGTTAAATCCAATGTTTTAAAAAACTTTCTTCAATTTTCGTGCCAAAAACATGCTCTTTAAAGGTTTTAAGGTCATTTTTGTCCTATGAATCCGATTGAGGTTAAAATTTACCAAAAAAATGATTAAAAGTACTGCGCTTTGCGTGCTAAAAATACCTTTGTTTGTGTGACACACGCAAAATGAGATATTTTTGATAATTTGTTGTCAATTTTGATCTTTAAAGGGATCCAAGGTAAAAAATGACCTTCAAAACCACTAAAGATTATATTTTTGCACGAAAATAGAAAAATGTTTTTTAAAACGTTTGTTTTAACAATTTTGGTGGGAATATTTTTTTTTGGTGACATTTTAAAATAAAATGTTAGTGGGTGGTAATTTCAAAAAGTGGGATATTTATGAATGGTAAAATACATAATTTTAGAAAGATTTCCTAATAAAAAAAAGTAGTAGTTGGTTTGGGTGAGGGCTATTAGAAGAAAGAAATTAAATATTAAAATGTAGTTTTTGCCAAAAAAAAGTGTAACACTTAAAAAAAACGACTATGTTTCGGGGTTTTTTGGAATCCCTCGAGAAACAAGTCATGATGATGTCCAAACGGCCGCAGACACCTGTAAAACAACGAATATTCCGGTGACCAAATATTCGCATTCGACTGTCAAGTTAGTACACCTGATTGTGTCTTCCCAAAAACCAAACGCAGTAGTGAATATCTTTCACGTCATTGATTATCGAAAGAGGTGAAATGTGAAAGAGTCTTGTAATTCTGATGGGTGTCATAAATGGCACCCATTTGATGAGTATTTAGGTTGTTTTATCCTTATTTTCATAGCTTTCTTTCATAATAAACACTTAGTTTTATGCATTCTCTCTTTATTTTCCCTTTTCTCTCCTATTTTGTATTTCTATGGTTTTCTAGTCTTTTCTCCTTTAATTGCTCTATTTTTGTGGTTGTAGGTATTGTACGAGGTTCGGGTCTTGATATTGGTGGTTTACTAAGGTGGAAGATGCTTTTGGAGCAAGCTCGTGGCAATACGAAAGCTCAAGATACAAGGAAGTGGATTCTTCAAGTTCTAGCTCTTGCGCTCTCAAGCCATGCTCTCATGAAGATGCGGTGTCAAACCCGCCGTTAAGACCATTAGAATCTGCCATGCTTAGTGTCCATCATCATCATGCTGCGCGTACACTCGAAGACTCGATGGCGAACGCACAAAGCATCGAGAAGTCGAAGAAACCCAGAAGAGCGCGAGAACGCGAGCCACGGGCGCGTGGCGCGTCCCCTCAGGTTTCTGGCTTCACTTGTCTTCGTTTCGCGCTTCTTATAAATTCCGATTTTGAACCCGATTTTTGTAACGAATTCTAGACATATTTTTTATGACAATTTTAGCTTAGTTGAGAGTTTCTCTCTCTAGTTTAGGGTTAGTTTAGGAGTAGATTTAGAGAGAGAAAGTGAGGAATTTCAATGGTGATTGAGAGATTAATGATGCAAGGGTGACAATTGTGTTGAAGATCTTCTCTACTATCAATGAGCATTTCCAACTCTATCTCATTTTATTGCATTGTTTAATTTCATGTTTGTTTGGTTTGATTTTGATGTTTGATATTTGATTAGTGTAATTGTTCTTCATAAATTGTTGATTTTGGATTTCCTTTGTTGTTTGTTGGTTAGATGATGATGCTTGAGTAGTTGGTTGGCTACGGATAGGGCGAAACTTGTATGATTGATTGATTGTGCTTAATTTGGGGATAGTGTTGATTGATTATTGAGATTAAAGTGATTAATGTAAGTTTGCATGTGTGTAAAATGATTAGGCCTTGAGAATTATGCTAGATTGCATTGTAGTTTCTAATGATACAAATCATTGATTTAGGAATTGCAATTATCGATTGATTTGGATTGTAATTCTTCTATTTTTTTATTCATAGAGACCACTAGTCTAACGATTAGAAGATAGCTCTTTGATTCCAATTGGTTGCTCTTATCATTGGTCTTCACAACTGTTTCGGGGTTTTTTGTGAACTCCTCAGATACTGGTCGCGTTCTCCTCACAACGAGACGTGGACACCTGCAAAACAACGAATATTCCGTTTATCGGAATATTCGCCTCCGACGATCAAATTAGAGATCGGAAATCGGAAAAGCTAGAGAGAGAAAGTAGAGAGAAGTTGGAGCTCTTTAATGCTCTATTTTTATGTTATGTCACAATCCACCCCTCCCATCATAAATGATTGGGGTATTTATAGGGGTGGGAACATGTGCCCCTTTAGGGTTTATACCCTAGAATTTCGTGACGTGATTGGCTGCGCAATCAGGGGTCGCCACATGTCATGGGGGGCGCCGTTTTACGGCTTTCAAGGTTTTCTCGGGATTTGGGCCTGATGTAATCAAGGCCTTTTTCTCTTTTTTGATGTTATATTGTGTACTAAAGGCAGCTAACATGTGTCACCCTATCAGGAGGACACGTGTCACCCCTCTCATAGGGCCACGTGTCGCCTTCTTATTGGGCCACATGTCAGTATGAGATTGGGCCACGTACTTGGGGTATTTTTGCCCTAAACATTTGCCCCTCAGAGGGGGTGGCTCGTACACTTACTGGCCGCCTCCTCTGATCTTCCATCTGGACGTCCATGTACTCTGGGTTGGGTTTACCTCCCATCTGCCCTGGACGTCCATATACTTTGGACTCAAAGCTCTTTTTGCAATCTGGACGTCCATATATTTTGTTCTGGACGTCCTCGTAGTCTGGAGTGAGCTTGTCTTCTTGCTCATTTGGACGTCCATACTTTGTACTAGACGTTCTCGTACTCTGAGAGAGGCTTAACCCTTGGTTCATTTGGACGTCCACATGCTTTGGACTGGACGTCTTCATACTCTGGGAGGAGCTTATCTCCTAGCTCATCGGGACGTCCACATATTTTGGACTGGACGTCTTCATACTCTGGGAGGAGCTTATCTCCTAGCTCATCGGGACGTCCACATATTTTGGACTGGACGTCCTCATACTCTGGGAGGAGCTTATCTCCTAGCTCATCGGGACGTCCACATATTTTGGACTGGACGTCCTCATACTCTGGGAGGAGCTTATCTCCTAACTACCCAGAGCGTCCACAGCATTTAAAGCGAATGTCCTTGCTTTTTAGTCTGGACGCTCTCATACTCTGGGAGGAGCTTATCTCCTAACTACCCAGAGCGGCCACAACAGTGGGACTGGACGTCCTCCTATTTTGGTCTGGACGTTCTCATACTAGCCACCCAGAGCGTCCACTGCGCTTAAAGTGGATTGGGCTTTCTTGATTTCAAGCGTACTCTGGTTCTTTCATCGTGCTGCGTACGTCTGAACTCTCCCCTTTAGAATAAACATCTGGGAACTGGGCGGACGCATTTTCCTCTTAGATATTTTTAGGTTCTGGAGACTAAGTGTTGAAGGTGTAAATCTCTTGAATTTGTGGCTCAACTTACTTCAACTCACTTTGACGTGCCGTCAATTGTCCGTCTGGATTTCCACATGGGTTAACAGAACCCTAACGTCATTCCGTCTCTTTCTTCGAGTAATTTCTCAAAAAAATTACCGTTTGAATGTTTAGGCGGGAAAGGTGGTTTTACCATTTTGCCCCCATAAGTTCATTCTATAAATATGGAAAGTGAATTCTCATTTTCACACTTTACCCAATTGTGAATTCTAGAGAGAAGTCAGAGCGTTCTAGTGAGAGAAAGTAATTTTTCCCTTAATCTTCAAGAGCGCCGCCGTGAGTTTGAGTTTTCCGGGCATTTTTGAGTTTTCCGGTCAATCTTCAAGAACTCCAAGAAGACCTTCAAAGTTTTCAGAACGTACAAAGGTAGGCCGTCTACATTTCTTTCTTTTCTTTACTTGTATTTTTTCCTTTCATTTCAATTCTGGATCCATACTCGGCTTCGTATTTCTTTCTTTTCTTTACTTGTATTTTTTCCTTTCATTTCAATTCTGGATCCATACTCGGCTTCGTCCGACTCTCCTCATGAGGCCGGCCGTTCGCCTGGGACTGAGGAGTCTAGAGTGGACGGAGAAGAGTCGTCTCCTCCTTGGAGTGAGTCTATGTCTAGTGCGTATATACTCACCTCCACTTATTCTTCTCTGTCCCCACAGGCAATGGCAAGGACAATGCGTACGCGTGAACTTCATGCGGCCAGGAACCCAGACGGAAGTCTGGTTCACCCTAGGGTCCCTTATGACCCGAGCAACCCCAATACAATGGAGGTGGAGACTACCTCCACCACTGAAACAACAACCGCCTCCACTAGCTCCCATCATTTGGCCGTGGAGGTTACTTCTTCGTTTGAGGAGCGCCAACGAGCTCAGGGCGCCTCGTCCGCACTAGCCCCAGAGCTTAGGTTCCCCCAATTCGCCAGCACGGTCATGGATGAGGCCGAGCTGGTACTCTGCCAAGAACATCCCACCCATTCTAGGGCGGACGCTGCTGGTTCGTCCGTCCCCTCTTCCTCTCAACCTCTGCTCCAACTAGGCGGGGTGGACAGACCTATGACGGGAATCTCAATCAGGGAACCGTCCGATCTGCCTATTCGCAATGCCCCTCCTCCGGGGAACGAGGCGGACGCTGCCAAAGACAAAGGCAAGCGTCCATTAGTTGAGGAGGGCGTTCCTTCTTCCATGGGCGTACTCAGCTCAAGAGGCCGAAGCTCGGCCGAGGCAGCAGACCTGGATAGGGTGCTGTCTTCAGAATTCGGGAGTGCCCCCTCTCACCAAATGGAAGAAGAAGAAGTTGAGAAAGAGGCCGAGGGTGAGACGGCCGAAGGTGAGGCGGCGGCCGAAGAAAACGTCGCCAACATTGATAACTTCAGGGACCCCTACGCTTGTACAGTTGGAGAGACGACCCTGAAGTTCTTGAAGAAAGAGTTTGATGAGTACAAGGAGTCCCTCCATTTGGGGGAGGGATTTGAAATACAAGTCCCCAGGAAAGCCATTGCTGTGGCTACCTGGGATGATGAGAAGCCGCGCAAAAGGGCTTTTTGTGTTTATAGGGCCGCCTTGGATGTAGGCCTTTGCTTCCCTCTTCATCCATTCGTCCGGAAAGTTCTGGACGAGTATGACATTGGCCTTTTCTAACTGACGCCAAACAGTTGGTTAAATATATTTGGGTACTTGGTGACGTGCATCTGCAAGGGTTTCACGCCAGACTTTGCGGTATTCTGTGAGATGCACTCACTTACACGGCTGGAAAAAGATACGGATGGTTGGCTCGTCTTGAGTGCGACCAGGGATTACATGGTTGTGGTCGACCGTGTCAGCAAATGGAGGGACTGGAAGCACCGTTTCTACCGCATCAAAACTAAAGATGCGGAGTTCAACCTCCGCATGAATAAGTGCCGTCCAGATCCCATTCAGCTCGGACGCGGGGATCACAAGCCTGACAAGCCGCCCATCCATCCAAGCCAAGAACACCAACTTGAATATTTCAAGGTCAATCGGGTCAAGCGGTGTAACAAAACTGAACGTGTCCTTCGCCATTGGGTTCCTCTAGCCAATTGGCTTAGGGACACCACTTTTATGTCTGCGTACGGCCTGTACCAAAACATGCCCCAAGGTGGACACTTAGATATATAAACCTTTTGTACGCACGTAGAGTTTTTTAGAAAAATATTCTAACACTTTGCTTTTTTCTCTTTGCAGCGGAGGCGTACGCGATGCTTGACCCGGCACAGAAGGGGGAAGTGGCTATGTCCGAGGTGGACATTGCCCGCTACAAGGCTCGTTTCAAGATGTACGAGCAAATCAAGGAGGTAAACACTTAGTTTATTTTTGAGTCTTTCTTTTTCTTTGTTCGCTCTGCTGTATTGGGAGGAACCTGCCTCCTAAGTTTGCACGGACGCATTTTGTCCGTTCATACATGTTGGAAGGGAGCTCCTTCTCCAATTCACACGGACACTGACACGCCCTTTGCCTTCTAAAATTTTTCTAACTTTGCTTGTATTTTTACAGTCTTCCTCTACTCCGAAGGCAAGAAGAAAGCAGCCGGCTTCTTCCACTCCTGATGCAAACGCATCCAAAAGGAGGAAGACGGTCGCAACGAAGACGCCTTCCAAATCAGCGGCCAAGACAAAGTCGCAGAATGCTCAAACGTAGTCTAAAGGAGAACAACCCCGGCTGACACAAAGCGGGGTCTCCAAGTCCGCGGATCCTGGAGCTGATCAGGTTCGTGATGCATCCGTCCCTATGGAAGATGGGGGTAAGTCAACCCCGGAAAAAATGACCGGCCCCATCTCGACTCCGCATGTCAAGGTAGTTAAAAAATCTGATTGGTTGAATGCTAGTCAGTCGGTCAGTGACGCTGCTGACCGTTTAGAGAACGAGGGGGACACCTCTTTGCCGCCCCCTCCCATCAATCTCTCTCCTCCAAGCTTCTCCACTAGTTAGCCTTTCCCGTTACTCTTGTTCCTTTGGATTTACTTGTACTTGTAAATTTTAGCTAACTCTTCTTGTACGGTCATCCGCAGATATCTCAGAGGAGTTGCAAATGAGGCTGCCCGGCCAGTCACTGACTGGCGCAGACAGGAAGGCCATGCGCGAGGCCATGCTTCGCGCGGTTCCCCAAGCGCAGCGTGACAAGCTGCAAGGAATCAATGAGGGCTTCCTCGGCCCTATGCTCTGGAAGGCCATGCGCGAGGCCATGGTTCGCGCGGTTCCCCAAGCGCAGCGTGACAAGCTGCGGGGAATCAATGAGGGCTTCCTCGGCCCTATGCTCAACTGTAGTGCTGAGGTACGTCTCCTTTTCTTTATACCTTTTCTTTACAACACTTAGCAAATTTTTCTTGTCATTTGACTAAGTTTCCTTCTTTTGTCCGCAGCTCTTCCTCCGCCTGAACGCCTTCCTAGACTGGAAGGACAAAGAAAACGAGCGGCCGAAGCATGCTTGGCTCGAAATCAGGAAGGCCGAGGATGCTATGACGGGGACGGTCGCCGTCCAACGGGTGCATCTTGAGACCCAAATAACCGCGCTGGCCGACAAGGCGGCGCGGCAAACTGATGACCTGGTCAAACTGGGCAAGGCACTCGAAGAGGAGTCCTTGGCCAGGGAGGCCATGCGGGTTGAAAGGGACGAGGCCGTCCTAAAGAAGGAAAAGTGGAGGCTGGGCTTCGAGGCGTCTGAGGCCTTGAAGAGTGAGCTGAAGTTGGCCCAAGCCAACCTTAAGTCTGCTTTGGATGAAGCGGACGCGCTGAAGGTCGAGGTTGAGGCCTTGAAGAAGTCCGTTTCGGACTATGCTGAGCAGCTAAAAGCTCCTCGGCCGCCCAGCGCGTCTGCATAGAGCAGAATGCTGAAGACAGACTTAAGGCATACTTCTTCGATGCCTTTGAGCTAATGGTGGATGATGGTGAGGCCGCATACTATAAAGAACGCTTTAAGAAGCGGCTGAACTATGTCTGCCTCAGAGAAGAGGCGAAGAAGGCCGGCCAGCCTCCTCCAGAGCTGGTAGTTACTTCTCCCGAGTCCGGAGAGGACGAGGGGGAAGAAGAGGATGAGGAAGAGGAGGCGGACAACGAGGCTGCCCCGGTCGAGGACGCCAAAAGCGCGGAGGAGCCTGCCAATGATAATACGGCTAAGTAGAGCTCAGGTCCTCCAGCAGCCGTCTGCTCAGCTTTCAAGCTTTCCTTCTTTTTTCAGCTTTACTTGTACTTAGCTCTTTTTTTTTTTTTACTTTTCTTTTCCTGTACTCATTTTGAAGCCGCCTGTTAAAGCGGTATTGTAAACCTTTTCTGGCCGCCTTTTGAGCGGCCTTATCAATGAAAATTTTGTCCGCCTTTTGAGCGGTTCTTTAATTCTACTTCATACTTAGAAATTTTTTGTAGTGTTTGCTTTTTGAATGTTTTTCGTACGTCTCAATATTATGCTTTTTCGTACGTTCCTAGGGGTATGCCCCTTTATTCGGTGTTTGCCTAGTCCATTCTCTAAGAGGTTTGATTAACTTGGTAGTTTTTATGCCTTAAAGGGTATGACGACTAGCAAGCACTACTACAAAAAAGGCCTTAGAGAATTGTTATTATAGGCTTTATAGATCGCCTTAGGGGCGTTCTTCTGCTAAGCGATGTATAAAGTATAGAGAACGGGTCGGTTAGGCGTATTATATATGGACAAATAGAGAACGGTTGTTAGTCACAACCGTTCTTTTTTCCCTTCTTAAAATCGTACACTAAGGAAGGAAAATAGAATGGTTTAGGCCACTTAACCGTTTTATATTGCATTACAATAGAGAACGGTTGAGTTAGATAACAGTTCTTTAATGTTTTTTTTTAAAAAAAAAAAAATCCAACCATATATATATTTGATAATTCAAATTACCCCTGTACGTATTTTATCTTGTATTATTCCTGTATTTTGATAATTTGTATTATATTTGTATTTCATTTTTAGACCTGTATATATTGTATTCCTAAATTTTATCTTGTACATTTATCCTGTAAGAAAAATTCCACATTTCCTATGTAAAATAAACTCATGATCTTGTACGTGTGCAATATAAATTTCAGTATAATAAAATAACAAAAATATTTCCATATACGACGAAAGACATCAAAATATGCTTCATATATATAATTTAAAACATCCAACCACAATTAAATTGATTCATTCATCCAGAATTTGTTCTATACAAATAAATACGTGAGTTAAATATCAAAACACATTTCTAATTAATGTTGATTTAAAAAAATTATGCGTAGATATATCAATACCATATTGATCTACAATTCAGATATATCATTGTCGTCGTCATTTTGTTGATAATATCCGAAACATATGAAATCCACCTTTCCCTAAGCTCGCCGATCATTTTTTGAGAATATGTAGGAGGAACTTGCTTAAAATACTACAAAACAATGTAGAATACATACATATTAGTAGTTAATAATATACACAATAAATTCATCTAATTAAATATACATAATTATATCTTTTTTGATCTAATTTAAGAAGAACAACTGATACCAACAATGCTGCTCTCAATCTTATTAAAAAAAAAAAAGAAAAAAGGCTGCTCTCAAGACACATAACAACCATGTGCATAATAGTTTCTGTCAATGCCACATCTAGACATCTAGTACATATCTGATCTAAGTTCATACCCATGCTCACAAGGTTGGGACAGGTCTACAGTAGAAGTTTCTAGCCCAAAACAAGAACCCGAACCATAATTAGTGAAAGAATATAATAGTATACATCTTACAAACAGCCTAAATAGATATTTAAGGGAAATCATGACGATCTTAAGAAATAAGCAGTTACTGATAGAAAAGTTAAAAGCCCGAAAGCACGAACTATAGAGCATCCACTTGCAGATTAAGACAGAAGATACAAAATATATAACTTAAAATCAATTGTGACAGTAAAAATTATATAACCCACCAAATGCAAGTAAACAAAAGCATGCTAATGATCCAAATGTGAAAATAAATAATCTATCAATCTAATTTCAAATCAAAATTGAACAGGAGAAAAAGAAACTCACATAGCGACATATAACCACCTCTTGGCATCTTCCCATGAGATAATGGCGACAGGGTGCAATAATTTTTGGTTTCATGATAGTAGTAAGTTTTAATCACTTGACACCAAGTTTCTTGTCCATTTCTACTGGTTTCTTCCTTTTATTCTGCTGCAAAATTGAATTCGCAAAAGAATGTGGTACCTCAAAAGTTTAATTACTGCAACAAAACAAAAAATTTAAAATGAAGCAACCGACACAAAGTTTTCTGTTTATTACTTTCAAATAAGAAACATAAACTTATTGATAAAGAGAAATTAGTAAATTTGATAGAGACATGATCATTAATTACTAAGTTTCATAACAGATATAGAAGTACATTATTACGGGATGCAAGATAGAAGTTCAGTACTTCATTTTATTAAAGTTGCTAATGAGAAAACTCAATTAACAGCATCTAGAATCTGAAATAAATGTAATAATTCTCAGTAGTATCCAGTCACTCGAGAAAGTGTACTATAATAAGGAAGCATTTGGAGACTCGGAAAGCAAATGAAGAAAGTTCCAGTCATTAATTACGTCTGAATAGGGAAATCTAGAGAAACACAACTCTTGAGATGAGCCCCTAGAAAATCTAGGAACAATTCTTCTAACAGATATCCAACTACATACCATACCTTAGAAAGAACCACCGTGATGCAAGCAGATAAGTTAAAGCCCCATAAATACAAAGGATTTTCTTGACTACTTCATCCAATGTTAGAAAAATATAAAAGAGAATATATAAAATAAAACAAAATAAGTAAAACCTTTTACTTTTCCTTCTTTGCCTCTGAAGAGGAGCTTTGTTTTTTATTCTTCGGGATGCTTGAGCCCTCAATAGATGGTAATACTAAGATGAAAAATGTTGGAAACACATTACTCAAAAGTTATTATTCCGAAAGCACGGACTATAGAACATCTACTTGGAGATCAAGATGAGGAGGGACTGATGCATACAGAGAAAGAAGTTTTTGACATAAAGGAGGTCTTAAAAAAAAAAAACTAAAAATAGAGGGCATGATACTGAAAATGAAACCTGAGGTGATGTAAGAGTTGCATAAGCAGGCAAATGCAAGACAGTACATAAGCCTCCTTTACATAAAGAGATAAAGGTGAACTTGCCAAAGTTAGTGCACAAATAAGGTGCTCAGTAAGAAAAACTCTAGCATCATAAGCCATTAAGCATTATCACTCTAGCAGGGGAAACATTGGAGCAACCATGCACCTTAGCTCTGAGTCTATAAACATAGAGAAGTCAAGTCACATTCATAGGGGATACAAGTTCAATTCTAACAGAATAGCCGCTGAAACCACTGAAGGTGGGGGAAGCTCTAGAAAGAGGAAATCTGGAGACACAAACCTCCAAGATGATTTAGCAACAAAGTCATACGTCAACAACAATGTACAAAGAATAAAAAACTCACTCATCTTTAACAGTACCACAGTCCACATGTTATGATTCCCTTCTCTTCTCTCTTCACAATCAGCTACACCAATTCCACAAAAACGCACTCCTTACTCATCATTGTAAGCATAGTAAAAACCATGACTAGTCTTATACATTACTAGAATCAGATTTTATCATCACATAGTTTCAATCACAAGATCTCATAACCAACCCTTTTATGAAAGAAAAGCAAAGAGAATCAATATTTCTAAAATATATTACAAATTATTTGAAATTAATATAGCACAATAATCCAGTGGTAATCAATTTCCCCTACCCCTCTTTCTTTATCTGATTAGGGTTCTAAATTGAACTTAGGTAAGATTATTTGGCTAAAATTATTTTATTACTATTGAAATAAATGTAAATTCGACAAAAAAAAAGGGTAATTTGATTCAACTTACTGCAATTCGGTTGAAATATATACATACAAACAATCGATTGAATTTATCCCTAAAACTAGAACTTGATGTTTTTTTTCAATCACCTAAATTCGAATTGCAAATTAATTTAATAGATGAAAACTATGAATTTAATTCTGTTTCCTTCATATTTCAAATGATTTATGTGGTTAGATTGACAAATTATCAAAATTCAATTACTGTATGACAAATAAAATTCGAACCTACCTCAATGTAATGGTGACTCAGTGAAGTGGTGGTACTGCAGACATTGTGCGGCGGTGGAGCGGCGGCACGGCGAAACAGTAAGTGGCGGTGCATGCAATGGGAGGTTGTTGGTCAACTTGAAGCAATTCACAAGAAGTATGGAGTATTTTTTTTAAGAATATTAAGCAAAGGTATTTTTTAGTGGAATGGAAGTGAAAGTGAAATGAAAGTGAAAAACCTTATAGCCGCCTTGCCCGCCTTTGATTAATTTGGTAAATTCTCTTTTTTTTTTTTTTAATAACACTCTGTATATAATTTCCTCTTAAAATTAAAAAAAGATAATTAAAAAAATACAAAACGGTTATCAAGATGACCGTTCTATATCCTCCACAATAATTAATTATTATTTTTAATTATTTGGGTGAAAGAAATAGAGAACGGTTAACTATGCTAACCGTTCCATATGAATTAACTTACAGAACGCCTCTTATACAAATACGTTCTATATTCTTCTGGAGAACGCCTACCTTTGGTAACCGTTTTATATTTTGCGATCTCTAATCTAGTTTTTGGTGTAGTGAAGTTAATCAAATCATAGTAATGATTGCCCTTGGACTAGGTGAAGCACCGAATCAATTTGATTGGCCGTTCAACTATCTTTGTACGAGTAGTCCGTTGAATCTATCGCTCGGACGTACCCTTGAAATCCCAAGTATTATCTCAACTTAGAGATTCCTGGCTCGGCCGGGCTAAACGCCTAGGTATGCTCTTGCCCTATTTGTAAAGGACACTTGCTTTTTAAACAAGTTCAGAATACCTTGCCTCAACCGTCCGCCTTGAATTGGTGCTGACGCATTATTCTCTGAATTGAATCAGTTTTTTTTTTTTTTTTTTTTTTTTTTTTTTTTTTTTTTTTTTTTATGGCTGAATTGCTCCATTGGAAGCAATCTTGCTTCATTTTTACTTCGGCCACTCAGTAAGACTCTGATAAGCCGTGTTGCTATTTTGGAAGCAACTTAGTAAGTCATTTCACTCTGCCTTTAATCACAAATTATAATATGCAAATAAATATAAGTAAAACAGCAAATAGTTCAACAATGCTTGACTTTTTCATTAATTTTGTCAAAAGTACATTGTTGTGGCCGTATGGCTTTAATTACATGGCTCGGTCAGTTGACCTAGCTGTATACACAGCTTTTTGGCTAAGTACTTAAAGAAATAAAAACTTAAACATGATATTTCTTCAGATTGTCAGTGTTCCATGTATGTGGGATCTGACGGCCATCAATTGCTTTTAGGCGATATGTGCCGTCTCGGACTTCTTCCCTGATTCGGTACGGTCCCTCCCAATTTGGAGTCAACTTGCCGTCCTCATTGGCACGGCCAACAGCTTCCATTTTCCTCAACACTAGATCCCCCATTTTAAGTGGCCGCTTAGACACTCGGCGGTTATACGCCCTTGTCATCCTTAAGCGATAAATTTCATGCCTAAGCGCCGCATTGCCCCTAGCTTCTGGAAAAAAGTCTAGAGCGGTCTTCATGGCCTCCCAATTGTCCGATTCATCATAGAGCATTACCCGCAAAGTGGGCTCGTACATTTCAATTGGGAGTACAGCCTCAGCTCCATAGACCAAACAGAATGGAGTCTCCCCTGTTGAACTCTTTGCTGTTGTCCGTATGGACCATAGCACATTAACCAACTCATCCGCCCATAGGCCGCCTGCCTTTTCAAGCTTGCGCTTGATCCCATTAGAAATCAACTTGTTATAGGCCTCAACTTGGCCATTGGCTTGTGGTCGGCCGACTGAGGCAAAACAATGAGTTATGCCTTGGTCTCCCAACCATTCCTTGAGTTGGCGCGTCTCAAACTGAGGTCCATTGTCGAACACCATTGACCGAGGTACCCCATAGCGAGTGATTATGCTCTTCCAAATGAAGGCTGACACATCCGTCCATTTGATGCCCCGAATGGCCTCAGCTTCAACCCATTTAGTGAAGTAGTCTACTGCCACTAGTACATATCGTCTCTGGCCGGATGCAGGAGTATACGGCCCCAAAATGTCCATGCCCCATTTAGCAAAAGGAAGCGGACTACTAATGGCTGACAGACTATTTGCTGGACGATGAATAAGGGTTGAAAACCTCTGGCACTTGTCACATTTTTTCACCATTTGCATGGCGTCCGTATTCAAGCTCGGCCAGTAATATCCCAAATGTGTCGCTTTTTCAGCTAAGGCTCGTCCTCCAATATGTCACCTTTAGGCTATGTTTTCTTTATATTTCTATGCTCCTTTGTAGTCATTTATGTCGTGTTTTTAGAGAATAATGTTCGATTCGCGTGTTTTGGTGTTAGTTTAGAGAAATGCATGCTTTTAATGGTTTTCTTATCATTTTATTCATTTCTCGGCTATTTCTCTTGCTTCTCCGTTTCTTTGTCTTGTTTTGTAGGTACGTCGCGGGCTATATGCATGGGAATTGAAAATAGCACCCATTAGGATCAGTATGCACTTTTCGGAATTGAATTTGAGTTTGAAACAAAGGAAAACGAAGGATTGCAAAGTATCAAATAGGACCTTTGTGCATTTTTTTAGTCATATCTCAAGTTCTACAGATCGGATTAGGGTTATTCAAGTTGGGTTGGAAACTAGACTTGAAGAGCTTTCCAATGATAGGTCGCACGCCTTCATACAATTCTTATATCGGAAGTTACAGCCTTCTGGAGTTGGCCTAGGAAAACTGCCGCGGGCGCGGGCTACAGTACCCGCGGGCGCGGGGTTGCTGCTGCTCCAAAACTGCCGTATTTGGGCAGTAAGCACCCGCGGTTGTCCCGAGGGCTCCCCGAGAGCGCGGGCCTTGGCCCCGCGGGCGCGGGCTTGGGCCGCGGGCGCGGCTATCGGGGTGTCCGTTCCCCTCCGCGGGCGCGGGTTTCTGGGTCTTTTACGATTTTAAGCTTCTTTTCTCCTTTTGTTTATACAGTTTTTGGTTTCCTTTATTCTTCATTCATGTAATTCTTTAGTTTTAGAATAGTTTTCTCTCTTAGGTTGAGAGCTTCTCTCTCTAGATTAGGAGTAGTTTTAGAGAGAGAAAGTGAAGAATTTCAATGGTGATTGAGAGATTGAAGATGCAAGTGTGACAATTGTGTTGGAGATCTTCCTAATTATCAATGAGCATTTCTAAACTCTATCTCATTCAATTGCTTTGTTTAATTTGATGTTTGTTTGGTTTGATTTTGATATTTGATGTTTGATTAGAGTAATTATTCTTGATATTTTGTTGATTCTTGTTCTCTATAGTTGATAGTAGTTTTGATCATGTTTCTTGAGTAGTTTACTTGCTAGGGTTTGGGTAAACATGTGTGATTGATGGATTGAGGTTGATTTAGGAATTTGAGTAGTTCTTGTGTTGTGATTAAATTGATTCATAGAGGTTTGCATGTTGCTTAGTTAATTGGAATAGCTAACCATGATTGCTAGCATTGATTGCATGATTGAATTGATTGACATGGCCACTTGATATTGATTTGATCATAATTGGTTGAGTATTTGATTATGTTTCTTCCTATTGTTTAACACTAGAGAAATCTATGTTAGAAAGTATGAAGATGATTAGTTGAATGCTCCTAATTGCTCCTACTATTTGTCTTTGCATTGCTTGGATTGCTTGACTCCCTAATTAGCTTGATTATCATGAATGCATGTTGATCCCCACTCCCTAGTGTTTCATTTGTTTGCTTGGTTTAGGAAGTAGAATAGCACTACCTTTCACCTTAGACTTCGACCTAGCTTAGGCGTAAATTAGAAATACTTGAACATAACCGTTCCTAGTGGTTCGACCCTTGACTTACCTCTATACTTGTATTTAGGTAGTTGAGTGATTATAAATTTGTTTGACCGTAGGGATGATTAGTTCAACGACCTAGTTTTCCCCACGTCAAAATGGCGCCGTTGCCGGGGAACGGTGTCTATGTTTGAGTGTTTTTGATTGCTTGAGTCTAGGTCTTTGTTTATACTTTTCTTTTATTTCTTTTTGTTTGCATTGTAAAAAATGGCATGTCTCTCATTTCCTCAATTTGACAATGAGCCTTTTTGTGAATATTTTAATAGACTAGAGGGATTTCTTGATTGTAATTGTTGTAATATTTGGGAGGCTTGTGAGATTTGTTATTTTGGTTTGAATGAGCAAACTAGGGATGAAGTTGAATGCATGCATAATGGTGAATTTAGAGCATTGTCTATTGATGATGCTTGAGATTTTTATGTTTGGTTTGCTAGGAATGTCTATAGTAGGGGTAATCATGATCCTAATATTGATATGCAATGTGTTGATTCTTCTAATATTAGCATGAATTCCCATGATTTGTCACATGATCCTATTGGTGAACCTAAAATACATGATTTCAACTCTATTTCCCCTTTTGTTCATGATGATGAAGTACATGCTCAAGTTGATGCTAATGGTGTGTTTCAATATTCTTCATTATTTACTATGCCTTCTTGTGATGTGCTTCATTCCCTTAATGATGAATCTCATGTTCTTGATTTTGCCCCCACTCCCCAATGTGATGTATATGCTCTTGATCATAATGTTGATTCTTCCAATCTTGGTTGTATTTCTTCTCCTCTTGTTGAACCTCAACCTTCTACATCTTTTGAATCTCTTGTTGATGTATTTGAATCTCAAATTAGGCACATTGAGCTTGATAATAAGTTTGGGCCTAGTAAGGAGATGATTCTTAATTCTATGAGAGGTCAATTAGAGATAATGAAAAAGAGTGAGGAGTGTCTTGAGGAGGGAAAGAGAAGAAAAGAAGAGTTAGAAGGCCAATTGTCATCCTTGATGCTTATTTGTGAAAAATCCCAATTTAATGTGTGTGTTGAGGATGATGATGATGATTTTGAGCAACCAAGAGAGTGTGAGGATCCCATTTGTGAGCATTTGAGTGATGGTGAAGGAGTTGAGAATGAAGAGAGTGTTGATTTTGAAAATCCTATCCCTCTTTCCCATCTTGACGAGTCTCTAGTGCATGATTGTGACTCTTCTATCCATGAGTATTTGGATTCACTTGAGGTTATGTCTAATATGTTTTTTGAGTGTCAAATGAAAACCCATAGCCTTTTGAGTGAGTTTATTAAGAATGCTTCATGTGAGAGAGATGAGTTTGAAATAAATTTACATCCATTCATGCATGGCTTTGAGACTTTAGGCTTTAAGGAAGTTGAGGGAGTTGTTGTTCATGGTTGTGATGGAGGGGATTATGTAGTTCCTCTTGGAAGTTGGATGTTTGAGGGAGATGTTGATCATGAGTGTTCTTCTTTTGAGGATTCTATGATTGATTTTCATGCTCTAATTGGTGATTTGAGGCATGGTGGTGAGGAAGAGTTCATTTGCGAGACCATAGCTCCTATTCCCTCCTCACATGTCCCTTTTTCAAGGAATTTCAACCATATCCCCTACACTCCTATGTCCCTCCCTTCCTTTGTTAATGAGCCTATTGGGGACCCTCTTGTCTATGATGGTTTTTATGTGGCTCATTTGTCCCCGATTGAGGAAAGGGGTTATATTGTCACCCAAAAATATTCTAGTGAGGAGGATTTGCCTTTTTCTTTTTCTTTCCATTCTTTTATTCCCCCTTCTTCTTCTTATTTTCTTGTTTTTCCTTTTGATCCCTCTTCTTCTTTCTTTTGGCATCTCCCTTCTCACTTGCGTGCAACGATCTTGTTGCACGTCCTTATCCCGTCATTTGCCTACCTTTTATCATACGAAATGTGTAGTAGTGCATTTGACAAGCTCTTGCGTGCGTTGAATTATTATTTTCTAGAGCGGTCAAGCTTGGACCTTAAGCAAGCCTTTCTCGGGAAGTAACCCGTGTTTTATTGCTTTCATTTTATTTTCTTTTTAGATTAGATTTTATCTCATGGAAATGTTTGTGTGCCTTTTGCTAGGTACATGACTTGATATACTTTGGTGCTTCAATATGGATCAAGAATCAAGGAAGGTTGACTCCTATTTTTGCTAGCATAAGGAAGGCAAATTCAACACTAGAGGTTGTTAGCCTTGAAAGGGTAAAATTGGGTCATTTGCGGGTATTTACACCCACCTAATATCCGGTAATATCCTTCCTTGCTCTTTCTCTAGTGGATGATGACTTGTTGGACATATGATGGTTTGTTGGATTGATCTCCTTGTGTTCCCCTCCCATGGATTATATAATTTATGTTTGAGTGTAATGTCTCATTCAAGCTTGGGGGAGGGTATTCTATCATGTTTGGTGGGATGTTGATTCATATATGCTATGCACCTTTGTATATGCTTTTCCATGTTCTTATATTTTGAAAAACTCCAAAAAGATTTTTGTTTCTATCAAGGCAAATTTGCAATGTGTTTTTTTTTTTTTTTGTTCTTGCTTTGGACATAATAACATTTGGACTTGCATAATTGAATGCTTTTCTTCCTAAATGGTAGTGGTGTGCACGGTTTGAGATTACGTTTGGTTGATTCTAGGATAAAGCATGCTAAGGTAGTTGTCTAGAACTAGGGGGATCATGAAGCCAGATTCTACTTGTTTGTGGCATGTTTGGTAGTTGCTCCCTTTATTCGATTTGACAACCTTAGTGAGTTTTTGCTACAACCATGTGAGATTGATGTGTGACATTTTTGGCACTCATTTGGTTCCTTTTTGGATGATTTTTATTTCATTTTATCTCTCTTTTCTTTAGTTTTCCTTAGTTTTATTCTTGTTTTCTTCATTTTATGCTTTTTGTAGTTAGTTTCTCTTTTTCATGTCTTTTTCTAGTTTACTTGTTATTTTTCTCTTTTACTTGCTTTTTATCTTTTGCTTGTAGGTGGTAATTGATTGTCCAAGAATTCCCGGGCTTCCTTTCTATAGTTTTCCATTGATTTTCATGCCTAAAGCTTGTGCAAAAAGTTTCAAGTCAATGAGAGGTTCAAGGAGCATGCTTCAAAGTCTTGTTTATGCCTTCCTCATGGCTCATTTCCTTCAAGAAATTCAAGGAAGTTGCTGCCTACCTTGTCCTCCATCATCATCATCTAGGATGCGTGCACCTCGTGAGCAAGGGCAAGGAAGAAAGGAGGAAGCTGCAGCTATGTGCGGGCGCACTCAAGGAGTGTGCGGCCGCACATCTGTCGTGTGCGGCCGCACATCAGGTTTTTGCGGGCGCACATTCCTGGGTACACTCCTTCGAGCGCCCGCACTTACGAGGGTCTATTTTTGGGCGTCATTGCCGACCTCTCCTTTGTATATATAGTTATTTCTACCTATTTTTGGGGGAGGGAGTTTTAGTTTTAGATGGAATTTGATAGTTAGTTTTTGGGGAGAATTTTAGAGAGAGAAACTCAAGAACTAGAGAGAGAAGCTCATGATTTTTGGTGATTGCTCAAGGATTCCTCATTGTATTTGATCTTTGGATTAAAGTTTTGTAAGGATCTTCTTCTTGATTTCAATACAAGTTTGATTTTAGTTGATTTCATTAGTTTTTCATATTGTTGATGATTGATTTGGATTTTGATTGAATTTTGATTGATTTTGATTGATTGTTGGTTTAATCTTTGAATTCAAGTATGTTGATGATGGAATTGATGATTGTTGTAGTTTTGATCTCCATTTCTATGGCTAGTGAGTAGTTTCCTAGCTAGGGAAATGGTGAAGCATGTATGAGTGATGGAATAGTGTAATTTGGGGATAATTGATGGAGTTGATGATATGATTAAACTTGGTTGATTTTTCATGTGCATGTGTGTGATTAATTGAGGTTTGGCCATCTTTGATTAATACACTAGATTGCATTGTAAGCTTGCTATGATACGGACCATTGATTAGTAGACTTGCAATTTCACGATTGAGGTGCTTTGTGACGTTCCCTAGGTAGTGTTTAGCGTAGTTGACGCTAGTTAGACCTCTAGGTGAACCACCTTAGTATGCTCTTTTGGATACATGATGATTTTCCTTCATATCGCTTGACTTAGTCGGTTTGACCTCCCAAATTACCGTTTCCATTATGATTGCATGTGGATCCATTGCCCTAGTGTCTTAGATTGATTTAATACAAGTTTGCATACCTAGTTAGCCTTAGTTCTACCTCAAACCCCTTCTTGATTCCGAAATAGCTTGATCTAGACTTCGTGCACTTCATATCCATTCCCTTGGGTTCGACCTTGACTTGCCACTACGCTAAATAGGGGTTAGTTAAGCTACAAATTTTGTTTGATAGGGTGGGGTGGTAGACCAACGACCTACCGTTCTCCGTCCCATCAGAGATTTATATTTGTTCAAGCTTTCATCATATTCTTGCATGAGCGGCATGGATCCTTGACTTTGCAAGCCTAATCTATAAAGCTTGATGTATGATTCTTAAACCCGAGACCGAGCTATCTAGGGAGGACAAAGGCACCTTTTTCGGGGTGGTATTTTTCATTTTTAGGTTAGTTTGTTTCATATTTGTTTTTGGGTTTCCATTTGCCTTCTTGCAACCATTTGAGCCTATTTCCTTCTTTTCAAGCCACATCTTTAGATCTTTGGCCTTTTGTTTCATTTTCTTTCTTTTCTTGTTTTTGTGAAGCAAATTGACCATATTTGATGGAGTTTGTTGTGGTGAAGTTGGATGTTTGGTTTTTATGAGTGCAAGATTGTGTTAAGTTTTCTTTGTGAATAATGGCAAGTGTATATGAGTAAAAGCCGTCCTTAATCATAAAAGGCATGGACTAATAAATTGCATTATAGAAAAAGCCGTCCGAATTTAGCAAAAGGCGAGGACATTGCAAGTTTAAGTAAAAAAAAAAGAAAAAAAAATTGATTGAAAAAGTGAAAATTCAAAAATATTTTGATGTATTCTTTTCTCCTTCTAAGCATTGAGGACAATGCTTCATTTAAGCTTGGGGGAGAAGCGTTTACGCTTTTTGTATATATTTCTTGTGGGTATAGCTTCAAATAAGCTTGGGGGTGTTGCTTTTGTTTGGTGATTTCTTGATCGTGTTGTTAAGGATTGATCACCCTTTTGCTTCACTTTTTAGGAAAACCGCCAAATTTTAAAAATTTTAGCCTACCTTCACCCTTTATGCCTTATGTTACAACCTTGGGGAAAGACCTTTTGACCTAGAAAGTTGAGTCATTATTCGGGGGAGGGAATCATGGGTCATTGCCTAAGGAAAGGGGATGCGAAGTCAAGATGTCGAGTAGCCCAAAAATTTGATCTTTTTCTGGTTCCTTCGCGGAATCTATGAGATGCTCACTAAGGGGAGATATGAGATTAGTAGGGGGAACGCGGTAAGACCGTTTGGGATGAAAGTGGAGTGTGATAACTAGTTCCTATGCTTAGCATATTTATGTTTCAATCAACCTTAGGTATCTTATATCGTGCACTCCCTTACTTGTTTAGAAAGATTTGCATCCACTTGTGCTTGTACATTTGCAAAAGTCCTTTCATGAACATTTGTTTGCTTTTCTTGTATTTTGTTTTCTTTTTCATGCTTTGCCTTGTTTGTATTATTATGAGAGTCATGGGTAAACTCTTAGGATACCCTTACGAGAGCATCACTCATCCTCTAGGGCGATCTAGGGGTTTAAATGGCTTGTCTTTAGTTGCTAAAATTGACCGTGATTCCTACGAAAGTGAGTTAGTGTATATTCCCATCTTCTCTAGTTTTCTCGTTTCTTTCTTTGTTTGAATAATGTCATCATTTTTCCCTTGGGTTGGATTTTGTTTTGCTCGAGGACGAGCAAAAGTTTAGCTTGGGGGAATTTGATCCGTGCCATTTATGTCACCTTTAGGCTATGTTTTCTTTATATTTCTATGCTCCTTTGTAGTCATTTATGTCGTGTTTTTAGAGAATAATGTTCGATTCGCGTGTTTTTGTGTTAGTTTAGAGAAATGCATGCTTTTAATGGTTTTCTTATCATTTTATTCATTTCTCGGCTATTTCTCTTGCTTCTCCGTTTCTTTTTCTTGTTTTGTAGGTACGTCGCGGGCTATATGCATGGGAATTGAAAATAGCACCCATTAGGATCAATATGCACTTTTCGGAATTGAATTTGAGTTTGAAACAAAGGAAAACGAAGGATTGCAAAGTATCAAATAGGACCTTTGTGCATTGTTTTAGTCATATCTCAAGTTCTACAGATCAGATTAGGGTTATTCAAGTTGGGTTGGAAACTAGACTTGAAGAGCTTTCCAATGATTGGTCGCACGCCTTCATACAATTCTTATATCGGAAGTTACATCCTTCTGAAGTTGGCCCAGGAAAACTGCCGCGGGCGCGGGATACAGTACCCGCGGGCGCGGGGTTGCTGCTGCTCCAAAACTGCCGTATTTGGGCAGTAAGCACCCGCGGTTGTCCCGAGGGCTCCCCGAGAGCGCGGGCCTTGGCCCCGCGGGCGCGGGCGCGGGCCGCGGGCGCGGCTATCGGGGTGTCCGTTCCCCTCCGCGGGCGCGGCCGATTTCTTCGCGGGCGCGGGTTTCTGGGTCTTTTACGATTTTAAGCTTCTTTTCTCCTTTTGTTTATACAGTTTTTGGTTTCCTTTATTCTTCATTCATGTAATTCTTTAGTTTTAGAATAGTTTTCTCTCTCTTAGGTTGAGAGCTTCTCTCTCTAGATTAGGAGTTGTTTTAGAGAGAGAAAGTGAAGAATTTCAATGGTGATTGAGAGATTGAAGATGCAAGTGTGACAATTGTGTTGGAGATCTTCCTAATTATCAATGAGCATTTCTAAACTCTATCTCATTCAATTGCTTTGTTTAATTTGATGTTTGTTTGGTTTGATTTTGATATTTGATGTTTGATTAGAGTAATTATTCTTGATATTTTGTTGATTCTTGTTCTCTATAGTTGATAGTAGTTTTGATCATGTTTCTTGAGTAGTTTACTTGCTAGGGTTTGGGTAAACATGTGTGATTGATGGATTGAGGTTGATTTGGGAATTTGAGTAGTTCTTGTGTTGTGATTAAATTGATTCATAGAGGTTTGCATGTTGCTTAGTTAATTGGAATAGCTAACCATGATTGCTAGCATTGATTGCATGATTGAATTGATTGACATGGCCACTTGATATTGATTTGATCATAATTGGTTGAGTATTTGATTATGTTTCTTCCTATTGTTTAACACTAGAGAAATCTATGTTAGAAAGTATGAAGATGATTAGTTGAATGCTCCTAATTGCTCCTACTATTTGTCTTTGCATTGCTTGGATTGCTTGACTCCCTAATTAGCTTGATTATCATGAATGCATGTTGATCCCCACTCCCTAGTGTTTCTTTTGTTTGCTTGGTTTAGGAAGTAGAATAGCACTACCTTTCACCTTAGACTTCGACCTAGCTTAGGCGTAAATTAGAAATACTTGAACATAACCGTTCCTAGTGGTTCGACCCTTGACTTACCTCTATACTTGTATTTAGGTAGTTGAGTGATTATAAATTTGTTTGACCGTAGGGATGATTAGTTCAACGACCTAGTTTTCCCCACGTCACGGGCTCGGCATCAATACTCCTTTTCTCCTTTACTTCCCAAAACACTGATCTCGGAGTATCACATGATGCCGAGGAAGCCAATTTGGAGAGCGCGTCCGCTTGATGATTTTCTGAACGAGGAACTTGTCTGAGAGAGAAATGTTCTAGGCACTCGGCCTCATCCTTCACTAGCTGCATGTACTTCATCATGGCCGGCTCCCTGGCTTCGAAGCCACCATTGACTTGGTGGACTATTAGCCGGGTGTCCAAGCATACTTCAACTTTGGTTGCCCCGGCCGCTTTACACATCCTTAGGCCGCCCAATAATGCTTCGTACTCAGCTTCATTGTTTGACGCTTGGAACTGAAATCTCAACGCATACTCATACTTGTCTCCCTCAGGAGACTCGCATATAATACCAGTACCACACCCGGTCGCTGTTGCACTACCATCCACAAACACTTTCTAGAGTTGGTCCCCGGCCGGCTGATTGAAGATCAGGCCGTGTCATTTCAGCCAAAAAATCCGCAAAAGCTTGCCCCTTGATTGCCTTTCTTGGTTCAAACACAAGGTCAAAGCCCCTGAGTTCCAAAGCCCACTTAAGCATACGGCCGCTTGCTTCTAATGTTGAAAACGACTTCTTCAAGGGTTGGTCTGTGTATACCACAATTGAATATGCCAAAAAGTACGGCCGCAGCTTCTTTGATGCCATGTACAAGGCCAGGCCAAATTTTTCAATTGGGGGGTACTTAAGCTCAACATTGTGAAGTACATGGCTGATAAAATACACCGGGACCTGATGGCCGTCCCTCTCAGCAACGAGGACAACACTTAGAGAATGTTCAGAGATGGCAAGATAGATAAATAGCTTCTCATTCCTGAGCGGACTGACGAGGCGAGGCAATGTATGCAAGTGACTTTTCAACTGTACGAATGCTTCCTCGGCCTACTCTGTCTACTCGAACATGGCTTTCTTCTTAATGGTTTGAAAAAAGTAACGGCACTTATCCCCTGATTTTGACAAAAATCTCCCAAGGGCTGCTAAACAGCCGGTCAGTCTTTGCACCTCCTTAATTGTTCTTGGGGACTTCATGTCAAGGACGGCTTGAATTTTTTCAGGGTTGGCCTCAATTCCACGTTGATCAATAAAAAATCCAAGAAACTTGCCGGACTCAACACCAAATACGCACTTCTTTGGATTTAACATCATCTTATGCCGCCTGAGTTCGGTGAACGTTTCTTGTAGATCCTTGAGATGGTCAACCGGCTCTTTTGACTTGACAATCATGTCATCAATGTACGCCTCCATGTTCCGGCCGAGCTGGTCTCTAAAGACTGTGTTAACAAGCCTCTGAAATGTAGCAGGGGCGTTCTTGAGGCCGAATGGCATAACTTTGTAACAGTACAACCCCTGCTAGGTCACAAACGCTGTGTTTTGATGGAATCCGGAGTATGCGTCCATAAAACTCATTAGGGCGTGTCCGGCCGTAGAGTCAACCAAACGGTCAATCTTAGGCAAGGGGAAGCTATCCTTAGGATACGCCTTGTTCAAGTCCGTGTAGTCCACGAACATCCTCCAAGTCCCATTCGGCTTTTTCACGAGAACTACATTGGCCACCCAATCCGGGTAGAAGCACTGCCGAATGAAACCGGCGTCCAGCAGCTTTTTCACCTCTACTGCGGCCGCCTGATTCCTCTCTTCTCCGTGATTCCTCTTCTTCTGGCGGACATGCTTTATCAAAGGGTTCACTAACTGTCCGTTCTGGGTGGTTGGAGTCAAGCACTATATCCTGGTGGCTGCCGGCCGGCTGGGGCCTCAACTCATCTGGCCGGCCGACAGTCATTAATTGCTAGGCTTCTTCTGCCCTGGCCGCCTTACGCTTCTGGCCGACCTGGTATGCTGGGAGTGAGGTTCCTTCTTCCTTTGGCTCGGACAGTTTTGGGCCGCGCGCTGTTGGCTTCACGGCCAGTTGATTACATTCCTTAGCCATTTTCTGAATTCCTTGGATTGTTCCAATTTTTCCGTCCGACCTTTCAAACTTCAACAACATTAAGTGGGGCACTATGACCGCCTTGGCTGCATTCAGAGTGGGGCGGCCAAGTATGACGTTGTACCCGGTCAACTCTTTAATAACAAGGAAGCGGACGACCATGTCTCTCCCCTCTCCCTTCCGCCCGAAACGGATTGGAAGATCAATCCATCCGACAGAATGAATGATATTCCCCCCAAATCCTACCAAGGGGTGAGTGATGTCCTGGAGAGCATCTTCTGGGAAGCTTAAATTCCTTAGGGCGGACATGCTGATGATGTCAGCCGAACTGCCCGTATCAATCAATATTCGTCCCACCTTCAAACTTGCTATCTTCATGACAAAGACCATGGGATCATTGTGCAAAGCCTTGACCTCTCCACGGTCAACCTCACTTATGATCACTTCAGGAAATGGCTCGGCCTTAACGGCGTCTGTTTGCATCACATTTGACAAATTTCGAGCGTCCTGCTTGATTCCTTTCATGGTAGGGCCGTCTGAAGCAAAGCCTCCTGATATCACGGCCACAAAACCTGAATCAGTGCTATTACCATCATTTTCCTTGTCATTTTTCTTATCACTTTGTTGCTTTTTCTCGGACGTGTTGTCTGTCCGTTTGTAAGTGAATTTGGACTTGGTCACATAGGGTTTCAGTAGACCTTTGTCGGCCAACTTATCCAACAGCCTCTTCAGATTGATACAATCGTTCGTGTCATTACCTACATCCTTGTGGTAATGACAATACTTGTTCTTGTTTCTGTACTAGGCCGAGCCTCTCAAAGGCTGAGGCTTCTCAAATTCAAACTTGTCTTTTATCTCCATCAAAATGGAGTAGCCATCCTTGTTGAACTCATACTGAGGCTCGTACGTCTTACTTTTCTTTGACTTGGGTTGCTTGTCATCAGCTACCCAGATTTCTTTTCTTTTGCTTCCTTCTCTCTTTCGGCCGGCCGAGTCTTGCTGAGAAGATTGCTTCTTCTCAGCCCCCTTGGCCGGCTGTTCTGATTTGGTAAGCGAACAAAAGTCCGCAGCCTCAATATAGGCTTCGGCTTCCCGCAATACACCTGCGTATGACCGAATCTTTTTCCTTACCAAATCGAACTTAAAACCATTATGCCTTAATCCCCGGAGAAATTCTGAGTAAGCCATTTCATCCGGAAGATTATGAATTTGGGCTTTTTCTTGGTTAAATCTTTGGACTTACGAGCGTAGTCCTTCATTCTTTCCTTGGACAATTGTTGCCAAGTTGAGGCTTGTCTTTCTTGGTGGGATGTTGTATGAGAAATTTCCCACAAACAACAAACTGAGAGTAGTAAAACAATTTATGCATCCAGCTGGAAGGCTGTTAAACCAATCCTGAGCCACCCCCTTAAGAGTGGCCGGGAAGCATCTGCACCATGTAGCATCATCTACACTTTGCAAGTACATTAAGTTCCTGTACGAGGTAATATGCTCCTCCGGGTTGCCCGTACCATCATAGGCACCCACTAGTACACTCTTCACTTTAGCTGGTTGAGGGGACGTTAGTATGTCTTGCGAAAACGGAGGCGGCTTATCTCCCAAATTCAACAAACGCATCTGTCAATCGATGGGCTGAGGCTGCGCGGACGTTCCAGCCAAGTAAGGAGCCTGGCCGAACCCCTGGCCATACGGCCCATATTGCCCAAAGACTTGGGGAGTTGGCTGTATCAACCCATTGAGTACTTGAGGGGGCTGATATTGTGATGGCTGAACTGGAATGGGAGTAATAGTATGAGCGGCTTGACTTCTGCTGGAGACGGTCGTGTTGGTGTATTGAGAGAAAGATTGGTTGGAGACTTCATCCGGCATGGTTGGGGTAGAGGCCGTGTCAGAGTATGCGGCCCTCTCCCTTTGCTTGTGCCGAATGTAATCCCTTGCGTCCTTGAAACGCTGTGATGGCTCAGTCTCAACTCTTTTCAGCTGTCTGCCCCTCCCCCCAGCCGACTGTGTTTTCGTCAACAGGCTAGAGAGGTTGGTCCGAGGGACTCGGGGAGACCTTCCATGCAGACGACGGAAAGGGGTGTTACCAGCATCAGTTGCATTGGTCTTGTTGTTTGCTTTCTTGGAAGTACCTCCTCCCCCCTTTTGCTGGTTGGAGGCCAACTCTTTGCAAAGCTTAGTCAACTCAGCCATTAGGGTAACTGGGGTAACAGGAGGTTGTTCGGCCTCTTGAAATGAGGCAGTCAAAGGATTGCTTGAATGTATGGTAGTACGTATGTCTTCTACATATCCGTCCTCGCCTGGACGAGGACCAGTATTAGGTGTCTGATCATCTATTGCCATAACGGACGAGTATCCCCACAGACGGCGCCAAATGTTTCGGGGTTTTTTGTGAACTCCTCGGATACTGGTCGCGTTCTCCTGACAACGAGACGTGGACACTTGCAAAACAACGAATATTCCGTTTATCGGAATATTCGCCCCCGACGATCAAGTTAGAGATCGAAAATCGGAAAAGCTAGAGAGAGAAAGTAGAGAGAAGTTGGAGCTCTTTAATGCTCTATTTTTATATTATGTCACAATCCACCTCTCCCATCATAAATGATTGGGGTATTTATAGGGGTGGGAACAAGTGCCCCTTTAGGGTTTATACCCTAGAATTTCGTGACGTGATTGGCTGCGCAATCAGGGGTCGCCACGTGTAATGGGGGGCGCCGTTTTACGGCTTTCAAGGTTTTCTCGGGATTTGGGCCTGATGTAATAAAGGCCTTTTTCTCTTTTTTGATGTTGTATTGTGTACTAAAGGCAGCTGACACGTGTCACCCTATCAGGAGGACACGTGTCACCCTCTCATAGGGCCACGTGTCGCCTTCTTATTTGGCCACGTGTCAGTATGAGATTGGGCCATATACTTGGGGTATTTTTGCCCTAAACAACAACTATTGATTGGCATGCTTTTCCCAAGTTATTGCAATTGTCGTGATTACTTGTTGATTCTCATTCCCTATTGTTTTATTTGTTTGGTTCTTTGTTTTGGTAGTTGTTAGTGTCACCTCTTTACCTTTAGTCTTCGACCATTAAGAGCACTTGAGCTAACCGTTCCTAGTAATTCGACCCTTTCTTACCTCTATACTTGTATTTAGGTTTGTTAAGTGATTATAAATTTTGTTTGGCTTGGGAAGGATTAGTCAACTACCTAGTTTTTCCCCTTGTTAGATTCTCCTGTTTTTAAAATATTTCTTTTCGTACCCTATTTATGAAAAGCGTCCAGTCATGTTTAGTTTGGTCCATAATAGGGGACCAATAATTGTGTAGTTAGATAGGGCTTGAAAAACCATTCCAACAATATATTGTAAGCCCAATTCCGATAAATGATGATGAAGTTATGACTAAAATCCAATCAAAGAGTTCGAAATTGAATAAAACTCTTCTTAATTTTTGAGAGGCCTTGTTCTGTTTGAAATGAAATATATTCAGATATTATTTTTGTGCCTCACAATTTTTATCCAAATCTTATATTGTTGGATAGCTCTTGAAATTTTCTTTCCAATGATATATTATAATATTAATTCCGAGTTATAATGAAAAAGATATGATAGAAATACGAAACTCCATCTAAAAATGACACCGTCCCACTATTTCAACCATATCTTTTATTTAACAATATATTCACAAATTCTTAAATGAACCTGGTTCACTCTAATTTATTGTGGACCAGTAATATTAGAGAAACTATGATTGTTTTATTAATAAAAAAAAGTCACTATAATAAAAATGTCACTATGTTGAAATAAAAGTCATTTTGGTAATATATAAGCTATAAGAGGTTAATTTTAGATGAAATATTTTATATACTGATCAATATGAATAATAAAGTTCACTATGTTAAAATTAGGGTCATAACGTCGTATTCAGGTTCACAATAATATTAAACATTATACAAGTTTTAATAAAGGTTACTATGTTAAAATAAGGTTACTATGTTAAAAAATAAGGGTCACTATGTTCAATATAATGTCATTAGCGTGTGTATAAATCTCGGGTCCACAATAATATTATTGTGGACTAGGTCCACGCAAGTCTTTCTGCAATATTTTAATCTGATTCCAATTGGGTTTGAAATTAGACTTCAAAAGCTTTCCAACGATATATCATAGACTGATTTCGACTTATGGATCAAAAGATACGATAAATACAAAATCCGCAAAAACTTGTTTTATCGCGCCACGACAGCTCTGTCGCGTCGCGACAAAACTAGTTTTACTCCGATTCAAATTCGACTTTTTATTTTCTGATCTTTTTCGGACGATTTTTCTCTATAATTAGGGTCGTGATTTCTCGTTTTCAATTCACCAACAATCACCATCTCTCTCTTTAAGCTAAAGCTTATTCTTTTTCTCTCTTGATTTCTAAGCCTAGCCCTTTTCAAAATATGCTATACGTCCATCACGAGACTTAGACACACCTAGCCAAATTTGAAGTTGCCTTCGCCCTAGACGTGAAAGGTTGATAATTTCTGAGGGTTTGGTTCCAAATCCCTATTTTTATTATTTTAATTAATTGTCTGATTTAATATTTTGTTGAAGTTTACTAATGTGTGTATTCTTTTAATAGAAAGAGATATGAGGCATCAAAATAAGTAATTAGATTACTTCTTAATTATTCTTTTGATATAGAAAGCATGCTTAGATTTAATTAATATTCCTAGTATCATGTTAGGATGTATTTATTTCTTTCTAGTATCATATTAGAATGTTTTTATTTCTTTCTAGTATCATGTTAGGATGTAGTTATTTCTTATTTTTATTGTGTAGTGACATGCTAGATTTTGTTATTAATCATGTTAGTATCATGCCTAGGATCTTAATATTATTATGCTTTATTATGATGATGATGATTTATTGTGTCTATAAAATATTATTTTTGTTGCTTGATATTATATATTATTGTTATTGCTTGATCACATCCTTTCTTGCAGATTTAAAGGGAATTTGTACTTGAAATCACGTTTAATACGATAATTAATAATTTGATTTAGGCTAATATGATTTTAATTCAAGTGATCGCCAATAATAGACTTATTTGTACATTAATAATCAACCTTTATAGATTTAACAGGGTTAACCTAATGATTGTATGTTAGTTAGAAAGCGCACATGAATATGAGAAGAATAAAGTTGAGGCCTATTTTAGAGCGGGTTCAATCTCTTTTAGGTTTGATTTGTATCTTCATCCCCGATATCCAGTCATGGTTCTAGACCACTATGGAGTTAGCAACCTCTACGATCACGAAAGGGTGTAACCTTCACCCTGTGAACGATTTACAAGTTCCTAAAACTTGTTAGCGACTCTTTTTCTCTAGTTTCCTTCCCTTTGGACGCCACCATGCTTGAGTGCATGATCACAATGGCGCTCAAGTTTGGGATGCTTGAAATATTCCTTAAAGTAATCAAAAAATGAAGGTGTTTAGAGAGAGAAAATAGAGAGAAGTTAAAGCAATTTAATATGCCTTAAATGATATGTCTCAATTTATCCCTCCCATCATTATTGATCGAAGTAATTACATATAGGGGTGGGAATTTGTGCCCTCTAGGGTTTGATGACCTAGAAGAAGTGGGCGCTTATAGGCGACGCAATCAGGTTAGGACATGTGTCCTTTGGGGGCACCATTTTAGTGCCTTTCTCTAGAATTGGGTCTCTTGATATAAGAAGGCCTTCTCTCTTATTTAGGTGCTCCTATTTCTGCCAAGTATCATCTTCCTAATGGGACACGTTTATGTCGTCCTTTTCTTGGGACACGTGTCATCGTAGGATCAGACCACATGTATGGGTAATTTTTACCCTAAACATTTGCCCCTTAGAGGAGGTGTCTCGTGTCCCCTCCTCTGACTATTTTCAAGTACCGGGCTATTGAGCAAATAGTTAGAAGAGGCGGATTTTACCGTCCGCCTGAATATGGGAAACTTCCTTTTGGGCAAGTTGTCTTCAGCACTCCGCTCGATTTCAAATTGAGCTTAAGCCTTGAAATCAGACGGATAGGTGGTGCCGCCTGACATCAAGTATGACACTTGTTTTCCGCATTCTTCGGGCCAACGGTTTAAATTCGATGGCCTGGCCGTTTATTTGACGAGTTGTTATAGTTTTCTTACGCCTTCTCCGTCTTTATTGATGAAACGGTTTAATAACTGTTTGGGCTTCAAGGTTAACTTTTGGAAAAAGAGATGTTTGGTCTCTTGGGGCGGAAAGGTTATTTTACCATTTTGCCCCAAAATTTTGCCTATAAATTGGCTAGTTTGACTCCATAAAAACACTTTGGATTTTTGTGATTTCTAGAGAGAAGTCCGAGCTTTCAGAGTGAGAAAGGAATTTTCTTTCCTAACCTTCGAGAGCTAACCCGTGTAATTTGAAGACTCAGTACGATTTCTTGAGTTTTTTTGGTCAAGTTCTTGGTGTTAACGAATTGACCTTTCAAGACCTCTAAACTTCAAATTTTCTCAAATTTTCACTCGTACAAAGGTAATTGGTAGTTTTTCTTTACTTTTCTATCTCCTTTTTTCTTTTTCATATACTTATTAAACATGAACTTGTACAAAACTCAGATTTGTCTGTATCTCCTCATGAGGCTGGTCGTTTGCCTAGGACTGAGGAGTCTAAGTTTAGTGGAAGGGACCGACTCCTCTTATTTTCGGAGCAGCTCCATTTCTAGTGCGTATCACAACTCACCTCCACCTATTCTTCTCTTTCCTTGCACTCGAATATGGCGCGTACATGAGCTACATGTACGACTGAGATGCGACACGAAATTCGGACAACATTCTAGTTGATACCTTGGTACCCATGAATCCAGATAACACGGACGTGGAGTTTAGTGGTGTAGACACCTACTTTTGGCCTCTTGTCCTGAAAGGAAGTGCGATGATGCATGTTACAAAAACCTGATGTTCATGCTAGATCAAAGTTGAAGTGTTTATGGACTACGAAAAGCATTATGAAGTAAGTTAAAACCCATATTTGAGACCAAGTTATCTTAGAGCCTTGTCCGATTACTAATTAGGCCTAAAACGTGTTCATACATGTTTAAAATTGATTAATAACGGACCCAATTAAATACGTCAAATGCAATAATTGGATCCAACATATCTTACATTATTGAAAACTGAGAAAAAAGATAAACCAAACATCAAATTCCAATGCAAGGCCTATATATATATAAATATCCCTTTCAAATAGCTTTCCAACAGTATATTATAAGCCCAATTCCGAGCCAAAACGAAAAAGTTATGATCAAAACACTAAACCGGGCCCTAAAATCGACACCCTTGCACTTCAACGGCCATAACATTTGATCCATAAAAGATTTTAACCGAATTCTAGCGGAATTGGAAATTAGACATTCAGAGCTTTCCATTGATATCTCACACGCCTTAATTCGACTTCGCAATCAAAACTTATGGAAGTTTTAAAAACGCGTTTTTGTATAAGGCAAATTCCACCCTAGCGCAACTCAATGGCGCGCACAACTCATTAAGATGCGCCCTCCACCTAGCGCGACTCAGAGAATTGCGCACGCCATCTGATGCCGCGACTCTAAAACCCTAAACCTAGATTCCTACGCCTATAAATAAGGGTCTTTGTTCAGCACTAAACAGACAGATATTCAGAATACGTAGTACTAAACCATAAATTCTGAAAACCCTAATCTCTCTCAAACCCTCTTACTATCATACTACTTTATCCTCTTTCTTCCCAACTACCACTACTAGAAAAAGGCTCAATTCCGACGGCTTCGTCGGAAACGGTTGTCGGAAAACCTTTCGTAGGAAAATTGTCTTCTTCCGACGGAATTTCCGTCGGAAACACTTTTCCGACGAGTATCTGACGGAATTTTCCGTCGAAAGAGGTTTTTCAGCATCAGGAAAATCCGTCGGAAATTCCGACGAAATTTTTAATTCGGTCAAAAATTTCCGCGTCGAAAGCTGTTTTTACAAAATTTAAAAAAAACGCCGCGCCACCACCGGCACGGCGTATCACCCACCTCCAACCACCAAAAAAACCCTAACCCTAACCCCAGACCACCGCCACTACCACCCACATCAGACTACCGCCACTACACCGAACCCTAACTAACCCCACACCACCCGTATCACCAAGCCCCCTAACCCATTCCACCACCCACAACCACTAGAAACCTCTATCCAACTTACCCTAACCCACACTATTGAGCTCAGATCTACCACCCCACCTAACAGACCACCCCAACATCCACCTGAAACCACCACCGCCACCGTCGAAACAAAATCGCAACCCAAAAATTTAAAAAAAAAATTAAAATCCTAACCCAACACCCAAAACCCGAACTCCAAAAACCATCCAACCACATATATTTGACCTAATCAACTAGAAACCCCCCCCCCCACCCCAAAAAAAATGAAAACAGAAGAAAAACAAGATAAAATTCAGAACAAAAAAAATTGAAAACAAATGACAAAAAAAATTGTAGATCTACTACACTTACCACAACAATTCGACCTCAATCAACCAAATTTAGTCTTGAATTTGGTTATATAAGGCCAAATTCGACCATGAAAACGCTAGATCTAGCGTTTCCATGGTCGAACTTGACCTTAAAACCATAAATTAGATATATATATATATATATATATATATATATATATATATATATATATATATATATATATATATATATATTATATATTATATATGTATATATATATATATATGTATATATATATATATATATGTATATATATATATATGTATATATATATATGTATATATATATATGTATATATATATATATAAAACCGCCGGAATGCTTCATGGGCTAGCTTGGCCGGAAATCAACAGAAGGTAGGGAGTATAGCGAGAGAAGAGAGGGAGTAACGAGAGAGGAGAGATAAAGAGAAGAGGGAGTAATGAGGGAGGAAAGATAAAGAGAAGAGAGGGAGATAGATGAAGAGAGTGAGAGTGCGGTGTGTAAGGGAAACAGAAAAGAAAAGGGGGAACTGAAATGAGGGGGTGATTTAGGGTTAGGTATTTATATGTCGCTTTCTTTTTTTTAAAAAAAAATAGTCAGATGCCTTTTTGACGGAAATTTCCGTCTGAAGTAAAATATTTTCCAACGGATTTAAATCCGTAAGAACTTTCCGACGGAATATTCCGTCGGAATATACTTTCCTATAAAATTTCCGTCGATGCTGTATGAATTCCGTCGTAAAGTTCCGACAGAATAAAATTCGGTCGGAAATTTTCGACCTAATTTTATTTCGTCGAAAATTTTGCGATTTGCGACGGATTTTCGTGTTCGTCGGAAATCAGGCTATTTCTTGTATTGTACTCTTCAACCCTGACAAGGGTTGAACTAGGTCGATGAACTAATCCTCCCTAAGCCAAACAAAATTTATATCACTCAACACACCCTTATACTAGTATAGGAGCAAGTCGAGGGTTGAACCACTAAGGAATGGGAATTGATCACTATTGCTAGAGTTAAGCTATTTTGAAGAGGTCAAATAGAGGGGTGTGAATTCTAAGTTAACTAGACAAACTAGATAAGATCAAATATATCAAACACTAGGGTTTAGGTTCCATATATACTTGCAATGGATTCAACTAATCGGGATTGGGATTGACTAAGTCGAATATTCCTAGGGAAAATCAATTATGCAATCAAAAGAGTATATGAAGCTAATCTCCTAGAGGTCAAACTAGCACGAGAGACTCTAGCTAGGAACGTCACAAAACAACTCAATCGACAAATGCAAGACACAAATCAATTGTCCGTATCAATGTGAACTTACAATGCAATCTAGTGTGAGTAACTAAGTTGATCACTCCTAAATTAAACACACACATGTACATAATCAATCAACCAATTCAATCACAACTCCATCAATTTCCCCCAATTAGCATCAATCCATTACTTATTTATGCTTCACCATCACCCTAGCAAGTAAACTACTCACAATCCATGGAAATCAAGATCAAAATTAAGCTAAGCAAAAAATTCATCATCATCATATCAATCAAACTAAAATCAATAACAAATCAATCAAAGTTGAACAATCAACAAAACAATTGAAATCAAAAGCTAAAGATTGCATTAAAGTAAAAGAAATTGTTACAAACTTGATTAAAATCAAAGGAAATGTAGCTGTCTTCAATCATCAACCATCAATCTTCAAGTTTCTCTCTCTAAAAACCTAAGAACTAGAGTTTCTCTTTATAATAAAATCAAACCTAATTCTAATTTTAATTCATTGTCTCTCTAAAAATGAAGGAAAAACTATAGATAGTAATACTAACAACAGAAGTTAGTTAAATCGTCCAAAAGAAACCCGCACAGGCGCAGCTACAACCAAAGGAATGCGCGACCGCAGAGAAATGGGTACGAAACAGGGGGCACAGGAGGTGCGCCCGCGCTTGAGGGAAGCGTGGCCGTGCCACCAGGCCGCGCGGCCGCGCCATAATCGTGCACGCCCGCGCCTAGGAGGCTAGAAGCAGGGCAGTCTCCTTTGCCCTCAACTTGCTCTTCCTCGTGCGCTCTACTTGGTGATGTTGATGAACACGAAAGGTGGCAGTCTTCAAAGAGCCCCCACAGTGCCCCCACTGCTTGAATGCACGAGCTAGAAGACTTGAAACTTGCACTCCTTCACTCTTGAGCTTCAAATGGTAAGTACGAGGCATCTCTAACGATGTAAAACTTGGGAAGGAGACTCGGGAATCCATGGATAATGACCATAACCTAAAAAATGAACAAAAACAAGCAAATAAAAGAGAAATAGCATAATAAACTAAAAAAAATGCATAAAATAGAAAATCAATTGCAACAAGCAATTAGTCTAAAATAAGTGCAGTCAAACTCTTTATTTGGAGTTTTATTCAGCACTTTAGTATAAATAAACTTAGGATTAGAGATGATAATATCCACATCAAACAACTCACTAATCCAAGTCAATCAAATTCTTTCCCCTTCACCTTA
This sequence comes from Chenopodium album, assembly GCF_948465745.1. NCBI lineage: Eukaryota > Viridiplantae > Streptophyta > Magnoliopsida > Caryophyllales > Amaranthaceae > Chenopodium > Chenopodium album. The sequence continues at coordinate 23,321,120 of NC_137853.1, read as the reverse complement.
TTAAAATTTGAAGTAAAACACCATCCATTAAAAAATTTATGGCAAATCATAGGAAAGTTGACCTGCTTGACCTAAGTTTCAACAATACAACAATGACCAATATGATGATGAGCTATATAATCTCTTATCTCGGCATGCTTTTTTGGGCTATTCAAGCCCCTATTATTACACACCATGACTCTATCCATGCTCCTTGGTAGGAGCTGTATTAAGAGCACTATCCACATTCCCCATAACATCTACAAACACCACCTGAGACTTCAAAGTTTTAGAGAGCCAAAAGAGTTATGAAGTTGAACAGGAGCACTCGGAGTAGCAGGTTGCCTAATTGGGATGATCTTTGTAACATTTCCCACAAGTACAAAGACTGGATCAGAGGGATCTAAGTCATGCACCTCCTGCTGCTGCTGCTTAGGTTCATCAACAGCTTTAGCAACCTTAGGTATCCAAACCATTTTCACTGTCTTCTTTTGGCATGACCCATCTACATGTCCTTTACCCCCACAAACAGAACACCATTGAGGCTTCCATTCCCAAGTAATGCTCTGCTCATACAAGATACCCTTTTCATCAACAATTTCAATCATATATGGGAAATCTTGTTTTAGAACCATCTCTACCAAAAATCAACATATGCCACCCTATCCCTCAATTGAGTAGCGGCATCACGCCTTATAGGTTTACCAATTAATCCCACAATCTTTTCTAAACAATTCTTCCCCAAATATTTCAATGGCAAACCTGGAAGTTGAACCCACATAAGAATTTTAGCATCATAGAGTTCCAAGAGGCAAGAGCTTTATCTCTAGTTTTTGAATTAAGGAATCTAATCAAGAATATACCCCTCTTTAATGGAATTACTTTATCAATATTCATTTTCTCCCAAATTCGATAACAAAACCCCTCAAAAGTTTTGATATATGGATTAGTAGCAATTGTAAAAGCTACTACTCCTGATTTCCAGTAATCCAGCTCATCAACAATATCATCAATAGTCAATTGTAATACGGGTTTATGTAATTCAGATTGAGAAGGGTGAATCGAAGATGCCTCAGCAACATTTGTCGATACTCTATTTTTTGACCTAGAATCGCACCACTACGATACTGTCATCCATTCTGATAGCTTCAATTTCTCTCTTGATTTTGTGATTAGCTCATCCAAAGATTACTCTGGAAATAGCATGCAATGCTTCATTTCATCTTCAACGTCAAACTCCAATGGCGTAATTTGACCCACATTACCCTTTGATTTTGTTTTCTACCCACAAGCATAAGGACTACGCATCGAACCGACGCCATTGATGAGATTATCTTCCTCCCTCCTTCTGCGATCCCTGGTTTAACTTCTTCTTCCTCGCCATAGTAGAGAAATTCTAGAGAGAGAAACTAGAGAGAGAAGGATTATTTCTTAGCATTCAATATTTCATAAGAAGAAAGTGTGGATTGAGAAGAAAATTGGAGTACTACCTAAGGGAGAAACTATTTCTACCAAGGTTGTATGTAGATCATCTAAGGAATCCCTATTGGTGAAAATAATGGATGATGAAGAAGACACGGACAAGAATTGGAAGAGGGATAGAAAAGAGAAGACCGATTAGAGCATTGCATTACTTTATTGACAATTTTTAATTTCAAGTCAATCTTTATTTTGAGCTTTCTTTAATTTCATAACAATGTAATTTTTACTTTATTTATTAATGCAATTTTCAGCTTTCAAATTAAATTAATTTTTTACCTTGAATACTTTTTATTAAAGTAAATAAAACAACTTGAAATAATTTTGAAAAATAGTTCGAGTACAGAAGTAAAAAATTTTCTGAAATTTACCAAAACTTGCTGGAAATTTGAATCCATCGCGGCGCGACAATCCTGTCGCAGCGCCAGAACTTTTCCAGTGCCGCGTTGTAGACACCCATTTGTGTCTCCCCAAAACCAAACCCAGTGATGAATGACCTTTCACGTCGAACCATAATCGAATGAGGTGAAAGTGTGAAAATTAAAGTCAAGTATCGCGGTTTAGTTTTTATTAAATTCTCTTCTCTGTGTTTTTGAAAACAACCTTATTTTATTAAAAATGTCCAATCCAGTTTAGTTTGGTCCGTAATAAGGGTCCAATGATAGTGTAGTTGGATGGGGCTCGCAAAGACCTTTCCAACGATAAATTATAAGCCTAATTCCGATGAATATTGAGGAAGTTATAGCCAAAATACTAAACTGGGCCCGCTTTATTCTTTACATGCGGCCCAATGATCTAGAGGAGGGCCCAGTGTTAATTATTAGGATTAATTATAATTTTCTAGAAGTCTCTAAAAGGTTCTCTTAAATTCTAAGAGAGTTAGGATTAATAATTATATTAAGATGGATTTTTATTTGGAATAAAATATTATTATTTTATTATTATTTTTATACGTTTTCAGCTTCTTTACGGATTCCGTATATCAAATTTGGTTAAAGATCGGATTCTGCGTGGAAAGCGCGTGAAAGCCAGGCTGTCGCCAAACGACAAGTCTGTCGCCACGCGACAGACCTTGTCGCCTCGCGACAGACCAGTGAATTTCTGGCGACAACATGTAGTTTTTCCTTATCAAATTCTATGTTTTTCCGTACTATTTTTCTTATAAATAGGGTCCTCGACCTCCGTTTTTAATCATCAACTCTCATCAAGCCTTACTTGATATCTTCTCTCTCTTTCTAAACCAACCCTTTTGCAAATACAATACCGCATACACAAGACTTAGAAACATCTAGCCAAGTTCGAAGTTGCCTTCGCCCTAGACGTGCAAGGTTAATAATTTCTGAGGGTTTGGTCCCCAAATCCAGTCTAAACTTTACTCTTTCTTTCAATTCTTTAATTTAATTCTTTGATTTATTATTTCATTGAAGTTTACTAACTTGTGTATTTTGTTATTAGAAAGAGGTACGAGGCTTCAAAGTAAGTAAATTAGTTTACTCTCTTTTCAATGTAGAGAGCATGTTTAGAATTGTCTAATATTCCTAGTATCATGTTAGGATATTATTGCTTTCTAGTATCATGTTTAGGTTGCCTTTTACTCTTTTTCTAATATCATGTTACTACCATATTAGGACTAAAGCTTTGATCTTTATTGTTTAGTGACATGCTAGGATTTGTTATTAATCTTATTCGTATCATGCCTAGGATCTTGCTATTATTATTAAGCTTTATTATGCCTCATGATTATTATGATTATATTTATTGTTATGACTATTATGTTGCTTGATATATTTATTGTTATTGCTTGATCACACCTTTTATGCATGTTTAAAGGGAATTTGTATTTGAAATCACGCTTAATAAGATAATTAATAATTTGGTTTAGACTAATGTGATTTTAGTTCAAGTGATCGCTAATAATAGAATTATTTGTGCATTAATATTCAACCAACATAAATAAACAGGTATAGGGTTAATGTAATGTTTGCATGTTAGTCAGAAAGCGCACATGAATACGAGTAGAATAAAGTAGAGGCCTATTTTATAGGGCGGGTCCTTTCTTTTGTAGATTGGATTCGTATCCTCATCCCTGAACCCTATTTGGTTCAAGACCTTTTGGAGTTGACGATCTCATGGATCGTTAAGGGGTGTAACCTTCACCTCGTGAGTGGTTTACGAGTTGCTAAAACTTGTTGGCGACTCTTTTGCTCTCTTTTCCTTCCCTTTGGACGCCACCGTACTTAAGTGTATGATCACAGTGGGGTTCAAGCTTGGGGTTATATTGCTTGAAATATTCCCTATATGCGTTGATCTGAATTTCTGTGCGATGCTGATTCTAATTTGACGTGCTGATGTAAAAATGCAAGGTTTGTAAAATTATAAAGTGGACGCACCCCGTAAAGGGTTGCCCACGTATCCTTTCTTAAGGAATCAGGCCAAACGTAGCTCTTTTGTGTATAATACTCAAGTTATAATGGGTAGAATTTCTTAAGTTGGTCAAGATTTGTCATATTTGAGGATTCTTTACCATCCATATCATCTAGTTTAGTGGCACCTCTTGATAGGATAGTTTTGACGATATATTGTCCAGACCAATTAGGCCTAAATTTGCCTCTTGGGTCTAGAACATTTTCCCTTAATGCCTTTAACACCAAGTCTCATATTTTGATGTTTCTTGTCTTGACCTTATTATTAAAGTTTCTAGCCATGCGGGTTTGATAGCATTGAGTATGATGTAGAGCTTCTAGTCACTTTTCATCGAGTAGAATTAGCTCCTCATATCATTCTCTTGTCCATTCGACCTCATCGAGTTTACTTTCCAACGTGATGCGCAAGGAAGGTATTTCTAATTCTACTAGCTGTACCGCCTCCATTCCGTAGACTAAGGAGAATGGCATATTTCCTATGGACGAACGAATTGACGTGTGGTGACCCCAAAAAGCGAAATGGAGTTTTTCAGGTCAATCCTTGTATTTTTCCGTCATCTTTCCGATGATAGTCTTTAGGTTCTTATTAGATGCTTCTACTACGACATTTTCTTGAAACCAATATGGAGAAGAGTGATGATGTTGAATGCCATTTTTTTGAAGCAATTCTTCACACTCCGCCTGAAAGTGAGTTCCATTTTCATTCATCATTTCATGTGGGACTCCATATCAACATATGATGTTTCTTTCGATAAAGAGTGTTACATGCTTTGCGGTGAATTTCGCATGTGATGTTGCTTCAACCCATTTTGTGAAGTAATCAATTGCAACAAGGATGCATTCATGGCCTTCTGTCCCAGGAGGACTAATTTTTCCAATGATACATGTTCCCCATGTTGAGAATGGCCATGGTGATGTGTAAGTGTAAAGTAAAGATGGAGGAACATGTTGCAACTTGGAGAATACTTGGCATTTAGGGCTTCTTTTACATATTGATGGCAATCCCTATTCATGGCAGTCCAATAATATCCTTGGCGGATTTTCTTTTGGACTAGCATTTTCCCATTCATTTGAGTTCCACTTGCTACTTAATAGATTATTCTCATTTCCCTTTGAGCTTCCTTTTTACATACACATATGAGAGCTCTACCTTTAGGTACCCTTTTATGTAGTTCATCGTTTCTGAGCACATATTGGGAAGCCAAAAGTCATAGAGTGCGTTTTGCTCCCTTGTCAGCATGAAGTGGATATTCCCCTTTGGTGATATAATTAAGGATGTTAGTGTACCAAGGTTCTTCTTCCCTCTTCTTCTTCTTGAACTGTCTCATCATCATCTATGGCTTGGATATAAGCTAGTTTATTCCTCTTTTCTATCGTTAAAGGTATTTGCTCGATTTCCTTAAGAAGTCTAACCATTGAGTCTAGTCTTGCCAAGGCATCAGCGAATTGATTTTCTTCTCTTGGTAGATATGTGTATTCTACCTTCTCGAGTTGGTTAGTAAGGGTTTCCAGATATGTTTGGTAAGGAGCCAAGCTTTCGATTTGTACTCTCCATCTTCTGGAAATCTAGTTGATGATTAAGGAAGAATCTCCAATTATTGGAAGCTTCTTTACTCCCAATGCCAAAGAAGTTTCGAGGCCTACCACACTACATGCTTCATATTCTATGCATTGTTAGTAACGTCGAAATCTAACTTTATTGAGATTGGGACATGTTCTTCCTTAGGTGATACTAATAGTACCCCTACGCCACATCCTTTCTGGTTTGAGGCTCCATCGAAGTATAATGTCCAAGTATCATCTTGCGTGACCATTAAGTCTTCTTTCGAAAAGTTGTTCTCATGCATTGATGTCGAATCTTCAATTGGGAAATCCGCTAAGAACTCCGAAACCACTGATCCTTTGATTACTTTTTGAGGCATAAAGCTTACATCAAATTGGGAAAAGTTGACTATCCATCTGGATATTCGGCCGTTGAGTGTAGATTTATCAAAGAGGTACTTAAGAGGATCCATTCGAGATACTACATATTCGCGGTTTTTTCGAAAAAAAATCCAAGAGTATTCTTGCTCGCTTGCTCTTTGGAATGTACCTGCATTTTTTTTTTACTATAGGACTTTGTTTATATTCTTAATTAGGGGGTTGACCTAAGGCTTAGTGTCGCTTAACTCATTAAGACTTAATGTGTTTTGAACACATATGAATTAACATGACTCACGTATAACTTGACTTAACTCAAGGTGTAAAATTGACTGAATGATGACTCACTACGTGTAAATCGACTCAAAAAAGCAAAAATATTTAAAAAAATTTCCATCATTTTTGTGGAGGGTACCGACTTTCTCCCGAAAAAGAAAGACACAAAAAAGGAAGAAGTATTTAGGGGTGCATGTTGTGTGAGCTTAATCAAATATATGCGTTTGATGCTGTCTCTCAAGGTGCAAGGATTAATTCATCTTAGGCTATCTAAATTTTTGACTCGATAATGAAAGTATTTAGGTAACTTAGGGACGGAGGCTAAGAACTTCATACTTCGTGATGCAATGATGAGTGATGAGGGATATGACAAGGTATGCTTCAACGTTGTGTTAAGATTTCATGACAAAGGGTTCCTACTGGGAAGCACTATTTGGTCATGTATCTGTGCAGTGTGTGAAAGTGACACTAAGGTTAGGCTGCAATGGCTAAGGGTGTGGAAAATATATTTTGAAAAGAGTCAAATAATGGTGACTCTTAGGCTAGGTAAGCTAACAATGCAAGGATCAAGCCCCCAAGTCTAGCTCTAAGTAGATAGGGATGAGTATAGGAGATCCCTTGATATGATCATGGTGTGAGTGTGTGAATGTGAATATGATGAATGCATTTTTATTATGGCCGCACGCCATTGTGATTTGCCTACGTATCCATTAGGAATCAAGCCGAACGTAGCTCTAGCCGAACCTCGCACAAGTGTGTGTATACCTCAAAGAGGTCTTTAAAGGGTTGTGTAGGCGTCGTTTGAAGTGCGCCTACGTAAGCATGGTGTCAATATGCTTGGCACTCATAGGAAGTGGGAATTGACATTACGATTAGGGACAAATAAAGTAGGGAGCCGCCAACAAGTTTTTAAGGAACTTGTAAACCGTTCACGGATCATAAAAGGCAACCACGATTAAGGGACAACGAAAGGCAACAACGATTGACCCGTGAAGGTTACACCCCATTCATAATCCATGAGATTACTAACTCCATATGGTTCGCAACCACGAAAGGAGGATTGGGGATGATGGTAGGAACCTAAACCGGTTGTCCAAATTATCTTATTAGTCGTGATTTTCAAATACATATTCCCTTTAACATGAAATATGGTGATCAATAAATATATAATAAGTAAACATCAATATTGGAAGCAATATAGCAATAAATCCAACAATATAAAATTGTTAGAAAAATAATAGAAATAAAAGGAACATGATTCTTACTTTGATTTTGTTTGCTTGCTACTATAAAAACAATAAACGCGTTAGTAACTTCAAGGAAAATAATTAAACAATAATTAAAATGGAATTAAATTAAATTAGTTGATTTGGGGCCAAACCCTCAAACAGTTCTACCTTTCACGCCGTGGTTTAAGGATAGAACCCCGGGTAAAGTACGGACTCCTTGGAGTGCTTAAGGAAGGTATTTTGAAAGAGAGAAAGGTAGGCTAGTGTTTAGGCTAGAGCATAGAAGAGAAATGAGAGAATTATTTGATGCCCCGTACATCAGAAATGAGGGGTTATTTATAGGAAAAATGTGCTGAGGGAACACACGGAACCCTAAAATGACAGAAACCCTAAAACAGTATCCCGTGACACGGTAAACTCCACCGTCAGACGGGAGAGAATCCTGTGACACGGTACTCTTTTGAGTGACGCGGGATACTTTTAAACAAACGGGGGAAGAAAATGCGTTAGGGTCTACGCGGAAGGGACACATACTGTACCCGTGTCACATCAGGTCTCCCGTGACACGGGATTTTTTGCCGTCAGACGGGAAAGATTCCCGTGGCGCGGGATTCCTTGCCGTGACACGGGACAATTTTGTCCTTTTTCCGTCTAAATTCATTTTTTAACCCTAATTTCATTCAGCGTTTTAGGTGCCGATTGATAATTTCGGGCCATTTTTCTGATTTATTAAAATCGGGCTAAAATAAGAAAATAAATAAATAAAAGGTTTGGGCCAAAATAAATAATAAAACAATAAAAAAAAGGTTTGGGCTGAAATTAAAACTATGCTTTTACCAAACACCAAGACTGATCCATGGACTATTCAGAAATACGAATTTAATTAAATATGATTTTTAAGCACTCTCGGGATTAAATAATAAACCCGACCAATAGTGACGGTGAAAGGTTGTTCATCATCGGGTTTGGTTTTGGGGAGACATTTTTAGGTGTCTACAGAAGCCCCCACTTTGACTGAGTTTGTAGAAACGTCAGTTTCGAAAACGATAGTCAAAGTAGTCGATAGGGACGGAGAATGATTTAAGACGTTCTGCGATCCTAAATCACTCTGTATACGCCGATACCTGCAGAAAAATGTTATTTCTACAGATAAAAGTGTAAAGGGATAGAATACGTATCTGACACCAGTGTATCGGTGACAAATGATGCTTGGTATCTTCCTATGCTTGAAGGTATCCACCGGATTTTCGCTGAAATGCTTTCCATGCCTGAGGAAAGCCGACTGATGAATTTGGTAGCTTTCTATGCTTGAAGAAATCTACCGGATAACATTTTCCATGCTTGAGGAAAATCGACAGATGATTTTGGCGGTTTTCTATGCTTGAAGAAATCCACCGATAATGCTTTCCATGCTTGAGCAAAATCGACAGATGAATACTTTCCATGCTTGAGGAAAGCCGACAGATGAATACTTTCCATGCTTGAGGAAAGCCGATAGATGAATACTTTCCATGCTTGAGGAAAGTTGACAAATGAACACTTTCCATGCTTGAGGAAAGTCGATGAATAAAATAATCGCTGACTTCTTCGTATTGAGAGGTGACAACGACCGACAATTTTCCATGCGTGAGGAAAAAATTTTCTATTGAAATTACAAGCCTCTGTGTATTGAGAACCTTGCGTCAGAATAATAGTGGTTCGATTGTCCCCGAACGTGGGCCGTAAATGATTTAACTTCAAGTCGACTTTTCGACCATATTAGGTGTTAGAAATGTCGAAAAATAAACTTTGACAGTTGCTAGGGGTAAAATAGTAATTTTGGTCCCCTTTAAATATCAGTTATAATTCTCGATTCGCGTGTTTTTGTGTTAGTTTAGAGAAATGCATGCTTTTAATGGTTTTCTTATCATTTTATTCATTTCTCGGCTATTTCTCTTGCTTCTATGTTTCTTTGTGTTGTTTTGTAGGTACGTCGCGGGCTATATGCATGGAATTTGAAAATAGCTCCCACTAGCATCAATATGCACTTTTCGGAATTGAATTTGAGTTTGAAAAAAGGAAAACGAAGGATTGCAAAATATCAAATAGGACCTTTGTGCATTGTTTCAGCCATATCTCAAGTTCTACAGATCGGATTGATGTGATTCAAGTTGGGTTGGAAACTAGACTTAAAGAGCTTTCCAATGATATGTCGCACGCCTTCATACGATTCATATATTGAGAGTTACAGCCTTCCGAAGTTAGCCCTGAAATTCTGCCGCGGGCGCGGGGTTGCTGCAGCTCCAAAACTGCCGGTTTTGGGCAGTAAGCACCCGCGGTTGTCCCGAGGGCTCCCCGAGGGCGCGGGCCTTGGCCCCGCGGGCGCGGGCTTGGGCCGCGGGCGCGGCTATCGGGGTGCCCGTTCTTCTCCGCGGGCGCGGGTTTCTGGGTCTTTTACGATTTTAAGCTTCTTTTCTCCTTTTGTTTATATAGTTTTTGGTTTCCTTTATTCTTCATTCATGTAATTCTTTAGTTTTAGGATAGTTTTCTCTCTCTTAGGTTGAGAGCTTCTCTCTCTAGATTAGGAGTAGTTTTAGAGAGAGAAAGTGAAGAATTTCAATGGTGATTGAGAGATTGAAGATGCAAGTGTGACAATTGTGTTGGAGATCTTCCTAATTATCAATGAGCATTTCTAAACTCTATCTCATTCAATTGCTTTATTTAATTTGATGTTTGTTTGGTTTGATTTTGATATTTGATGTTTGATTAGAGTAATTGTTCTTGATATTTTGTTGATTCTTGTTCTCTATAGTAAATAGTAGTTTTGATCATGTTTCTTGAGTAGTTTACTTGCTAGGGTTTGGGTAAACATGTGTGATTGATGGATTGAGATTGATTTGGGAATTTGAGTAGTTCTTGTGTTTTGATTAAATTGATTCATAGAGGTTTGCATGTTGCATAAGTTTGATTGGAGTAGCTAACCATGATTGCTAGCATTGATTGCATGATTGAATTGATTGACATGACCACTTGATATCGATTTGATCATAATTAGTTGAGTATTTGATTATGTTTCTTCATATTGTTTAGCACTAGAGAAATCTATGTTAGAGAGTGTGAGGATGATTAGTTGAATGCCCCTAATTGCTCCTACTATTTGTCTTTGCATTGCTTGGATTGCTTGACTCCCTAATTAGTTTGGTTATCATGAATGCATGTTGATCCCCACTCCCTAGTGTTTCATTTGTTTGCTTCTTGATTTAGGAAGTAGAATAGTTTCACCTTTCACCTTAGACTTCGACCTAGCTTAGGCGTTAATTAGAAATACTTGAACATAACCGTTCCTAGTGGTTCGACCCTTGACTTACCTCTATACTTGTATTTAGGTAGTTGAGTGATTATAAATTTGTTTGACCGTAGGGAGGATTAGTTCAACGACATAGTTTTCCCCACGTCATTAGAACCTTCGGTGCTTTTTCCGTGAGAAAATAACTGTCCAAAAACCTCGGAAAAATTGTTCAAGCTGGTCAAAAATGCCAGGAATATTCGCTGATGGCTTCGAAAAGTGTGCAGTACAGACGCCTGGACTCCGTGCCACGTGGATAAATCCCGCGACACGGTGCGCCTTTGCCGTCTGACGGGATTCATTCCTGTGTCGCGGGATTTTGGCTGTTGCAGAATTGGTCAAATGGCGTCGAATTTCGCGCGTTTGACCTTCAAATTCCTGTGCGCCACGTCAGATAGTTCCCGTTACCTGGTAACAGTCCCCGTGGCATGGGAACGGGGTGGTTACAACGGCTTTATTTTAGCTTTTAAATTCCATCTCCTGCTTCACCATTTCGCCATTTCCTTTACTCATTTCCTCTCTATCTTTTCTCCATTTTTATTTTCTTGCTCACACAAATCACCGCGCCTCGGTTAAACTCACCGGCGCACGTCAGGTTCACCGTGACACGGGTCCAGAAGCCGTGCAACGGCGGTCCTCTTTGCCGGTCTGCTGTGGTGTTTAGCTGCTGCCACGGCTTGAAGTCGTCTGTTTCACTGCCTGCACTCTGCTGCTGCTGCCGGAGCTTCACCGCCACCGCTCCAGGTTCGCCGTCACCTCCCAGAAGAACCGTGACACGGTTTAAGGCCACCGTGTCGCGGTGTTGCAGCCCCGAGCCGCGGTGAAGAGCTGCGATCTTCACGGTTTTTTCGAGCTTTTGGAGCTCAAATCTCCATTAATTTTGCTCTAATTTTTGCTACTTTCCTCATTTTCGATTCTCTACAAGGATCCATGTAAGATTCCTTTGATTTTTGCCTCGAATTTGCCTCAAATGAGTAATTTCATGAAAACAACCCTTAAAAATCAATTTGGGGATTTTTTATTTTGAGTTTTTTATGTTCAAATTTTTGCCATGAATATACTTGTATATGTATGTGTATGCTTTTGTGAGAAATTGGAGACAAAAATTGCATGATTTGGTGGAGAATTGAACAAAACACCATTTTTGAGTAATACTTCTTGTGAAATGATGTCGTTGTTGCTCATGTCGTTTCTTTGCACTTAAAATGGTGAAATATTGGTGGTAGATCTTGTAGAATATGCCATGATATGTTGATCTATTGTCTTGTGCAATTTCGAAACATATTTTTGTGTATGTACTATATTGTCATGGAGAACATAGTATCATGCGGCTAGGAGAACTGTAGTATTAGTTTGTCATGGAGAAACCTAATACTAGTAATAATTCTATTATTTTGCTAATTTTTAGCCTTGAGGTTAAAATTTAGCGTGTAACAGAAAATGCAACCGGAGGTAATTGATAAGCCATTTTTGAATAAATAAATAATTAATAACTTAGGAAATGATGCTAAGCCTTTAGATTTTTATTTTTGAAATAGCATGCCTAGACGGCGGGATTGCAATCTTTCCACACGTGGCCGGCGTCAGGCTTTTCGGGAGGACACTCCCACAGTTCCTGAGGGTGCGGAGGACGATGCCGTAGATACCGAGCCGCGCGCTTCTTCGAGTAGGGGTAGATGGGTTCCACCTCCCTGGACACCCGATCAGTTGGTTTTCTGTCGTGAAAACCACGTTTCTCACCGTCCACTTGCCGGCATAGTCGATGGCACGCTTCGCCATCATGGATCCGGAGCTGGAGATTTGATTCCTCGTCTGCATGAGATTATCACGGGGGATCCTGTTACGAATGCCTTGTGGATATCTGCTGGTTTTGTGGACTTCTATTTTGCGGTCGTAGGGTTTCGCAGCCCCCGGGGTTGCGGCCCGACAGTTGTTCGTGCATTGTTAAAGTATTTCTGGGATACTACCAACACTTTTCATTTTCTTGGGGGGAGATGACAGTGACCCCTTTGGATTTCAGCATGATCACCGGTCTGCGCTTCACCGATCAGGCCGTACGACAGCTTCCTGACCTTAGCTGGGGGGCAGCTGAGGTAGCAGATCTGTTAGGTCCGGTCGTTCAGTATATTAGGACTCGACCGGTATCTCGAGGTGGTCCGAAGAGCGGGCGATCGGAGCTTGCCTCCGTTCTGGCCCAGGGTTTCGACATGGAGGAGACATCTCCTGAGCAGCGAGTGCGGATTTTCATTTTGATTCTGATTTCTATGACTCTTTCTCCTAGTAGGAGTTCATGCGCGCTCCTCTGCTATCTTCCTTCTTTAGTCAAGATCAATGAGATAGGATCCCTTAGCTGGGCTAGCGTTGGATATGCGGATCTTCTCTTGTCGCTACGTCATGGCTGCAGGCAGCTGAATGACCAGTTCCCGGTGACTGTTTACGGCTTATGGAGAGTCATAGAGGTAATGATCTTTCTTTTTCTTGTTTTGTTCGAATCTGTTTGACTCATGTGCTCAGAGATTACTTTTTCCTTGCAGCTTTGGTTCTATGAGTATTTTCCGGGATTGGCCCCTCGTCGACATCGTGGAGCGATCCATGACTTCCCTGTTGGAGATAGCTGGCATGACCGAGGCGAGTCACGAGTGGAGTCTGTCTCTATGCTGCGCGGGTTGTTACACCGAGGCACCACTTCTGTTGGTGTAAGAGTTAATTTTGCAGCCTACCATTCTTTATCTTGACGTCATTTTCAGCATCTCATTGCAACTTTTTATGGTTTTCAGGTGGCTATTGACGTCCAGTATCGGCCTTGGGCTAGGATGACTGACCTTCCTTAGGCCCTGCAGCTTTCAGCGCGCCGTACTGTTTTTGTTGGTACTGGTCGCTTTGTTTGGTATCTTGGAGACCGTGTCGTTCGCCAGCACAGTGATGATCGCTTTGTGGTGCCTTTGCCTCCACCAGAGTCGATGTTGGACTCACGCCTGCTCAGGGACTTGATAAATAGAGGAGAGCGGTTCACTTTCCCTTGGCAGGGTCTCGTGCATATGGAGGGTGATTACTCGCGGGACGTACTTCCCCTTTTGGCTCCTCCACCCCGCCTTCCCGAGGTATGGTTTCTTTTGAGAATTTTATCACTAGTCTCTGTTTAAATCGTCGAATAACCTAATTATTCGATCGTTTTTTCAGACGACTGTTCGCCCTGCTGGGAGGATTGAGGTGCCACCTCAATTTGTCCGTTACCCGGGGCCTATTGGTATTACTGAGGACCACATTGCTGACGCGCCAGAGGGTTACAGACAGGCGCAGGAGTCATTGCCTGACGTGTTTGAGCCGGTAAGCTTTTGATATATTGTTCACCCTTTTTAATACCTCTTGTTACTGATTTTCCTTTGCTTTGTTCTCAGCCTAACCACCCGGAGATGATGGGATTCATGAAGCTGGTTGACGCCTTGAAGTATTGCATCATCAAGCTTCGGCGTGGCGCGAGTTGTCGAGGGGGTTCTAGTGATGTTCTTGAGGTATATTCACCTTTTTATTTTTACCATTTGTTCTATCTTGCATCATTGACATCTTTGATTACGTGTTTTTTAGGAGCGACGGAGGTCCCGATCGCGCTCGAGGCATAGAGACTCGGACGAGGGGGAGCCTAGTCATGGCAGACGATCTCCACAAGTTCGTCGGCATTCTCCTTTTCAGCGGGAGCCTCCGCTTTCTCAGCCGGCTCAGTGGCAGCAGCCTCAGCCTTCCCAGCCATTCCAGCATTTTCAGGGTCAGTGGCAGCAGCATTCATTTTCACAGCCTTCACAGTCTGAGTTCACTCCAGTCATCACTCCTGTGGATCGGGGCTTATATTCAGCTCCGTCGTCAGGGGGGATACCTTCACCGGTGCCTGGCTTGTTTTCAGTTCCACTGTCTGGGACGATGACTTCACCGACGCTTCCTACTTCATGGAGTCAGTCTACGCCGTTTACCAGCTGGACGGGCCCTGCTTTGACCATGTCTTCTACTGGAGTTATTGGGACTAGTAGGGACACTACTCCTCGTATTCGGATGATGGAGGGACTCTTTGGTTCTCAGCCCCCGTATACTCAGGATACTCAGGCTGGAGATGATACTGATAGTAGTTCAAGAGACTTTTGACCGAGGGTTTATATTTGTACTTTGCTTGATGACCCTTGACACTATCTATGTATTATGACTTACTTTGTATATTTTATTCACACTCTATGTTTTTTTTATTTTATTTAATGTGTATGTTAGTGTGTGCTTGAGACTGATTGTGTGTGACTGTGTGTTTATTAATGACGCAAAAAAATACCGTTATTTTTCGTAAGTGGAGGGTACCGACCTTCTCCCAAAAGAAAAAAAACAAAAGAAAAGAAAGAATACAAAGGCCAATTTTACAACTTTCCCAGAATCAAAATGGAGTGAGTTTAATAACTTCCCCAAAATAAAATGGAGCAAGTTTAGCAACTTCCCCAAAAATAAAATAAAATAAAAAGGACCAAATAAAATAAAATAAAACAAAGCAAATAAAAAATAAGATAAAAATAAAAACTTCCCCAAAAAATAAAAATAAAAAATTAAAATTAAAATAAAAAATTAAAATAAAAAGGGAGAATTTGGGAATAAAACTCTCGAAATAAGAGTGGAAGATAAACGATAAACAAAAATATCCGGAAAAATAGGTCAGGGATAAAAAATGAAAAGCGTGTGCGCACCGTGACACGTAATATTGTACCGTGTCACGGTGGGAATTCCCGTGTCACGGTGGATATTCCCGTGGCACAGGAATAAAAAATTGCAGCCGCGTTTTATACGCGTGTAACTTGATAAATTTTTCCACGTTCCGTCCCTTTTCGCCTATAAAATACGACCCATAATTCATGATATGCATAATTACAAAATACAAAATAATTAGAATTTTATATTTCAATAATAATGTCTCAGAATTTTGATAACATATTGCGTGATTGGTCATATTCTTTGACTGCTGCTGACAAAAGAGAATTGGAGTTGTTTTATGTGAGAGGTTTATTAGCCCTGAGACATGTCGCGATTGAACATGATTTTCTGAGGGCAGCCTTAGATTACTGGAGTCCAGAAACTCATTGCTTTAAGTTTGATTATGATGAACTCTGCCCTCTGCCAGAGGAATTTGGTGCCATTTTTGGCTTTCCTGCTAGGAATCTCGTTGCCATGCCTACTCTGCGCGAATACTATTACCAGGATTTTGAACGTCATCTGAATTTGAGAGATCCTGATTTGAATAGGATTGTGTGCAGTAATGAAGTAGATCTAGAAAAGCTTGCAAATTTATATTTTAATCGTCCTGTCTCTGAGTCATATCATGTATACCGTAGAAGGGCTTATATTTTTTGCATGTTTAGCAAGCTTTTATTTGCAAACGGTAGGGTAAGACATGCTTGTTTACCGTCTATGCTTGAACATGTTGAATCTGGAAGATCCCCTATGCCTACTTGCCTTGGAGAAACTTTGCGCGGCCTTGACGAAGCAAAATCTGACCGGAAAGCCATCAGGAAGGGCTCTCTAGTACTGCTGCAGGTAAAGACGGCCTCTGATTAATTCCCGTGACACCTGGCAGGCACCGTGTCACGGTAAAGTTCTCCTGTGACACTGTGCAGTCTGCCGTGTCACGGTGGAAATTTTTTTTTTTTTTTTAACGGAACTGACTCCTCCTTTTTTTTTCTTTTTTTTTTTTTTTTTTTTTTGCAGATTTGGTTGATGGAGCGTTTAGAACTCTTTAAAGCCCCCGACGATATTGAAAAATATGGTCCCAATGATCTAGTTCGAAGGAAGAAAAATTACTCTGCAAACATGTCGTATGATGATTGGAAGGTGTTCTTTGCAAAGAGAGAATTTTCCATTCGATGGGTGGTGCCTTGGTGGAGACTTACTAGGATGGTTGGGACGCATGATACACCGTATTGTCGTATTCCTAGTATATCAAAGTTGACTTTTTATTGTCCTTCTCGAGTGATGCGACAATATGGACTTGAACAAGTAATTCCACGCTATAATGATAGTCCTCGTGAAGTATCATTGCATGAAAGTAATGTTCACAAGTATGAGCTCTCTTGGATTGCAAGACCTATGTGGACCGTTTCTGCAGTGATCAAGCTCCTCCCCCCTTATCTAGTGCATACAAGGCATGGTTGAATCCTCGAAGTAGAAGGGAGAGGTTTGGATCACGTAAATTTGATATGAAGGAACGACTTGGAAGTAAGAAGGCGCCCCCTAAAGATCGTCTTGGTCCGAGAACACAAGGAATTGAGTTTAAAACTCCTATAATGCCTAAGAAAAAGACTTATGTGAAAGGAAAGGGTAAAGAAAAGATGGTTTATAGGGAAAAGCAACCTAAGAACTATAAGAGGGATGAAAGGGGTGAGAGTTCGACAAGAGGTGTGACAGTTCGGGCTACAAGGGACACACTAATGGTGAAGGCCGACTTGGTGGACAAGAAAGATGAAGCTTCGAAAGTGAAGAAGGATTAGACAAATATTGCTTTGATTTTATGATTTTAAGTTTAATTTTTAAATAAGGCGTATGATGCCAATAATTGTAGCCACATTTATTTCAATAATAATAGCATATTTATTTTTGCCTTAAATAAAAATTACAATGACTCCTCTTTTTTTTTTTTTTTTTTTTTTTTTTTTTTTTTTTTTTTTTTTTTTTTTAAATCCGAGTCTAGAAGTCGGACGCAATGGAAGAATAATAATAATTATCGAATATTCGAAAAAGTAACAAAAATAACTAAATTTACAGCATCTGCATTGCCATGTCACGGAAAAATCTGCCGTGTCACGGTTTAACATAACGTGTCCAGTTTGAGTGGCGCAACATTAATAATCAAAGAACAGGTCTGCCGTGACGCGGTAGCTTCTGCCGTGACACACTGGGATCTGCCGTGTCACGGTGGGTTCTGCCGTGTCACGTTGGATTTTACCGTGGCGCGGTGGCTTTTACCGTGTCACGGTGGATTCTCCTTTGTAATTTTGTTGCGTTTTTTTGCCTTGTGTGCCATATTTAGCCGACGAAGAAGGGATTTTTGATTTTAAAGTGGTCGGGCCCCCTTGAGGGGTTGCTTACGTATCCTTTTAAAAGGAATCAGGCCAAACGTAGCTCTAATGGGTCATGAACCCATGCAACTAGGCATAAAACTTCTTGAGTTGATCCAAATGGGTTAAGTTGTGGAACCCGTTACCATCCATGTCTACTAATTGTGCTGCTCCGCCAGACAAAATAGATTTGACAATATATGGACCTGACCAGTTCGGTCTAAATTTTCCTCTTGGATCAAGCACGTTTTTGCGAAGTGCTTTAAGCACCAAATCACCTTCCTTGATGTTCCTAGTCTTGACTTTTTTATTAAAATGTCGTGCCATACGCTGTTGGTAAGTTTGGACATGATGCAAAGCTACCAAGCGTTTTTCGTCAAGTAAGACTAGTTCATCATATCTTGCTCTAATCCAGTCGACTTCATCTAATTGGCTTTCCAATGCAATTCGTAGAGAGGGGATTTCCAGCTCTATTGGTTGTACGGCTTCAACTCCATAGACCAAAGAGAATGGGATTTCCAGCTCTATTGGTTGTACGGCTTCAACTTGTAAGGTCTCTCTGATAAAATAACCATATATTTGAGAAATGTGGTTTCTTAGAAAATTAGTAAGATACCATAACATAGAGATATATGGTCTCTTAAATAAAATAATTTTTCCCAAAAACAAAATAAAATAAAATAATGAATATATGTAGTATGTACGTAATCAACCTAACACCACAAATTAGGGAAGAATGGTCTTTTTTTTTTTTTTTTTTTTTTTTAAATTTTGTGACTTGAAAAGCAATACCTCAAAACCCTAACCGTTTCATTTTTCATTCATATCACTGTTGGTCTCCAGCCGTTTTTAGTTTCATTTCACTCTTCACTCTAATATCTATAGTATCAAAGTAATAATTACATTGTAAAGAAAAATCAAACCAACTGATCTTTCAAACTTTCACCGCCTCACTGCTTTCACGGTCGTCGTTGTCACGCTGGGGCATCAACACTTCCACTGCGCCACACCTCTAGTCGTCATTGATGTTCGTCGTTTTCGTCCATTGAAGCAGCTATGAGTTCCCCTCCGTTGAACCAACTACGGGTTCTAGTCTAGTGAAGCGGCTATGATCGATCTTGTTCAGACTGATACTATTTGGTAACAGCGATGATAAAGGTAATTTGATTGGTGAGGAAGCTCTAAACACCCAATACGCAACTGCAACGTTTCATTATAAATCATCATTTGAAAATCGTACTTCACCTTGATCCGATCCATTAAATCATTTTTGAGGGGAATTAGAACAAGAGGAAAAAGTAACCCGTTAGTTATTTAATTACTTTGATTTTTTTTGTTATTTATTTTTTCAATTTTAGGTGATTTTGTTTTATTAATTACTCCTACAGTCCTACTACTTCACATTTTGTTGTAATTTTTTGTTAATTTTTTATTTTTTTTGTGTTTAGATCTATATGGTTTTTCTTAAAGAACTTTATAGTATAATGTTTTGTTAGATAATTGTAATATTGAACTTTTAAATTTGTTTTTTGTGATATAAATTTCATTTACTTCGATTAATTTTTATATATGGTGTTCAATTATAATATAATTCGTCCATGTATGGTGGTTTTGGTTGGTGGGTGGGTAGAAGGTTTCGGTTGGATGGAGGAGGAGGGTCAGCGTGGGTTAGTGGAGGCGGAAAGGAAGTGTTGGTGGATGGTTAAAGGGGCAGCGGGGTGGGTATTATGGGTGATGGTCGTGGTTTTGATGGCCCGTGGGTTTGTATGATGGGTTAGGCAAAAGCTGGTTTTTACAAAAAATAATTTTTTTTAAAAAAAAAATGTTCAAAGATACCAGACTTCTTACAAATGTGTCTTATCTCCATAACAAAGAAACCATTTATGTTAGAAAAAAGGTGTCTCTGCCTTCTTGAATAGTTAAAATAATAGGTATCTAAGAAACCATACATCTTATAACCATGGTCTTTTTGTTCAATCTAACAAACCATACTAAAATTATGGTTTCTTATGCTAAGAGACCATTGAGATAGAAACCATACAATTGTTGGTTTCTTAGGCCTATTTTGAATGGTTTCTTATTCATTTTTTGTAGTAGTGGGTGATGATCTGTGATGCTTGATATGATATTTCTGTAGTAATTCTGAACACTCGGCTTGGAAGTGTGTCCCATTGTCACTGATCATTTCGTGAGGTACCCCATAGCGGCATATGATATTTTTCTCAATGAATTGAGCTACATGTTTTGTCGTTAACTTAGCATACGAGGCAGCTTCGACCCATTTAGTGAAATAGTCGATTGCCACGAGGATGAATTCATGTCCTCCTTGCCCTGGTGGCGTTATTTTGCCAATGATGTCGATACCCCAAGTAGAGAAAGGCCATGGGGAAGTGTATGTGTAAAGAAGCGAAGGTGGAACGTGCTGTAGATTTGCGTAGACTTGACACTTCATACATTTCTTGACGTATTCGTGACAATCTCTCTCCATAGTAGTCCAATAATATCCTTGTCGTTGAATCTTTTGGACTAACATCTTAGCATTCATATGTGTTCCACATATTCCGGCATGAAGGTTATCCGTGGTCTTATATGTTTCTTTCCCGGCTATGCACAAGAGATTTCTCCCAAGCGCAGTCCTTTTGTGAAGTTCTCCCCTGATGAGCACATACTGTGAGGCCAGGAGCCTCAAAGCACGGCGTGCCCTTTTATCAGTATTAAGAGGGTATTCACCCTTGGTCACATAGTTAAGGATATCTATATACCATGGTTCTTCATCTTCTTCTTGTGACTCTTGTTCATCATCAAGTGCGTGAACATAGGCTGGCTCATATCTTCGCTCTATAGTTAGCGGCATCCTGATTGTGTCCGTTGGAATGCGCACCATTGATGCTAGCTTGGCCAGTGCGTCAGCAAATTGATTTTCTTCTCTAGGCAAGTACGTATATTCCACTTCATCTAGTTGCTCCGTGAGAGTTTCCAGATGAGCTTGATACGTAGCGAGACTTTCACTTCTCACCTTCCATCTCTTAGAGATCTGGTTAATGATTAGTGATGAATCACCGTAAATTCTGAGCTTCTTAATTCCCAAGGCCACCGCTGTTTCTAATCCCAAAATGCATGCTTCATACTCTGCGGCATTGTTGGTGACATCAAAGTCGAGTTTCATGGAAATTGGGATGTGCTCTTCACTGGGTGATACGAGCAAGACCCCTACACCACACCCTCTTTGGTTGGAAGCTCCATCGAAATAGAGCGTCCATCTATCATCTTCAGTCATAAGTAGATCCTCGTCAGGGAAATCATACTCATCTTCTTCTTTCTCAACTTCTTCAAGTGGAAAGTCCGCTAGGAAGTCAGAAACCGCAGAACCCTTGATGGCCTTTTGTGGTACGAATTTTAAGTCAAACTGAGCAAGGTTGACTATCCATCTTGACAACCTACCATTGAGTGTTGCTTTTTCGAACAAGTATTTGAGAGGATCCATCTTGGACACGACATGTACTGTATGAGTAAGCATGTAATGCCTTAATTTCTGTGCAGCCCATACAAGTGCGAGACACAACTTCTCAAGTAATGTGTATCGTGTCTCATATCCTTGAAGCTTCTTGCTCAAATAGTAAATTACATTCTCCTTGCTTTCAATTTCTTGTGCTAGCATTGCCCCCATCGTTTCTCTTGTGACCGTAAGGTAGAGTTGAAGAGGAAAGTCAGGCATTGCTGGTGCTAGCACAGGTGGGTTTGACAGGTACTCTTTGATCTTGTCGAAAGCTTTTTGGCAATCGTCATCCCATGTCACTGGAACATTCTTTTTGAGCTTTTTGAATATAGGTTCGCATATCGCTATGAGTTTGGATATGAACCTACTTATGTATTGCAATCTTCCAATAAAGCCTCGAATCTCCTTCTCAGACTTAGGTGGTGGCATAGTCATGATTGCTTTGATTTTCGTGGGATCTATTTCAATCCCTCGAGAACTGATCACATAGCCAAGCAATTTGCCTGATGTAACTCCGAATGCACACTTTGCTGGATTTAATCTCATGTTGTACTTGCGGAGTCTTTCAAAGAACTTGCGAAGTGCAATGATGTGGCCTGGGCGATCTTTTGATTTGACGATCATATCATCAACATAGACTTCCACCTCTTTATGCATCATATCATGTAACAATGCTGTGGCTACTCTTTGGTAGGTGGCACCCGCGTTTTTCAACCCGAATGGCATTACCGTATAGCAATATGTTCTCCACTGTGTGATGAATGTGGTTTTCTCCATGTCTTCCTCGGCCATAAGCACTTGGTTATATCCAGCGTAACCATCCATGAAGGAAAGGAGTGCATGGTTTACTGTGTTGTCGACCAGAATGTCAATGTGAGGTAGAGGGAACCCATCTTTTGGACTTGCTTTGTTGAGATCCCTGTAATCAACACACATTCTGACCCTTCCATCCTTTTTTGGGACTGGAACCACGTTAGCTATCCATTCCGGATATTTGGACACTTTGATGAAACCTGCAGCTAGTTGCTTTCTGATTTCTTCTTTGATCTTGAGAGCCACATCCGGCTTCATACGACGCAACTTTTGCTTGATGGGCTTCATACCTGGAATGAGTGGTATCGTATGTTGTGCAATATCCCTGTCAATACCTAGCATGTCTTGGTAAGACCAAGCAAATACATCAACAAATTCACTAAGTAAGTTAATTAACTCTTTGCGTTCTTCTTGACTTAGTGTTAATCCAATTTTTACTTCTTTGGTAGAAGTATCATTGGAAATATTGATTGTTTCTGTATCTTCGATAATTGTCGTTTTATTATCATGTTCTTCCATTGCTTTTATTATTTCTTTGTCATTTTTATCATTAGCAAAGCAATATTGATCAGGGTTGGGGGAATGACACACATCGTAAGCAAAGGTACTCATTTTATTGAAATCATTGGCTATTACATCAAGGAGGGCAAGGTCAGCTGCGACCTCGCTAGAATTAGAAAGGGAAGACTTAACAAGAGGCTCAACAGAAAAGGACTCGATAGCAGAAAGGGGGTCGGCCTTAGATCCTAGGGGTTCACTAACAGACTCAAATTCGAACTCAGACCCAGACGATTCAGGTTCATCAAACATGGGGCCTTCGCCAGTGGTTACTTCAAGTTTTTCTCCATTTGGCATGGTAACCTTCACCGTTTTTCCCCATCCTTTCAGAGCATCATTAGCTGGGGCAATTAACTCCGAAGGATCAAAATCTTTGCTTGACATGACCGCTTGAATGAGCGCAGAGTCGTCATTGTTGGTGGGCCTAGGTTCATTCTTTTCCAACCCGAAAAGAAGACTAATGCTCATATCATCGGAACCTGGGCTGGTTGGTTCTTCAGCTATTGAGGAGACATCACCTTCGTCAATGAAGTCACAATCCATGAACACCTTAAAACCTGGTTCACGTTTCCCCTTGTAGATGAGAGGTTCAGGAAATTCGTAGCATGGGAAGTTCTCTCCTTCCTTGACGAATTGACCATTGAGCGTGAGAGGATAGGGATTTATAACCATCTCCTTGTTCTCTTTTCGAGCTGCGTTCCGAGCAACCATCTTGATCACAGCTTGCTTCATATCTTCCTTTGTTGGTATGAATCCCAAGCCAAAGGTGTCCTTCTTTAATGAGCCTGGATGGCCCCAAAGTTCAGCTATCTTCTTCTTGATGCCAAGGGTCATCCCAGGGAAATGCCCTTGTTTCTTCATAATCGCATTGATGTTATCTTTAGAATAGGGGTCAAACTCGAGGTGGCACTTTTCATCTTCCTCGATCATAAGCACATCTTCTAGAGAAAACCCCCAGAGATCCTCGTCTTCCTCATCATGCTCGACATGAACGATGGGGGTATCAATGACTTGAATACGCATGGGAGAAGCATCAATGGTGATCAGAACTCCTCCAACTATAGCCTTAACTTTCTGGTGCAATGATGATGGGATCGCCTTCAACTCATGAAGCCAAGGGCGACCTAACAGAAGATTGAAAGAAGCCTTGATGTCCACCACCTGAAACTTGGTGCGACGTTCAATGGCTCCAGTAATGATATTCAACATGATAGTACCCACGGCTTGACGGCGAGTATTATCATAAGCTCGAATTCCCTGAGTAGAGGGAATTAATTCTTCATCTTTTATGCCCAACTTCTTTGCGGTGCGCAACGGGCATACATTGATTGCTGAGCCATTATCAACCACGCTCATGGGAATATTCATTTGCCTACACACCACAGTAAAGTGTAGGGCTTTGTTATGTTGATCCCCTTCCGGGGGTAAATCCTTGTCAGAAAAGGAAATCAAGTTGCTAGGACTTGGCAATTCAGTAGTGAGAAAGCTGACTAGTCCTTGAGGAGTCATGTCACTATCAACTCCTATCTTCACAAGAGCATTCATCACAGCCTTCCGATGCTCATGAGACGTAGCCAACAGCTTCCAAACATTCATTTCCACCTTGGTCTTTTGCAATTGTTTGATCACATCGTTGCTTACAAGGTCGATGAGATCATTTATTGGTTGTGCTTGCGGTGGAGGTGTAGATGGAGTGGGTTGTTGTAACCTTCCAGTTCTAGTGAGAACCTTCACTTCAGGGTCCCCCCAAACATCTTCGCTATCTTGCAGATTGACAGCGCCAAGAGATGAACAAACTATGTCTTTGAGATAGACGTCTTCATCATCGCTATCCCAAATTCCGTTAACTTCTACACAGCTTGAAATAAGAACAACTTCTGGTAAAGCATCAGAAAGAGGATTGACGGATCAAAAAAGACTTCATCTCCCATGATAGCCAAAGCATCAGAAAGAGGATCTGTTTGAATATTAGGCTTCTTGTCCCCTAGAGGGACAGGAAGTTGATTAGCATCAATCAAGTCCTGGATCACATCCTTCAACTTCCAACACTTTTCAATAGTATGCCCTTTGCCTTGATGGAATTTGCAATGAGCATTGGGGTCATAGCTAGCAGTTCTGTTCTCTGGTCGAGGTTCTGGAAAAGGTCCAATTGGCATAATCAATCCTTGACTATGCAAGCGATCAAAAGCAGCATCATAAGTCATTCCCAAAGGCGTGTAAACCCTCCTTGGCCTTTGGAATCTCTGAGGGGCAGCATTAAGAGCCAGCACATCATTGATATTGACATTGTTGGTAGCATTATTGGGCTTGGAAGACGAAGAAGAAGGACTGTCGTTCTTCTTGTTTTTCCAAGTGTTGTTGTTATTATTGTTGTTGCTACCAGCAGTCTTCATCAGTTCATCTTCGATATTGATTCCAATATCGTATACAACTTCAAAAGTGTTCAGCGGCAGGAATTTCAAGTGTTGCTTATATTTGTGAGTCAGATTTGCAATAAACAGGCGAACCATCTCTTTTTCCTTGGAAGGATCCACCAAGAGTGCAGCTGTTTCCCTCCACCTGCTTAAATAAGTAGTGAAGCCTTCATTCTCTTTCTGTTTGAGAATGGAGAGTTCACGTTCAGAAGTTTTGGTTTGGATGTTACACTAGTAGCGGTTCATGAAACTTTCAGTAACGTCCTCCTAAGTTGCAACGTGCTTGGATTCCAAAGAGTAAAACCATTGTTGACAGGCATGCTCCAGGGAAAGAGGGAACACAGTAGGGAAGAGTGTCATATCTAACCCCTTAAGAGCCATAGTTGCAGAAAAGGCTTTCAAGTGAAACATAGGGTTATCAGTAGGCTTGAACTTGGGAATGTCAGTAGTGGAAAACTTCTCAGGGAGCCTGTCCCTTATGTTCAGAGAAGTGGCAGGTTGTTCTACATAGGTGAACTCCTCAGAGATCTTACTCATTTGTTCTCTGATTTTGTCTATCGCAGCTACAGCGGCATTGCTTTGATTGTTCTGTTCTGGTAGTGAGTGCTTCCATCATAGCAGATAACCTGTCAATGGCATGGTTAAGGTTTTCCATATCTTCCTTAGTGGTCATTGGTTGAAAGTAAATGGGAGATGGATTTCGTGGGGATGCTTGTGGTGGTTTTCTTGTACGCCTCTTAGGTTGTTGAGGTAGCGACTCAAACCGTAACAGTCTACCCCTACTTCTTGACCAAGTGCTGTGACATTGAAATAAACGCACATTTAATGACTAGACTTATCCTTGACCCATCCGGAAAATAGGAAGGGAAAGAAGAAGAAAAAAAGGTTTTGAAAACAAAGAAAGCATGTATGGGAGGATACCATCCGACTTACTCCTAAAAAAAAACGGAAAAAAGACGCAAGACTTTCCATGTACGGTCACGAACAAAATAGTGTATGACTCGAGGAAAAGTGTGTGAACTCGACACGACTTGTGAGTGATTAAGTGAGGTTATGGACACGTGTTATGACCGTCAGCTATACATGACACCAAACTAGACACATACACCACATTCGTACGCATACAGAACCAAAAAAGGACTGACGGGACATTTTCCTGGGCACCGTGTCACGGTGCTGACTGTCGTGACACGGTACAGTCCACCGTCACACGGTAGAAAGTACCGTGTCACGGCAGTGTTCACCGTGTCACGGCAGACTTGCTGTGACGCGGTGCTCAGTTCCCGGCTTTTTTGAGACGTTTTTAATCGATTTTATGGTTCGTACTAATTACTAAGTGGAAATAAAAACCCTCGGTCATAAATTAGTCTAAAAACAAAATGAACAAACACATGTGGGTTAGTACCAAATAAACCACGGAGCATTTAGTCACGATGATGCAAAAAGTTCTCAACTTAAGGTCAAGTTCTATGTTCGACTATGGTCAAGCTTTGGGTGTCAAAAGGGTACCATGGTTAAGAGTTTGGACGCGTTAGCAAGGCAGCCTCCCTTGAGGGTGTATGCCAACGGGCGGCTCCGCGAGTTCGTGATGAAATCGAACTCGACTCCATAGTTTGGGTGGATTTAATAACTCGGATAAACCCTTATTGCCATGAGCGTTTTTGGGTTGATAGAGCTTAAATCCCCCGGGGCTAAGATGTATGTAGAACACATACGTTTTTTCAGACAAATCGAAGGAAGTCGACTGTGAGAAGGGAAAATAAGCCACCGGACTGATTTTAGGATTGCCGTGACACGGCAGAAATTCCCGTGTCAAGGTACAATGTACCGTCAGACGGTACATTGTACCGTGACACGACAGACTTTGCCGTGACACGGCAGTCAGAAAATCTGACTGGTGCCCTGTTTTTCTTCGTACGCAATCAAGTTGTTCAATTTTTCCTACGGGACAGATCTAAATTCGACGTTAAAAACGTCTATGCTTATGCAAAAATGCCAAATTAATCACAGGAATATTTTTCAAGAATCTTTCAAGTCTCATCCACTCATCTCAATTAAATACCGATCACTCAAATCGATAAATAACCAAGAATCCTCCCCAGTGGAGTCGCCAAATTGTAGGCGTCGTTTGAAGTGCGCCTACGTAAGCATGGTGTGAATATGCTTGGCACTCATAGGAAGTGGGAATTGACATTACGATTAAGGACAACGATTAGGGACAAATAAAGTAGGGAGCCGCCAACAAGTTTTTAAGGAACTTGTAAACCGTTCACGGATCATAAAAGGCAACCACGATTAAGGGACAACGAAAGGCAACAACGATTGACCCGTGAAGGTTACACCCCATTCATAATCCATGAGATTACTAACTCCATATGGTTCGGAACCACGAACGGAGGATCGGGGATGATGGTACGAAGTGAGTCATGGAGTCACATTCGCCCGTATTGGCCTCTACTCGATTCTTATAGTGAAAAGTATTCCTGTGATCTCAAAGGCATACAAACAAAATTCAAATTCGCTCTAAACTATTATTATGCTAAATTGGTTGAATATTAATGCAACACATAATTCTAATTATTAATGATCACTTCGATTTAATAGTAAGATTAAAAGGAACCTAAACCGGTTGTCCAAATTATCTTATTAGTCGTGATTTTCAAATACATATTCCCTTTAACATGAAATATGGTGATCAATAAATATAGAATAAATAAACATCAATATTGGAAGCAATATAGCAATAAATCCAACAATATAAAATTGTTAGAAAAATAATAGAAATAAAAGGAACATGATTCTTACTTTGATTTTGTTTGCTTGCTACTATAAAAACAATAAACGCGTTAGTAACTTCAAGGAAAATAATTAAACAATAATTAAAATGGAATTAAATTAAATTAGTTGATTTGGGGCCAAACCCTCAAACAGTTCTACCTTTCACGCCATGGTTTAAGGATAGAACCCCGGGTAAAGTACGGACTCCTTGGAGTGCTTAAGGAAGGTATTTTGAAAGAGAGAAAGGTAGGCTAGTGTTTAGGCTAGAGCATAGAAGAGAAATGAGAGAATTATTTGATGCCCCGTACATCAGAAATGAGGGGTTATTTATAGGAAAAATGTGCTGAGGGAACACACGGAACCCTAAAATGACAGAAACCCTAAAACAGTATCCCGTGACACGGCAAAGTGTACCGTGACACGATAAACTCCACCGTCAGACGGGAGAGAATCCCGTGACACGGTACTCTTTTGAGTGACGCGGGATACTTTTAAACAAACGGGGGAAGAAAATGCGTTAGGGTTTACGCGGAAGGGACACATATTGTACCCGTGTCACATCAGGTCTCCCGTGACACGGGATTTTTTGCCGTCAGATGGGAAAGATTCCCGTGGCGCGGGATTCCTTGCCGTGACACGGGACAGTTTTGTCCTTTTTTCCGTCTAAATTCATTTTTAAACCCTAATTTCATTCAGCATTTTAGGTGCCGATTGATAATTTCGGGCCATTTTTCTGATTTATTAAAATCGGGCTAAAATAAGAAAATAAATAAATAAAAGGTTTGGGCCAAAACAAATAATAAAACAATAAAAAAAAGGTTTGGGCTGAAATTAAAACTATGCTTTTACCAAACACCAAGACTGATCCATGGACTATTCATAATACGAATTTAATTAAATATGATTTTTAAACTTTCTCGGGATTAAATACTAAACCCGACCAATAGTGACGGTGAAAGGTTGTTCATCATCGGGTTTGGTTTTGGGGAGACATTTTTAGGTGTCTACAGGTTGTAATGTGGTCAGGCTAAAGGTTGAAGAAGAAAGGGATAAAGGCTCAAGACCCTAGATAAGCCACCCAAGGTGTGCAACCTTGCTTTTGAATCTGTATATTATTATGCTTGAGTTTATCTCACTCTTGAACTCCCTTTCTTTTTTGCTTTTGTATTTTTCTTTTTTGAATCTTTTTCAATAAGTGTGAGCAATCCCGATCATGCGGTCTATCACTCACTTGGCATTCATATTTCTCAGGCACAGTACCGAGCACTCAATAAGAAACGCAATTCGAGACGTGTTATTATCAAAGACATTTTCATATCAAAGACACTGGAACACTTGCCCATTTGTACACTTTTATTTATTATTTTTTTAATTTTTACATTTTTAATCTTTTAAATCACTCAAGCTTTTGTTCTTTGAAAATTTCACAAGTTGAACACCATTCCATCCCTAGGTTAAGTAGATGTGGGTTGAAGAAAGAAAGTTATATCGTTAGACGAGGCTCTAAGTGGTTTATCAAGAAAGGATTATGTATATTTGAAAGGTGAGAGGTATGATATGGCTACAAGAGGTTCCTCTAATCATGGGTATTGTGCTTAGTCCGACAATGATTTATTTTTATTTTTTTTAAAAAAATGCGGTGCAATGATCATATGCAAGGAAATAAATGCTTATTTTATTAAAAGGAAGAAAAGAAAAATTCCTATAAAATAAAATCTAAGGGCAACAAAAGGTGTCTATTGCTAGACTTATTGGGGAAAGGGAAAATGAAAAATAGAAAAAGAGATCATGAAATCTTGTCGTTGAAGCTCGCCTCTTGTCTTGTGCCTTATCATTCGGTCTTCTTGCCAGCTGGCGATATGGGAAGTTTGTTATTATCGATCAAATGTTGGATGGCCTCTTTCAGCTTCCAACATTCTCAGTAGTATATCCCCTACCTTGATGGTACTTGCAATGAGAGTCAGCATTCCAATTGGGTGACCTGTTTTCGGGTACTGGAACTTGAAGAGATCCAATAGGAGTGATAAGTCCTTTGCATGGAGTCGATCGAAAGCGGTATCGTAGCTCATCCTAATGGGCGTGAACTCTTTCCTTCGTTGTTTTTTAATTAGGTCTTTGGTTATCCATGGCTAAGACTACATCGAGGTCAAAGGTACTAACATTGTATCTACTTTTATAACGCTATACACATCTATAATACATAGAGAGATAATCATCTCTCTAAAAAGTACATATCAATATCCAAAATTCAATAATAAAAAAAATATATGTAGCAAAAAAAAAAAAAAAAACCCGACAAATTCAGGCATGAAAATCTTACAAATACTCCTCATAATTCATAAATTTACACAAAAATCAATATCAGTAATCATTGAATTATCATACAAAATTAATTCTCAAGTAATTGTTAATTACTTCAATTGTTTAGCTAAAATTAATATCAAAATTATAAAATGCAAAAAATATCTGGATTTGAGCTTGATATATTCATTGTCGCTGAAGAAATTGCACTTGAGAAATCAGATGAACTCCAAAATTGTAGCTGACAAAATAAAATTAAATATCGGCGATTATAATTTTTGTAAATCAAATAAAAAGAACAGTTCAAACTCCATAATTTTCTAAGATTATCACAACTTTATAAATTTCGCATAAATTGAAATTTTAAAATTATACCTAGTTTTTTAAACCTTTCAACAAGTAATTTTAGTCAAGTCCAGTGAAAATCAATGAATAATTTTGTCAGCAGAAGAAATTAACATACGAGAAAGAAATTTATGGCAGTTTTTGAGTAGAATCAATGGCGATTTTTAGCAAAATTGGTGTGAGGAGAGAGAAAATTCTTTATGAGATTGGAAATGGTCAATGAGGTTGAAGAGAGAGAAAATTACGCTTGTTGTTTTTGGTGAAATTCATCTAGTTTGTTTGAAACAATCACAGTCGTTCATCAAGCGCGAATTTGAACATCTGATGGTTGAAATTAGTTCTTAGTTCCTATTATAGGATAGGTTCTCATTATAACCCTGTCCATATGTATATCTATAAAACCTTGAAACTAAATTAAACTTGAAAATCGCAGCACAAAATAAAACCTTGAAACTAAATTCGAAAATAAAATCGATGACGGTAGAAATAAATGAAGGAACTATATTATAATTGCCTAAAATCAATTGAATCCTAAAAATCAAAAGAGTACAGAAAAAAAAAACCAAAAAAAAAACTAGAATCGAAAAAATTGGTAAGAACCAAAATCGAACGAAATCAATTAAACTCACTGAACTTAAATTCGAAAAAAAAAGTGAAATCTAAGGTTTATATTTGCAAAAAATCTATTGAAATTGAAGAACAAAATAACAATCCAAACAATGTATAGATGAAAACAATATTTTTGAACATATAATGCACATGTAATAAATACCTAACGAAATCGATGGAATATGTATCTGATTTAAAATTTTCAAAATCTAGGGTTTTATCGCCAAAATTTGTACTTTTCTTGAACAATTTGACTCGTTTTATGATCTTTGTTGCTGAATTTGTGCAAAAAAATGAAATTAAAAAGTTGAAAATCCTTCAAATCGCAGCTTCTATGGCAATTTTTTGTGAGTTTGAGGAGAGAGAAACTCATGGCCTGACGTATTTTGAAGAGAGAGAAAATCATGAGTTGCTCTGTATTTGAGGTTATAACATATATGTATGTAGGCGTCGTTTGAAGTGCGCCTACGTTAAAGCATAGTGGTGAATATGCTTGGCACTCATAGGAAGTAGGAATTGACATTACGATAAGGGACAACGATTAGGGACAAATAAAGTAGGGAGCCGCCAACAAGTTTTTAAGGAACTTGTAAACCGTTCACGGATCATTATAAGGCAACCACGATTAAGGGACAACGATAGGCAACAACGATTGACCCGTGAAGGTTACACCCCATTCATAATCCATGAGATTACTAACTCCATATGGTTCGGAACCACGAAAGGAGGATCGGGGATGATGATACGAAGTGAGTCATGGAGTCACATTCGCCCGTATTGGCCTCTACTCGATTCTTATATCGAAAGCATTCCTGTGATCTCAAAGGCATACAAACAAAATTCAATTCGCTCCAAACTATTATTATGCTAAATTGGTTTAATATTAATGCAACATATAATTCTATAATATTGGTGATCACTTCGATTTAACAACAAGATTAAAAAGGAACCTAAACCGGTTGTCCAAATTATCGTATTAGTCGTGATTTTCAATTACATATTCCCTTTAAACATGCAATATGGTGATCAATAAATAGAATAAATAAACATTAATATTGGAAGCAATTCAACAATAAATCCAACAATATAAAATCGTTAGAAAAATAATAGAAATAAAAGGAACATGATTCCTTACTTTGATTTTGTTTGCTTGCTACTATAAAAACAATAAACGCGTTAGTAACTTCAAGGAAAATTAAATAAAATATAATTAAATTAAATTAAAATGGAATAAAATTAAATTAAATGAGTTGATTTGGGGCCAAACCCTCAAACAGTTCTACCTTTCACGCCGTGGTTTAAGGATAGAACCCCGGGTAAAGTACGGACTCCTTGGAGTGCTTAAGGAAGGTATTTTGAAAGAGAGAAGGGTAGGCTAGTGTTTAGGCTAGAGAATAGAAGAGAAATGAGAGAATTAATTGATGCCCCGTACGTCAGAAATGAGGGGTTATTTATAGGAAAAATGTGTGAGGGAACACACGGAACCCTAAAATGACAGAAACCCTAAAACAGTATCCCGTGACACGGCAAAAAATTCCGTGACACGGGAAACTCCACCGTCAGACGGTAGAAAATCCCGTGACACGGTGTACTTTTGTGTGACGCGGGATATTTTTAGAAAGCGGGGGAAGAATGCGCGTTAGGGTTTACGCGGAAGGGACACATACTGTACCCGTGTCACATCAGGTCTCCCGTGACACGGGATTCTTTGCCGTCAGACGGGAAAGATTCCCGTGACGCGGGACAGTTTTGTCCTTTTTTCAGTCTAAATTCATTTTTAAACCCTAATTTCATTCAGCATTTTAAGTGCCGATTGATAATTTCGGGCCATTTTCTGATTTATTAAAATTGGGCTAAATTAAGAAAATAATTAAAAAGAAATAAATAAAAGGTTTGGGCCAAAAATAAATAATAAAA
The DNA here is from genome assembly GCF_948465745.1 of Chenopodium album. Classification (NCBI taxonomy): domain Eukaryota; kingdom Viridiplantae; phylum Streptophyta; class Magnoliopsida; order Caryophyllales; family Amaranthaceae; genus Chenopodium; species Chenopodium album. The sequence goes on along the minus strand of NC_137853.1, from coordinate 23,288,182 downwards.
CAATAAAATAAAAAAGGTTTTGGGCTGAAATTAAAACTATGCTTTTACCAAACAACAAGACTGATCCATGGACAATTCAGAAATACGAATTTAATTAAATATGATTTTTAAGCACTCTCGGGATTAAATACTAAACTCGACCAATAATGACGGTGAAAGGTTGTTCATCATCGGGTTTGGTTTTGGGGAGACATTTTTAGGTGTCTACAATGTATATATATGTGTGTGTGTGTGTATGTGTGTGTGTGTGTATTAATAATATATATGTATATATATATTATAAATTTATTACTTTAATCGAAGTATATATATTGTGGCTTGTTTGTTACTGAAAGCTTAAGTGGTTGTTTTTTTTTTTAATGATAGCTTAAGTAGTTTGTTGCTTGCATGAGCTGGTTTGACTACAAGAATAATTTTTTGCATTAATAAATATAGGTTAAATGATAAATCAATCCGTTGTGAAATTTTTATTTTGAATAAATGAAATCTGTATAAATTTGATGTCAAGATATATACTACTCCTAATGCTCAAAAATTATTACTCTATAATTACAATTGTTGTTGATGTCAATATATATACTACTCCATAAAGTACAAAAAAATGACTCTATAATTACAATTGTTATATATATATATATATATATATATATATATATATATATATATATATATATATATATATATATATATATATATATATATATATATATATATATATATATATATATATATATATATATATATATATATATATATATATATATATATATATATATATCATGTTTCAAAAAAAAAAAAAAAGATATATATAAATCAAATCTTTTACTCTTTAATTATAATGTTATGAATTAATGCACAAAAAAAAAATATTGGAATAAGTATTATTTTCTTACAAATTTTATTATTGTGCAATTATTAAGGAGCTACATTCCAAGGAAAATTTTAATAGGGTCTTATGTATATGAAGAGTTTTCAATTAAACTAAACATTAAGATATGGAGGTTAATGGATGGAGTTTTTCAATCATTAATCATTAATGGACTAGTATGATGTGATATCACATCATATGCCAAATGACAAAAATGGTGACAAGTGGCAAAATAACATGTCTTGCCATGAATTTTAATAATATATATTGATATTGATATTGATATGTAAGAATTCTAAATAATGCATCTTTTTTCATTGGCACCTAACTTTTCCATTATTATTGATTATCTTAAGTATTTATTTCAATCAATCAATCAATAAAGCGAAGCCTTCATCCCATAAGTGGGGTCGGCTAACATGAACCAAATTTAATTATTCCGTACATGAACCAAATTTAATTATTCCGTGCAGTCATCGACTTTAATTTTCCTCCCCCATCCCTTACGATCCAATGCTTCATCCTCATGCAAATCCATATACTTCACATCCTTCCTAACCCCTTCCACCAAGTCATTTTCTGTCTCCCTATCCCTCGTTTTACCCCTTAATAGTCTCACTCTTCCACTCTTCGAACCAGTGCACCATCGGGTTTTTGTCTTACATGCCCAAACCAATGCAAGCGATTTTCCCTTAGTTTATCTGCAATGCCTATCACACCTACTTTCTGGCGAATAACCTCATTCTAATTCTATCTCTTAGAGTGTTCCCACACATCCACCTTAACATGCATTTCTATAACCTCCATCTTTTTAACGTGTTCCTTCTTAGAAGCCCAACATTCTATACCATGGTCTTCTGGCAGTCATGTAAAATTTTTCCTTCAACTGTAAGGGAATGCTTTGGTCACTGTGGCCGCTCTCCATTTAAGCCACCCCAACTTAATCCTATGTGCCACGTCTTGATTAATGTCACCATTCTTCTGGATGATCGACCCAAGATACTTAAAACATTCACTCATCGTCAAATCCTTTCCATCCAAACTCACTACTTCATTGCTTGCCCGCCTCTAATTACGAAGCGACATACCAAATATTTTATCTTACTCTTACTTAGCTTAAACCCTCTAGATTCCAACTTTTGCCTCCATTGCTCCAACTTGGCATTAATTCAAATATTCTTAGTATCATCAACTAAAACAATATCATCCGCGAACAACGAACATACACCATGGAACCTCATCTTGAATTGGTCTAGTTACTTCATCTAGAACCGTTACAAAAAGAAAGGGGCTTAATGCAGACCCTGGATGCAATCTGATTATAACAGGGAAATCTTTTGTCAACCCTCCACATGTTATCACATTTGTTGACACATCTCGATAAATATCTTTCACCAAGTCCACATATCTTCGTGGGATACATTTCTTCAACGTTGCCCACCAAAGTACCTATCTTGGCAGCTTATCATATGCCTTCTCTAAATCAATAAACGCCATTTAAAGATCCTTCTTCTTTACCCTATAAAACTTCATCATTAGTCTTATCAAATGGATTGCTTCCATAGTAGATCTCCCAAGCATAATTAATTAGTTTTCCGAAATGCTTATGCATGCCCTCAACCTATGTTCAATAACCCTTTCCCACAGCTTCATAGTGTGGCTCATAAGCTTGATCCCTCGATAGTTAGAACCATTCTTGATCATCTCCTTTGTTTTTATAAACCAGGACCAAGGTTCTCTTCCTCTAATCTTGCAGGATCCTAGTAGCCCTCCATATCTTGTTAAAAAGATCTGTTAACCAATTTATACCAATCTCACCCAAACACCTCTACACCTCTATCGGTACAACATCAAGGATAATCACCTTATTAGGATTCATCTTCTTTAGTGTAATCTCCACCTTTGCTCTCCTAATCCTCCGCACATACTCCATGTTGATTTCTTCATCACTTACAGAGGTATATCCTGTCACAACTCCATTACTTCCATTAAACAATTCATCGAACTATCCTCACTTGTCCTTGATGTCGTCCTCTTGTACTAGGGCCATTTGGTTCTTATCTTTGACACACTTCACCATACTTTTCTCTTATAAATGATCTTTTCTCCCTCCATGGAGTCAAGCTTTTCATAAACCTCTTGATAAGTCTTTTCTTTTGCTTGGCGAACAGCTGCTTTTGCCTTACTCTTAGCCTCCTTATGCGTTGCAAAGGTTTCGTCACTCCTACATTTTTCCAAGGCTTGATAGCATTCCCATTTTTGCTTAATTACTACTTTCACCTCTCCATTCCACCACGAAGTATCTCTCTGTATCGAAGCTCTTCATCTTGATTTCCCTAAGACCACTTTGGCTAATCTTAAGAACACTACTAGATAACAGGCCATTTTCAACGGAAAAATTCCGTCGGAAAAACCATGAAATCCGTCGGAAAACACGTTTCCGACGGAAATTCGGTTGGAACTGGTTGTCGGAAAAGGCTTCGTAGGAAAAAGCACCTTTTTCGTCGGAAATTCCGTCGGAAACACTTTTCCGACGGATTTCCGATGGAATTTCCCGTCGAAGGTGGTTTTTCTGGTGCCGGAAAAATCCGTCGTAAATTTCCGACGGATACACTTCCGTTGGAAATTTACGAAGGAATTTCCGTCGGAAAATTCTTTTAAGAAATTAAAAAAATACGCCGCGCACCACCGGCACGGCATATCACCGCAACCAACCACCACCCATTACCCTAATGGCCTTACCCAACTGCCCGAACAACCCAGAAAACCCAGCAACCACCTTAACCGAAACAAACCCACCACCCTAACCCACCCACTTAACCCTAACCAACCAAAAACCACATCAACCACCCAAACCAAACCCAGATCTACTGTTCTAACCAAAAGACCACCCAAAAATTAAGAAAAAAAAAACAAAAAAAAAATGACAACCACAACACTACTGCCAAAAACCACCATTACAACCAACAAATTACTAGTGAATTTTTTGTAAAAAAATCCAAAATTCGACAAAAAATTTTTTTTAAAAAAAAAGAAAAAATTAAAATCAGGATAACATACTTTAACACCAACTTGGATCTTGAGTTCTCCTCGAATTTGGTTTCATACGGCTAAATTCAACCATGAAACCTCTAGATCTAGGGATTTCATGGTCGAATTTAACCATATAAACCATTAATATGAACCAAAAAGACCATGAGCAAAGGAAAAAGAGGAGAGGCGTGAGAAAGAGAACCATCGGCGCTGACCTTCATTAAAGCTTTCTCGTGGTAGATTTCAGTTTAGAATAAAAGTAGGAGAAAATAGAGAATGGAGAGGAGATCCGTGAGAAAGAAAAGTGAGGAAAGAAGAGAGAAGAGGGAAGAGAGAGGAGATCCGTGAGGAAAGAAGAGAAAAGAGGGAAGAGAGAGAAGATCCGGGAAGAGAGAGGAGATGAGAGGACCAGATTGAAAGAGAAGATGAGAGGATGAGAGGAGAAAGAAGTAGAAGAGAGGTTGAGAGAGGAGAGAGAGCATAATCAGTAAAATAAAAGGGGGAAGGGGCGCCGTTTCAATTATGGTTTTGGGTGTTTTCTTTTTCTTTTTTTTTTAACTTAAATTTCGTCGGAAAGGATGTAAATTCCGTCGGTAGCTTCCGACGGAATTTAAATCTGTCGAAAATTTCCGACGGAAATTATATCCGTCGGAAAATATAACATTTCCGACGGAAAATCCGTCGGAAGTGAATAATTTTCCGACGGATTACAATTCCGTCGGAGATTTCCGACGGAATTTCGACTGAAATAAAATTCGTCAAAAATTTCGTACTTTCCGACGGATTTTAGTGTCCGTCGGAACCGTTCCGTCAGAAATGACTTGTTTTCTAGTAGTGGAAATAGTTCTTTATTCCTAACCAAGTCATATATGGATCCACCCCTCCATCCCAATTCGCCTCCTTAATTACTTCATCTGTAAAAAAACTTAGCACTTGCATCCCTTAGAGTCTACCATCTTATCCTTGGCTCTTCTTGTCCTCATTTTTTCTTCTCCTTCTCTTTCAAGAGAATAGTCATAACAAGAAGCCGATGTTGGGTGACCACACTCTCTCCTAGGGGTGCTTATGATGCGAGTCGAGTTTGAGTTTGGGGTAGCTCGACTCGACTCGTTGACAAATCGAGTCGATCTTTGACCGAGTCGAGCTTTGACTGAATTTGACCGAGTCGAGCTTTGACCGAATTTGACCGAGTCGAGCTTTGACCGAGTTGATCTCGAGTAGCTTGTAATTTGATTTGTCTTAGTAAAAATCTCGATTTAGTGTAACAGCTTTTCATTCTCTTTAACATTTTTCATTCTCTTTAATTTTGTCATTTAAGAGCACATAAATAATTTTTTATTATTAATGTATAATCTAAAATAAAAGTTTTTTTTTATCAAAATATCTTTACTTTTGTATATATAATATTATATGAAATAATTCGAGCTTCTTACGATCTTTCGAGTCGAGTAATGTTCAACTCAACTCGACTCGTTAACATTTCGAGTCAATCTTGAGTTCGAGTCGAGCTCACTCGAGTCGAGTTTTGACCGAGTCGAACTCGAGTTACTCGCGAGTTTTCGCGAGAGAGTCTCTCCTGGGATGACCTTGCAATTTAAGTAACTTTGTCTATCCATGCTCCTTGTGAGCAGGAAGTCTATTTGTGTTGCATTTGCTCCACTCTAGAAAGTTATCAAGTGTGAATCTCGCTTCTTGAACCAAGTATCAGCCAATATTAAATCATGTGATTGGGCAAAATCCATAATAGCTTCACCACCTGCGCCCCTTTGCCCATACCCAAAGCCTCCATGGACACTCTCGTAGCCATCTCGGCTCACCCCAACGTGCTAATTTAAATCACCTCCAATACATAATCTCTTTGTATGGTGGACACCATGTACCACCTCGTCTAAATCCTCCCAAAATTGTTGTTTCTCTTCTGCATCCAAAACAACTTGGGGAATATAAGCACTAATATAATATTCACAATCTCCTTGCCACACATGAACTTCGCCCATATCAACCTATCATTCTTCCGATAGACCTTGATTACCTCTTTAGACAACCTCTCATCGAGAATCACACAAACTCCATTCCTAGCTCCACTAATCCTAGTCACGTGGCTTGTTTCTTGTCCAAAGTACCACACCTTATACCTTAAAACCAAGGCTCGAGCTCCTTCTCCTATCCTCCATGACTCTTGAATGCACATGATGTTTACGCGTCTTCTCTTTATCACTTCTGCTGATTTTCCCATAAGAGACCCCATATTCTAAGAACTAATCTGCAAACTAGAGTGCTCTCTCCTACGCTCCCTCATAACACGCGCACTCGTACTACGCTCCCTCCTGTTCCCAAATGCAAATCCTTATCATTTGACACCACACTTGGGCAATGTGGGACGTTGCTTCCGGGCAACGACCTAGCAACCCTTGCATATGTATCACTGCATCGGGGTCAGGGAAGTAAAGCGCGTCACTCAGTAGGGAACGCCCTAACGGCACGCCCTTGCTCATTTGAAACCACACTCAGGCAATGCGGCGCGTCGCTTCCGGGCGACGACGTAGCGACCCTTGAATACTTATTACTACACCTAGGTCTAGGAAGTGTAGCGCGTTGCTCAGTAGGGAACACCCCCACGAAAATATCAGTTTGGCTCATGTCATGGGATGTGACAAAGTTTTACACTGGCTATCACTGGCCTACCGAAACTCTCCTCCTTTATCCAGGCTTGGGACTGGCAGCGAGAAAGCGCAGTGGCAGAGTTATCTTAAACATTTAGTGATTAAAAAGTATTTAGAAGGAAGAATAATAAAGGTATGGCAAAGAAGGTGGATAGTATACAACAAGGGTCAGACAGTAGAAATACTTGTGTATAGGTATGAAATATCGACTCGTATGCAGCAAATTTTCTATCACAAGTTCACTACGGATCAATTACTGGTCGGCTACTTTCCTAGCTTCAATTATTGCTTGGGTCATTCAATTTCTAAAAATCATTTGGAGTAACACCACGAATAAGTTTACTCCTATTCCAAAAGGTGACTCTGTTGACTCAGCAAAATCTGATCACACAAAACAAACAGTGGATTGTACATGGAGGATAAGTGGGACCAATTCATATCATACTCTCATTAGCAGCCTTACAATTCCCCACAAACTATGTACTCACATTCTAATATCACCCCAAATATCCTTTCAAATTCCTTGAATTTCATAATAATCAATCAACCTTTCTTAAAGAAAAGCAAAGGAAGAATAATATCCATGGCAGCAATAGGACCAACAACAACAACAGCAGTCAAATTACGTAGCTCAGTCTTTAATCCTCGCTTATCTAGTCTTTCTCCATCTCAACAATACATAAATTTTACTAAGTCGCTTCATTCGTTTCCTACTGCGGCCAGTAGGAAACGTGTAGCAGCCGGAGTTCGGTGTACAGCGGTAGGAACAGCTACCGAGGCTGCAGAAACAAAGCCTAGGACTAAGAGTAAATTTGAGATTCAGACACTAACTGGGTGGCTGCTTAAGCAGGAACAAGCAGGGGTTATTGATGCAGAGCTTACTATTGTACTGTCTAGCATCTCTATGGCTTGTAAACAAATTGCTTCGTTGGTTCAACGCGCTGGTATTTCTAACCTTACTGGAATTCAAGGGGCTGTTAATGTCCAAGGAGAGGATCAGAAGAAACTTGATGTTGTCTCCAATGAGGTATGATCATCGATATTGATATTATAGTCGTCTGTTATTACATTGACACACAAAAATAGAAATGTACCATAATATAACTGGACTGAAAATATATACAAATTATGACAAATGACCGAGATTGATACTCATATTTAATAAAACAGAGAAGATAAGAAGAGCATATCTATTACCAATGCAAATTTTAAAGCACAATCATGTTGTACTGAAAATGTGAAGGCTGTAAAAATTAATTTAGAATGATGAGTGTTTATACAAACATTAACTACAAGATAAATATTCGACAGGTATTTTCTAACTGCTTGAGATCAAGTGGGAGGACTGGGATAATTGCATCAGAGGAAGAGGATGTACCAGTGGCAGTCGAAGAGAGCTACTCTGGCAACTATATTGTTGTGTTTGATCCACTTGATGGATCATCCAACATCGACGCAGCTGTCTCAACTGGTTCCATCTTTGGAATTTATAGCCCAAATGATGAGTGCATTGTCGACTCTGATAACGAAGATGAGGTATCTCTCATTGTTCTTCATTTAACTCTTATTAGGCAAAGAGTTCCTAACAACATTTTGTACTCTTTGTAAAGAGTTTTATTGATAGAATTAACTAAGAAATGTCTAAATTCATGTAACACAAACATAGTTTTATGTCTCTTTGTAGCATCATCACTTGTAAACCACTCTAAAATCATCATTTAGCTAAAAATTATTGTAGTTTCATAAATTTTATTAATTGCCCAAAAACATATAGAAGGATTGACATAATTTAGTAGACATTACCAGAGAACAAAAACTATGTCTAATATTTGATGCTAAGGTATAGGCACCAGAATTTTATTTTCCGACTAAAACATATTTCCTACGTTTCTTTATAGTTGCAACACACACTTTATCACAAGAATTAAGAAAACTGGACCTTACATGATATAATACACTTAAAATGGGGTTAAAAGGTTGTTAGGAGCATAATCAAATGGGTCATGAGCTTTAACTGATTAACTAAAGATTATAGTACAACGTTCACGATAAAAACCTTCCTTTTATAGTGTGTTGCAACTATTATGATATTTTCATTTTAGAGAATTGTTGAAATTATACAAAAAAAACAGAGGAAGTAAATTTATTTTTTTTAAAAAAAAATGGTTAAAACAGGGCAAAGCTAATGAAATATCAGGTAAAAAATACATTAAAAAAAACATTTCTTAAGTATGTTTAATTATAGTTTAAACAATATTTGCAGCTAAGCGCCGAAGAACAGAGGTGTGTGGTGAATGTTTGTCAACCAGGGGATAACCTATTAGCAGCAGGATACTGTATGTACTCCAGCTCTGTAATCTTTGTACTGACCATCGGAAAAGGAGTGTATGCATTCACATTAGATCCCATGTATGGCGAATTCGTCCTCACTCAAGAAGACATCAAGATACCAAAAGCAGGGAAAATCTATTCATTCAATGAAGGTAACTACAAAATGTGGGATGACAAATTGAAGAAGTACATGGATGACCTTAAAGACCCAGGGCCATCAGGAAAGCCGTACTCGGCTCGTTACATCGGAAGTTTGGTCGGGGACTTTCATCGAACACTTCTGTATGGTGGCATTTATGGGTATCCAAGAGATTCTAAGAGCAAAAATGGCAAGTTGAGGCTGTTGTATGAATGTGCACCTATGAGCTTTATAGTAGAACAGGCTGGTGGAAAAGGATCTGATGGCCATAATAGAATTCTCGACATTCAACCTACAGAGGTAAGCTCAATCATCATAATATACTCAATCTTCTGTTTAAATTTTACGATGTCCCATATTTAAGTTAACATTGTTGATAGAGGTGAAAGGGACTCAGTGGCAGATCCACCAATATAATGATGGGGGTACGAAATCTATCTATAATAAACGTATACTAAAGGCGAAATTTGGAATGACACTTGTCATTTTCTGGTAAAAAAATTTCCCGCCTTTTTTTTCTTTTCTTTTTTTTATTTTTTTTTATTACCATAATAGTTATTTCCATTTTAACAACATAATTAATCTAATTATACTAATTTTTTTTTACATATATTTTATAAACTAGGAAATTTTTAGCTACAAAAATATTAACATAGATTAAAATAAGGTATTGTAATATATTATTTTCCAAAATTATTATAATATTATCAATATCAATTTTTTTCTCCAACTTTTATTATTTGACAATAAAATTTATTTTAATTAAAAAAAAAAAATTATTTGGTAGCATACTTTGTATAAATCTTGAAATTACATAACGTTTATAACAACAAAATCATTATGTTATAGTATACATATATATTTTTTATACAATCCAATTCAATAACCTTTACATATTTGGTTTTGGATCTTTTACCAAAATGGCTAATTTGACAAAAATATTTACCAAAACGGCTAATTATAAAATTTAATTCCCAAACTAGCTAAAGTTATTGATTTAAGGAAATTATTTATTTTTTATATTCCTTTGAACCGGTTCGGTTCACTTTATGTCTTTTTTTGGTTTTATTTAAAAAGAAATAGTTTTTTTTTTTTTTTTTGTTAAAAAAATGGTTTTATTCTAATTCTAATGCCATAGTTTAAAATATCCATTAATTTGAACTATAACAATCAACATATTATATATGCAGCAATTCTCAATTTTTAACAAAGTTACACAAAAATAAACAGCCACTCAAAATATTCATATTAGCCGACATTAACAAAGAGTGTACAATTAATAGACATGAAAAAGATGAACAAAACCTTAAAATCCCTTATTGTCGTATAAATTTGCGGTAGTCTTGATAGAACAATACTACTTGAAATTCCAAATAATTTTTGTGATTCATATGATCAAGATGAAAAATTAGGGCTTTTAATATTTTTTTTTTATCGAAATTAGGGTTTCGCGAGTCTGCAACTATTAACGTTCGTTCTACAGAGTTTTAAATATTGCTTATATTTTTCAACTTAAAAAAATCTTTAAGGAAATAAAAATAAAACTAAAAAAACAAAATTAAAAAAAAAAGAAAGAAAGTGAACCAAACCGGTTTAAAGGAAATAAAAAATAGATAAAGTCCGTTTAAGTTAATAAATTAGCTAGTTTGGGAATTAAATTCAATAATTAGCCGTTTTGGTAAACTTTTATCAAACTAGCCGTTTTGGTAAATGATCCTTTGGTATTGGTATAAACTAAAATTCAAGTTATTTTGTTACAAATAATTTTTTTAGATAAATTAATGTTGACTTTACGCCATTATATATAATTTATTTGTTGTAAATTTAATTATGATCGTGCATAGCACGGGACTTAACCTAGATAAGTTATATAAGAAAAGGATAACTTACAAATGCGAAACTTGAAGAAATCAAATTTTTAGGTTTTTTTTTTTTATTGATCTCACCATCTATTAGCCACTGTAAGTATCCCATCCTCGTATAATATTGTCCGTAAGAAATTCATGGAAAATTCTACTTCTTACATCCAACCAAATAAGGCCTAAATGTTAGGCTACTATTAACTTTTTAGCCAAAGTTTCAATTTTAGTCGGATATATATATATATATATATATATATATACATTAAATTAATACTTATAATAATTAATCTTTTTTTGTTTGAATAGTTATAATTATGTAATTTAGTATAGGTAAACAGCTACTTTCATACGTTGTCATATCTTATAAAAGGAATATATGAATTGAGACATACAACTTCTTTTAAAAAATAGTATTGAAATATAAAAGTTTTTAAAAGAAAAAAAAATTAAAATATATACTCTCTCTTTGTTTTTTAAATGTTTCGTTTTAACCGGCAAATAATTTTAAGCAATTTAATTGACTTAAATAAATAAGAGGTAAGTAGGGTAATTGGAGTTTTAAAAAATTGTAAAAGAAAAATAGTGAGATTATTAGTTTATTGAAAAGCAGCGAATGTGAAAAGAAAGAAACACTACCTCAGTCTCACATTATTGCAAGTGCAACAATTAAGTTTCTTTTATCTCACAAAAATTATCCACCAATTGCATATAATACGAAACGCATGTAGTAATAAAATTAGTAGTCGGTCAAGAGAGACATATAATATTAAAACTAGTTAGTAACCCGGGCGATGCCCCGGGTTTCTTTCTTCTCTCTCTCTCTCTCTCTTTTTTTTTTGTTATGGAAGATTGTGGATATTACTTAATTATTCTTTTTTACGTCGGTATAATACATTTTTGCAACTGAAAAATATTTAAACTTTGATAGGAAAACTTTTAATAAATAAATCACATTAATACATACCGTTACAAATTAAGTGGGTCAAAGCAATTTAAATACATTGTAATTATTGAAATTATTCATCGTTTTAATTGAGCTCAAAATAAATACACCGGTTACAAAACTTATTTTGGGTGATGAAAATTAATTTAATTGTTTTTTTGTAACAACTGATTTAATTGATTATTATACAATCAATACTATAATACAATTAATTAATTTATCATACAATTTATTGACACATATTTAACATGTACATGTAATTGATTATGAGGCAATTTGATTGATGACGTGGCTAAATAAGAAAAAAATAGTGACACGTGGCGATATAACACTCCTTACCTTTGAGTTTTAATAATAATATTGATGTACTCCCTTTGTTTCAGTTTGTTAGTTTCCTTTGTAAGCGATCACTTAAAAAAGGAAAAGGATGAATCATAATAATCTGAAATTTGATTGCATACTTGTAATTAATGTTTTTTTCTTTTTTGTTTATTTATGGGAATTGGCTGTAATCAAATCGCCTATAATAAATCATGATTTGGAAGAATTTTTCATGTCAGCAATCCATCCACTATCACATATATTAACTAATCAGAATTATATGACTCTTTAAAAACCAATTAGATTAATTATTCACATATTATGAAAATTATTTTCCTTATAATATTGGTAGGATTATACTTCCTCTGTTTTCTTTTAGATGCAACACACCCTTTAGCACGGTAATTAAGAAAGGTGGGGTTTACATGATATAATAAACTTTAAAATAGAATGAGTGGTTGTTAGGAGTGTAATTTAGTGGGCCATCTGCTTTAAATAAGGGAAATAGTATAGTTTTTCCCAAAATTAACTTTCCTTTTATAGTGTGTTGCAAGTATTGTGACATTTCATTTTTAGGGAAATGTTGCAAGTAAAAGAAAATGGAGGAAGTATTTCATATGGGTATATCTAGAGTTGTCAATTCAGGTATTCAAGTCGGGTTCGGATCAAGTCAAATCAGGTCTCGGGTCAAATCAGGATCATGTTATATCGGGTCAATCTAGCCTTAGATTAGGTTCAGGTTCAGGTCGGGTCAATTTTGGTCAATTTCGGGTGTAGGTTTTGTTCGATTCGAGTCAAATTCAGATCGGGTTTAATTTCAGGTTCGGGTTGTGTTGATTTGGGTTTGGACTGGTTAATAGATGGTACATTTGGGTTAGAGTTAGGTCAGATAATTATTAAGTCAGATAATCTTAAAGTTGGATCATTCTTGGTTTTGGTTTTGGTTCAAGTTCAATTCGAATAAATATCGATGTGGTCAAGTTGAATCTATATAATTACGCCCTGCATATACTGATCAAACATTCTCAAAAATTTATTAAACCTATATATGAATTAATAGAGAATAAAAGGTATGTAAGCTAAACAAATTGTACCAATATGTTGTTAAGGATTGATTTAGGGTTTACATAATTTTACCAATATATAAGCTGAGCAAAAAGTATATGAAATTTTATTAACCGTTTCTATGTTCTAATTGGGTCGGTTACTAATTCGGGTAACAAAGTGAAACGAAGGGGTAGCTTTTTGCCAAAATAGTATATGAGAGTAACAAAGTAAAACGAAGGGAGTAGCTCTTTTCCAAAAAGGGAAGTATAACCCTTAAAATAAACATGGCCATATTTGTAAGTGTAATACTTAAAATAAACACAAAGAGAGTAGATGCACATACTATATTTAAAACTAATCATTCAAAAACTCTTAATTTAAATATATTAAGGTACTATAGTTACATATATTATATATTAAGTAAAATTATTGATATTCGGTAGTAGTGCTATATTACTAACTAGATAATATCCGAGCCATGCTCGGTTTTTAAAATTATTGATACTTGAAATATAAAAGTTTCTAAAGAAATATGAATATAACATAATAGTCAATGATAATGATAGCATTCAACACAATTATATTAATAAATTAAAAATACTGAATTTTCTTGGTAAATTAATGAGATATAAAATCAAAAAATAAAAAACTACAATTTAGTATCAGTGTAATAAATAATTTGTAATACTTATCTGTTTTTTTAGTTGACACCATTTGACTTTTACACTACATAGGCTACACTTTGACTCGCTTTTGGGATAGACGGATACGATAAAATATAATCATGTGGGATCTTGTTTGAATCATCTATATGTAAATTTTATTAATATCCACTTTTTATAATTTTACAATATTGATAATTGAAGTTATTAAGCGTTAAAAATACGTGTTGGCAAGCGTGATAATAGAAAGGTGTCAACAAAAAAAAAAACAGAGGAAATATATAATACAGTAATCTAAGGTTAAAAGAGAGATAAAAGTATGATGTCAACAATTGATTTAGGTGGGAAAATTTTTAATCATAACTTGACAAGTGTACAATTTGAAGACAGAATGATGTCAGCGATTGTTATTTTAGTAATATTTATAGACTATAATAATCTTTGAGCGATGTTTGACTTTGCACGTATAAAAAAATGGCATTATGATTAAATTTTTAATTGTAACAATACCAATCACATATATAAGAGTTAATTACCCATTAATTTTAATTTTAATTTTTTTATTTTCTTTTTTTTTGAGGAAAACCCATGACAGTTTCATTGAGTCTAAATCTCTAAAAAAGCAATATATATATATATATATATATATATATATATATATATATATATATATATATATATATATATATATATATATATATATATATATATATATATATAATTCTAAAAGGAAAAAAAATATTGAAATAAATCAATGAAATTTAGAATTTTTGGTACATAGTAATATAAGGAAAAAAATTTATCATTATGAAAGTAGTTAATTACTCTATACTAATATTTTAAACTCATGGTACATATAGTAAAAACAAGAAATTTAGGTTGAGAAATTATTATAGGAATTATATATATATATATATATATATATATATATATATATATATATATATATATATATATATATATATATATATTATATAATTCTAAAAGGAAAAAAATATTGAAATAAATCAATGAAATTTAGAATTTTTGGTACATAGTAATATAAGGAAAAAAATTTATCATTATGAAAGTAGTTAATTACTCTATACTAATTTTTTAAACTCATGGTACATATAGTAAAAACAAGAAATTTAGGTTGAGAAATTATTATAGGAATTATCCATTCTTGCAATTTAGATTCTTTTTTTCATTATGAAAAAATAAAGCAAAAAACGTATGACGAAAAAGGGGGTTAGGGGAAATGGGTTAATTTGGATTGGAAAATTTCCTAAAGCGGGTTCTGTTTTAGTATGTAGCTTCTATCTTTTGCATTTACTCTAAAGAAGTCTTAATGCAGGATTGTGAGGCATTCCAGACCCTGCCTAATAAATACTTCCTCCGTTTCTTTATAGTTGTAACACGCACTTTATCACGCTATTTAATAAAAATGGACCTTACATGTTATAATACAATTTAAATGGGGTTGAAAGGTTGTTAGCAATATTATCAAGTGGACCAAGTGCTTTAATTAAAGGTATTAGTACAATTTTCACCATAAAAACCTTCATTTTATGGTGTGTTGTAACTATTGTGACATTTCCATATTAGGTAAGTGTTGTAACTATACACAAACGGAGGTCATACTAAAATATTTGAAAGAAAGAGAAAGGAAGAGAGAAAAAATTGATATGGGCCTCAAAACTGTTTTTTAAGATTTGAACTCACTTACTAAAGATGAAAAAAATCACTTGTACCACTATACTCCCTCCCTTTTTTAATAAGTTTGAGTTGAGATTTCCAATATTCATATGTAACTTAATATTTTACCAATATACAATATATGAATATGATCATATAATGTGTTGTTATATTTGTTATAGTGTCTACTATTATAAATTAATGTTTCATAATTTTTGGAAACCTCTAATTAATAAGATAATAATGGTCAAAGTTGTCTAGCAAATGTGTAAATTTAACTTTAGTTTATAAAACAAAGAGATGGAATATTTTGTAGCAGTGAAGTTCCAGCAAAAGTTTTTGTAATGTACCACTAACAATAGAAATTGTACCACTAAGAGTGTATTTTGTACCAGTAAAGCTCTATTGGTTATTATTTAATCACACAATAATACTACTCTAAATTCATATGGTGAATGTCATATTTTTATCCTGGTGAGACATATTATTTGCTACTCACTATTAGTTTTTTGGAATGCCTCCACTAACTCTAAAGAAGAGTTCAGCGACGGTATAATTAGGCTGTTAAACAGAATGTATGACAAGACTGAATGTCTGAAAAAACTTATTATACAAAATAACCATCCTTTTTGAACAAATTTTTTATTGGGAGATTGGAGGTACAATTGTACCTCTATGTAGGTACCCCTAAATTCGCCACTATAATGGGGTTGTAATAAAAATTAGAATCTCGTCTAAATCATTTGCTACTCTCCCTACACCAAAACAAATATAGATATATCTAAGAAAAAAAAAAATTAAAGTTAATATCTAATAATCAATTTTTGGTAACCTTGTCTAAAATTTCTTCTTTGCGACCTAACCTAATTAACTAATTAACCACGGTACATCATCTAAATGTAATAGTGAAAATTATAAAAATGGGACAAAGGGAATACCGTAGACATTTAACTAGGAGTGTGTTAATGATTTAAAATAAAATATTGTTTTGTTTTATTTATTCTTATGTCTTTTGTTTTGTGTTTGTAACAGATACACCAACGTGTGCCGCTCTACATTGGAAGTGTGGACGAAGTAGAGAAATTAGAGAAGTATTTAGCATAAAAAATTCGTTGATAAACAAACAGTGGGAGTTTATTTGTTTATAATATGTTATGCTCCTAATCGTTTCTCTTAAGAATCTGCTATTATTGGTTTATAGCTTGTATGGGCTAGAAACTAATTCCCTTATTGCATGCAATTGTACTATTCATGACATCCTTATGGACCACGTCTGCACCTAAGTCATCATTCCATCAATTTTGTAGATTCTATTATATTTTTTCAGAGACTTATATTTTTTCAGATTCTTGTTAAAAGTTCTATTTTATTTAAAACTGATAGAGAATATCCATAAAATATTCTCATCTTAAGTTTAGGATATATTTTGTATAAGATTATCTTTATATCTGTACATATCTTATAGTTACCTAATATGATTAGGTTTCTCATTGTAACCCTATAAATATTGATCAATGGAAATCACTCTAATCAAGGAGTTTATATTATCTGACAAAAACAAATGCTTAGAAAAATAAATGTCATTGACAATCAAATCTCTACAATAATACTTGATGATCGATTACGTACAACTAGCCTGGTCTAAGGAAAAAAGAATAAGTTGGAGGAGAGCTGGGCTCAACTAATCATGAAGACTGAGCTAGGCTCAACTTTGAGTTTTAGTATTGTAGGCGTCGTTTGAAGTGCGCCTACCTTAAAAGCATGTTGTGAATATAATATTGTTTGGCACTAATAGGAAGTGGGAATTGACATTATGATTAGGGACAACGATTAGGGACAAGGAAAGTAGGGAGCCGCCAACAAGTTTTTAAGTAACTTGTAAACCGTTCACGGATTATAAAAGGCAACCACGATAAAGGGACAACGATAGGCAACAACGATTGACCCGTGAAGCTTACACCCCATTCATAATTCATGAGATTAATAACTCCATATGGTTCGGAACCACAAATGGAGGATCGGGGATGATGGTACGAAGTGAGTCATGGAGTCACATTCGCCCGTATTGGCCTCTACTCGATTCTTATAGTGAAAAGTATTCATGCGATCTCAAAGGCATACAAACAAAATATTCAATTCGCTCTAAACTATTATTAGGCTATTTTACAAAGCAAGAGAGAGAAAGAAAGCTGTATTGCTCAAGAGAGAAGAGAGAGAATTAGGTGATTGTTGATAATTGAAAACGGAGGTCCAAGGACCCTATTTATAGGAAAATAGTGTAATACCCCGTATTTTTAAGCCGTTTACTAATTATTAATTATGGATTTTTCCAAAATATTTTATTATACAAAAATATCTATTTTTCTATATATGATTTTACAAAAATGTAATTTTGTTACGCTTTTTAATTATATGAGCCCACTCAAAGTTGTCGGAATTTCAACCTTCAGTATTTTGTTTCCGAGTCAAACTACCAAGTACCAAATTATTCCTCCTCCCGCAATCAAGGTCCACCCTTACTACTCATATTCACAACATTTATTAGGCCGGATGCATTTATTAGGTCAGCAGTAGACTCAGCTGCATTTATTAGGCCAGCAGCATTTATTAGATTGGCTGTATTAATTAGGTTGGCAGCATTTATGAAATCGGTTGGAATAGTGCCTAAGTTGGGGCTAAAAATAGCCATGGAACATAAGCTTTTCATCACATCTTCTACTCCTGTTCTTACTTTCCTTCTTCTTTCTCCTTCCTCCTCCATTATGACCTCCTTTTAGCTTTCATTTTGTAGTCGAGCACCTCCTCGCGGCCACCATTCGACCACCACCTTGCCACCACTTCCTTCTTTGGGTTGCTCACCGTAAGTACTACTACTAAGTACTAGTAATACGTACTACTACTACTCTCAACTACAATACTACTACTACTATTACTTCTACATTCATGTATTACTACTACTACTACTACTATTTCCTATTATTATTACTAGATTACATACTACCTACGTACTAGACTACTACCTTAATATTATTATTATTATTATTATTAGGAAATTTGGTCAGAAACCACCCGTTAAAAACACTTTTTTGTCAAAAACCACCAAAAAAGAAAATTGTTGTCTAGGACCACCCATTTTCAAAAAGTTGTTAAACACCACTGGGGTCCATTTTCCGGCATTGACCCAAACTCCGGCGTTGACCCTTCCCTAATTCCCCCCTTCTATTCCCTCTCTCTTTCCTCTCTCCTCTTCTCCTTCGTATATGCTGCTGTTCTTCTTCTTTTCTCTTCTCCTTCCATTTCTCTTTCCTCTTCTTCTTTGTTATCTGCTGCTCTCCTCCTTCTTCTGCCTCTCTTTTCTTTCCTCTTCTCCTTCTCCTTCCTCTTCTCCTTCCCTTTCTCTTTTCTATTTTCTTTTTCGGCAAGGGGTTGGGTCACGACGCCATTTTTATCTTCTTTCTCGCCGGCGTAGCATGGAGGTGCGGTCGACACGAAATTGATGATTATTCATGTCAAATTCGACAATGAAAACTCTAGATCTAGAGTTTTCATGGTCGAATTTGACCATATAAAACCATATTCGAGGTGACATTCAAAGAAAAATTCGGTTAAAGGTATGTTTTCTTGTTTTGGGTTGTGGTTGTGGTTTTGGGTTGTAGTTGGTCGGACAAGGTAGGGTTAGGGTGGTAGTTCTGGGTTTTGTTTGTGTGGGTTTAGGTGACAGATGTGGTTTAGGGTGGGTGGGTTCGGATTAGGTGGGTTTAGAGGATAGATCTGGGTTAGTTGGGTGGGTTAAGGTTAGGTTGGTAAGGTGGTGACCTCAATCTGGTGGGTGGATTCGGGTTATGGTGGTGGGTTAGGGTTAGGTTGGTAAGGTGGTGACCTTAATCTGGTGGGTGGGTTCGGGTTAAGGTGGTGGGTTAGGGCTAGGTGGGTAAAGGTGGTGGGTGGGTTCCGGTAAGGTGGGTTAAGGTGTTGAGTTAGGGTTAGGTGAGTGGTGGGTGGGTTACAGTGGTGCGATTGGTGGGTCGGGTTAAGGTGTTGAGTTAGGGTTAGGTGAGTGGTGGGTGGGTTACGGTGGTGCGATTGGTGGGTCGGGTTAAGGTGGTGCGATTATTGGTTAAGCGTAGTGGCGATGGACGCTGGAAGCGGTGGTGCGGGGTTTTTTTTATTTTCAAGGTTGGAGTCAACGCCGGAGTTTTGGGTCAATGCCGGAAAATGGACCCTAGTGGTGTTTAACAACAATTTTTTTGAAAATGGGTAGTCCCAAACAACAATTTTTTTTGGGTGGTTTTTGGCAAAAAAGTGTTTTTAACGGGTGGTTTCTGACAAAATTTCCTTATTATTATTATTATTGTTATTATTATTATTGTTGTTGTTGTTGTTGTTGTTATTAATATTATTAATATTATTATTATTATTATTGTAATGATAATTAAAACTATTATTATTATTATTATTATTATTATTATTATTATTATTATTAGTTTTAGTATTATTATTATTAGTATTATTATTATTAGTATAATTATTATTATTATTATTATTACTATTATTATTACTATTATTATTATTATTATTATTATTATTATTATTATTAGTTTTAGTATTATTATTATTAGTATTATTATTATTAGTATTATTATTATTATTATTATTATTATTACTATTATTATTATTATTAGTATTATTATTATTATTAGTATTATTATTATTATTATTATTATAATTATTATTATTATTATTATTATTATTATATCAAAAAACCTACAAATTCAATCAATTTACAAGAAATTGGTAGGGAGCCGAGATACAATCTGGGCCCCCACCCCTCTAGCTATAGCGAACCCGATCCTACTGAAGATGTGAGCAGCTGCACAAGCACCAATATCCTGAGTCTTAGCGAACGCCTGAACCCGCTTCAGCAACGCAATAGCATTCTTGTCTAATGCCCCTAATGCAGAAAAGGAGAAAGGAAGAAAACCATAGCCAATAGCCCTGCAACGTGCCCCATACTTGTCCCGCTTCCGCTGAGCCGCCGTCGACACAACACGACCAGAAACGAAGTCAGACAACCCCGAATGTGTCAAAGGTGAAGACTCCGTCAAATCGACACATACATCACGACCTCTATCCCAGGAATAAAGCAACACATCTGCTGGTCGTAGCGCCCCCTCGTTCCCTCCAGTCAACCCAACGTTAACCTCATTTCGAGCAGAAATCCCAGACCGAAAACAAATATCAACAAGGGTGTCACGAACAACGTTGTGCCGATGTTTAATACCTACCATCCCAGCACAAGACACTGCGTGATCCCCATAAATATCTCCATCAAAAACCCTTGAGCAAGTAGAATGCGGTGTTGAAACGGAGAACAATGGAACACCCAATCGATAGCAAAGAACACTACGGTAATTCTTACCATTCATAGTCTGACCCAAACCCGATATCGGGACCGTCCGCAACCAGGCCGAAGAGTGATCCCCCTGTTGGGACTTCCGTAAGGCAACCTGACGCGGAGATAAGGAGAAAGTGGAATCCACAGATGCAGTGACCTTCGTGAAATATATATCTACCAATTTT
Source organism: Chenopodium album (assembly GCF_948465745.1). Taxonomy (NCBI): domain Eukaryota; kingdom Viridiplantae; phylum Streptophyta; class Magnoliopsida; order Caryophyllales; family Amaranthaceae; genus Chenopodium; species Chenopodium album. Next base: position 23,267,056 of record NC_137853.1, on the reverse strand, counting down.
TTCATGAGTCTGGGGGCAGCGATCTCACTAGGGTTACTCAAAAGGTCAGTCTCCACAGTCCTGTTAAAAAGACTAAGAGCACCATCAAAGGCCGGTCTCGGACCAACAATACCAGAATCGCGAAGAAGCGTAGCCTGAAGACCAGAAGACTGGAGACGCGACGCAAGGAAAGCGTAATGCCGAACATCACCCGCCGAATAGACACCCAAACCACCATAAGAAAAAGGTAAGGTGGCAAGTCGCCATTGCCAGTCACCAAAACCAGGCCCCGAAGTAGTTACAATACGCTCCAAAGAAGCTCGAAGGGCCACGTCAAATGAAACCTACGCCATTTCAAAAAGACGAGGAGGACCAGTGTGCATAGCAAAGTAGAGTTTTGAAACCCCAGTACACGCACGAAGAAGTAACAACTCACATTGGGGATCATCGAGCTTAGAAACAGCATCCATTAGCACAATGGTCTTCGACACTCTCTGCGAAACAAGCTCACCACAGAAAGAGGAATTAGCACTGACAGGACCACCCAGCAACTTAACACCATGCACAGGATGACCAATATCTGGAGGAAAGACACCAATGAGACGGCTATGAGGGTCCTCCGCCAAAATACTTTCGTTTTCTCAACGTTGACATGGAGTCCGAGACGAGGTCCCTCCGCCAAAATCAACTCCAAAACTTTCCCTACCACTAAGGTATCACCAATAATAGTACCTTCATCTAGATACCAAGCTTGTAAACATAAGTTAAAAGAATCCCTGATTTGACACACTAACGGGTGAAGAACCAAAGCAAAAAGCAAAGGACCTAAAGGATCACCTTGTTGCACCCCCTGACATGACCATAAGATATGCTCCCCGTAAAACAACCCGGCTGGAGTAGAGTAACAGAATTTAACCCATCGAGAGAGAGAAGGACAACGGAGATGAACCTCACGCAACAAAGCCGATCGGTCTACCAAATTAAAGGCATTATGGAAATCCACTAACAACATGGAGAGGCCAACATCACCACCACGCGCCTCAACCAAACGATTAACTGCATGAAGAATAGCCTCACCACCCGCCGGCACCCCAACACCAAACTGAAGACCTCCTAGATAACTTCCCAGACGCGGACCAATCAAAGCAGCTGCAACCTTTGAAACCAGACGCCTCCAAACAATACCCACAGCAATAGGCCGAATACCACCACCAGGCTTGACAAGTGGCGTAAGAGGAGCACTAGCAATGTATTCTCCCAACACAGCATGACATTTCCCAGCGAGAAAAAGATTAACCACTTGCGTAATAGAGTCCACCAACTCATCCGAAATAGCAACTGCAGCACCACGCAAACAATCCATAAGGTGTTGAGCACGCAAGTCGTCTCTACCGCATGACGTACCTTGCGGAAAACCCCTAATCTGATCCAAAACAACAGTAGGAGTAGCAATAAAATGTTGATCAACGGGAATATCCGGGAATATAGGAGCCGGAAAGGAAGGGTGCTTAGCTTGTAAATCTGCAAGAGTAGCATCATTGTAAGGGGCAAGACTAGAAGACAAAAGAACCCTAACCGCAGCAGTGTAATGTGATGAGTGACATTTATGGCACTCATTTGATCTCTTGTAGGATGATTTACATTTCATTTTTTAGTTCTTTTTCCTTAGTTTTCCTTAGTTTTGCTCTTTATTTCTTTACTTTGTGCTTTTCGTAGTTAGTTTCTTTATTTTGTGCATTTCCTTGTTTATTCGTTATTTTTCTCTATCACTTGTTTATTTTTGTTTGTTTTTAGGTTATGATCGAGCATCCAAAGATTTCCGAGCTTCCCTTCAACATTTATCATCACATTGGATGCCTTGTGCTAGCATTTTGAGCTTCAAGCTTGGAGGAACTCGAAGGGCAAGTCTCAAGACCGGTGTACGCATGCGGTGGGGGCATCATCTATGCCACAAACCCACCAAAATGCTCATTTCCTTGCTGCATAATTTGATGTTCATCACCATCACCAAGTTGTGCGCACAAGGTTGATCAAGATCGAAAAAGGGGAGGAGGATACCCACATAGGTGCGAGCGCACCAGGGGTAGGTGCGGGCGCACCAAAGGCGTGTGCGGCCGTACCAGTGGCGCGTGCGGGCGCACCCCCCTGGGTTTGTGCCCATACCCTGCTCTGTGCGCCCTCTTCTTCCCTTTGTGCGGCCGCATCCCTGTGGTTCTATTTTTGGACGATCTAACCGACTTTTCCCTTGTATATATAGTAGTTTCTTTCTATTTTTAGGAGAGGAATCATTAGAGAATAATTAAAGAAGTAATTAGAGAGAGAATTAGAACTTTTGATCATATTTTGTAGAGAGAGAAACTCAAGTTTGAAGAGAGAGAAATTCATGGTGTATTGTTGATTATTCAAGATTTCTTCATTCCAATTGATCTTTGATCAAGTTTTGTAAGGTTACTCATATTTGATTTCAATATAAGTTTGATTTTAGTTGATTTCGTTTGTTTTCACATGATTGTTGATTGATTGAAGTTTGATTGAAGTTTAATTGATTTTTGTATTGATTTTAGATTTCTTAATATGATCATGATGAAATTGTTGATTAGTTGTGTTTTGATCTTAATTACCATGATTAGTGAGTAGTTTACTTGCTAGGGTAATGGTGAAGCATCATATTTTATTATTTTCTCCAATTTCTCCTAAAACTCCGCGCATGAAGAAATGGAGCAAGTATATAAAAACGGAGGGAGTACTACGTAAAATAAAATAAAAATACTGCACGTGCGACTTGTGGGTTCTGTCTTGCGGCAGTTTAAACACGTACTACACACATCAAATCAGACCTGTAGTAGAAGAAGCAAAGTGATAATTCCTGTATTCCTTTCAAGTTAGGGTTTCCCAATTTGATAAATTAATTTCAGACTCCGAACAATGGAAGGTCCGAGCAATGGAGGAATGCTGTATCACGAAGTCCAAGAAGGAAAGCTGTGCGCAGTGCATTGCGTGAATACTGTATTACAAGGACCTTTCTTCTCTGAGTTCGATTTGGCCGCTCTTGCTTCCGATCTTGATCAGACCGAAAGGCAGATGATGACGCACAATACCGTCGGTGCTGGTGATTTCGCTTCTGCTGAGTCCCACAACGTCTCTTTGGGTGGCGATTTTAGCATTCAGGTATTACTAATCCCCCCATTTACTTTAATTAATCTCAACTATTGATTATTTGAATAATCCCAACTTTGGGGATATTGACTTTATCTCAAATTTTATTCAATTTTTTGGGTTCATTTCTGATTGAATTTCAGCTAAAAGGTTTTTTTTTTGGTTTGTTTTTGTTATTTATTGGTACTGTTGAAATGATGTGAAGTTAATTATTCTGTGATTGAATGATTAGAATGTATGCTAACGTTTATAATGGTGACGTTTGACCTCTGGATAGTCCGAATCGGAGAAATTGTATTGGAATGCTGTGTGATTTTGTTATATATTGTTGTGTTTATTCTGTTCTAGCAATTCGTTACTGTAATTGGTTTTTTTTTTAAGGTTATAACTTTTGTTTTACTGTAAATGGTTTTGAAGGGTACAACTTTTGTTGTCTTCATGAGTAGTTAAGAGTTGGATCACTGTTTCATGCATCATGTGCACTGTGCAGTGATTGATAATCAAGCCATCTTTGGGTTGTTAGCTTAATGTTGAAGTACACTCTGACTTTAGAGTGAATTTCATATGTAGATTTGTTCATTTAATGGAATGGAGCCGTCCGAGTACGAAATTATTGGTCTTTGTATATTTTAGGATTTTGCTAGTTCTAGACATCTAGGCCTGGGTGCAGTGATTGATGTTAGTATCCAAGATTATTTAATACCTACATTGTGACTGTTGCAAAACCTTAATACGTGGACATGGTTAGATATGATGTGCTCAGTTGGGGTGTGCTGATTGTCTTAACGTACACATATTGTAGCCCCATCTGAATTAATCAAAATTATGTAGCACTCTTGTATTTAAGGCCCTTGCATGGGAGTGATAAGCCCCATCTGAATTCGATTAGGCCTTGCTTCATTTTATTTCCTCCATCACCTTGTGTTAAAATGCTTTCAAAAAATACATCTAGAGCACCGACATTGTGAAATAACACCTTTTATGATTTATTTGGTGAGATTTTGTTTTTAAAGGCACATCTAGAGTACCGAAATTGTGAGATAACACCTTTTATGATTTACATCTAGAGCACGGACATTGGTTTTTTTTTGGTTTTGTTTTGTTTTTTTTTTTTGTTTTGTTTTTTTTTTTTTTTTTTTTACCCCAAAGGCACTTCTAGGCTAGTATTCATCCAAAAAACTTGACAATCTTGACATGTTAAACTCTCGAGCTTATTTTGAAGGAGTTATCTGTGATTAGTTGCATAGTTTTAGTTGTCCTTTAAGAATAAGGTTTAAAATGTAACAAAAAATGATGAATTTGCTTTAAGTTTTACTATGGTTTGCATGTGTGAGCTAAACCTGACTTGTGAGTTGGTTCCCATTTGTTTTGTGAGTTGGATTAGGAGTTGATTAGGATCAATGCGCTGATTAGAAAGTCTAGGGGAGCAAGATTTCGGGATTTCGTAGTGTTTTAATATTAGAAAACTTATCAGATTGTTTCCTCATTCGGAGAGTTTAGGAAGATTATTGCATTCCTAGGTTATGAATTAGAATACTTATCAGATTATGAATTATATTTTTTTGGGCTTGGTTTTGTTTTTATTATTTCCTTCGTTTCTTTATAGTTGCAACAATTTCCTAAAATGGATTTGTCACAATAGCTGTAACACACTATAATTGGAAAGTATTTTACGTCAAAAGTTGTACTATTACCCTTATTATAATCTCATGGCCCACTAAATACTCTCAACAATCTCTCTCCTCCATTTTAAATGTTTCAAATCACATGAGACCCACTTTTCTTAAATAGCGTGAAAAAAGGTGTGTTGCAACTATTAAAAAACGGAGGAAGTATATTTTATTTAATTTTTTACAGTTTTGTAAAACCATCAAACACTAATTTGTATTTCTGTTACATCTAATTGCTCTAGGTTTGTAAGAAGTCTTTTGAACCCTAGCGTGTCATATTGTTAAATTGCCTGGATACTGTGTTGATGAGTATTATTTCAACAGTCAAGGTTTTACGCAGTGAAACTTCTAGAACTGTCCAAGAACTTATCCACCTTCAATAAACTGCAAAATTCAAGAAGCTTACCAAAGGAAGGATCTGATCCTTATCAAGCTTGCAAAATCTCTACCAACATAAATTGCAAAATTCAAAAAGTTTCCTATAGGAAGGATCTGAGCCTTATCAAGCTTGCAAAATCTCTACCAACATTCCTACAGCTAGCCAAGAAACATTACTGAAGTGTTGAGGTCCTCTTTTATCTCTTAGGAATTAGTTCTAACACTCTGAATTTGACTGTGCTTAGTGGAGCTAGAATCTGATGTGATCCAACTCCATGATAAATAGTAGTCCAATTTTGAACTTTAGGATCATCCTTGACAGCTGAAAACACTTTGCCATAATGGATCCTGTCTTATAGTCTATCCAAAATTGCTGAAACATTAAGCTGGTCAAACATGTCGTCTGAACACCAATATAATACATTAAGCCCAATAAACCCCCATGAGGCCCACTCTTGGAGCCTTCTTGATTTCCGCATCCATTTAGGCGTCTTTTGGGTCACTTAGCTAGAATGGATTGGGTAGGAGATCTATACCAAGGAAGTATTGATTCAACCCCCCATATTGACCATAAATTAATTGGTTAAATTGGGTATGGATTATGAATCCCATTGTTGATGTTTGGCTCACTCTTGTATTAGAACAGATCTAGCTTTCATTTTTTTTTTTTTTTGCCTTTTTACGTACTATATATAACTTTATTAATTCTTAAATCTATTTATTCTCATAAGTGTACAATATACTCTAAGTAGGTTTTCTTTCTTTTCAATCTTTTATTTATTTATCTTTAAAGTACAAAAGTATTAAAAAATTTAAAATGTCAAACAAACAATCAATCAATCGATCAAAGGCTTAATCCCATGTGTGGGGTCGGCTACATGAACCCAAAAGTGATTATTTCATATAGTCATCCACAAAAATCTTCCTCCTCCATTCCCTATGGTCAAATACCTCATCCTCATGCAAATCCATTTGTTTCATATGTTTCCTAATTCCTTCCAACCAAGTCATTTTCGGTCTCCCTCTACCTCGTTGAAACATAAACTGAAGCCAAAAATAAAATTTGCAAAATCAATTAATTTACACACTAGTTAGGATCATAACATCATAACGTGTATCCCCCCCCCCCCCCCCACACCAACACACACACACCCAAAAAAAAAAAAATGTTTAAGGCTCCTGGTAAACTCTTGCCCCCCCCCCCCCCCAACAAACCCACATCCAAAACCATCCAACTTTATCTCAAAACCACCCAAATCAGCCTTGAACCCACCCCCTCAATCCACCTCACCCTGTAGCCACCCCCTTCCACCTGAAATAGCAATTTTGTTTATTTCATTTAAAGGTTAACCATAAAATAAATATAAGGGCACATTGGAGATTTAAACAAAAGCATAGTGGACAAAAACAATAAAGTGCAATAATTAGAGGCCGCCATGTAGAATATCCCAAAATTAAATCAACCAATTTGAACCATAATCTATTAGTCTACATATGCCTGATTAGAAGGAATAACTGAATGGCAACTAGAAGCGTTGATCCTGCAGTTAAATTCTTGTGTGTCATAGGGTTTGTATCTAGGGTGAATTGGAATAACAAACCTATGTGGAGGGTGAATGCGTATGAGATTATAGGAGGATATGGTGGGGTGGAGTTAGAATTCATTAGGTATCAGGTTCCATGTTTAAAAACCCAAACAAACAACAAGAAGCCCAACTAATCCTTTTAGTCTAATGCTCCCTCATATATTCTTGGAAGATTTTTTTGGCGGCTTTATAAATATAAAGGTCAGCACTATAAATGTGCATGGAAGCAAAGGTTCAATACAACTATTCAAGTTTTGTGTTTATGTTAATTACATAAGGAGGAATTTTTTAATATAGTAGTAGTTGTCATTATAAGCTGGGATCCAATCTTATTAGACAGGAGAAATTAAATTAAGGATTCAGGAAAACTTTTTAAAGGATCCAAAACTTGAAATGTACCCAGGGACACAATTCAAAAAAATTAAAAAAAAAAAAAAAAAACAAAAAAAAAGCTTTGTACAGCTTAATTTTAATAAAATTATGAAGTTTGAAAATCATTAGGAGTAGCGGGTCACAAAATGAGGTTTCAATTTTTTTTACTGTATTATTTACTTTCTGTTTGTAGATAATGGAGTTCAAGTAAAGACCGAGAATTCCCGTAAAAAATGTTTGACCAAATAGGGCAAATACATCTGTTCGGGCTCATAATGTAGTCATGTATATTCTTTCCCACCTATTCTCATTTTTAAAACAGCAAAAACAAAAATAAAATAAGATTGAAAAATGTAGAACACACTGAATAGGGAAAATGTCGAAGAAGACTAGCTTCCTGTGCCAGAGAAGAATACCGGAGGAAGTCTTGTCTCTCTCTTTCTCTCAAAAGACCCAATGTCATGGTTATTACATTTGTGGATATGTACTTCTATTAAAGATACAGTGTTGGTCTGAGACACTTTCTCTCCTGATAGTTGAACCAGATTTCATGTCCACTCCCGGGTTGTGTAAGTGCACAAAAGGGTGGTGTGGGCGGATTTTGAGCATCACAGGGTGGAAGGATATGCAACTTTACTAGAGTATTAAAAAATCCCCTTATGCGAACCCTCTTTAAGTCCAATGTCTATGTTACCAAGTGTAGGATTAAATTCTCAAAAGGTTCTTGGGGTAAAATCTTTTAGCCAAGCAACTGTATATTCATCCAACAAGATGATGAAACCATAGCTAACTGTGAGAAATTTACCTAGCTTCATCACTAATCTGCTAGATTTGATAATGGGTTTCTTTAGGCTCCGAGGTGTTAGGGATAAAGCAACAGATATTGTAACGTATACGGAACTACAATAACAACACACAAGATTTTTACGTGGAAAACCCCTGATCAACAATAAGGGGATAAACCACAGCGATCTCTGGGATGAGAACAACTTTACAAACAATAATTTCGAGAGTACAATGACCACCACCACAATTATAATTATCAGATACAATGTATTTTAGAATAGTCTACACTAAGTACCCTTAACATTGGTACTTATACTAATCTTAAAATTACCCCTCACACTAATATTCTAATATTGTGTTTGTCTCTTATTTGTTCCTCCCTTGGTATTACAAATATTGTGCTCTTCTCCTTCTTGAGATGCACTCACTACTTCTATTCATTGCTAGCTACTACAATTTTCCTAGCCTCTCCCACAGTGTGTGCCTTCTCACACAGCCACAGCTTACACTCACACACTTCTCATATATATGGATACAATAAAGCTTCTCATTCAAGCTTCCCAACTACATTTTGAGAACAGGCCCTTATAAAATACTAGTAAGCAAAGTCAACACCTATTTTCTACTAGGTATGACACCAAAATAACTATCTTGGACAAGTCCACTAACTCAATTCCCAATTCAACCGTCCACCTTCAATGCATTCTCCTTTTTTTTGTTTTTTTTTGTTTTTTGTTTGTTTGTTTTTTTTTTTTTTTTTTTTTTTTTTTTTTTTTTTTTTTCATTTTTACTTTCTTATAATAACAAATATTACTAATAAAGAGTAATACTACTCAACTAACCGTGATTTGGGGAGATTAACCCAACACGAGGATTGCTCACTTCTTGATTGCCTAAATAGTGCCTAACAGCTAGGAAACATTATCTTCTTGGTTAAACAATGTGACAGGTTTTTATGAAATTGTTCAATAGATTGAATCTAGACTTTGCTACTGCATGCAAATAGTATTAATTTAAAGTTCTATATGTCTAGGAAGCTTTGATTGGAAAAATTAAAAATAATGAAGCTGTTTCTATTAATAAGCTTCTTATGAATTGAGAATTTAACCTCTTAAGTTTGTTTCCTTGAAGATTGGACAAGAAGGGGCGGGCTGATTTAACAAATAACATCTGTACAAAAATTTCACATGCTTGATGTTTTATTTATTTTATACTATCCATAAATTCATATGACTCTCAGTTTAGGATGATAGTGTGCTGGTTCCCCCTGTCTTTTTCAAATTTCCTCTCTTCACAGATTTGTTTTGTTATGCGGCTTTTGTTTTCCATTGCAATGGTGTAAGTGCGGCGGCAGGAGTTTGTGTTTTGTTGGTGGTGTGAGGGTTTTTTTTTTTTTTTTAATTATTATTATTTTTTTTATATGATGACAGTGGATGGCAGGAGGTAGTTTGGTTTTGATGGCTTTGGTGGTTGGATTTTGATGGAGAGGTGATGGTTCGGATTTGAGAGTTGTGGGTGGGGATACAATAATGGAATTGCCATGTTTAGTTGGTGGCTGTGATGATGAATGGGAGTGGGGCTGAAGATGTTTGTATTTTAGTAGTGAGAAAAGGAAATGACCATGGTTCAAGAAATCAATATATATTTAGGGGAAGGTTATGTTAGGCATAGTCTATTAGTAGTGACTTGGGGAATAAGTTACACATTTGTTAGAAGGGATTGTCTATAAATAGGCCTCATTAGGAAGAAGAAAGATTGACAGGTTTGTTATTGGGAGAGAGTGAGCCTCTCAAAAGCTCATATTAGGAGAGCATCCACCTCTCGAAAGTGGAATTATCATCCGATTTTATTGTAATTCTCATCTTATCAATTTATTATCATTTTCTTCTTAACTTTTCTATCATTGTTAGCTGTCAGCTATGTCAGTTCCTAGCTGTTACTTAGGCAACTTAACATCTATTTATCATCGAACACTTTTTTTTAGGACCCCAAGAGGTACCCCCTTGAATTTTTAGAACCATGTGGTGCCTCATGCATTTTATTAAACCTCAGGAGTACCACCTTATTATTCTTTTTATAATTGCATAACTGCATAAGGAGTATGCACAAATTGTAAACGACTTTGTTTCAGATTCTTATGTTGTAAAATTCATTCATGCACTTTATTATGTCCATATAGTATCATACTGCTCATTCTGTTAATGTTTGTTCCATTTGACTTTTTCACAGTTTTCAATGCATAATTTTGATCATTATTTTTTAACTATGTAATTAAATATTATGAAAGTTGATATTTTGAAACTATACATTGAAACGAATCTAGCAAGTTCATGAGTTTGTTTTTTTCTCATGTATATTGACGGTCATTCATAAAAGTTCTCTCTGCAAATGGAATATTACACAATGGGAAAACCGAAAGGAACACAGGGAGCACACTTTATAGAATGCTGTGACAGTCCAGTTCTCTCTGCCTATTTTCATGTGGTTTGATATTTGTTATTTGCATGAGAATGAGGTATTTGATTGTATGAGATGGAGGAGGAAGATTTTTTGTATGTGACTATATGGAATAATCACTTTTGGTTCATGTAGCCGACCCTACTTATGGGATTAAGGCTTTGATTTGATTTGACTGATTGATTGATTTGTTTTTAACACAATGTAGGTCTTGCAGAAAGCCTTGGAAGTGTGGGATTTGCAGGTCATTCCTTTAGATTCACCAGTAGCAGAACCAGCTCAAATTGACCCTGAAGAGGAAAATGCTTTCATATGTCATTTGCAGGATCACTGGTTTACCATTCGAAAGGTAAATGGAGAGTGGTATAATTTTGATAGCCTTTATGCAGCTCCAGAGCAGCTTTCCAAATTCTATCTCTCTGCATATCTTGACTCGCTAAAAGGAGCTGGCTGGAGTATTTTCCTTGTGAGAGGAAACTTCCCAAAGGAGTGTCCTCTTTCATCCGAAGCTTCAAATGGTTTTGGTCAGTGGCTGACTCCTGAAGATTGTGTGAGGATACTAAAAGCCTGCAACTCAAAGGGTGAATCATCACGTGCAGTTGATCCAGTAAGGAGGCAGACTTCTGATCAATTCTCATCACTTTCTGAGGCAGAACTTCTTGCCATGGAGGATGAAGATCTAAAAGCTGCTATAGCTGCCAGCTTAATGGATTCTACCCCTGCCATACCCATTTCAGAAGCTAGTGTCCCTTCTACTGAGAAATCGAATTGAGTGCATGCTACATATCAAAATACCCCCTGCCCCAGAAGTTCCCATTGGGTGCCTGAGCTCTCCCATGCATAAAGTGTTTGTGCATCTAGTTCATGCATTTGTTGGTTCCTCCATATCTTACTGAACGATATACGTTGCATAAGCTTTTGTGCCGGTGACTAGTAACCTTTAAACATTTCCATTGAGAGGTAACTTTTTTTTAAAAAAAAAAAATTTCTCCTTTCCCAGCCTGGTGTAATATCAATTAATTGTGATGTATTTATTTTGCTTGCAACTTTCTTTTTGAATTGAAACCACAGCATGTAATTGGTAGTGTTTCTGATTAACTTCATTTGTTGGTGCATTTGAAGTTAACAATCTTAGAAATTTAATTTATTTATTTATATTTATTTTGTATTTATAATAAAATTATTGATTGATCAGAAGCTACTCACTCCATTTTTAAATAAAGTTCATCACTTGCCTGCCTTACTTTATACAGTTTTTGAATATGTCAATGATGAAAAACTGTGTGGTTTTAGGCTACCCAAAAAACGTACTTTTAGTTCGATTCGGGTCCAGTTCAGAAAATCCTGATAAGGTTTGGTTTGGCTAATTATTTATTTATTTATTTATTTTTTTCTTCTATCATCCTTAGTTTAAGGATATCATTTGCCTAACTCAACTGTCGTCTCTTAATAAATGCACCATTCCCTCAATAAGAAATCACTCTATATATCCCACGGTAGTCATTGAAATTTCTAAGGTGATCAAATAAACTTTGACATTACTTAGGCCATAAATAATTGAAGTGGTCCCTCTTAACTTTTTTTTACCAAAAATCCTTTAAATAATTTTCTAAATTGTTAAAAATCATTTATGCAAATTGGAAAATAATTTTAGAAATTAAAAAAAAAAATCCCAACCACAATTTCCACTAGCCCCCACCCTGCCGCGCCCACCGCCACCGCCTGTGATTGTCGGAGGCCACCGACGACCACCTCTGACTGTTGACGACTACCAACCCAGCACCCTAACACGCCGGCGACCTAGTTTTCTCCCTTTCCCCTACCGACGGCAACACCCAGCCCAAGATCTCTAACCCATAATCAGCCCCGTCATTTTCCCCACCCCAAAAACGACGCCCCTCGCCATTTTGGGGTGGGGATTCGGGCTCCTAATGTGGTCGCCGACAGTGGGTAAGTGTGTCACAACATTGGGGTAAGTACGCTGCAGCGTTGGAGTCGCTGACGAATTGATACAGGCATGTCGTCGAACGCCGGCGATTGGATATAAATCTGGGTGGCAAAGGGAAAAATTATTATTAGTAGTGTTGTTGTTGTTGTTTAAGCCTCTCTTGCAAAGGTATAAATAGCTTGGGCCTTTTGAAGGCTTAGGTTATTTAAATATTGGCTCTATTAAAAATTTTGGGCCCAAGTTTGTTTGGACTAAAACTTCACTTTTTTTTTCTAGTCTTTTTTATTTTAGGTTGATGTCAAAGGATGAAAATGCTTTAGTTTTTTATGGTTACCACCATGATTGTGGTTGGACACTACTTGTAGCCCCACTCAGTCAAAAGTGAGGACTTTTGTAGACACCAAAAAATGTCTCTATAAAACCAAACCCGATGACGAACAACCTTTCACCGCCATTATTGATCGGGCTGAGTATTTGATCTTTAGAGTGCATAAATGCATATTAACTTAATACATTTCATAAACCAAATCAATTCTTACCCCGTTTCCCCAAACCATAACTTATTTTCCTCTTTTCATGTCAACATCACAAAATTGAGATAAACTGATTTCGTGGCCCTATATTTTTGATCCAAATGTTATTTTGTTGGGTAGGGCCTGAAATAATCTTTCCAATGATATATCATAAGCCCAATTCCGATTTAAAACAAAGACCATTCGAGCAAAACACTAAAACTCGACCCAAATCGATACCCTTGCACTAATACGGATATATATATTAAAATCTACAAAATATTTTGACCTGATTTTTATTGGATTGAAAAGTAGACTTCAATGTCTTTCCACAGATGTATTATAAGTCTAATTTTGAGTAACGGATCAAAAGTTATCAAAGTTCTAAAAACGCGTAAAAACAGAAAATTACCACGCGTCGCGGTAAAAATAATGACACGGCAAACATTGCCATGCCACGAAAAATATTGCAGTTACACGGCAGTTTCTAGGGTTTGTTTCTCCGCAGTGCCTCACTTCTAGGGTTTCGTTGCCTACTCCTCACATTTTCTCTATAAATACAAGGCAGATTTTATTAGTTTCGGAGGGCACCAACACACATTCTCATCTCTTTCTCTCTCACATTATAAGACATCAACCTATTTTCGTAATTACTCCATTTCAGAGTCCATAAAAAAACACGAAGTTCCATACTTAAACCAAGGCGTGAAAGGTAGAACCAATTGAGGGTTTGGACCAAATTAACACTACTTGTATTTAATTTAATTTTTATTTGATTTACTATTCCTTGAAGTTAGTAACGTTTTATTCATGATGTAGCAATTTAAAGGAGCGCGCGAATGAAGAAAAAAAAATAAAAACCAAAAAAAAAACAAAACTAAAAACAAAAGAAGAAAAGAAACAAATCGTAAAAGACCCCGAAACCCACGCCCGCGGCCAAAGCCCGCGCCTGCGGGGTCAAAGCCCGTGCCCGCGGGGAGCCCGCGGCCAGCCCTCGGGGGCTTACTGCCCAAAAACGTCAGTTTTGGAGCTGCAGCAACCCCGCGCCCGCGGGTACTGTAGCCCGCGCCCGCGGCAGATTTGCAGGGCCAACTTCAGAAGGCTGTAACTTTCGATCTAAGAATCGTATGAAGCCGTGCGACCTATCATTGGAAAGCTCTTCAAGTCTAGTCTCCAACCCAACTTGAATCACCCCAATCCAATTTGTAGAACTCGAGATATGACTGAAAAAATGCACAAAGGTCCTATTTGATACTTTGCAAGCCTTCGTTTTCCTTTGTTTCAAACTCAAATTCAATTCCAAAAAGTGCATATTGATCCTAGTGGGTGCTATTTTCAATTCCCATGCATATAGCCCGCGACGTACCTACAAAACAAGACAAAGAAACGGAGAAGCGAGAGAAATAGTTGAGAAATGAATAAAGTAATAAGAAACCATTAAAAGCACACATTTCTCTAAACTAACACAAAAATACGCAAATCGAGCATTATTCTCTAAAAACACGACATAAAAGACTATAAAAAACATAAAAATACGAAGAAAACCTATCCTAAGAGTGCCAAAAATGGCACGCATCATTATCATTTGATTTAATTTGACGACGTTCGCTATGATTGTGGAGGTTGTCACATTGATTTGAGGGGAGTGGTTCGTGATAAAGCGGTCTTTGATAGCTTTTGTTATAATTGATGAGGTTATCATATGATTTGAGATGAGTAGTTTGTGATGAAGCAGTCTTCGACAGCGTTCGCTATGATTGTGGAGGTTTACACCCTGATTTGAGAAGATGACTCATGATGTAGCGGTCTTCGACGGCTTTCGCTATGATTGTAGAGGTTGTCGCCTTGATTTGATAAGTTTGTCTTGTGATGCGGCAATCTTCAATGGCTTTCGCTAAGATTTTGTAGGTTGTTAAACCAGATGAATTTGATTCGACATGATGTCACCTAGAGACTTCCTCAAAAAAAATGATGTCACCTAGACGCGTGTACCCGACGGTGCAAGATATGCGATTCCAACTCCTTTATTTGTATAACTAATGCTAGTTTGCAGGTATTGGTGTTGCAAAGAATGATTTAGGATCGTAGAACGTTCAAAATCATTCTCCGTCCCTATTGATCTACTTTGACTATCATTTTCGCAACTCATGTTTCTCCAAGCTCAGTCAAAGTGGGGGCTTCTATAGACACTTGATTGTGTCTCCCCAAAAACCAAACCCAGTGATGAATATCTTTCACGTCTTTGATTATCGATTAGGGTGAAATGTTGAAGAGTCTCATGAATTTCTCCTTTTCTAATCCTTTTTCTAGTTTTTTTTAAACCAAAATCATTCATTTCGTGTCCATAGTCATTCATTTTGTGTCATACTTATAAAACACGTCCAATCCAATTTATTTTGGTCATAATCTAGGTCCAATAATTGTGTAGTTGTATGAGGTTTGAAAATAGCTTTCCAACGATATATTATAAGCCCAAATCCGAGCTATAACGAGGAAGTTATGGCTAAAATACTAAATTGGGCCAAGCCCGAGCTTTATATGCAGACTCAATGATCATGTAGAGGGTCCATTAATCTTAATTGTATTTCTAAAACCATTAGGATTTATCATAAGTTTTTAGAATTATTTAGAAGGTTGTTTTGAATCTCAAATCCATTAGGATTGATTATCCGTTTCTATAATCTTCTAGAAGATTATAATTATCATGGTTTTGAAAAGACAATGATTAAGAATTATATTTCGTATAAAATATGTGTTTTTAATAGAATTAATTCTAATAAAATAAGGATAAGTACGGATATTCGACTAACCCAATTTGATTGGAAGTCGAATTCCATATGAATCTTATCTTCTGAAAACCATCGCGCAACGATGAAAATATCTTGTAGCGATATCCCTATCGCGACGCGATGAATCCATCGCGACGCGATGAAAGCTGTTTTATTCCGGATGGAATTCGAATCGTTTTCTGATCTTTTCGGTCGTTTTTTCCTCTATAAATAGAGGACGATTTCTTCCGTTTTCATTCAACTACAATCATTATCTTTTTCTGTCTCTAAGCTAAAGCTTAGTCTTTCTTTCTCTCTCTTGATTTTCTAAGCCTTAGTCTAAACACATCACAAACACACACCATACGTACTTTGCGATAATCTAATACAGTACACTTGGTCAAACTTGAAGTTGCCTTCGACATCGACGCAAAAGGTGGATATTTCTGAAGGTTTGGTCCCAAATCTTTATTTCAATTAATACTAGTATTTGATTTAATTATTTGATATTTTCTTGAAATTTACTAACGTGTGTATTGTTTTAATAGAAAGATATACGAGATATCAAAGTAAGTAATTTGATTACGTAATTATTCCTTTTGATATATAAATCATATTTAGGATAATTTGTTAATAGCTAGTATCATGATAGGATAATTTGTTAATTCCTAAAATCATGATTCTTAGTATCATGCCTAGGGTGTTTGTTGGGGTTTGGTGAGTCCGACTCACCGCGGAAATAACCCCGAGCCAAGAATCCACTCGCAATTAATAAAACCATAAAGCATAACAAATAATCACAAAAGGGTAAAATCGGAATATACCTTTGAAGCGTGCTTCGCCTTCAAAGACGGGCTCATACTTGAAGAATCAAGCTCCGAAAGTACGCGAGCCTCCCACGGAAATCCACCCGCAAAAACTACTAGTGACTTTTAGGTTCTTTACCTCGAGGTTAGCGAGGTCCGACTAAAACCCGAGTATTATATGAGTTTAAGAGTTTATGCTAATGCAATGCTCTATTGTACTCCTACTCAAGCACTCTTCTCCAAAACCCATGGTGGATATTTATAGAGAAGAGTGAGAGTGAAAATTTATATCTAATCAATGTGGGATCATGAAATTCCACAATTTATTTTAAAGCTAAAATAAATTAGATAAGCAAGCAAGTAATAAATCAACAAGTGTCATCATTGTATGTAAAGGGAAATGAGGACCACTTGGAGAGGAGGGGACCATACTTGCTCCCCACTCCTTCCTCTCCTTGTGCCACTTGTCCCTCACACTTGAAGCCTCCTTCACATGCATCCCTAATGACATCGGCCTTAGCTACCCGGCCCAACCAAGCCCCGCACTTGCGGGCTGCTTGCTGCCAGCCACTTCGGCCAGCACGCCCACACACACTTGTGCGGGCTGCTGCTGCCGAAGGCTGCTTCTAGCAAGCCTCGCACATGTGCGAGCTGCTAGCTGCAGCGCACCAGCAAGCCACGCATCAAGTGCGGGCTGCTGGCCGTAGCGTGCTAGCAAGCCTCACACGTGGTGCGGGCTGCTAGCTTGCCTGATCCCCTAGCACTCGAGGTTCCAATGCTAGGGGTATTTCGGTCATTGTTGATTTAATACTAATTTTACCGTCTCGTCTTTTACTATTTTTTACTCGACATCCGACGCTCGATTTCGACGCTCTAAGCTCGAATTTCCGACGTCTAAATATTTAATACTCGGGCGACTAATTAATTCGTCGAGTCAGTTCGTTTACTGCTAAGGGTTTGACCCGAAGGGTTCAGTCAAGATTAAGCTGTAATATTAATTATGCATTAATATTACTGATCGGAAGCGGCTTCCACCTAGGCATTTCAATCACTTGACCTTACTGAATATATTAGCTTTCTAATAATTCTGAACCCATTATAAGAATAATACACTTGTTCGAAGGACACCATTCCTTTCAATCTCCCACTTGTCCTTCCGGACAAGTGAGCTATCAGTGTATAGCCCTTTTCCTATGTCTCTTAATGTCTCTTCATGAAATATAGAGTAAGATTATTCGTCATCCCTATTACGTCCAGAAGTGTTTCTCGAAATCCGAGTTTGACTGTCAATAAGCAGATGATTTCTAAAATCCATCTAAGCACGACCATGCATTTTCACAGTCTCGCTCTTCGAAAGGCCTTGTAAACAAAAAGACATGTTCCCTATGGTTAGTAAGGGGACATTTCTAGTCCGGTAATGTAGCTTCTCTTACTAAGAGGACCTAGTCGCCTGATAGCCGTCGTTATAATCCCCAATTACGGCAGACGTTTGATCGACATCATAAACGGACTAGTACTCAAACAAGAGACCTACCATTACTCATGGTCGAGGAAAAGAGTTCTGATAGTAATAATGAGAAAAATACTTATGACGATTTTGAATCTCTTAAAGTATTCTCATAGGTCAATCCAGTATGGCTCTAAACCGATACCTGTCCAAATGATTTATGTCCTCATAGCACAAGAAACGGTGCTATAAATCATACTACACACTAATCTCTATTGGTCATTAATCGTCCACCATATAAATGACCTTGATTAGGGATAATTTTCAATTAAATTATTCAATGTTCACTTAGCAGGTGTTTCTTTATCCAAGACATTTTTTTTTGGTAATTAAGCGATTTTATTGATTGAAAAATCATCACTTATACACCCAAGTCCCAAAAGGGAGCAAACATAAAGGCTAACAAAAAGCCTAACAGCCCTAAGAGAAGCCACCTATACAAGCTTCTCTAAAACATCCCTATCAGAAACTTTTATGTACTTAGAACTAAGACTTAACAATCTAGTCCTAATAGCAAACTTTATATTATTTACAATAACATGAATACAAGGAATCTTTAGATCCCAAAGAGCAGTATTTCTTACCTTCTAGATCCAGTAGATCAATGCTAGCAATCCCATTCTGATGATTCCAATCTGAAATCTGGTCTTGCCTGCTTTATCTCTTCTTCTAGCTGCACTGAGATTCTGACAGAACTCTTTACGTATCTAAGACATTGTCTTAATACCCTATTTTGAATATTCTTTAAAATCGAATGGACTCATTAATTCTAAACCACAATTAAATAGAGACGGAGTGATTTAAATTGCATGAAAAATTTAATTACTCCAAAACTGAATGGTTCATCATAGTGATTTACATTAACATTGTCCAAAATTTAATTAAAACACTAACATAAGGAAATCAAAGCCAGTTTCCAACGTGCTTGATTCCCATTGCCTCAACGTGTTTGTTGTGCTTCACTTGAGATAAAGGATTAATGAGTGGATCGGCTATATTATCATCCGTTTCAACCTTGCAAATTCTGATTTCACCTTTTGATTTCCATTCTCTAATCATGTGAAATCGCCTCTTGACATGTTTGACCTTCTGATGTTCTCGAGGCTCTCTGGCTTGAGCAATAGCCCCATTGTTGTCACAATAGAGATCTATTGGACCCTTGATGGAGGGTACAACATCAAGTTCTCTAATGAACTTGCGAATCCAAACTTCCTCCTTAGCTGCCTCAGATGCCTGCCAAGTATTCGGCTTCAGTTGTAGAATCAGCCGTTGTGCTTTGCTTAGCACTCTTTCAACTAAACGCTCCTCAAATGAGACAAAATATGTATCCAGATTGTGACTTGGAGTCGTCTCTATCTGTCTGGAAGCTTGCATCGGTATATCCCTCAACAACCAATTCATCTTTACCACCATAGACCAGGAATTTATCCTTGTTCCTTTTCAGGTTCTTTAGGATATTCTTGGCCAAAGTCCAATGCCCCTCTCCTGGGTCTGATTGGTATCGGCTCGTAGCACTCTAAGCATACGATACATCTTTCCTAGTACATTTCTTGGCATACATGATCGATCCAATAAGCGAAGCATATGAAATCTCATTCATCCTTTCCCGCTCATCAGGTGTCTTTGGACACTGATTCTTGCTTAGGGTTATGCCATGTGACATGGGCAGGTGGCCTCTCTTGGCCCCTTCCATGTTGAATCGGTCCAGTATCTTATCAACATAAGTACTTTGACTCAATCCTATCATCCTCTTTGATCTATCCCTATAGATCTTGATGCCTAGTATGTACTGAGCCTCTCCCAAGTCTTTCATTGAAAAACATTTTCCGAGCCAAGTCTTTACAGACTCTAACATCGGAATGCTATTTCCAATGAGCAAAATGTCGTTGACTTATAAGACTAGGAAGGCGATGTCACTCCCACTTACCTTCTTGTAAACACAAGACTCATCCGGATTCTTGAAAAAAACCAAACTTATTAATGGCTTCATCAAATCGCAGATTCTAACTTCTGCTTGCCTGCTTTAATCCATAAATGGACTTCTTAAGCTTGCATACCTTTCTAGCATTATTTTGGTCAACAAAACCTTCAGGCTGTGTCATGTACACAGTTTCTTCCAAAATTCCATTGAGGAAGGCGGTTTTGACGTCCATCTGCCATATTTCGTAACTGTAATATGCAGTAATCGCTAGAAGAATCCGAACGGACTTAATAAGCATTACAACTGGAGAAAAGGTTTCATCATAATCAACTCCGTGAATTTGCCTGTAACCTTTTGCTACCAGTCTAGCTTTGTAAATGAATACATTTTCATCTTTGTCGGTTTTCAACTTGAAAATCCATTTACATCCGATAGGTGTGTAACCTTTGGGTAAATCAACCAAGTCCCATACTTGATTTTCAAACATGGAGTCCATTTCTGATTTCATGGCCTCATGCCATTTTGCAGAGTCGGGGCTCGTCGAAGCTTGCTAGTAGGTTGCCGGCTCATCTCCATCCACTACTAGAATGTCCTAATCTTCGGTTAATACAACATCGATATATCTGTCAGGTTGAGATCTTGGCCGAGTTGACCTACGTAGGGTAATGGACTGAGCATTTGCATTGTCGGTTTGACTTAACATACTTTCACTTTGACAAATGTCAACATATGCTTCGTGAGCACTTTAATTGTCAAATTATCCTTGTTGCTCGTCCTCTCGAACTTTATCGAGTTCGATTTTCCTCCCACTTGTCATTTTGGAAAGATGCTCCTTCTCGAAAAAGACACCATCACGAGCAACAAACACTTTGTTCTCGGATTTGTTGTAGAAGTAATACCCCTTAAATTCTTTTGGATACCCCACAAAGAAACACTTGTCAGATTTTGGATGAAGTTTTTCAGACATGAGTCTCTTGAAATATGCTTCGCATCCCCAAATCTTTAGAAAAGTCAACCTAGGAGGTTTCTTCGTCCATAATTCATATGGAGTCTTTTCTATAGCTTTTGACGGAGCACGATTTAGTGTAAGTGCCGCAGTTAAAATTGCATGTCCCTAGAAAGAGATTGGAAGATCACTAAGACCCATAGTCGATCGTACCATGTCTAACAAGGTTTGATTTCTCCTTTTGGATATTCCGTTCAATTAAGGAGTTCCCGGAGGTGTCAATTCTAAATGTATCCCATGTTCTTTCAGATGGTCATCGAATTCTTGGCTCAAATATTCGCCACCTCGATCCGATCGAAACGCTTTGATTTTCTTGCCAATTTGATTTTCAACTTCACTCTGAAATTCTTTGAATTTATCAAACGATTCATATTTGTGCGATTTTAGATAGACATAGCCATATCTACTATAGTCGTCCGTAAAGGTTATGAAATACTGATAACCATTCCTTGCGGGTGTACTCATTTGCCCACATACATCACTGTGTAATAGGCCCAACAAGTCAGTAGCCCTTTCTCCTAACTTGGATAATGTTTGCTTTATCATGTTTCCTAGTAAACATCCTTTGCAATTTTCAAATGATTCTAAATCAAATGAGTCTAGAATGCCTTCTTGTAGAAGCTTCTTGATGCGTTTGATGTTAATGTGGCCAAGGCGACAATGCCACAAGTAGGTTTGACAAGACTTTGTAGTCTTAGCTTTCTTAGTGGGAATATCGACGTTATAAACTTCTTTGTCTAATGATAACACATAAAGACCATTTTCTGAACGTGCCGTACTATATAAAACATTATCGAGATAAAATGAACATGATAGGTCTTTAACTCGAAATTCAAAACCTTTGGCGTCCAACGCCAAAATTGAAATAATGTTTTTGGTAATGTTGGGAACACAATAAACATTGTCAAGTTCCAAAACTAGCCCCGTGGGCAAAGACAAACTAAGAGATCCTACGAATATAGCACCAATCCCCGCTCCATTTCCTACCCGAAGCTCGATCTCTCCCTTTGCTAGCATCCTAGTGTTCCTTAGTTCCTGAGAATTGGAACAAAGGTTTAAGCCACATCCGGTATCTAATACCCATGAAGCTGAACTAGTGAAGTTAAAGTCTATAACGTAAATACGTGATACAGAAGCAACGGTTCCGTTCTTCTTATCTTCCTTGAGCTTGAGGCAGTCTCTCTTCCAATGTCCCTTCTTCTTACAATAGAAGCATTCGGAATCAGACTTAGAAGATGCTAACTTCTTTTCCTTGTTGTCTTTGGTAGCCTTCGGCTTAGGCGGAAAGTTCTTCTTTCCTTTCCCCTTGAAGCCCTTCTTCTTTTTGCCTACCCTTTTGAACGGCTTGCCCTTCTTGATCATTAGCATATCATGCTTTCTCTCATCTTTTAGTGTCTGCTCAGCTTGCTTCAACATCCCATGAAGCTCAGTGAGGGTTTTTTCCATGCTATTCATATTGTAGTTCATCTTGAACTGGTCATAGCCTTTGTGAAGTGAATGGAGAATGATGTCAATAGCCATTTCAGTTGAGTACCTCGCATCAAGCCTTCCCATGTTCTCAAATAATCCGATCATTTTGAGCACATGTGGGCAGACTGGCTCTCCTTTCTTGAGCTTAGTCTCAAGGATCTGCCTGTAGGTTTCAAACCTTTCAGTTCGAGTCTGCTCTTGAAACATATTCTGTAACTCAGAAATGATCTCATAGGTCGATTCCTTCTCGAAGAAGGTTTTCTGAAGTTCAGGAGACATAGTGGCTAGCATTACGCACTTGACGTCCCGATCAGCCACTTGCCATCGGTTAAGGGCGGCCTGAGTCACCTCTACATTGGGAACCTCGAGCATTTCCTCATCAAGGTAATACTCTTTCTGTTCTTGCATAAGAACGATGCGCAAATTCCTTTGCCAATCAAGGAAATTGGTACCACTCAACTTCTCCTTATCGAGAATTTAGCGTAATGAAAACTGGTTGTTTGAGTTGTTCGAAGACATGATTCTACAATTGAAAGAATTTAAATGGAAAAACCATTCAAGAAATACTTTAAATAAGATTGAATTTAATTCATGCAAATTTCAATTCTTATTTAACGTCTTATTTACACGTAAAATTGACCCCATTTTGTGAAAACAAGGTAATTCCAAGATCCAAGGGATCAACGAGTAATTAATTCTTTGGCTTGTCCTAACACTTGTTATCCCAAGGTAAGCATTGCCTTGCTAATGGCTCCAAACCATTCTTGGTTTGATAATCGTCGCATCTAATGCATCTTGACGATATATCTCTTTTGCCACGGTATGTGAGGACTCCTCACTCATACCGACGAGTTCAACCAAAACCAAAATGCACACCCGGTGTGCCTTACCTCCTTGGAGAAGCGATGGTACCCCGCTTTGGCGTAGCCCAACATCACCCTCTTCCGGATAGTAAGTGTCGTTTTGGAAAGGCAAGTTTTACTCAATATTATTAGGGACCTAGGATTTCTATATTGGTTGATTTAAGTAAACTTAACTAATCATCACAACATTTTGAAAACCTACACATGCATCTAATCATATCATTCATATATACAAGCACAAGCATTAATATATAAAGCATAAGGATAAGATGCATATTGGCAACTAGCATGAACCCTTGAATTCTTCAAGACTTCAAAAGGTCTTCACTTGCAACTTTTAAGGCATCGTCTTTCAAGAAACTCCGTCTTCAAGACTTTAACCAAAATTGCAACTACTAGCATCTACGACTAGGATTAATCTAAATATTAAGGTACAAAAATACTCAACGGGTAGATCGTATTTAGATTTACAAAAATACATCACAACACGTAGTCCGTATTTTCAATCCTAATCGGGTCCCACTAGTTGCCATTTCATAAAACATGTGAGAGAATATACATTCATTCATCCATTCACTATATGTGAATGGCCCATGCATTTTACAACAACAAAAAAGTAATAATGTATTAAACAAGCGCGCGCACTATTAACTAATCTAGGTGGTTAATCCAATTAACACGCCTAATTAAAACTAGTCAAAGTTGTTTAACCGATTATGTAATTAACATAATTAATAATTGAAGCTCCCACTAAATTCCGCATCCATCTTAATTAATCCAATTAATTAAGCTGGTAGAACCCAAACTTGTCAAAGTAAATTTAGCCAATGCTGCTCAAAACCGAGGCCTAGCCTCCAAAATTTTAATTAAAATAAACAAAATTAATTAAAATACATAAAACGGCAAAAAAATGCAAAAAATAATTGCCAAAATAATGTGCTAATAAAGGGGTGGTTTGCATTGCCACGGCATAGCCCCAGCACATGACGGATGCACTAAGCCCAAGCACACTATGCTCATGCACCAACAGCCGCACCACAGCAGCCATCACGGCACGCACCACAGCACGCACGCACCATCCAGGCAGCGTGCTGCTGCTGCGATGCTACTGCTTGCGATTGTGAGCACCATCCTCACCTTTGGCCGCACGCAACATCATGGCAGCCCCTTGGCAGCCACATGCGGGCTGTTATGCAGCCCGGCTAGCCAAGGGTGCTTTTGCCTTGATTTGCATGCCATAGCCTCGGGACTTTGATCCTAAATTTTGCGTGACAATTTTATTAATTCTAAATTAATTTTAGAATTAATTCAATGAGCAAAATTGAAAATTTAAACAAGTGTAACTTAAAATTATCAAAGTGCATTCAACCAAAATAATTCCAAGAACCACTCTTTAATTAATTTGGTTTAGCTTGGTGCAACAACATAAATAAGGCAATTTCTCATTATTAATTTAGTCAATTTAAATTAATCTTGAGATTTTGACAAAGTAAGAGGGAGTTGGAAAAATATGAACTTTATTGTTCAAATGAAAAAACCAACTACAAACATTTGTCAATCCTTGAAAATTATATTTTCCAATATGAAGATAACCTAATTTCTATCACAAAGTTTGAAACTTTATGTTTCCAATCAATCCAAAATGATTAAAACAACAAAGTTTAACATAAAATTCATGGAATTTAGTGACTTTTAAAGTTTCAATCACTTAACATAATTAAAGATTGAATCTTTAACACTTTGGAAGCCTCAAAACTAAAATTTTCACACCACAATGCAATTAGTTTGCAATTAGGTGAAAATAAATCAATCTTTTAAGCTTTAAATAATACCAAGTAAATATGCTTTAAAGATATTAACATTACAGAAAAATAATGCAAATAAATCAAGTACATAATCAACAAGTTATGCCATCAAATTCTAAGAAAGACTTAAAATTTTTTGTCAAAAACGAAAAATCCCTCGAAAAAGGCATTTCTAGTTGGAATTTAGCTAAAATCACAGGTCCATAGGGGTGAAACCATTTCCAGAACGCCTTTTCCAGCCAAAATTCACTATTATTGGGCGAAAATCTGGGTTTTGGGCCAAAATTCGCATTAAAAATGGGATTAAAATTAATAAAACTGAGCCACTAATCTAATTAGCAACTTAAACCAGAAAAATAAGCCATAAATAACCTTGAAAAACATGATAATAAAAATAAATGAGCGGGGCTCTGATACCGCTGTTAGGGTTTGGTGAGTCTGACTCGCCGCAAAAACAACCCCGAGCCAAGGATCCTCTCGCAATTAATAAAACCATAAAGCATAACAAGTAATCACAAAAGGGTAAAATCGAAATATACCATTGAAGCGTGCTTCGCCCTCAAAGACGGGCTCTTACTTGAAATCTCTAGCTCCGAAAGTACGGGAGCCTCCCATAGAAATCCACCCGCAAAAACTACTAGCGACTTTAGGTCCGTTACCTCGAGGTTAGCGAGGTCCGACCAAAACCCGAGTATTATATGAGTTTAAGAGTTTTTGCTAATGCAATGCTCTATTGAACTCCTACTCAAGCACTCTTCTCCAAAACCCAAGGTGGGTATTTATAGAGAAGAGCGAGAGTGGGAATTTCTATCCCATCAATGTGGGATCATGAAATTCCACAATTTATTTTAAAGCTAAAATAAATTAAATAAGCAAGCAAGTAATAAATCAACAAGTGTCATCATTGTATGTAAAGGGTAATGAGGACCACATGGAGAAGACGGGACCATACTTGCTCCCCACTCCTTCCTCTCCTTGTGCAACTTGTCCCTCACACTTGAAGCCTCCCTCACATGCATCCCCAATTACCACGGCCCTAGCTACCCGGCCAAACCAAGCCACACACTTGCGGGATGCTTGCTGCTAGCCACTTCGGCCAGCACGCCCACGCACACTTGTGCAGGCTGCTGCTGCCGAAGGCTGCTGCTAGCAAGCCTCGCACATGTGCGGGCTGCTAGCTGCAGCGCGCCAGCAAGCCACGCATCAAGTGCGGGCTGCTGGCCATAGCTTGTTAGCAAGCCTCACACATGGTGTGGGCTGCTAGCTTGCCTAATCCCCTAGCATTAGGGGTTCCGATGCTAGAGGTACTTTGGTCACTGTTGATTTATTACTAATTTTTGCCGTCTCGTCTTTTACGATTTTTGACTCGACTTCCAACGCTCGGTTTCGACGCTCTAAACTCGAATTTCCGGCGTCTAAATATTTAATACTCGGGCGACGAATTAATTTCTTCCGAATTAATTCCTCGAGGCGGTTCGTTTACTGCTAAGGGTGTGACCCGAAGGGTTCAGCCAAGATTAAGCTTTAATATTAATTATGCATTAATATTACTGATCGGAAGCGGCCTCCACCTAGGCATTCCGATCACTTGACCTTACTGAACATATTAGCATTCTGAACCCACTATCAGAATAATACACCTGTTCAAAGAACACCATTCCTTTCAGCGTTAACTAATATTTCTAATATCATGTTAAGGTTAAAGCTTTGATTTTTATTTCGTGACATACTAGGATTTGTTATTAATCTTGTTATTATCATGCCTAGGATCTTGGTAATATTATGCTTTGATGACATTATTGTAATTATGATGATGGTGGTTGTTGAGTCAATTATTATACATTGCTTGATTATTCATGATATATTGTTATTGCTTGATCACGCCTTTTCTGCAGGTTTAATGGGAATTTGTACTTGAAATCACGTTTAATAAGATAATTAATAATTTGACTTAGGCTAAAATGATTTTAATTTAAGTGATCACCATTAATAGATTTATTTGTGCATTAATAATCAACCAACGTAGATTAAATATGCTTAGGAATAATTTATCGAATGTATGTTGATCGGAAAGCGCATATGAATATGATAAGAGTAAAGTAGAGGTCTACTTAGGGCAGGTTCAATCTATTTTAGGTTGGATTCGTACCATCATCACTGAATATCCAGTCATGGTTCCGGACTACTATTGAGTTAGCAATCTCTGTGATCGTGCATGGGGTGTAACCTTCACACTCGTAACCGGTTTACAAGTTCCTAAAATTTGTTGGTGACTCTGTTGCTCTAGCTTCTTTCCCTTTAGATGTCACCATACTTAAAAGTATAATCACAGTGGGGCTCAAGGTTGATGTTTGAAATATTCCCTACACCAACGTTCATATTAGTTTTTAATCATAATCCTTGTAAAGTGCAAATAAATTTATAACAATAATACTATTTAAATGGTTATTAACTTTTTGTAAAAAAATACTTCCCCGTCCCTAAATAACATTTATACTTATCTCTATTATGTGGGGAAAAAATGCTAGAAGTAGGAATGTAATTTAGAGACAGAAGGAGTACACACACAAAAAAAAAAAAAAAAAAAAAAAAAAAAAAAAAAAAAATTGACGAGAATAATCTCAACTTTCGATTATATTTTAATAATCCGAACTTTAATATCAATTTGCTTTCAATGGTCCCAAGTAACCTTTAACCTGTTGAACAGGTAATTTTTTTTAAAAAAATTTTAATGTATATGTGTCATTAAATTATTGGTCAAAATAAGTTTAATTTTTAATTTAGTTGCTAATTATATCTTAACCAATATTTATAAGTTATAACAACCTTTTTTTAAAAAAATAAAATAAACAAATAAAGTTATTTAAAAAAAACAGCACCAGTGCACCACCATGAACCGGCATCCTGCGCCAGCCACCTCCCCGACCTCCACCCACCACCAAGCCCAGACAACCCGTCACCCCCACAGCGCCCAATCCCACTCCCTTGCCCCGCCCCTGCTGTCGCTCTTCCCCCTAAACCACCATAGGCCCGTGTGGCCGCGCACAAAACCCCTCCCCTCCACCCAAAATCCTTAAAAAATAATCCTTCCCCACCACTAAAACAACCCGTCGCCCCACCCCCAAGCCTCGAAACCCCTATTCTCTAGGTTTTCGAGAATGGGCGAGGTGGAAATCAGGGGTTTTGTGGCGAGAGTGTGGAAATTGGGGGAGGTTATTTTTAGGGATTTTAGGGGGGGGGGAGATGAAGGTTTTGGGGTGGCGGACGACGACTAGGTTAAGTGGAAGGGCGGTGCTGTTGCCAGCTAACGCGGGGGAGGTGGGTCTGGGGACTTGGCTGCGGCGGGAGTGTGGTGTCGGAGGTGGCTGGAGCTGCTAGGGAGGTGGTGGTGGTCTTTACTCTTTAGTTAATTAATTGAATTTTATTTAATTTTAAATATTTTTAAAAAATTCTTTTTTTTCTTTTTTTTATTTATTTATTTTTTTGACCAATTACGTAATGACACGTGTCTGATGAGTGGCATTTATGCCACAATTTAGTGTTCTCTTTACGGGTTTTTCCCACCCATTTGTAGCTTGTTTGCCCCCTTTTCTCTCCTTTTTGTTCCTCTTTTCTTTGTTTGCCTTTCTCCTTGTTTTCTTTTTTTTTGTTTTGTAGGAATCAAGGAATTGGAAGAAGAGCAATTCACCCCCAAACTCCCCTGTGTGCGGGCGCGCAGCACTGTGAGAACCCGCGCAGGATTGCTCCAAGAACAGAACACAAACAGAAGATTTGTGCGCCTTGTGCGCGCTTTGTGTGCGGGCGCGCGACCTTGATGTGTGCGGGCGCGCAGCCCTGGGAGAACCCGCACAGAACAGCAGCAGAAGCAGAACCAAAACAGAGTGTTGCGTGCGCCTTGTGTGCGGGCGCACACTCCTCAAGCGCGGGCGCGCAGTATTGCTGGGAGAAGGCGCGCATCCATGGGTTTCATTCTCCGTACCCACAGATCTGCGGGCGCGCAAGATCTGCGAGGGCGCACACACAACTTCTGCGCGGGCGCGCAGTGTATGTGCGCGGGCGCGCACCGCTGAGTTGCAGTCTTTTTATTTCGTATTTTTGTATCTTTTAAAGGACCTATATATATAGGTCGTAGGGAGTTTTAGTGCATCATCTATCATTACTTAGAAACATTTTAGCCCTAATTTAGTAAGAGAAACTTCATTAGTAGAGAGAGAGTGTGGATTTCCATTGATGAACTTGGATATTGAAGAAGGAGCTTGATTGAATCTTTGTAAATCTTCATCTTCAATTAATGAGCAATCTCTTACTCTATTTATTTACTTTTGTATTTAGTTTTGTTTGCTTATTTTGATTTTCCTTCTTTGCTTATTGATCATGTTGATGCTTATTGATTTGATGATTGATATTGTCTTCAATATGGTTTGTGAGTAGTCACCTAGCCAAGGGTGTGGGGATGGTGTAGTTGTTGATTGATTCATGCTTATGATGTTGGGGTTTTGTTAATGGTGATTAAAGTCTTTGTATGTTTGATATTCTTTAATCTTCTTGCAAGTGCACATTGTTAGTTGATTAAAGGTGAATCTTTGCTAACAAGAAACGGAAGTTGACTTAGTTAAGGTTCATTGTTATCGATAGTTCTTTGATTGCACCTTCTAATATATGGTTCTAGTGTGGAAACATGGAGGCTATGTTAGGAGAAATTGATTAACCCCGGAAGGCGGTTAGATTGAGCTTTAATTCGATATTCTTGCATGCTTAGTTTACCATTGCTTTGCTTCCGTGTTATTGCATGATCAATTGGCAACTACATCTACCTACTTCCCTTGGTGCTTAGTTATATTGATTTTTAATCATTCTTAATCTCTAGTTTAATCTCTTAGTTATTCACACTTCTTGTTCCGAGGTAGCTTAAGTATTAAGTAGTGAATGTGGTGTTTATGCATGTCTCCTTGTGGTTCGACCCCTATGCTTGCCTTATACTTGTATTAGGTTTGTTTAGGTGTATAAATTATATTTGATCTAGGGATAGACAAATTGACGACGCGTTTATTCCCTTGTCAAATTGGCGCCGTTGCCGGGGAGACGGCTTCCATTGCTTTTTCATTACTTTATTTGAGACTATCTCATTTCTTGTTTGTTAGTATTTGCTACTACTTGTTACTTGTCAGTGCTTACGTTCTCCTTAGCTTTGTTGTATGAACAGAGGACGAACTCGCTCAAGGTCTTTGATTCCCATTGATCCGGAGCTAGAAAGATCTTTGTCCTTACTTCGAAGAGAAGCGAGAGCGAGGAGTAGAAATTCTCACACCCCAACGAAAGAAGGAGTAAGAGAATTGGAAGATACTCCACCATCTTCACCCTCAAGTGAAGACTTAGATAGCCCTAATTCGCCATCAAGTCCGGAAATCAACCCCTTTTCAATCTTTAAGTCCGAAAGTGAAGAAGGTTCTAAAATGGGAGAGAATACACCTTTGAGTCGTCTTGGGGCTCCCGAAGCCTTTAGAGCCCAAAGTGGGATCCTAACCCCTACCACTCAAGCCAACAATTTCGAAATCAAGCCCAATTTGATTGCTTTAATCGAGAGGAAACAATTCTCGGGTGGAAAATTTGAGAACCCTAATGAGCATTTGAAAGAATTTGAGAAGTATTGTGACACGGTCAAAGCCAACGGAGTGACTCAAGAGTATATCCGCCTCAAGATGTTTCCATTTTCTTTAATTGGGAGAGGTCTAGAATGGCTAGAGAAGGAGGTGCCCCCTAATTCTCTCACAACTTGGGACCAAGTAACTACGACTTTCTTGAGGAGGTTTTATAACCATAGGAAGACCGCCGAGGCTCGATCTTTAATTCAAGGTTTTCGCCAAAAGAGTGGTGAGACTCTATGTGCGGCATGGGACCGGTACAAAGAGCTTCAACGTCAATGCCCACATCATGGAATACCCAAGTATCAACTCATCCACACTTTCTATGGAGGTCTCTCACCTCAAGGGAGAACAAGCCTAGATGCCGCCGCCGGCGGTCCAATCATGAACAAAGGAGAGGATGAAGTGGAATGCATCATAGAGGAGGCCGCAAAGCATTATGATGATTGGTACGAAGGAGAAAGGGAGGCCACTTCTAGCAAAGGTGTCTATGCATTGGAGCAAGCCAACGCAATCAACAACCTTTCTTCCCAAATCTCCAAGATGGCCAACCAAATGGACAAAATGATGAAAGAAAGGTCCAACCCTCATGGTAATACCTCCCCTTCAACCAAGGGAGGCAATGGTATGACCACTTCTTCCCCCTCTTCTTATAATAAAATGGCTCAAGGATGCATGTTTTGCTCAAATTGTGAAACCTATGATCATGATACCTCCCATTGTGTGTATGCTTGTGAAGTTCAACCCCCTCCCTATGAACATGATGATAATGTAGAAGATATCAATGCTATGAATTTTGCTCCTAGAATGGGAAATGTAGGGAACTTGAGGCCAAACTCCAATCAAATGGGGAATTGGAATCAAGGTGGAAACCATGGTTGGAACCAAAGTGGTGGTGGTTATGGTAACCAATACCATGGTGGGGGAGGCCCTTCCAATTTCAATGGAAGAGGCTACTCTAACCAAAGGGGGTATGGTTATCAAAACCAACAACCCGACTCCCGATACCATGACCATCAAAATCAAAATTTTGGTGATCAAGGTAACATGGGAAACAATCGACAAAGCAATGTTCCCAACCAAGGCACCGGAGGCAATAGGGGCCAAAATGTTTCTAACTATGCCCAAACAAATAGACCTCCAGGTTTCCATCAAGCCCAACTTCCTCCACCTCAACAACCTCTTCAAATTGAGGCCCCTCCTAATGATCCCGTGATGGCTAAGCTAGATGCCATCATGAAAATGCATGAGGAGGAAAAGAAAAGAAATGAGGAGGAAAAGAAAAGAAATGAGGAGGATAAAAGGCGAGTCAATACTTATATGAAAATGCTTGAAACCCAAATTGCTCAACTTGCTTCTAATTCATCTTCTTCTTCTTCTTCTTCCTCTATCCCTAGTCAAGGAGTCAACCCAAAACCTTTGTATGCCGTGACAACAAGGAGTGGAAAGGTAGTAGGGAGTGACCCCTTGGTTGAGAAGGAACCTCAAAATGAAGTAGAGTTAGAGAGAGAGGATGAGAGAACCAAAGAGCCTTCTAATGTTGAGAGGGAGAAGGATGTTGAGGTGCAAAAGGAGAAAGAGACCACCCCCTTGCCCCTAAATCTCCAACCTAGAGAGGAGAGATTACCTTTTCCCCAAAGATTTGTGAGAGCTAAGCTTGATGCTCAATTTGGGAAGTTCTTGGATGTGATTAAGAATTTGCATGTTTCCCTTCCTTTTGTAGATGCCATGAAACAAATTCCCCATTACTCTAAGTTCTTGAAAGATCTATTGAGTGGGAGAAGGGAGTGTGAAACGGTGAGCTTGACCGCCAATTGTAGTGCAATCCTTTCCAACAAACTTCCCGCCAAGTTGAAGGATCAGGGTAGTTTTTCCATCCCTTGTTCTATTAATGGCATTGAGTTTGACAAAGCTTTGTGTGATTTAGGAGCAAGTGTGAGCCTCATGCCCTACTCCGTCTACCAAAAGCTTAGTGTAGGAACCCTTTCCCCCACTAACATTACTCTCCAACTAGCGGATCGGTCCATTAAATTTCCCATGGGTAAGGTTGAGGACATTCCCCTTAGGGTAGGAAAGTTCACATTCCCCGTGGATTTTTATGTGCTAGAGATGGATGAGGATGAGAGGATTCCTATTATCTTGGGTAGGCCGTTTTTAGCCACCTCTAGGGCCATCATTGATGTAAAGGAAGGTAAAATATCTTTGAAAATTGACAATGATTCAATTGAGTTTGATTTGAATAATGTCATGCAACAACGTTTCTCAAGTGGTGAATGCTTTAGAGTAGATGTTCTAGATACCATGCTTAGCGAATTTTCTCGTTCCCATTTGCATGCTTCTAACGATCCCCTAGAAAGTGTATTGTTGAATGATTCTAAGCTAGGTGCTCACAAGGACGACATTCAATTCTATGAGGATTTGCTAGAGGAAAGCAAGAGCGAGTGCATGGATGAGAGCATGGAGGAGGAGGCTTTTCACACCCATGATCTCTTTCAAGTTGAGGAAAGAGAAGAGAGCACCAATGGTAAGGGAGCACCAAAGGTAGACTTGAAACCTCTACCTTTGGGCTTGAGGTATGTATTTCTTGGTTCTGATGAGTCTTTCCCCGTAATTGTTAATTCCAACCTAACGGAGGAGCAAACCTCCCTCTTGATCAATGTTTTGAAATAACACAAGAAAGCTTTAGGCTATACCATTGATGACATCAAAGGTATAAGTCCTTCTTTATGCATGCACAAAATTGATCTAGAGGGAGATGCCAAACCCGTTAGGCAAAGGCAAAGGAAGCTTAACCCTTCCATGCAAGAGGTTGTGCGGAAGGAAGTGGCTAAGCTTCTTGATGCGGGAATTATATACCCAATTTCTCATAGTGATTGGGTATCTCCCGTGCAAGTTGTGCCTAAGAAAGGGGGAATGACGGTAGTGAAAAATGATCATGATCAACTAGTCCCCACTAGGCTTGTAACCGGTTGGCGCATGTGCATTGACTATCGCCAACTCAACACAAGTACATGCAAAGATCATTTTCCATTACCATTCATTGATCAAATGTTGGAGAGGCTTACAAAGCATTCCTTCTATTGTTTTCTTGATGGTTATTCGGGATTTTTCCAAATCCCGATTGACCCCAAGGATCAAGAGAAGACGACTTTCACATGTCCCTACGGTACTTATGCGTATCGTAGGATGCCTTTCGGGCTTTGTAATGCTCCCGCAACATTCCAACGTTGTATGATGTCTATTTTCAGTGATATGATTGAGGATGAGATAGAGGTCTTTATGGATGACTTCTCCGTTGGAGGAGCCACTTATGAAGATTGTCTATCTAATTTATCTCGTTGCTTAGAAAGATGTGAGAGGGCTAACCTCGTGTTAAATTGGGAAAAGTGCCATTTTATGGTAGAAAGTGGGATTGTTCTTGGGCACAAAATTTCCCATGCCGGCATTGAGGTTGATAGAGCCAAAGTAGAGGTCATTGAGAAACTTCCTCCCCCCACCAACGTGAGGGAAGTGAGGTCTTTTCTTGGCCATGCCGGGTTCTATCGGCGTTTTATAAAAGACTTTTCTTTGATTGCAAAGCGTCTCACATCCCTATTGCAACAAGATAAAGAGTTTATATTTGATGATGCTTGTCAAGAATCTTTTTGTAGGTTGAAAAAGGCCCTTTGCACCGCCCCTATTGTCCAAGGTCCGGATTGGTCTCTTCCATTTGAACTCATGTGCGATGCAAGCGACGAGGCTATTGGTTCGGTTCTTGGGCAACGAAAGGATGGGAAGCTTCATGTCATACATTATTTGTCCAAAACTCTCAATGACGCCCAAAGAAACTACACAACCACCGAGAAGGAATTCTTAGCGGTTATTCACTCATTTGAGAAGTTTAGAACCTACCTCATTGGTTCTAGGACAATTGTGTACACCGACCATTCGGCTCTCAAATATTTGATAGGGAAGAAGGAAGCTAAACCAAGGTTGTTGAGATGGGTTTTAGTTCTCCAAGACTTTGATTACGAAATAAGAGACAAAAAGGGAGCCGAGAATGTGGTGGCGGATCACCTTTCAAGGTTGGGCGGTGCAAGGTTCAAGGATGATGGTTTGCCAATAGAGGATGCTCTAAGGGATGATGTGCTATATGTTCTTGAGGTGAAGTCGGCTCCATGGTATGCGGATATTGTGAATTACTTGGCTTGTGGTGCCATACCTCCGGATTTCACTTCACAAGAACGTCGAAAGCTCAAGCACGAGGCAAAGAGATATATTTGGGATGAACCGATTTTGTTGAAGAGAGGGGTTGATGGGTTGTTGAGGAGATGCGTCCCCGACGATGAGTTTCAAAGTGTTCTCCATATGTGCCACTCTTCTCCTTGTGGTGGGCATATGAGTGCTCAGAAAACCGCCTCAAAAGTTCTTCAATCAATGATCTTTTGGCCTTCCTTATTCAAGGACTCTTGGATATTTGTCAAGACCTGCGATAGATGTCAAAGGGTGGGGAATATTTCGAGAAGGGATGAAATGCCACAAAACCCCATCCTTGAGCTTGAAGTTTTCGATGTGTGGGCGATAGTTTTCATGGGCCCTTTTATCTCCTCAAATGGGAACAAATATATTTTGGTTGCCGTTGACTACGTGTCCAAATGGGCGGAGGCCGTAGCTTCTCCAACAAATGACTCAAAAGTGGTGGTTAACCTCTTCAAGAAAGTGATCTTCCCAAGATTCGGTGTTCCGAGGGCGATTATTAGTGATGGGGGGTCACATTTCAAGCACCAAACCTTCGTGCGACTACTTGAGAAATATGGGGTATCTCACAAGCGGGGGCTTGCTTATCACCCCCAAACAAGTGGTCAAGCGGAGGTCACAAACAGAGAGCTCAAAGTGATCTTGGAGAAGACAGTTGCCAGAACGAGGAAGGATTGGTCCTCTAAGCTCATTGATTCTCTATGGGCTTATAGGACCGCTTTCAAGACGCCAATTGGGACCACCCCTTACAAGCTTGTATATGGGAAGAATTGTCATTTGCCCGTGGAGATGGAGCATCGTGCTCATTGGGCGATCAAGCAAATCAACTTGGATCTCCATAGTGCGGGGGAGCAAAGGCTTTTAGAGTTGCACGAGCTAGAGGAATTGAGGTTGAGTGCCTATGAGAATGCAAGTATGTATAAGGCAAGATCAAAAGCGTGGCACGACGCTCAAATCATCAAGAAAGATTTTGTCAAAGGGCAAAAGGTGCTCCTCTTCAATTCGAGGTTGAAACTCTTCCCGGGCAAGCTCCGATCAAGATGGAGTGGGCCATACATTGTTACGGAGGTGTTTCCGTATGGTGCATATGAAATTTTCCAAGATGGCCACTCCCCTTTCAAAGTCAACGGCCACCGCCTCAAGCCTTATTTTGAAGGATTCCCAAGTGATGAACCAATTTCAGTTACTCTAATTGATGTGCATCATCAATTCCACCCTCCTTAATCATCTCGAAGAACGTCGAGCTAACGACGCTAACCAAAAGCGCTTCCGGGAGGCAACCCGAGTTTCTAACCCTCTTCTACTTTCTTCTCTTCATGTTACTTTCATTTTTCAATTTACAACTTTGGATTATTGGGATTTGTGAGTTTTGATTGTATTTGAGTCTTTGATAAACGGTGCATCTAGCATGATTGTATGGAGTTTAGATGTGTGATTAAGGACTATTTTTGCAGGCCGTTTGGTGTTATATTTGGAGCTAAGTTGAGGTTTGGAGACTTGGAAGTGAGTGAGGAGCAAATCAAGAGAGGATTTGATGAAGACCCTGTGCGCGGGCGCGCGGCCCTGGGAGAACCCGCGCACAGAGAAGCTCAGAAAACAGAACCTGGCAGAAATATTCGCGCGACATCTGTGCGACATCTGCGCAGGCGCGCAGAAGAAGGCTGTGCGGGCGCGCAGGCCTGGGACAACCCGCGCAGATCGAAGACAAAAATGAAGATTTTGGCAGAAGGTTTTGCGCAACATGTGTGCGCCATCTGCGCGGGTGCGCAGTTCACTTGCGCGGGCGCGCAGATCTGGGTTTATCGGGGCTTAAGTATTCTTTTTCCCCGATTCAAGCTTCATTTCCTCACATTCAAACTCGGTTCTCACTCTCTCTCCTCAAGAACTCAAACCCTAACTTCCCAAATCTCCTCTAATCTCACTTATTTCCTTGAAATTTCATCAAATCCCTTACATTCCCTCACTTTTCTCACAAATTCATCACTTTGCCCTCTCAAAATCATCCATTTTTCACCAAATTCGTGGTTGCTCTTTGGTGGTCGAGGTGGTGGTGCGTGAGGGCTCTTGAAGGTCTTCAAGCTCTTCAATTGTGGTATAATCCTAATCCTTGAGTACTTTGTGGTTTTAATTCATTAGATAAGATCATGTTTTAGGATTGTTAAGCAAAAATTGAGCTTGTATAGATTTTGTGTGATTTTGGGGTAGTTTTGATTATAATTGTGGAATTTGTCATGAATTTCTTGGTGATTTGTGAGTATTGTTGATGAAATTGTTGTTTTTATGCAATTTGCCTAGCAATTACTTGACTTGGATATTGAGAATTGTGTGAGTAATCACTAGCTTGATATTGAGCATTGAAAATTGTTAATGCATGTGGAATTGAAAATGTATGTTGTTGAGAGTTTTTGATGCTTGATATTGAAATTTGCTTAGTGATTGCCTCTTTAGTGATTGAGTATTGCAAATTTTGGCGTTGAATATTGTTGGTGATAGTTGTTTTCCTCTTGTGTTATTTGTAACTTGGAAAGTTGTTGCTCCTAACCCCTTTTTAGATAACAAAATCAAAGGCTTCAATTGTTGTTGTTGTTGTGGGAAAGATTTGGTATTCTTGACTGTTGGATCACTCCTTGGTGTTCTCGGTATTTTTGGGTTGTTAAGTAAAGTTGGTGAAGATGAGTGGTAGGAGAAGGAGTAGAAAGGAGCCTAGAATGTCAGTTGATGAACCCCAACCCTCCTCTCAAAATCAAAACCAAACACAATCCTCTCTTCCCACTTTAAAATTTGTGAACCGACACCATGCACCCTTCCATCAAACACTCCTCAAACGCAAGCTTAACCCCACCCGACACTACTATCAACGCTCAATGCGTGACTTGGGGATAGATGAGGACCTTCGGTCCCTTCTTGACAACCTTGGGATGAGTGAGTTCATCAACCACCAATACCCAACCTTCAAGGAACCCACCTACGAGTTCCTCGCTTCCTTTGAGAAGGAACCCGTTGAAAACAACGAGTTCCAAATCTCCTTCCAACTCTTCAATGCCCGCCATGTCGTCTCTCTTCGGCGTCTAAATGAACTCCTAGACTTTAACCCCGACGCCGACCTTCTTGCCCCATCCACCGAGCTCTTCCCCGAGTACGATGCTTTCCGTTGGTGGCGGACAATTACCGATTCGGATGAGTTTAGTACTCGGTACTCGGTGGCAAGCCAAATTATCCATCCAGTACTCCGCATCCTTCACCGCATCTTGGGGTTTGCGGTGTTTAGCAAGCAAGATTTGAGTAAGCTCTCTCACGAAGAGCTTTTCACTCTTTGGGTCGCCACAAAGGAGGAGTTGAGTGGGCGGCTCAACATGGGGTATTGGTTTGTGCTATGTTGCGAGGCAATCAAGAATGGGAACAAGACGGGAGAGATTTCCTTAGGAGGGATGATTTCAAGGATCGCCTCGAAGCTAGGGGGTGAGGTTCTTTTCCCTTTTTGCATAAGGGTGGGAAGAGACAGAGATATATTCGTGGACATCTCCTACATGCGGAAGTCAGTCTTCATCCAACCGACCGACGATGTGAACAACTTCCACGATTGGTGCGTTGAGAGGGAGCACCATTGCATACTTCCATTCCCGAGCCGCACTTCCTTAGAGAGGAACGCAAGGAATGTGTGGAAGGTTCCTAAGGACAATGGTGTCCTTCCTAACGCTCTTGGAGGTGAGCGAAATATGATCGTCCGCGAGCGGCATCAACAGCAACAACAACAACAACAACAAGAAGAACAACAAGAAGAACAACAACAACAATTCCAACAGCAATTTCAGCAACAACAGTTTCATCAACAACAACAACAACAACAAGGGTTTCAACTACAAGGTTTTCAGTATGGGGAGGGATCCTAAGGTTTGCGCGTCCCCTCCTCTAGCGAGGGAGGTATGGCCTCTTCCTCTTCTTCTTTTAACCTTGAGCGAGCCTTCCAAAACCTTTCAATGCAGGTAAACCGGTTGACGGAGGCCGCCGATGGGTACTCGGTTTACAATGCCAACATTTATGATTGGCATGTAAACCAAGGACACTTTGACCCACCGGTGAACTATCCGTATTTTCCGCCCCAACAGGGGCCGGTTCCTTCTCACGAGGAACCGCATTTTGACGGCACTCCCCGTCAACCGGTTTGGCCCTATTGGTCCGGGCCTTCATCTCAAGGGACCCCCCGAGTGAACTACCCCACCTCTGAGGGGTATGATTACAAGGCACCGGGGGGGTGTGATTACCGTGGGGACCCCAACTACCCCATGTACACATCCGAGCCCCTTGAGATGCCCCCTCCCTATGACCCTCTTCCGGACTACCAACAAGAGTTGTACCGGAACCGCGGTTTTCCACCGGGTTACACCGGTGGTTGGGACCCCCATGGCCCTCCTATCGACGTCGACTACGAGTGGCGTCCTTATGGAGAGGGCTCTAGTTCTCACATGGAGGACTAGGGCCCTCGGGCCGAGTTTAGCCCTTCCTCCCACCCCATTCTCCACTTTGTTCAAACCGAGGACGGTTTTCCGTTCAAGTGTGGGGGGGGGGGTGCTCATTTATTGTTTCATTTAAGGGCTTTGTTCTCATGGGGCGCAATTTTGGGCCAATAGGTGTCTTTTTGGAAGGTTCCTTCCCTTCTTTTCAAAAAAAAATGATGATGATGATGTTTTCAATGAAACCTTGTGTTGTTTTGGCTCCCGTTTTTCTCGAAATCCAAACTCCCCTTTAATCCAAACTTTTTTTTCTTTGTCCTTTTTCTTTAGTAGTTTCTTTTTTTTTTCTATTTTGTTTTTCTCTTTATTTCTTTGTATATAATTCTCTTGCTACTAACCAAATATTTGCCGAGTTGTTTTGGACTTTGACATTTTGTAGGGCTTATGGGCGCATTCCCCAAATTTTTCCGAGCAATGGAGTTTCAACGATTGTGGATTTGCGTTTGCTAAGCGTAATTGGGTGACAAATTCTCCTTCTCAACTCTTTAAATATTTGATTGGTTGCATAGCTTAGGTTAGTTTAGGAAGGAGTTGAATGGTTCGAGGTTGATTGATTTGGTTCTAAGGAACCTGGGATCGTTGATGTTGTATTCAACGATCATTGTATGTTGATTGGGATTTATATGATTTGCATGCCTCATTTATGAACCTTCTTGATTTCTTCCTTTTTCTTTGTGTGTTGCTTTTCTTCTTTCCTTTATGTGACATTCATAATCATGACAAGAGAAAATTTTTTGGAAATTGAGAATTTGCTCGTTCATTTGGAAATGTGGACCTATATGCTTTTGTTATGACATATTTTTGAATGCTTACCTTCCTAGTTGAAGAGGGTCTTCACGGTTTGAGAGTGCTTAGGGTTGAACTAGACACATTCTAAGCTAAGGTAGCCCGGTTTAGAACTCTTGAGGACGTTTGAACCCCTAGTTCACGGGAAAGTGGTAAGATGGTGTTGCTCTCCGTAGTGAATAGGATTCCCTTGGTTGGTAATTGCTTACTTTCATATCCCATGTGAGCGTTTATTGTTCAAGCCTCCATCACTTTTGTTGAGCGGCATTTTGGATCCTTAACTATGCGTGTCTTAATCCTTGTGTTGGTATCTAGCTCCCAAGACCGTGATCATATAACTCTAGAGGAGGAAGAGGGCATCTCTTCTCATTTTCTTTGTTTCCTTGTGTTTTGTTACAAATTTGGTTTTTATTTTACATATACCTTCTTGCTAGCCATGTTGAGCCTTATTTCCCCTTTCTTGGTTAAACCACATTACAAACCTAGCGGCCTATGTTCTACCAACCATTGTAGTTAGTGAAGCACCGGCTTGTGAGGTTCGAGTTTGAGAGTCTTGATTTTAAGCAAGGAAGTTGTGTAATTGGGTTCGAATGAGGTCTTGAAAGTCTATTCATGAAAGAGTGTGCAAAAGGTTTGGCAAGGAAGTTGTAATTTATGCAAACCAAACACCGTTCAAAAAAAAATGAAGAGGAAAGAAAGAAAGGAAAAAGAGAAAGAAAAATTGAGTTGAATGAAAAAAAAAAAAAAAAAAAAGAGAGAGAGAGGAGAGTAGTATTGTCATGTAATTTGTATTGAAGGTTGTGATTTGAAATTTAGGTTAGATTCCTATGTTTTTATTGGGAGATGGCCACTCTTATGCTTCACCTAGGAGTTTCCACCAAAGTTTTCAAATTAATTCCCTACCTTAACCTTTAGCCATGACATTACAACCTTAACTAAGACCCTTGGACTTTAGAGGGGCGTGGTCAAGGAAACGGTGGAGGGAGATGGATTTCAACCCTATGGAGAGAGTACGCATAGTTGAGATGTCGGGATAGCCTCATTGTTCCACATAGAATTATTTTTTTTCCGGTTCCCTCGCGGAATCATGAGGAGCCAATTAGGGGATGAGTTGAAGCTAGCGGAGAGAACGTGGACCGTCTTGGATGGGGCTAGGGTGGAGGATGAAATCATTAGTTCTCTATGCTTAGCTTAGGTTTGTCTCTTTCAACCTTGAGCATCTTAAAGCGTGTTTTCCTTCTTGAATTGAGAAAGGTAAGTATTCTTTGATCAATGTCATTATATCTGAGTCCGAACTGAGCATTTCTCACCGTGGTACTAGATTGATTCTCTTGAACCTTGTCATGTTGTGTTTGTTGTCTTTTGCCTTGGGTTCCTTTGCTTGAGGACAAGCAAGAAGCAAGTGTGGGGGAATTTGATGAGTGGCATTTATGCCACAATTTAGTGTTCTCTTTACGGGTTTTTCCCACCCATTTGTAGCTTGTTTGCCCCCTTTTCTCTCCTTTTTGTTCCTCTTTTCTTTGTTTGCCTTTCTCCTTGTTTTCTTTGTTTTTGTTTTGTAGGAATCAAGGCATTGGAAGAAGAGCAATTCACCCCCAAACTCCCCTGTGTGCGGGCGCGCAGCACTGTGAGAACCCGCGCAGGATTGCTCCAAGAACAGAACACAAACAGAATATCTGTGCGCCTTGTGCGCGCTTTGTGTGCGGGCGCGCGACCTTGATGTGTGCGGGCGCGCAGCCCTGGGAGAACCCGCACAGAACAGCAGTAGAAGCAGAACCAAAACAGAGTGTTGCGTGCGCCTTGTGTGCGGGCGCACACTCCTCAAGCGCGGGCGCGCAGTATTGCTGGGAGAAGGCGTGCATCCATGGGTTTCATTCTCCGTACCCACAGATCTGCGGGCGAGCAAGATCTGCGAGGGCGCACACACAACTTCTGCGCAGGCGCGCAGTGTATGTGCGCGGGCGCGCACCGCTGAGTTGCAGTCTTTTTATTTCGTATTTTTGTATCTTTTAAAGGACCTATATATATAGGTCGTAGGGAGTTTTAGTGCATCATCTATCATTACTTAGAAACATTTTAGCCCTAATCTAGTGAGAGAAACTTCATTAGTAGAGAGAGAAAGTGTGGATTTCCATTGATGAACTTGGATATTGAAGAAGGAGCTTGATTGAATCTTTGTAAATCTTCATCTTCAATTAATGAACAATCTCTTACTCTATTTCTTTACTTTTGTATTTAGTTTTGTTTGCTTATTTTGATTTTCCTTCTTTGCTTATTGATCATGTTGATGCTTATTGATTTGATGATTGATATTGTCTTCAATATGGTTTGTGAGTAGTCACCTAGCCAAGGGTGTGGGGATGGTGTAGTTGTTGATTGATTCATGCTTATGATGTTGGGGTTTTGTTAATGGTGATTAAAGTCTTTGTATGTTTGATATTCTTTAATCTTCTTGCAAGTGCACATTGTTAGTTGATTAAAGGTGAATCTTTGCTAACAAGAAACGGAAGTTGACTTAGTTAAGGTTCATTGTTATCGATAGTTCTTTGATTGCACCTTCTAATATATGGTTCTAGTGTGGAAACATGGAGGCTATGTTAGGAGAAATTGATTAACCCCGGAAGGCGGTTAGATTAAGCTTTAATTCGATATTCTTGCATGCTTAGTTTACCATTGCTTTGCTTCCGTGTTATTGCATGATCAATTGGCAACTACATCTACCTACTTCCCTTGGTGCTTAGTTATATTGATTTTTAATCATTCTTAATCTCTAGTTTAATCTCTTAGTTATTCACACTTCTTGTTCCGAGGTAGCTTAAGTATTAAGTAGTGAATGTGGTGTTTATGCATGTCTCCTTGTGGTTCGACCCCTATGCTTGCCTTATACTT
Source organism: Chenopodium album (assembly GCF_948465745.1). Classification (NCBI taxonomy): domain Eukaryota; kingdom Viridiplantae; phylum Streptophyta; class Magnoliopsida; order Caryophyllales; family Amaranthaceae; genus Chenopodium; species Chenopodium album. Next base: position 23,224,002 of record NC_137853.1, on the reverse strand, counting down.
GTATTAGGTTTGTTTAGGTGTATAAATTATTTTTGATCTAGGGATAGACAAATTGACGACGCGTTTATTCCCTTGTCAGTGTCAAATATTTTGTTATAACAAGTTGGATGACCGATTGGGACCATTGGAAGCAAACTAATATTAAACTTCAGATCATTAAAAAATAATCGAAAGTTAAGATTATTTTGAGCGAATGGAGCAAAGTTGGGAAATTTTTCGTCAACTTTTCCAAAAAAAAAAAGAGAAGGTTTTGTGTGAGACCGTTTCACGTGAGTCCAATTTATAATGCACACACCCATCCGACCTTAACGAAGGCGAAAGAAAGGCCAGAAGCGAGATCGAAGAAGACGATCTAGATGATGATGACGAAGGTGCCGCAAAGAAGATGATTCAGATGATGATGATGGAGGTGCCGCCGTTGAGATAGGAAGATCGAAGCATATAGAAGTAGGATGATGATAGATGATGATGACGAAGGTGCCGCAAAGAAGATGATCCAGATGACGATGAAAAAGGTGTCGCTAAGAAGACAATCCAATTGATGATGATGAAGGTGCCGATTATAAGAATTGGAAAAGTTTTGATGATTTTCTATTGAGTAGTGCGAGCCATTAACAAACTAAAGCATGAAAAATACAAGCTAATTAATAAAAGCAAAAAATAATTACATAAAAGCATACATATCTACATCTAGCGACTAAGTGATAAGCACCAACTATAGTGACAATATGATAAACGTAGTAGTAGCCATAACAACTACTGTATGATTTATCTTCAACACCGAAGTGCCGCCATTGACATAAAAGCATGGTGAGTGATTCTTTAGCCATAGAAAAGGAAATTTTGTCTAATATCTGAACAATAGCATCTAATTTCTGACCAATTTCATCTAATTTCTGACACTTTTAATCTAATATCTGATATTTATAACTTAATATCTGACCATTATTATCTGATTTCTGACAATTAAGAATTTTTTTTTTCATGTTTGTATGACCGGACTCACGTGAGTCCGTTCTGTTGTATACTTGCGTGGACCTGGTTCACAATAATATTATTGTGGACCCGAGGTTTATACACACGCAACTGACATTAAATTGAACATAGTGACCTTTATTTTTAACATAGTAACCTTATTTTTAACATAGTAACCTTTATTAAAAGTTGTATAACGTTTAATACTATTGTGAACTTGAAGTACGACGTTATGACCTTAATTTTAACATAGTGACCTTTATTATTAATATTGACCTTATAAAATATTTCATTAAAAAAATTAACCTCTTATAACCTATATATTACCAAAATGACTTTGATTTTCAACATAGTAACCTTCATTTTATTATAGTGACTTTTTTTTTTTATTAATAAAACAACTATAGTTTCCCTAATGTTAGTGGTCCACAATAAATTAGTGTGAACCAGGTTCATTTAAGAATTTGTATCTACACAATACTTTTCCAAAAAGAAATTTGTATAATTTTCTTATGTTCGTACATACTTTCAGTTTTAGCATCTTCTCATATCCGTAAGCATCCTTATTCTTATATTGTGGCGCCACACAAAATTTCGAATGTCATCTTAAAACAGTCTCATAATAAAATCATCCCTTTAACAATGGCTGAACTCCCTGCCCAACTCTCTGCCAAAAACTTACTTAAAATCCTCAAATCCCAGAAAAATACAAAGACTGCTCTTTCTCTCTTCGACTCAGTTACCCACCATCCAAATTACACCCACACTCCCATCATCTACCATCACATTCTTCGCCGATTAACTGATCCCAAACTCGTCAATCACGTCACTCGTATCGTAGATCTAATCCAAACCCAAAAATGCAGCTGTTCTGAAGATATTGCTCTTACTGTTATCAAGGTTTATGCTAAGAATTCCATGGTTGAACAAGCATTGAATGTTTTTAAAGAAATGCCTCAAATTTTTGGGTGTCAACCAGGTGTTAGATCGTATAATACGATGTTGAATTGCTACGCGTTATCTAATCAGTGGGATAAGGCTGAATCTTTCTATAATTATTTTCAGGAATTGGGAATAATGCCTAATCTTGAAACGTATAATATTTTGATTAAGATTTCGTGTCGAAAACGACAGTTTGATCAAGGCAAGAAGCTTTTGGATTGGATGTGGAGTCATGGAGTACGACCTGACGGTTATAGTTATGGGACTTTGATCAATGGGCTTGTGAAATGTGGTAAGTTATCGGATGCCTTGAAGGTGTTTGATGAAATGTCTGAGAGAGGTCTTACCCCTGATGTTACTTGTTATAATATTTTGATTGATGGGTATATGAAATCTGGACTTGTTGATGAAGCTAAAGAAATTTTTCAGAGGTTGATTACTGATTCTGAGGTTTATCCAAGTGTGGTGACCTATAATGTCATGATCAATGGTCTAAGCAAATGTGGTTGTGTAAGTGAGAGTTTAGAGTTTTGGCGCCGGATGAAGGTGAATGAGAGAAAGTTAGATGTGTTTACTTACAGTAGTTTGGTAGGTGGATTATGCAAGTCTGGAAATGTCGCTGAGGCTTCAATGGTGTATGATGCGATGATTGAGAGCGGGCTTCAGCCTGATACTGTTATGTGCAATGTCATGCTTAAAGGATACTGCAAAGCTGGGATGACTGAACAATTTTTCAACTTATGGGAGTTTATGACGAAAGAAGATCTTCTTAGTACCACTAGTTTCAATATTTTCATTAGGGGCTTACTTGAAAATGGTAAGGTGGATGAAGCACTGTCTACCTGGGAAATGATGTCAGAGAGCCATTGTAATAGCGATTCAACAACATATGGAGTCTTGATTCATGGGTTGTGTAAAAATGGACATGTAAACAAGGCACTATCAACTTTGAAAATTGCAGAGGATAGTGGTAGGTTGGATTTTTATGCCTATACACCATTGATTAATGCACTGTGTAACAATGGTAGACTTAGTGAAGCTGTGGGTCTGCTAGGTGAAATGGCTCGACATGGACACACTTTAAATTCCTATGCTTTCAATGCTGTAATAAATGGGTACATTCGAGAATCCAAAATGGAGAAAGCCATAACAATATTCAAGGAAATGGTCAGTATGGGTTGCCTGCCAACTCCTGTTACATATAATATCTTGTTAAATGGTTTCTGCAAATCGGAAAGATTTGAAGATGCATATATACATGTAAAGGAGATGCCGGAGAAAGGTTATGAGCTAGATGTAGTTTCCTACAGTTTGTTGATAGATGGTCTTTGTCGAAGTGGAAAGATTAGCAAGGCTCTTCAGTTGTGGGGTCAGATTCTAGGAGAAGGTCTTACGCCTGATGTGATCATGCATAATATTATTTTAAATGGACTTTGTTCTGTTGGAAGATTAGACAATGCAGTGCAATTATTCTCAAATATGAGATGCATGGACTGCATGCCAAATCTTACTACCTACAATACGCTTATGGAAGGATTTTATAAAATTGGCGACTGTGATATGGCAGCTGCAATCTGGGCATGCATTCTAAAAACAGGACTTCATCCAGATATTATCTCATACAATATTATCTTGCATGGACTTTACTCTAGCCACAAAATATCCGATTGCATGGGATTTTTACATTATGCCATTAGTAGTGGAGTGATTCCTTCTGTTGTTACATGGAATATCCTTGTGAGAGCTGTTACTAGTAACGGGATTCCATTTTCTTAATTATGGATATTGCAAATTTTGGGATGTTTGCTTCTTCATTATGAATCTTGTGACAAAACTTTGTCATGAAAGGCAAGAGAGTTACAAGTGTTGTGGCAATCTTCAACCGTGTCTAATCTATTTATGCATTTGGATCAAACCATGGCACAATACTTGTCGTGACGGGATATCTTCAACAAGAGAAATTATGGATGAAGATCGTCACATATGGAAGTCCACTTTCCAGGTAAGGTTACACATTAAGCTATTTTTTTTAATTAGTGTTATATATATATATATATATATGTGATATGTACTTGTGTTTGGCAATCGTTTATTTAAGAAACCCTTTTTCTTCTTATCAAAACATATATATATATATATATATATATATATATATATATATATATATATATATATATATATATATATATATATATACACACACACATATATATTCTAGAAGAAAACTTAATTATCATTGACATAGTTTGAAGAAATCTAGCAACCAACATCAGGATACCCTTAAAAACGCATAGGCCTCTCATATATCATCTATGCTTTGTATAAACAAAAAATTAACTAGCAAACTAAAGTGGGATTCTTAGGATTATTTATATGTATCGACTTTTCTTTAAGAAGCAACTATACTAGCTGATCATGAATATAGAACACTAATGAAACTAGCCTTTTTGATATGAAATAACCAAAAATACTCAAGAAAAAGGGAGGAGAAATCAAGTAACAACAAGTTCAAACCAACAAAACAAGATAAACCTATCTCAACAATCACCAAGAAATATGAAATAGGGGGTTTCTTAACCAAAGCTAACACAAAGTAAAGCTAGGATTAAGGTGTAATCACAAAGATTACAAAGTAGCAATCACAAAGAAAGCAAATAATCACAAAGATTATGGGTAGAGAGAGAAAGTCTCATTAATTACAAAAATTAAGCAAAGTTCAACATCATATAAATGCTTAAAAGGAACTTAAATAGTTCGTACAAAGCTGACTGAAAACGGGAAAAGGTCGGCCGAACACTGGTTATGTTCGGTCGGACTACTGGGTAGCTTCAGCCTAACCAAGGGTAGGTTCGGTCAAACTTTTGGAGTTCGACCTCTCCTGCTAAAACGCTGAAATCTGGTTTGAACTACCTGGGAGGTTCGGTCGGACACACCTTGTTTCGGTTGCACCACTTCAGTTTTTCCGGTCTTCAAGTTTGATGATAGTCAACTCCGAGAGGTGACCACCAAGGAGCTTAGCTCGACTACGTGTCACAACACGTGGCACGTCTTCAACTTCTTCTACCAAGTTCCATGCACCCGCGTCACTTTTTATAGCCTCTTGATATCAAATCAGTTAAAAATTAAGGACACCATCCCCAAAATCTTCACCAGCTGCTACTGAAAAAGAAACAAATTTTCAAGAAACAAATTTTGAAGAGTGGCTTCAGAAATCAGTCCTCTGGGCAACATGATCTAGTTTACTATATTTTATGCATTTATGTATAACTGTCACATAGTTGACAAAGTATATTTAATGCATGTAGTATATCTAAGGCTTATTATCTTAATCTTAACTGTATAAAGTGGCTTTGATTTTATCAACCAGCTTATGAATGAGCAACAGCAAGTAATTTTTGTAACACACCCCTCCGCCTCTAAAAACCCCTGCTACCTTACTATTGTAACAGGGTGCTGCCCTAGTGCCCTCCATTCTCAGGTCATATGAAATTCTAGCAACAATTCTACAGATTGGCCTAGTTGGTTCAACATCTCCTGTCTGGTGCTCTTTCCTGTCACATGTTCATATGACAACTACCCATTTATACATATGCATAAATCCACAAAAAGAATAATTTAAGTCCCACAAAAAATTTTGTATTTTTTTTTATTTCTAAATTTTAATCAATAGTAATCTATGTCCTATTTGAGGAGCTGAAGTTTTATCAATATTTGGCCTTAAAATAAAATGGACTAAATCATTCAATATTTTCTATCGTTTCTGTAACTTCATAAATATCAGAAAGACTTCTATATTAATTTGGTCCTTCACTTGAACGAGATGAAACTCCACTCAATCTTGTAAAAAAATGAAGGATGGGGAGATGAAGGTGGGGTGGCCAAAGGTGTTTCCTATGCACAGTTAACTTCGTTTTCATCCTCAAAATATGGAATATAAGCTGCTGCTGCTTCCTTTCACCTACCCTATTTGGTGTGGTGTTCTAGGACAATAAGCGGTCGGTGAATTCCTTAGTCTTCATAATATGTGTTGAATTCATTAATTGTGATTTCACCGACTTTCTCCTTAATGCTTGTATTTCATAACCACTTTCTTTCTCTACTAATGCTTTGCACTTACTCAAAATTAATTTTTATAAATATCATCGTTTGTCTTTCTGCTATAATCATTAATAAAAAGCATGAAGTATGAATTGTTACCGAGTGATGGGGGTTTGATAGGTTCACATAAATCTGAATGCCCTAGCTGAAGTGTTTTTTTGCTTTTGTATTAGTTTGTTTTGGAAAGAGCTTCCTTGAATGTTTGCTTCACAAAGTTAATTTGGAAGATCAACACATGGTAATTTTCATACCATTTCCTGTATCCTAGCCCTTTAGTCCTTAAAAATTGAGGTGACAAAATCTCATATGCCATTTCCACTAAAGATCTTCAACACATGTCTTCAAACACATCAGTCCAATTGTTTGTAAGTTTATCTATTATTTGTCGTGGAGACTATGGTTGTAAGCTTAGAGTATTTATCACGTTATTCACGCAGCCACCAATTTTCTCCCTTCATTATTAGTTTCCATCCATTGATCTCCAAGACCCACACTTAAGATATTACTCCCTCTGTTTGTAAATACTTGCTCCACTTTCCATTTACGGTCGTTTTTAAATACTTGCTCCATTTCCTTATTTTGAAAGCTTTTAAAATATTTAATTAATTTCTCTCACCTAGTGGACCCAACATATATTCTCTCTCCTCAAAGTCTCTCCACTACTTTTGTTTTCTACAATTTTTTATTTTTCCACCAACCCCACTATCTCCATATTTTATTACTTTCTCCAATTTCTCCTAAAACTCCGCACATAGAGAAATGGAGCAAGTATTTAAAAACGGAGGCAGTACTTCTTAAGTTAGAAAAATAGTAGACATTGGAATTAAATTATGACTTAAATCTTTTAATTCAATCATGATCGCACCTTTCTCCTCAATCTTTACTTTTAAGCTATCAACAAAAGTTACATTACCCGTCACACTCGTATCCAAATCAACAAAGTACAACTTTCATCTCTCTTGTCATCATTTATAAAAGTTAATCGCATGGTTGAATCTTTTACATATTCTTTATCTTCAATAAGAATTGTTTCTTTCTGCACCGTTTTGAGTTACATTTCCATGCAAATTGGCCATATCTATTACAATGTATAGTTTTGTTTATAGAAGTTTCACTTCTATAAAAATTGTTGGTGTTTTGTTCATATCTCCCTCTTCCTTAGCCACGCCCATTGCCGCAAGCACATCATCGTAGACCGCCTCTATCGTGTGATTGAAGTGTTTGTAATCACATGTATCTCATTTATTATTGAAAATATTTTAGCTTGCAATACTTGTTGCTCATCTTCCTTTTTCCCCTTTTTTTTAACTCTTCTTTGTTCATGGGCTTAGACCCAATTAATTCATTAATCGTCGTGGAATCCAAGTCCTTGTCAGCCTCTTTGATAGCAACTACTACATGGTTAATATAAAACATAAGAGACCATTATACATTTTTAACTGCATGAGAGTCTGACATTGACTCACCCACCTCTTCATTTGATTCACAACATTGAAACTCTTCCGAAATAATTTGAGATGGATTCTTAATCAAACATCTCAAAGTGTTGTAACACTCCTCTTAGTTTGAAGGCGAACCTTTTTTATTTACATACTCCTTCAAAGAATTTGTGAAGAATATCCCATGCTTGTTTAGATCTTGTTGCGTTAACAACTTTTTCAAACATATCATCATCCAAACTTTGATGGTTGACTGTAAGTGCACTTTGATATTTTTTTTCTCTCGGTTTCTAAGACTTCTTTCTCCATTTGATTTAATTTAGACTTGTTAAATAGATGAAATACTACAAGAGGAGGGGTGAATTGTAGTTGGGAACTTAGAGCAAAATTTAAGCTGAATTTTTATTGAAATCCATAGGGAACACAAAGAAAGCAAGAGAGAATGTTACGTGGAAACTTCTTGGGCCCAATCAAGAAGAAAGACTATAACCACTATGGATTTTACTAAACTCTTTCACTATAGGGCAACGACTCTGTTACAACCTAGTGTGGACCTTTACTTGATTTTCTAAACAAACTCAAGTTCCCATAGTTGTTCCCTTAAACACTGTCATCAAGTTCCCACAGTTGTTCCCTCAAACAATTTTTCTCACAAGCTTTGACTCTGAAGCTCTCTCATACATACAAAGAACTTACTCAAGTTCTAACCCCAAGAGTTCACTCAAGCCCTTACAAATTCCTCATTACAAGAGTTCAGTCAAACACCTTGAGACATGTAAGGAACTGACTCAAAACGTGGAAAGAAAATATATATATATTTTTTTCTATTAATCTACCACTTGAGACATATGCTATCTTGGAATAACTCACTAAAGTTAGACACCTAAATTGATTTCTTGGAGAGAAGATAAAGGAAGCAGTTAAAAGATAAATAAGATATTTTTGTAAAATAATATTTAAGATATATATTTTCCAAAAATAAAAAAAAATCTTTTTGTAAAATAATAGCTAAGATTTATTTTCCAAAAACAGTAAAAATCTTTTTTCCAAAACTAACTTTATCAGATTTAAAAACTTTATCTCATTAAAGAAAAATAACTAAATTTAAATTCATGCATTAAAATGGATGTTTGCTTATTTTTCTTTAACTGACCCGTAAGGAACTGACTGGTCACCTAGTTCCTTCCAGACTGTCAGTTCCTTCTGGACTAAAGTTCTAATTTAGTTCCTTAGGGTTATTCTAAACAATTACTCTTATCCAACATACTTACATGATTCCTAGAAAAATATACTCCTATTTTTTTGTCTCTTCATGTTTTCCTGATGAATCTTTTACTCCAAAGCTTTTGTTCCTTCAAAGGAACTTCTCTTTTCTTGTTCCTCCCAGAACAAATGCGACCAATGTTCCCACTCAGGAACTATTCCTGGGGTTGTTCCTTACAAAGAACTGCTTCTCATTATTCTTAGGAACTTCATACAAAGTTAAACAATATGTTTGTACGTTTAGAGTCCATCTCTTTGTGTTCCTCCCGTGGAACTTAAGCATGAAATATACGTTGTACGATGGGAACCATCTTCAATGATGCTCTTATCTGTACTCAACAAATTTCATGCTTCCTGGCTTGTCCATGCACATCTCAATATACATATTAGTTAGATAATCATCATTTGTTCACAATCATCAAAACCTATCATAAGACTTATATGCAATTTCTACTTAGCCATTCTCAACAACCTCCCAAACTCCTAGTGCACTAAGAATTGTATTCATCTGAAGAGACCACATATCATAATTTCCTTTTGTGAGTCTATTATATTGAAAAGCTACGACATTATTTTTGTTGCCATATATCACAAATTGGCTTTAACACCACTTTGTTGGAAGCATGGTGGACAATAATTCTACACAATAATATAAAGAGGAAAACAAATGTACTTAATTTTGTCTCCTAAAAGTGTGTGTTCTACAAATTAAATTTGCATTTCAAGCATTTACATGATGCTACTGCCTAAACCTTTTGTTAGACGTCAATTTTTTCTCCTTAACATTGTCTTTTCCTTTTACAATAATAGCATGCCTAATTTCATTATTCATGAATTAACTAATCTATTTGTTGTAAATATGAAGTGTATCTATTTTTTAACAAATTGAGCCTGTTTAGGGAGTTGAGTGATTAATGCATTGTGATTAAAGTGATTAGATCAAGTGTACATGTTTCTTGACTTGATTAGCTTAGCTACCCTTGATTGTGCGCATGATCATATGATCTAAGTTTGGCATGGAAATGTGATCTTAGGTTTTTTTAATTGATTTCATGCTGAATTTCTAAAAAGGAGCACATTAAAAAGATGGAGGTTACGAAAATGCGCATGTTAAGGTGGATGTGCTGGAACACTCTAAGAGATAGGATCAGAAAAGAGGTTATTCGCAAAAAAGTAGGTGTGGCCGGTGTTGCAGATAAACTAAAGGAAAATCGCTTGCTTTGGTTTTGGCATGTAAGACAAAGACCCGAGGGCACACCAGTACGAAGAGTGGAAGAGTTAGACCATGGAGGGGTTAAACGAGGGAGGAGACCGAAAATGACTTGGTTGGAAGGAGTTAGGAAGGATATAACGTATATGGATTTGCATGAGGACGAGGCATTATATCATAAGGGATGTAGGAGGAAGATTTTTGTTGATGGCTACACAGAATAATAAAATTTACTTCATTTTGTCAACCCCACTTTTTGGATTAAGGCTTTGATTGAGTGATTGATTAGGCCTAGGAGGGATCAAAGCTTAGGAGTTGGAGAATTGTTTTGTATACTGTTGATTTCTCTCCATGTTCTAGTCTTTACTAAGCTTTAATTGATTAATTGTTCTCTACATAGTCATGGCTAAGCTTTCGTTGATTTATACCCCAATTATCTTGATTACCATGATTTTGTGTGGATCCCCATCCCCTACTACTTTAAGTTTGATAGAACTTACCTAAGTTTGTTGCTATGCTTTGGTTGTTAGAACAAACCATTTCTCCCAACTTCGAATTAGCTTGATACACAACCTTTGTATTTCATCTCGCTTTTCCTCGTGGCTTGACCCTTCACTTGCCACTACTTGTTAGTAGCTTGTTTAGGTATAATAATTTGTGTTTAATAGTGTATAGTTACTTTTACACCTATCAACATCCTTTTTTTCCTACAATGAGTCAGCAACACCCAAATCTTGGATAGTTTAACTTATCATCTTCAATGTAGAGAAGAATGGTTTGATACAAGAACAACAGAACCAAAGACTTGTTATTGTTTGACATGAGACCATTGAAAATATTCTATATCCAACCACCCTTTTTTTTTTTTTTTTTAATCTTTTTTAGAATTTTTATTCTTGAAAACAAATTTCACCTTAAACATTTAGCTTTGGTATGTCATTTTTTACTATAGAAAAGCCCATAACACCTTCAAAAGTTTGAAACCACTATAAGTTCAAGGGTCTTGGACTCTTCTTTAAAGTTTTTCTGTTCTTGAAACATGTCTCTGAATACTATGTTTCTGAATACTAGAAGGGCTAAGATATCACAAATGGATAAATTTGAAAGATCCATTTTATTGTATTAAAAATAAAGTTTTATGAGGCTTTTAATTTATCTTAAATCCACTAAGATTATAATTGCAAAGGGGCTTGTAATTTATCTTAAATTCACTAAGATACAATTCTTAGAAATGTCATAAGTTGTTCTCACTAAAGTCTGCTAAATATATGGAACAATTAGTTATCTTGTTTAGCTACCTGTCCATCAATGTTGTATTAGCTTTGTCAAATATACATAAAACTTTGTCAAATGCTGTTCCTTGTTATCCCTGCATTAATTTGCATTCTCATACTATTACATATAATGGTGCAGTATATATTTTGCCTATTTGGCGCTGTCCTAATTTAGAACACTTGGAAAGCCAGGGATTTCTTAAAATTCTTATTGCAATTAACGATAATATGATTAGGCCTTTACTAAAAATAGTTGACCTCTGGTATTAAGGACTTTTGACTGTAATACACCATTTAGGATAAATCTTGATTTTTTTTTTTTCTTTTGTCAGTATAGTTTGACAGAATTGCACTTTGGTTGCTGTGGGGCCGCCCTCAAACATAAATTCTTCTGACATTACTTGACTTGATTGTTCTGCGGTCTATTTGATCAGAGAGCTCAATTTGAGTCAATTCATGAAATTGATAAAATTATCCAATTTTATTTTTGGATGAAGAAACTATCTTATGCACAACTTTATCGAGATACTTTAATGACTGCCTGAATCAGTTGTAAATACACTCTCATATTGTCCTGAGTGCAATTGATAGTTGAAAACTAGTAATACAGGGTAATGAGTCACCATTTCACCTTATCATTGGACTTCATAACAATATTTCTACTAATGTAGTAGTTCTTATGTATCCAAATAAATTTTTTACCTGTAAACAAATTTGGGACTTTTGTTCTAAATGCAATTTCTTTAACTTTGTTCTGACAGGTTATCTTTCTTTTTTAAATGAACTTGGTCTGTTAGAAATCTGATGGAGCTTTTCAGAATTAGTTGATGTATTTGTTTATTAAAGGTTAACAGTGTTGGAGCCATTAATATATATTTGACTACACAATGCCTCTTAACTTAACAATTATCATGATTATCTTGATAAACTTATTTTCACATGCATTACTCACTGTTAGCTTTCCAAGAAGCACAATTTTTAGGTTTATGCTTGTACTCAGTTATATTAATAGCTTGCAGCAGAGTACAACTGAAAGCAAATTCCATTATTGAGTACATGCATATTATGCAGTTCACAGCATAATACATTTAAAAGCATCAACTATGCTTGACTTAATAGGTTTTGTTGCCGTCAGAATTCTCAGAAAATCCCTGAAATGGGGAAACCAATGCACAATGCAAAACCAGCAGCTAGTATGACAGTATTAAATCTAAGTGATGTGCAATATTTGGGTCTATGAAGTTACGCTGTATAGCCTGTATTTACTAGATAGTTACAACATTTTAGCACATAATATCGGCAATTTTTAAATAGCTGAATGGAAGAATAAATAACTGCCTTCACTTTTTTTCATTATCTATATCCTGTATATCATCCTTCTCACTATCTTTTAACAAATTTTGCTCATAGATGAATTGGCTGAGCAAACCTATAAATACTGCTCCAAGAACAGCTATTTTTCGCCAGTCTGGTGAGGAAGCAATATATGAATCAGCAATACCGATAGCCATGAGACCCATCAATGCAAGGTATATGTTTCTTCTGACCTTGGATGCAGCAGTATCTTTAGTAACAGCAGCAAGTTTCTTTATTTCCTCTTTGGCCTTTGCTTTATCTACTGGTTTCTTTTCCTGCAGGCTCTGAAAGAACAATCCTTCATTTCGCCCCTTTACGATGTCACCTTCAAAGTCTGCCAACTCCTTATCTCTCTTTGCAATCTCCTCCTTGCTCATCTCTGATGATTCCTCAAAGGCTTGCATCTTGCTTTCGATATTCTCCATTATCTGCTTATCATAAATCGGATCAAGTACTGTGTTACAAAATATTAAAATTTAAAATTCGAGGAAGAAGAATAAAATTGATGAGCAGACCCGAGCACTGGCTTCATCTAGATCTTTTAATGCGTTTTCACCGATTGCATCAATCTCAATATTGGCTTCTTCAGCAAACTGAGTCAGATAAGCAGACCGCTCGTCCAAGTAATCTGTAAGTCGATACTTTTGAGCTTGAAGCATTGCTATTCTGGCCAGTAATTCTTGTTTCTTTGGGTCTCCTTGTGGTTGGGAACCCTCTGAGTTCGAGTCCTTTGGTACGGAGCGGCAAAGTGGGAGTGAGCACAGCTTCCATAAGGTCCTTGGATGGAAGGTCGGATGCAGGAGATTGCTGGTGTTGTGGAATGGGGTTTGAATGATCTTTACTCCAGCCATTTTCTTTTGATTGTTAAATGAAAGTGTCAAGTGTAGGCGAAGTCGAATATTGTCGACCTCTCGCTAGAGTGCCGTATTTTATCTGTTTTGGCCCAAATTATAGGTGTCTAGTGGAATAGTGTCTACGCTATGTGGGGTTGCTTGTTTATATTGTGGCCGAAGTTCATGTCGTTTTGCACATTTAATAACAGCTATCTAAATTTGTATATACTGTATTTTCTCTTAAAAAAAAAGTAAAAGAAAAAAAAATGAACAGTAATTTGAAAAGGCTTCACTGATGGCCACACAGACAAGCAGTTCCAAGAAATTTGACTAATTATATATGCCTAAATCCAAGTGTAGGTTAAACCTTCATCCTTCATTTTCTCTCTCTAAAATTTCATTTTCCATTGTTTCTCTCCAAAAAACATTCATACCCTATTTTTTCTCTCCAAAAAACTCCATTTTCTCTCTCCAAAAACCTTCATCCTTTCCACAATCTCTCTCTAAAAACCTTCATTTTTTTTCCTTATAATAGTTTAATCATAATCTATTCACGTCACCAATAACCAGAATTTCATCTTCGACGCAATTTCATAGATGATGTACTAATTTGTATCTCTCTTTTTTCCAATTCAACAATTTCATGTAATTGTTAAATATGGATTTTATTACCCTTAATTTTCCCCAAATTGATTGTCAAAGCATAGAAAGAAATCTTAAAATGTTGGATGAATTATACTATTAATGTTTGATATATATTTTTTTTCTAGATATTAAAATATTGGTAAGAATTGATGTTATTATAGTTAAGTTATGTTAGAGTATGGAATTTTCTATTTTTTCAAATTAATTATGTTGCGTTCTCATATTGTAGGATTGTTGGACAAGAAAGTTGAAAACAATGTACAATTGCTGTAATTTTCTGTTATTTTGTAGGATTATTAAATTGTGTTTTTGATAAAATGTTCATTCTCATTTTGATAAATGTTCATTTTTATTTTGATAGATGTTCATTTATGATATAAATATATATGGTTATTACATATAATAGATTATCATTAAATATATAGAGTTCATTTATATATATACTTCTTTAATTTTTTCATTAATTCTACAAAATTTCAGTATCGTGAAACATTCATATTTATTACATAGAATCTTAATTGAATTTTGATACATATCCATATTCATTTGGATACATGATTAAAAATATATTGTCAGTTATTTATTTTAATTTTGAATTTCATTATATACTTATTCTCATGTAAATATATGGTCAATCACATTTTAATAGTTGCTCATATAAATTTTTGTGTAAATTTAATCTATTATCAATACTCATTTTAGATGGACTTCATGTTCATTTGTAGAATGATTAATGTTCAAATTATAATAATTAAAAATTTAAAAATAAAGATGAATTATCAATTTGATTATGAAATCGAAACCCTTTCAATGTTCTTTTGACCTAAGTAGTTTAGTCTATAGTCGATGGTGGGAATTAGATTTCAAGTATAGAGAGAAGCAGACTTATTAAGATGTCGGGTTCCCCTACTTTATATTGTTTCCACTAGTACAAAACTAACTTCAAGTAACTCCCAAAAGGTGTTACATAAAGTGGTAAAAGTGTTATTATAGACAATAGGTTACACTTTATTCGGTGATACTTCCGCCCATGTTCCCTAAGGTCTTATGTAACACTTTGGCTAACGTATGGTAACACTTTTAATAGTGATACTATAAACCCTCTTATGTAACACTTTTTATATTATTGGTATCATTTTTAAAGTGTTACTTTTTATTTCTTATGTAACACTTACTTAGCTTTAGTAACATTTTTCAAACATATGGTATCACTTTATCCGACATTATGTATCATTTTTCAAATTAATGTAACACTTTGTTGATTATTAGGTAACATTTTTCAATCATCATATGACATATAGTAACACTTTATACGACATTATGTATCACTTTTTGCAAACTAATGTAATAACTTGTTATTTAATAGGTAACATTATTTATTATTATTATCATTATTATTATTATTATTATTATTATTATTATTATTATTATTATATCTCAAAAACAAAAGTCATGCAACCTACAATAAATTAGTGGGAAGCCGAGATACAATCTGGGCCCCCACTCCTCTAGCTATAGCAAAGTCTACCCTAGTGAATATATGAGCTACAGCACGGGCCCCAATGTCTTGCGTCATCGAGTACCTCTGAATCCGCTTCAGCAACGCAACAACCTCCTTCTCTAATTCCCCAAACGAAGAAAAGGAGAATGGAATGAAACCATATCCAATCACCATACAACAAGCTTCATACTTAACCCGCTTCCGGTGAGCCGCATCAACCACAACCGGTCCCAGAACAAAGTCATATAGCCCTGTCTATGTCAAAGGTGAAGACCCTGTGAAGTCAACACATACATCACGACCACGATCCCATGAAATACTTTGGATTATTATTATTGTTATTGTTATTGTTATTGTTATTGTTATTGTTATAGTTATTATTATTATTATAATTGTAATATATTTTAAAATATAAAAATAATATTAACAATTATGAATGAGACTAACATATATGACAGATAATACTTTGGATTGAAATAATTTCGTAATTCTTTAAAAAAAAAAATCCATAAACACCAATTTTAATGTGGCAAAACAAGATAATAATCCAAACACAAAGAAAATCAACTTTGATATGTAGCTACAAAAAATTGTGAAAATAAGAACACAAGCTAGTAACAGAAGCTTCAAGCAGACATCATGTAGCAGCAAAGAATAATAGAATACGACAATGGCAGCAAGTAGCAATAGAAGCTTCCAACAGACGTCATGTAGCAGCAAACAGCTGTAGCAAAAAGCGATGGCAGAAAATAGCAGTCGCTGCAAAGCAGTGGAAGAGTCAGCAATAGACAACAATAGCAGAAAAAAAAAAGTAGTAGCACCAAAAAAACAGCAGCAACAGTTGCAAAAAACATCTATAAGTTTCTACTACCTCCGTCAGCTATAAGTTTCTACCATCGACTTCATGATTTATGTCAGACATGTAGCAGATGTAGCTTAATTGCAATAATGCGACTGATTTGCTATTGCTACAGGTTTTCGGAAACACTATGTTTAGCTTATGGCAAAATTTCAGAAAGATTATTCATTTCAATGCCCATTTTTTTGAGCTCCTAGGGGAGCATAGATCTCATTCTTAAAAAAAGATGTCTTGAAAAACTCGTAAACACAAATATCAGCTGCTAAAAAAAATAAAGAAATCAATTAATAGCTTATAAGGACTGTAATTTTTATTATATCATATAAATAAGAATAAAAATTATACACCAAATCATTTTATACAACATATTATCATATTCACATTCTCATGATCGATTTCTCATTTACATTAAAGCATTCGATACAGAAGTAGCCAGTAGGCAGAAAATACATAGAACTATTATAATGTATGGATTGACAATTCTCAGGGCACTCAGCTTCTCACAGACACAAATACTCAATTCCATGCCTTCAAGCAAAAAAATTGTACACAAAGTAGATGTATCATGTCGGCAGAACATGATGAGCGGCGAAACGGTAGGTCGTTGGGCTACCTTCCCCACCCAATCAAACAATATTTATAAACTTAACTAACCCCTATACGAGTATAGTAGCAAGTCAAGGTCGAACCCAAGGGAATGGTAATTGAAAGTCTATTGCCTAATGCTAAGCTATTCCGAAGTCAAGAGCGGGGGTTGATAGCTAGAAGTAGAGCTAATAATGCAAATGAACTTGTATGAAATCAAAGGTATAAACACTAGGGCTAGGATCCACATGTATTAGCTATTCTCCTAGAGGTCTAACTAGCGTCAACTACGATAAACTCTAGCTAGGAAACATCATAAGATACCTTAATCGTGAAAATGCAAGTCACAAATCAATGGTCCGTATCAATGTGAACTTACAATGCAATCTAGTGCAACAATCAAAGGTGGCCAAACTTCAATCAATCACACACATGCACATGAATCATCAACCAAGTTTAATCACATCATCAACTCCATTAATTATCCCCAATTACACTAATCCATTACTCATACATGCTTCACCATTTCCCTAGCAAGCAAACTACTCACTACTCATAGTAATTGAAATCAAAACACAACTAATCAAAAATTTCATCATCAACATATTAGAAATCTAAAAATCAATACAAAAATCAAGGAAACTTCAATCAAACTTCAATCAAACATCAAACAATCAACAATAATATGAAAAACAAATGAAATCAACTAAAATCAAACTTATATTGAAAACAAAGATGAGTAATCCTTACAAAACTTGATCAAAGATCATTTGTAATGAAGAAATCTTGAATCATCAACAATACACCATGAATTTCTCTCTCTTCAAACTTGAGTTTCTCTCTCTAAAATCTAATCAAAAACTAAGAAAAAAGAATTCTAATGTAAAACTTATCCAAAAATAGAAGGAAATAACTATATATACAAGGGAGAAGTCGGTTATGACGTCCAAAAATAGACCCACGTCGATGCGGTCTCACGTAGGAGAAAGAAGGGGCACACGGGCACAAGACCCACAGGGGTGTGCCCGCACACGCCAGATGTGCGGCCGCACGCGCCATCTATGTGGCCGCACATCTCCCCTGTGCGCCCGCACCTACATGGGTATTCCCCCCTTCTTCATCCTTGCTCATCCGGTGCACAAGACCTTTGGTGATGGTGATGAACAACGAAGTAGGCAGCAAGTTATGGCCATTTTGGTGGGCACAAGGCATAGATGGTGTCCACACCGCTTGTGTGCACCGGTCTTGAAACTTGCTCTTCGAGTTCCTCTTGACTTGAAGCTCAATACACTAGCACAAGGCATCAAAAGCAATGATAATCGTTGAAGGGAAGCTCGAGAATCTTTGTACGATCGATCATAACCTACAAACAAAAGAAAAGAAACAAATAATAGAGAAAAACAACAAATAAACGAGAAAATGCGCAAAATAAAGAAACTAACTACGAAAAGCACAAAGTAAAGAAATAAGGAGCAAAACTAAAGAAAACTAAGGAAAAGAGCTATAAAATGAAATAAAATTCATCCAAAAAGAGATCAAATGAGTGCCATAAATGTCACTCATCATATTCCCCCAAGCTTAACTTTTGCTCGTCCTCGAGCAAAACAAAGCAAGAAAGAACAAGGATGAAAAATTTATTAAAAATGAAAAAGAAAGACTCAAGATAAGGATGTACACTAAGACTCACTGTCGTAGGAATCACGGTTGCTTTTAGCTACAACAAGCCCTTTAAACCCCAAAGTCGCCTATGAGGACGAGTGAGGTCTCGTAAGGGTATCCTAAGAGTTTGACCCATAACTCTCCACCAAACATCAAAGAGGCAAATCCATAAAAAGAAAAGAAAAGAAAATAAAACAAAACCTTTGCGAAATGAACTTACATAGAGACCATAATGCAAATGAATGAAAATCTTTCTCAAGTAATCAAAGTATGCACTTTTCAAGAAATCTAAGGTTGATTGAAACATAGGGTATGCTAGGCATAGGAACTAGACATCAAAATCCACGTTCATCACAAACGATCTTACCGCGTTCTCCCCACTAGTCTCAAATCTCCCCTTAGTGAGCATCCCAATGATTCCTCGAAGGAACCGGAAAAAAAGATTTTAATTAGGCTACTTGACAATCTTGACTACGCATCCCCTTTCCTTAGGCAATGACCCATGATTCCCTCCCCCGAATAGTGACTCAACTATCTAGGTCGAAAGGTCTTTCCCCAAGGTTGTAAAGTAAGGCATAAAGGGTGAAGGTAGGCTAAAATTTAAAATTTGGTGATTTTCCTAAAAAGTGAAGCAAAAGGGTGATCAATCCTTAACACCACCATCAAGAAATTACCAAACAAAAACAACACCCCCAAGCTTACTTGAAGCTATACTCACAAGAAATATATACAAAAAGCGTAAACGCTTCTCCCCCAAGCTAAAATGAAGCATTGTCCTCAATGCTTAGAAGGAGAAAAGAATACATCAAAATATTTTTTGAATTTTGAATTTTTCAATTTTTTATTTTTTATCATTTTCATAACTCGAACTTGCAATGTCCTTGCCTTTTGCTAAATTCGGACGGCTTTTTCTATAATGCTGTTTATTAGTCCATGCCTTTTATGAAGTAGGACGGCTTTTACACAAACACTTGTCATTATTCACAAAGAAAATTTTATCACAAACTTGCACTCATAAAAACCAAATCTCCAACTTATCCACCACAAACTCCATCATACATGATCAATTTGCTTCACAAAAACCAAATAAAAAGAAAATGAAACAAAAGGCCAAAGAACTAAAGATGTGGCTTGAAAAGAAGGTAATAGGCTCAAATGGTTGCAAGAAGGCAAATGTAAACCCAAAAACAAAGAGAATAACAAACTATCCTAAAAATGAAAAAAATACCACCCCGAAAAATGTGCCTTTGTCCTCCCTAGATAGCTCGGTCTCGGGATTAAGAATCATACATCAAGCTTTATAGATTAGGTTTGCATAGTCAAGGATCCACGCCGCTCATACAAAGTAGGTTGAAGGCTTGAAAAACAATGAACCTCACATGGATATAGCAAAAACTCACTAATGGTGTCAAATTGACTATAGGGAGCAACTACCAAGCATACCATAAACAAGTAGAATCCGGCTTCATGATCCTTCTAGTTCAAACCAACTACCCTAGCATACACCTATCCTAGAGTCAACCGAACATAGTCTCAAACCGTGCATACCTTTACTACCTAAGAAGAAAATCATGCAAAAGACAAAGCCAAATGTATAAAGCCCAATTCAAAAAAAAAATAAAAATGAAAAATATGCCTCAAAATCATCCCATAAATAAGAAAGAAAATAGAAGAAAATAATAGAAAAGAAAAATAAAAGAAAATAAAATAAAAGAAAAGGAAACATAGAAAAAGGAAAAATAGGAGAAAAATGGTGAAATGGACTAGAAAGCAAGTTAAACACATATAAATCCCAATCGACAAACAAGTGATCGAATGACATCATCGTCATCGATCCCAAACACATTACGTGTTAACAAGCATTCATCCTCGAACCATTCAACTTCCCCTAAACTAATCCTATTCTATGCAACCAAAGAAAAGTAAAGAGAAAGATTAGAAAGGTCTCACCGGGCTCAAAGCTTAGCAAAAATAAACGAGGGCAAAAAGAAACCACCTTCGTTGCATTTCAAGACCAAAAGCATCTTCAAGAAGCCAAGTGAGGAAAATGAAAAATAAAAGAAGCTATAAACAAAGAAAATGGTTAGTAACTTCAAAACAAAGAAATGAAAATAACAAATAAAAGGAAACTAAACTAAGCAAAAACTATAAACAACTAAGCAAAATAAGAGCTAAACTATCAAAGATTAAAAGAAATAAAAGAAAGAAAATCTAGGAAAACAAGAAAATAACTAACTAAAAAGAGAACTAAACTAAACTACAAGATTTGGATTTTAGGGATTTGGATCAAAGGGTTTTGGATTAAAGGGATTTGGATACAAGGGAGCAATCACAACAACAACATCATAGTCAAATCAATATCACAACAACAAGTAACCAAGCAAATCGGGCAAGCATACATGCTACAAGAGAAGTAGCATAAAGATCAAGATAAGGAAGCAAACCAAACAAGAAGAGCATAAGAAACAAACAAGCAACCAAGGTATGCATTCAAGAACAAGTATTGGCTACCGAGAATAGTCTTAGTTTCCCCAAGCTAAATAAAGATACATCTCAACATCCCAACAATACAAAACAAGCATAAAAAACATAAGGGATGGAGGCAAAAAGCACAAAAAGCATAAGGGAACTAATGACTACTACCATCACCACCACTACCATTAGGCCCGGCCCCATTGGGGTCATTGTTTCCCATGTGGTCATCGAAGGATGGGGTTGGATAAGGCTCCCATCCTCCGGTGAAACCCTCGGGCCACCCATAATGCCCCTTGAAGTTATCTTGTTGCCAAGGAGCAAGATGGGTGAAATTATCGGGCAAAGCTAGTTCGTAGGGGTGGTTCTCATGCACATGGGGGTAGTTAGGATCACCCCTATAGTCGCATCCACCGGGAGCCTTGTAATCGTAATTACCTTGCTCGTCCGGATCGAAGCGACGCTCGGTACCGGGATCGGAAGGACCCGGCCAATACAGATGCCCGTACGAAGGTATAGGACCTTGTTGGGGCGGGAAGTAAGGATAGTTGACCGGGGAAACAATGTTCCCGCGGTCAACCTCCGCATCATAGAGTTGTTGTTGTTTTTGTACAAACATACCTTGTTGCATCTCCGAGATACCTCTCATTTGGGTATAAAGTGTCTCAAAGTCTTGATCGTACATGCCATCTAAACGGATTTGGAATCCGCTCATTTGCTCACTAAGAGCCTTCATATCGGGATTCTCATAAGTATGTTGCCCTTGTTCTTGTTGCTCTTGTGGAACTTGTTGTTGTGGAATTTGTTGTTGTTGTTGTTGACGTTGTTGTTGTTGTTGTTGAATTTGTTGGAATTCATCCTCATCATCATCATCCTCCTTGGAGTCAAAATTTGGGCGCCTAAAGGACTTGGGAACGTGCCACACGTTCTCGGTGTTGATCCGGTTTAAGGAAGTCAACCCGGGGTTGGGCAAGTAGCACCAATGCTTGTTGTTTCGCAAGCACTCATACCTACCATCGTCATAGTTCTTTGAGATAAATTACACTTGACCAAGTTGCTTCAAATCAAGGTAAAGAGTAGTGCTATCTCCAAATTCTTTGCAAAAAGGCAAGTAGTGACTAAGGCGAAGACGAGTCAAGAGCCTAGTTACCATGCCCCCACATGGTATCTCTCCGGTGCTCCGGCCTTTCAATTGAAGACAATAAGTGGCAAACATATATCCCAAGTTCAAACAGCCTCAATATTCGGGATGGGTGGCCAACCAAAGAACCTTGAGCTCCAATTTGCTCATTTTTCCCAACTCTTGCTTGGGAAATACAACGTACTGCAAAAGACGGTGCACTACCCGTAGACAAGGTTGGTACACCATTGAAATCTTGGCCTTGTTCGTAATGAACTCATTGCCCCCCGAAATATCTTCCCACCATGAATTTTGATCGTACTCCGGGAAGATGTACGGCTCAACATTAAGAATATCCCCATGAGGATCAAATTCCAATGTCGCATTGAACTCTTCCAAAAATGATCGAAGAAATGGTCGAAAATTTGGAACCTCACCCGATATTGCCCTCCCATGGGCACAACATCCAAGGTAGCCAAGAATTCCAAAGTCGGCTCCTTATAGGTGCGGAAGGCATTGTTGATGAAAGAGCCCATTCTCAAGTTAAGGAGCAAAGACCTCACATCCTCATCTATCCCCAAGCTTGTCATGTCTCTTTGGAGATAGTGGCGGGTCGGTTTGAGGGTTCTCTCATCTTTTAGTTGTTGATAGATGGTCTTTTGATCGGGGTTAAGATTTTTCTTTTTGGGAAGAGGTGTTGGTGATCGTGTTTGAGAGGGTGAAGAAGATGTGCTAGATCGGGGTTCTTCGATGGATACATCGATTTTTCTCTTTTTAGTGAACTTTTTGATGAGTTTTGACATTTTTGTGGCTAAGTTGTTCACCAAAATCAATCAATCAAGCTCAATACCAATACTCCAAGAAGCACCAAACCAAGAACCACACTTTCTTCAATACACAAGTTCAATCCAATTCAACTAAAAACACCAAAAAACCAAGAATAACCTTCACCAACAATTCAATATGCAACCAATCAACCAAAACCAACAAGAACACCTTACTACCAAAAATTCCAATTTTCAATCTCAAGAATTTTCAACCAAAATTGATGACAAGGGCTACAAAATCAACAAACAAAGCAATGTTATGCAATTTCAAACAACAAACATCACAAAATTTCATCCAAAATCAATAACAAGCATCAAAAATCACAAAACCCATACTACTACTATTCATGCTCATAGAAAAATTTCAATCAAGCATATATATGATATCATTAACCAAATTGAAATAAGGAAAGATGATTATACCATATATGAAGTAAGTTTGAGCAATTTAGAGCCTCTAATTCCAAGCATACACAAAAGCCCCAATTTTACCCAACTATGGAGGAGAGAGATTGAGTGTTTATTTGGGTGAATTTGTGTGAAATTTGATGAGTAGAATGGATTTTGAGTGAATTTAGATGAATTTGGAGTGATTTTTGTGAAGATTTGATGAAGAAATGATGGTGAATGGAGGTGATAGTGATGCGCACAATGAGGGTTTAAGAGGAGAAGAGGTGCGTGAATGAAGGAGTGAGAAATGAGGGATGAAAAAAGAAGGAAGAAGAAGAAGAAGAATCATAGGGGGGATGCCGGGCTACATGTGCGGCCGCACTTTCCTTCTGTGCGCCCGCACATAGCAGGTGTGCGGCCGCACACTTGTCTTGTGCGCCCGCACCTGCTGCTCCCTCTACTTCTTCTTTTTTTTTATTCTTTTTTTTCTTTCTTTGATGCTTAATGACTTCTTGGGTGCGTACATGAATCATGATGGTGATGAACACCAACATAGGCAGTAGCAAAATACATCTTTAGTGAGCTCAAAGTTAGAGATTCATGTACCCACCACAAGAACTCACTAGGCATCAACTTCCTTCAACTTTCAAAGCATGAATTTCCTAACTTACCTCTCTAAAATTCTTACCCCTAACCTCAATTTTCGATTATAATCGAACAAAATCATGATAAGTGCTGCAAACACCTTCCATTCATCATGCTAACTTGAAGAAATCCAATCTCGAAAAGTTCATCCTAAAAATCCAAACAAGTGGAAAAGTGAAGGAAAAGAAAAGGTAATAAAAGAGAGAAAAACAAGAAAAATTCAAAAATAAAAAAGAAAGGTTAGAAACTCCGGGTTGCCTCCCGGGAAGCGCTTGCTTATGGTCCTAAGCTCGACCCTTCCTCCAAATCATGGATGGTTAAAGAACACCACCTTTTTCAAGGTAGTAGAAAGAGCAAAATCCTCTTCAATCTTAAGCAACCTTCCATTGTTGCTTGATGAAATTTCCATGAAACTCTTCTCAAATTCACATTTTTCTTTTCTTAACTTCTTCCTTTTTCTCAACTTCTTTGAATCATGAGCCTTCTTCTTTGGCTTGTTGTTCGATGTAGATGGAACTTCAACATCCATAACCATAGAAACTTCCTCTTCTTCTTGAAAACTAAGCTCAAACCAACTTGGAATCTCAACTTCCTCCTCATCCTTTAGCTTAGGAATCATAATTTCCTCTTCACTAACCTTCACGCTATCAAAAATTGCAAGAACATCATCAAAATTCTCAAGAGCATTGTTAGTAGAAGAGTCAATCATACATACATTATCAATAGAACGAGAGGAACTAGCACACATCATATCTTGCACAAAAGATAGAGACTCATGCATTGGTTTCAACTTAAAACTCTCCTCTTGCTTACCACATCTCAAAGTAATGCGGCCTCCTTTCACATCTATCAAAGCTCCCGAGTTAATTAGCTAAGAAAGGTCTCCCTAGGATGATAGGAATATGTTCATCTTCCTCAATTTCTAACACCACAAAATCTACGGGAAAAACAAACTCCCCAATCTTAAGTGGGACATCCTCAACTCTCCCATTTGGAATCTTGATAGATCGATCGGCCAATTGAAGGGTTATATCGGATGGTAGACGCTCACCTAAATCAAGTCTTTTGAAAACCGAATAAGGCATGATACTTACATTAGCTCCTAGATCACAAAGAGCATTCTCAAACATCATTTTCTTGATCTTGCAAGGGATTGAAAAGTTTCCCGGATCCTCCATTTTCTCCGGTAGCTCACCATGGATAAGAGCACTAAAACATTTCCCTCCTTCCACCGAATTGCCCTCATTACATTCCTCCTTCTCTTCTAGAATCTCCTTAAGAAACTTGGAGTACCTAGGCATTTGGGGAATTGGCTCGGTAAAAGGTGTGGAAACATGAACTTCTTTAAGAACTTCAAGGAACTTCCCAAAATGCTCATCCATTTTAAACCTTAAGAATTTTTGAGGGTAAGGTAGATCGGGAAATCTCTCCTCCTCACACATCTTCTCAACAACATTCTCTTCCTTTTCCTCCTCCTCACAATAGACCTCCTTGGACACAACCCTTTCAACTTCATTCTCCAAAGCACTCCTCTCCTCTTCTTCCTCCGTTGAACAAGAAACTCCCTCACTAAGGTCACTCCCATAACTAGTGGTAATGGAATACACGGGTTTCTTCGGTTCAACACCTTGGGAAGGCAATGAAGAAGGACTAGCATAGTCCTTGAGAGTGTTTGCTAATTGGGTTATTTGGGTCTCATGCATCTTATTGTGAGTCATCATCTCATTGAACTTCTTATCACTAACCGCCATGTAGATGTTAATGATCTTAGTTTGATTGTCAATCAATTCTTCCAAGTTTGTTTTAAAAGATGATGGTTGGGAATAAGAATTCTCACCATTGGGTTGGGACTTTGGAGCAAAACCGGGAGGGGGTCCTCTTTGATTATTATTTTGAAAATTTCCCCTATTTTGGTTGTTGTTCCAACTTCCTCTCCCTTGACTATTGCCATTGTTTTGGTAATGGTTACCAAAACCTTGAGATTGGTTTTGATTGCCATACCCATGGCTTGTGTTTGGATTATTATAACCTTGATGGTTATAGTTGCCTCGGAAACCTTGGTTTCCTTGGTTCCTATATCCTCCATTGTTATAATTATCAAAACCACCTCCTTGAGGGTGAGAATTTCTATTACCAAAGTTCTTAGGTCCTTCAAACTTTTGACCACCATTGGCATTAGACACAAAGTTCACATGTTCACATTCATTATTTTCAACATCATCACATCCATCAACAAAAGCTTGTGAACACATAGAAGAATCATGATCATAAGAACCACATAAATCACAAAACACACAACCACTTCGCATATTATTAGAAGTAGAAGGAGAAGAGTTAGAGATTGTACCTATCCCTTTGGTTTGGGAGGGAAGACTCAAAGAATTCATGGACACACTCTCAAGCTTTGCTTTGATTGATGTCATCTCCTTCCCTAGATTTGAAATTTGGGATGACAAATTGTTGATTGCATTGAGGTGATCCACCGAATAGATCGTTGAGCCACTCTTGCTTGTAGACTCTCTCTCTCCTTCTTGCCAATCTCTATAGTACCTCACAACATCCTCAATTATGTCTACCACTTCTTCCTCTGTCCTATTCATTATAGGACCACCGGCTCCTCCATCTAGGCATGACTTGCCTTGAGCACTCAAACCTCCATAGAAAATTTGAATCACTTGATAAGTAGGAATCCCATGATGTGGACATTCTCTTTGGTATTCCTTGTACCTTTCCCATGCTTCATAGAGATTCTCATTAGGCCTTTGCTTGAATCCTTGGATTAATGCTCTAGCCTCTGCCGTCTTCTTTTGTGGATAAAAGCGAGACAAGAAAGCTCTAGTAACATCGTCCCATGTCCTAAGCGAATTAGGCTTAACCTCTTTATCCAACCACTCTAAGGCTCGACCAATGAGAGAAAAGGGAAACAACTTAAGCCGAATGAACTCTTGAGAAATGCCGTTCACCTTGATGGTATTGCAATACTTTTCAAACTTCTTGAGGTGATTCAACGGACTCTCATTCTTGGCTCCACTAAATTGCCTCCTCTCTATTAATGTTATCATGGCCGGTCTTATCTTGAAATCATTCGTCGGTGTTGTAGGTGGAGCAATCCCACTCTCGAACCTATAAGCACCAGGAATCCCCAATTCCTTCAAAGCTACCCTATGATTCTCTCCCATTCCTCCTTCTTGCATCTCTTCATCAAATTCCTCTTCACTTGAAGAACTAGATTAAAAAGATCTATTTGCTATTCTTCTCCTTGAGAGTGTTCTCTCAATTTCCGGATCAAAAGGCACAATAGATCGAGCACGAGCACTATGCATGCAAAATCTCAAAGAAATTGTTAGAAACACGGCTACAAGTGTAGCCTAAAAGAAAGAAATAAAATCTTTTTGTATTTTTTCGAATAAAATGGAATAGAATCAACAACAATACACAATCAAGACACCATTCCCCGGCAACGGCACCATTTTGATGAGCGGCGAAACGGTAGGTCGTTGGGCTACCTTCCCCACCCAATCAAACAATATTTTTAAACTCAACTAACCCCTATACGAGTATAGTAGCAAGTCAAGGTCGAACCCAAGGGAATGGTAATTGAAAGTCTATTGCCTAATGCTAAGCTATTCCGAAGTCAAGAGCGGTGGTTGATAGCTAGAACTAGAGCTAATAATGCAAATGAACTTGTATGAAATCAAAGGTATAAACACTAGGGCTAGGATCCACATGTATTTGTAATAGAGAAGGATAATTGGGAAGCTCAAATCAACTAAGTCAATCGATGTGAGGGAAGATCAAACATGCATCCAAAAGAGCATATCAAGCTATTCTCATAGAGGTCTAACTAGCGTCAACTGCGATAAACTCTAGCTAGGAAACATCACAAGATACCTCAATCGTGAAAATGAAAGTCACAAATCAATGGTCCGTATCAATGTGAACTTACAATGCAATCTAGTGCAACAATCAAAGGTGGCCAAACTTCAATCAATCACACACATGCACATGAATCATCAACCAAGTTTAATCACATCATCAACTCCATTAATAATCCCCAATTACACTAATCCATTGCTCATACATGCTTCACCATTACCCTAGCAAGCAAACTACTCACTACTCATAGTAATTGAGATCAAAACACAACTAATCAACAATTTCATCATCAACATATTAGAAATCTAAAAATCAATACAAAAATCAATGAAACTTCAATGAAACTTCAATCAAACATCAAACAATCAACAATCATATGAAAAACAAATGAAATCAACTAAAATCAAACTTATATTGAAATCAAAGATGAGTAATCCTTACAAAACTTGATCAAAGATCAATTGCAATGAAGAAATCTTTAATCATCAACAATACACCATGAATTTCTCTCTCTTCAAACTTGAGTTTCTCTCTCTAAAAATCCAATCAAAAAATGGCGTGGGAAAATTAGGTCGTTGGACTAATCCTCGTAAGCCAAACAAAATTTATAAACACTCGACAAACCTAAATACAAGTATAGAGGTAAGTCAAGGGTCGAACCCAAAGGAACGGTAATGTCTAAGTGCTTCCAATTATATGCCTAAGCTAGGTCGAAGACAAAGGGTAAAAGAGTGACTCTAAAAACTACTAAAACGAGGAAACCAAACAAATATAAGAGCTAGGGATTAGGATTCGCAAATAATAGCAATGAACATAGCAAATTGGAATGGAAAGTCGACTAAGTCAAGCAATGTGAGGGAAGATCAAACATGCAACCAAAAGAGCATGTCAAGCTATTCTCCTAGAGGTCTAAGTAGCTTCAACTACGATAAACTCTAGCTAGGAAACATCACAAGACACCTCAATCGTGTAAATGCAAGCCACAAATCAATGGTCCGTATTAATGTGAACTTACAATGCAATCTAGTGCAACAATCAAAGTTAGCTACTCTTTAATTAATCACACACATGCACATGATCAATCAACCAAGTTTAATCACATCATCAACTCCATCAATTATCCCCAATTTACATAAATCCATTACATCATAAGCTTCACCAAATCACTAACCAAACAACTACTCTAACATCATCATCTAACCAACAAACAACTAAAGAAATCAACAATCAACAATCAAAGAATCAACAATCAAAGAAGAGCAATTACACTAATCAAATAAGAATCATCAATTCATCAAATCCCAATCAAAATCAAACAATCCAAACATTAATACTAAACAAAGCAATAAATGAGATAGAGTTTAGAAATGCTCATTGATAATAGAGAAGATCTCCAATACAATTGTCACCATTGAATCTTCAATCTCTCAATCACCATTGAAATTCTTCACTTTCTCTGTCTAAAATCTACTCCTAAAACTAACCCCTAAATCTAGAGAGAGAAGCTATCAACTAAGCTAAGAATATGATCTAATTCTATTATGAAACTTGCTTACAAAAATTGGGTTCCAAAGGTATATATAGAGAGAGAAAATTGTCAAAATCCGATCGAAAAAGACCCACGCCGGTGCGGCCGCACAACAGGATATGTGCGCCCGCACCACCATGGTGTACGCCCGCACACATATGGTGTGCGGCGGCACAGCCCTCTTGTGCGGCCGCACCATCCGCGCGTGCAGCCGCACCCAGCCGGGTTTTCTTCGATTCTTCAACTCTACAAGCACAAGTGGTGCACACATGATTTATGATGGTGATGAACACTAGAAGTGGCAGTAGCTAAGGCTTAATATTGGTGGGAACACAACCTCTTTGATGGGAGCACCGCATACGAGTGCAAAAGAAGAGCCAAGACTTGGAACTTCCACTTCTTTGCATCTTGAGCTTCCCGAAAGCCATGAACTTGATCCAAAAGCTTCTTCTACCATAGTGGATCACCAAAATCAAGACCGGAACCTCGTTCAATACCTACAACCACGAAAATAAAGCAAATAAAGGAGAAAAGGCTAGAAAACCAACAAAATGCATAAAAGCTACAAAATAAAAGAGGAAAGGTAAAACTAAGCAACAAAGCACAAAACTAAGCACTTATTAAGCATGAAAGCTATGAAAAGAGGATAGAAAAGACCTAAATGCTCATCAAATGTGTGCCATTTATGACACACATCAAAAACTAAGCAAAAAGAATTCTAATGTAAAACTTATACAAAAATAGAAGGAAATAACTATATATACAAGGGAGAAGTCGGTTATGACGTCCAAAAATAGACCCACGCCGGTGCGGTCGCACGTAGAAGAGAGAAGGGGCGCACGGGCACAAGACCCACAGGGGTGCGCCCGCACACGCCACCTGTGTGGCCGCACATCTCCCTTGTGCGCCCGCGCCTACATGTGTATTCCCCTCCCCTTCTTCATCCTTGCTCATCCGGTGCACACGACCTTTGGTGATGGTGATGAACAACAAAGTAGGTAGCAAGTTATGGCCATTTTGGTGGGCACAAGGCATAGATGGTGTCCACACCGCTTGTGTGCACCGGTCTTGAAACTTTCTCTTCGAGTTCCGCTTGACTTGAAGCTCAATACACTAGCACAAGGCATCAAAAGCAATGATAATCGTTGAAGGGAAGCTCGGGAATATTTGGACGATCAATCATAACCTACAAACTAAAGAAAAGAAACAAATAATAGAGAAAAACAACAAATAAATGAGAAAATGCGCAAAATAAAGAAACTAACTACGAAAAGCACAAAGTAAAGAAATAAGGAGCAAAACTAAAGAAAACTAAGGAAAAGAGCTATAAAATGAAATAAAATTCATCAAAAAAATGATCAAATGAGTGCCATAAATGTCACTCATCAGAAAAGCATCAAGTGGTTGAGCGTTTACTCAAAGTGCAAAAACAAGCTGCTTATAGTTTCATAGAGAGGGTGTATTTAAACACCATTTTCAATTAAAATCAATTCTCAGTTGTTAAAAACATAACCATGACTATTTACAACAAGATCAAAACAATATTGGTTCCCAAGTTTGGATATTTTCATCAAATTACATAAGTAGTTTCAAATCAGTTTTCAGCATTTTTGTAGGAGAGGTCGAATCCCAAAAGTTTGACCGTACCTCTAGAAACCAACTTTTGGGCTCTTGTCCCGAAAGGAAGTGCGATGATGTTACAAAAACCCGTTCTTCATGCTAGATCAAAGTTAAAATGTTTATGGACTACGAAAAGCATTACGAAGTAAGTTAAAACCCATATATTAGACCAAATTATCTTACAGCCTTGTCCGATTACTAATTAGGCCTAAAACGTGTTCATACATGTTTAAACTTGATTAATAACAGACCCAAGTGCGTCAAATGCAATGATTGGATCCAACAGAACTTACAATGTGAAGCCAAACAGATTAATCAACCATCAAATTCCTGTTCAAGGCCTACACAAATGGATAGCCCTTTTAAAGAGCTTTCCAACGGTAATTAGCGTTTTTGTATAAGGAAAACCGCAAACCAGCGCAACTCAATAGGTTGCGAGCGCCAAATTCAGATGCGCACGACACCCAGCGCGACTCAAAGTGTTGCGCGCGCCACCTGACGCCGTGGCTCTAAAATCCTAAACGTAAATTCCTACACCTATAAATAGGGGTCTTCGTTCAGCACTAAACGGACAGAAAAATCCGAATTCTAAACCCCTAATAATTCTGAAAACCTTAATCTCTCTCAAACCCATTTACTATTTGTAGACACCAAATTTTGATCCTACCTTTTTAATTATCACTATTACTATAATTATTGTTTTTTTTGCAAATAATAATAATTATTTTGCTAATTATTTTTATAAACTTAATGACGTTTGTTTTATTACATAAAACGAAGGAAACGAGTAATAATAATGATTTTTATTCATAATTTCCAAAATACATGTTACAATTTGTACTTCTAAATTACTAAATTACAAAATATTGAAGTACAGCTCACACCACATGCATTATTACCTTGCTCCACCAAAGTAATTTTTGGGTTTTTACTTGTGGATTAACAAGTAAATTAATATGGCCATTAGGAGGACCACTAGCCCCACAATGTACATGAAATACACCCTTATCATCCTCATGTCTTCCTCAAATGTAAAGACAGGCTGATCTTCTTGGTTTTCTTGAAACATGGTGGTTTTTGTTTGATTTTTTCGGGTAAGGAGGGAGATGGAAAAAGATAAGAATTAAGTGGTGAGTGGAGATATTGGATAAGGGTAATTTCTTTTTATAGTAAAAAGTAAGTATTTTAGACCATATTTTTTTACGTATATGTATAATAATCGTATAGTATAAAGTGCAATATTTTTTTTGTCTCGCCAGGAGAATATGTCATTTTCCTTATAAGCAAGTATTGTTTAACCCTTTAGAGTATAGTAAGTATATTAATAATATGTTCACTTAGACTGTTAGAGTGCTTTTTCATTTTATCTAGTGATTTTTTTTGTGATTTGTGCACTACCCTATTATATGACCAATTTACCTAAGCTATTAAAGTCCACTACTCTAAAGACTCATGTCCAACCAATATAGGGAAATGACAAACATTCCCACACCTAAATGGGTACTACATGTTGTAGTGCTAAAGGGACCTCCTTTTATGTACGTTTGTTATAATGTTGTAGGGAATATTCCAAGCATTACGATAACCCCAAACTTGAACCCCACTGTGATCATACACTAAAGTACGGTGGCGTTCCAAAGGGAAAGACAAAGAGCAAAAAGAGTCGCCAACAAGTTTTAGGAACTTGTAAACCCAAAAGACAATCCAAAAGGACCATCAACTACTCCATAAGGTCTTGAACCAAATAGGGTCCGGGGATGAGGGTACGAATCCAATCTACAAAAGAAAGGACCCGCCCTATAAAATAGGCCTCAACTTTGTTCTGCTCGTATTCATGTGCGCTTTTCGAATAACATACAAACATTATATTGAACCTAACCTATTTAATCTATGTTGGTTGAATATTAATGCACAAATAAAACTATTATTGGCGATCACTTGAATTAAAATCACATTAGCCTAAACCAAATTAATAATTATCTTATTAAGCGTGATTTCAAGTACAAATTCCCTTTAAACCTGCATAAAAGGTGTGATCAAGCAATAACAATAAAATATATCAAGCAACATAATAAATAAACAATAAACATACTCATAACCATCATGATAAGGCATAATAAGGCTTAATAATAATAGCAAGATCCTAGGCATGATACTAACAAGATTAATAACAAACCCTAGCATGTCACTAAACAATAAAGATCAAAGCTTTAAACCTAACATGATATTAGAAAGCATTAAATAACATCCTAACATGATAC
This sequence comes from Chenopodium album, assembly GCF_948465745.1. NCBI lineage: Eukaryota > Viridiplantae > Streptophyta > Magnoliopsida > Caryophyllales > Amaranthaceae > Chenopodium > Chenopodium album. The sequence continues at coordinate 23,190,624 of NC_137853.1, read as the reverse complement.
TAGGAATTAATCAATAATAAACATGCTTTCTACATTGAAAGAGAGTAATAAGATTACATACTTTGAAGCCTCGTACCTCTTTCTAATAACAAAATACACAAGTTAGTAAACTTTAATGAAAATAATAAAGAATTATTAAAGAATCAAAGAATTAAATTAAAATCAAATTAAATAAAGTTTTGACTAGTTTTGGACCAAACCCTCAGAAATATCAAACCTTGCACGTCTAGGGCGAAGACAACTTCGAACTTGGCTAAGAGATTCTAAGTCTTGTGAATGCGGAATATTGTATGTAAAAAGCTAGTTTAGAAAGAGAGGGATAAAGAATTAAGCTATATCGCTTAGAGGGAGAATAGAGAGAATTAAGGATGAGAGTTGATAAAAAGATGAAGAGAATTGAGGAAGAATTGAATGTGAATTCATGATTGAAAACAGGGATTCGGACGCTATTTATAATGAAAATAGTCCAGAAAAATCATAGAATTTGATTAGGAATAAAACTCCACGCTGTCGCCAGGAATCAACTCTGTCGCAACGCGACAATGTCTGTCGCGCGACGACAGAGTCTGTCGCGTGGCGACAGATTTGTCGTTTGGCGACAACCTGTATTAGCGCGTTTTTCTTCACGCGGAATCCGATCTTTAATCAACTTGATCTACGGAATCCGTACAGAAGATAAAATATATATTTTTAAGACAACAAAACGATATTTTATTCCAAATAAAAACCTATTAAAGATAATTAATCATTAAATCTAATAATATTAGAATTAAAAAGAACTTTCTAGAAACTTCTAGAAAACTATAATTAATCCTAATAATTTTAGGAATAATAATTAATATTGGGCCCTCCTCTAGATCATTGGGCCGTATTTAAATAATTAACCAGGCCCAGTTTAGTATTTTGGCCATAACTTCCTCAATATTCATCGGAATTGATCTTATAATATATCGTTGGAAAGGTCTCTTCGAGCCCCATCCATCTACACTTATTGGACCTTAATTATGGACCACACTAAACTGGTTCGGCTATTTTCAAATAAACAAAGTCATTTTCAAAAACAGAGAGAAAAGAATTTAATTAAAACTAAACCGCAACACTTGACTTTTCAAACCACTTTCACCTAATTCGATAATAACACAACGTGAAAGGCATTCATCACTGGGTTTGGTTTTGGGGAGACACAAATGGGTGTCTACAGAAGCCCCCACTTTGACTGAGTTTGAAGAAACTTATGTTTCGAAAAACGAGAGTCAAAGTATCGATAGGGACGGAGAATGATTCAAAACGTTCTGCGATTCCAAATCATTCTTATAACGCCGATACCTGCAAACTAATCATTAGTTAAACAGATAAAAGAGTTAAGAAACGCGTATCTTGCACCGTCAAGCACACGTCTCCGAACGTAACCATTTATAGTTGCTTCTTGTTGTTTGTGACAACCTCCACAGTGCCTCGTGAACGCCATCATTGAAGATAACCATATGTCGTCGTCTTCAATATTCTTGGTGACAATCCTCCACAGTATTTCGGGAACATCGTCGAAAATAATTGTATGTCGTCATCTTCAGGGTTGTGGCCTTACGTTGCCACGGCAGTACATCGCCGCTATAGACAATCTCTTCTTTACCTTGAGGGACCGTCGAAGTTGACCTTGCTTCGCCATCTCCGATATTTTGTGACACTACCTCGCCACGACCGTGCTTCTGAAGGAGTTATGTCTTCGATAAGTGCAATTACTAGATATATCATAGGATCACAGTTATGGAGATAATAAGTTCATACTATAAGGTTGCCAATGTCTGTTGCTAGATATGACAATTGGACTTTGGGCTTGTCAAATGGTCCAAAGCCTTATAGGATGGATCCTACAAGGTCACACACTAGAGTATTGGGTTAAACAAGTTAGAGGCCCATTATTGGGCTTGGATTGTAAGTAGAGTTCAATTAGGATTTGGACATGGTTTTATTTCTGGATATGATCTATAAATATAAACCATGCCTAGGGTTGCAAGATAGAACAATTTACACACTGTGAATTGTCAGACAAGCAACCAAGAAATCCCAAACCCTAATTCTCTCTCTCTCACTTTCGGCCCTCCCCTTCTCCTCCCCTATTCCGTACGTCTCCCCTCCATTGGTGGTGCGTGTGGTGGTGCGTGGGTGGTGTTGTGGTGTGCTCGTGACTCTAATCTCCGTAAAAGGTTGATTGAAGCGTTCGGTCACAACTAACTAGCATTAATGGAGGTTTAATCCGTGCTCGTGGACTAAGTAGAGGAATCACACGTGGGGTTCTTTGTCTCCCTTGTTCTTGCTCGATCACTAGTGGAATCACGCTTCAAAGGTATAATTCTTACTTCTTTATGTGTTATGCATGAGATCCTTAATTTGGTGCTATGTGAATATGATTCATGTAAATTTCCGCATTTAGTACCTATAATCTCCTACAGTGGTATCAGTTAGCCTCTTGCATTTACATATATTGAGTAATAATTCTTTGATAATCCACAGTTTTAATTCAATTAGGAGGGAGAATAATTTAATTATGGGTCAATTGTTATTTTAAATGTGATTTAACAATATAGAATCATTAAAGGTGTTTAATTTGCTCCATATTAGCCATAATTTGATCCGAATTTGCCCCAAAAATAATCAAAAAAAATTCGAACCCCTAAACCCTAATTTTCGAAAATTTCGAAATTTTAAACCCTAATTTGTGAAATTTTGCGTTTAATTTTGATTTTTTTCGATGGTAATATGTTTAAGGAATTTAATCTATTTGATTACATGTTAAAATTGTGAATTTTTCATGATCAAATTATTTAATTTAAGTGTTAAATTAAATTGGGGATTAATTTTCATCAAGAACCCTAATTTCAAAATTGAATATGATTTAGTTTTGGAATTAATTGGACCACATAAAGTTTAATTTATTTTCACAAAATCTGTTTTGTTTTAATTAATTAAAATAAAAAAAAGGTGAAATTACAGCAGCAGCCACCGCGGCTGGGTGGCGCTGCCACGGCGGTGCTGCTGCTGGTGGTCCGGATGGAGGGGCGGGGAGGGGCAGCAGCGAAGAACAGAACAGCAGCAACAGCAGTGCCGCGCTGCAGGTGCACGGTGCTGCTACTGCTGCCCTGCGCCGCTGCATAGCAGCGTACACCTTGCGGTGTACGGCCATCGTGGCTGGCTTCGGCTGGCCACACCACGGTGGCTGGCGATTTTTCAAAAAAAAAAAAAAATTTATTTTATTTTTTTGGATAAAATCAGATTTCAAAAAAAAAAAAAAAAAAAAAGGATAAGTTTAAATTTTGAAAAGATAATTAACAAAATTAAAGTTGTTATTTTTGTTAAGTTTGGATAATTATGGAGCAAAAGATTCTATTTGGATAATAATTGATTAAATAATGTGATTATCTCATAATTATTTATGGATAATAATTGATTTAAAATATGTGATTGGTTAGTAATTAGGATAGAATTTCCTAAATTATTTAGGATAATCATGGAAAATAAATATGATTTATCTTCCATAATTCAAATAAGATTTGATTCTATCTCATACCTAAATTAAAATATATGATATTTTATGGTTGGTCATGAATAATATATGATATTATCTAATTACAGTAATTAATTAATTAAAATATGAGATATTTATAGCCATGTTTCCTTTATTGTGAACATTCGATGTTGTAGTTTAGGAAAGCATGATGAGTGATTTATTATATGGCACTTTATAATATATGATATTGTTTATTACTATATATATAGACTAGTATGGCCCATAGATTCTAAATACGATCTGCGCATCGTGATGTATTTTTGTAATCTAAATACGGTCTGCGTACCGTTGAGTATTTTGTAATTTATTTTATTTTATTTAAGTAGTAGATAGAGTAGAATAAAATTACAGGTTGCAATTGATCCAAAAGCCAATGAAGTGAAGGCCCAATGGAGCAAGATGGATGAGATCCATGAAGGTTCAAGTGGGAGCATTTTGCTTTATTAGTTTTCTTAGGATTAAGGGGCCATACTATGTCATGTTTTATTGCATTAGTACATTATGCATGTTTAGGTTTATTTATGTTGCTTGATGATGCGCTAGAGTTCACTATATAATCACAACATAATAAATCTAGATCCCAGTAATATTGATGCAGCTTTTCCAATTAAAAACCCGACGAAAACCTTGATCGTTTGTGATGGGTCGGCCTCAGCAGAGCGTCATAATATATCTTGGGGAAGTGGGGGTAGATCACGTTCTACACTTTTAATTGGTTATATTCAACAAGGTTACCTAAAGATCAGTTTAGAACCTTGAAGCTAAGGGTAATAATTAAACATGTGATGGTTAATTATTCAACCAAGAATTACAAGAGTTGTAATCAGTAAAGAGTTTACTCACCTTGAAAATGTAATGGTTGATGGCAGGGCCTCAGTCCGGTTAATTATTGCACAAATAAAGGATCTTGGAATCATTTTATTCAATAGGGGTCAATTTAAATTGAATAAAATGCTTTAAAGTTACCAATAAATACAAAATTACTTATGGTACTTTAAATTTATTAAACATAATTATTGAATTTTGCCTCGTTTTGTTTTTGTTTGTAGATGAATAACTTATATGACAACACAGATTTACCAATGAAACTCAATTTAAGGCTAAATCTCAAAAACTACAGGAAATGGGAGGGCGAATTGAGAAATGTTCTCACAAGCCACAAGCTTGAAGCTCGTCTATATGTACCCATTGAGAACAAGTGTGCTCTTGGTCAGGATCCTGAAATGCATGCGAAATTAGTTTTGGATGCACAAAGGGTCAAGTTCCTAATACTGGAATCTATTCCAAACTGTTGGTATAATAGGTTCAGACGGTATGAAGTGACCAACTTGTATCAATGTCTTCGTGCTATCTGTAGAGGTGGCATGGGGGCATTGGGTAGTGGAGGTGTCAACGATCCAAATGTAAGAGAGATCGTTAACTCGATCCCTCAGATTTACTATTACTGGGCTGACAGTTTAAGGTATGAGACTTACAGGATTCATGGTAAGATAATGGCAAAGAAACTCTTACCTGGTCAGTCAGTGAGGCACCATGTCAATGAATTGGTTGATATGATCAATCAAATGGATGTCCTCGGGAAACCGATCGATGATGATTCTGCGCGTGACATTATTTTGTTCTCACTCCATGCTGGTTTTGACATTGTAAGACTCTCTCATAATGATGAGGGATCATCAGCAAATTTGATCAACATCTTACTTAACCATGCTGAGGAGTACCTGATAAGGAGAGATTGCCAGTGCTTCTTTTGTGGTGGATGGCAAGCCCATACACTAGGGTGTCCCCATTACACACCAGTGAAAACAGAAGGTAAGGAGTTACTTGATGTTTTTGTTGTAGAGATTAATCTTACTTCATCTTCCACTTGGGTATTCGATACCGGTTGTGGTGCTCATATCGTTAATGACGTGCAGGGCTTGAAAGGAAGTAGGAAGCTAGACCTAGGGGAAGTAACACTTTGAGTAGGAAATGGAGCAAAAGTTGCTGCACTTGCTATTGGGAGTTATCATTTGAGACTTCCTTCTGGACTCATTTTAGTACTTAATAACTGTTATTTCGTACCCAGCATTACTAAAAACATTATTTCAGTTCCAGTTTTAGATACTGAAGGTTTTTCATTTGAAATAAGAGACAAACGTTGTTTTATTTCGAAAGAAAGTATGTTATATGCTAATGCTAAGTTAATCAATGGCTTGTATGTCTTAGAATATACAACTCATGTCTACAACATAGATCATAAAAAGCAGAAAACAGATGGTTCAAACCCAACTTACCTATGGCATTGTAGGCTTGGACATATTAACCAAAAGCGCGTCCAGAAATTACATAAGGATGGACTTCTATCTTCTTTTGATTATGAATCATTTGAAAACTGTGAGTCATGCTTGCTTGGAAAAATGACTAAGTTACCCTTTACGGGTATAGGTGAAAGAGCTAGTGACCTTTTGGGACTCATACATACAGATGTGTGTGGACCAATGAGTTCAAAAGCTAGGGGTGGGTTTAGTTACTTCATTACTTTTACTGATGATTTAAGTAGATATGGTTACATTTACTTAATGAAGAACAAGTCGGAAGCCTTTGAAAAGTTCAAAGAATTCCAGAATGAAGTACAAAACCAGCTTGGGAAAACAATTAAGGCATTACGATCTGATCGTGGTGGCAAATATTTAACCCAAGAATTTGATGAACATCTGATTAATTGTGGAATACTTTCACAATTAACCCCTCCAGGGACACCTCAATTAAATGGAGTGTCAGAAAGGAGAAATAGGACTCTACTAGATATGGTTCGGTCCATGATGAGCTTTACTGATCTTCACATATCATTTTGGGGATATGCATTAGAAGCAGCTGCCAGAATACTAAACAGAAGCCCATCCAAAGCAGTTGAAAAGACTCCATATGAGATGTGGAATGGAAGAGCTCCAAAGTTATCTTTTCTCAAGATTTGGGGATGTGAAGCCTATGTAAAATGTTTACAAGGCGATAAACTACACCCTAAATCAGACAAGTCTTTCTTTGTGGGTTATCCTAAAGAAACAAAAGGGTATTACTTCTACAATCGCGAAGATAACAAAGTGTTTGTTGCTCGTGATGGTGTCTTTCTAGAAAAGGAATTCCTCTCTAGAAAGCCAAGTGGGAGTAAAGTGGTTCTCGAAGAAATTCGAGACGAGCAACAAATGGATGTGGATAACACCACGTCAGAGGCGAGGGCGCATGAAACGATTAATCATGTGTCGGAGCAAGCTAATTCCACCAGCGAGACTCCTATCGTCCCACTTGAATCTAATTCATGCGAAAATCTTCAAGAAGTTGGAGAGAAAATTTCTACTGTTGCTCCTACCCCACGTAGGTCTATCAGAATCAGAAACAAACAGTTTGTCGAGGTTCTGTTAACTGAGGATTCTGAAATCTTCTTATTGGAGAATGAGGAGCCCACAACCTACAAGCAAGCTTTGGTGAGCCCCAACTCAGATAAATGGCTTGAAGCCATGAAATCCGAAATGGAGTCGATGTCTGAAAATAAAGTGTGGACCCTAGTAGACTTGCCTAATGGGGTAAAACCCAATGGTTGCAAATGGGTCTACAAGATTAAAACAGACAAGGATGGAAATGCCTACATCCATAAAGCAAGACTGGTTGCAAAAGGGTACAGACAGATTCATGGTATTGACTATGATGAAACTTTTTCCCCAATAGCAATGCTTAAGTCCATTCGGATTCTTCTAGCGATCGCCGCATTTTTCGATTACGAAATTTGGCAGATGGATGTCAAAACCGCCTTCTTGAATGGGTTCTTGACGGAGGAAGTGTATATGACACAACCTGAGGGTTTTGAAGATCTAGAAAATCCTAGAAAGGTATGCAAGCTTGAGAAATCCATTTATGGATTGAAGCAGGCATCCAGGAGTTGGAATCTTCGTTTTGATGAAGCAATCAAAAGGTTTGATTTTGTCAAAAGTGAAGAGGAACCTTGTGTATACAAGAAGTCTAGTGGGAGCAGCATAGTTTTCTTAGTCTTGTATGTGGATGACATACTTCTCATGGGAAATGACATACCAATGCTTGAGTCAGTCAAGGAATGGTTGAAAAGTTGTTTTTCCATGAAAGACTTAGGAGAGGCCGAATACATATTGGGGATCAAAATCCATCGAGACAGGTCTCGAAGGATGATTGAATTAAGTCAAGAGACTTATATTGATAAGGTTCTTGATAGGTTCTCCATGAAAGACTCTAAGAGAGGATTTCTCCCCATGTCTCATGGCATCACTCTCAGTAAATCTCAGTGCCCTAAAAAGGCAGAGGAGATGAGAAGAATGAGTGATAAACCTTATGCTTCGGCAATAGGATCAATCATGTATGCCATGATATGTACAAGGCCGGATGTTGCATATGCTCTAAGCATGTGTAGCAGGTTTCAGGCAAATCCAGGAGAAGCACACTGGATAGCTGCCAAGAACATCCTTAAGTACTTGAGAAGGACTAAAGAGATGTTTCTAGTGTATGGTGGCGAAAAGGAATTGGTTGTCACAGGTTATACGGATGCGAGTTTCCAAACAGACAGAGATGACTTTAGATCTCAATCTGGGTACATTTTCTGTCTGAATGGAGGAGCAGTGAGCTGGAAAAGTTCGAAGCAAAGCACTGTCGCAGACTCTACGACAGAATCAGAGTATATGGCTGTTGTTGAAGCCGCTAAAGAAGCAGTTTGGATAAAGAAGTTCCTAATTGAGCTGGACATTGTACCAAGTGCTCAAAAGGGAATCGAGTTATTTTGTGACAATAATGGTGCTATTGCTCAATCAAAAGAAGCTAGGTCACATTTCAAATCCAAGCATGTAGAGAGGAAGTATTACCTCATTCGAGAGATCGTTGACAGAGGAGATGTCAAGATGTGCAAAATTCATACGGATGAGAATATCGCTGATCCACTTACTAAACCCCTTCCAACTCCAAAGCATGAGAAACATGCTAATGAAGCTGGATTGAGGCGAATGATGTAATTAGAAGTTGTATTTTGTTTTGAGAAAAATAAATTACATATGTAATACATTCATTTGCAGAATTATGTTTAATCAGAAATTCTATTATTTCTCTTATTTAATTGTGGTTTTTATATTAAATAAAATGTCCAAAATAATTATGAATTGATGGGCTCACTAGGTTGATGACCTTTTGAATGAAACCCCACAGGTGAACAAAATTCATACATTATTTAAGTTCCTAGTTCAAAATCATTAAATTGGACATAAATGATTTCACAAATTAGAACTAGCATGTAAGATTGATTGGATAGTGCAGTTTCATGGGCTATGGGAGCATAGTGATAATGCTTGGTCAATCACATGGATATGCATGAATGATGCAGGATCGAACTATAGACCTACTTTGAAGTTCAAGTATAGAACTTCCGGATATATTAGTGGATTCCTTTGACATGAGTGGAACAATGATTCTATTCAATGATTGTTTTGACTGTGGTACATTCAAACGTCTTGCCGTAAATGGGGATTATAAAGGATGTTTCCCGGTCACTTCATGAATTGAGTGGGAGCTTTAGTTGCCACAAGATTGGATTGAGTCTACCTATTGACTAGGAATGTGTCTTGGCCCCTTGAAGAGGGAGAATTCAGAAAAATGCATGGCCGTGCTCAAATGTGTTACATAGTAACCATTTGTTTTGTAATTCTAACTCAGATTTCAAGAAAAGATTTGTAGACTAATATGATCATGACATGAGATGCAATCATATTATCAAATCGACACAAATTGACTTAAGGAATTTGAATATTGTGCACTTGTCTCAGACAAGTGGGAGATTGAAGGAGTTATGTCTTCGATAAGTGCAATTACTAGATATATCATAGGATCACAGTTATGGAGATAATAAGTTCATACTATAAGGTTGCCAATGTCTGTTGCTAGATATGACAATTGGACTTTGGGCTTGTCAAATGGTCCAAAGCCTTATAGGATGGATCCTACAAGGTCACACACTAGAGTATTGGGTTAAACAAGTTAGAGGCCCATTATTGGGCCTCATGAGTATATGACACACCTTATGTTTGGGCTTGGATTGTAAGTAGAGTTCAATTAGGATTTGGACATGGTTTTATTTCTGGATATGATCTATAAATATAAACCATGCCTAGGGTTGCAAGATAGAACAATTTACACACTGTGAATTGTGAGACAAGCAACCAAGAAATCCCAAACCCTAATTCTCTCTCTCTCTCACTTTTGGCCCTCCCCTTCTCCTTCTCTATTCCGTACATCTCCCCTCCATTGGTGGTGCGTGTGGTGGTGCGTGGGTGGTGTTGTGGTGTGCTCGTGACTCTAATCTCCGTAGAAGGTTGATTGAAGCGTTCGGTCACAACTAACTAGCATTAGTGGAGGTTTAATCTGTGCTCGTGGACTAAGTAGAGGAATCACACGTGGGGTTCTTTGTCTCCCTTGTTCTTGCTCGATCACTAGTGGAATCACGCTTCAAAGGTATAATTCTTACTTCTTTATGTGTTATGCATGAGATCCTTGGTTTGGTGCTATGTGAATATGATTCATGTAAATTTCCGCATTTAGTACCTATAATCTCCTACAGCTTCACCACTAGACAACTCCTCTCTATGTTGAGACATTGCCAAAGAATCATTTTGCCTATTGACCCTTAATATACCGTTGTTTATCATCGCTTTTGTATATTTGTGCCAGTACTTTGGTGCTTCTATTGAACCAATATTTCGGTGTATCTGTTGAACCAATATTTCGGTGCCTTATTATGAGCCAATACTTAGGCACTTTAAGCTAAGTGAGACAGTCTTTCATCAAGTCGATCACTTAGTGCATTTTCGATCAAGCTGACTGAATCATGTCAATTTGCTTAAAGAACATTTCCATGCTCGTTTGAAATTTTTGCTCTGTTTTAGTACTACGTACTCTGTTTTGCGAACATAGTATCATGCAGCCTAGGCGAACTTTAGATACTGTAGAGCCTTAAACTTAATTACTTTTACATACTTTAGCATGGCTAGACGACGTGGTTCCGGTTCTCGGTCGAGGGACACGCGTCGAGAGGACGAGCCCACCAGCGAGGGTGAGGACGTGCCTTCTACTTCCAGGCTGGGTCTCATGCCGGATTGGGACGAGCGCACCCTGTTTCATGCGCCGGTTCATCATTTGTCGGAGCGGATCCGACGAGGTCTTGCGAGTGGGAGGACCCGTAGCCATGGCTCGGGTAATTCCACCATCATTTCTCTGTACGACAACTTCATCTGCCGCGATGAGGGGCTTCGTCGTCTTTGGGAGTCATGTGGATTGACTCCCCTGCTGCAGGCCACCCGGGCCATGTTTTCATACGATGGGGGTAACCTCGTCGTTCGAGCTTTGGTGGAGTTCTTTTGGGACACCACCTACACTTTTCACTTTCCCTGGGGTGAGATGACAGTCACTCCAGCTGACTTCAGCCTCATTACGGGGCTAGAGTTCCAGTCTACTCCTCTGCCTTTCGATGCTGGTGTCACTGTCTATTCGCCGGAGGTTCTGGAGTTATTGGGGCCGATCGTTATTCGGGCCCAGGCTGAGGCTCAATCGGGATAGCTGAGTTCCCGATGTATTCGTCGTTGCACGCTGGCTGCAGCCTTTGAGGATGATGCGACCACCCGAGAGCAGCGGGTGCGCATCTTTGTACTGATCCTGCTATTAGGGACGTTTTCCCCTGATCGAGGTAGTAGAGTACTACTTTACTACCTGTCCGTTGTTCGCGACCTCCAGTTGGTCAGTACATATGACTGGGCCAGCATGGCCTATGCGGATTTTCTACTGGGCTTGCGGCGCTCCTGTCGTCACAAGGCCTTGTCTGGAGAGATACCTCTTTCCAGTTTTTGGAGGGTCGTAGAGGTACATCTCCTTTCCTTTTTGAGGTTTTAACTCTAGATTTAGAGGCACAATCTTTACTGATTTTCATTTGTTCCGTATAGATCTGGTTCTACGAGTATTTTCCTTCTCTTGCACCTGCGAGGCCTTCTCCTCGCGTGCTCCCTATCGCTGCCAGTTGGGGAGGCCGCAGAGGTCCGCCGGAGGTGCTGCGCCTTCGAGAGATGATTCTCACGGTAGGTTTCTTCAATTCATACTTTTTCTTTTATCATCTTTCGGTGTTAGTATCTTACTTAGTAATTTTTTCAGGAGCCTAGCCCGGTCTATCGACCTTGGGCTGCTTTCCCTATCTCTGCGCTGGCGGCGCAGTATACAGCTGAGCGTCGTTACTTTCTGGGGACGTACGACGCGGTGGTCTACCTAGGGGAGAGGGTAGCCATCCAGCACTCCTCAGATACCTTTGTTGTTCCCGCTCCTCCACCTCGGCATATGTTCCACGATGCGTTACAGCGGGATCGTGCTGGTGGACCTACTCGGGGTACTCCTTGGAGGTCCTACGTTCTCCTTGAGTAGAGCTACGAGGAGGACCTGCTACCGTTGCTAGCGCCGGCTCCCGTCCTTTCGGAGGAGGCAGCGGTATGCTTTCATTTATTTAGTTTATCTCTTTTTTAGGTAGCCCCCAAGTATTTTTCTAATCTTTTCATTCTTAACAGGCTGGCCCTAGGGAGTTCTTCCCTCCGAGGATGTCCATACGCTACCAGGGCACGTATGGGCCGATCGAGGAGCTTATTCCGCCAGCTCCAGAGGGAGAGCAGTTTGTGGAGCGGTCTATTCCTCGTCACCAGACTCGAGTAAGTAGCTTTTCCCATACCATCCTTATTTTTGCTTTATAATTGTTACTGACTTGGTTACTTTGGCAGTTTTCTCGTGAGGTGGTGACGGCTATGGCTAGGTGCATAGACGCCTTTCGCAGCTAGCTTGTGACGTTGCGGAACCGTGCTACCTGTCGTAGCAATGATGCTGAGGAGGTATTACTTTTGTTTTTATTATTTTTGACTTTATTTTTGTTGTATTTGCTAACTTGATTTACTTTTGCAGGGGCAGCCTATTCCTTCTCCACGCACTCGGTCGAGACCCGAGCCTAGGAGAGAGACTACTAGGTCCGACTCGAGGCGTCGCCGGACTACTTCAGGTGGCCGGGGTGGTCGTTCTGAGGCCGCGGTGGTAGAGGACTCGGCGTCATCACCTGAGGAGGTTCCGACTGGGCCGACGGTTCGAGGTGGAATGGGTGGTGGGACGTTTGAGTTTGGCTCGTCGTCGCAGCAGCCTTTGCAGCCTCAGCCTCTTTCTGTCGGATTTCAGGGTGAGGTTAGGTGGCCTGGCCCTGAGTTGCAGTTCGCGCCGCCTGGTGGTTCAGGGGGCGATGATGGACATACTCCACGGAGTAGGACATTTTTCGATACATTCAGCATCTCTCGTGACTTGCGACCTCCGGCGCCATAGTTGTACCTGTGTTTATTTATTTTTGACTTTTGTAGGACTTTGTCTATTTTATTCATATGACTTATGTACTAGACATTTGTATATATATGCACTTTATTATTTATTAACATTTTATTTGCCTGATTTATTATTTTGTAACAAATGTGTTGTGCATGTAAGTGTGTGAGAAAGTGTAATTTTTGCGCAAATTTTCCGTCATTTTCAATATTAGTGGAGGGTACCGACTCTCTCCCCCAAAAAAAGAAATGAAAAAAGAAAAATGAAGGAAAAAAATGATAAGCCTAAAATTAATTAAGCTTAATATGATATAATAATAATAATAATAGTGATAATAATAATAATAATGATAAGAAGGGTGTATGAATAGGAATAGAACAGTAAGTCAAGTCAAAGTCGAAATCAAGTACGTAAAAACACGGTTTCCTACGCATAATAGGTGTCGCTGCAAAGAAATAAACCGGTGCCGTGTAATTCATCCTGTCGCCACGCGACAATTTTGTCGCCTAGCGACAGACGCGCTTTCCTGTTTCCTACAGGAATTGAAGTCTGTCATGAAAAAAAAGTTATAAATAGCCCCAAATTATCCGTTTACTGCATAATTTAACCAGTTTATTAATTAGCTAATTAACTAGAAATCATGCCTTTAGCTAAAAGAATTTTTTGTGGATACATGGATGAATGGTGTCGTCATTTAACTGCTAAAGATAAAAAAGCATTAGATATTTCTCATATGGGGGGTATGTTTGGAATCAAGGGGATGAGTCTTGACATTGATTTTATTTATTCTGCCATAGACTATTGGGATATTGATACTCACTGTTTTAGATTTTTCCATGATGAAATATGTCCTTTACCGGAAGAATTTGGAGCCATTATAGGTTATTATTCCACAGATCTTGCGGTAATGCCTAGAATCAATGAATATTATTATAAAGATTTTGAATGTTTTTTTGATTTGAGGGGTACGACTTTAAAACATATAGTGCATGGGAATATAGTTGATTTGACAGAATTTGCACATTATTTTTATGATAATCCTAATCCTGATTTTCGTGTCTATAAGAGAAGGGCTTTTCTTTATTGCTTGTTTAACCAATTACTCTTAGTTAGTGGTAAGGATAATGAAGGCCAATCAATGATTATATCTGTTATAGAACAAGTTGAATCTGGGAGAAATCCAATGCCGCTAATTGTTGGAGAGACTATGCTATGGTTGGATGCATTAAGAAAGAATCCAAGAGCACCTGTTCGAGGTTCTCCAATTTTATTACAGGTATAAAATAATGCTATTTTTAATTTACCAAGAATTAAAGAATATTATTTTACACTGTAATACTAATTAAATACATATTTTACAGATATGGCTCATGGAGAGGTTAAAGCTTATTAATCCTCCTGACGATATACACGCATATGTTCCAAATTGCATAGTCCGGCGAAAGAAACGATTTTTGAAAATAGGTCGCCGTGAGTGGAGCAAGGTGTTTGCTGCCGGTGACTTTACCATAAGCTGGATTGTTCCTTGGTGGAAGATTGAGGCAATGGTTGGTTGCAGTAACCAAGCATATTGTCGTCTCCCAAGCTTGTCAAGATTAACCTTTTATTTTCCTTGTAGAGTTATGAGACAATATGGTCTTGCACAAACCATCCCTATAGGAGATCTCCGCCGTCCTTATGAATTTCCTGTGTCACAAGAGATTGAGCGTTTTGACGGATACTGGAGTGGTAGGCCCTTATGGGAGGTGATTACCCACAAGGAACCACCTTGTTTGTCAAATAAAGTGAAACAATGGCTTGATGGAAGATTCCAAAAATCTCAAGTCAAAATTGAGAAGACCAATGTGAAGGATCGTCTAGGTGACAAAAAGGTCCCTGCTAAAGAACGTCTAGGGGAAAAGATTGAATTCAAAACTCCTATTATGCCAAGAAAGAAAAGTTCTAAGAAAAATCAAAGAAAAAGAAAAGTTGACTCTACAAAGAAGGAAACTTGGGTAGAGAAGAAACATGGAGTTCTAGCGAAGGGAGAAACCATCTATACTAAGATAGAGTGTAGGTCTTCTAATGGTTGCCTCCTAGCAAAGGTTATGGATCAAGAGGAAGAAAATGAAGACACAAATTGGAAGAGAATCAAGAAAGAGAAAAAAGACTAGAGCATTGCTTTTCCTTTGATTTATTAGACAAAGTTAATTTGTTTTAGTTAATTTTTCAACTTTTATTTTATCAATAATGTACCTTCTTTATTAATTAATAAAATTTCAGCTTTTATTTTAATTAACTTTCAATTAAAGCAATGAAAACAATTACAACGTTTATTTTTCGGAGAATTAATTCGAGTACGGAAGTCGAATAAATTTCCAGAACATGCGAAACTGGTCTAGACACTCGCAGAAAGCTGGCGCTGCTATCTGATTCACTGTCGCTGACAATTTGGCTCTGTCGCCCGGAGACAAAATTGTCGTCTGGCGACAAAGTCTATTTTCTGGGGCCAGTCTTGAAATTTTGCAGACATGCGTTTTTTACTTCGGGGATACAGAATTTGAAGAGATTAAAGTGGCCGCACCCTGTCTGGGTTGCCTACGTATCCTTTGCTTAAGGAATCAGGCCAAACGTAGCTCTCTTGAGTATTTCACTCAAGTACTTATGGGTAGTATTTCTTAAGTTGGTCAAGGTTTATCGTGTTTGAAAATTCATTGCCATCCATATCAGTTAATTTAGCCGCGCCCCCTGACAGGATTGTTTTGACAATATATGGTCCGGACCAATTAGGCCTGAATTTGCCTCTTGGATCTAAAACATTTTTTCTTAATGCTTTTAATACCAAGTCTCCAACCTTGATATTTCTATTCTTGACCTTTTTATTGAAATGTCTAGCCATGCGGGTTTGATAACATTGAGTATGATGTAGAGCTTCTTGTCATTTTTCATTGAGTAGGATTAACTCTTCATATCCTGCTCTAGTCCATTTGACTTCATCGAGTTTACTTTCTAACGCAATGCGTAGAGAAGGTATTTCTAACTCTACAGGTTGTACGGCATCCATTCCATATACTAAGTTGAATGGCGTATTTCCTGTTGATGTTCGGATTGACGTGCGATAACCCCACAGTGCGAAGTGAAGTTTGTCAGGCCAATCCTTATAATTTTCAGTCATTTTTTCGATGATCGTTTTCAAATTTTTATTAGCGGCCTCAACTGCTCCATTTGCTTGAGGTCTATAAGGCGAAGAATGGTGATGTTGAATACCATATTTTTGTAGCAATTCTTCACATTCGGCTTGAAAGTGAGTTCCGTTGTCATGTCATGTGGGACTCCGTATCGACAAATTATGTTTCTTTCGATAAAGAGTGCTACATGTTTGGCGGTGAGTTTGGCATATGATTGTGCTTCCACCCATTTTGTGAAGTAATCTATTGCAACCAAGATGTATTCATGACCTCCTGTTCCGGGAGGTGTAATCTTTCCAATTATGTCTATTCCCCATGTAGAGAAAGGCCATGGTGAAGTGTAGGTGTAGAGAAGAGAAGGTGGGATATGTTGCAAATTTGCGTAAATTTGACATTTTGGGCATCTTTTTACATATTGATGACAATCTCTATTCATGGTAGTCCAGTAATATCCTTCTCGCATTATCTTTTGGACTAGCATTTTGCCATTAACATGTGTTCCACATATACCTTCATGGATTACTCTCATAGCTCTTTGGGCATCCTTTTTGTCTACACATAATAGAGCTCGACCCTTAGGTACCCTTTTGTGTAGTTCATTTCCTATGAGTACAAACTGGGAAGCTAAAAGTCTCAATGCTCTTTTTGCTCTTTTGTCAGCATGAGGAGGATATTCTCCTTTGGTGACATAAGTTAATATATCTGTGAACCATGGTTCTTCTTCAGGTTCCTCTTCTTGAATCACTTCATCATCTTCTATAGCTTGAATATATGCTGGTTTGTGCCTTTTTTCTATGGTTAAAGGCATTTGCTCAATTTCCTTAGGTATTCTGACCATTGAGGCTAGTCTTGCCAAGGCATCGGCGAATTGGTTTTCCTCTCTAGGTAGGTAAGTGTATTCCACTTTTTCCAATTGATCGGTGAGAGTTTCCAAATACGTTTGGTAAGGAGCTAAGCTTTCACTCCTAACCTTCCATCTTTTGGAAATTTGATTAATAATTAGGGAGGAATCTCCAAATATCCGGAGTTTCCTTACGCCTAAGGCTAAAGCGGTTTCGAGGCCTACCACACATGCTTCATATTCGGCTGCGTTGTTAGTGACGTCGAAATCCAATTTAATGGATATAGGGACATGTTCTTCTTTAGGTGATACTAACAAGACTCCTACGCCGCATCCCTTTTGGTTTGAGGCTCCATCAAAATATAGAGTCCATGTATCATCCTCTGTCATCATTAAATTTTCATCTGGGAATTCATTCTCTTCTAAGGGTGTCGAATCTTCTATTGGGAAATCTACTAGAAAATCCGAGACCACTGATCCTTTAATCGCCTTTTGAGGCATAAACCTTATATCGAACTGGGCCAAATTTACTATCCATCTTGAGATACGCCCGTTAAGTGTAGATCTTTCGAATAGGTATTTAAGGGGGTCTATTCGTGAGACTACGTAAACGGTATGCACGAGCATGTAATGTCTTAATTTAGTTGTGGCCCACACCAGCGCGAGGCACAGCTTTTCCAATGGTGTGTAGCGTGTTTCATACTCGAGCATTTTCTTACTTAGGTAGTAAATAGCATTTTCTTTGCTTTCTACCTCTTGTGCAAGCATAGCTCCCATTGTTTCCTTTGTGACGGTTAAGTATAGTCTTAAGGGTATTCCGGGGAGTGCTGGAGCTAATACAGGAGGATTCGAGAGATAGGCTTTGATCTTTTCAAAGGCTTTTTGACACTCATCGTCCCATATGATTGGTACATTTTTCTTAAGCTTCTTGAATATTGGTTCGCATATCGTGGTTAACTTGGATATGAACCTACTTATGTATTGCAATCGGCCAATAAATCCTCGGATTTGCTTTTCGGTTTTGGGCGGTGGCATGTATATGATTGCTTTAAATTTGGTGGGATTTATCTCTATTCCTCTAGAGCTTATGACATATCCCAAGAGTTTCCCTGAGGTAACTCCAAAAGCACATTTGGAGGGGTTTAATCTCATGTTGTATTTTCTTAGTCTTTCAAAGAACTTTTTTAAGGCTATTGGGTGTCCTTGGCGGTCTTTTGATTTTACAATCATGTCATCCACATAGACCTCCACTTCTTTATGCATCATATCATGGAGTAGGGCAGTTGCTGCTCGTTGGTAAGTAGCACCTGCGTTTTTTAACCCGAATGGCATTACCGTGTAGCAATAAGTACCCCAAGGTGTTGTGAATGTTGTCTTTTCCATATCTTCTTCGACCATGAGGATTTGATTGTATCCTGCGTACCCATCCATAAATGAGAGAAGTGCATGGTTTGCTGTGTTATCTACCAAAATATCGATGTGTGGTAAAGGGAAGTTGTCCTTTGGACTTGCCTTATTTAGGTCTCGATAGTCGACACACATTCGAACTCTACCATCTTTTTTCGGAACCGGGACAACATTGGCGACCCATTCGGGGTATTTGGATACCCTGATAAAACCTGCAGTTATTTGTTTTTGTACTTCTTCTTTTATCTTAAGAGCCACGTCGGGTTTCATTCGACGTAACTTTTGTTTTACAGGTTTCATTCCTGGAATTAATGGTATTGTGTGTTGAGCTATTTCTCTATTAATGCCTGGCATATCTTCGTATGACCAAGCGAATACATCGATAAATTCTTTAAGTAGATTAATTAAATCGATTCTTTCTTCTTTGTTTAGTGTTAGTCCGATTTTAACTTCTCTTTTAATGGTTGGATCTTTTGAGATATCAACCGTTTCTGTATCCTCAATTATTGGTGTCTTATTTTCAAGTGTTTCCACTGCTTTAATTATTTCTTTATCATTTTCATCATTAGTTAAGCAATGCTCGTCATCTTTAGATAAAGAAGAACAAGAAGAATACGGGGAAGAAGACATATTATTAAATTCAGAAATCATTACATCAAATAAAGAAATGTCCGTCGGGACTTGATTGCTAACTATCCTAGGAGTAGAAATGGAAGATAAGGGTGCTACAGCTAAAGACTTAGAAGACTCGATAGGGGAAGACTCTAACTCAGACTCTGACTTAAACGATTTTTCGAACATTGGTCGTTGTCCTGTAGTTATTGAAATCTTCTTTCCATTTGTAGTGGTTATCTTCACCGTCTTGCGCCATCCACGCTCTTGATCTTTTATTGGAGTGATAAATTCGGAGGGGTCAAAACTTTCACTTTGGAGAACCGCTTGGATAAGTGAAGAATCATCCTCCGTGTATCTTGATTCATTTTTCTCTCTTCCAAAGAGGAGTCCCATGACATTAAAGTCGAAACAAGGAGGTGCTTTCTCCTTATAAATTAGAGCTGGGATCTCGTCTAGGAAGCAACAATCCAAAAAGATTTCGAACCCAGGTTGTCTTATATCATTTACAACGAAGGGTTCGGGAAATTCATGACAAGGATAGTCCTCTCCTTCTCTTATAAATTGTCCATTTAAAGTGATAAGATATTGGTCCATGGGTATCTCCTTTTTTTGTGTGCGGGCATTTCTTCGTGCTCTTGATTTTTCCTGGGCCCGCTTAAGGTCTTCGCGAGTTGGTTCAAAACCAAGTTCGAAAGTATCCAATTTAGGGAGGCCAGGTATGCCCATGTGTTTAGCTATTCTTTTCTTCTTTCCTAGAGTCATTCCAGGAAAATGTCCTTGCTTTCTTAGGATAGCATTCGTTGTCATGTTTGAGTGGAGGTCGTAATGAAGAGGGGTCCTTTCATCTTCCTCTATTAAGGAGACCTCTTCGCTAAAGCCCCACAAATCTTCATCATTTTCATCATGTTCCACATTAATTAGTGGATTTTCTACTGTTTTGATTCTCATAGATGAAGCATCAATGGTAATTGGAATGCCTCCAACTATGGCCTTTACTTGTTGATGAAGAGATGAAGGGACGGCCTTTAAATCATGAAGCCAAGGGCGTCCCAATAGCAAGTTAAAAGATGCCTTGATATCTACTACTTGAAATGTAGTGGCATGCTCAATTGCACCCGCCGTTATATTCATGGTAATTGTCCCTAGTGCTTGACGACGTGAGTTATCATAAGCTCTTATGCCCTGGGTTGATGGGGATAAATCCTCATCTCTTATTCCCAACATTCTTGCGGTTCTAAGTGGGCACACATTAATTGCTGAACCGTTATCCACAAGAGTCATGGGGACGTTCATTCTTTTGCATATGACTGTGAGGTTTAGAGCTTTATTGTGTTTGCCACCTTCCGGTGGTAGATCTTTATCCGAAAAAATGACTAAATTAATTGGACTTGGAAGGTCACTCGTGAGTAAGTTAGCAAGTCCCTCAGGAGTAGTGTCCGAATCTATGCCTACTTTAGCCAACGCATCCATGACTGCAACTCTATGTTCTCGAGATGTGGCTAAAAGTTTCCATACGTTCATTTCCACTTTAGTCTTTTTTAACTGTTTGACAACATCGTTGTCTTCTATAATAGGCACGGGAATTTGCTGAATAGATGGTATAGGTTGTGTTGAAATGGGAGGTTGTATTCTCCCGGACCTAGTGAGGACATCTATGGGCGAATCCTCCTCGTCCCAAATGTCACTTACTGGGTATATTGTTGATAGAGGAGTTTCTTCAATGTCTTTAAGGTAAACATCCTCATCATCACTGTCCCATACTCCATTAATCATGGCATCTTGTGGAAATTGAACTAATTTCTTCTCATCAATCAAACGTTGAACCAAGTCCTTAAACTTGAAGCATTGCTCTATTGTATGTCCCCCTGATTGATGATATGAACAATAGTATTTGTCTATTCTTTTCAGTGATTCAAATGGTCTTGGTTCGAGAGGTTGAATTTTTCCATTCTCGAAGAGCATTTTGAACATGTTTGTGTATGATGTCCCAATTGGAGTATATTTTCTATTATTCTTTTTGGGAGTGTCAATTACTTGGAGAGAAAAGGGTTTCTTTTGTTTAGGTAGGGGTCTACTTCTAAGTAACTCATTTTTCTCTTTTATAGCCTCAAAGGTTTGTGAGATCAACTTTTTTAATTCTGTCAATATTGATGTCAATGCCAATACTTCTTGCTTAGTTGCAGGTTCCTGACCAAGGAATTCGAGAGCATCTTCGAAGATTTCTTCTTCAATGGTCTCGATAGGCTCTATGAGGCTAGATGGATCCTCTTGGTTTTCTTCGTCAGAAATGGCCAAAGAATCTGATAGCGGTGCGGTATTGATACTTGGCTTCTTACTTGCAGGAGGCAATGGGAGCTTGTTACTATCGATCAAGTCTTGAATGGTTTCCTTTAGTCTCCAACAATTTTCTGTAGGATGACCCCTACCTTGGTGATATTTGCAATGTGCATTTGGGTTCCAGCTAGCCGTTCTCCTTTCGACAGGTGGGTCCCCAAATGGTCCAATAGGAGTTATAAGACCTTTTGCATGTAAGCGATCAAATGCGGTGTTATAACTCATACCAATAGGAGTATAATTCTTCCTAAATGATTTCTTTTGTCCTTGATTATTATTCATTGCCAAAACTTCGTTTAGAGGAAAAGTGCTAACATTATTTGAGTGGGTAGATTTGGATGAAGAAGGATTGTCGTTCTTCTTATTTTTCCAGCCACTGCTTGAGTTGTTATTAGCAGCTTTTTGTTTAGCAAGGTCATCTTCAATATTAATTCCAATATCATATACAGCTTTGAAAGTGTTTAAGTTGCTTTGGTACTTAAGGTGCTTAGAGTATTTTTCTTGGAGGTTCTTAATGAACATCCTAACGGATTCTTTTTCACTAGGCACTTCAACCATTTTTGCAGTAGTTTCCCTCCATCTATTAAAGAAGGAGGTGAAACCTTCATTTTCTTTTTGTTTTAGCATTTCTAATTCTCTATGATCGGTTTCAACTTGTATATTGCATTTATACCTTTCAATGAATGCGCTCACAATGGATTCCCAACTAGAGGTCTTTTCTTTATCAAGTGAAAAGTACCACTGTTGACATACAGCTTCTAAGGATAATGAAAATACAGAATGAAATGCTTTTCTATCTATCCCCTTAATACTCATTACAGTTTCAAAAGCTCTTAAATGAAAATAAGGATTGTCCATAGCCTTGAACTTAGGGATGTCATTGGGATTGAACTTTTGTGGGAGAAGGTCCCTATCCACCGAGACCCCTTGGGAGCTAATCTCTTGAAATCTAAAGTCGTTGGACAGTTTGCCCAAGCTTTCCTAGATTAGGTCCATTTGTTTTTGTTTTTCAGGATTACTTATTTGCAGCGATAGGTTTTGCAACATTTCAGCCAAGTTGGCTACCTGTCCCTTGACTTCATTAAGTTCTTCTTGACTAGCCATTGCCTTCTTAGCTTTCCTTTTCCTATCGATTGGTTTGTCAAAAAGTAAGACTTGAACAAAAGTGTTGTCCTTGATTAAACGCCCTTCCTTTCTTGACCACGCGCTGTAATTTAAACCATATTTGTTTTAATACTCGACTCTAATTGACTTGACTTTATGTTCAAGAGATTAAAAGAAAAAGAAAAAATATGGGGTATATATTTTAAGGGAATTTATAAAATTGGAGGAAATTTAAAAAATTGGAGGGAATTTAAAAAATTGGAGGAAATTTAAAAAATTGGAGGATTAATATCCGACTTACCCCCCTAAAAAAAATGACGGAAAACACGCATTCAAGACTCTCTAGACATGGTCATAATGTGACAAACATGTTATGTGTGTGCTTTATGTGTATGTGAGTGACATGCTTTAACTGCTAGTGTATGACCATGGGACTTTAAGTGCCTAAACTCAATTTAAGACTTAAACATGGTTTGTACCATTAACAAACTGATTAATCCGATTAGTAGACTGTTAATTAGACTCGTCGTGGTGACTCGAGCAAGAAAACTGGACTGTCGCTAAAACGACAGAACTGTCGCCACCGTTTAGAGCCTGTCGCCAGACGACAAAATTGTCGCCTGGCGACAGACACTAGACTGCAGCGCCACAGTCCAAATTCCTGTGCCATTGCTGGAACATTAATCTGGACTGTTTCCAGTAATTTTACTCTAAATGGACATGCCTAAAGTCGTACTAAGTCGAATTGATTAATTTATTAGCCTTTAATTAATTCAACTTAATTAATTAATTAGACAAAGTCCTTTTAGTCATTAGTCAATTTATTTAGTTTTGAACACAAGTCAAACAAACGGTTAACACATATATAAAATATACAAGCAAGGGTGCACGAGTAGTTCACATAGTCACAAGATGAGTTTGCAACCTAACCATGGCTCTAGTTCTCTAAAGTTCGAGGATATGGGTTAAGTTAAAAAGGTCCATGGTTAAGAATCCATATGCATTGCACACAAGCCTACCGAGAGGGTTGGAGCGAATGGACAGGATTCCGCGAGTTCGTGATGAAATCGAACTCGACTCCATGGTTTGGTGGATTCACAAACATTACACATACCTAAATCTGAACTTTGCACATGATAGTGGGATATTCCATTGGGCAGGTGAAGCAGGAACCCCCAGAGGGTTATTTCCATATGTAGAACACATATGGGTTCAGAAAAGTGAGAAAATGACTCAATCAATAAGCAAAATCGAGCCAACAACGCTAGATTGGTCAAAGCAAGAAGGCAGACCCCTGGCTCGGTATTGGAAGAACTTGGCGCCAGACTACAGGGACTGTCGCCGCAAAAAAGCTCCTGTCGCCAAGCGACAGAACTGTCGCCAGGCGACAGAAACTTTTTACGGGCGACAAGCCCTGTTTTCTAGACGCTAGTTCCTACATGCCTTGGCAAGTTTCTGTGTTCTTCGAATTTTCCAGATTTCGCATTATTTTTTCGATTCTAGTCATGAAAGATATTTCTCAAATTTCCTACGTGTAAAATTCCTATGGATTGACTCATGGGGTGCTCCCATGAGGACCTTTTAATGCATATGACAATAATGTTAATCAAATCACGCACATGAAATACTTAGAATTTTTCGAGTCTCATCCGCTCATTCTAAATAATTGCCAAAATTAAATAAATTTCAGGAATATAAATAGAAATCCTCCCCAGTGGAGTCGCCAAAAACTGTAGGGAATATTTCAAGCATTACGATAACCCCAAACTTGAACCCCACTGTGATCATACACTAAAGTACGGTGGCGTTCCAAAGGGAAAGACAAAGAGCAAAAAGAGTCGCCAACAAGTTTTAGGAACTTGTAAACCCAAAAGACAATCCAAAAGAACCATCAACTACTCCATAAGGTCTTGAACCAAATAGGGTCCGGGGATGAGGGTACGAATCCAACTACAAAAGAAAGGACCCGCCCTATAAAATAGGCCTCTACTTTGTTCTGCTCGTATTCATGTGCGCTTTTCGAATAACATACAAACATTATATTGAATCTAACCTATTTAATCTATGTTGGTTGAATATTAATGCACAAATAAAACTATTATTGGCGATCACTTGAATTAAAATCACATTAGCCTAAACCAAATTAATAATTATCTTATTAAGCATGATTTCAAGTACAAAATCCCTTTAAACCTGCATAAAAGGTGTGATCAAGCAATAACAATAAAATATATCAAGCAACATAATAAATAAACAATAAACATAATCATAACCATCATGATAAGGCATAATAAGGTTTAATAATAATAGCAAGATCCTAGGCATGATACTAACAAGATTAATAACAAACCCTAGCATGTCACTAAACAATAAAGATCAAAGCTTTAAACCTAACATGATATTAGAAATCATTAAATAACATCCTAACATGATACTAGGAATTAATCAATAATAAACATGCTTTCTACATTGAAAGAGAGTAATAAGATTACATACTTTGAAGCCTCGTACCTCTTTCTAATAACAAAATACACAAGTTAGTAAACTTCAATGAAAATAATAAAGAATTATTAAAGAATCAAAGAATTAAATTAAAATCAAATTAAATAAAGTTTTGACTAGTTTTGGACCAAACCCTCAGAAATATCAAACCTTGCACGTCTAGGGCGAAGGCAACTTCGAACTTGGCTAAGAGATTCTAAGTCTTGTGAATGCGGAATATTGTATGTAAAAAGCTAGTTTAGAAAGAGAGGGAGAAAGAATTAAGTTATATCGCTTAGAGGGAGAATAGAGAGAATTAAGGATGAGAGTTGATAAAAAGATGAAGAGAATTGAGGAAGAATTGAATGTGAATTCATGATTGAAAACAGGGATTCGGACGCTATTTATAATGAAAATAGTCCAGAAAAATCATAGAATTTGATTAGGAATAAAACTCCACGCTGTCGCCAGGAATCAACTCTGTCGCGACGCGACAATGTCTGTCGCGACGCGACAATGTCTGTCGCCACGCGACAGAGTCGCCAGGAATCAACTCTGTCGCGACGCGACAATGTCTGTATTAGCGCGTATTAGCGCGTTTTTTCTTCACGCGGAATCCGATCTTTAATCAACTTGATCTACGGAATCCGTACAGAAGATACAATATATATTTTTAAGATAACAAAACGATATTTTATTCCAAATAAAAACCTATTAAAGATAATTAATCATCAAATCTAATAATATTAGAATTAAAAAGAACTTTCTAGAAACTTCTAGAAAACTATAATTAATCCTAATAATTTTAGGAATAATGATTAATATTGGGCCCTCCTCTAGATCATTGGGCCGTATTTAAATAATTAACCAGGCCCAGTTTAGTATTTTGGCCATAACTTCCTCAATATTCATCGGAATTGATCTTATAATATATCGTTGGAAAGGTCTCTACGAGCCCCATCCATCTACACTATTATTGGACCTTAATTATGGACCACACTAAACTGGTTCGGCTATTTTCAAATAAACAAAGTCATTTTCAAAAACAGAGAGAAAAGAATTTAATTAAAACTAAACCGCAACACTTGACTTTTCAAACCACTTTCACCTAATTCGATAATAACACAACGTGAAAGGCATTCATCACTGGGTTTGGTTTTGGGGAGACACAAATGGGTGTCTACAAATGTCATTGTCTTTTTCGCGGTTAATACTTGTTCCGATTCATACGAGTTTAGACCAAACCCGTCGATTTTTATTTAGATGTTGTATGGAGGAGAGTAAAAGAGGGTTACGTATGTGTAATTGTGTATGTTCGTTACGCGTAACTTTGGATGAATAGTATAATTTCGGCGTATTTCTAGGATCATGTTTTCATTTCGTTACGTCCATCTTAACTGATTAAAAGATGTTGCTCTGACATTTTCTTTGGCATTTACATTTCGTTGCATGTTAGCCATTACTTTCTTTTTTTTTTTTTTTTTTTTTTTTGTGTGTTGTTGTTGTTGGAAGTTCATGCATGATCGCATGGAACGTCTGACATTCTTTTTTTTTTTAATTTATTTTTCTTATTATTATTATTATTATTATTATTTATGTTGTATATTTCAGTCTAGTTTGTATATTCCTTCTTCAATTTTGATAAGCAATTGTCAATAGTGAATTAATGTTACTTTTTTTTACCCCCCGCGGTTAATGTGGTATACAATAAATTTCAATTTGGACCAATTGTATCAATATTTATCCGACATTAATTGGGACAGCTGGATTTCATACGCGTATATATTGTATTTCACTATTCAAAACACTATGCAAACACTATTTGGCACTATTCCAAATAGTAATTTCTGTTATGATAATTTAATTTGCCGACATGAATTTGGCTTCCATTTTATTTGTTTTCCTGTTGTTTTGATCTAATTTTTTATCAGTTTAAGTGTTGCAAAACAGATTAGCAAGTTTGTTACATGTAAAACAAGAGAATTTAATATCAAGATTCTCATTATTACCAAAATCTTGATATTTACTAAAATAATCCTTAAATTTTAATTTATTTACTTTCTTTCATTTACAAATTAACCCCTTTATTTTCCTATAAATACCCCCCTAATTCTCAAGTTTTAAACACACCAAAATTCTTACAACTTCTCTCTCTAAAAATTCTCTTGAAAATTCTCCTCTAATCTTTGTTTTAGTTAAAATCTCTCTAATTTAGCTTTACTATTAAGTTATTAGCTTATTAAAAAGCATCTTATAATTAAGTTGCTATTTTTATTTAATAAGTATTGTTATTATCTTTAATTCCTATAAAAAAAACACAAAAATATTTCAAGTTCAAGTATTGTTGTTATTATTATCTTTGTTAAAAATATTAGTTTAATTGCTTAAATATTCCTATTCTATATTAAAACCAAAAAAAAAGTTTATTTCTTAAGATTTAGCTTTATTTTTCAAGTTTATTTCTCTAATCAAAAATAAAAAAAAAAGAGTTCATTAGCTTCATTTTGCTTTAGTTTCTTTAATATATCAAAACTAAAAAAAAAATTACTTAGACTCTTTAATTTAATTTTAACTAAGGAGTGATCATATTTTCATCCTTGATAAACCAAAGAAGTTATCCAAAAATTGCTAAATCTAGCTCTAGGTATTATCTTCAATCTTTTCTTAAATTCCTTAATTATTATTATTGTGCTAACTAATATGATTGTTTCCATGTGATGTTACCAATAGGGGTAATGATGATATTAGGTGCTAAATTAGCCCTAAATATTTCATTACTCCACATTAGAAAGCCAAGCCTATTGGTGAGGTGATAGGTTACAAAAGAGGGGGGGTAATTGCTTTTTGCATTGCATCTCTTTCTAATGCATTTTAAATATGAAAGGTTAATACATTCATGTGTCTGCCTAAAGCATATTTTTAAAAATGATTTATTTCTTAAAGTGAGCTTAAAGACCTAATGAATTAAGAGTTTATGTAAAGATTGTTCAAGAGTAGTAAATTACTTACCACGTCCCAAAGATGGCCTATGAAAGAACCTTTATAACTAGAACCAGTTCCAGTTCTTTCGCTCAAGTGATAGAACTTTTCGAGAGCTTTCCAACCATATCTCACAATAATTTTTTCGATTTTTCTATGATTTTTAATGATTTTTTTAGTTCAAGCTATCAAAAAGATGAAATATGCATGTTTTTCTCTTAATTGCTTTTTAAAATTTTTTTCTTTTTAAGAACCTAATTGTGGCATGAAACCTATATTACACTATATTATATATATACTTCCTAAATTATGAAGTTTTAATGAAAATGTCTTTAATCTTATTTTAAAAATGATTTTAGAAATAAGAGTTTTAACAAGCCTTAATTCTAAGTGTTATTTTAAGAAACTTTAATTTTATTTTAAAGATGACTTCAGAAATAAGAGTCTTTAATTCTAAATGTTGTTGTTTTAAAATCTTTAATCTTATTTTTTTAAGATGACTTTTGAAATAAATGATGTCTTAAGGACTTTAATTTTCTTTTAAGACTTTAGAAGTAAGCGTTTTAACAAGCATTATTTCCTTTTATAATTTTGTGAACCTTCTTATTTCAAACCCTTTTGTGAACAAGAGTGAATCATAACTTTGATTGTTTGTTTGTAAGTAATGATAGTTATTATGAGGTTATGGCCTCATTTTCAAAATGAGGTTAAGATTAGTTATTTAGTTGTATAAGGTTGTAACAATTGTCCATCTCCACAAAAATAAACTTATATCCCATCATAATTACCCGATGGATTAATTGACAATCGGATATGATTAAATAGTTTATTGTTCCCTTTTATTTGGAAGTAAGGCTTAGACAGGTGTCATGTTATATTAGGTCAATTCCATTAAGCCTAAACACATAGCCCTTAAAACCTTACAAAAATTAACCGTGAGTGAATTTAAACCCAAAGTGAGATTATATAGTGAGCCCTTACAGTTTCGCTCCAAAAAATACCTTGACCCACTAAAAGTCGTCAATCGGGACGCATTTGTTGAATTGCCTTATTCAAAAGACATTTTTGGTGATCACTAATCAGGGTGATTTTCCTCAACCAAGGTGGTTCATTTTACTTTTATGAGTGAAACTGTCAAAGATCACTAAAATCCCACTTAGAAAAATGACGTTTATGTCAACTACCCAAATTAAAAACCAATGGAATTGGTTATTTAAAACATAGCATATGTCCGAACTACGAAGGTTTTGATCCGTGAGTCAAAATCTCACTATGATCAGTACGTAGTGCAACTTTGGTGCTCAAACCTACCTTGTATTAACTATTTTTTTTATGTGGTTAATATGTCTTAAAACTCAATTTTTTTAACAACGCAATAGTAAGAGCCCGTTCCTTAGAACGGAAGGGAAGACGAGTTCCAGACGTTCGATTCTCTTAACCTAAACCCCAAACCCTGTGCTTTTTTTTTTTTATGGAGTTAGCAGTTGATTTTATTTATTTATTTAATTTTTTTCCTTAAAATTAATTGTTTTAAAGTCCGTCCTTATTCGGATAAAAATAAGGTGGCGACTCTAATTTTTGTTTATAAGTCTTATCAGACACCTAAGCGGAACCTTTATAGACTAGTCTTTGTCCACTAAAAATCAGGTACCACGCTATCGTACTACTTTTCCCTCTTTCTTCCCAACTACTCTTCAACCCTAATCCATCCATTGAAGCTCTTGGAGGTACAAAGAAGAAAGAAAGTCCATAAACGCATAAGATGGAGATTTAGCATAAAAGAAGAACAGCTAGTTTCCCGAGCACTTAGATAAATCACTTTTCTTTTATTGTTTAAATAACTTTAATTGATTAATTAGTGTTGTTTGATCACTTTAAACAAACTTTTAATTAATTAATTCACATAGTACTCTTTCGTTAATCTAGACTAGAACTTGAATAATTTATTGTTGTTTTATCACTTAAGACAAGGCGAATCTTGTTTATTTATTGTTCTTTCACGAATATTGATTAAATAAGAATAATGACTTTTGCAATGTAACTCCTACATGATTGACGCTTGTAAATAAAATCAACTAACTTAGTTTAAGGTATCACGTTGCATATATTGTTTGGTGGTGAAATTGTGAAAAAGGAAGAGCTAGTAGAGGTTGTACTAGGGCTAGGATAGCGATTCCCCTCTTAAGGGAACGTTATCTTAGTACGCTCGCTCCCGAACTCATTTCTGGTTTATGTAGACCAATTTGGGCATGGGTAAACTTACGATTCGTGCTAATTATCCCATAACACTACTTGGGAGAAAGGCTTGAATAAGGTTTATGAGTTTTCCTAAAACTCATTGGCGACTCCTACTTGTTTCTTACAAAAAAGCGTAATGATAGAATCAATTCTAATTCAAGGTCTCCCAAATAGTCAGGAATTTAAATCCTAATACACCTTAACAAGTGTAAAGTCCTAGGCTTTTAAAGGGTCATGGGCATCTAAGGAGAAGGATATCCTATGATGGGAACACCCTCCTTATAGTGGCGACTCCTCTGGGGACTTAGAGGTTACAAGATTAGTTCTTAGTTATGGTCCAAGGTTTCAAACACTAAGTTACCTATGGGCTGTAACGATAGCTAACTTGGATAATCTCTAGTTAGAGAGCGAGACTTGAACGCAGAATATCTTTCTTTTTCACAAAAGTAAAAACCAAACGAGCAACATTGCATCATGCATAATCATAGCACACTTTAACCATTGGGGATTGGTTCAATTATTAGGGGCTGCCAACACCAGGCTTCAATCCCGAAATCAATAACAATCATCCACCCATATCGCCAACAAAATGTTGGGAGGACTATGTCATGGGTCAACACGTTGAGTGATTGATTCGTGCATTGTCTCTTAAGTTATGGTACCCTTGGACACCCAAGCCTTGACCTTAGAATTGATTGTATGCTTTGACGATTCCTTTTATGTGCTAATGTGACTACATGACTATGTGCTTCGTGTCTAAATCTAACTAATTCCAATTTTTTATCTAGAGATATAATAATAATAAAAAATTCGCAAAAAATTGTGGTTCGATAAAAAGAAAAACAATAAAAAAATAAAAATAAAAATGTCGAACCTACCAGGTGGCACGCGTAAATGTCAAATTGCGTGTGCCCTCCATGCGCAAGTTCAGAAGTTGCGCGCGGCACCTCCACGCAACTCTGTGTCTTGCGCGCGCCCATTGTTTAACGTTGACTTTGACTCGTTATGAGCAGTATCATACGGAGAAAACGATATCACCGCTTCAAGGTTAATCGTTAAGTAGGCGGTAAAATACGTTGTCTAACTTAGTTACTTTCACTTTGATCGTTTTTCTTGTTTTTTCTTCAAAAACCCAAAAATATGTTTTTATCGTTCTTTATGCGTTTACGCAAAAAAAAAAAAAAAAAAAAAAAAAAAAAAAAAAAAAAAGAAGAAATAAAAACGCATGTGGCAAATGCTACTCTTGAAGTTGCACTTTCCACCTCAGCGCAAGACGGAAAATTGCGCGCGATACTATTTTTTATTATGATGCTTCGTTTACGTACTTTATCATCGAACTAATGACACTACTTCTTATGAGGTTCGTCATTAGAAGTTCGCATCCCTTAATAGGACGTCATTAATATTTTTATTCTTAAACGTGCCTATTTTCGTATTCAACATTTTTTAGTTGTAATTGGTCAACCTTGATTTAAGAGTATAATTTATTTACCTCTTCTATGGTTTAAAAAGAATATCCCGAGAACTTTCCTTGGGAAGATTGCCTCACACAAAAAAGAGGGAAATAGAACGAAAAAAAGAAATATCGTTCTTATAAAAAAAGAGTATGATACAAAAAAAAAATATTATTCTCAAAAAAAAAAGGGAGAAAATAATGAATGATAAAAACCGAGAAAATAATTTAATTATTTCTTGGATTTTACATTCGGAAGCCATCATTCTTTTTAAGCAAATAGTATTATATTATCCTTTAAAGATGAGCAATATGAGAATCTAAATTTAAAAAAAAAAAACGATATAGATCTCTATTGTAATCTAAATGATCAACAAATACCATAGTATATTTGATCATTTTAAGGAGTGTGTTCGGGTCGATTAATATTTCTAAAAATTTGATGAGCATTTTCAATCCAACTCTCTTGTCTTTCTCTTCTACCTTTTTCGAAAAAAATTCATTTAAAGTAAAATCGTTAGATGTTTACCTTGTTGAAGTTAATACAAATCATGACATTCCAATAATGATTGTTCGTGAATTTTTTGACATTCTTCATCAACAAACTTGCTTAAAGTGAATTCGTATTACAAGGATTAAAAATAAATAAATAAAACAATAATTTTGACTTTGGTTTATTGTTTGAATGGTTAGTAGAAAAGGTTTAAGTGAACACGCTCAATTCCTCGTGACACACATTACTAGGTCATATTCCACATTCGCATACTAGTCCAATCATGGGTGACAAAGCAGCATTGGAGAAACTTAGACTGAAACTCCAAAACCTAAAGGCCCTACGAGAAGAAGAAGCCCAATTAAAGGCTCATTAAAACATCAGAAAAGGCTAAAAATAAAAGCAGAGAAAGAAAAAGAAAACGAGCCTAAAGACTAGAGGCCTTGGAGAAACTTGTCCTTCGAGCTAGCTCAGGGACTAAGTAATTCAATTATGAGTTTGCACCACAACCTAGTGGCAATACTCTTCCAAAAAAGTTCTTGACTCCAGATTTACCAACCTTTAAGGTTACAGACAATCCTAGTTCTCATTTAATGAGCTTTATTGGAAATATAGCATTGAAAGGGGTTGAGCAAAGTCTATATGCATGTACTTTTCCTCTTTGATTGAACCCAAATGCTAGATTATGGTTTTATAACCTCGATGCAAAACAAACTTCCACTAGGAGTGACCTTATAAAAGCGTTTTTAACCATATATGGAGATAACATCGAGCTCACAACTACCTTCCGCGACCTTGAATTGCTTAAGCAAGGGGGAGAAGAAGGCTTCATTAGCCTCTTTTCCAGGTGGCGATCAAAGGTTGCTCTTCTTTCACAAGGACCTCCGAATCATGAACTTGTTCTAAAGAATATGTCTCCACCATACAAGTGTCATTTACAATACCTTGGTTTAGACACATTTCAAAAGGTCTATACTATGGGAACAATAATTGAAAGGGACTTGATAACTGAAATCATGAATCATATAGATGGACAAGATTTTTAAAGAGGATTTCACCTACGTTGGAAACGGACAAAGCTCGAAGATACAATCTCAAGAAGTTGTCAACAATTCAAGATGTAGCACCCTAGGTCTTGTTTTGTTTCTTTCCTTTGTTTTTTATGATAGACTAAGAGATTCATGCTGTCGAATCTACTTAATTTGTACTCTCATTATTTAATGAATAAAAAATTATATTTTCAAGCACATCTATCTTGTTCTCTTTTTAATCTCTTTATTGTTATTAGCTCACATTACATAAAGCGTATACATACAAACAAGCAATATCAAAAAGGCATACATACTTAACACTTTAAGAATCTTGATAAGCTTTGGCTTACTAGATTAATCGAATGAAAAGAGGCCCATCTTTGGCCCACAAGAAAGGATATGATGATTTCACCAACACATGAGGCAACTTGAAACTCCACAAAGATAATCCCATGTTCTTAACCTTAAAGAAAATCCATCTTTTGGCAGCCCTTTTCAGCCTCATCATTTGAGCCTTAGTTATTCAACCTACATTATTCCAAACCTTGGGATGGGAACGTTGCAAAGAAATAATAAAAAATTGGGGGAACAAAACATAAGAAGGGGACACAAAGTTAGCCTAAACCCAAAAGGAAATATCCAATGCAAAAGAAAGATAAAATCGTTCTAAACCCAAAACAAACTTGTCAAAAAAAAAGAGAGAAAGAAAAAAAAGAGAGAGAGAGAGAGAGAGGGTAAGAAAAAGGCACCTAATGTAGGAAGTTGCCACACAAAGCAGAAAGGTTTCAATTTGATAAGCACCAAACGTAAGGGATAATGGGAGTATACTTGAGCCTGTCCATTCTTCATAACCCCAAGCCTAGCCATATTACAACCTTGGAAAGACCCTCCTTGAGATAGACCATAACCATGTACCAAAATCATCATTCCATGAAAACACAGCCAATCTTAGGCCTTCGCACATATGGACTTACTATTGAGTAGTCATGCCCATATATAAAATGCATGAAGTGTTGAGTTATGATTACAAAATAATTTTAAAAAAATCAAATGATTTGGATGATTTTATAGCCATTGGCTTGATGACACCATTTTAGTAAAGCAATCGAATCAAACTAAATTCGATGTTTTCCATATTTTTTTCCAAGAAAAATGAGATGACTAATCACTTTAAAAAACACACTCATCTTATTTTCTTTTAATAATAGGGATATTTATTACCAAGGTACGTAATTCAAGTTCTATATACATTTGCCTAGAAAGAAAAAGGGTTTATACAATAAGTTGATTTGATATATCGACAGTCTCGACGTCAACTTTAGATGTCTTTTACAACTCTTGAGCATTGGTCTTTTCACTTATCATGAGCAACTGATATGTCCGCCTGTGTGGGATATCTCCATCTTCTCTAAGTGAGGAACATTGATTGATCATGATCGCTACATGAAAAAATGATCGGTATCGCTATCACACGTATACTACCTCACTGCCAAGTCATCACAATGATTCAAATATTAAGTCAATAATCCTTACTTTTCGAAAACATGTCTAATTTCTTTCTTTATTCTTCAATGGGAAAGTTGGATTCGCCTTCCTTTTTGTTCATTTCTTTTAATTTATAGGGGGTAAGTTGGGATGATCCCTCCCATTTGGCAACTAAAATACTCGAAACATAGTATAATTTTTTTGCTATTTGCCTCAAATTGGGGGCTTAAAAAAGCCAGGATATCCCCACTTGTCTCTATTTACAATTTTGAACACGCTATTTATGCTGCAAAATTAATGTCATGCAAAGCTATTACGAACCATCTTAATAACTTTAAATGACAAAGGGAAGAATACCACTTCCTATTATTTGAACCAAGATAATAAATTATGTTACTTGATCAAACAATTTATGATAAACATATGCAATATTCCGCAAATTGAAAATACAAATCTTGGGGCCTTAAATAAACATGAGAAACATCTCCTAGCATATGTATACATGAATTCCAAAAGCCACCTAAAGTCTACGCTTGGGGGCTTCAAATTAAAAATATAGGTCTCACCTTAACTTTCATTTTGAAATGGGACCATATTTTGGAAAGTGATTCGAATGATTTTATAAATTATTCTAACACCCCATCAAACCTAAGTTTGGTAAATATTCATTTTCAAACTATGACATCTTTTAATTGGAAGAACTTCACTTTCAATTAGCAAAACATGACAATGATGGCAAACACTAAAAACAAAAAACATAAACATAATCAGATATACAAAAGTTTTCTCACATTGTCATATCTTTGTTGAAATAATTTGCAAATTACAACTTACCTTTATCAATCTTGGACAAAAAAGTCACACTCAATTACGAGCTAGACTTTTCTTTCCATTTTTGGTCCTATTTTGAAAACAATATGATTATGTATTTTGCCTACTAGGAAAAATTGCTTTTTAAAACAAACTTTCATTTAAATTATTGGACCCTTTTCAAATTTCGAATTCTAGTTCGAAACAACATGTTTCGAATAAAAATAGTATTCAAAATTTCCGTTATGAATTTTTGTTTTCTCAAATAAATAAATTTTCAGATTTTCAATAACCGTTTGGATGTTACATGTATTTCCAAAAGGAATTGAATGAATTAAGATTTGATTTCTTCTTGTCTCGAACTTGTTCTCCTACGAATATTGGCTAAGGGATGGTACAAGACCAATATGAAAGATTGATAAGAACGAAGAAAATAATCGATGTTCTAAATAAACTTTGAGAATAAAATCACCGCAATGATTTTTATAAATGTTTAAACATTAGGTAAGATTACTAAAGCTTAGACACAATTGTTTTTGGTCTATAAACAAGCAAAGAACTAACTTACTTTCTTGAAAATGACTTTAACTAAAATGCGAAAGACATGTCATTGTCTTGAATATCACACAAAAACAAAAATCGGATATATATATAGGTCCATCTCAATATCATGATTATATGAATGGCCTAAACAATAGCAAGTCATTAGAATTACCCCAAATTGGGGGCTCCAAGACTTCTGATAATCAAGAATGCTCATAACCCGACACATGGGGGCTCCAATATCAACAAAAAACAAAATGAGATATTCATGCCATTCGAGCTACTTTCGAGAATCGCCTAAACTACAAATGGTTTACGTAAATCTCGAGCCTTACAATTTTCAAATTTATCACAATGATTTGATAATCATGATTGTTCCTTTGAAAACTAAGTTTGCAACTGAACTTGGCTATTAAATAGGTTTCATACTCGAGCCATTTTCAAGTTCAACTTCAAAAACTAATCTTAGTATAGAGCAAAAGAAACAAAATCATGATGTATAAAACATACTTGCTCATACGAAAGTTTAGTACTCAACCATTCATCATGAAAATTGTATCAAGACACATTATTAGCATAACAGAAATAATTTCATGAGTTAGAATGTAAACAAAAGACTCCTAAATTCTAAATTAAGGAGTCTTCATTTTAAATTATTCTCCATTGTTGCACACATTGGAATTTCACAAGGAGGACAACATCTACTTTCTTGAGCTTCAAAACATTGACAAAATTCGAACTCAAAAGAAAGAATTCAAAATTAGCAAGAATAGACGAAAAAATTAAATTTGAACAATATTTCATTTTTCCTCTTACTTGTTCTAATGAATGACCAATATTACTAGACTTAGCAAATTTCTTTGTTAAAACTATGAATGGTCAAAAAACGATTTAAATAGACTAGTTTAATCGGTTCCAAGATCCTAGCTGTTATCATAATAAAATGAAACACAGGATTTCTAGACCCATTTCAAGAACATGAAAGGCTCTAATTATTATAAACAAACAAGTCATCAAAGTCACCCAACATTGGGGGCTACAATATCCGAAAACATTAAATGGAGGCTCAAAAGCCCGATGTATAGCCAAACTACTCTAGTTCGATGGTGTCTTTAAGAATTTCCTAAACTAACTAGTTTTGTGAAAATCTTGAGATCACAGTTTTATAAGTGAATAATAATAACCATAGGTTATTTTTATCGTTGATAAAACCAATTTTGCAACTTACGCATGAAAAAAATAAACATTAGTCGCAAGAACAAATTCATGCAATTATAAAAGTTCAAATTTTCATTTATAATTTTAATGCATAAATGTTGTTCTAAACACTTCAATTTACATTAAAATTAACAAGTATAGTCTATGTGAGCAAAAAAGAGAAATAAAGTTCAAACACAAAGTCAAAATTAAAATGAAAAAAAAAACACATATCTGCTTCACATGCTAATACAGGATCAATACTTTATCACTTCACATGAAATTTGTTGCAATAAATTGCTTAAACATGTCACAACAACAAACAAACAAATTCATGACAACAAATCAAATCGAAAACCCCAACTTTGGTTAGGATTCTTCATTCGATTTCTCCAATTTATTGACTAAGATCAAAGTCTGGTAGAATAAACGGAGCAAGATTTACTTTTCTTAGCTTCAAATGACAACCAAAAAAGGAAAGAGATCAAAATTGGAGAAAGAGAAGAAGAAGAAGAAGAAGAAGAAGAAGAAGAAGAAGAAGAAGAAGAAGAAGAAGAAGAAGAAGAAGAAGAAGAAGAAGAAAGTGAGCTGTAGATTGCGCTTCTCCAAATCTTTACTAATTCAAATGTTGCGCGCAACTCATTAAGTTGCGTGTGGCATAGCGCAACCCAGTTTCTTGCGCGCGCTTGGCTAGCGCGACCTATTGAGTTGCGCGCAAACACTGGTCACTTAAAAGACTAGTACTCAGATTTCGATCCATTTTAATTTTTCCCAATGGGTTTGTACGTTGTTAGACGTAATAACATGCAAATTATCGAAATCTTTTAAAATTGCTTTGCATTCAGTAGTTTCTTTACTTCTTTGATAGTTTTTTGCATCATCCTGCTTGCACACTGTGCTTTGTGCCTTCCCTAAGCATACGTTTTGAACGTTTTTCGTAAGAGTGTCTTAAGATGTTCCGTAGCGGTGCTTTACGTAAAAGCTCCCTTAGACAGGTTTGTCATTTTACTGTACTGACGTTATAAATGTATGGCTTTTCTTCTTTTTTCATGTTCACAACAAAAAGGAAGGCATTATTATGCAGCGTAAAAATGCAAGGTGTTATCATACAACGTAAAATTGTATGGCGTAGGTGTTGCGGAAAATTTCACCTCTTCTCCAGCTTTGCGGGATCTACCTCTCGAAACTAAAAGGTAGAATTAGTTTACTTTAGGCGTTAGCTCACGAGTCGACAGGCGCGCCGAACCATTCGAGAACAGACACTTCTTGATTGGAAGCAAATACGGTAGTTAGTGAGCTTACTGGCTTACCGGACAGTTAGGGTGTTGTCCGCCCCCTATATAAACAGCGACGAGATGATGTCGCACCTATGTAGGCACGTGCCCCTAGTCTTGAGACACGTGTACTCATCTTGAGGACAAAACTGCTGAGAGAGTTGCCGGTTTTCTTCTTTCTCACTGGATTTGGATATATGCCTCTAGTCCTGAGACATGTATTTCTATCTTGTGGACACCGAGTATTGCGTTTTGACAAGCAAATTGTCAAAAACTTTATTAACATTAGGCTGCGAAAGCAGAACACCCCATTTATCATCTTTGCACTTGTTAAAATCAGGCTAAAGTTTCAATGACTTATCGAGGGACTTTAGACCAACGATGACATAATTGAGAGGACATCACCCAAAACACCTTTACTTGTAAAAGCGTTCTACAATTGCAAAGGATCATTCTAGATTTAGTGCGTTAAGACTATAACTAACTTTTTCTAGCCTTAATAGCTACTTGTCTCAAACATTAGCAAACCAAGGATCGTTTTGACATCCTTAACATTTCTGAAAGATTCTCTATTCTTAGGGAACTTCACAGAATGAGTCTCAGACTTATTTCCATTACTACTTTGATCATCGTCTATTCTAGACTCGATTAAAGTGGGGGCTAACTGTAGGCACCTACTTTTGGCCTCTTGTCCCAAAAGAAAGTGCGATGATGTTACAAAAACATGTTCTTCATGCTAGATCAAAGTTAAAATGTTTATGGACCACGAAAAGCATTATGAAGAAAGTTAAAATCCATATTTGAGAACAATTTATCTTAGAGCCTTGTCTGATTACTAATTAGGCCTAAAACGTGTTCATACATGTTTAAACTTGATTAATAATGGACCCAAATACGTCAAATGCAATGATTGGATCCAACGGGTCTTACATTAAGTACCAGCGCGGGCGCGCCTCCCGGGTTCTTGCTTTGTTCGGTTTTTGTTTCGCGCCTTCTATAAATACCTTCGAACCCCGATTTTGTAAGCAACTTTAATTTAGATTTTTGATCATAATTCTTAGTTAATTGAGAGTTTCTCTCTCTAGTTTTAGGGCTATATTGGGAATAGATTTTAGAGAGAGTAAGTGGGGAATTTCAATGGTGATTCAGAGATTGATGATACAAAAGTGACAATTGTGTTTAAGATCTTCTCTATTATCAATGAGCATTTCTAACTCTATCTTATTTTATTGTTTTGCTTAATTCGTGTTTGTTTGATTTGAGTTTGATGTTTGATGCTTGATTAGAGTAGTTGATCTTAATATTTTGTTGATTCTTGGTTTCTATAATTGTTTGTTGATTTGATGATGATGATGGTAGAGTAGTTGTTTGGCTAGGGATAGGGTGAAACTTGGATGATTTATTTATGGAAAAATTGCTCCCATTAATCTAATTTTTGCCTCGTCCGCCGAAATTAATCCCAACTTCCGTTTATTATCTATCACTCCCAACATTATGGGGTATTAATTTTTGTTGCACCCAACAGGTCATCTAACCTGATGTAGCAGGTTAGCCACGTGTCAGCGTATGATTGGCTTAATTATTTTTTTTTTTTAAAAAAAAACAAAAAACGAAAAAAATATAAACCCCACAAACCACCCATGCCCAGCGGTTGCCACCACACCCCCACCCCCACCCCCACCCCCGAAAAACCCCTCTCCTGCTGCCGAAAACCACCGCCCAGTTTTCCCCCTCCCTCGAAACCCACCCCTTCCCTTCCCCCACCCCCGAAACCCCTCCCCCACCCACAAAAACCCCTCCTCCACCCCTTCCTTTCCCCCACCATAGTTTCCCATATCACGAGCAAGGGGGCCATGAAATTGGCCGAAAATGGCAGAAATCGGCCGATTTAGGATTAACACCAACCATTCAGCCCGAAATCGGCCAGTTTTGGCCGTTTTCACCCATTTCTATGGTCGTTTTCAGGGAGAAATGGGGGTGCGTTTCTGGTGGTTTTCATGCGTTTCTGGGGGTGGTTCCGGCGTCAAGGTGGGCCAGGGGTTCCGACGCCGAGGTCAGCCAGGGGTTCCGGCGTGGACGTTGGGGCTGAGAGAAGCTAAGGGGAGGTGGCGGTGGTGGAAGGTGGCTGAGAGAAGCTAAGGGGAGGTGGCTGTTGGGGTTTTTTTTAATTATGTTTTTATTTTTTTTCTATTTTTTTCAACCAATTACATGTTGACACGGGTGCAAAAAAATAATTCAGAAATGTTTACATGATTTACCGGTTGCAAGTTATTTGGGTGCAATAGAAATTAATACCTCCCAAAGTTGGGAGTGATAGATAATAAACGAAAGTTGGGATTAATTTCGGCGGATAAAGCAAAGTTCCGATTAATGGGAGCAATTTTTTCTTTTGTTAATTATGCTTAATTTAAGGACTGTGTTGATTAATTGTTGATATTAAATTGACTAATGTAAGTTTGCATGTGTGTACGATTAGGCCTTGAGAATTATGCTATATTGCATGGTAGTTTCTAATGATACATACAATTGATTTAGGAATTGCAATTGTCGATTGATACAAACCACACATGCACAACAATATCAGCACATTTAAAGAAATTGGCAGTTGACCAACAGTAAAATAAAAAAGAAGCCTTGAAACTGCACCAGCAAGTCCAGGCAACATAATGTGCACACCAAGGTAGCAGTAACCATATTTTGCATCTTCATCTATGCATTCCAACTTACGTAATTAAAGGGAGTATAATCAAACTGGACAATGGAGAAGTTTTCTATTGCCTAATAAAACATCCCAATCATCTACATGTTTAGAAAATAGTTCTAAACTACTTCACGACTCACAAAATTAATAAAGAACCAAACTCTACAACTTGTAGCATCCAAGCCTCATGAGTAAAAACCGTTAAGTATTGTTCTTGGCAAATATGAAATTCATATCTTCACAACTAAAATTTGATTAAAACATCCATAAATCCAAAACCCTATCCAATTTTAATTGCCACATACAACCTCCGGGAAAATTTCTTTATAAGCTCCATGCTTGTAACATAACTATATGAGAATAGTGTAGCACATCTAATTTCACCTACTTTAATTAGCAAAACTCGGATATTATAATTTTACCCCCAATATTTTGTCGAACCGCAACTGCCAAACATCATACACAAAGAAAATCATATAATTCACAAAATTCCCAACTTTATTAGCTAAACCCATGATAAGTGACATTTGTGTCACTCTTAAGGAGTAGTTTTAGAG
Organism: Chenopodium album; assembly: GCF_948465745.1. Lineage (NCBI taxonomy): Eukaryota > Viridiplantae > Streptophyta > Magnoliopsida > Caryophyllales > Amaranthaceae > Chenopodium > Chenopodium album. Next base: position 23,148,974 of record NC_137853.1, on the reverse strand, counting down.
TCTTTTTCATGTTTATTTTCCCTTATTTTCCTTTTATTCTCTTGTTTTCTCGTTAATAAAGTTTCTAGTTTATTTTGGTAATTTTGGAGTGTTTTAGTTTAATTACTTTATTTTATTAGTTTTAGTTTTATTTCTCTTATTTTTATTTCGCTTTATTTTATTTATTTCTATTTTATTTGTCTCGGTTACTCCTCTCGGTTTGTTTGGTGTTTTGTGTAGGCGTTTGTTCGGGGTCAAGATGTGTATTTCAAGTCCATATTCCAAGTTCAAGGTGATGCGCTGTCGTGATTGCGATCTCATTAACTTTGGTGATGAACAATGAGAAATTTGGGCTGCCTTGTTCGTTGGCATCACACGAGCTTGATGCGCACACGAGCCTTACCACTTCACACCACCAGCTCACACAAAGCAGCAGCACAACAACCCGAGCAGCACTACCACCATTTCGCACCACCTTCCCCTGCTCCGGCTGCAACCAACGCCATCAGCCACCGTTCCCACAAACCAACAACAACCATACCTCCAGCCTGCAACCCCGCAAACACCGCCACTTTCCCCTGCTCCAGCCACTCCAATTCCACCGACATTGACCTCCAACTCCCAACAACAACCACCTTCCCCTGTTCCCGCAACAATTCCTCCAATCTGCCTCTGCAATCATGAATTCAACCCGCACCTAGCAACAACCAAATCAGCCACCAGTTCCGTAACAATTCCTCCAGTTCAGCCCCGCAAACAGCAAGCTCCGGCAATCGCAAGCAACCCATTCAACCTCCAAGTGCGCGCGCGAAGACCCCTTGATGCGTGCGCACAAGCTGGGTATGGGTTGACCGTTGATCATCATTGACTTTGACAATCAAACGGTTGTTATGAGATTGGTGATGTGGGAAGCATGGGATTAATTCCCATTTATTAGTGCAGCCGTAATATCGAAGGCTCGAAGCTGATGACTTTCCTTTGTTTAGTTTTGTTTTTATTTTATTAATTTAATTTAATTTACTTTCTTTTTCCTTTTGGCTTTTTTTTCTTTATTTCTCATTTCTTATTTTCTTCCTTTTATTTTTCATTTTCTTTTATTTTTCTTTTCTCTTTTATTTTCCCTTTTAACCTTGTAATTATAAATACCCAATTTTGGGGTAATTAGGAAAAACAATTAACAATTATTCAATTCTCTAATTAGTTTTTAGGAGAGCTTCTCTCTCTAGGTTTAGCTTAGGATTAGGGTAGTTTAGAGAGAGAAAGTGAGGGTTTCACCATTGTTGAACTTGGATTTTGAAAAAGAAATTGATCATCTTTTCTACAGACTTTCATCTTCAATCAATGAGAATCTCTAACTCTCTCTCCTCTATTTTTATTGCTTTCTTTTGATTATTATTTTTGTTGTTGATATTGGTTGTTGATCATGTTAATTCTTGTTTATTTGTTGATTAATCTTGTTATTATCATAATTAGTGAGTAATTTCCCCATTAAGGGGATGGTTGTGGTGTAGTTGGATCTTGAGCATGTTCTAGGTTTAGAATTGATTTATTTGTGATTAAAGTCTTTGTATGTTTGATATTCTATAATCTTTTTGCAAGTGCACATTGTTGGTTGATTAAAGGTGAATCTTTGCTAACAAGAAACTGAAGTTAACTTAGCTAGGGTTCATTATTATCAATTGTTATTTAATAGTACCTCCTAGTATATGGTTCTAATGTGGAAACATAGAGGTTATGTTAGGAGAAGCCGATTAACCCCGGAAGGCTGTTAGATTGGACCTTACTTCGATATTCGAGCATGTTTAGTTTATAATTAATTCAACTTCTATGCCTTTGTTATGCTTGAGTGATTGCTACTCCTAGACCATTTCCCTTAATGTTTTATCTCTAGTTTTAGTTTGTTTAGACCTTTAGTTTACCTTCCCTTATTCCGGACTAGCTTAGTTGTTGATAGCATTTGGTAGTGTTTAATCGTTCCCTGTGGTTCGACCCCTCTTCTTGCCATATACTCGTATTAGGTTAGTTGAGTGTTATAAATTGTATTTGATCTAGGTGTAGTCGTCTAACGACGCGATTATTTACCTTATCAACCCATCACAATTAACATGCATACACCACAAAAATAAATCCCAATCCCAATTATGAACAAAGTACTCAATTGATTGAACTTAAAATCAACATAAAAGAATCTCAAACGAAATGCAGTAGAATATATAGTCTTGTTTTGCAATACAACAATCCAAAATTTCATCCAAAAACATTTTTTCCTATTTCAATAGAAAAAAGGGAATATTGAACACCAATGATTCTCGTCATTAAGCATACCTTGCCAACCAAAGTAGGGCCAATAATCTCATTCACATTTTGACAGCCTACACATATACAACAACCATTATGAGCAAAACATAGTTTTGAATTGAAAGGAAGTTCTTATGACTATCACTTAACTGAAACTAACACTAACCTTAGAAACACCCTTTCTCATGTAGTCTTTACCTCCATCTCGGAGTTCAAGGGCTTCATACACTCCTAATAATACACATGCATAGCTATTAAAACATGTGTAACTTCTAAAACAATAATCGATCAATCGGCTAGTAACACAATTAATTGTTACTACAACTGATACATAGAAACACTAATCAAACCCATAGGCCATAAGGCATAAATTTAACCAAGGAACAAACTTGCTGACCACCATCAACAAAAACATTACACAACAACCAAATCTAGGTAACCAAAACAAACTAAAACCAGCCTTTTTCACTGTAAAAACACAAATCACTCACCGAGTTTTCAACAATAATGTTAAAAAAACAATCGATTCCCATAAAACTAACCAATTATAAACAAAAACAAGCAACATCCACAAAAAATTATTACATAAATCGACGAAATTGAAACCAAAAATCAACCAAAACGAGAAAAAAATACACTCGGGTTTTTAGAAAAAGTATAAAAATGTGGAACTAAAGATTATCTTACTTTTTGAGTAACACGCACACCTTGCCAACCAAACTGTTACTACTACAATACACAGTTTGAAACCCATAATGTAACACCCTAGAAATTCCTTTTCTTTAAAATACACTTTCCCTTCTTGAAAATACGTTTTAGGAATATCTAAGACATTACCGCCACCGTGAAAACGGCTAAGGCAACAATCAAAGATACACAGCGGAAGACTTGAAAGTCAAAACTAAGAAATGACATAATTTAAAAACCGAACTAACAAAAGTAAAGTTGAAAATCGACAAAACCAAGTTAAATAAAATCCACTACAACTTGGAACCACTTAGGGCCCTTATTCAAAAATCGATCAATCAAACAATAGTATTAGTCCAACAATCAATAAAACAAAACATCCAAAACATAATTATTACACATCCTAGTGGAAACTAGCATAATTCTCTCTTCACTCATGCCCCATCATGAACATGCCTCAATACCTGAAAAGAGTATCTCTACTTGCCCCCACTACTCTCCATTAAAATGGATCATCGTAGGGCCAAGATAAAGACATAGCCAGACACAAACAACACACACAATCAGCAAAGCTGAGTACATAAGCGTATTTAAACACACTAACATGCAACTCCTAGCATCACACATACTTACCTCATTGCACCTGTTTACAAGCACACACAACAAACAACAAGACTCTTTAACTGGACACTAATTAATTCATTTAGCGTTGATTACGCATCGAACGGGTTTCCAACTAAACCTACCTCAATAAATTGAGGTCCACTGACACGGGAGCTAACCGTGCCAGCATCACCTATGCCACACATTGGTGGCGGAATTCCAGCGCATAATAATAAAAGGGAATATACAGCGTCCTGTACTCCATTAGAAGTTATGGTTAAATATAAAATCCCATAACTCCCCCCATTGTTCATACTCAAGGTATATACGTTCCAAGAGTTTTGGTGTGTAATCTCTTTCACTTTACGTTATTTACAGATTATCAAACTTGGTGATGACTCCTAAAGCATAATAATTCAATCAACAATAATTATTAAATCAAACAAACATACCAATTTAATTCTTGAATAATTAGTGACCACACATAATTTAATGTTGAACCCTTTTTAAAACTACCTCAGTGTCAAAGACACCTTAAACGCATAAAGCACCAACAATCCTATCCCTCGGTGTTAAAAACACCTTAAGTGCATAAAGGCACCAACATACTATTTATTCCTTGTGTACATAGACACTTATATAGCTCCTTCCTCATGCTTAATGCATCAATAAAAATTATATGGACTATAATAAAATTCCTTTTCAATATTCTAAACATAATTAAAAAATTAGTATAATTAAACATGCTCTCTATCATGCCATAAATAAATATGTAGTCCATATACTCATGCCAAAATATAATTTCCAATCCAGAAATCATCACAATAATTCATGCTTCACAATTCAATCACCAACACCAATAAATTCACAATTTAATACATAAACCTTAGCATGATACTACTTGTAATTGATTGAAACCAAACCTAGCATGATTCTACATCATCAAAATATGCTAAGTACGCGAACGTACCTTGAATATGATCTTAAAATCGCCACGACTTGTAAAAATTGCTTACTTCAAAGTCTCCTACACATTAAAATTATAATAGTGTATCAAAGTCCACTCTAAACAAATTTCCAGCAATATATACTATTTTAAAACCCTTCATAAATTAATTAGAATAAGCTGAAATTATATTTAGAACACCATAATTAAGTCCCCCTTAATGGGTAATTTAAATTTCCTTTAAAAACATAATATTTAGGGTTCTACATAAAATTCCTGCACTATTTTTCTAATTAAAACTTGCTAAAATTTAGTCTTAAGCACTTAAATTGAAGATCTAAACATTAATACATCATATACTTTCATAATTTCATAAATCAATAACCTAGGGTTTCAAAAATTGGGGCTTTTTAATTAAAACTAAATCTGAAAATTTTTTAATATAATTACATTATTCAAATATCAAAAATTAATCCAAAAACTCATAATTTAGAATTAGATCTAAGCATAGATTATAAATAGAGAAGAAAGATTAAGTTTGTTTTTTTTTTTTTCGAGAGCCAAACACGGCAGCAGCAGTCACCGCGGCAAGGCTGGGCTGCTGCCGCCTGCCGCCGCAGCTGCTGGCCGTGCGCTGGTGGCTTGCGGTGGTGTGCGCTGGTGGTCTGGCCACGTGTGTGGTGGTGGTGGTGGCCGGCCGTGCATAGGGGAAGGGGAAGAGGAAGAAAAAAAAGAAAGAAAAGTAAGGAGAAAAGGGGAGAAGCTTTCCTTGGGTTTTCTCCACTCTGGGCAAAGTTGATTTGCCTCATAAGTAGGATATTTATACCCCTTCTCTACCAACCCTTTTACCCTAAACTTTCCTCTTTTAATTTTCCTAATCCCTTCCCAAATAAAACTTGTTAAAAATTAAACTTTCTTAAATTAAAACCCCATCTTTTAAATAAAAATAATTAAATAAACTTTCCTTTTATAATAATATTAATTAAAATGTTTTAATTAAAATGATTATAACTAATTAAATATTTTATAAAATACATACTTTAAATAAAATACGTATAAAAATACGGGGTATTACAGTCTACCCCCCTTAAAACCTTAAAAAAAGTTTCGTCCCGAAACTTGGGAAACGAAATTGAAACCTTTTCTTAATTATGTATAATATTGCTGTACTTTTTGTCACCCTTTTACTGTTTTATGTCTCTTGAGAGCATAAATACTTGAAGTACTTGTTTAAATTCGTGCAAAGAGCACCAAAAATGACTGAAATTTGGGGAAAAAGCGCGAAATTCTACCGCATTCTACCCCCCTTAAAGAAAACGAGTTACGCCCCCGTAACTCTACATACCTGAAACAACTCTGGGTATTTCCTTTTCATTTCATCCTCTGCCTCCCAAGTGGCTTCCTCATATTCTTGGTTAGACCAAAGTACTTTTACAATCTTAACATTCTTGTTGCGTGTACTACGCACTTTGCTGTCAAGAATCTTAACAGGTCTCTCTTCATAGGTTAAACTTTGATCTATCTCGATGGTTTCTGGTTGTAGCACATGGGATTTATCAGGGATGTACCTTCTCAATTGGGACACATGGAATACGTCATGTACTTTACTAAGCTCCATAGGTAAAGCTAACCTATAAGCTACCTTGCCTATTTTTGCAGTATTTCATATGGACCGATGTATTTTGGACTGAGCTTTCCTTTCTTCCCAAATCTCATAACTCCTTTCATTGGTGACACCTTTAGCAATACCTTATCGCCTATTTCAAATTCTTCTTCCCTTCGCTTTAAGTCTGCATAACTCTTTTGGCGATCTTGAGCTGCCTGGATTTTAGCTTGAATTTCCCTTACTTGTTTGACTGTGTCTTCAATCATTTGAGGCCCAAGAACTATTGTTTCAATAATGTCGTTCCAATAAATTGGGATACGGCACTTTCTCCCATACAAGGCCTCAAATGGAGCCATTCCAATGCTCGCATGATAACTATTGTTATAAGAGAATTCAATTAGATCCAAGCTATCCTCCCATCCTCCCTAGAAATCTATAACGCAAGCTCTCAACATATCTTCCAAGGTTTGAATGGTTCTTTCGGTTTGCCCATCTTTGGCAGGGTGGAAGGCTGTACTCATTTTAAGTGTTGTACCAAAGTTTTCTTGCACACTTTTCCAAAATTTTGAGAGAAACCTGGAATCTCTGTCAGATACGATATCTTTTGGAACCCCATGTAATCTCACAACGCGCTTGATGTAAGCTTTTGCAAGTTGTTCCATTCTCCAAGTTTTTTCATTGGTATAAACACTGCTGATTTTGTTAGTCTATCCACCACTACCCAAATGGTGTCATTGCCGCTCTTGGATTTAGGAAGGCAGGTCATAAAGTCCATTGAAATGTAGTCCCACTTCCAGCTTGGGATTTCTAATGACTGTACAGTCCCTTGAGGCCTTTTGTGTTCTATCTTCACTTTCTGACAAGTTAAGCATTTTGCCACAAATTCAGGCACCTCGTTTTCCATCCTAGGCCACCAAAAAATTTTCTTCAAATCGTTATATAACTTGTCTCCTCCCGGGTGTACTGAGTAAGGTGTATTGTGGCCCTCTTACATCAACTTTCTCTTCACTTCTTCACATTTTTGTGGTACACACCATCGACCCTTATACCTTAAACTCCCATCTTCGTGAACTTTGAAGTCTGTAGCTTTTCCTTGTTTAATTTTCTCACGGATCCTATCCAACTTCACATCTCCTTCTTGGTTCTCTCGGATCTCATCGAATATTGTTGGTTGGACACTCAGATTTGCAAGAATACCTGCTGGTACTCCCCATTCCATGACTTCTAAGTTCAATTTTGCCATCTCTCTGCATAACTCATTAGCTACTACTAATGAGTTTAATCCATGACTAGTTTTACGACTTAAAGCATCTGTAACTACATTTGCTTTCCCTTCGTGGTATTGTATGTCTAAGTCGTAATCCGTTGTATACTCTAGCCACCTCCTTTGACGAGAGTTCAAGTCCTTTTGAGTGAAAATGTACTTTAGGCTCTTATGGTCAATGTAAATTCTACATTTCACTCCATACAAATAGTGACGCCAAATTTTCAGTGCAAAAATGATGGCAGCTAATTCCAGGTCATGGGTTGGATAGTTTACCTCGTGTGTTTTAAGCTGCCTTGATGCGTATGCTATTACCTTTCCATTTTGCATAAGCACGCACCCCAAACCATTCTTTGATGCATCACTATATACATCATACAACCCACTATCATCTGGAAGTGTAAGCACTAGTGCTGTAACTAATTTGTGCTTTAAGAGTTGAAATGCCTCTTCACACTTCTCATCCCACTCAAACTTCTTGTCCTTCTTCATTAGAGTAGTCATAGGTTTAGCAATCTTGGAAAAATCTTTAACAAAACGCCTATAATACCCTGCTAAACCTAAGAAACTTCTCACATCAGATACCGTTTTGGGTGTAGGCCAACTTTTCACAGCTTCTATTTTGGCTGGGTCTACTTCTACTCCATCCTTAGACACAAAGTGTCCTAGGAATGCTACCTTTTCCAACCAAAATTCACACTTAGAGAACTTTGCATAAAGGTGGTTTTCTCTCAGTGTTTGCAGAATTGCCCTTAGGTGTTCTGCATGCTCTTCCTTGTTCTTGGAGTATACCAAAATGTCATCTATGAACACCACTACAAACTTATCCATAAATTGATGAAACACCCTATTCCTCAGATCCATAAAGATTGCTGGAGCATTAGTCAATCCAAAAGGCATAACTGTGAACTCATAGTGTCCATATCTTGTCCTAAATGCCGTTTTAGGGATGTCCTCATCGGAAATCCTCAATTGGTGATACCCAGACCTCAATTCAATTTTTGAGAACATTGTGGCTCCCTTCAATTGATCAAACAAGTCATCTATTCGTGGTAAAGGATACTTATTCTTTATCATCACCTTATTTAATTCCTTGTAATCTATACACAATCGCATGCTTCCATCCTTTTTCTTCACAAATAGAACTGGAGCTCCCCAAGGAGAAGCACTTAGTCTAATGTATCCCTTATCTAGTAAGTCCTGCAACTGCTCCTTCAACTCACTCATTTCTGCCGGTGCCATTAGATATGGCGCCTTGGATATAGGGGTTGTTCCGGGAACTAAATCTATGGTAAAGTCGATTGCTCTCTTAGGTGGCATCCCCGGAATTTCCTCTGGAAATACATCCAGGTACTCATTTACTACTGTTATATCCTCTGGGTTTGTCACTTGTTCATGGTCCATATTCCTGACACTGCAAAAATATACTGGATGCCCTTTCTTCATGTATTTTGCTAACTTTAGGACAGAAATTAATCTTGGGCACTTAGTCCTACCCTTCATCCAGTATGTCACTGATTCATTACTGTTTGTGACCATCTTGACTTTTTGTGACCTACAACTAATCTCAGCATTATACTTACTCATCCAGTCCATTCCCAAAATAATATCGAAGTCACTCAACCCAAACTCAATAAGGTCAGAAAGAAATATCTTTCCTTCTATTTCTAAAGGCACATTTCTAAATGTTTTAGTACAATTCACTACCCCACCTGTCGAAATAGTTATAGGTAAATCTACTGCTTTTACTGCTGTTAAGCAGTCCTTAAGTTTTAAAACAATACCTTTAGAAATAAAAGAAAAAGTTGCACCAGAATCAAACAATACTTTAACAGGAATAGAGTTAATAGAAAAATTACCAGTAATAACATTATTTGTGGCCTCAGCCTCATGTCTACTCAGCACATTCAGTTTCCCAGCAGCTCCACCCTTATTTTGGTTATTGTTATTATTGGTATAATTACTGTTCTTCACCCCATTCTGTTGTACTCCCTTGTTCCCATTAAAGTTGTTGTTGTTGCTGTTCCCTTGGAAATTCTTCTGGTTCCCTCCTGAGTTAAAGTTGTTCTGCCTATTCCCATTAGCATTTTTAGAGTAACACTCGTACTCCCTATGCCCCAGTTTGTTACAAGCGCGACAAGTAACCATATTGCCTTCGCAATCCTTCCCAGGGTGATTGTTATTACACCTCCTGCAATGATAATACCTTACTTTTCTGTTATTCCCCTGGTTATTGTTTCTAACCCCTCCATTGTTGCCACGTCCACCTTGACGGTTATTATTCTGGAAATTATTATTATTGGAGAAGTTATTGTTATGGTGGTACTTCTGCTTCTTAAAACCATTCTGGTTTCCCTGCTGGTTACCAGAAACTTGCACCACCTCCTTTCTCTTCTCTCTCCCCTCCATCTCAGTTAGCTCCTTCTTCTTCTTCTCCTCCAACGCATAAAGGTGTGCGGCTCTTCCATACACCTCATCCAGAGTTTCAAATACTTGCCAGTACAGCTTTAATTGCAGATCCGTAGTTAAACCACTCTCAAACTTCCTAGCCTTTGCTTTTTCAGTAGCAACAGTCTCCTCAGCAAAACGGGACAACTCTATAAACTTGGTGTAGTACTCCGTAACTGACATCTTTCCCATTCTGAGGTTTGAGAACTCCTCAGCTTTCTGCTTTTGCAAAAAGCTAGGGTAAAACTTATCCCTCATTTTCTCTTGGAACTTGGTCCAGTTGAATCTAGGTTGAGTCCTAATGGTAGCTTCATTTTGCTGCCACCAAAGGTCAGCTTCACCCCTTAGGTAGTAGGTAGCACAGCCCACTTTCGAATCTTCAGGGCATCCCACCGCCCCAAACAGTTTTTCGAACTCCCTCAACCAGTTTTCTAGAATGGTAGGGTCAGGCTCCCCTTGATAAGTGGGTGGCTTACTCTATGCCACTTTCTTAAAGAGCTCCCCCTGAGCATCCCCATTGCCAGACGTGTTTCTAGCTAGCTGCTGGGCAACTGCTGCTAATTGTCTTACTACTTCACTAAGTTCATTTCCACCAGTGTTGGTACTGCTTCCTCCTGCCATCTTTCTTCTCCTGAATTAAAAGAATCAGTTTCTAAATTAAATGTGGTTTAGGTTAGCTCCCAAGGAATTCACTCGTCTAAGTTTAGAATTATTAAAGCTTGCACAATTCTTTTTGAAGCTAATAAATTTTGAATTGGATTTACCAAATTCAAAGTTCATAGCTTTATCAATTAATTATTGATTGCTAACCAACCAAGCATTTAATAAAGCATCACATAAATAAATAAAATATTTCCCATTAACCCTCGAGATTTGATACTAGAATTAAATTTTGCTGGGATATGGTTTGTAGGATTGAAAAGGCAATACAAGTTAAAATTATTTGGAGATGGAGTGGTTGTTTGTAACTGAAATAAATAAATTAATAGGAAGTAGTAAGGAAAGAAAAAGTGGAATTTTATTGATATGAATAAAGAATGAATACTGGAATATAAATGAGTATAATCACTAGCAAGTGTTCATAAGATCACTAAATGTTTGTGGCAATACCACTTATTACCTAAACTGCAAATAATAAGAATACTGAAAATGAACTAAGAGTCCTAATAAAAAAAAATTATAATAATCAATCCTTTCGAACGTTGTCCCTTTTGTCAGTAGATTGCTTATAACTCGAAGGATCGAAATCATTGTCATTAGAATCCTCCATTGGTTCAGGTGACTCAGGTTCAGGTTCTACTTGGTTGAATTTTCCCTCCTCTTCTTCATCTGATGATATGTCAATTATAATTGGAGTTGGAGGTGGGTTAGGATCGGATATCTCCATCATTGAACTGTTCCCCTCTTGTTGTTCTCCATTCTTCGCTTGGTTACCCCCTGATGATGCAGAAGAGGAACTTTCTGGTTGTTGATTTAAAGGTGGGTTGTTCCCTACTGGGTTGTCATAGTAGTAGTTAGGGTAGGGAAGATTTAAACGCTGATAGTGAGCTCTTTCCACCCTTACAATATAGTTAGTTAAATAAACATAATCAGGGTACCACTGGCCTGGCCATAATAGTTTTTGTACTTGTAGTAGTTTGGAACATCTCCTGGAAGGTAAAAGTCAGCAAATTTTTCCTTGATAGCAATATAAGGAGGCTCCTCTGACAGACAGTGCACAATCATTGCTGAGATACGATCAGGGGTCTCAAATATTTTATCCCGCAAGACATTACTCCTATAAGAACAATAATATCTGATTTTCTCTACGAAGTCATAGGGGTGCTCATCATTTTTCTTTATTAGTGACCCCATTTGTGTGTATTTACTAGGAAAGTTAGGCATCCTGTAGAGGAAAAAGGCTTTGAAAAGAATTCCCTTCCCCAAAGAAATAAAATAAATAATACAATTCTTGCAAAAATTTAAGTTTGGTGTTCAATCATACAATTTGAATAATTCCCACAAAACAATACATATATTTCATGCTTCAATCAACAAACATTTAATCATACAACATGCTTGAACACCCTAAAATAAAATTTATGCACGCAGGGAAGAAATTAAATTCTAGCCTATATGCCCTTTCCTTTCCTACCCAAGCTCACCAACATATTAATAAAAGCTTTTAACACATAATTCTTACCTCAATCCTTGCTCCCTGCAAAAATTAACAAACTAAAAATATTTTACCCTGCTAAAAAAAAAAAAATTTTGAAATTATAGGGAGGCAAAATTTTCGGCCCTCTAAAAAAAAATTTTGACACTTGAAAAAGAAAAAAAAATAAAATTCAAGTGTCTAAAAAAATTCGGACCAATTAAAATAAATAAAAAAAAAAATTTCGAACCTCCCTACAAAAAATAAAATAAAATAAAATCGGAATGAAATAGACATAATAAAAATTAAATAAGCACTTGGCCAAGTTTAAATCACAATAATAAAAAACGTTTTCGTGTTAGTGGTAATTTAAAATCTCAACCAAAGCTCCCAGATACCACTTTGTAACACCCTAGAAATTCCTTTTCTTTAAAATACACTTTCCCTTCTTGAAAATACGTTTTAGGAATATCTAAGACATTACCGCCACCGTGAAAACGGCTAAGGCAACAATCAAAGATACACAGCGGAAGACTTGAAAGTCAAAACTAAGAAATGACATAATTTAAAAACCGAACTAACAAAAGTAAAGTTGAAAATCGACAAAACCAAGTTAAATAAAATCCACTACAACTTGGAACCACTTAGGGCCCTTATTCAAAAATCGATCAATCAAACAATAGTATTAGTCCAACAATCAATAAAACAAAACATCCAAAACATAATTATTACACATCCTAGTGGAAACTAGCATAATTCTCTCTTCACTCATGCCCCATCATGAACATGCCTCAATACCTGAAAAGAGTATCTCTACTTGCCCCCACTACTCTCCATTAAAATGGATCATCGTAGGGCCAAGATAAAGACATAGCCAGACACAAACAACACACACAATCAGCAAAGCTGAGTACATAAGCGTATTTAAACACACTAACATGCAACTCCTAGCATCACACATACTTACCTCATTGCACCTGTTTACAAGCACACACAACAAACAACAAGACTCTTTAACTGGACACTAATTAATTCATTTAGCGTTGATTACGCATCGAACGGGTTTCCAACTAAACCTACCTCAATAAATTGAGGTCCACTGACACGGGAGCTAACCGTGCCAGCATCACCTATGCCACACATTGGTGGCGGAATTCCAGCGCATAATAATAAAAGGGAATATACAGCGTCCTGTACTCCATTAGAAGTTATGGTTAAATATGAAACCCCATAACTCCCCCCATTGTTCATACTCAAGGTATATACGTTCCAAGAGTTTTGGTGCGTAATCTCTTTCACTTTACGTTATTTACAGATTATCAAACTGGTGATGACTCCCAAAGCATAATAATTCAATGAACAATAATTATTAAATCAAACAAACATACCAATTTAATTCTTGAATAATTAGTGACCACATATAATTTAATGTTGAACCCTTTTTAAAACTACCTCAGTGTCAAAGACACCTTAAACGCATAAAGCGCCAACAATCCTATCCCTCGGTGTTAAAAACACCTTAAGTGCATAAAGGCACCAACATACTATTTATTCCTTGTGTACATAGACACTTATATAGCTCCTTCCTCATGCTTAATGCATCAATAAAAATTATATGGACTATAATAAAATTCCTTTTCAATATTCTAAACATAATTAAACAATTAGTTTAATTAAACATGCTCTCTATCATGCCATAATAAATATGTAGTCCATATACTCATGCCAAAATATAATTTCCAATCCATAAATCATCACAATAATTCATGCTTCACAATTCAATCACCAACACCAATAAATTCACAATTTAATACATAAACCTTAGCATGATAAATCATCAAAATATGCTAAGTACGCGAACGTACCTTGAATATGATCTTAAAATTGCCACGACTAGTAAAAATTGCTTACTTCAAAGTCTCCTACACATTAAAATTATAATAGTGTATCAAAGTCCACTCTAAACAAATTTCCAGCAATATATACTATTTTAAAACCCTTCATAAATTAATTAGAATAAGCTGAAATTATATTTAGAACACCATAATTAAGTCCCCCTTAATGGGTAATTTAAATTTCCTTTAAAAACATAATATTTAGGGTTCTACATAAAATTCCTGCACTATTTTTCTAATTAAAACTTGCTGAAATTTAGTCTTAAAGCACTTAAATTGAAGATCTAAACATTAATACATCATATACTTTCATAATTTCATAAATCAATAACCTAGGGTTTCAAAAATTGGGGCTTTTTAATTAAAACTAAATCTGAAATTTTATTAATATAATTACATCATTCAAATATCAAAAATTAATCCAAAAACTCATAATTTAGAATTAGATCTAAGCATAGATTATAAATAGAGAAGAAAGATTAAGTTTGTTTTTTTTTTTTTTTCGAGAGCCAAACACGGCAGCAGCAGCCACCGCGGCAAGGCTGGGCTGCTGCCGCCTGCCGCCTGCCGCCGCAGCTGCTGGCCGTGCGCCGGTGGCTTGCGGTGGTGTGCGGTGGTGGTCTGGCCACGTGTGTGGTGGTGGTGGTGGCCGGCCGTGCATAGGGGAAGGGGAAGAGGAAGAAAAAAAAGAAAGAAAAGTAAGGAGAAAAGGAGAGAAGCTTACCTTGGGTTTTCTCCACTCTGGGCAAAGTTGATTTGCCTCATAAGTGGGATATTTATACCCCTTCTCTACCAACCCTTTTACCCTAAACTTTCCTCTTTTAATTTTCCTAATCCCTTCCCAAATAAAACTTGTTAAAAATTAAACTTTCTTAAATTAAAACCCCATCTTTTAAATAAAAATAATTAAATAAACTTTCCTTTTATAATAATATCAATTAAAATGCTTTAATTAAAATGATTATAACTAATTAAATATTTTATAAAATACATACTTTAAATAAAATACGTATAAAAATACGGGGTATTACACATAATGACTCAACAATATTACAAGTCATAATAAACATTATTATCCACAACCCAAAACCCATAATTTACATAATACAGAAAAAAAAAAAAAGAAATCCTTTCACCTTGCAAAAATTCAAGACGAGGTACGAAACCAAAGACGGGGACTGCTGTTAAAATTGATGCAAAGCCATAACAACCTTCTTCTTAACAGCCTCTTTAGAGTGTTTAAGCAAGTTAACCACCTAGGGAAAAACCGCGGGAATAGTCTCCTCATTGATCAATCAACAAATTGCATTCAAAGAAACAGAAACCATAAGATAATTATCAGATTTCAAACCCTTCTGAATTGTATTAACAATCATCATTAAATATCAGTCTCAAAGTAAACCACCATGCAGACATCTAAATTGTTGATTTTATGAAGCTCAAGACCAATGTAGCCTCTACCAATCAAATTTTATCTCACTTATATTAAGCATACTTTATTAACCAGCCCCAACAATGAATAACAGTGTCAAAATGTTAGAACTAAAGAAAAAGGAGCCAAGTAGGATTTGGAGCAAATGCTTCAATGTGTTCCCATCAACCCATTAATTTTCTAAAGCATGTTATGACTTTATGAGATGAGGGAGGTACTATGAATTTACTCCCTCCATTCTTTAATCATGTAAACTTGTCAAATTCACTTCAATGTGCGTTTTCATAATATAAACTTTTCATTATTTTTATGGGAATTAAAGATATGAAAGGTTAAAAGTTTGCATAGGAGACCACACAATATGCATATGTGAAGACCCTTAAGGAATAAGAGTATTAATATGCATTAGCTTGCAATCTTGCATGAGCAATAAAACCACATCAAGTATACAAAAGTTTGCCAACCTATCAAATCCAGAATGTATCATAAATGATTTGACATGCAACATATGATCTCTTCCATCTGACAAGTCCCTTTCTTTATGTTTTCACTTTTCAGAGGTCCCTTTCTTACAGATGTTATTGAACATTTCTCCAGTTATTAAGTTTTTGTGTGGAAATACGCATATTTGGGAAGGATTGGTACAATTAGCTTGTTGATTTATGAATAAGACATAATTTCCAACATTCTTTTTATGTAATCAGCTTTAAAACCAGTTTCAGCACATGCGTAGGAAGTCTAAAATCTATCCTGAAATATTAGAATCCCTCAATGAAAAAAGATAATAATATTATATGCAAGTGTAATCTCAAGGAATACATTTTTTCGCAAATGCAATTAAACACTTCAAAAGTAAGTATCAACAACTTACCTCCTAATCCAATTGACGCTGGATATCCTTTGCAGGTGAGCTATTGTCATTCACAAAAAAAAGGTTCGATCTGCCAGAAAAGTCCCATATGTGCAAGAACACCAATGGAAGATCGAAAAAAAAAACAGAAAACGCTTCATTTTGTGCTGAAAAGAGATAAATTAATATGATAACATCCTTACCAAATCTGCCTCGGTATTGATTATTTTGCAAGCTCTTCAAAAGAGTTCGGCAGCATTGTCCTAATTAAAGCATAAAACAAAGATATAATGAAAAGAACACTTTTAATATTGACAAATTATCAAATAGATGAGCTGATTACTTGTAATTGCCACTTTGTATTAAGGAACCAGAATTACCAATTCCTGATTCTATGAGAACTATTTTACAACTCTCTAGCTTGGATTTAGATCCTACCTTCAACAATCTACAGCTCATAATGTAATAAACAAAACAATCTTAAGAAACAAACATATAATACCTGAATTTTAAGCTTTGACTATGATAAAAGGGGAAGAATTCAAGTGAACAAATGGAAATTTAGCAATTAAATCCATACAAAATAAAATGAAGAGGTATTGATCTTTAAAGGGATGGATTTGAGGCATGATCTTCTGGAAGGAAAAGTTAGCAGAAGTTTTTTTTTTTTTAAAAAAAAAAACACACACACACACACAAAGCATGAAATGAAAAACGTATATTAATACATGAATGAAGTATATATTGACTTAATTTAATAAAAATTAGTGATTTACATACCATACCCTATTTTGTCCTGGAAATTATGTAACATTGGGATAGTGCAATGCAGTGAGATTAAAGCATGGTAATTTAATTGAGCTATGAGACATATAGTCAAGTGGAGTACATGGCATTAAAATATTTATAATAAAAACAACAAAGCATCAAAAGATACACATATATGTCAAGCTAGCTTAATTTTTACTTAGTTGCCACATACATCAAGAAAAGAAAAAAAGTATAAAAAAGAAAAAGTTCATGGAAATCATCTTTTGACTAATTTTAACACCTAATGAGTTTGCTTCTCGCTAAACAGAGAGCCTGAGTTGTAAAGGATAGAAATCTGATATATCAACCCTACCTGCTCAAAAACTTCCAACGCGTGAGTTGGACAGGATTGAAGAAATATTATGAAGAGCAATCTACTTAGGGGTAAACAATTTATTTAGAAGTGAATTAATTGTATTGTTTTTTTAGGAGTGAGCAAATTAACTAATTAGAGGTAGGCGAGCAATTTATTTTAGGGTTAGATATGTAATTATATGTGATGTTTAGGGTGAATAAATAGATTATGGGAGAGTAATTCATTTAGGGGTGAGTAATTTATTTAGGAGTGAAATAATTATATATAATTTTTGGGTGAGCAAATTTTTTAAGAGGTGAACAAACTACTTAAGGGTGAGGTATGTAATTGTATATGACTATTAGGGGTGAATAAACTATTTATGCGAGAGCAATTTATTTAGGGGTGAGTACGTTATTTACCTAGGAGTGAGGTAATTGTATATAAATTGGGTGAACAAATTATTTAGTGGTGAGATTTTTTTAAGAGTTAAGGTTCTCCCATAAATAGATTGCTCTCCCATAAATAAATTGTTTACCATTTTGGAAGTGTTAAGGTTTTGCTAAATTATGTCTAAGCCAAAACTAATACATTGGTGAAGAAATATTCATCTCGGGAATTTGAGAATTTTAAAAGCACGAAGATCATCAACCATATTCAAGAAAATAGTAGAAACTCCAATCTTTTCAGCTACCCAAATAGATTTGATAACATTTACAACACTTATAATTCATTTCTTATAGCTCATAGATAACTATTATCAGTCATGTGTCATCATATACATAAATTCACAAGTCAATATAATGTAAAGCTACTTTACGTTATCGATCGATAAAGTATGAATAATTGTTTCCCCAATTTCTCACTAACACTCACATCAAAACAGAGAAACACAAAAAAATATACATGCGTCATAATTGTAATTACTCAGACTAAGTCAATTCAACAAACACATAATTTTAATAACTATGAGCTTCAAAATCAATCATACCAAATTACTAGCAGGAGCATGTAAATGTAAACAAACACATAAAAGCAACCAGGTTAGTGTTTTAATCTGTTTTCTAACAGAAAGAATCCTCCTAAGCTCATCATCTTCCTGATCCTCATCTTCATTCTCAACAAACCTTCTCCTTGGCAATTCTTGCTTTAACTCCTCCTTTATATCCACCTCGTCCTCAGCCTCCTCAACAACATCATCCCAACCATGGATCGAACCGGGGTGGAAGGCCAATTTGATTTCCTAAGCATCACCTCCCTATATCAATCCCATAAATAGCCTCAACTACAGCATTAGTAACAAACCCATTATTATTTTTTATTAAATTACAAACTATAGCTTCACAGTAATGAATGTACATGTTTAATTTCTAAACAATACCATCTCTCCTAACTCTAAGCTCATCTCCATAATCTAAAGAAGCTACCTTTATTGCAGTTTCTATAATCCCCCAAATATGTACCCCTGAAATTCCCAATATTCCTCTTAAATCATCCAATCTATATTTACCCCACCATCACCACTACTCTATTTACAACTAACACCCATCAATAATTAGGAATAGTTAGATCTAAAAAAAGAAATAGAAAAAGTCGACAAAAATTAGAAACTAACAACGTTAATTGAGTAACTTGAAAACATGAAACTGAAACTACCTACAAATCAGTTTGAAGATGTTCACAAACCCAGAATAATGGAACACTCAAATTTTAATCCTTGAACCCGCTTTACTGAAGTTTATAAAATCAGAGTTGACATACCCAGAATGCAAGCAAGCAAATGATCAAGAGGTCGACATTTCCTGGAGACTTTTGATCAATTTTCACGCGTAACTAACCATCCATTAGCTATTCACCTTATCTTATAGCTTTTCCTTACTCCAAAACTTATTAACCTGCAAAACAAGAAAATCAAAAGAAAGAGATTAAAATCAGAGGATCAGAGATGGGTAAACCCTAGAAAATTGATGGAGAGGAAGAGGAGGAGGAGAATGAAACTGAGATGACGGGAATTCAGAGCAAAAGAGAAAATAACAGGAAAATAAATGAAAGGTAGTGAGGAAAAGCAGGAGAAAAAAAGGACATGGGTATACATTAGGCCAACAGCTCACACACCAACGTAATTTCGTGGCAGGGGCAGTTTGGGCAGAGCACTGTAGATAAGCTACAGTAGCACTTCCCACTTTTTAAAGGGTTTAGGATTTTCTTTTTCTTTTAACTTCCTATTTTATTTTCATTTTATTTCCCTTCTATCTTTATTTCTTTCTTTCCCCCTTTCTTTACTTCCTCCTTTTATTTACTTTATTTTCTTCTTTTGTTTTTCTTATTTTTATTAGCTTTGTATAAATACCCATTTTTGGGGTAATTAGAAGGGGATTCTAATTTCTTAATTAGCTTTAGGAGAGCTTCTCTCTCTTAGGGTTAGACTAGTATAGTACCCGTGCAATTGCACGGTTTTAAAAGCTCTAAGTATCAAATCTCACAAAATCAACTAAGGTTAGCTTAATGTATAATAGTGAAATACTTTACATTAATTTATTATTCATAACAATAAAGTGTTACCCATTTTATCACAAAATCCTGTCGTAAATATAATTCAATGTTGAATAAAAAGTTTAGAATTTTTTTTTTTTACAACAGCGTAACACAAACCAAGAAAGACTAAAAGGGAAAGGGGGAACTAAAAGAAGTACATAATAGCCGACATTGATTGGCTAGTCGATGAGCACGTTGAACATCCTCCCTTACTACCTTAAATATAGTATAGTGTTGAAACATACGGCCCAAATTTTGAATTTCTTTGGTCGTCCAATGAGTTTCCATTGTAGCCAAATTCTTATGTAGGTGGGAATTCACTATTGTTGCCGAGTCTGTGTGGATAGTCACTCTTTGAAGACCGCAGCTTAGACACCAACGTAAAGCAGAGAGGCAACCCAAGAATTCAGCTTGAAAAGCCGAGCATGTGATGCCTGAGTCTCCCCCAACATCCTTTTCAGAGTGATCCAAAAGGGAGGTCGTCCAACCCACTCCGAAAGCCCTAGAGTCCTTATGCCTGGAGCCGTCAACTCGAACCACCATTGTGAGGGGGTTAAACCTGTAGGAAAGAGAAAGAGTTTCTCGACCCAAGTTAACAAACAGGAACCCCGGAGGAACAGGTTCCGTCATATTAAGGATGTTAAGATTTCCTAGTTTTCTAACATCTGGTTTTAAGAAATCCTAAAGATAGGTAAAATTTTGTTTGAGGCTGTTGAAAAAGGTTCCAAGGTAACCATTCTCCCCTTAAAACACCCTTTTATTTTAGGTGGTCCAAATAGACCACAGAGTAGCAACGAACTTTTGAATTTGTTGACTTCGAACACCATTTTGACTATAGATTAGCAGGATATAGGTTTGGACCCATTTTTGTAAGGAAATTGAGCAGATAGGAGTTTTACAGTTTGAGATTCTAGAGTTATCCCAAGCATAACAAGCAATAGAGCAATCCAAAAAGAGATGGTGAACATCTTCTAAGTACACACCACAATAACCACAAAGACCATCTGAGTGTAGCCCTCTAGTATAGAGGTTACCATTTACCGCTATTCCATTAACCGCAAGTTTCCAAAAAAAAAACCACCATTTTGGAGGAATATGAAGGTGTCAAATTATTTTGAAAAAATCAAAAGCTTCCTTTTGGTGTGGAGGTTCCGAGTGATCGAGTAGGCTAGTCAAGTAGGCGTAACTTGATTTAACAGTATAGTTACCAAAGGAGTGACCCGTCAAGTAGAGAAAGTTGTCTTGTTCTTGGGAGGGGAGATCCATCGTTTGTGCACTTTCCCATTCAAATCTTTCTCTGATAATTCTCACATTCCAGGAATGGGAGGAGGGGTCAATAAGGTCCTGAACTGTCCATTTTGCACTTTGGTGAATATTTTGGTCTGAGTTAACCGAGACCGTCCCATGAACTCATTTAGAGCTACATGCCATAATATTCCTTCTTGAGCCAACCTTCCATGCGAAACCCTTTCTCATCTTTAATGCTAGGTTGTGCATATTCTGCCTTACCCATGAGAAGGAAGAAGGAGCCTTTTCAAAACCCTTGCCAAGGCAAAGAGCACACTGAATATTCGTATTATAGACTTTAGAAGCCAGGAGCTGGGGATTAAAATGCATTCCCTAGGTATGTTTGAAAAGCAAGGCCTTATTATAAATGCTCACCGAGCGGATGCCGAACCCACCCACGCCTTTTGGGAGTTGGATAGTTTGTCGTTTCACCCAATGTAGCCCTTTATCACTATTTTTAGCCCACCAGAACCTGGTAATGAGAGAGTCGAGCTTGTTTGCTATAGCCAAAGGTAACTTGAGAGATTTCATGACATGAGAAGAGATTCCGAGCAGCACAGAGTTTATCAAAATCAATTTCGCACTATCTGATACCCTACACTGGGCCCAGGAGATATCTTCTTCTTCACCTTTTCAACAAGGTAGGAAAAGCGTAGGGCCTTCTGTCCCACAATATCGATTGGGACCCCTAGATGCTTCCCAATATTATCCACCATTGGAACTCTCAAAATATCCTTGATAGAACCCGCAAGGGAAGGAGAGACAGAGGGACTGAACTTAATAAAGGATTTTGAGAAGTTGACTTGGCCAGAAGCTTCTCCAAATCTAGAGAGAATATCAGCTATAGTATGGCAAGAGTCCGTATCCACTTTGAAGAAGAACATGGCATCATCTACAAAGAAAAGATGCGAGATAGAGGGAGCTCTTCTAGAGATTTTAACTCCATTAAGGGACTTAATGTCTTCTGCAAGGGACATCATGTGGGAAAGAACATCCATACAAAATAGGAAAAGATAGGGTGAGAAAGGATCACCTTGTCTCAAACCGCACGTTGGTTTAAAGGTATCCAAAGTTTGCTCGTTGACTAGGTCTCTAAAAGACACTGTCGATATACATTGTGAAATCCACTGTAACCATTTTCCCGGAAAGCTAAACGCTTGGAGAGTTTTAAGAAGGAAGAGCTAATTTACCCTATCATAGGCTTTAGACATATTTACCTTAATTGCTGCCAAATGAGTAGATCGGTGCCTGGAGTTAATGAAATGCATAATTTCTTGAGACATGAAAATATTATCTTCCATATATCTCCTTGGGATGAAAGCATGTTGGTAGTTAGAAATAAGGGAAGGTATCGTAGGACAAGTTTCAAGCTCCCAACCAGGCATTTCGCAATGCATTTGTAGACAGTGTTACAAAGACTAATCGGTCTAAATTTTGCAGCAGTTTCTTGGATAAAAGTTTTGGGAATCATGACTAGCAGAGTTGAGTTCAGTTCGGTAAGAAAGAACCCATCATTGAAAAAATGTTGGACACTACGAACAACCATAGCGCCAACCATTTCCCAATTTTTATGAATGAATTCTGCAATGATCCCATTTGGACTCGGAGATTTTGAGCCTTTGATATTGAAGAGAGCCTGTTTAATTTCCACCAAGTCAAAAGGTTTAACTAGTTCCTCTGCTTTGGAACCAGAGAGAGAGGGGAAATGAAGTTGGCGGAGCAAAAGGTTAATAATTTCACCTTGGTTAGGATCGGAGGTTGGTTCAAACACCCCTTTTAAAGAAGACACTAGGTTTGTGACCTCCGATTGCCCCTCCACCTAATTATCATTGTCACCCCGCAAAGTGACTATTTCATTCCTAGATTTCCGTTGCTTAACCTTGTTGTACAGCCGCTTGGTAGGGGCATCACCATCTTTGAGCCATTCACATTTAACCCGTTGTTTCCAATATTGAAAATCAACCACATATTTGGGAATAATGTAGTTAATACGCTGAATATATAAATTCCCATCCACAAGTGATTCGATAGCATTATCATAATTAGCCAAATCATTCGAAACTTGCCGCCAGTTAATGCCCCATAATTGCGTATTGTCCAAGAACCATTTTTGTAATCTATTTCTCACTTCTCGAAGCTTTCTCATAAAAAAGGTAGGAGAGCCTTGTACATGAGTAGACCATCTCAAAGCAATAATATTTCATACTTCTGGAAAACCGAGACACCATTGTTCTAGTTGATAAGGCCGAGAGGACCTAACTTGAAGAGGATCCAAATCATATATGATAGCCGCATGGTCCAAAACAAGGATAGGCTCATGCGAGATACGACCAGTAGGAAATTCATCAAACCATTCCGGAGAAACATAACCACGATCAAGTCTTTCAAGGATTAGATCCGAGTCTATCCTTTTATTAGACCAAGTATAACGAGGTCCGGAGAAAGGAACGTCAAAAACTAAGTTATGTAATCTCCAATCAACAAAGACCTCTACACCTCTAATACTAGTACTACATCCTAATTTATCTTCTAAAAATCAATTGGTTAAAATCACCCAAAAGAAGGCATTTAGGAAAGTTTTGAACAACATAAGAGAGTTCATGCCAAACTAAAACCCTATCATCAAGAGACGGAGCATCGTAAACAAAAGCTACATATTTAGTAATATCATTAGCATCAACTATCTTACAAATGATAACATTTTTTGAGGAATGAACACAAGTCACTAGAGAACTTGTCCAAACAAAAACCATGAGACCTCTCCCTAGCACCTACTGCATCAAAACCAAAAGAGGTGGAAGGGGTAAAAACATCTAGAATAGGCCTAGCCAAATCAACAACTAACTTAGTCTCCGATAAAAATAAAAACATAGGTTTAAACTTAGAAACGAGTCACTTTAGATAAGGACGAGTAGGGGCATGTGGGTCGTTTAATCCCCTACTCTTCCAAAACACACACTTCATATGAGGTTCGGGGGTTGACCCGATGCAACCACCTCATCAAACATTTTCACCTCCGGGCACACAAGCTGCTGGTTTGCCTCCCATTCCATTGCACTAGCATTCATGCGGTTAAATTACATAACATAAGTTTTGTTTCTTTTTGCCGAGCTCAAACCTGTAGACTCAAGCAAAGAGGAGCGTTACTTGTGCTTCTTAACACAAGCAAGAATATCATCATCAATCTGAACATTCCAATTTTGTGCCATATCCTCGTCAGTAATATCCTTCGAGATGAAACTTCATTTACCCGGACTTGCATTTTTCCAGATTATAAAACCCCCTTTGTCAGCCAATCTGTTCAAAGTCGAAAGCCGATTCTTCTCATTCCAATTAAGATCAAAGAAGATTTCGCGAACGTTATCACCTCCTTCCGAAAGAACCTGCTCATTCAATTCCCTTTTCCTTTTTTAAATGGCAAAGGACTCGGGTCAATGGGCGAGTTAAAGAGATCATCGACGTTCATGGATTGAATTCGGGAAGCCGGAGAGTTGGGTGGGTCGAATTCAGTGAGTGGGAGGTTCGGAAGGTCCCCACCAAAGGTAGAAGGCGAATATAGAAGGAACGGGGCCGTGAAGCTCTTTGCCAAGGGTGGACTTTCAAACCACAAAGTCGAAGAGAGCGGGCTAATTCTCGACCAGCTTGAATAAAGCAATTAGCCACGTTTGTTATTTCATTATCATTTGGAGAGAAGGCCATAAGGGATAGTTGTGGCATGAGGTTGAGTAGCTGATTTGAAGGCTGCGTAGGGAGGCAGGTGGCGGAGCATCAATAGTAAGAGGCGCCAAAGACGATATACCTCCTGTCGCACGTCTTCTATAAAAAAGAGTAGAAGCAACCGAAGATTCTCCAATTTCAAAAGTTGAGTGGGAAGCAATAGCCACTTCTTTCCCTTTGTCAGTACACGCCCCTTTCGAAGGAGGAGATCCAAGTTGGACAGAATCAATAGAAGGGCGTTGCTTTTGCCGAGGAATGGAGCTAAGATGTAAAGAGAGGTCCTGGGCCTGGCCCATTTCAGATTCCAAACCCCCTGGAAAAGTAATCACAGCAGCAGTAACATTAGTAGTAGGGAAAAGAGAAGAACAAGGGTTAGGGTTTACCATATTCTCAAAATTATGAGAAATAATAGTAGAGGATCCGCGAATTCCTCGCATAGAAAAATAGAAGGCAGCATAAGGGGCATTGCCTAGACCTAGACGGGAACCCGGAGGACTAGAAACTTGCCCATTATTGACCATAGAGTGGCCAGAAAGATGTTGAGAGGAGCTAGAGCTTTGTTTAGAGCCTGTATAGCAGTTGAAATTGTCACCACTATCATTTGAAAAATCATCCGAATCAGAATCACCATCACCTCCATGATTCCTAGCTTCCAAAGGGATATCTTCCAGTTCCTCTGGTCTGACAAGATTAGCTTCTGTATTTCAATAGTGATCAATATTGGGCAGCCCCCTGATGAGATTAGAGTAGTAGCGGCGGTCTCATGGGCCATATAAGACCCTCATGCCCTGTTTCTCAAATGCCGCAACTCGGCTTTGAAGTCACCTAGTAGCCACCTCTTCTAGAATACGGCAGCGTCTTTTAGAGTGACCTGCAAAACCACAATTCTTGGAAAATCGGAATACCCCTTCATATCTGAAGTGTACCCATATTACTCGATCGCCTTCCAAAGGCACATAACATCCAGGAATAAGAGGTTGGCTAAGGTCCACCACCATTTTAACACGCAAGTCTGTCGATGGTGGGAGACCTTGCCCAGTAAATTCAAACTCCTCAATATAACCAACATGAGAGAAGATTTGCACATCGCATTCATGAGTAAGATAAAGGAAAGGAAGACCATGAACTCGTACCCAAATACTAGCAGTGTCGTAATTAAGATTGTGAGCAGAAAAAGAACGGTGATACCCTTGGAAATTGATGATTCTACCATTAAAATCGTTGTCCTGCTTCGGACAATAGCCGCCAAGTCCGAGGAGTATTGACATTTGAAGATGTAATAAGAGTTGGAGATGTGCACCATGATAACACCACGTCTCCTCCACTTAGCGTTAACCATATGTTGCACATATTCGACAGAGGGAGGGTGAGTTCCGATAAACACCCCCACCACACTCTGGTTGTAGTTAATCGGCCCTAGCAAGCTGAAAATGGAAGGGGGAGTAGCTAGGTCGCCCATTCTAAGACGATTGTTTGAAGAAGCATTACCCTGGTAATTCGGATGTCTATAAGGGGGAGAGTTAACCATAATAAGAGGGAAGAAACAGAGGGGAATAAGAGGATGTAGTGATGAAAAACAATGAACTATAACTAGGTAATATATAGCAGGGGATCCTTACTGAGAAGAAGATTAAGAAAATTGCATGAAACTTGATTAGGCAAAGAGCCAGCCAATTAAAAAAGGATAGCTTGGTCAAGAACTAGCAATGATTAACAAGATTTTTAGAGAAATAGATTGAATGAAGAGGAGTGTAAAGATTTCTAAAAGATCATTGGCTATGGGATCTGGACAAGGGGGAAGATGAAAGATTTTGGGCAAAAAATGTAATCGTGTGTCTGATAGCTCGAGGTTCAAAAGGATCTGATTGGTTAAATAAAAAAGGCAGTCTTAAAAGTTGAACAGAAACACAAGGGTCAAGGAAGGGAACAAGCAGAATAGAACAAAGCTGAAAAAATAAAATAAGAACTCACAATCTTAGTGAGAGATGCTCCTCGCTAGAGAGAGAAAATTTTAACCTCCGGTTGCTCTTTTTTTAATATAATTTTTAAAAGTTTAGAAATTGATAAAAATAAAAATGTTTATGACATTTAAATTTTTTTTTTTTGTCTTCTTAAAATATACTTCGTATAAAGTATAACTTTTCAAATAATACTATAAATATTATAAAAATTTTATTTATAGAATATATTTATACCTACTTAATTAGCCTTATACGTATTTTCCAATCAACTGTATTGCATACCTGTTTTGTATTCGTATCAATCTCGTACCCGTTCTAATGCAACCTATTATTTCATTTTCTATTGGTACTTCTAATGATTATCTACCCAGCATGCAATACACACCTATGTCCTTAGGGGTACTAAGTACATTGATATATAGTTTTATTATTTATTTTAAAATTATATTTTTAGACTACACTTGAAATTTAATAAATTTGATGAATTTTTGAATATTTTTTTGTCTTCTTAAAATATTCTGTACTTCGTATAAAGTAATAAATTTTAAATAATATTGTTAATATTATAAAAAAATTTATTTAAAGAAAATATTATACCATACTTAATTACCCTTACACTTATCCTTTATTTTCCAATCAATCGTATCGCACACCTATTTCGTGTTCGTACTCATCCCGTACCCGTTTTACTGCAACCTAGTATTTCATTACCCATTGTTAAATTTTTATGAATTTTTTCTTATTAAAATGTACATCTTATAAAGAAAAATTTATCAAATACTATTGAAGATTTTATAAATATATTATATCATACTTAATTGGTTGTACCCGTATCCTTTATTTTCCATTCTAAGCGACTGTATTGTGTATCCGTTTTGTGTCTGTTCTCAATTCCGTAACCTTTCTGGTACAACCTATTATTTCAATTCCCATTTACATGCGTAATGAAAATACCGATCCAATTCTTGGTAAGGTAAGTATTTTCTCTTTGAAATTTCTTAGTATTATTGAATTGAGAAAAATGAATATGTTATTGTTTTTATCTTGTATTTTTTCCTTAATCTATAATTATTATTAATAAATTTAAAATTATATAATAAAGACATACTATAGTACCACATATGTAGTTAAGTACTATATGTTATAGACTATTGATAGATTTCTTTATTTTTGAATTATTAAAATGATATTGTTATATTCGTATATATATGACTATTTCATATTTCCTTCAATAAATAATTCGCCTAGATGCAAAAAAAATTTAATATCCAATATATGACTTAATTGTCCATATTTTCTTCATAAAATCATATTGACATTATTGTGGAATTATTCTCCTAGATGCAAAATACTTAATATGCAATATATAGATGTGTAGACACCCATTTGTGTCTCCCCAAAACCAAACCCAGTGATGAATGCCTTTCACGTCGAACAATAATCGAATGAGGTGAAAGTGTGGAAAAGTCAAGTGTTGCGGTTTAGTTTTATTTAAAATTCTTTTCTCTCTGTTTTCGAAAATAACTCTATTTATTTAAAAATAGCCAAACCAGTTTAGTTTGGTCCATAATTAAGGTCCAATAATAGTTTATTTGGATGGGGCTCGAAGAGACCTTTCCAACGATATATTATAAGCCCAATTCCGATGAATATTGGGGAAGTTGTGGCCAAAATACTTAACTGGGCCCGGTTAACTATTTACATACGGCCCAATGATCTAGAGGAGGGCCCAATGTTAATTATTATTCCTAAAATTATTAGAATTAATTATAACTTTCTAGAAGTTTTTAGAAGGTTCCTTTTAATTCTAATATTATTAGATTTAATAATTATTTATTTTAAAGTGGACTTTTATTTGGAATAAAATATTATTATTATTATTATTATCTTTGAAAAATACATTTTTATCTTCTGTACGGATTCCGTAGATCAAGTTGATTAAAGATCGGATTCCGCGTGGAAAACGCGCCTAAGCCAGGCTGTCGCCAAACGACAAGGCTGTCGCCTCGCGACAGAGTGAATTCCTGGCGACAGCGTGAATTCCTGGCGACAGCGTGTAGTTTTATTCCTTATCAAATTCCATGCTTTTCCGGACTATTTTCCTTATAAATAGGGTCTCAAACCTCCGTTTTTATTCATCAACTCTCATCAATTCTCTCTATTCTCTCTCAAGAATTGCTTAATTCTTTCTTATTTTCTCTCTCTCTCTTTCTAAACCAACCTTTTACAAATACAATATTCCGCATTCACAAGACTTAGAGTCACTTAGCCAAGTTCGAAGTTGTCTTCGCCCTAGACGTGCAAGGTTTGATATTTTCTGAGGGTTTGGTCCAAATCTAGTCAAAACTTTATTTAATTTGATTTTAATTTAATTCCTTAATTCTTTAATAATTCTTTATTATTTTCATTGAAGTCTGCTAACTTGTGTATTTTGTTATTAGAAAGAGGTACAAGGCATCAAAGTAAGTAGATTAGCTTACTCTCTATTTCTTTCACAATGTAGAAAATCATTTTTATTAATGTTTAATTCCTAGTATCATGTTAGGAGCACTACTACATTTTTTACCAAATGCAACGGCCAATGACAAGCTAATGCAACGGCATTTTTATTGCCGTTGCAATAGATTAGGCTAATGCGACGGATCCTTCTATGTAACTTCACTATGTAGAGCTAATACAACGGCTGTTGAGAACCGTGGCATTAGATCAGTTAATGCGACGGGTAAATGGCTACTGCAACGACACACCCAAAAAAAAATTAAGGCGCTGGAAATTCCCTCTAATTTTTTTCCCAAAATTTTGAATGCCTTATTATACCCTGATCTAGCCCTTATACCTCTTTTAGTACTATTCCTTTTTTTCTTTTCAGTTTCTTCCCAAAAAAAAAAACCAGAATTGCTCTCTGCCTCTCTCTCTCTCTCCTCAAAATCTTAGAAGAATGGCAATTCTGTACAATTACGAAGAACTCTATCCTCAACAACCACCTTAGAAGAAATCGACTGTAAAACCGTATTCTTCAACTCTCGAACCTTTTAGTCTGCTAGGGTTTCTTCAATCAGCCATTGATTTCGTCGCCAAAGAGACGGATTTTTTCGGCGATTCTACTTTGAGAAGGAGGTTGTTAGTTCACTTGAGAATGTGTGGGAGATGCTTATGGTAAAGGTGGATGAGAAGGAGTACATTTTTGTCGTAGTTGTTGCATCTGCTTTAAAACCCAGACCTCAAAACCACCAACAATGGTGTCGGCTAATCTAGCAATGGCGCAACCACCGCATGCACCACCACCGCGGTCATACACCGACCTCTTTGGCGACCCAATCTTCGATTTAACCCCTCAATGGTTCAAGATAAACCTCTTTCTCCCTCCTGATTTCGACTCCAAACCCTACATCTCTAACCTCCAAACCTTATAAGTTCGTACCCTTCGACTCTCTTCGATCTCAGCTTCATGCTCATCTTTCTTCGCTCAAGCATCAACTCGGAATGGTGATGGTGATGAGAAAGATACAGAGACATCTAAGTATATAGGTTTACTATCTATCTCTCTAATCTTTGAATTATTATTTTTTTGTTAAGGATTTAATATGCAATGTTGTTAGGTTTACTCGTAATTTTGGGTTTTGATAAATATGATCTACTTTAATTCACATTTTGATTGCATATTATTTGAATCAAAAATAATGAATAGATTAGTGCATTATATTGTGTGGATTGGCTTAACTTCTTGATTAATTAAAGATGAATAAATTAAGTCGAACGAAAATTGTTCTGTTTAGTTAGTACTTGTTGGTGCTTATATACTTGTGGATCTTCAGTACCTGCATTATAGTCAATTCTAAGTATATGCCAAGAGTTGGACTTGGGTCAATGTAGCAATCCTATTATAATATCATACAAAATCTGCATGTTGTTAGTGTAAGTTAAATTATTCATCTCTTGAAACTATAAAAAATCATCATTTAAATAAGATATAAAAAAAAAAATTAAAATCATTAATCTAAGGATTTACGGAGTGTGATATGCTGCTATGCATAGTTGATAACTTCATATGCATGGGATCTATTTGATCTGAAGAGAAGGTTTAAGAAAGTAAGTTTAGAAATATGCTGATGTATTGGGATCCATATTTAACACAACATTTAGAAATATACAGCCCCTTGTAAATTTGTACTCAATTATGTGGAGGGTCTTGACTGAATATGTTGATCAAGAAAAGATAGGGAGGATAAGACCCTATGTAATAAGAAAAGCAGAGTGGAAGTGTTTTGGAATCATTGTTCCTCTGTTTGTGCTATCTGATTTTTTCCCCTGCATATTGATGAACTGCATGATTGTATGCTTTCTTTGCTCTGTAAAGAGGTCTATTAATTTTATATTGTGGTTATAAATTTTTATTCTTATCTTAAAAAGAGTTGGATACAAGGGACTGGTGGGTGTCTACTTGTTAAACCGCTTGTGAACTTGTGGTTATGTTGTAGCTGAGTGAAGACCAATTAGAGTTCGAGTTTGTTTGCAAAACCTAAGGCTTGAGATTTAGATTTCACGAGTTTGGCATCTAAAAAACTTTTATGGGGTCAAGGCTTTGGAAGTTTCCTTTGGGTTATAGTCTCATACACTTAGCTCACAACATATGAGATATGACCTTTAAAGATTCCATTGAGTGTCGCTAGACCTTTGTGATTCTTGTTTCTGTCTCCTCCCCTTTTCTTTACGTCATTGAGATACTGGAATACTGGGTAAATAATGTTGCATATTGATATGCCTGGAAAAAAAAGCTTAAACAGTGGATTTTTTTCTTCTATTTGACACTGCATATAGATCACATGATGCTCCTCCCTGCTTGAATACTAGGCAATTACTGTTTCTCCATGATCTTTTACGAAAAAAAGTGAGGGACAATGATTATTTTTGTTCAATACTGTATATTATCATAGCATTAACAAGACATCAGACATTTTCGAAGAGACTTGTGAGGTTTTTAAGGAGACATGGGTTAGGTTAAAATTTGAAAACACTGAGCAATATCTGTGTATACTTTTTCAATTTGTTAGCTCAATTTGTTGCTTATCTCGGAGAAGCAAGGTGTCACTTTTATTATATGATTCTTTGCGGTAGAGAATAGGCTAGTAATTTCATGCATCTTCTGATTATTGTTTTGGTAGTCCTGCATAGTTACAACTCTTTCAGCCTCAACTATGCACTTTATTATGTCCTCTATGTGTTCCATGTTGTTACTATTATCTTTAATCGAGTTTGATGCAAAAAGACTAGTTGCTCACGGTCTCGGGCCCTTCCATCGTGATTGGTACTTTCAGTGTAGTTTTCCAGGGATAAAAGTAATTTTTATTATATTATTGTAGGAGTACACAGGAAGATGCATTGATGGAAATGAAATTGGCTAATGGGGATAAAAATGGTGTAGCTAAAAGCCAATGTGTGAATGAACTAAGTTTTTCTGCTCTTGACTAAGCTATGTGGAAATTAGGTTGAGGCAAAAAACATAAAATTTGTAAGTAATTAATTCTGAAAAGGAACATTTCCTTGATTAATTCTATTATAATACTTATTACCACTCATTATTACATAAGGAACATTTTGTGAGTAATTAATGATTGAAAAGGAACATTTTGAATGTA
The DNA here is from genome assembly GCF_948465745.1 of Chenopodium album. Lineage (NCBI taxonomy): Eukaryota > Viridiplantae > Streptophyta > Magnoliopsida > Caryophyllales > Amaranthaceae > Chenopodium > Chenopodium album. The sequence goes on along the minus strand of NC_137853.1, from coordinate 23,116,591 downwards.
GTAGGCTAATACAATGGTTTAATTTGGTGGAGAAAAGGAAGGGCCGGGAAACAAATTGTGAAGTATTATCATAAAGCTTTAATTTGTCAAACTTAGAGCTAGAGATAGAAGTAAATTAATTATTCTCTTCTTTTCTTGCTGACTGTTTGTATAATGATTCTCTGATTATTCTATTGTGAGTGAATTAATGTTTTTCTTTGATGATTCTATTTTGATGTGGAGCTAATGTATAGGGTATTAATGGATTATATTATATCTTATTTTTTAAGTGCCTTTTCCTTGGCCTTTTAGTTATGCAGGTGACTTGATGATTTATAAAGGAAAGAGGGTTGGACTTGAAGTGAATCTGAATAACAAAGTTTTTTGTTATATCCTTGAAAAAGCAAATTTGCATTGCTAATACTACTCCGAGTCTCTAGTATAGTAACAAGTAAGATCCTACTTCGAGTCTATCATATTCAAGCCTATCTCTACAGTTTTGCCATAGTTCATTGACAGTTTGACACCACTGCCCTTGCTATTACTATACTAATCTAATCAAATCTCATGAATGAATCTTGATGGTGTTTATCTTATTCTTTTTTTCCTCTTGTTTTTGGTTGGTGCCTACAGTACGTGGGTGGCAGAACATGAAGTAATGGCTCATCAATCATCAACGTTTGGTCTTCCTCGGTTATTTTTTGGCTCCCTACCTTTTCAAGCTTTCGTGTTTCTACATTATATAATTTGGGAACAAAAAATGCATAGCTTTCATTTCGGTGTATTAAATTTTTGTAATAATCTTCCTCAGTTATTTAGCTATGAATTTTGATGTTAATTTAAATAGTGATAATTTATTTTGTAATTTTCCCAACAAAAACAATGTATAGCCCTTTATTTTCAGTAATGAAATTTCAATTTATTTGTCTTATTATTATTATTATTATTATTATTATTATTATTATTATTATTAAATTATTATTATTATTGGCATTACGTAAATACACTGTGTGGCATTGGGTTTAAGGAACCGTGGCATTAGGCTATATGCACCGTGGCATTAGGTATAGGAAACCGTGGCATTAGGTATTATAGCTAATGCCACGGTAATAATGTTGTCGTTGCATCAGGTATTGATCTAACGCAACGAATCATTGATGTCGTGGCATTAGGTATCATATGCCGTGGCATTAGACCTACTGCAACGCCAGCAGATGCCACGGTACATGGTCGTTGCATTAGGCCTAATGCCACGGATTTTGGTGCCTAATGCTACGGATTTGGGCGTTGCAATAGGTCAAAAATGTAGTAGTGGGATGTATTTAATTCCTAGTATCATGTTAGGATGTTTTTATGCTTTCTAGTATCATGCTTAGGGTGCCTTTGCTCTTTTTAATATCATGTTAGTATCATGTTAGGTTTAAAGCTTTGATCTTTAATGCTTAGTGACATGCTAGGATTTGTTATTAATCTTGTTAGTATCATGCCTAGGATCTTGCTATTTTTAAGCTTTATTATGCCTTATCGTGGTTTTGACTATTATTATTATGATATTGATCATTATTATTTATTATTATTATTATTATGTTGCTTGATATATTTTATTGTTATTGCTTGATCACGCCTTTTATGCTTGTTAAAGGGAATTTGTACTTGAAATCACGCTTAATAAGATAGTTAATAATTTGGTTTAGGCTAATGTGATTTTAATTCAAGTGATCGCCGATAATAGTATTATTTGTGCATTAATATTCAACCAACATAGATAAACAGGGTAGGTTTAATATAATGTTTGTATGTTATTCGAAAAGCGCACATGAATACGAGCAGAACAAAGTAGATGCCTATTTTATAGGGCGGGTCCTTTCTTTTGTAGATTGGATTCGTACCCTCATCCCCGAACCCTGTTTGGTTCAAGACCTTATGGAGTTGATGGTCCTTTTGGATTGTCTTTTGGGTTTACAAGTTCCTAAAACTTGTTGGCGACTCTTTTGCTCTCTTTTCTTTCCCTTTGGAACGCCACCATACTTTAGTGTATGATCACAGTGGGGTTCAAGTTTGGGATCATAATGCTTGAAATATTCCCTACAAGATGAGTTAGAAACTCATAATTTAATGGTCAAAAATTTATGCTTGTGCTATAAGGAGTACTTTTAGTCAAACATCCTATGGTAAAATATTATCTTTCACATCTTGACTTTTTGTCAGGGATGTAGATCAGTAGATGTTAGCATTAATAGTAAATTGTAGATATTCTTTGAACAAAAAATCCTATACTACTTTGTACTGTTATAGATCAAAATATTGCATTTTGTAAGAATATTGCTATCATAATATCATATACCAAAGTATTTTTTTATCCAAATATATTAGATTAATCATACTTACCGAAATAAGTCAAATTATGTGAAATATAGTATTTTAAGATAAAAAAAACAATAATAAAATCGAATAAATGGTGTCAAATATATTTTGCAACATATAATTAAAAGATACAATAAAAAATTTCTTTATAAGGGGTTTGTAAATGAGCGGGAAAATATTGAATGACAGAGTCTCACGTGCTAGTTTTGCATCTAGGCGCCCTTTGTTTTAGTATAGGTATAGATAAGAGAATTTTAAAGAGAGAAAGTAGATTATTGCTCAAGTTTCTTCATTATATTCAACTTTGGTCAAGTTCATTCCAATCAAGCAATAGTTCCAAGTTTTCATCTTTAATCAAGTTCATCTTTAGTAATCTCTAATCCTCTCTTTTAGTTAGATTTATTTGTTTTATTGTTGCTTATTTTCATTCCCCTCTTTAGTTGAGTTAGTTGGTATTATTTTCATTGTTCTTAATCATGCTTAGTTTTGCGCCTCTTGAATTCATGTTTAGGATTGTGTATTATCCTTAATCTCCCTTCCCTAGGCTAAGTTTTTAGCTAGGGGAAGGGGGTGGAAAACATGTGTTGATATTGGATGATTGATGATGGTTAGATTGAACTCATGCCATAAATTGATGAAAGATATGATTTTTGGATAGCTTGAGATTATTGTGGCACTTTATTTGATGTTCTCTAGTTTAAATGCATGAATTGAAAGTGATTTGAATTAGATTAAGATCCTCTCTATTTTAATGATTGCATGAGAATGGACTATTAAAGTAGAGTTATATCGATTGTGCACCTTTAATCTCTTGCCATGATTTGTAACTAATTGGATGCATGAGAATGATCCTAATTAGAGAAGATGTATTTCATTGATTTTCTTACACATGCAATTGCATGAGAATGAGTTGTTTAGGTAGAATCTAGTGTTCTATGGCATGTTTATCATGATAATCATCGTTGTTCCCCTTTGTTTAATCGTGTTTGACACCCTCGTATCCCTAGCGTCGTTCTCTCTTAATTTAATCCACTTTATCTTTCTTTGTTTGTAGCTTTAGTGCCTTTAATCTAAAAACCAACAAAAAAATTCCACATTTTTCTCTAGCATTAGTGATATTAATGTTAGACGAGTGAGCTTCCTTAGTTGTTCGACCCTATACATACCCCTATACTTGTTTTAGGGTAGTTTAGGATATAAATGATTAATTTAATTAGGGTAGTACACCAACGACCTACTTGCTCGTGATCAGAGGGCCACAAGGGGGGACCAAAGCGTTGCCCCCCAAGGATCCCCAACTTCCTCACTTACACGGCGCCACGTGGCGCCTAACTTTGAGCACCAAAGCGCGCCCAGCTAGCGGCGTATGTGCGAGGCATGCGTGCTGCCTTGGCCCAGCAAGCCACGCATGCTTTCGAGCTGCTGGCCGAGGCTCTTGTGCGCCTATGCTTGACTTGCTAGCACACTACTAGCTTGTCAGGCCAGCATGATGCCTGTGCGCGCTCGCTAGCATTGGTGTGCTAGCACGCTGCGCCATGCACCAGCTAGCGCTGGTAGCAACCTAGCATCGGTGTGGCGTGCATGCTAGCTACCATGCTAGCCCATATGCCCCTAGCACTCGGTTAGCTCGGGGAATTCCGATGCTAGGGTTATTTTGGTAATTTTTTGATTAATTGATTTCTGTCGTCTCGTCTTTTATTAATTCGACTCGACTTTCGACGCTCGGTCTCAACGCTCCTAGCTCGATTTCCGATGTATATGTTCAAAATATTCGAGCGACTCATTAATTCCTTCCGGATTAATTCGTTGTGTCGGATCGTTAGTTGCTTGGGTGTGACCCGAAGGGTTCAGTCAAGATTAAGCTGTAACATTAATTATACATTAATTTTATTGATTAGAAGTGGCCTCCAACTAGGCATTCCAATCACTTGACCTCACTGAATAAGGAACTTTCTAATAATTCCAAACCCTCTATCTGAATAATACACTTGTTTGAAGGACACCATTCTTTTAGGTTATGCCATGTGACATGAGTAGGTGGCCTCTCTTGCCAACTTAGATATTGAATCGTGCTAATACTTATCGATGTAAGTACTTTGGCTTAATTCAATCATCCATTTAAATATATCCCTATGGATCTTTATGCCCAATATGTACTGTGCCTCTCCCAAGTCCTTCATTGAGAAAAATTCCCTAAGCCAAGTCTTTAAAGACTCTAACTAACATTAGAACGCTGTGTCCAATGAGCAATATGTCATCGACATATAGGACAAGGAATATGTGATGTCACTCCCATTGGCTTTCTTGTATACACAAGACTTATCTGGATTCTTGACAAAACCAAACTTACTGATGGCTTCGTTGAATTGCAGATTCCAACATCTGATTTCTTACTTTAACCCATAAATGGACTTCTTAAGCTTGCATACTTTCCCAACATTGCTTGAATCAACATAATCTTCAAGCTGTGTCATGTGCACAGTTTCTTCCAAAATTCCATTTAGAAAGGCGGTTTTGACGTCCATCTGCCATATTTCGTAATCGTAATATGCAGCAATTGCTAGGATAATCCAGACGGACTTAACCATTGCAACTAGGGAAAAGGTTTCATCATAATCAACGTCTTGAATTTACTTGTAACCTTTTGCGACCATTCTAGCTTTGTACACAAATACATTTCCATCTTTGTCGGTTTTCATTTTGAAAGTCCATTTACAACAGATAGGTGTGTAACCTTCGGATAAATCAACCAAGTCTCATACTTGATTCTCAAACATGGAGTCCATCTTAGATTTCATGGCCTCTTGCCATTTTGCAGAATCGGGGTATGTCATAGCTTGCTTGTATGTCGCTGGCCCATCTCCATCCACCACTAGGATGTCTTGATCCTCGGTTAATACAACACCGAGATATCTATCTAGTTTAGATATTGGCCGTTGCAACCTACGTAGGGTAATGGATTGAGCATTTGCATTGTCATTTTGACTTTGCACATTGTCAATTTGATTCTGACCAAAGTCAACAGTTGCTTCTGGAGCACTTTGAATGTCAGTTTGACTTTTTTACTCGTCCTCTCGAGCTTCATCGACTTTAATTTTCCTCGTAATATTCGGTTTTGTATTTTCACGAAATTCAGAATCTTCCACGACGCTTTAAGACGCGCGCGGCTTTTTTTGCGGCAGCTTTAGATTTTGACCTAAGCATCTCTAAATCCGTCAAAATTAGGTTTAATCTTGGGATTAGGCCTAATTATTGATCGAGCTTAGTTTTAATTGGCCTTAGTTCATTTCGTATTGGGTTGAGCTAGTCTTTTATGTGTTTAAGTCTTAATCAGCAATCCATAAGTATCTTTCACATTGATCAAACACAAAGATGGTTTTATTTATCGTCATAGGACTTCCGGTCTGGGCAGGAGACCAAGAGTAGATGTCTACAACATCTAATAACCAAGATCGTTACATAACACATAAAAAACAAAGTAATCATATTTTTAAAGCGTGATTCAACGTGGGCCGAGCAAAAACAATGGGAGATAAAGAGCCCCAAGCGTGATTCCTCTACTTGGTCCACGGGCACAAGTTAAACCTCCTCTAATGCTTGGTAGTGATTGAACCTTTCTATCAACCTTCTACGGAGAGGAGAGGAGACAAACGAGCCACAAACCACCATCACCACCACCGTGCGTACACCGTGCGCTGGTGTCCGTATCGTACAGACAAAGGGGGAGGATAAGAGAGACGTGTGAGAGAGAGAGGGGTTAAGTGTTTGGTTGCTTGCTTCACAATTTATTGCTTAGGTTAATTGTGACTTATCATTCAACCCTAGGCATGGCCTCCATTTATACATCACATATATAATTAGAGTCCATGTGAAGCCCAAACTTCTAGCCCACTTCTAACTACACTAGCCCTACTCCTTACATGGCTTGTCATATCCTCATGAGGTCCATTAATGGGCTTCGTACTTGTTTAGCCCAATACCCTTGTTGTGTGACTTTGTATGATCTATTCTATTGGGCTTTGGACTATTTGATTAATCCAAAGATCATTTATCATATCTAGCAACGGATAATGACGACCCAAAAGAACGAACTTATTATCTCCATAATGATGATCCTTGATATATCTAGTAATTGCACTTATCGATAACATAATTCCTTCAGCACCTACCCCAAGCACTAGTGAGCTCTTGCTCACCCTTGCCGTGAGCAATCCAGCAGCGAGCTATCGCTCGTGCTCGTACACGAGCTATAGCTCACATCTGCTGTAAGCCAAGCTACCATCCGAGTTATAGCTCGGTGTTGCCACAACTCATTTGCCTTGAGAGCTATGTCTCTCTCGCCAGCTCCTTGTAATCAATGTTGCTAAAGGGTAACAACACTCACTTAGAACCACTCCGATTTGCATTACAAGTATTATTACTCCAACATTTACGTGTTGAACAGGTCTAAAAAAAGGTTTTGTAGAAACAAATTATAAATCAAGTGAAAATTATGTGGTACTCCAGGGTGCACCATCTGGAAAGAACATTACACATATGCTTAAAGTACACAGGCAAATAAAGAAGATTACATACATTTACAAAGAACACAAGCATAATATGTTCTTTGGATATGAACTATATGTTCTTTACATTTTAAGCTATGTTCGTTCATTTACGTATGTATATTAAATATTTCCTTTGAGTTTCAATAATACAAATTATGTTCTTTTACTTGAATAATAATTTGTTCTTCTATGCTCATGTTCGTTTATTCCTTTATGTTCTGTTGGTTATATATTTGTTTCATCATTGTACTATTTTCTTTAATCCTTTGTGTTCTTCAAATTTCTTGTTCTTATTGTTAAGCTTGTATGTGTTTTAATAATTGTAGACAACCAAATGTGTCTCTCCAAAACCAAACCCAGTGATGAATACCTTTTGCGTCGAACCATAATCGAACGAAGTGAAAGTTTGAAAAGTCTAGTGCTGCGGTAGTTTTTTATTTAAAAATCTTTCTTTCTGTTTTCGAAAACCTGCTCTATTTTATGAAATAGCTAGTCATGTTTATTTGGGTCCATGATAAGGGTCTTATAATGATGTAGTTGGATGGACTTGAAAAGACTTTTCCAACGATATATTATAAGCCCAATTCCGATGAATAATGAGGAAGCTATGGTCAAAATACTAAACTGGGCGCAAACCGGATATTACCTACGACCCAATGATCTAGAGGAGGGCCTATTATTAATTATCATTCCTAAAGCTATTAGGATTGATTATAGTCTTGTAGAATACTCTAGAAGGTTCTCTTAAATCCTAATGGAGTTAGGATTGATAATTATGTTTCAAAGAGTTTGAAATTGAATAAAATTCCTCTTTTTGAGAGTCCTAATTCTATTCAAATTTAAAGATATTCAAAGACAGTCAGATATTATTTTTGTGCCTCATAATATTTATCCAAATTTTATATGGTTGGATAGATCTTTAAATTACTTTCCAATGATATATTATAATAATAATTCCGAGCTATAACGAAAAAGATATGAAAGAGATACGAAATTTTATCTAAAACTGACACCCTTTCACTATTTCGGCCATATCTTTTTATGTTTACAAAAGATTTTAATTTGTTTCTAATTGGGATGGAAAGCAGATTTCAAGAGATTTCCAACGACATATTATATGCCTTATTTCAACTTCTAGATCAAAAGATATGATAAAAACAAAATCCGCAAAAAACTGTCTTGTACCGCCTGACGCCTGGCGCTGCAGTGCAGCGCCTGGCGACGAAGCCTGTTGTTGGCGACAAGATGAAGTTTTATTCCTTTTCGAACTCTAACTCTTTTCTATCAATTCCGGACTATTTTCTTATAAATAGGGTCCTTGGACCTCCGTTTTCAATCAATAATCATCCACAACCATCATAATTCTCTCTCTTCTCTCTTTAAGCAATATAGCTTATTCTTTCTTCTTTTAGCTTTTCTAAACTAGCCTTTTCACAAAAACACAAATTTCGCATTCACAAGATCTAGACACACCTAGCCTAGTTCGAAGTTGCTTTCGCCCTAGACGTGAAAGGTTGATAATTTCTAAGGGTTTGGTCCCAAATCCAGTCTAAACTTTTTAACTCTTTTTTTCAATTATTTAATTTAATCCTTTGATTTATTATTCTCTTGAAGTTTACTAACGCGTGTATTTTGTTATTAGAAAGAGGTACGAGGCTTCAAAGTAAGTAATTAGCTTACTCCCTATTTATTTATTATTGCAATGTAGAAATCATGCTTAGATTTGATTAATTCCTAGTATCATATTAGGATGTTTTTATTGCTTTCTAGTATCATGTTTAGGGTTGTCTTTTACTCTTTTCTAAAATCATGTTAGTATCATGTTAGGTCTAAAGCTTTGATCTTTATTGTTTAGTGACATGCTAGGGTTTGTTATTAATCTTGTTAGTATCATGTCTAGGATCTTGCTATCGTTATTATGCTTTATTATTAACATGGTTTATATTAATATTATTATAATTTGTTAATAACGTGTTGCTTGATGTATATTATTGTTATTGCTTGATCACGCTTTTTATGCATGTTTAAAGGGAATTTATACTTGAAATCACGCTTAATAAGATAATTAATAATTTGGTTTAGGCTAATATGATTTTAATTCAAGTGATCGCCAATAATAGTTTTATTTGTGCATTAATATTCAACCAACATAGATTAAACATGTTTATGTTTAACCTAATGATTGCATGTTAGTCAGAAAGCGCACATGAATACGAGTAAAATAAAGTACATGCCTATTTTATAGGGCGGGTTCTTTCTCTTTTAGATTGGATTTGTACCCTCATCCCCGAACACCAGTCATGGTTCCAGACCTTTTGGAGTTAACGATCTCATGGATCATTAAGGGGTGTAACCTTCACCCTGTGAACGGTTTACAAGAAGCTAAAACTTGTTAGCGACTCTTTTGCTCTAGCTTCCTTCCCTTTGGACACCACCATACTTAAGTGTATGATCACGGTGGGGTTCAAGTTTGGGATAATGCTTGAAATATTCCCTACAATAATGTATACGTTATTTGGATTGATCTCTTATATTTTTTGAATTTGACGACCTTAATCTTCAATATCGTTTATTAAAACTATACATTTTTTTTGTATATTAAATATCATCTAATTGTTTTTTTTTTTAAAGGATAACGAAGGTTGATGATGACGATATACTTTAAAAACCTCCTCTTGTGATGATTGATTTTCAGATTTAAAGGACATTCGTAATATCGTGCAAAAATAAGAAACGGATGAAGAATGATTTAAGATTTTATTTATTGTGGTCACAATAAAGCTGTCGTGCAAGATATTAACATGGCTTCCCCACAAAACGTATGAGGAAGCATATGCCAAAATTATATGCAATTATACTCTTAAAGTTTGGAATATCCCACGAGTAAGGTGCCTTTGGATTCCCCCCAAAAAACACCCCAATCACATTGCCAAAATATTTTATCACAATCAAATAAAACCACACATCATCAGTCAGCTCTTAAATAATCTATCTCCTCCTCCTCCTCCTACATATATTTAACAGTCTCAAACTCTCAATGATGACTTCTTCTCTTTCAATTAGGTCTTCTCTTTCTCTCTCCAATTGTCCCACCTGCTCTTCTTCCTCTTCATCTTCTCTCAATTATTTACATTTTCCTTCTCAAATACAAATACCCATTTCCAAGAAAGTTACCAAGATTAGATCTTTAAGTTCTAAAGTGCCGAAATCAGAAAGGGTAGTTAATAGATTTGGTGTTAAAGCTTGTAAAATGGCCATTAATGGTGAAGAACAAGAGGCTCCTTTGCTTGAAGAAGCTGAGACTTCTAAACCTCGTCGGATTGCTCTTTTTGTTGAGCCTTCTCCTTTTGCGTTAGTACCTATCTTTTTTGCTTATTTTTTGGGGTTTTGAATTTCAGTTGGATAATGATGAACCCCCATTTAATTTGTTGATTTTAGTGTAAAATGGAATTTTTTTTTCTTGACTTATGTATCAACATTGTTACTCTTTCATCTAAAATTTGAGATGGTGGCTAATTATATGTTCTGAATCTAAATTGTTCTCCCTTGGTCTTAATTGTTGACTAATTATATGTTGTGATTTGGGGATATGGGTAATGTAGAGCTCCATTGGTTTGCTTGTTGCTAATTAATATTACAAGTCTTTAACTGCTGTATAATTTTGACAATTTTACTTTCTTAAGATGTTTCAAACATTTGGCAGGTTTATTATTCCTGCTGAATTATGCCAAATTTGATTGATGATTAAGTTTTGTATTGATCCTTTAGACCAATACTTGTTGTTGAGTTTGTATTCATTATTTTCCCAAATTCTTTTGATCTATGATACGTGGTAATGGTTATGACTTTATTTGAAATTTGATTAGTGTAGCTAATCCATGGTAATGCATCTCTGTTGAATTGGTTATCCCTAAGTATACGCTTTTCTTAATAAATACATCACTAATCTATACCATCTATAACGACCATATCTATGGTGGTGACGGATGGTAATAGAAGTATATGGTGAGGGAAAAAAAAAAGAGATATTTGGGTTTGGAAACACTTGGACGTTGACATGGGACATTTCTTGAAAATTACATATAAATTCAATATCATTCCTTCTATGTATTATTGCCTATCAAAATATCAAATACGAAGTAGGATGGTAAATCAAACCTGGTTTCTAAGGTCTTTTATAGCCATAATTAAATTATGAGAATCAAGCAACTATGTTTTTGGTTTGGTGGAGATGCTTCTCCAACAAACAAATGTTGTTGTTGGACATGTCTTGTAGGGTGTTTATTTCTATAGACAAGTATTCAAATTATACTAATGGTTATTGTGTTGATAAAACAGAGAAATTACAATCCAGTTGCTGATTATGTTTTCAATTTTTTTTTTTTGTAGTTATGTGTCTGGATATAAAAACAGGTTTCAGAATTTCATTAAATATCTACGTGAAATGGGTGATGAGGTACAGCCTTCATACTTATATATTCTTACATTAATTGTTTTCTATTTATCTCCATTTAGGTTAATGATAAACTGGTAATTAACGACGGCCGTTAATCGGAATGGATTGTACATAAAATTTTGTTATCAATATCCATTCCTATGGCACTTTTAGTTCACTCTGTATTGTCCCTTTTTATTCAAAAATTTTCTCTACTACTGTATCCATTATCACTTAGGGGGTGGTATTGGGTGGTAATGAACATTTATGAAGAAAATACAAGTTTGGGGACAACATTACACTACTATGAACATGAGATGATACTTTTCTTTTCTAATTATGCTTATATACAGAGATGATACTTTTCTTTTCAAATTATGCTTATATTAATTCATTCCAATTACGACAATTTCAATTTGAGGTTTTTATCTCTTGCATTTATTTGTATGATGAAATATGGCATGTCCATTTTTTTTTTTCCAAGTTCCATACCTTGATTATTTTATTTAATTTTTCTTTGATCTCCTTTCTATGCTCTTAGATGCTTGGAATGAGACAAAAAGGTCAAAGAGAAAATTACAAAGGCAATTTTGAATGTGTGTCACATGTACTGGGCGTATTGGCGTAGAGAAACAGACCCTTTTTCTTCCATCTATCTTTCTTGACATCTTCTCAGGTTGTAGAAACCACTCCTTAGAGGATTATCACTTCAAAAAAGCTTTAAGTAAACAAGTTGTGACCATGAATGAGAAGGATGAGAACCTATTATAGACTGTTTGGATTCAATATTAGACTTGGACAAATGGATCATAATGCTCGTAACACAAAAACCTGAATAAGTGTCAGATTCTGTTTTAAAGATTCTCAAGATAATTCAATAAGACGAGAATATAATTATATGTTGTTGTCTACAAAAACTGCAAATTATATGTTGTTGCCTCTTTTTCATCATGTTTACTGTCTATTAAACATTTAAACCCAAACACCTCCCTTGTATAATATGTTAGTAAATACATCAAGCATCAGATTGAACAAGAAAGGAGAAATAAGGTTACATTGTCTGAAAATTCTGGAAATTCAAATATCAACAGCTATCACAGTATCACATAGGACAATGAGAAATCTGAGGTTAAAGACAATCTTAATCCACTTCCTCCATTTAATACCAAAACCATTTTACCCCGTCATTGAATGCAAGAGACTCCAACTAGCCCTATCATTTACCTTCCCTGTGTTGTGCTTAATAGTACCGATAGAGTGATCTGCTTGATTGAAAATTGTTGACCAGCTCATCAAATTTTGTGCTATTCATTTTTCTAAAATCTGCCTACTCTGCACATATGCATTTTGGTCAGGAACATCAGTAGAAGATATTTACTTGGAGAACAAAGTCTTAGAAGTTAGAATACTAGTGGCTATATGTTTGACTGATCGATCTAGATCCCAAATGTATCACACACACATGGCATACACAATGGTAACTGTTTATCTTTCCAGGTGATGGTTGTAACAACACATGAAGGAGTACCAGATGAGTTTTATGGAGCAAAGTTAATTGGCTCACGAAGGTTGGTATTGTAACTATTGTTGCTTTGAGATTAAACATAATGATTGAATCATCACTTCATTATATCTTCTTAAATAATGTGGACTGTACTGCTTTTTATAATCCTGGCATGCCTACTATGCTGTTGGTACAGGCAATTATCTGTTTCTGTAGTGGCTTATAAATAGGTGCTGAGGCACAAGGAGACATGGTTTGTTCCCATTTTTTTTCTTAGGTGGGACAATTTTGATAAGACTTGCTTTAGGCGCACTGGACCCAAAGCCGCACAACTGCTTTGTTTTCGACCAAAATTGTTACTTGTTATTAAGTGTGTTTCACTTCAATGATGCATAAGACGCAGAAAAATCCACCTTACCTTTGTGCACCTTGAGCCTTTATTATACATTGGTCTTCAACCTTTTTATTTCAACTTTATGGATCCAACAATAATAATTTCATTTGTGAAAATCCACGGGTTATGATGTAGGAACTTGGCCTTTGTTTTCTGTGGAATCTATGTCTTCATATGTAACTGAATAAAGGGCATGCAGTGTCTGTTAATCTATGCTTTACGACATCTATTTGATGCAATTAGTAAAAACTTTCTCAGTTTAGTTTCTTCATTGATTTGTTACATAATTTTGAATGGAGCAAATACCATAGCAGGGGTTGAAATAAATTTAAAGCAATCCTTGTGAATGTGTCATAATAAATTTATTTTTTGGTGCATGAGAATGTGCGGTTTCACCTGCTGTCATCTTGTCTTTTTGTTGTTCTATGTCCGCTTGACTGGTGTTTGATGTCTGTATCTCATAATATTATTCCCAAAAGGCTCTCGGCTATCTACGTCCCACTTAAGTTTAATGCTGCTTCTGTGATTTTTGCAGTTTTCCTTGCCGATGGTATCAGAAAGTTCCTCTCTCTTTGGCTCTTAGTCCCAGAATAATTTCAGAGGTTGCAGCATTTAAGCCTGATATCATACATGCATCATCTCCTGGTATCATGGTGTGTTGGGATGAAAACAAATGCTGTTAAGTTTGTGTATCAATTTAATCTCTGTGATTTAATGTATAAGCATGCTTATTAAGTTAATCTACATATTTGTAGGTATTTGGTGCACTAGCCATTGCAAAAATGTTGTGTGTGCCAATTGTGATGTCATACCATACTCACGTCCCTGTGTGAGTTACTATATTCATCTTCTTCTTCTTCTTCTTTTTTTTTTTTCTCAGCATGGAAGTACCTTAATGTTGGGAGTTCTTATAGAACCAAAATTTTAACTCTTGCATATCTACAGATATATTCCAAGGTACACTTTCAGTTGGCTAGTGAAACCCATGTGGCTCGTCATTAGTAAGTGTTTCTTAGATATCTGAAATTGATTGCTATGAATTATCAATTTTGTGTATCTAAAATAAGCTCTAATAACCTCTTTTTTCCAGAGTTTCTGCACCGAGCAGCTGACCTCACTCTGGTACCTTCAGCAGCCATTGCAAAGGATCTATTGGCAGCAAAGGTAACAGCAGGTAATTAGTCTTCAACGTTCTGAACTTAATCTACTAAGTTATTATCCTTAGAATTGCCTTTTATTCTGGTGAGAATATAGGCCAAGTTTCTTATGTTTCCACATAATTAATATTTCTAATTTTTTTTTTTTTTTTTTTTTTTTTTTTTTGTTAATGTGTTAACACAACAGAAAATAGGATTCGTCTATGGAATAAAGGAGTAGATTCTGAAAGCTTCCACCCTCGCTTCCGTTCATCCGAGATGAGATGGAGACTTAGGTAAAGTGAAGATATTTCATAATTCATCATAGGGTACTATGTTACATGTAAGATTTTTCCTAACTATTATATTTGATATTCTTACTGCTGTATCAGTAATGGAGAGCCTGACAAACCACTCATAGTGCACGTTGGTCGCTTAGGCGTTGAAAAGAGTTTGGATTTTCTTAAAAGGTATTTCTTGCTACAGGAAAGTGGTTATATAATGACAGAAAATTTGTGAGTAGATATTAGGATTCATAGACTTTATAAAATTTTCCCTTCTGTATAATGAAGTGCTGCTTTTCTCTTAGCAAATTTTTATTATTTGGAATAGTATCTTAGCTAGGTTGTTTTGACTAGCCATGTTAATTCACTTACTTTTGTCGTGGATAATGTGTAACTTATTCGAGTGTCTGTTTGCATGTCTTACACCTCTTTGAGCATGGGTAACTAAGTGGAGGCTTTGAAAATTTCTGTTAAAAGGAAGCAAAATTTTGTGCATCTTGAGACATGTGCATCTTTTGAGCGTAATCTGCATATTTTCAACGTTAAGTTGCAGATCCAGTTCCAGTGAGAACGAAATCTACAATGACAACTGAGAACCAATTTCGCCCCTTAAAAGTAAAGCAAATAATCGTTAAACACAAATTCTTAAATGTGGCTGGCCACACGGAAGGGGTTATTTCGTTAGTGTTATAGGGGTTACTTGTTCACTGTTATAGGGGTTACTTCGTGAGTTTTAATCGGGGTTACTCCATTAGTGTTACAGGGGTTACTCGGTTAGTATTACAGGGGTTACTCGGTTAGTGTTATAGGGGGGTTACTTTGTTTTCTTACAAGCGGTCACACGGTGCGGCTAGCTGCACACAAGACAAGCTGATCATTAAACTAATTTGTATTAATTTTCAAGTAGTGTATATATTTTTTGCAACCTTTTGTGCTTGATATCATTGAAGAAAATTCAAAACCTTAGGTCACATCATGTGTTATGTTGAATCCCACCACCTTTTGCTTTCAACTGATCACTTTCAGTTTGACGAATAATATATGGTCGGTATTTTCTATTGAAAGTTGGGAATTATTTAGGCCAACCCCAAAAAAGAAAAATTTTGAAGTATTTGATGTTGGAGTTTGTTTGCTGTTATATTCTGGTCTCTGGATATTTTACTACTTTAGTTGGAGACTCTGAGTCTTCCACAATTTTACTCTGAGTATTGCTTTGTTCCCAGTAGTAGTGTAGAACTCACTGGCTATTTCTGAATAACTGAACATAGGGGTTAACTATTCACTTTTTTTGGCACTAGTCATGGGAGAACATTCTATTGTAATCATGAGGTTTGCTGTAGTAATTTAATTTGTCTTTCTCTGAGATTTTAACGTCTCAATACTTGAGAAGAGCTGAAATTGCAAATTTGGAGTTGTGAACTGTAAAAGTTTTGTCTTAGAGGAGATTTGATTCTAATATTTCTGTTTCCTATTGCACCATATATATCTTGTATTCTTAATTTGTTAGACCTAAATATCTGACTTGTGTAATTGAGCAGGGTAATGGATGAACTTCCAGAAGCAAGGATTGCTTTTATTGGCGATGGTCCTTATAGGTAAGTCTCATCGAGATCTTCTTTGTGCCTTTTAGTAGATAAGGTCATGCATTAGTTCAATATAGCAAAAGCTGCTAGGTTTTGGAAGGATATATGTAGAAAGATCTCCAGGTGCACCCTTTCCTATCACCCCCCCCCCCCCAGCGGGTCCATGTGCTCAAGCCAGATGCTTTAGGATGACCACGCAACCAACAATAAATGACTTGTGTGATTATATAATTGATACTTTATGCTTCATTATGTTGAAGCATATCCATATCTGATGTAATTTGAACTGCAATGCCACTGTGGTGAGCCATGCTTTCTGGTTTAGTCATTTCCTTAACAGACAGTAAAAGGCACTTTTGTAGTTAGCTGATATGTCTGTTTTATCGCTGTTCAAAAAAAAAAAAAAAAAAGAAATGTCTGTTTTATCAACTGTAATGATGTTAATAATTTTCTTTCAGGGAGGAGCTGGAAAAGATGTTTGCTGGTATGCCTGCTGTATTCACTGGAATGTTGCAGGGTGAAGAACTCTCTCAAGCATACGCCAGTGGTGATGTTTTTGTGATGCCCTCAGAATCCGAGACTCTTGGTCTTGTTGTATTGGAGGCCATGTCATCTGGAATTCCTGTCGTGGGTGCTCGTGCAGGAGGGATCCCTGACATAATACCTGAAGATCAAGAGGGTAAAACTGGTTTTCTCTTTAGTCCTGGGGACCTTGATGATTGCCTTAGTAAACTGAAGCCTCTATTGCATGATCGAGAACTGCGAGAGACCATTGGGAAAGCTGCTCGTGAAGAAATGGAAAAGTATGATTGGAGGGCTGCCACTAAAACGATACGCAATGAGCAATATAATGCAGCAATCTGGTTCTGGCGTAAAAAGAAGGTACATCTGATGAGACCTGTCCAGTTGCTGCTTAACTTCTTCGTAAAATCACCACAAGTAAGCTACAGATGACGTAGATAATTACCATTCACGGTGTGCAGTATGATGTTTATAAGGGTTGTTTCACTGTTTGATGGTCTTGAAATGAAGACCTTACATTCGGATATTTTATTTGTGATTTGATAGCCTTTTTGTTGTATATTATGGGCCTACCTTGTTGTGTCTAAAGGCATTCCTTTATATATTGATTTGGATGTTAGCTTAGAGGATTTATTATTGGTACGAAGTAACTATTTTCATGTAATGACCCAAAAAAAAAAAACTTCGGATTATTGTTAGTTATTCAGGTTCCATTTCTAAATAATTGACAATTTTTACTTCTTTTTGTTATAATATAAGAAGAAATACGAGAGAGATTGAGAGAAAATAAATCTGTGTATTTCATTCCATATGATAAGGTATATATATACATACAATATAGTTAGGGCTTGATTGGATAAGAATATAAACCCTATCTAGGTTGTTCCGGATTGATACAAAGGAGGATAATAGTCATCCACACGATATTTCATAACACTCCCCCTTGGATGTCCATTATCGAAGACTGTGCCTCGTTAAAACCTTATTAGGAAAAACCCTGTGGGATAAAAACCTAATGAAGGAAAAAGAGTACAACATTCTTCGTAATACACTCGATATACTGCCTCATTAAAAACCTTACTAGGAAAACCCAATGTGGGACAAAACCATGGTCAAGGGAAAAAGAGTGCAGCGCGTATTTTCTCCCCCTGATGAATACATAACTTGAGATCTTCTAGTGCCGCAATAATGTATCCAATATGTTTGCATATCTTCTCATATGTAGTAAGTAAAATATCATTAGTTGATCTTCAATTCTCTTAAGCTGAAGTTGCATCTTCAATTCTTCAAGTCTTCTCGTGAACATGTGAAGTGTCTTCATTTCACCATACATGTGTTTATCTCTAATATCATTATTTCAAATCTCGATCTGTTTAGTATTTGATTTAAAAATTAAACTAACACGATTATGACTTCTTCTGGAAGTCGTTAATGATAGAAATAGATGATCATTATTTGATCAAACTTCATTAATAATAATTTGATGACAAAACTTGATATCATTAATGCCATTCTTCAATTTCATATGAATTAATATAACACACGTAATTATATACATTTATCATGGTTCTTCTAGACCATAATAAAATAGTTTCACACATAAGTATCTCGTTGATATTCTTTAGAATATTCGTAATTGACATGATAGTTCTTTTGCAAATACAATTAGTAATTCTCACTAACTTTCATATGCTCAATCTTCAGGTTGAGATGTCAGAAGTCACATTGACTTATCAAGAGTTTGATAATAATTGAATTGCAATATTCAAGATATAAACTTTGCAGGGCTGAATATTTAAATACGTCGTACATAAGTTCTTCAGGAACTCTTCTTACATGATTCATAACATGCTATTCAATCGACGCCATCAATATTTTCATCACAAGTATAAGCCCATTGGAACATAAGTATTTCTTTCTAATATTCCATCAGAGTTGTAAATATGTCTTACTATACTTTGAATGAACATTGACATACACCACAATTATTATATAGAAATTAATTAAAGCATGCAATATGAGATATAAAAATATGATAACATAATTAACAAATTATACAATGAGTAATGCATTTACAACTTCGAACATATGTAATGAATAATCCAATAACCTAAGACTCACACATGCATATGAATATGAATAAGACTCGAAATAATGCAAGACACTGTACAGTGTGGATTTTAAAAATCCATATTTCTTTGGACTTCTGGTCCATGATAAACTTTTATTATTATCATTATGTCGACATTAAAATGGACATATATTCTAGATTCCTTATTCACTAGTCCATTATATCATGCACATGCATTATTTATCGGTTCCATCATATACCGGTATCATCATATTATTCCTCAAGGCACAATTTTAATTTGCATGCTATTTTGACAATGATATCTGAATACATTTTTCATTGGTACCATCATAATTTTTCTTACATCATAGGCCATTTATTATAATAATTCAGATATCTATACCACTTTTAGGGTATTTCATTCACTATGGTATTTATATACTATTACACTATTAGTGTTAACTGCACTATCTTGCCAAATATCATATCTATCAAACATATCTTTATTTTGGAACTGATCATATACAACCTACACTTCAGGTGTAGTGATTCAAGTACAATTGGCAAGATTTTATCTCAATGTATACACATAATATGACCAAAATGTATCTTCAACGCTATGCAACATGAGTTATAATTGAATACAAATCAAATCATAAATGTGCAACATATCTTGATAACATATGGACGAAAGTTGGCTAGAAAACATTTCAAATTACCATTATTTATATAGGGATCATCAGTTTAATTAATTTTTGCCAACTTACTCCAATTCTCCCCCTAAGTTGGTAAAATATCTCATATATAGGGGCATCACAGTTCTTCACCAACTTAGTATACAAATTTACAATAAAATTCATTTCATTGGAGGATCATAATCAACGAAATTTATCTCTCAGAATAATTATATTAAAACAAGCTTTTATATCTTCTAGAGAGCAATTTAAAATTATTTCTTCATTAACTATACATTGCATAATACATATGTATTTATTATTAAATCTTTCACAATTTGTTCTCTTCAGGAGATCAATAATTCAATATCAATGGGAGACATATGTTGTGCAGTTGAATTTCCTTCTTTTCTATTTCTTATGTGCTGACATGCATACAATAGCCCCAATCAAGAGAATTGTTATACAGATATAAACTTTCTTGTAATTTCACTAGGTGATGATCTTCGGGATCACTAGAAACATTGATAGTATGATACTAGTTACTTAAAATTATCACATATAACTTGTACGTGGTGAGCTTCTGGTCACCTAATATTTGTCAACATATAAATAATTCTAGTGAACTTCTGGCCACCAATTACTTAGAAAAACTAATGTATTATCTCTTGAACTTTTCTTTTAACACAAATTGTTAAAAAATCACAATTCAAATATAGCTCAATCTCAATGTTATGTCTTGCTATTTAATTTATTTCATGTATTTAACATTGAGAGAGCGTCAGCACATTATCAAATGAAACTTCAGGTTTCCATAACGGGTAATTATTCAACTTGATGGCCTAATTTAATTATCACATCCAATCACTTCTCTAAATTAAACTATGGTAAGTTTTCCAACACTAGTGATCACTTTATTATTAATCTTACGTTATGCATGGCCATGAATTTGATGTGATATTTGAACATCAACATGTGTTTCTTTATACAATTGGCAAGACAATCAACAAATATTTTATCCAATAATTTACTCATACTCTGCTGGATCGGAGTTTTGACTATTATCTTGATACATTTAATCTTGTTGAATATTTCATACTCTTCTAGAGTCTTTTATATAATCATGAAACATATAAATTTTACTAAAAGTGATTTCTTTTAGAAATGTAATGGGATTTATCATTTCCTCAAATTTGTCATTATCAAAAGTTGCTCCATTCCTTTTCCGATGGTTGTTATATTTTAACTCTATTGGACTACAACGCTTCAGACGTGCTTTAGGTTCATTGGTAACCGATGTTATCCTTCTAGGACAATAATTTTTTTTTATTAGAGCATTTATAATTAGTATATGATCAATGACATTTATATCCATCTTCAAGATGATATCATTTCAAAATATATGATTATCATCATGTGGTCACCTCTATTAATGTATGTACAAAACTGACCATCAACATATTTCATTATTCATGTGCAAGGATTACATAAAAACAATGTAATAAACGCTATCTCCCCCTAATCCTTGCATATGGGGGTATAAAAATAGTCCAACAATCTTTAAATTCATTCTCCTTTTAAGCCATAAATTTTTTTTAACAATGCATGTATCAAACAAAGCAACCAATTATAAGAATCGTTATATTGAAAATTCTCAAAAGTGTGTCATGCTCAATTTCATAAAATTCATAAAATTATTTCTTACTCAACTGAATATTATGTACTCATGCATGTTTACATTTCTTATGAACTTTTCCATTATATATGATCAATAAAATATCATGCAAATTAAATTATTTTTCACTTCTGGGAGTGAGTTAATCTAGTATCACTTATTCTCACCCAAAGTTTGGTATCTAGATTACTATTCAAAATCTTTTGTACATAAATTCATTCTTATACTTTAGAAACTATTAGAAAGTTCTAAGTCAAATAAGTACCTTCATATTTCTTCAATTATTATCATTATGACCCTTCATAGATTTAAGGATGGGAATTTCAAATTCATATATATGAGTATTTCATGTTCAATCTACACATCATCATTCATATAATTCAACTTAATGTAGGCATAGAGTATCATATATATAATCGAATTCTATCGCACATTAATCAACATCTCAACATTGATCCTAAATAATTGAGAATAATGTGGGATTAACTAAAAATATGGGTTGATCCTAAATGGGTGATTCAGAATATATACACCAAACTTGGCACTCAATTACTTTTCTACACGAAATTTCATATATAAACTAACATTATTTTGTTGTACATTTCATTATTAACATGATAACCCAATGCAAATTATGCTAAGGCCGATTGATACGAGGAAAGGTTAAGATTAGTCAAAGCTGCTATATAACTTCACACCCATACAACATAATGGAATGTAATCAAGATTGTTGTAAGTTAATATCAATTATTCTCATAGAGTTTGTTCTATCCTTATCCATTGATGTGTAAATATCATGGATTTATAGTCATACATCATAAAGATACGCATATTACTAGCATTAGACTATTAGGTATCATGCCAATTTCATCCCTCAATCAAACCAATAAAGATCGATTATTAGTAATATAAGTTGTAGATGAACATATATAGTATAAGAGTAGAGAAGACTCGAATTATTCTAAGACTAAGTATGTGGCCTTAAATAGGCTTACAAGAGTGTTATGAATGTATTATACTTTTGGGATCTTAGTTCTAAGAATGTGCAGTACTTGGTTGATGCAAATAATTAATGGGGTGATAGTATGCAATATTTCGATTGTAATTATGCCTTCTCAAATCAATTTTCTTTGTATAAATTAATTATTCTTGATGTAATTGCTTTTATGGCATTAGCCTTTTAATATAATTATCTTTTTCGTTGCGTATAAGGAAAATAACGAATTGTAAAGATAATATACAAAGTCAGTGCTACATATTAGAGGTAAATACAAGCTATATTTATCTATTCCTAACTACTATCCAACAAACCAAGAAAATAGAAAGTCTAACCACTTTGACTGGTTAAGAAATTAACTTTATGTTTGTCATCGTAAAAATAAACAATTGGTCAATATTAAGGATGCAAATTAGAATTGATTTCCTAGTCATTATATTTGGGCTTGGGGTTGAACTAACATGTAGGAGTATTGCCTGATTGCCTCACACAAAAAGAAGCCTTTTACTTAATCTTAACAATATAATTCTATAATATTGTTGCATAACAAATTAAATATATAGTTGACTTTATTTGTTCTTATCTCTAGTAAACAAGAGGCTAACTTTATTATTATGTATAAAGTTATCAAATTACGTTTTTGAAGTATAAAAAAAAAAACAGAATCATTAAATTTTTGTACAGTAATATCAACCATAATCTAATAAAGCTTATATAATGATTTATTATAAAAGAGTATCAATGATAACCATTAATCATTAACAATCGTATACTAAATTCCTTAATTAATAGAGGTTAAATCAAAATATATGAGAATTAACTACTCTAGTCACATATAATTAATTAATCTCAATATGTTGAGAATAAGGATCAATTAATACAGTAGAAATATTCAAGCATAATAATCATGAAATTATATGTACAACAAGCTATTTAATCAATTCAATAAAACAAAAGATTATGCATCAGTCATGGTTTGTCGGTAGCAAATTGGCATATCAAGTTATCAACAAAATTAAAGACTTACATGGTTATACCCCTATATTAATTCTCGGTGAGGATTGATATTTAACCCCGATGACAATCGATTATCTTATTTCTTCACTTTATCAAGCAGTAGCAATTAATCACGTCTCCAAAGATTGATCTTGTAAATTTTTGCGATTGGTTAGAGAATGGTGCTGATAACGTGTTATAAAATAATAAGAAATATGAGAGAGATTGAGAGAAAATAAATCTGTGCATTTCATTCCATATGATAAGGTATATATATACATACAACATAGTTAGGGCTTGATTGGATAAGAATATAAACCCTATCTAGATTGTTCCGGAATGATACAAAGGAGGATAATGGTCATCCACACGATATTTCATAACACTTTTTTATTTTTTTATTTTTTTTTATATTTTTTTTATTGGATAGAGTATGGTAAACAATAATCCTCTTATCATAGGAAGAATTATTAAGATCTAGAAGTCTCTCTTTCACAAGAAAGACTAATAAATTAGAAGAAAAAGGAAAAGCACAAACTATAGTGATATTTTTTATTTTTTTAAAAAAGGCTTCTCAAGTAAGCTAAATACAAGGCTTCCTGAAGAAGCTCACCTCTTTATCTAAACCACCAAAATTGACCGCTGCCGATCGAGGCAACCACAACCAAGTTCGGCGGCAAGGTGAGAACCAAGCTTCAAGGTACTAGAAGTAGATGCATGTAATAAGTGGCAAGTGTTGGGCCTGACTTAAAATTGGACAAATCGAGGGCGGCGAACATCAAGATGTGTCGGCATGACGGAAACACCGTGGTGATGATGAGAAAAGCAGCACGATTATTAAATTTCATAAATTTAATGCAAAAGATCTAAAGAAAACTTTTGGCTAAACCCTTTTAAGGGAAAAGGAGAAAGAACAAGGAGAGGCGAGGTAGGGAAGAGACCATCAGCTGATAGCAACTCAAGCTTAGACCTGATTTTGCTAAGCAAAATGGAGGACTGAATCAATTAACCCAGGAAGCTAGCCAGAAGGAAAGCAGGGCAACTCGTTGGAATTAATTATATGAACAACAATAGAGAGAATGATAGAGATAGAATGCAGAGAATAGGGGATTTTCATTCATAAAAGCATACTTAGTTCATTACAAGGATTGGCTTAAATAGCCTTGAAAATAGCTGCTGACTAGCTCAGCTTACTAGAGACAAAATAGCATAACCGGTTACAAAATAACAACTAGCTAAAAGACAAATTACAACTTTTCATCCTTAGCTAATATTCTCTGTATTATTCTTCCCCTCTCTTTCTGTGAAGCTTCCTCCTCCAGCTGTCATTCTTCCATTCTCAGCTGTCACTTCATCCTCTCTTGTACTACTTCCTTCCAGCTCAGCTTCCATGCTGGCAATTGTATCAATACCTCCCCCATTAAGAGATCCTTGACCCCAAGGATCAAAATTTGGATAGAGCTCTTCCATTTTCTCAGCATCTTCCCTTGTTGCTTCCTCTGCAGGTAGTTGATCCCATTGCACAAGCCATTGCACTACAGCATGGTTTCTTTTCTTCACACTTCTCTTGTTAAGGACAACTATAGGGGTTCTAGTTTCAGGTTGCTCTAGTGGGTAGGGAGGGATTAGGTTAGAGTCAGAGTCACTTGGAACAGGGCCTTGGTGTTTTTTGAGTAAGGATACATGAAAGGTAGGGTGTATTTTTGAGGTAGCTGGTAACTTTAGGGTGTAAGCAACCTTCCCTATTTTTCTGAGTATCATGTGAGGACCATAATACCTAGGTGAGAGCTTCTCATTTCCTCTAGCCTGAACTGAAGTTTGCCTGTAAGGTTGCAATTTCAGATATACCCAATCTCCAACTTCAAAGGATCTTTCTGTCCTATGCCTATCAGCCATATGTTTCATTCTATTATGAGCTCTATATAAATTGTCCTTGAGCATCTGAATTGCAGCATCTCTTTGCTGTAAGCTTCGGTCAACAGTGTCAATCACACAAGACCCAGCTAGGTAGGGTCTATGAATTGGGGGTGGGGTATTGTACATAATCTCAAAAGGGGTCCTTTTTCTTGCTGTGTGATAGTTGGTATTATACCAAAATTCAGCTAGAGCCAATCATTTTGACCAGTCTTGTGGTCTCTCAAAACTCATGCATCTCAAATAGGTCTCTAGGCACCTGTTTAAGACCTCAGATTGCCCATTTGTCTGGGGATGGTAGGCAGTTGATAGCTTATGCTGGACACCTTGCAACTTCAAAAATTCAGTCCAGAATTGGCTGATAAAGACTTTATCTCTGTCAGATACAATAGTCTTAGGGAAGCCATGGAGCTTGAAAACATTGTCCAGATAAGCTGGTGCTACTGTCATTGCAGAAAAAGGATGTGATAGGGCAATGAAGTGTGCATATTTCCTGAGCCTGTCTATGACCACCGTTATGACTTCCTTCCCAAATGAGTTGGGTAAGCCCTCAATAAAGTCCATAGTGACTTCCTCCCAAATAGATTCTGGAATAGGTAGAGGCTGCAACAACCCTAGGTATGCCTGAGGATCATATTTGCATTTTTGACATATTTCACATTGCCTCACATAAGCCTTGATATCCTTTTTCATTCCCTTCCAGTAGAATAAACTCTTCATTCTCTGATATGTGGCTTCAATTCCTAAGTGTCCTCCTTGGGATGAGTCATGTAACCACTTGAATAATTTTTCTCTCAAAGCTGATGAGTTTCCAATCACTAACTTTTCTTCTTCCTAGGATACTGATTATCCCAAGTGAAGTGATTGTGTGAGTTTGCATTCTGCTGCAGGTCTGCTATTATTTTCTGTAAATTGGCATCACCTTCCCAAGCTTGCTGAATTTGTTCTAACAAATCAGATTGAATGCTAAAAGCAACCATAGTGTTCAGTTGGTATCCTGGCAGCCTAGATAAAGCATTAGCTGCTTTATTTTCTACCCCGGACTTGTATTCCACAGAATATGTGAAACCTGCTAGCTTGGACAACCATTTCTATTGGAATGGTGTTGCTAGCTTGTGCTCAAGTAGATACTTGAGACTTTGCTGGTCAGTTCTTATGATGAATGGCTATGACACTAAGTAGTGTTGCCACTTTCTTACTTCCATAACAATAGCTAATAACTCTCTCTCATAGGCAGAGAGCTGCATATTCATGTCACTCAAGGCCTTGCTTAAGAAACATATTGGATGTCCCTGCTGTAACAGAACAGCACCTATGCCCTTCCCTGATGCATCAGTTTCAATAATGAAGGGTTTAGAGAAGTCAGACATAGCTAGAACTGGTGGGGTTGTGATGACTTTTTTCAACTGTATAAATGATTCTTCAGCTTCTTCATTCCACCCAAAATTGTCTTTTTTCAAAAGCTCAGTGAGTGGTTTGCAGATTTTTCCATAATCCTTTATGAACATCTTGTAGTACCCAGTAAGACCAAGGAACCCTCTCAGCTGCTTTAGAGTTTTAGGTCTTGGCCATGAGACCATTGCTTGAACCTTATTAGGATCTGTAGCCACCCCATTATGAGATATTATATGCCCTAGATAATGAATTTCTGTCAAGCCAAAGGAGCATTTTTTAAGATTGGCATGCAAATGATTATCTCTCATTATCTCCAAAACAGCAGTCAGATCCTTAAGGTGTTCCTCCCAAGTAGGGCTGTAGACTAGAATATCATAAAAAAAAAACTAAGACACATTTCCTTAGAAATGGCTTAAAGAGAGAGTTCATTAGAGCTTGGAATGTAGAAGGAACATTAGTCAAGCCAAAGGGCATGACTAGGTATTCAAAATGTCCTGAGTGAGTTTTAAATGCTGTCTTGTGTATATCATCTGAGTGCATCCTAATCTGGTGATATCCAGACTTGAGATCAATTTTAGAAAAGAACTTAGTGCCCTGCAGCTCATCAAGTAATTCTTCAATGAGAGGAATCAGAAATCTATCTTTGACAGTTGCACTGTTTAGGCACCTGTAGTCCACACACATTCTCCACCCCCATCTTTTTTCTTGACTAGTACAATTGGTGCAGCAAAGGGACTATTACTGTGCCTAATTACCCCTTGATCAAGGAGCTCTTGTACCATTTCTTCAATGATATTTTTCTGTAGAACAGGATACTTGTAAGCTCTCAAATTGACAGCATCTAAGCCTTCCTTCAAGGATATGACATGATCAAAATTCTCTCTAGCTGGGGGTAAGCCTTGGATAGGTGCAAACACCATGTGAAATTGCTCCAATAAGGTCAGCAAGGTAAGATGCTAATTAGTGTTGGAATTACTTGCTGGTGAGTAAGTATGGTCTGCAGGCAAGATCTGCATCATTGAAAGTGTCCCTTCTTGTGACATAAGCTTCTGTAATTTATCAGCTTGAACCTGCTTCCACTTCCTAGGGTGTGACCCTCTGAGCTTGATTTTTTTGCCTCTCTGCTTGAATTCCATAGTCAAGGAACTAAAATCCCATAGAATAGGACCTAGTTGGCTAAACCATTGTATTCCCAAGACTAGATCACTTCAATGTAAAGGCAACAAAGATACATCTGCAGTGAACTCTGAACCCTGCATCTTCCATTTGAATCCCTTAATAATATGCTCACACTTAATTTGATTACCATCAGCTAACTTGACCCACAAGGGTATGATAGTCTCCACCTTGCAGTATAGTTTTAGAGCTTTTGCAGCATCAATGAAGTTATGAGTGCTTTCACTATCAAGAAGCAATTGCAATTTCTTCTTCCCATGATTCCCTTCTACTCTCACGGTTTGGAATGAGACCATACCATCCATAGCTTGCATGGAAATGTGAGCACACTCAGGTTCTTCCTGCTCCACCTCTGTCTCTTCTTCTTCATCATCAATTTCTTCCACCTTTATGTGGTGCAGTTGGGGTTTCTTACCCTTGCATTTGTGCCCCGGCTCATATCTCTCATCACACCAAAACCACTGGTTTTTGGATCTCTTTTCATTGAACTCAGCAGGAGTAAGAGTTCTTCTGTTGCTGTTTGGTATATAGTTGATCTGGTTAGTGTTTTGGGCTGTGTTTTGGGGTGGTCTGTTTGATCTGTATGGTGGGATGTGAGGTAGAGGTTTGAAATTTGGTGGTGTGGGTAGTAAGGGTGGCTGTTTGGGTAGGGGTTTAGGTTTTCTTGCCTTAGCTGCTGCCTCTTGCAACTTAGCAAGACATAGAGCTTGTTGTAAGGATTTAGGGTCAAACATCCTCACACTCAGCTGAATGTCTTCTTCCAGACTTGCTAAGTAGCAACTCAGTAAATGCGCCTCAGAAAGCTCTAGTCTACTAGCTAGAGCATCAAAAGAGTCATGGTACTCTTGTACACTTCCAGTCTGCTCAAGTGCCTTAAGATCTGCCATAGGATCATCATGTAAATCCCCAAATCTGGCAGTGATATCCTTAATATAATCATCCCACTTAGGCATGACTTGATTTCTTCTTTGCATATAGGTTTGGTGCCAAAGCAAAGCCTTATCTTCCAGGTGAATAACAGCTAGCTTAAGTCTATCAGGGTCTCTAACATTATTAAGTTCAGAAATTGATTGCATTTAAAAACCCAAGACTTCAAATCAGTACCATTAAACTTAGGAAATTCCACCTTGGTTAACCTAATGGAGTAGTGAGTATGTTTAGGGGGAGGGAAGGGGTTCACTTTCTTGATCCTGGATAACTAATGCCTCAGTAGATTTATTAGAAGAATCAGATACCATCTTAGTTATTTGCATAGGCAACCCTAATAAGAGGTCATTGAGCTCAGAAATCGACTTACAGTTTTTGTCAATGTTCAAACTGTTGGTTTTGCAAGCATTATTAAGCTTCTTGCCCTGCTCCAGCAGTAAGGTTTTCATGGTGTGCTCCAGTTTCTTCATCTCAGTATTCCCAAGCTGAGAGGAATCTGATGAGGATCGAGTGATAGGCATGGTGAGGGTAAGGTCAAGGAACAACTGCTCTAATACCAATGATAGTAACTCAAGCTCAGACCTGATTTTGCTAAGCAAAATGGAGGACTGAATCAATTAACCCAGGAAGCTAGCCAGAAGGAAAGCAGGGCAACTCGTTGGAATTATTTGTATGAACAACAATAGAGAGAATGATAGAGATAGAATGCAGAGAATAGGGGATTTTCATTCATAAAAGCATACTTAGTTCATTACAAGGATTGGCTTAAATAGCCTTGAAAATAGCTGCTGACTAGCTATCTTACTAGAGACAAAATAGCATAACGATTACAAAATAACAACTAGCTAAAAACAAATTACAGCTTTTCTTCCTCAGCTAATATTCTCTGTATTATTCTTCCCCTCTCTTTCTGTGAAGCTTCCTTCTCCAACTGTCATTCTTCCATTCTCAGCTGCCACTTCATCCTCTCTTGTACTGCTTCCTTCCAGCTTAGCTTCCATGCTGACAATTGTATCATCAGCTACCATGGCGGAGGAGACAAGAAATATAGTAGATTTATTTCCATGAGAAGAAAAAAAATCAAGAAGAAAGAGGAAAAAGAAGAGCGGTGGAAACGGGCATAGAAAATTTAGACAGAAGGCAGAGCCTTTCTGTCTAGAAAGTCATATTCTTATTTGTTAATTTTTTGTTATTTTTACTTTTTTACAATATTCATATACTACCTCCGTTACATATTATTTGCAACAATTTGACATAAAGTAGAGAGGAAAAATGTCTAATCGTTGCAAATAATATGTAATGGAGGTAGTACTAATGTTGATCATCAATTTTTATAAGCGTTTAAAAATCAAATTCTATCATGAAATCTTTATGTATTAACTATTACTAAAACATAATGTGATGATGTCATTAATCTCATTAAAAAATTTCCCTCCAAATTTCTTAAATGTAATTTTTAATTTTATTTATATTTTTTTGGCCCTTTCCTTTTACTTGCTAGATTTTAGGATTAAGTGGGTTTAAAAAAAAAAAAAAAAAACTAGACTTTGACATTAATTTTAACACAAATATTCAAAAACATCCGATGTACATAAAGTTATTGTAAATCAATGAACCAAACAAAGCCAAAATATTGGAGAAGGCTAAGGAGGCACTGTTCACTCGAGGAAGATGTGCACAGCAGCACAGAGATGAGGAAACGCTAGCCTTTCTCAATTCTAATTACTCTTTTCAATTTGAATTCGAACTATAATTTCAATTCTAATTACTTTTTTCAATTAAATTGAACTACAATTCTAGCCTTTCTTCTGCTAATCTGGTGAACAGGGCATCTATTATGTCTCCTAAAACTTTGAAATTCGAAGTTGGAGAATCATCATCAAGGCCAACTCTCTTTTACCGACGAAGAGGGGCTGAGGGCAAGGCTTCTCTGCCTAGCCTCACCATTGCGGCGCCACCGCCGTCGAGCTTGCCTCAACCTTCTTTACAACTTTTAAATTTGATGCCGGAACCTACTGTCACTCTTAATTCACCTTCTGGTAATGAAATTACAAATGTTGCTAACTGTTTTATTCAAGCAGGGAAACAATTAGCTCGTTCTTTGCGGCTTTCGGGTTCTCGTGTTCATCCATGGCAACGAGCTTCGCAACCTCCCTTTCTTCCTTATTCTCCTTCAACTTTTGGTGGTGGGCTTTCAAACTTACCTCTGACTGAATTTGACCCTCCAAATACGCCGGTGTCACCGGTGGCTGCTATTAGGGTCGACGATCTCTTTAATTCTCTGCGATAAAACCAGCAAGAAATTCATGTTATCAGCTCTGATTCTGAGAAATCAATTGCAATTGGCTGCAATATTCAATCTGAGGGAGGCATTAATATCAGGGGAAGCTTCTCGGACCTCAGGTGGGGTGAAAAGAATCGCCTGAAAACCCTAAACAGGTGGTCGGATAAAGGGGCTTTTGCTTTATGGCGCAAGAATGTTTCTGGGCAGCGTGTCTTCAAATCAAAAGCAATCTCTGATGAAGATATGGCTCGTCAATGGGGTTTGCAGGTGGATGCCGACATCATGGAACGAGCAAGGAAGCGCAAATCACCATCCCCTTCCTCTTCTTTGGACTCAACTGGATCAAGTTCTATGAAGAAATTGAGAATTGCCCCTTTACTGCTAATAAGATGAATGCTGCTGTGGGAATGGATTGGGAACCCAATTAATAGTTAGTTTGCCCTGAGTTAGTTCCGAATGATGAGGTTCCTGCATCGGTTCAGCACTCGATGTCTTTATGAAGTGTATTTCTTGGAATTGTAGGGGACTCAACGATCCACACGCCCCTACTCGTCCTTATCTCGTGTGGCTTGTTACTACTAAAAAACCCATGTTTTTATTTCTATCGGAAACTAAAGTGGATGTAGATGTAGCTAGACCTATACTTGATTTATTTTCTCCTACTACCTCTTTTGGAGTTGGTGCTTTAGGTACTAGGGGTGGTCTTATGGTTTTTGTTTGGTCTAGTTCTTTGGTGGCTTGTATTTTCTCCTCTAAAAATGTCATCCTATGTAAGATTGTTGATCCTAACGATGAAATCAAGCATGTAGCTTTTGTTTATGGTGCTCCGTCTCTTGAGGATAGGATTCTAGTTTGGCATGAGATTTCTTTTGTTATCCAAAATTACCCAAAATGTCTTTTAATTGGTGATTTTAACTGATGTGTGTCATAAATGGCACACATTTGATGAGCATTTAGGTCCTTTTTATCCTCTTTTCATAGCTTTCTTGCTCAATAAATGTTCGGTTTTATGTTTTTTCTCTCTTTTCTACCTTTCTATGGTTTTCTAGTATTTTCTCCTTCATTTCTTTTATTTTCGTTATTTTAGTTGTTTTCTCTCTATTTTAGATTTTATAGATTTAGTTTTATTTTATTTTAGTTTATTTGATTTTATTTTCATTTCATTTCCTTTACTTTATTTTATTTTCATTTTATTATTTTTCCTT
The DNA here is from genome assembly GCF_948465745.1 of Chenopodium album. NCBI lineage: Eukaryota > Viridiplantae > Streptophyta > Magnoliopsida > Caryophyllales > Amaranthaceae > Chenopodium > Chenopodium album. The sequence continues at coordinate 23,084,529 of NC_137853.1, read as the reverse complement.
CCTTTATTATTTTCATTTTCATTTTATTTCTTTCACTTTTATTTGTCGGTTTTAGTTTTATTTCACTTTGTTTTATTTCTCGGTTTTATGTGTGTTTTGTAGGTGTTGGTTCAAGTCCAAATTGGTTCTAGCTACTACATAGTTGAACCTTCATCACCATCATGGTGATGATGGTGATGGTGTTGAAAGCTGCCAAGAACTTCTTCCTAGCTTCCCCTGTTCCCGCACTTCACGTAGCAGCATACTTCCCCTACCTTCCCCTGTTTTCCAGCCACACTCCACACATCCACCACAACTCCCTCACGCAATTTCCACCAGCAGCAGCCCCTTGTTATCCCGCAACACCACCACACAATCGCCACCAATCGAACCCCCAAATCAGCCACCAACTCCAGCCACCATCACCCCACACAAACACCACCAACAACCGCAATTAACTCCAGCAACCGCAACAACCACAAGCGCAACACCCACCGCAAATTACACCTCCAATTCGCACCAAAATTGCCACCACGCAAACCACCTTTCCTCCCTTAATTAACCATAGGCACAACAAACACCTCCCTCACCCCGCAACAACTCTAATTGCTGCAATCTGCAATTGCGCCACCAGCCACCTCACGCAACTCCCTCGAAGCAACTCCGAGCAGCACCGCACATTACCCCTAGCAACAAATCGCCGCTGCAGCACCGCCTTCAATTCGAACCTCAGCAGGTGCGGCCGCACTCGCAGCCCTTGCGGCCGCACGTAGCTTGGTCTGTTTTGTGCGTGGCTTGGAAGCTTTAATCTTGGGCCGTTGATTGATCTTGATGAACGGCTGTGATATGCTGCGTGAGAAGAGAAGCATGGGATAATTCCCTTTGATGAATTGGAACAGCAAAAACCGATTTTCCTTTCCTTTTTATTTCATTAATTTTACTTTCCTTTTAATTCCTTTAATTTTCCTTTCCATTTTCTTTTCTTATTTTATTTTATTTTATTTTCTTTCCTTTTCTTTTCCTTTTCTTTTCCTTTTTTATTTTCTATTTCTTTAATCCTTGTATTTATAAATACCCATTTTTGGGTAGAGAGAGAAAAAAGGAGAATGAGAAGTAGAAGTAGAATTAGATCATTTTTCCTAGCTTAGTTGAGAGCTTCTCTCTCTAGTTTTTGGGGTTAATTTTAGGAGTAGATTTTAGAGAGAGAAAGTGAGGAATTTCAATGGTAATTGAGAGATTGAAGATTCAAATGTGACAATTGTATTGGAGATCTACTCTATTATCAAAGAGCATTTCTAAACTCTATCTCATTTATTGCTTTGTTTAATATTCATTGTTTTGATTGATTGATTTGATTGGAATTTTATGATTTGGTGATTGATTTTGGATATTCATGTTTGTATTGGTAGAATTGATGATAATGTTTTAGTAGTTGTTTGGTTAGGGATTTGGTGAAGCTTATGATGTAATGAATTGATGTAAATTGGGGATAATTGATGGAGTTGATGATGTGATTAAACTTGGTTGATTGATCATGTGCATGTGTGTGATTAATTAGAGAGTAGCTAACTTTGATTATTGCACTAGATTGCATTGTAAGTTCACATTGATACGGACCATTGATTTGTGGCTTGCATTTACACGATTGAGGTGTCTTGATATGTTTCCTAGCTAGAGTTTATCGTAGTTGACGCTAGTTAGACCTGTAGGAGAATAGCTTGACATGCTCTTTTGGTTGCATGATTGATTTTCCCTCACATTGCTTGACTTAGTCGACTTTCCATTCCAATTTGCTATGTTCATTGCTATTATTTGCGGATCCTAATCCCTAGCTCTTATATTTATTTGGTTTCTTCGTTTTAGTAGTTGTTAGAGTCACCTTTTATCTCTTGTCTTCGACCTAGCTTAGGCATATAATTGGAAGCACTTAGGCATTACCGTTCCTTTGGGTTCGACCCTTGACTTACCTTTATACTTGTATTTAGGTTTGTTGAGTGTTTATAAATTTTGTTTGGCTTAGGGAGAATTAGCCCAACGACCTAGTTTTCCCCATGTCAAAATGGCGCCGTTGCCGGGGAACAGTGTCTATGTTTGAGTGTTTTTGATTGCTTGAGTCTAGGTCTTTGTGTATACTTTTCTTTTATTTGATTTTTGCTTGTTTTGTATAAAAATGGAAAATACCTCGTTTCCTCAATTTGAGAATGAGTCATTTTGGGTGTACTTTAATAGATTAGAGGACTTCATTAGTTACCATGGTTATGATCTTTGGGAGGCTTGTGAGATTTGTTATCATAATTTGACTAAGCAAACTAGAGACATTGTTGAAAGCATGTTTAATGGTAGATTTCGGGCATTGTCAATTGATGATGCTTGGGATTTTTATGTATGGTTTGCTAGAGATAGTTATAATCGTGGTCATGGTTGTTCAAATGCTTCTATTGATGATTGTTATGGTCCATGTTCCATGAATAATGAATCTTGCATGCCTTCTTGTGCCCCCATCCCCCATATTAATGATGCCACTCATATCTCTAGTGTTGATCCTCATCACATGCTTGCTCATAATTCTTTTCCTCATTATGCTCCTCAACTCTCTTCACCTTTGAAAACCTTGGAGCCTAACATTGAGTCTTCTTATAATCAAATTGGTGGTTCTTTGAGAAAATTGGAGATGAATTCTAATTTAGAACCAAATGAGATGAGATATTTGGAGATTGTAAGAAGCCAAATGGAATTGTTGAAAAAGTTGAAAGAGAGAAATGAGGTTGTTTTTAGAAAGAATGAGGAGATGGAGAATCAATTGTCATCAATTTTGAATGTAAATGAAGTTTCTACTACTTTGGTAGATGTGGAAGATGACGATGATGATTGTTTTGAAAGGCCTAAGGTGTGTGAGGAGGACATTAGAGAGCCTATGAGTGTGGAAAAGGGTGTAGAGATGGATGTTCCAAAAGAGAGTTTGCATTTTGAACCTCCTTCCCAATTTGAATTTTGTCCCATTGACCCTTTACATGGAGTTGAAGAGAAACTAAAATGGTTGACTTCTCTTAATTTTGAGGAAACATTAATTCAAGTTAAGAAGGATGGGACATTGCAATTTTTGAAGCGGGGATAAGTTGTGAGGAGAGAGAGTGAGGATGAGAAGGATGAAGTAGTCTCCATGGGAGATTGGATGTTTTAGGGTGATGAGAACCAAGAGGTTTTGAGTGTTGAAAAACCAATTGAAGAGTCCATTTCCCCACCCACCTCCCTTGATTGCAATTTCATTCCCCCATTCCTCAATTTTGAAGACCAACCTTCTTCGACCCCATCTCCTTTGTATGATGACCATGGTTTCTTTGAGGGTGAGGCGTTGAGCTTAGATGATTTTGATGAAGAAGAGGTTCCATGTGATAAGGTTGAGGAGGTAGAACCTACTTTAGATGATTATGAAAATGAGAGTGAAGTGTTTGGTGAGGTTGAATCTCCAACTCCTATCTCAAATTTTCAACTATTACCCTCCTCTTTCACCTTTGATGACCCTTTCTCTTCTACACTTTCCACCATTGAGATGGATGAGGCCTTTTTAGAGGGAGATTGTACTTCTCATGAGCTACCTCCCAAGTTTGACCCTCAACCCTTTGATGAGATTCCTTTGAACCTTGATCATGATTTGAAGCTTTTGAGAGCTCTCTTAGGGTGTGAAGTTTGTGAGGAGGATGTGATTGAGAATGAGCTTGATTTGAATGATGATGAATTGGAGGAGAGCCCTTTGGATGTGAGTTCATTGGATGAGAGAGCTTGTGTTTCAATGGATAGTGGTGTAAGTGAGCAACCAATTCCTATTCCTTCACCTTACACTTCATTTTCAAGAACGCTTGATCTTGTTCCCTCTTATCCCATGTCATTACCTTCTTTTCTCATATCCCCTCCTCTTGAAAAGCCTTTAGTCCCTCAAGTGCCTCATTTGATGACTTTTGAGGATGATGGTGGGATTTTCAACCAAAAATATTTTGTTGGGAAGAGTATGCCTTCTTCTTTTTCTTTAATTTCTCTTCCTTTTTCTTATATTCTTGTTTTTCCCTTCTCTCCTTCTTCTTCTTAGCATACTTCTTCTCAACTCCATAGGTGTGCACTATGCTTGTTGCATGCCTTATTTTTGTCATGTGCATACTTGCTCTCATATGAAATGTGTAGTAGTGCATTTGAGAAACTCTTGCGATCGTTGCAATATTATTTTACTGGAGCGGTCAAGCTTGGACCTTAAGCAAGCCTTTCTCGGGAAGTAACCCGTGTTTTAGATTAGATTTTCCTTTTCTTTTTAGAATAGATTTTCTCTCATGGAAATTTTTGTGTGCCTTTTGCTAGGTACATGATTTGATATACTTTGGTGCTTTGATTTGGATCAAGAATCAAGGAAGGTTGACCTCTTTTTTGCGAGCATATGGAAACAAGGTTCAATTCTTGAGAAATTAGCTTTGAAAGGTTTAAGTTGGGTCATTTGCGGGTATTTACACCCACCTAATATCCGGTAATATCTTTCCTTGCTCTTTCTCTAGTGGATGATGACTTGTTGGACATATGTTGGTTTGTTGGATTAATCTCCTTGTTTTCCCCTCCCATGGATTATATGATTTATGTTTGAGTGTATTGTCTCATTCAAGCTTGGGGGAGGGTATTCTATCATGTTTGGTGGAATGTTGATCCTCATATGTTATGCACCTTTGTATATGCTTTTCCATGTTTCTTATATTTTGAAAAACTCCAAAAAGATTTTTGTTTCTATCAAGGCAAATTTTCAATGTGTTTTGTTTTGTTCTTGCTTTGGACAATAACATTTGGACTTGTATAGTTAAATGATTTTCTTCCTAAATGGTAGTGGTGTGCATGGTTTGAGAGTACGCTTGGTTGATTCTAGGATAAAGCATGCTAAGGTAGTTGGTTAGAACTAGTGGGAACTTGAAGCCAGATTCTACTTGATTTTGGCATGTTTGGCAGTTGCTTCCTATAGTTGATTTGACACCAATAGTGAGTTTTTGCTACAACCATGTGAGTTCTATGCTTTTCAAGCCTTCTACCTATATTTGCATGAGCGGCATGGATCCTTGACTTCTTGCAAACCTAATCTTGAAACTTGACTCATAGATCTTGAATCCGAGACCGAACCATTTAGGGAGGAAAAAGGCACCTTTTTCGGGGTGGTATTTTACGTTTTTAGGATAGTGTGTTTCATTCTTTATTTTTGGGTTTACGTTTACCTTTTTGCAACCATTTGAGCCTTATACCTTCTTTTCAAGCCACATCTTTAGATCTTTGGCCTTTTGTTTCATTTTCTTTCTTTTCTTGGTTTTTGTGAAGCAATTGATCATTCTTGATAGAGTTTGTGGTGGAGAAGTTGGAATGTTTGGTTCTTATGAAAGCAAGATTGTGTTATATCTTCTTTGTGATAATGGAAAATGAGTATGAGTAAAAGCCGTCCTATATTATAAAAGGCATGGACAAATAAGTGCAAAATCGAAAAAGCCGTCCAATGTTAAAAGAGGCAAGGACAAAGCATTATTATTAAAAAAAAAAAGAAAAAAAAAGTGAAAAATGAAAAAAATTCAAAATATTTTGTTGTGAGTTTTCTCCCTTTTTGAGCATTGAGGACAATGCTCCATTTAAGCTTGGGGGGAAGCGTTCTCACGCTTTTTGTGTATATGTTTGTGGTTTATAGCTTTGAATAAGCTTGGGGGTGTTGTTTTTGTTTGGTAATAACTTGGTTTTGATGTAAAGAAATGCGCAATCTTTGCTTCACTATTAGGAAAACCACCAAATTTTAAATTTTAGCCTACCTTCACCCATTTGCCTTAACGTTACAACCTTGGGGAAAGACCTTTTGACCTAAGTGGTTGAGTCATTCATCGGTGGAGAGGAATGTGAGTTTTAGGAATAGGGAGAGGGAATGCAAAAGTCAAGATGTCGAGTAGCCTAAAAATTTTCTTTTTCCGGTTCCTTCGTGGAATCATGGGATGCTCATTAGAGGTCGGTTTGAAGCTATTAAGAAGAACGCGGTAAGATCGTTTGGGATGAAAGTGAATTGTGAAAGCTAGTTCCTATGCTTAGCATATTTATGTTTCAATCAACCTTGGGTATCTTGGAACGTGCACTCCTTTACTTGTTTAGAAAGATTTGCATCCACTTGTGCTTGTACATTTGTAAAAGTCCCTTCATGAACATTTGTTTGCTTTTCTTGTATTTTGTTTTCTTTTTCATGCTTTGCCTTGTTTGTATTACTATGAGAGTTATGGGTCAAACTCTTAGGATACCCTTACGAGACCTCACTCGTCCTCATAGGCGACTTTGGGGTTTAAAGGGCTTGTTGTAGCTAAAAGCAACCGTGATTCCTACGACAGTGAGTTAGTGTATATTCTTGTCTCCTTTTCTCTCTAGTTTGTTTTAATAAGCTCGTCATTTTCACTCCCTTGGTTTTGTTTTGCTCGAGGACGAGCAAAAGGTAAGCTTGGGGGTATTTGATGTGTGTCATAAATGGCACACATTTGATGATCATTTAGGTCCTTTTTATCCTCTTTTCATAGCTTTCTTGCTCAATAAATGTTCGGTTTTATGCTTTTTCTCTCTTTTCTACCTTTCTATGGTTTTCTAGTATTTTCTCCTTCATTTCTTTTATTTTTCGTTATTTTAGTTGTTTTCTCTCTATTTTAGATTTTATAGATTTAGTTTTATTTTATTTTAGTTTATTTGATTTTATTTTCATTTCATTTCCTTTACTTTATTTTATTTTCATTTTATTATTTTTCCTTCCTTTATTATTTTCATTTTCATTTTATTTCTTTTACTTTTATTTGTCGGTTTTAGTTTTATTTCACTTTGTTTTATTTCTCGGTTTTATGTGTGTTTTGTAGGTGTTGGTTCAAGTCCAAATTGGTTCTAGCTACTGCATAGTTGAACCTTCATCACCATCATGGTGATGATGGTAATGATGTTGAAAGCTGCCAGGAACTTCTTCCTAGCTTCCCCTGTTCTCGCACTTCACGCAGCAGCAGACTTCCCCTGCCTTCCCCTGTTTTCCAGCCACACTCCACACAGCCACCACAACTCCCTCACGCAATTTCCACCAGCAGCAGCCCCTTGTTATCCCGCAACACCACCACACAATCGCCACCAATCGAACCCCCAAATCAGCCACCAACTCCAGCCACCATCACCCCACACAAACACCACCAACAACCGCAATTAACTCCAGCAACCGCAACAACCACAAGCGCAACACCCACCGCAATTACACCTCCAATTCGCACCAAAATTGCCACCACGCAAACCACCTTTCCTCCCTTAATTAACCATAGGCACAACAAACACCTCCCTCACCCCGCAACAACTCTAATTGCTGCAATCTGCAATTGCGCCACCAGCCACCTCACGCAACTCCCTCGAAGCAACTCCGAGCAGCACCGCACATTACCCCTAGCAACAAATCGCCGCTGCAGCACCGCCTTCAATTCGAACCTCAGCAGGTGCGGCCGCACTCGCAGCCCTTGCGGCCGCACGTAGCTTGGTCTGTTTTGTGCGTGGCTTGGAAGCTTTAATCTTGGGCCGTTGATTGATCTTGATGAACGGCTGTGATATGCTGCGTGAGAAGAGAAGCATGGGATAATTCCCTTTGATGAATTGGAACAGCAAAAACCGATTTTCCTTTCCTTTTTATTTCATTAATTTTACTTTCCTTTTAATTCCTTTAATTTTCCTTTCCATTTTCTTTTCTTATTTTATTTTATTTTCTTTTCTTTCCTTTTCTTTTCCTTTTCTTTTCCTTTTTTATTTTCTATTTCTTTAATCCTTGTATTTATAAATACCCATTTTTGGGTAGAGAGAGAAAAAAGGAGAATGAGAAGTAGAAGTAGAATTAGATCATTTTTCCTAGCTTAGTTGAGAGCTTCTCTCTCTAGTTTTTGGGGTTAATTTTAGGAGTAGATTTTAGAGAGAGAAAGTGAGGAATTTCAATGGTAATTGAGAGATTGAAGATTCAAATGTGACAATTGTATTGGAGATCTACTCTATTATCAAAGAGAATTTCTAAACTCTATCTCATTTATTGCTTTGTTTAATATTCATTGTTTTGATTGATTGATTTGATTGGAATTTTATGATTTGATGATTGATTTTGGATATTCATGTTTGTATTGGTAGAATTGATGATAATGTTTTAGTAGTTGTTTGGTTAGGGATTTGGTGAAGCTTATGATGTAATGAATTGATGTAAATTGGGGATAATTGATGGAGTTGATGATGTGATTAAACTTGGTTGATTGATCATGTGCATGTGTGTGATTAATTAGAGAGTAGCTAACTTTGATTATTGCACTAGATTGCATTGTAAGTTCACATTGATACGGACCATTGATTTGTGGCTTGCATTTACACGATTGAGGTGTCTTGATATGTTTCCTAGCTAGAGTTTATCGTAGTTGACGCTAGTTAGACCTGTAGGAGAATAGCTTGACATGCTCTTTTGGTTGCATGATTGATTTTCCCTCACATTGCTTGACTTAGTCGACTTTCCATTCCAATTTGCTATGTTCATTGCTATTATTTGCGGATCCTAATCCCTAGCTCTTATATTTGTTTGGTTTCTTCGTTTTAGTAGTTGTTAGAGTCACCTTTTATCTCTTGTCTTCGACCTAGCTTAGGCATATAATTGGAAGCACTTAGGCATTACCGTTCCTTTGGGTTCGACCCTTGACTTACCTCTATACTTGTATTTAGGTTTGTTGAGTGTTTATAAATTTTGTTTGGCTTAGGGAGAATTAGCCCAACGACCTAGTTTTCCCCACGTCATTAACCACTAGAATTTTTAGAAGATAAATTGGGGGGAAATCCTTCAATTAGAGGAGTGGATGATTTTATTGATTGGAGATTTTCTAATGAAGTTTTTGATGTTCCTTTTTCGGGTCCTAGATTCACTTTGACTAATAATAGACTTAACTTGGACTTGATTTTGGAAAGGTTGGATAGGGGTTATGTCACTCCGGATTGGTTTGAGGAATTTCCTAATGGGCGTATTGTCCATGAGCCTATACTAGTTTCTGACCATGCGACCATCCTTTATGACTCGGATCCAACCATCAATCTCTCAAATCGGCCGTATCAACTTGAACTTTGGTGTTTGGGTTTCTCGGAAGTGAAAAACATCATCGACACAGAATGGAAATTGAATAATGTACGTGGTTCCTACCCTTTTTGTTTAGTTCGGAAATTGAGGAATATTCGAAATGCTCTTAAAAAATGGTGCCTTAATCATAAGAAATTATGGGGCATTAATTGGAGGGAGATATCCAATGAATTAGATACTCTTGGTAAGAATGTTTCCTCTATCAATGATGCCTACACTTATCTTGATCGTGTTAATTCCGTCATTCCGCAATGCAAACTGGACTTCCAATATTGGCGACAATGGGCAAAGTGCGATTGGTTAAAGGAAGGAGATATCCCTTCTAAACGGCTTTTCAACAAAGTTAAACTACGAAAGGCTAGGAATGAAATCATCACTCTTCGAACGGAGGATAACTTATTGGTAGAGGGCCACTCACAAGTTTCTAATCTCATTGTGAGCTCCTTAAAAGATGTGTTTGAACCCTTTGTTAATCTCGGTCAAGCTGAACATATTGATTTGGTCCTTCGTCAACTTCACTTCCCTTCTCTCTCTTCCTCTCAATGTGAAGCCTTATGCTTACCTTTTACGGCTGAAGAAATTAGGACGTCAATTTTTGATTTAAAAGGCTCGAAATCTCCGGGACCTGATGGTTGTATTTCGGAATTCTTTCATTCAAACTGGGAATCAGTGGGTTTTACAGTGACTAAGAGTGTCCAACACTTTTTCGCTACGGGGTTTCTTCTTCAAGAGTTGAACTCAACTCTTTTGGTCATGATTCCTAAATTGGATACTCCGGAGTTGGCTTCTCAATTTAGGCCAATAAGTCTTTGCAATACCATTTATAAGTGTATTGCCAAATGTCTTGTATCTCGCTTAAAGCCAATACTTCCTCTATTGATTACGGACTTTCAGCATGCCTTCATTTCGGGAAGACACGTGGAGGATAACACCTTCATGTCTCAGGAACTATTACATTTCATCAACTCTAGGAGTCGGGTTTCTCATTTTGCGGATCTGAAAGTTGATATGTCTAAGGCTTATGATAGGGTTAATTGGCTCTTTTTGGTTAAGGTTCTTCAAGCATACGGGTTTCCTCCAGTTTGGATCCAATGAATCTCTCAATGTATTTCTACGGTAACCTTCAGAGCTCTTATCAATGGCAGGACTTCTGAATCATTCACCCCCACTTGTGGTCTAAGACAAGGTAATCCTCTATCCCCATACTTATTTTTATTTTGTATTGATGTTCTATCTCGAATGTTATTGCTAGTTGAAGACATTAACTGCTTAGTGGAATTAAAATTTCTCGACGAGCTCCCTCTATCTCTCATTTATTTCTTGCGGATGATGCTATGTTTTTCTTTAAATGTTCTCAAGATTCTTGCGAAACAATAGCAGACATCTTGGCTAGATTTGGGAAAGCTTCTGGTCAACAGATTAATTTTGCTAAATCCTTCGTTAAATTTAGCCCGTCAATCTCCCCAGAAATGGCTAATTTGTACAAATCCACCCTTCGAGTTCCTATCATTGACAATATGGGTATGCATCTGGGAGTCCCTATTGACATTTCTGGAAAGAAAGGACCATTTTTTGTGGAACTAGTCAAAAAGAAAATAATTTCTTGGGCTCATTGCAAGCTTTCGGATAGTGCCAAACTCATCCTTATTAACTCTGTCCTTTTGGGTATGGTGGCTCATGTAATTAAATCTTGCAAGCTCCTAATCTCCATCTCCAACAAACTCGATTCTCTTTTCACCAGGTTTTGGTGGGCTAAAATTGGAGAGAAAGGTATTCACTGGGTGAACAGGCATCAAATTCAGCTTCCGAAAGGCATGGGAGGCCTTGGCATCCGTGCTTCGAGCACTTATAATGATGCCCTCTTGTTTAAGAATATCCTTAAAATGCATATAAAACCTCAATTGCTGGCTGCTCGAATCTATAATGCAAAGTTTGATTGCATCATATGCCCGTTTGCCGATTTGCGGAAGCCTCCTCCTACTTCTTTTTCCTGGGTTAGGAAGACTATGCACTCTCTTTCTGTGAAGATGAGAAAAGGTTTTGCGTGGAAAATTGGATCCGGGGACAATGTCCTAGCCTCCAGTTTCCCCTGGGTTAACAATAAAGTTCCTGTTGTCAACTCTAACCAAAACCTAAGACTAAGTACTTTATGGAAAGTCAAGGACTTTATTTCTCCTCTTCGCTCCTGGAATGGGAGACTTATTCGAGAAAGGTTTGAGTGGTATAGCGCGCAGGAAATCTTAACCATCGATCTCCCTTCGGAAGAAGAAGAAGATTTCTTATATTGGCCTTGGCATAAAGCAGGCTCTTATACGGTTAAAACAGGTTATGCCTTTCTTGCTAACATGGCTGGTCGGTTTGAGCCCCCCCATAGAAAGGAAGATCTTGATTTCTTCAGAATTATATGGCATCTGGAGATCCCCCCAAAGTGGCGTATTTTCTTATGGAAACTTGTTGTTAACGGTTTCCAGTCAAAGCCAACCTTCGATCTAGGGGAATTGTCACTGAATCTTTATGTGACTATTGTGGAGAAAAGGAAGAGAATGGTTTTCACCTCTTCCTTGAGTGTTCTATAGCTCGGTATGCTTGGGATAATTGCCACATACTAAACTGTATAAAACCTACCGGACCCACTTCTCTTCAGAATTGGATCCGAAGTCATATCCTGCTCTTCTATAGTCAGGATGGAATTCATAGCCATCGTATTCAAACTTTTGTGATTACTTTATAGGCTATATGGTTGACAAGGAACAAGCGCGTTTTTCAGAATGATAATGGCTATCTGATATGTCTCTTTCGAAACCTCACAGAGGCATCTAAGTTATTACTTGACTTCACCAAGGAAGATACTAGATGCCAACACTTTGCCTCCATTACTAACAATGCCTCTCATCCTCCTCCGGGCTTTTTACAAGCTTCTCTTGGAATGCTGCATCATACCTTAGTTTTTAATGACACTATAGCTCTATCCACTATTAGAGTTTATGGTTCTTGGCATAAACAAAGTAAGCGTTTTGGGATTGGTTGGTCAATAGAGCTTCGTATTGTGGGTGAAAGGGCGGCTGGTGGCTATTCTGGAATTGCTTCTTCAGCTTTACAGGCTGAGTTTCGGGCCTGTCTTTTTGCGTTAAGGTGGGCTAGTGAAAATGGGTATAGATCTATTAAAATTTTAACTGATTCTGCTCTCTTAGTCACAACTTTAAGGAATAAGAAGCCCTCGGAGATTCAACATCTTTGGACCATGAAAGAAATTATGAAGATTGGTAGCACTTTTCAGCACTGCATCATTCTTAAAGTTGACAGAACAAAAGTTAATCTTCCCCACCAAATAGCTAATCAATGCCGGGCCAATGCAAGCAGCTTTGCAAACTCGGCAATTTTTGATGTTCTTTAGGCTGTTTTTATTTATTTGTTGCTTTCCTTTCTTTCTGCTGTTGTAAAAAAAAAAAAAAAAAAAAAAAAAATTCTAGCCTTTCTCAATTCTTCTTCTCTGTAATAGCATGAGGGAGACTTGTCGTTTAGGGAGGCTTGGTTTCATCTGTTGGATGATTACCCCATCAAATACGAAGCCGATCGCCTTCTTCCGCCTCTCGTCGTCGATCTTAATGGCGATGGTAACATTGAGCTCCTCGTTGATCTCAATGGAGTTCCCTCCCTTCCTTTCTCTTATTTTCCTTTTACTAACAATGAACCAAACAAAGCCAAAATAATGGAGAAGGCTAAGGAAAAAAAAGGGGTCACTTTTGTAAAAAAAAAAAGGGTCACTTTTGTGAGAAAAAGGATTACGTTTGTGAGAAAAAGGGTCACTTTTATGAAGAAAAAAGGGCTACTTTTATGGAAAAAAATCACTTTTGTGAAAAAAAGGGTCACTTTTGTAAATAAAAAGGGTTACTTTTGTGAAAAAAAAGGGTCACTTTTGTAAGAAAAAGGGTCACTTTTCGCAAAATGTTCGATGTACAATAAAATTATTGTAAACCGGGGCATGCAAAAGTTTTTGTAATTTTAATGTATATATACTCCATACTACTTTTAAATCTTTCTAATATACATTAGATATTGATAGCTACTTATATACATTTCTTTAGCTTACACTCTAAACATATAAGCACAATAAATAATGAAGCATAAAACTTATTTATCTAACTATCATTTTAATATATTTTACACAACATCGTAGTTTTATAGGATAGCTCTCGCTAAGCTACCCCGCACTCCCAGCACCACTTAGGAGATGCGCACTCAATCTAGTCTGGTCCAAGGTCAAGGAGAACCTCCCAAGGGCTCAGCCTTATGGTTGACCTTAGCAGGCTTCGTCTAGGAGTCAGGCGCCATCTCCTAGGGGCTCAGCACCAACACTAACCTCAGTAGGTCTTAGCCCGCAACAACAAAGAATAGAACAACTACAAATAGAAAACCAAACCAAATGCACAAGAAAGAAGTTAGACACATACATTTCATCACTTATCCATTATTATCCACTCAATACCATATAACTTAACCATCGAACGGGGGTTTCCTCGAAGCCACCCCTGATGGCATGACCACCGTTATTGTGCAGGTTAATCCCAACCGACGTCTATGATAGACACCTTGCTAGGCTCCGGAGCTACACCTAGAACAATTGGCGCTAGAAGGAGGAGGGGAGTTCCAACACCTTGGCTCAACCAGTGAAACTTGTTCGAAGTTGGGAAAGTCGCCATGACGAGGGAAAAGTTAGATTTGGTGACTAAAACACCAGTGACCGATAATACCCAAACACCACAAAATAAACCCGATCCACAAAACAACCGCTAAATCAACCACGATCAATACCCATAACCCAAATCAAGCTGAAACCTCTTTTGGCATTACCAAAAACACAAATGGAGCCCATAACTAATCGAACCAGTCCAAACAATTTGATTCGAAATGTCGTTCACAAACCAGAACAACGAGGTGATTACTCAAACATCGACAGGAAAATTCCAGATAGTGCAAATACTAGAGGTATTGCAGAACTTATCTCAATGTAGTAAGGATCAGCTGGCTGCCATGACAGCTGTGCTAAAGTTATTTGGAAAAGGATCGAGTTCCACTCGTCAGCAAACATCTGCTTGGCAGATCCCAATCAGATCACTCACACAGAGTCTGACCCCAAAGTAGAAGGAGTTAGCAGCCTTGAGGAAGAAGGTGAAGGAGCTAAAGGACAAAAACTTGAACAAAGAGTGGAGTTTTGAAGAATTAGGCGAAGATCCAGCTGGGAACTAGTCCAATAGATCCCCTACCATAGCCAGTCTTTGAGCCTAGCGCCCTCTAAGAAGGCAAAAGTGCATGGTGATCACTGAGGACTCGCCCTCCTACAAGGAGATTTTGGAGGAGCCAATGGAAGAAATCAAAATGCCTTCATGCAAATACAATAGCACAACGACTCCTAAGAACTATTTGTCTGCCATTGAGAGTCACAAGGTCTTATACACCAGAACCGACTCGGTTTGGTGTAAAGTATTTCCTCCAACCTTGGCGGAATAGGCTGCAAAATGGTATCGTTCATTATAGAAAGGGCCAATCTACTCGTATAAAATGGCCTGAAGAGGCTATTCATAGATCATTTCGTCATATTGGTGGATCGCACCAGAATGACAACAAAGCTGATGTCGTTAGAGTAGGGAGAGACTAAGTCACACAGAGTCTTCATCACTCGGCTCAACAAAGAGGCAACATCAATTCCTAAATTAAAATGAGCCAGGAAGTGGCGTTGCTATCAATGCAGAGTAGTCTGCTCCCAGGGTCAGCGTTCGGGGAATACATGGCCAGAAAGAACCCAACACCCTGGTAGAAGCCTTGGATAAGGCCATGAATTAATTAAAGGGGATGAGACAGACAGAGTTATGTTACCTAGGAAGTCTGCCTCTACCAAACGGCAGACAAGCAGAGCTCAGTCGGGTAGAAGCAACAAACAAAACAGAATTTAACTTTGTCAGATATGATAAAGTAGACCAGTAGAGAACAGATAATGAAAGGTATTTTGGCTAGAGGAGGTAGGGTAAAGGAAGATTTCAAGGCAGATACGAACAATATACTCCGCTGACTCACATCCGATCTCGCATCTTCAATGTAAACAAGTATGATGACAAGTGGTAGAGACCACCAAGGATGACAACAAATAACTTATACCTAAAGAAGTGGTGTGAATTTCACAAAGACAAAGGTCTTACCATAGAAAAAGACATTCACCTCAAAGACAATATCGATGACCTCATAAGAATGGGGTGTTTAAATCAATTTAAGCAATATTCTGGGCAGGATAGAAATCGAGGTAATGAAAGACCTAGAAATGAACAATGGAGGGATAGTGATAGGAATGGTGTCCTTCTAACAAGTGTATTATTGCGATAGAGGGTTTGAAATTATTAGAAAGCTAATTATTCAGTGAGGTCAAGTGATCGGAATGCCTAGTTGGAGGCCGCTTTCGATAATTAATATTAATGTATAACTTATATTACAGCTTAATCTTGGCTGAACCCTTCGGGGCAAGCACCAGAAAACAGACCATCCGTCATGACGAATTAATCCGAAAAGAAATAATGAGTCACTCAAGGATTATGAGCATAGACGTCGAATATCGAGGTAGGAGTGTCGAGATTGAGTGTCGCAAGTCGAGTCAAATTAATAAGACAATGAGACGGTTACAATCAATTAATCAACAAGTACCAAACTACCCCTAGCATTGAAATGCCACGACAAAAATGAGTGCTAGGGGTACAAGTGCTAGCATGGCAGCTAGCATGCGTGCCGCACCAGGCCAAGGCTGCTAGCAGTGCTGGCTAGTGCGAGGCGCAACAAGCTAGCACACACATGCTAGCATCGCTGGCGCGCGCCAATGTGCTAGAAAGCTAGTAGTAGCCCGGGATTGCTAGTGACCAGCTAACAGGCTCAGCCAAGGGCGCTAGGCGCTAGCAAGGCAGCCTTGGCTCCCAAGGCCAGGCGCGCCAGTTGGCACTAGCTGGTTGGACCCGAGAGAAGAGGTGAGGCGGTTTGGGGATGCTTGGGGAGCAAGGGATTGGTCCCCCCTTGTGGTTCTTACCTACTCACTCCCTCTTTGCTTGACACTTGTTAATTACTTATTGCATTATTGCTTTTTTCTTGATTTATGATTTAAAAATAAAATGGAAAAAGAAATTTCACCAGCTCTCCCACATTGATGGGAGAGAGAAATGCTCATAAAAATTTCTCTATAAATACCAACCTTGGGATTTGAGAAATTCACTTAAGTTGAACTCAATAAGGCATCTTCAATAAAGTGAGACAACCTTTAACTTTATATAAAACTCGAGTAGTCAAATTTTGGTCTAGCTCGGCTAAACTCCGAGTAAGGGCAGCATGGGTCGTTGTTGCGGGTGGATTTCTGAGGGAGGTTCACGAGATTGCAGGACTTGTGGCTTTTGAAGGAAGATCTCATTAAATTAAGGGAGTGAAAAACGCGCCAAGGGTAATATTGTCTTTCTCCTTGTCTTGTTAATTATGCTTATTAGTTATATTAATTGTGAGCGGGTCTTGGGTCGGGTTTTTTTTCCGCGGAAAGTCAGACTTTTCGAAACCCAACAGAGAGTGACAAGAACAAGAAGGAAGAAAAAGACAAAGACAAGAGAGAAACACTATAAAATTGAACCTACGTGGGATTCGAACCCACATCTTTTGTGCATTTGTACAATGCTCTACCCGTTGAGCTAGTAGGTGTAGGGAATATTTTAAGCACTATAACCCCAAGCTTGAACCCCACTGTGATCATACACTAAAGTATGGTGGCGTTCAAAGGGAAAGAAAAGAGAGCAAAAGAGTTGCCAACAAGTTTTAGGAACTTGTAAACCAATCACGAGGTGAAGGTTACACCCCTTAGCGATCCAGGAGATCATCAACTCCATAAGGTCTTGAACCAAATAGGGTTCGGGGATGAGGGTACGAATCCAATCTACAAAAGAAAGGACCCGCCCTATGTAGACACCTAAAAATGTCTCCCCAAAACCAAACCCGATGATAAATAACCTTTCACCGCCACTATTGGTCGGGTTTAGTATTTAATCCCGAGAGTGCTTAAAAAATCGTATTTTATTAAATACATATTTTTGAAAGGTCTATGGATTAGTCTTGATGTTTGGTAAAAGCATAGTTTTAATTTTAGCCCAAGCTTGTTAATTAATTTTAAGCCCAAACCTTTTTATTTTATTGTTTTATTATTTATTTTTGGCCCAAACATTTTATTTATTTTTATTTTATTATTTTCTTATTTTAGCCCGGATAATAAAAGTCAGAAAAAAGCCTGAAATTATCAATTGGCACTTAAAAAGCCGAAAGAAATTAGGGTTAAAAATGAATTTAGACGGAAAAATGGACTGGAAGTGACCGTGTCACGGTACAGTTTGACCGTGTCACGGGAACCCTTCCCGTCTGACGGTGAGACTTCCCGTGACACGGGAGGTCTGTCATGACACGGGATGTTCCGTGTCCTTTCCGCGTAAACCCTTAACGCTTTTTTCATTTCGTTTTCTGAAAATTTCCCGCGTCACTCCAAAACTGTACCGCGTCACGGAAAAGTGTACCATCTGACGGTACAGTCTGACCGTGTCACGGGATACTTTTTTAGGGGTTTTATCATTTTAGGGTTCCGTGTGCCCCCTCAGCACATTTTCCCTATAAATACCCCCTCATTTATGATGTACGGGGCAACCAGAATTCGATTATTATTATTTTCTCTCTTCTATGCTATTAACCTAAACACTAGCCTACCCTTTTCACTTCAAAATTCCTTCTTCAAGCACTCAAAGGAGTCCATATTTTACTCGAGGTTTTGTCCTTAAGCCAAGGCGTGAAAGGTAGAATCGTTTGAGGGTTTGGCCCCAAAATCAACCTTATCGTATTTAATTTAATTTAGTTATTGCTTTTTTATTTCCTTGAAGTTACTAACTCGTTTATTATTTTGAAGTTGCAAACAAACAGATTCAAAGTAAGGATCATGCCCTTTTTATTATTATTATTATTTTTCTAACGATTTTTATGTTGTTGGAATTATGATTAAATTGGTTTTTATATTAATATTGATTCTATTATTTATTTTGATCACCATATTGCATGTTTAAAGGAAATATGTAATCGAAAATCACGCCTAATAAGATAATTTGGACAACCGGGTTAGGATCCTTTTAATCTTATTATAAATTGAAGTGATCACCAAATTGTTAGAATTATGTGTGTATTAATATTAAACCAATTTAGTTAAATAATAGTTTGGAGCGAATTGAATTATTGTTTGTATGCCTTTGAGATCGCAGGAATGCTTTTCAATATAAGAATCGAGTAGAGGCCAATACGGGCGAATGTGACTCCATGACTCACTTCGTACCATCATCCCCGATCCTCCTTTCGTGGTTCCGAACCATATGGAGTTAGTAATCTCATGGATTATGAATGGGGTGTAACCTTCACGGGTCAATCGTTGTTGCCTTTCGTTGTCCCTTTTCTTGGTTGCTTTTTATGATCCGTGAACGGTTTACAAGTTCCTTAAAAACTTGTTGGCGGCTCCCTACTTTCCTTGTCCCTAATCGTGTCCCAAATCGTTATGTCAATTCCCACTTCCTATGAGTGCCAAGCATATTCACCACTATGCTTTAACGTAGGCGCGCTTCAAACGACGCCTACACCCTATAAAATAGGCCTCTACTTTGTTCTACTCGCAATCATATGCGCTTTTCGACTAACATGCAAACATTATATTAATCCTAAACCTGTTTAATCTATGTTGGTTGAATATTAATGCACAAATAAATCTATTATTGGCGATCACTCGTATTAAAATCATATTAGCCTAAACAAGATTATTAATTATCTTATTAAGCGTGTTTTCAAGTACAAATTCCCTTTAACAAGCATAAAAGGCGTGATCAAGCAATAACAATAATAAATATAATATCAAACAACATAATAATAATCATAATCATAATAATAATAATCATGATAAGGCATAATAAAGCTTAAATATAATAGCAAGATCCTAGACATGATACTAACAAGATTAATAACAAACCCTAGCATGTCACTAAGCAATAAAGATCAAAGCTTTAAACCTAACATGGTACTAACATACTAACATGATATTAGAAATAATAAAAGGCACCCTAAACATGATAATAGAAAGCATTAAATAACATCCTAACATGATACTAGGAATTAATCAATAATAAACATGCTTTCTACATTGTGAAAGAAATAGAGAGTAAGCTAATCTACTTACTTTGAAGCCTCGTTCCTCTTTCGAATAACAAAATACACGCGTTAGTAAACTTCAATGAAAATAATAAAGAATAATTAAATAATTAAATTGAAGTCAAATTAAATAAAGTTTTGACTAGATTTGGTCCAAACCATCAGAAAATATCAAACCTTGCACGTCTAGGGCGAAGGCAACTTCGAACTTGGCTAAGTGATTCTAAGTCTTGTGAATGCGGTATATTGTTTGTAAAAAGGTTGGTTTAGAAAGAGAGAAAGAGAATAAGAATTAAGTAATTCTTGATGACAGTTGATGGAGAGTTGATGAATAAAAACGGAGGTTTGAGACCCTATTTATAAGGAAATAATCCGGAAAAGTATGGAATTTGATAAGGAATAAAACTACACGCTGTCGCCAGGAATTCACTCTGTCGCGATGCGACAAGGTCTGTCGCGAGGCGACAGCCTTGTCGTTTGGCGACAGTCTGACTTAGACGCGCTTTTCCACGCGGAATCCGATCTTTAATCAACTTGATTTGCGGAATTTTTACAGAAGATAAAAACGTGTTTTTCAAAGATAATAATAATAATAATAATAATAATAATAATGATATTAAAACAATAATAATAATATTTTATTCCAAATAAAAGTCCACCTTAAAACAAATAATTATTAAATCTAATAATATTAGAATTAAAAGGAACCTTCTAGAAACTTCTAGAAAGTTATAATTAATCCTAATAATTTTAGGAATAATAATTAACATTGGGCCCTCCTCTAGATCATTGTGCCGTATGTAAATAATTAACCGGGTCCAGTTTAGTATTTTGGCCATAACTTCCTCAATATTCATCGGAATTGGGCTGATAATATATCGTTGGAAAGGTCTCTCCTCTTCGAGCCCTATCCAACTACACTATTATTAGACCTTAATTATGGACCAAACTAAACTGGTTGGCTATTTTTAAATAAATAGAGTTATTTTCGAAAACAGAGAGAAGAGAATTTTAAATAAAACTAAACCGCAACACTTGACTTTTCCACACTTTCACCACATTCGATTATGGTTTGACGTGGAAGGCATTCATCACCGGGTTTGGTTTTGGGGAGACACAAACGGGTGTCTACAGAAGCCCCCACTTTGACTGAGTTTGTAGAAACTCATGTTTCGAAAACAAAAGTCAAAGTAGCGATAGCGACGGAGAACGATTCAGGACGTTCTGCGATTCCAAATCATTCTTATAACGCCGATACCTGCAAACTAAATCATTAGTTAAACACATATAAAAGAGTTAAGAAACGCGTATCTTGCACCGTCGAGCACACGTCTCTGGAGGTAACCATTTTGTTGTTTTGACGACCTTCCACAAGGTAGAGAACGCCATCTTCGAAGGTAACATTACGTCGTCATCTTCAGGGTTGTGGCAGTACGTCGCCACGGCAATACGTCACCGCTATAGACAATCTCTTCTTTACCTTGAGGGTTACTTTACTTTATTGATTCTTGATATTGCTATTGATGCTTCCGGTGATAACAATCCTCTTTTCTTTAGGAACAGTTGTCAACATATCTTTTGTATGACAATCCGATTTAGGGAAAGTTGTCAATGTTTCGTAACAATCCATCCTTTGGAAATGTTGCCACGATGAAGCGACAATCCGTATATCGGAAATTTGCCACAATCCAATTTTTGGGAAAAGTTGCCAATGTTCCGTAACAATCTGTCATAAGAACCTTGCTACGATCGATAATCCACGTCATGGAACATAACTCTTGAAAGCAATCCACCTTGGAAATTTGCCAATGCTATGCGACAATCCTCTTAGGAAAATATTGCCACTATTGACAATCCTCGTCTTGGAACATTTGCAAAGAAGAGACAATCGACAATCCGCTTCGGGAAAATTTGCCAAACAGGAATGAATGACAATCCACGTTGATGAACCTTTGCCGGAATTTATGATGAAGAGAACCCTACGACAATCTTTTGGGAAATTTTGCGATATGACAATCCAATCTCGGTAAAATTGCCAAGGTTTTGATGAATACATGACAATCCGAACTTGGAAAAATTGCCAAACAGGGAAGGAGCACGATAATCCATACTTGGAAACTTTGCCAGAGGTGACAATCCAATCTTGGAAAAATTGTCGTGGAAGAACATACCGACAATCCACATTTGGAAATATTGTCAGTTGGGGATGACAATCCAATCTTGGAACATTTGTCGTATAAGTGATGTGCTTTTGAACCAATGCTTTGGTGCTTGTGATGAGCCAATAATTAGGCTCTTTAAGCTAAGTTAGACGATTTTAAATTTTTTCTGGTCAATCACTTATTGTGATTGTAATCGAGCCGACTACTTAATCATGTCAAATTGCTTATAGGGCTAACTGGCGTACCAAGGAACCCAAAGTTGTTGTATAAGTTCCGCATAATTTAATTTAGGGGGCCACACGTTCTGTCGCTGCACTGGCGCATGCCAGAAATTCTTGTCGCTGCGATATCATTCTGTCGCCAGGCGACAGATTTTGTCGCCAGATGACAGTCTTGTTGTCTGGCGCTGGAGTTCTTACTTGCTGGAATGTACCCGCCTTTATATTTTGGACTATAGGACTTTGCTTATTATTAGTATTTGTTTGTTATCTTAGGGTTGACCTAAGGCTTAGTGTTGCTTGGCCCATTGACTTGACATGACTCGACTCAAAGCCTTTGACACATGTATTTTGACATGACTCAAGGTGTGAACTTTGACTTAATGATTACTCACTACGTGTGACTCGTGTGTGCACTCGATTCGATATGTACATGACTCAAAAACAAAAAATTTCCATCATTTTTGTGGAGGGTACCGACTTTCTCCCGAAAAAGAAAGACGCGGAAAAAGGAATCGAAGTGTTTAATGGTGCATGTCGAATAAGCTTAGGCAAGTATATGCGTTCGATATTGTCCCTCAAGGTGCAAGGATTAATTCATCCTAAACTATCTTAGTTGACTCGATTATGAAAGTATTTAAGTAACTTAGGCACGGAGGCTAAGTACTTCATACTTCATGATACAACGATGATTATGAGTGATGAGTGATGTTGATATGACAAAGCAAGCTTCAACATCATGTTAAGACTTCATGACAAAGGGTTCCTAATTGGAAGTCTATTTGGTCATGTATCTGTGATGTGTGTGAAAGTGACACTAAATATAGGCTG
The DNA here is from genome assembly GCF_948465745.1 of Chenopodium album. NCBI lineage: Eukaryota > Viridiplantae > Streptophyta > Magnoliopsida > Caryophyllales > Amaranthaceae > Chenopodium > Chenopodium album. The sequence goes on along the minus strand of NC_137853.1, from coordinate 23,061,952 downwards.
CAAAGGCTAAGTGTATGGAAAAGTATTATTTGATAAGAGTCAAATAATAATGACTCTTAGGCTAGGTAGGCTAATGATGTAAGGATCAAGCCCCCAAGTCTAGCTCTAAGGGAATAGGGATGAGCATTGGAAATCCCTTGATATGATCACGGTGTAAGTGTGTGAATGTGAAAATGAATGCATTTTTATTATGGCCGCACCTCAATGTGAGGTTGCCTACGTATCCTTTAGGAATCAGGCCAAACGTAGCTCTAGCCGAACCTCGCACAAGTGTATGTATACCTCAAAAAGGTCTTTTTTAAGGGTTGTAACGTGGTTAGGCTAAAGGTTAGAGAAGAAGGGAATAAAGGTTCAAGACCCTAAATAAGCCCCCAAGGTGTGCAACCTTGCTTTTGAATCTTTATATTTTATGCTTGAGGTTTCTCATTTTTGAGCTCTCTTTCTTTCTTTTTTTTTTGTTTATTTTTTTGCTCTTCTTTTTTTTTTTGCTTTTGCATTTTTCATATGCGCATTTTTTTTATAAGTGTGGGCAATCTCGATCATGCGGTCTATCACTCACTTGGCATTCATGTTTCTCAGGCACGGTACCGAGCACTCGATAAGAGACGCAATCTGAGACATGTTCTTATCAAAGATATTTTCATATCAAAGACAGTGGAACACTTGCCCTTTTGTACACTTTTATTTATTTTTTTGTATTTTTTTTTTTATTTTGAGATCATTCAAGCTTTCATATTTAGAACTTGCATAAGTTACACACCATCCCATCCCAAGGTTAAGTAGATGTGGGTTGAAAAATGAAAGGTCTATCATTAGACGAGGCTCAAAGTGGTTTATCAAGAAAGGGATTATATATTTGAAGGGTAAGAGATATGATATGGCTACAAGAGGTGCCTCTAATCATGGGTATACCTTGTGCTTAATTCGACATGGATTTTTTTATTTTTTATTTTTTATTTATTTTTTATTTATTTTTTTTTGCAATGCAATGCAATGATCATATGCAAGAAAATAAAATGTTCATTATATTAAAAGAAAAAAATGTAAATGAAAGTCCTACAAAGTAATATCTAGGGGAAAATGAAAGGTGCCTATGCTAGACTTATTGGGGAAAGGAATAAAAAAAAAAGAAATAGAAAAAAAGAGGTCATGGAATCTTGTCGTTGAAGTTCGCCTTGTGTCGATGGCTTTATCATCACCCAGTCTTCTGGTTAGCTGAAGGTAATGGGATCTTGTTTGCTTCTATGAGATCTTGAATGAGATTTTGAAATCTGTAACATTAATCCGTAGTATGACCATTTCCTTGATGATACTTGCAATGAGAATTGGGATTCCACGTCGAAGATCGTTTTTCTGGCGTTGGATCTTCAGTAGGACCAATGGGTTTGATTAATCCTTGACCATAGAGACGATCGAAAGCAACATCATAGGTCATTCCAATGGGTGTAAGCTTTCTTTTGGGTTTCTTGTTAGATCCTTGATTATCCATGGCTAAGACATCGTTATGATCAAAGGTACCAACATTTTTACTAGAGTGGGCGTTTTCGGAAGAAGAAGGATTGTCGCTCTTCTTTCCTCTCCAGCCACTGTAGTTACCATTGTTAGTAGCTTTTTGCTTTGCAAGGTCATCTTCGATGTCTATGCCTATGTCGTAGACTGCCTTGAAAGTGTTTAAGTTCTGTTGATATCTCAAATGCTTCGAATACTTCTCTTGTAAATTCTTGATAAACAACCTCACAGACTCCTTCTCAGTAGGGACTTCAATCATATTAGCGGAAGTTTCCCTCCACTTGTTGAAAAAGGAAGTGAAACTTTCAGTTTCTTTTTGTCTTAGCATCTCAAGTTGTCTATGGTCAGTTTCAACTTGAATGTTACATTTATATCTATCAATGAAAGCATTTTTTATTTCTTCCCAATTGGAGATCTTCTCTTTGTCCAAAGAAAAGTACCATTGTTGACACACAGCTTCTAAAGACAAAGGAAATATAGAATGAAAGGCTTTCTTGTCTATTCCCTTAATATTCATTATGGTTTTGAAAAGCTCTTAAATAAAAATAAGGGTTGTTCATAGGTTTGAATTTCGGGATGTCGTTGGCATTGAACTTCTGTGGAAGAAGATCCTTATCCACCAAGACCCCTTGTGAGCTAATGCCTTGGAACTTATAATCATTAGATAGTTTACTCAAACTTTCCTAGATGAGGTCCATTTGCTGTTGTTTCACAGGGTCATTCATTTGCAAGGTTAAATTTTTCAATATCTCAGCCAAGTTAGCTACCTCTCCCTTAACTTCATTAAGTTCTTCTTGACTAGCCATTATCTTCTTAACTTTCCTTTTCCTACCGATTGGTTTATCAAAAAGTAAGACTAACATGCAAACATTATATTAACCCTAAACCTGTTTATCTATGTTGGTTGTATATTAATGCACAAATAAAACTATTATTGGCGATCACTTGAATTAAAATCACATTAGCCTAAACCACATTATTAATTATCTTATTAAGGGTGATTTCAAGTACAAATTCCCTTTAAACATGCATAAAAGGCGTGATCAAGCAATAACAACAAATAAAATATATAGCATATCGAGCAATATAATAACAATAATCATAATCATGATCATAAAGCTTAATAATAATAGCAAGATCCTAGGCATGATACTAACAAGATTAATAACAAATCCTAGCATGTCACTAAACAATAAAGATCAAAGCTTTAAACCTAACATGGTACTAACATGATATTAGAAATAATAAGAGGCACCCTAAACATGATACTAGAAAGCAATAAGAACATCCTAACATGATACTAAGAATTAAAACAATATAAACATGCTTTCTACATTGCAAATAAATAGTAGGTTAATCTACTTACTTTGAAGCCTCGTACCTCATTTAATAACAAAATACACAAGTTAGTAAACTTCAATGAAAATAATAAATTAAAGAATTACATCAAATAATCAAGTTAAATAAAGTTTAAACTAGATTTGGGACCAAACCCTCAAAAAATTATAAACCTTGCACGTCTAGGGCGAAGGCAACTTCGAACTTGGCTAGATGTTTCTAAGTCTTGTGTATGCGGTATTGTGTTTAAAAGGGTTGGTTTAGAAAAAGAGAGAATATATCAATTAAGCCTTGATAAGAGTTGATAAATAAAAACGGAGGTCGAGGACCCTATTTATAAGAAAAATAGTTCGGAAAATCATAGAATTTGATAAGGAATAAAACTACACGCTGTTGCCAGAAATTCATCTTGTCGCGAGGCGACAGGGTCTGTCGCGAGGCGACAGGGTCTGTCGCGAGGCGACAGACTTGTCATTTGGCGACAGCCTGGCTTTCACGTGCTTTCCACGTGGAATCCGATCTTTAACCAAATTTGATCTACAGAATCCGTGCGGAAGCTAAAAACGTATAATTAAAATAATAATATATTAATAAAATAATAATATTTTATTTCAAATAAAAATCCATCTTGAAATAATTATTAATCCTAACTCTATTAGAATTTAAAAGAACCTTCTAGAGACTTCTAGAAAATTATAATTAATTTTAATAATTTTAGGAATAATAATTAACTTTGGGCCCTCCTCTAGATCATAGGGCCGTTTGTAAATAACAAACTGGGCCCATTTTAGTATTTTGGCCATAACTTCCTCAATATTCATCGGAATTGGGCTTATAATATATCGTTGGAAAGGTCTTTGCGAGCTCCATCCAACTACACTATTATTGGACTCTTATAAAGGACCAAAATAAACCGGATTGGCTATTTTTAATAAAATAAGGTTGTTTTCAAAAACAGAGAGAAGAGAATTTAATAAAACTAAACCGCAACACTTAACTTTCCACACTTTTACCTCATTCGATTATGGTTCGACGTGAAAGGTTATTCATCACTGGGTTTGGTTTTGGGGAGAAAAAAATGGGTGTCTACAGAAGCCCCCATTTTGACTGAGTTTGGAGAAACTTAAGTTTTGAAAACAAAAGTCAAAGTAGCGATAGGGACGGAGAATGATTCAGAACGTTCTGCGATTCCAAATCATTCTTGTAACGCCGATACTGAAGGAGTTATGTCTTCGTCGTGTGAAATTACTAGATATATAATTGGATTAAATTATGGAGATAATTAAGTCCGGACATTTGGGTTGTCGTTTTGCCATAGCTAGAGGTACTTACAATCTTTGGACTAGTAAAATAGGCCAAAGCCCAATTGGACGGATCCTATAAGGTCACACAAAGGGACTAGATTGAGCTTTAGAGGACGAGACCCATCATGGGCCTCATCACTCTAGGTGGCCGGCCATATGGAGGAATAAGGAGGGTTTTGGGCTTCGTGCACTAGTCTAATTATAATGGGATTATACATAGACTAGGTGCCTAGTTTTGCATGTATGCAATTTACTGATCTTTTGATCAAACCCGAATTAGCAAACACGAAATCCAACCCCTCTCATATTCCTCTCTCTCACGGCTCTCTCCTCGTAGGCGCCGGTGGTGTCTCGTGGTGGTGGTGGTTCGTGCGGTGGTCGGTTGACCGAAAAGGTGGTGATCGCGGTTTTCCTCAATCACTCAACCAATCTAATATTGGTGGACGGCTCGTTCGAATCTCGTAGACTAAGTAGAGGAGCAACACTTGGGGCTCTATTCTCTCCCTAATTTACCTGTCAAATAGCTATGGAATTCACGCTTCAAAGGTATGATTATGTGTCTTGTGTGTTATGCATGTGATTCTTGGGTTCAGGTGCTTTATGAATATGATTCATATTATTTCCGCTGCGTAGTACCTATAAACTCTTATAGTGGTATCAGTTAGCCTCTTGCATGAACGCGCTAGATCATAATAATACGATTATTTAATGTCCACGTTAATTTTATAATCAATTAAGAGGGAGAAATTAATTTAATTATGGATCAATTATTATATTTAATGTGATTAAACTTTTGGAATAGATTAAATGTTATTTAATTATGCTAGGACCGAATTATGCCCTAGAATGTTCGAAAATTTCGAACTCCCTAACCCTATTTGTCGAATTTCCGAAAATTCCAAGCCCTAAAATATGATTTTTGTGCTTGATTTTGATTTAATTTGATTTGTTTTATGTTTCATAATTTTAATTTTTTTAGTTTATGCATAAAAACGTTTTATTTATGATCATAGATTTAATTTTAAAAGTTAGAATTAAAATGGGATTAATTTTATGTTAAACCCTAATTTTAAAGTTGAATATGATTTAATTTTAATCTTATGGACGTATTTAATTTGATTAGGACAAATGTTGTTTTAATTAAAATTAAAACACAAAAATTAAAAAAAAAAATTTATTTAAGGTCGGCAACCGCGGCTGGGTGGCGCAGCCACGGCGGCTGTCGACCAGGTGCTAGTCCACGAGGGAGGGGAAGGGGAGGGTGGCGGTCCAAGGTGGCCGAGGCAGCAGCCGTGCAAGCGTCGCACGATGCTGCCATGGCTGCCACTGCTACGGGGTGCTGCTGCCTTACGCGGCAGTGGTTGCTGCTAAGCAGCCAGCCACCGTGGCTAGCCTCGCCTGGCCACGCACGGTGGCCTACAGCCCCGGCAGAAGTTGCTGCCTTGCGGCAGTGGCTGCTGTCATGTCAGCCAGCCACCGTGGCTAGCATCGGTTAGCCAACCACAGTGGGCGGCGATGTTGGTTGCGACATTTTCAAAAAAAAAAAAAAAAAAAAAATCTCTTTTTGAAAAATTATTTCAAGATAATTACAAATTATTTTGGGATAAAATTGTTTTTAATTTTGGATAAAATCTTTTGTTTTAGGATAAAATCAAATCTATCAAAAGTTGTTACATTTTATATTATCCATATTTAGTTTGTTATTTTGGTGATTATACTAAATTAAAGTGGTTAATTTTGGATAAGATTGACTAGGATATTTTGAGCATATTCCAAAAGGATAATAATTGATTTAAATAATGAGATTATCCCATAATTAGATTAGGATGTAATTGATTTTAAAATTATTTGATTGGCTAATAATTAGGATAGAATCTCCTAAATTACTTAGGATAATCATGGAAGATCAAATATGATTTATCTTTCCAGATTAAAATATGATTTGATTCTATCTCATGACCAAATTAAATATACGATATTTTATAAACCGTCATGAATAATATATGATATTATCTGATTATGATTAAAATATAAGATATTTTAGGAAATGCGTTGACTTTATTATGAACATTCGATGTTGTAGTTTAGACAAGCATGTTGAGTGATTTATTATATGACACTTTTATAATATATGATATTATGTTGCTATATATAGACTAGTGTGACCCATAGATTCTTAAATACGATCTGCGCATCGCGATGTATTTTTGTAATCTATATACAGTCTGCGTACCGTTAAGTATTTTTATAACTTTTTATTTAATGTAAATAAGAATAGTTATTTAAATGGTGTTAGCCCAAAGAAGCCCATGAAGTGAAGGCTCAAAGGAGCAAGGTGGATGAAGATCCGTGATGATTCAAGTGGGAGCATTTTTCTATTTCTAGTTTTCTTATGACTAAGGGGCCATACTACGTCATGTTTATTTTATTGCATTAGTAGATTATGCATGTTAGATTTTGTTTATGTTGATTGATGATGCACTAGAGTTCACTAAATAATCACAACATAATAAATCTAGGTCCCAATAATATTGAGGCAGCTTTTCCAATTAAAAAAACGATGAAACCTTTGACATTTATGATGGGTCATGCCAAAGCTGTGTGTCATATTTATCATTGGGGAGTGGGGAGAGAACAAATTTTACACTTTTAATTGGTTATACTCAACAAGGTTACCTAAAGATAAAGTTTAGAACCTTGAAGCTAAGGGTAAAAATTAAACATGTGATGGTTAATTTTCCAACCAAGAGTTACAAGAGTTGTAATCAGTAAAGAGTTTACTCACCTTGAAAATGTAATGGTTGATGGTAGGGCCAAAGTCCGGTCAATTATTGCACTAATAAAGGGTCTTGGAATCACTTAAAATTCAATTGGGATCATTTAATTATTGAATAAAGTGCTTTAAAGTTACCTTATTAATTCGCATATGGTACTTTAATTTAATTAAACATAATTATTAAACTTTGCCTTACTTTGACATAGATGGGTAGCCGTAATAACAATGACAGCAACATTTACAATTTATGACCATTCCTTAGAAGGATAGGTTGACAGGGAAACCTTTTCCAACTGGGAAAGAATGCTAAAGCTTGTTCTGAAATCTGAAGGTAAGAAGGATGTCATTGATACCCTATTGCCTGGACCTCTGCCGGAAAATCCTACTGCGGAAGAGATCAAGAAGCACAAGGAAGCTCATGATAGAGCTATGCCTATCACTTGCTTAATGATTGCTACCATGGAACCTAGTCTTCAAAAGCGTTTTGAGGACCAGGATGCCTACTCAATCATGGAAGAACTCAAAGCTTTGTTTAAGAAACAAGCTAGAGTTGAAAGGTATGAGCTCCATCGTGAGATTCTGGATTGTAGGATAGAGAAGGGTACCATAGTTCATGATCATGTTTTCAAAATGATCGGCCTAATTCAAAGTATAGAGAAACTGGGGTACCCATATAGTGATGATTTGGCAACATACATCATTCTCCACTCAATTCGGAAATTTTCAACCAGTTTATCATGAATTTTAACATGACTGCCACTGCAAATGCTATGACAATTCCATGCAATTCTGGTTAGTGCTGAGAAACAAATCTCTAAGGAACCTAAGAAGGAAGTTTTTATGATCCAAAAGGGAAAGGGGTTCAAGAAGAGGGGGCAAAAGGCTAGTGCCAAGAGCAAGGGCTAGCAAGTTACCAAAGCTCCTTAAAAGCCTAAGGCGAATCCAAAACCCAAGGCTGCAAGTGAGAATGAATGCTTTTTGACAAGGGAATAATCGCGTCGTTAGACGAATACACCTAGATCAAATACAATTTATAACACTCTACCAACCTAATACGAGTATAGGGCAAATAGAGGGGTCGAATCACAAGGAGACATGCACAAACACCGCATTCACTACTTAAGACTCAAGCTATCTCGGGACAAGAGGTAAGAATAACTAAAAGAGATCAAACTAAGAATGAAAAGGATTAAAGATCAATATGACTAAACACCAAGGGGAATGGGTAGATGAAGATGCTATTTGAGTATGCAATAACATGAAAGCGAATGGAGAGTGAACTAAGCATACATGAATATCGAAACTAAATCCATTCCAATCTCCTTCCGGAGTTAATCGGTTTCTCTTAACATAGCCTCTATGTTTCCACACTAGAACCATATACTAGGAGGTGCAATCAAGAACAATCGATATTAATGAACCTAAACTAAGTCAACTTTCCGTTTCATGTTAGCAAAGATTCACCTTTAATCAACCAACAATGTGCACTTGCAAGAAGATTAAAGAATATCAAGCATACAAAGGTTTAATCACAAACAACTTAATCCCAATATCATAAGCATCAACAAATAGCAACTACACCATCCCCACACCCTTGGCTAGAAGACTACTCACGAATCATGTTGAAAACATTATCAATCATCAAATCAATAAGCATCAACATGATTAATAAGCAAAGAAAAAGAAATCAAAATAACCAAGCAAAACAAAATGCAAAGGTAAAGAGAAAGAGTAAGAAATTGCTCATTAATTGAAGTTGAAGATGTACAAAGGTTGATCAAATTCCTTCTTCAAAATCCAAGCTCATCAATGGAGAAATCCACACTTTCTCTCTCTACCTAAGGTAAACTAAGAGTGTTTCTCTCTCTACAATTGGGGAAAAATAAGTCTAGTACAAAGAAAAACGTCACACCCCTTAAAAGGAAAAGAAAAGGGGTTTAAATAACAAATAAAACAAAGAGGGACGGAGGAATTGGTGCGTGCGCGCAGCAGCTCCCGTGCGCGCGCACCAAGGGGTTTGCACACACGCACAGGAAGGTTTGCACGCACGCACCCCTCTAGTGATGAAACAAGCGATCCCTCGAGCCAAAGGGGTATGGCTGCTGGTGCTCTCGAGTGCGCTCTCATGCATCATGCTCGTACGATGGTGATGAACATGGCAGCCCAAAATCCTTCACTCTTGCGCTCTCAACACTATGGCAGGTGATGATGGTGATTGATGGGATGAAGAACGGTAGGTCGTTGGGCTACCACCCCACCCAATCAAATAAAATTTGTAACTCAACTAACCCCTATAAAGTGTAGTGGTAAGTCAAGGTCGAACCCAAAGGAATGGAGGTCGAATGCACAATGCCTAAGTCAAGCTATTCCGAAGTCTAGTAGGGGTTTATGGTAGAAACTAGAGCTAAGCTAGGCAATGCAAAAAGCTTGTACTAATCAAATGCTAAGGCACTAGGGGAATGGATCCACATGCATCAACAATGAAGTTCAATCAACTTGGGGAATCAACCAATCAAGTCAAGCAATGTGAGGGAAAACCGAAATTGCAACCAAGAGAGTACACCAAGCTATTCTCCTAGAGGTCTAATTAGCGTCAACTACACCAAACACTAGCTAGGAAACATCACAAGATATCTCAATCGAGTAAATGTAAGCCACAAATCAATGGTCCGTATCAATGTGAACTCACAATGCAATCTAGTGTGAATAACAATGGTGATCAAGCCTAATCAAGCACACACATGCACAAAATCAATCAACCAATTTAATCACATTATCAACTCAATCAATTTCCCCCAAATTAATCTCAATTCATCATTAATACATGCTTCACCACTACCCTAGCAAATAAACTACTCACAATCCATGAAGAACATCAAAATCAAAGCTAAACTAATCATCATTCCCAAATTCATCAATTGAAATCAAATTGAAACCAACAACTTCAATCAAAATCAACAACAATACTAATGAAATCAAACATTAAATTGCATTAAAGAGTAAAGAATCCTTACAAACTTGATAGAAATCAAATCAAATGTAGCAATCTTCAATCATCAATCATCAAACCCACATTTTCTCTCTCTAAAAATGCTAAGAACTAGTGTTTTTCTCTCTCTAAAATCTAATCTAATCTAATCTAATTCTCACTCATGAAGATCTAATTCTCTCTCCATAAAAGGAAAGAAATAACTATCAATACAAAGAGGAAGTTAGGATTGACGTCCAAAAATAGACCCACGCCGGTGCGGGCGCTCGGAGGAGAGAGAGAAGTGCGCACGGGAACACACCCAGAAAGGTGCGCCCGCACGCACCTGGTGTGCGGCCGCACTCGACAGATGTGCGGCTGCACACTCCTCGAGTGCGCCCGCACAAACCTGCAGCTTCCTTCTCTTCTTCTTCGTCCTAGCTCATGCGGTGCACACATCCTAGATGATGGTGATGGAGGACAAGGTAGGCAGGAACTTTCTTGAATTTCTTGAAGGATATAAGCCATGAAAAAGGCATATACAAGGCCTTGAAGCATGCTCCTTGGACCCCCCTTTGACTTGAAACTTCTTGCAAAAGCTTTAGGCATGAAAATCAATGAAAGACCATGGAGAGGAAGCTCGGGAATCCTTGGACAATCAATCACAACCTACAATCAAAGGGTAAAAAGCAAGTAAAAGGGAAAAATAGCAAGTAAACTAGAAAATGCATAAAATAGAGAAACTAACTACAAAAAGCATAAAATGAAGAAAACTAGAATAAAACTAAGGAAAACTAAAGAAAAGAGTAATAAAGTGAAGGATATTTTGACTTTTACCACAAAAAAAAATCATAAAATTGTTTTTTACCACCAAAACTTCTAAAACTTTTATTTTACCACCAAAAAAATTTCTAAAAATTGTTTTTTACCACCAAACGGCAAGAAAACCGTTAAATCTAACGGCTTTAAAAAATTTCGTTCGAATTTCGTGCGCAAAATATGTTTTTCATGGGTTTAGGGGGGGCACTTTGGCCCTTAGGGTCCAATTTGAGGTCAAAATTGACAAAAAATTATCGGAAATGCCTCGTTTTGCGTGTTCACGCAAATCGAGGTTTTTTAAACACGCAAAACGAGGCATTTCCGATCAATTTTTGTCAATTCTTACCTCAAATTGGACCCAAAGGGCCAAAGTGCTCCCCAAAACCCCTAAAGAGCATGTGTTTGACACGAAAATCGAATAATTTAAAAAATTCCGTTAGGTTTTTGACGACAGGTGGTAAAAAACAACTTTAAATTTTTTATTTGGTGGTAAAATAAAAGTTTTAGAAGTTTTGGTGGTAAAAAACATTTTTTTGACTTTTTTTTGTGGTAAAAGTCAAAAAATCCTAAAATGAAATAAAATTCATCCAAAAAGGGACCAAATGAGTGCCATAAATGTCACTCATCAGTGATGCACGAGAGCGCTAGCCATGAGTGGAAGTTTGCTCCTTGCCTTGAACTCTAGCCAACCAAACGACACGAGGCCGTTTCTCGAGCATCCAAAACACTTGGAAATCCTTCTAAACAAGGTTCCGAGCCTCGAACAACACCTACAATAAAAGAGGGATAAGCGAGTAAAGTGGAAAAGACGAAAATACCCCTAAAATGCAAGAAAACACAAAAAATGGACTACAAACCTTATTAGCAAGAAAACAAGAGAATAAAAGGGAAAAACACGAGAAAGAAAGCATAAAAGGACTCTAAACTACTCCCTAGGAGTGACATAAATATCACTCATCAAATTCCCCCAAGCTAAACCTTTGCTCGTCCTCGAGCAAAGCTAAGGCAAAAGAGAACAAGATGGAAATATTGAAAGCAAAAGAGACTAAAAAGAAAAAATGGGAAAGAATGTACACTAACTCACTGTCGTTGGAATCACTGTTGTTTTTAGCTACAACAAGCCCTTAAAACCCCAAAGTTGCCTATGAGGACGAGTGAGGTCTCGTGAGTGTTTCCTAAGAGCTTACCCCAAAACTCTCGACAAAAACCAAGGCAAGGCAACAAAAGGAAAAGGAAAAGAAACACAAAGAGAAAAAGCAAAACACAAGCTCATATATGGACAAGAGATGAGGACAAGTACTAATGAATGCAAACCTTTCTAAATGGACAAATGTATGCACGTTCCAAGATTTCAATGGTTGATTGAAACATAACACATGCTAAGCATAGAGAACTACTTAGGACTCAATCCACCCTAGCCCCAACCAAACGGGCCACGTTCTCTCCACTAGCTTCAAATCAACCCTTAAGCTAGCTTCTCAAGATTCCACGAAGGAATCAGAAAAATATAAAGAAATGAAAAACTTTGAGAAGGTGATCCCGACGTCTCAACTATCCATACTCTTTTCATAGGTTTGAATTCTATCTCCCTCCACCGTTCTTTTGACCTAACCCACTAGAGTCTAAGGGTCTTTTTATTGGTTATAACGTAAGGCTAAGGGTTAAGGCGGGGTAAAAAATTAAAATTTGGTGATAATTCCTAAGTGAAGCAAAAAGTGCGGCCGACACTCAAAAATAACTCAAGAATTCACTAAATATCAAGCAAAAATACCACTAATGCCATTCCCCCAAGCTTATTCAACACAAACACACAATATTCCCCCCAAGCTTGAACAAAGCATTGTCCTCAATGTTTAAACTAAGGAAGAAAATGAAACCAACTAAAATATTTTTGTTGTTTTTTTTTTTTTTCTTTTTTTTTCAATTTTTTTTTACTTTATTCATTGTCCTTGCCTTTTTCAAATTATGGTCGGCTTTTTCTTGAAACTTCATTTGATTTTCATGAATTGCATCATTCATCACAAGCTCAACTCTAACCAAATCACAAAGTGCTTCTTGTTTATGATCAACATTCTCAAAACTCAAACCTCACATGCCAATGCTTCACTAACTATAAAGGTTGGTTAACATAGGCCACTAGGTTTGTAATGCGGTTTAAACAAGAGCGGGAAACATAAGGCTCAAATTGGTTAGCAAGTAGGTTTATGCAAAATAGAAAATCAAATTTGTAACAAAATAAAAAGAAGATAAAAAAAAATGAGAAAGAAGTGCCCTTTTCCTCCCCTAGAGTACTTTGGTCACGATCTTGGGAGCTATAAATCAAAACAAGGATCAAGACATGCATAGCTAAGGATCCAATTGCCACACAACAAAGTGATGGAGGCTAAAACAATGTTATCTCACAAGGGATTATAACTAAGCAAATACCAACCAAGGGTGCCAAATCCACTATAGAGAGCAACACCATCTTACCACATACCCGTGAACTAAGGCTTCATGGCGCCCTAAAAGTTCTTAACTCGGCTACCTTAGCATGTAATATCCTAGAGTCAACCAATGACACTTTCAAACCGTGCACACATTAACCACTTCGGAAGAAAGGCATTCAAGAGTAAACAAATCCAAAAGATATAATGTACAAAATAAGAACAAACAAAACACATTTTTGCTGAACTAGCCTTGAAGTAAACAAAAATCTTTTTGCATTTTTCAAAAGAAAGGAAACGCATATACCCAAAGACATTGTAAATTAAACTAATAGACTAATCAACATGACATAAGCGATCCTCCCCCCAAGCATGATTAGGCAATACATCCAATCAACCACAAAGAATCCAAGGGAAAGGGGAAGGAGAAGTTCAATCCAAATAAACCAAAATAAGTCCAATAAGGCATTGCTAGGAGAGAAAGCAAGAAAAGATATTACCGGATGAAGGTTGATGCAAGACTCACAAAAGAGCCAATATAACCTTTCAAACAAATACAATCTCTACAAGCAATGTCGTATAGCTAAATGCGAGCTAAAGTGGATCAAAACTTCGCAAATCAAATGCCTTGGGACACGCTCCGAAGAAAAGGGACAAAAGAAGAAAACTATGCACAAAAGAAGGTTAGTAACTTCAAAGATAAAGAAAGAGAAGAAAAAGAAAATAGAACAAATGAAAATAAAGAAAGAGAAACTATTATAGGGAATGGAAATCACGGGAATCAGGTAGCATGAGTGAATCTGAATCATAGAATCATCACAAAGCAATAGAGCAATAATCAAGTGAAACAACCAACGATATAAAGCATCAACAGATAATCATCAACAAGAAGCCGACATGAACGGCGCAGACCAACAGAGAAGCATGAAACAACAACCATCAACACTGATAAAGAAAAGAGACCAAGAGTGAACCATATAAGCAAAGGGGCAAGTCAAGCGCACAACACCTAAAAATTATACCCTAAGCCTCAAAGGAACTACCCCCCACCCAAGACCAAACATGAAATGCAAAAAGACAACACCAAAGAAACAACCAAGAGGGGGGGGTAGCCAAGATGGGATCACTCGGCACTATGGTAAGGGGTAGAATGAGTATTCCCCTCACCGGTCTCCAAAATGGCATGATTAGAGCTAACCAAATCGCCAACCTCTACGGGCGCCTTACCCTTCAATCTACCCAACCTCCTTGCCTTGTCCACCTCGAAAAAATGAGACCAATCATCTAAGATTGGCGGAACCGATAAACCCCATCTACCAAATGTCTCGGAGTCAAGAAAAGGTAAAGGATTCGCAGGGTCATAGGTGTAGTCACAACGGCCGGGCTTCCTATAGTCATAAGTGGCCGGGGAAGTGCCAACAATAGCACTAGGGGGAACATGGGGGCCTTCCCAATAAGGGTAACAAGGCCGAGGACCTATGGAAGGGTCAAAGGGTTCCCATTGAGGGATAGGTCCTTGTTGGACCGGGAGATAAGGGTAGTTGAGGTATGGTTCGATCTCTCCCCTCCTAACATGCAAATCATATACTTGGCGAGCATGGTAGTCATAGCCAAGAACAAAGTCTTCCCCCAAAGGCATAGGAGATAGGTGACCCACAGGCATAAAAGACAAAACATTGACAATAGAATCCAACTTAGCATGTAAAGTAGCTAACTCAATTGAAGAAGAAGAAGAAGTAGGGGAAGGGATAGATGTACCTCCCCGATCAATCGGGGGCAAGGGTTGGAAATTCGACAAAGGGGCATCATCGGAGTTGCCACGCGGTCGATTAGTCCTCTGACGAAGAGAAGGATCAATGCCACACTTCGGGGGCCACCAAAAAATGGTATTGTTCTTCTTCTTTGTCCTTTGGGTGGTCTCCTTACTTGAAATCAAGCACCAATCCGCAACCCGATTGACCTTCCAAATGAAAAGATCGGGCCTTGTTGTTCTCTCAAGAAACTTTTGATTGACAAGTGCATAGATGTTCTGGGAGTGCGAGGGAGATTTTTCCTTTGGGTCCACAATAGGTGAAAGATTACCAAGCAATGTCTTGTAAGAATCCTCAAGGCCCATGGCAAGAATTGTGATCATTCCCCCGATTTGAATGCTTCCCGAGAGCGTAACACCATCTCTAATATCAAGAAAACGGTTTATCAAATGTTGAGTGAAGTCTACCAATTCAAGCTCTCCTTGGTCATGGCTAGCCATCCATAGCCAACACAACTCTTCACGAGAAATGGCACCCAAAGAGTCCTTGGAACAAAGAGCATAAGTGAGGATGCGATTGAAATAGCGCATGGCCGGATGAACAATGGAAGCGGCCTTGGAAGTTTGTGCCTCATAGTAATCCTCCTTGGCGATGCTACACCACCACTTTTTCTCATCATATTGATAAGAATCGCTCACCTTGACATTTGCCGGGTAGACAAAATGATCTTCATCCGCAGAAGTAGGAAAGCGAAAGAAAGCACCAAGTTGAGATTCCGAAATTCGATGGTCACAATTGAAGAGTTGAAATGTCAAGACCCTCGAACCCTCATTATCCTCATCATCCTCCCGTACCACCTCGAGAGATGAAAGGAACTCGAAAGTCAAACGAGCATACGTAGGAGCATTAAGGTCCAAGAAGTCCAAAATGCCCAAATTTCGTGCAAGAAGTCGGACATCTAGGTCAATACCAAGCATCGTAGTTGTTTCACGATGATAGAATCTTGTAGATTTGAGCTTTCTCTTTGAGAGTTGAATGAACCTCACCCAATGAAGTTCCTTTGAAAATTCGATTTCGTAAGTCTCAACAACTTCGGGAGGAGGAGGAACAACATGTCGGGATTCACTAGCGCTTGGCCTAGCTCTTTTCTTGCGACGTAAAGGAGCCATCTACAAGAATAAGAGCCAAGTATGAGCAATTTTCCATGAAATTGACACACAACCAAGTGCACAAAATATGCAAGAAATTACCACCAATTAAAAAAATAATTGCTAATGAAATTTCAAGCTTAAAATTAAATACACCAAAGCAATAGCAATTCACCATGAATTCGGATCACAAACAAGTGCAGAAGAATGACAATAAATCCTTACCAAATAAAAATAGAGAATTGCTAATGAATTTGCAAGCACAAAGATAATCACACCAAAGCAATAGCAATTCACCAAGAATTTGGTTCAAATACAAGTGCACAAGAATTATAGGGAATCCTAACCAAATAAAAATAGAGAATTGCTAATGAATTTGTAAGCACAAAGGTAATCCCAACATGAATGAAATAAGGTGTTAGTACAAAGAACTAGTGCCATGTTCATAGAAGCAACATAAAAATTTGCAATTGGAATAATGAAGCAACTAGGAACAAATAAAAGGCAAAAGTCCATTGAAATCATACCTTAATGATGCTTGAAAGCACTTGAAATTGGAATGAAAGAATGAAATTAACCAAATAGAACACCAATTTACAAGCTTCAAGACCATAATTCAAACCCCCAAATTCGTAATTCAAAACCCCAAAATCGTTTTTTTTTTTGACCGAAAAACTGCAGTTTTTGGAGTTAAATTGCGAAAATTCCTAGTTAGTTTGTGCTATGATTCGCAAGAAATAAGGAGGAAAAGAAAGGAAAAATGGAGGAGAAGGTGAAAGGGAAAGTCGGGGAGAGAGAATGAGGGGAAATAAGGGGATAGGAGGAATGAAAGAAGAAAAGTAAAGAAAAAAAAATAAGTGGGATGTCGGGGTTGGCTGTGCGTGCATGCACACCCTTGTGTGCGCACGCACAGCAGCGAGGCTAGGGTGGGGGGTTGGGCTTGTGTGAGGTGCGAGGCGAGGCACAGCAGCAGTGCAGGCACGCTGGGCTGTGCGTGCGTGCACACCCAGCTGTGCGTGCGCACAGCCCAGGCAGGTGAGTGAGAGGGAGTTTCCGAGTGAGAGAGGGAGTAGGGGAGTGAGCAGGGTTGTGGTGTAGGATAAGGAGAGGTGGGGTGCAGGTTAGGGGGGGCAGCAAGGAACAACACAAACGAACCCGAGAGTAAAATAAAATAAAATAAAATAAAATAAAATAAAATAAAGTAAAATAAAATAAAATAAAATAAAATAAAATAAAACAAAGTAAAATAAAATAAAATAAAATAAAATAAAGTAAAGTAAAATAAAATAAAATAAAATAGCTTGGCTCGGGATTCCACCTCGGACCTCGAACTCGAACCTACACACAAACGAACCCGAGAGTGAGACCGAGACAATTAAAATAAAATGGAAATAAACAAATTAAATAAACTAAAACTAGCAAAAATAAAACAAAAACCAAACAAGCAAATAAAGTAAAATAAAATAACAAAGAAAAGAGTTAGAAAGCCGGGTTGCCTCCCGGGTAGCGCTTTTGTTTATCGTCGTTAGCTCGACGTTCTTCGAAATGATTAAGGAGGGTGGAATTGACGATGCACATCAATTAGGGTAACTGAAATTGGTTGATCACTTGGGGATCCTTCAAAATAAGGCTTGAGACGGTGGCCGTTGACTTTGAAAGGAGAGTGGCCATCTTGGAAAATTTCATAAGCACCATACGGAAACACCTCCGTAACAATGTATGGCCCACTCCATCTTGATCGGAGCTTGCCCGGGAAGAGCTTCAACCTTGAGTTAAAGAGGAGCACCTTTTGCCCTTTGACAAAATCTTTCTTGATGATTTGGGCGTCGTGCCACGCTTTTGATCTTGCCTTATACATACTTGCATTCTCATATGCACTCAATCTCAACTCCTCTAGCTCATGCAACTCCAAAAGCCTTTGTTCCCCCGCACTATGAGATCCAAGTTGATTTGCTTGATCGCCCAATGAGCACGATGCTCATCTCCACGGGCAAATGACAATTTTTTCCATATACAAGCTTGTAAGGGGTTGTCCCTATTGGCGTCTTAAAGGCGGTCCTATAGGCCCATAAAGAATCAATGAGTTTAGAGGACCAATCCTTCCTCATCCTAGCAACCGTCTTCTCCAAGATCACTTTGAGCTCTCCATTGGTGACCTCCGCTTGACCACTCGTTTGGGGGTGGTAAGCAAGCCCTCGCTTGTGAGACACCCCATATTTATCAAGTAATCTAACGAAGGTGTGGTGCTTGAAATGTGACCCCCCATCACTAATAATTGCCCTTGGAACACCGAATCTTGGGAAGATCACTTTCTTAAAAAGGTTGACCACCACCTTTGAGTCATTTGTTGGAGAAGCTACGGCCTCCGCCCATTTGGACACGTAATCAACGGCAACCAAAATATACTTGTTCCCATTTGAGGAGATAAAAGGGCCCATGAAGTCTATAGCCCACACATCGAAAACATCAAGCTCAAGGATGGGGTTTTGTGGCATTTCATCCCTTCTAGAAATATTCCCCACCCGTTGACATCTATTGCAGGTCTTGACAAACATCCAAGCATCCTTGAATAGAGAAGGCCAAAAGAGCATAGACTGAAGAACTTTGGAGGCGGACTTTTGGGCACTCATATGCCCACCACAAGGAGAAGAGTGGCACATATGGAGAACACTTTGGACCTCGTCGTTGGGGACGCATCTCCTCAACAAACCATCAACCCCTCTCTTCAACAAAATCGGTTCATCCCAAATATATCTCTTTGCCTCATGCTTGAGCTTTTGACGTTGTTGTGAAGTGAAATCCGGAGGTATAGCACCACAAGCTAAGTAATTCACAATATCCGCATACCATGGAGCCGACTTCACTTCAAGAACATATAGCACATCATCCCTTAGAGCATCCTCTATTGGCAAACCATCATCCTTGAACCTTGCACCGCCCAACCTTGAAAGGTGATCCGCCACCACATTCTCGGCTCCCTTCTTGTCTCTCATTTCATAATCAAAGTCTTGGAGAACTAAAACCCATCTCAACAACCTTGGTTTAGCTTCCTTCTTCCCTATAAAATACTTGAGAGCCGAGTGGTCGGTATACCCAATTGTCTTAGAACCAATGAGGTAGGTTCTAAACTTCTCGAATGACTGAATAACCAATAGCCTCGTCGCTTGCATCGCACATGAGCTCAAATGGAAGAGACCAATCCGGACCTTGGACAATAGGGGCGGTGCAAAGGGCTTCTTTCAACCTACAAAAAGATTCTTGATAAGCATCATCAAATATAAACTCTTTATGTTGTTGCAATAAAGTTGTGAGAGGCTTTGCAATCAATGAAAAGTCTTTCATAAAACGCCGATAGAACCCGGCATGGCCAAGAAAGGATCTCACTTCCCTCACATTGGTGGGGAAAGGAAGTTTCTCAATGACCTCTACCTTGGCTCTATCAACCTCAATGCCGGCATGGGAGATTTTGTGCCCAAGAACAATCCCACATTCTACCATAAAATGGCACTTTTCCCAATTCAACACGAGGTTAGCCCTCTCACATCTTTCCAAGCAACGAGATAAATTAGATAGACAATCTTCATAGGTGGCTCCTCCAACGGAGAAGTCATCCATAAAGACCTCTATCTCATCCTCAATCATATCACTGAAAATAGACATCATGCAACGTTGGAATGTTGCAGGAGCATTACAAAGCTCGAAAGGAATCCTACGATACGCATAAGTACCATAGGGACATGTAAAAGTCGTCTTCTCTTGATCCTTGGGGTCAATCGGGATTTAGAAAAATCCCGAATACCCATCAAGGAAATAATAGAAGGAATACTTTGTAAGCCTCTCCAACATTTGATCAATGAACGGTAATGGAAAATGATCTTTGCATGTACTTGTGTTAAGTTGGCGATAGTCAATGCACATGCGCCAACCGGTTACAAGCCTAGTGGGAACTAGTTGATCATGATCATTTTTCACTACCGTCATTCCCCCTTTCTTAGGCACAACTTGCACGGGAGATACCCAATCACTATGAGCAATTGGGCATATAATTCCCGCATCAAGAAGCTTAGCCACTTCCTTCCGCACAACCTCTTGCATGGAAGGGTTAAGCTTCCTTTGCCTTTGCCTAACGGGTTTGGCATCTCCCTATAGATCAATTTTGTGCATGCATAAAGAAGGACTTATACCTTTGATGTCATCAATGGTATAACCTAAATCTTTCTTGTGTTTTTTCAAAACATTGATCAAGAGGGAGGTTTGCTCCTCCGTTAGGTTGGAATTAACAATTACGGGGAAAGTCTCATTAGAACCAAGAAATACATACCCCAAGCCCAAAGGTAGAGGTTTCAAGTCTACCTTTGGTGCTCCTTTACCATTGGTACTCTTCTCTCTTTCCTCGACTTGAAAGAGATCATGGGTGTAAAAAGCCTCATCCTCCATGCTCTCATCCATGCACTCGCTCTTGCTCTCCTCTAGCAATTCCTCATAAAATTGAATGTCGTCCTTGTGAGCACCTAGCTTGGAATCATTCAACAATACGCTTTCAAGGGGATCGTTAGTAGCATGCAAGTGGGAACGAGAAAATTCACTAAGCATGGTATCTAGAACATCTATTCTAAAGCATTCATCACTTGAGGAAGGCTGTTGCATGACATTATTCAAATCAAACTCAATTGAATCATTGTCAATTTTCAAAGATATTTTACCCTCCTTCACATCAATGATGGCTCTAGAAGTAGCTAGAAACGGCCTACCCAAGATTATAGGAATCCTCTCATCCTCATCCATCTCTAGCACATAAAAATCCACGGGGAATGTGAACTTTCCTACCCTAAGGGGAATGTCCTCAACCTTACCCATGGGGAACTTAATGGAACGGTCCGCTAGTTGGAGAGTTATGTTAGTGGGGGAAAGGGTTCCTACACTAAGCTTTTGGTAGATGGAGTAGGGCATGAGACTCACACTTGCTCCTAAATCACACAAAGCTTTGTCAAATTCAATGCCATTAATAGAACAAGGGATGGAAAAACTACCCGGATCCTTCAACTTGGCGGGAAGTTTGTTGGAAAGGATTGCACTACAATTGGCAGTCAAGTTCACCGTTTCACACTCCCTTCTCTCACTCAAAAGATCTTTCAAAAACTTAGAGTAATGGGGCATTTGTTTCATGGCATCTACAAAAGGAAGGAAAACATGCAAATTCTTAATCACATCCAAAAACTTCCCAAATTGAGCATCAAGCTTAGCTCTCACAAATCTTTGGGGAAAAGGTATTCTCTCCTCTCTAGGTTGGAGATTTAGGGGCAAGGGGGTGGTTTCTTTCTCCTTTTGCACCTCAACATCCTTCTCCTTCTCAACATTAGAATGCTTTTTGGTTCTCTCATCCCCTCTCTCTAACTCTACTTCATCTTGGGGTTCCTCCTCAACAAAAGGGTCACTCCCTACTACCTTCACACTCCTTGTTGTTACGGCATACAAAGGTTTTGGGTTGACTCCTTGACTAGGGATAGAAGAAGAAGAAGAAGAAGAAGAAGAAGAAGAATTAGAAGCAAGTTGAGCAATTTGGGTTTCAAGCATTTTCATATGAGCATTGGCTCGCTTTTTATCCTCCTCATTTCTCTTCTTTTCCTCCTCATGCATTTTCATGATGGCATCTAGCTTAGCCATCACGGGATCATTTGGAGGGGCTTCAATTTGAAGAGGTTGTTGAGGTGGAGGAAGTTGGGATTGATGGAAACCCGGAGGCCTATTGGTTTGGGCATAGTTAGAAACATTTTGGCCTCTATTGCCTCCGGTGCCTTGGTTGGGAACATTGCTTTGTCGATTGTTTCCCATGTTACCTTGATCACCAAAATTTTGATTTTGATGGTCATGGTATAGGGAGTTGGGTTGTTGGTTTTGATAACCATACCCCCTTTGGTTAGAGTAGCCTCTTCCATTGAAATTGACAGGGCCTCCCCCACCATGGTATTGGTTACCATAACCACCACCACTTTGGTTCCAACCACGGTTTCCACCTTGATTCCAATTCCCCATTTGATTGGAGTTTGGCCTCAAGTTCCCTACATTTTCCATTCTAGGAGCAAAATTCATAGCATTGACATCTTCCACATTATCATCATGTTCATAAGAAGGGGGTTGAACTTCACAAGCATACACACAATGGGAGGTATCATGATCATAGGTTTCACAATTTGAGCAAAACATGCATCCTTGAGGCATTTTATTATAAGAAGAGGGGGAAGAAGTGGTCATACCATTGCCTTTCTTGGTTGAAGGGGAGGTATTACCATGAGGGTTTGACCTTTCTTTCATCAATTCATCCATTTGCTTGGCCATCTTGGAGATTTGGGTAGAAAGTTTGTTGATTACGTTGGCTTGCTCCAATGCACAGACACCCTTACTAGAAGTAGCCTCCCTTTCTCCTTCATACCAATCACCATAATGCTTTGCGGCCTCCTCTATGATGCACTTCACTTCATCCTCTCCTTTGTTCATGATCGGACCGCTGGCCGTGGCGTCTATGCTTGTTCTCCCTTGAGGTGTGAGACCTCCATAAAAAGTGTGAATGAGTTGATACTTGGGTATCCCATGGTGTGGGCATTGACGTTGAAGCTCTTTGTATCGGTCCCATGCTGCACTTAGAGTCTCACCACTCTTTTGGCGAAAACCTTGAATCAAAGACCGAGCCTCGGCGGTCTTCCTATGGTTGTAAAATCTCCTCAAGAAAGCCGTAGTTACTTTATCCCAAGTTGTGAGAGAGTTAGGGGGCACCTCCTTCTCTAGCCATTCTAGACCTCTCCCAATTAAAGAAAATGGAAACATCTTGAGGCGGATATACTCTTGAGTCACTCCATTGGCTTTGATTGTGTCACAATATTTCTCAAATTCTTTTAAATGCTCATGAGGGCTCTCAAATTTTCCACCCGAGAATTGTTTCCTCTCTATCAAAGCAATCAAATTGGGCTTGATTTCGAAATTGTTGGCTGAGTGGTAGGAGTTAGGATCCCACTTTGTGCTCTAAAGGCTTCGGAAGCCCCAAGATGACTCAAAGGTATATTCTCTCCCATTTTAGAACCTTCTTCACTTTCGGACTTAAAAATTGAAAAGGGGTTGATTCCCGGACTTGATGGTGAATTCGGGTTATCTAAGTCTTCAATTGAGAGTGAAGATGGTGGAGTATCTTCCAATTCTCCTACTCGTTCTTTCGTCGGGGTGTGAGAATTTCTACTCCTCGCTCTCGCTTCTCTTCGAAGTAAGGACAAGGACCTCTCTAGCTCCGAATCTATGGGAATCAAAGACCTTGAGCGGGTTTGCCACTGTTCATACAACAAAGCTAAGGAGAATGTAAGCACTGACAAGTAACAAATAGTAACAAATACTAACAAACAAGAAATGAGATAGTCTCAAATAAAGCAATGAAAAAGCAATGGAAGCCGTCTCCCCGGCAACGGCGCCAATTTGACAAGGGAATAATCGCGTCGTTAGACGACTACACCTAGATCAAATACAATTTATAACACTCTACCAACCTAATACGAGTATAGGGCAAATAGAGGGGTCGAACCACAAGGAGACATGCACAAACACCGCATTCACTACTTAAGACTTAAGCTATCTCGGGACAAGAGGTAAGAATAACTAAAAGAGATCAAACTAAGAATGAAAAGGATTCAAGATCAATATGACTAAACACCAAGGGGAATGGGTAGATGAAGATGCTATTTGAGTATGCAATAACATGAAAGCAAATTGAGAGTGAACTAAGCATACATGAATATCGAAACTAAATCCAATCCAATCTCCTTCCAGAGTTAATCGGTTTCTCCTAACATAGCCTCTATGTTTCCACACTAGAACCATATACTAGGAGGTGCAATCAATAACAATCGATAGTAATGAACCTAAACTAAGTCAACTTCCGTTTCATGTTAGCAAAGATTCACCTTTAATCAACCAACAATGTGCACTTTCAAGAAGATTAAAGAATATCAAGCATACAAAGGTTTAATCACAAACAACTTAATCCCAATATCATAAGCATGAACAAATAGCAACTACACCATCCCCACACCCTTGGCTAGAAGACTAATCACGAATCATGTTGAAAACATTATCAATCATCAAATTAATAAGCATCAACATGATTAATAAGCAAAGAAAAAGAAATCAAAATAACCAAGCAAAACAAAATGCAAAGGTAAAGAGAAAGCGTAAGAAATTGCTCATTAATTGAAGTAGAAGATCTACAAAGGTTGATCAAATTCCTTCTTCAAAATCCAAGCTCATCAATGGAGAAATCCACACTTTCTCTCTCTACCCAAGGTAAACTAAGAGTGTTTCTCTCTCTACAATTGGGGAAAAATAAATCTAGTACAAAGAAAAACGTCATACCCCTTAAAAGGAAAATAAAAGGGGTTTAAATAACAAATAAAACAAAGAGGGACGGAGGAAGTGGTGCGTGCGCGCAGCAGATCCCGTGCGCGCGCACAGAGGGGTCTGCACGCACGCACAGGAGGGTGTGCACGCACGCACCCCTCTAGTGCTGAAGCAAGCGATCCCTCGAGCCAAAGGGGCATGGATGCTGGTGCTTTCGAGTGCGCTCTCATGCATCATGCTTGTACGATGGTGATAAACATGGCAGCCCAAAATCCTTCACTCTTGCGCTCTCAACACTATGGCAGGTGATGATGGTGATGCACGAGAACGCTAGCCATGAGTGGAAGTTTGCTCCTTGCCTTGAACTCTAGCCAACCAAACGACATGAGGCCGTTTCTCGAGCATCCAAAACACTTGGAGATCCTTCCAAATAAGATTCCGAGCCTCGAACAACACCTACAATAAAAGAGGGAAAAGCGAGTAAAGTGGAAAAGACGAAAATACCCCTAAAATGCAAGAAAACACAAAAATGGACTACAAACCTTATTAGCAAGAAAACAAGAGAATAAAAGGGAAAAACACGAGAAAGAAAGCATAAAAGGACTCTAAACTACTTCCTAGGAGTGACATGTCACTCATCACTTTTACTACAAGAAGAAGGGGCATTCGAAACGCAATTGCCAGAAATACCTTGATTTCCTTAAGAAGAATAATGGAGCATCAACCTTAGGTATAATGCTATAAACATTTTAACTTTCACCAAGGTATGTGATACCAAGTTGAAGTGCTTAACATTGTGATGTTGCGCAGGAACTGCAAACAAGTAAAGCTAGCAAGGAAATGGAGCTTGAAGGTGCACTAGAAGTATTTGAGTGGCCAGAAATAGCTTCATAGTTTTATTTTCTGATCAGTTTATCATGACATTTAGAACAATTTCCAGTTTTGATGAGACAATATTTCGGTTTTCTTGTTTTGAATACTGATTTGGTTTTACTTGGCTTGGACAAATGTTGATCCATGACCAAGGTAATAAATTATTTTTCATTTTGCTAGATATGTGTTAATTTTGTTTTATGACATTGATATAAGTATATCACAAAAGTAAATTTAGATGATTCAAAGTAAACTTACTTATAACAATGTAAAGTTAGTTCACATAAACCATTTGCACATCCAAAGTTATGGATGGACTCTTACTCTTATATGATTATGAATCACTTGAGAATTAGAAGTCATGCTTGATAAGGTAAAATGACCAAGTTACCTTTTAGTTGAAAGGGTAAAAGAGCTAAAATGACCTTTTGGAATGTTTGTGTACCATAAGTTCAAGATTTAGCAAAAAGGATTTAAATAATTCATTGCTTTTATTAACGATTTAAGTTAATATGTTGATAATTACTTAATGAAATAAAAGTTGGAATCATTGAAATGTTCAAAATTCCAAAATAAAATGTAAAATCAGTTTGAGATATACAATTTAGCACCACAATATGATTGTTGTGATAAATATTTAACTCAAAACAAATGATCATCTAAAGGAATTGTTGAATTAGTTCACAATCTAGGAACATTATAATTAAAATGTATGTATGAAGCAGGAATCAAACTTTGCTTGCAATGGTTCGATCCAAGATTTAATGATTTACAAATATCGTTTTGAGGATATGCATTAGAACAACAACAATTGAAAATATACCAAACAGAAACTTAACCAAAGCAGGAGAAAATATGTCATAAGAGTAATAGACTGGAAATGTTCCAAAATTATCTTTTCTAAACAGGATTGAGGGAATATGAAATCTATGTAAAATGTTTACAAAGATGGCATAATAAACCCTAATTCAGAGGTATTATTCCTACAATCGCGTAGAAACAAAATGTTTGTTGCTCGCGATAGTGTCTTTATAGAAAGAAATGTCTTCCTACAAAGCCAAGTGGGAGTAAGGTTAGATCTCGATGAGATTCAAGACGAGCAACAAAAGGATGTGGATAACCCTACATCAGAGACGAAGGAGCATGAAATCAGTAAGGTCAAGTGATCGAAATGCTTGGGTAGAGGCCGCTTCCGATCAGTAATATTAATGTATAATTAATATTACAGCTTAATCTTGACTGAACCTTTCAGGTCACAGCTAGCATCCTGCACATGTGCGAGGCTTGCTAGCAGCAGCCTTCGGCGACAGCAGTAGCCCGCACAAGTGTGCGTGGGTGTGCTGGCCGAAGTGGCTAGCAGCAAGCAGTCCGCATGTGCGGGGCTTGGTTGGGCCTGGTAGCTAGGGCCTTGGTCATTGGGGAAGCATGTGAGGGAGGATTCAAGTGTGAGGGACAAGTGGCACAAGGAGTGGAAGGAGTGGGGAGGAAGTATGGTCCCCTCCAGTTCAAGTGGTCCTCACTTCCCTTTACATACAATGATGGCACTTGTTGATTTATTACTTGCTTGCTTATTTATTTTATTTTAGCTTTGAAATAAATTGTGGAAATTCATGATCCCACATTGATGGGATAGCAATTTCCACTCTCATTGTTCCCTATAAATACCCACCTTGGGTTTTTGGGATGAGTGCTTGAGTAGGAGTTCAATAGAGCATTGCATTATCAAAAAACTCTTAAACTCATATAATACTCGGGTTTCGGTCAGACCTCACTAACCCCAAGGTAACGGACCTAAAAGTCGGAGTTTGCTTTTGCGGGTGGATTTCCGTTGAATGGATCTGGTACTTTCGGAGCTAAAGCTTTCAAGTAAGAGCCCATCCGGGTCGGGCGAAGCACGCTCTAAAGGTATATTTCCTATATTGCCCTTCGTGTTTATTTGTTATGCTTTGGTGATATTATTTATTGCGAGTGGATCCTTGGCTCGAGTTTGTTTTCGCGATGAGTCGGACTCACCAAACTCCAGCAGTGGTATCAGAGCCCCGTTCGTTTATTTTTATTATCATGATTTTCTAGGTTGTTTATGGCTTATTTTTCTAGTTTAAGTTGCAAATTAGATTAGTGGCTCAGTTTTGTTATTTTTAGAGAAATTCTACATGGTGGCCTCAAAGTTTTAGTTTTTCTACGTGGAAGACGCAGTTTTTTCCAAATCTCTTAAGTGACCCCAAGGTTTTGAAGAATTATGCATAGTGCCCTTTTTTAGGTTTTTCGCTAACCTTTACAATTAAAATGGTTAGCCTTTGTTTTTTTTTTATTAAAAAAATAATTAAATTATATTTTAAAATAATAATAAAAAAAAGGAAATTAAAAAAAAAAACCCAAACCCACGACCACCCTCCCACCACCACGTCCACCATCCACAACCCCAACCCCACCCACCTAGCCTCTAGCCAAACCACACTATCGGCGCCACCTCGACCACCCTCCCTTCCCAAACCACCGTAACCCGACGACCATAAACAGGCCAAACCCGTAACCCAAAGTCCCAACGTCCACCCTTTAAAAACCCTAAAAATTGGCCGGAAAAGTTCGGTCGCCCCTCCCCTACACCACTAAAAGGTCAATGCTAGGGTTTCGTGTGTGTGAGGAGGGGCAGTCGAACTTTTTCGGCTTCTTTTAGGGGTTTTCGATTGGTGGGGGTTGGGGTTACGAGATTGGTTAGCGAAGGGAAGGAAAGGAGGTCAGGGTGGCTGGCTGACGCCGAGGGAGTGGGGTTTTCGATTCACGCCGTCGAGGAAGGGGGTTAGGCGCGCCGGCGTTGGGGGCAGTGGGGAAGGGGGTTAGGCGCGCCGGCTACCGTGGGTGGCTGGCTGGTGGCTTTTTTTTTCTTTTTAATTTTTTTTTAATTATTATTATTTTTTTTTTACTTATGGCTAACCAAAAGCTAAAAAAGTTAGCCAAAAAATCAAAAAATGGGCACTATACATAATTCTTCAAAACCTTGGGGCCACTTTAGAGAGTTTGAAAAAACTTTGTCTTCCACGTAGAAAAATGGAAACCTTGAGGCCACCATGTAGAATATCCCTTATTTTAATCCCGTTTTTAATGCGAATTTTGGCCCAGAACCCAGATTTTCGCCCAAAAATAGTGAATTTTGGATGGAAAAGGCCTTCTGGAAATGGTTTCACCCCAGGCCTGTGATTTTAGCCAAATTCCAACCAAAAATGCATTTTTTGAGGGATTTTTCGTTTTGACGAAATTTTTTTAAGTCTTTCCTACCTTGAATTTGATGGCATAACATGGTGAGTATGTACTTGATTTATTTGCATTATTTTTCTGCAATGTTAATCTCTTTAAAGTATATTTACTTAGTAGTATTTTGTGCTTTAAAGATTGATTTATTTTCACCAAATTGCAAACTAATTGCATTGTAGTGTGAAAATTTTGTTTTTGAGGCTTCCAAAGTGCTAAAGATTCAATCTTTAATTATGTAAAGTGATTGAAACTTTAAAAGTCACTAAATTCCATGAATTTTATGTTGAACTTTGTTCTTTTAATCATTTTGGTTGATTGGAAACATAAAGTTTCAAACTTTGTGATAGAAATTTGGTTATCTTCATATTGGAAGATATAATTTTCAAGGATTCACAAATGTTAGTAGTTGGATTTTTCATTTGAACATTAAAGTTCATATTTTTCCAACTCACTCTTACTTTGTCAAAATCTCAAGATTAATTTAAATTGATTAAATTAAAAATGAGAAATTGCCTTATTTATTTTGCTGCACCAACTTAAACCAATTTAATTAAAGAATGGTTCTTGGGAATTATTTTCGTTGAATGCACCTTGATAAATTTTATTTAAGTTAAAATTTTCATTTTTGGTCAATAAAATTAGTTCTAAAATTAATTTAGAGTTAATAATATGTCACGCGAAATTTGGGATTGAAATCCCGAGGCTATGGCACGCTAATTAAGGCCAAGCCTCCCTTGGCTAGCCAGGCTGCATAGCAGCCCGCATGTGGCTGCCAAGGAGGCTGGCCCATCTTGCGTGCGGCCATGTGCGTGGCAGCAGCAGCAGCATGGTGCGGCAGTGCGTGCGTGCGTAGCGCAGCACATGGCTGTTGTGGTGCGGCTATGGTGCGGCAGTGGGTGTGCGAGCGTTTTGTGTGCATGCCTTGGTGCGGCAGGGGTTTGCGTGTGTGCGGTAAGGATGCTCCAAAGGGTTGTGCGTGTGAGCACATATACTCCGGTTTTAAGGCTACTTTATTTTGCGTTTTAGCCGTTTTATTTATTTTAATTAATCTTGTTAATTTTAATCAAAATATTTGGAGGCTAGGCCTCAGTTTTGAGCGGCATTGGCAAAATTTATTTTGACAAGTTTTGGGTTCTAACGGCTTAATTAATTGGATTAATTAAGATGGATGCGGAATTTAGTGGGAGCTTCAATTATTAATTACGTTAAATACATAATTGGTTAAACAACTTTGACTAGTTTTAATTAGGCGTGTTAATCGGATTAACCACCTATATTAGTTACTAGTGCGCGCGTTTTTTTAATGCATTATTACTTGTTTACCATTGTAAAATGCATGGGCCATTCACAAATAGTGAATGGATGAATGGAATGTATATTCTCTCACAGGTTTTATGAAATGGCAACTAGTGGGACCCGATTAGGATAGAAAATACAGACTACGTGCCGTGATGTATTCTTGTAAATCTAAATACGGTCTACGCACCGTTGAGTACTTTGTACCTTGATATTTAGATTAATCCTAGTCGTAGATACTAGGAGTTGCATAATTTTGGTTAAGTCTTGAAGACGGAGTTTCTTGGAAGACGATGCCTTAAAGTTGCCAGTGAAGACCCTTTGAAGACTTGAAGAATTTAAGGGGTCATGCTAGTTTCCAATATGCATCTTATACTTTATATATATATATATGCTTGTGCTTATATATAAATGATATGTTAGATGCATGTTTAGGCTTTCAAAATGTTGTGATGATTAGTTAAGTTCACTTAAATCAACCAACATAGAAATCCTAGGTCTCTAAAATATTGAGTAAAACTTGCCTTTAAGACACACTTACTAGCCAGAAGAGGGTGATGGTGGGCTACGCCAAAGCGAAGGTACCATCACTTCTCCAAGGAGGTAAGGCACACCGGGTGTGCATGTTGGTTTTGGTTGAACTCATCGGTATGAGTAAAGAGTCCTCACATACCGTGGGAAAAGAGATATATCGTCAAGAGAGCATTGGATGCGACGATTATCTAACCAAAAATGGCCTGGAGCCATTATAAAGAGTTGCTTACCTTAGAAGATTAAGTGTTAAGACTAGCCAAAGTGTGCTTAACCAGTCATTGTTTCTTTGGATCTTGGTATTGCCTTATTTTCGCCAAATAGGGACAATTTTATGTATAAATAAGACGTTTAATAAGATTGAAGTTTGCATCAATGCTCTTAAACTTATTATCTTCTTGATAAATGGTTATACTTTGCACTTATATTTATAGTACTGTAAATCAAATAATATTTTTTCCATAATTGGTAAAGGAAATCCTTGAGAATAGTTCTCAAAGATAGGAAAAGCATTTCTAAAATACAATTCTCATAAATGACTTTTATAACAAAGTTCGAAAGGACGATTGGACATCATGTATTTAAAATACTAGGTAGTTTTGATAAAGAAGTATTGAGTTGCGAACTCAAATTGTCAATATTTGACAACCAACGTATCTTTCGCTTCATACATAAATGAGTAGGACTCATTGATGTAGTAATTCAAGCATGAATTAAAGGAAAAGATGGAACTTTGTTTTACGGCGCACTAGGTGCTTGATTATGCCTAACAAAGTATAAGAGTCAAGTTACATAAAGAAATGGTTCTTAAATTAAGATTATGAGATATTGTATGATAAGAAATATAGGAAAGAAGGAACAAAGAAAAGGAATTAGATTCCATTTCAATCCATGAGTTCATGTTGTTGTAGTTAACTTAGCAATTCATAATCTTCACAAGTATCACATACTGCTTGAGTGTTCCACTTTTAAAGTGACCTCAAACTATTGAAGTTAAGCTAAGTTATCGTCTTACAAGGTTAGGATGAAGCAAGTAGAGCTACATCAGTTGTAAGGTCGTATGCTTTGTTTAAAGACCTTTTGAACTGAAGGCTGGAACGAATATATGGTTAGTATTATGTTTCATAATCAGCAAATGATCCGTTTACACATGAAAAGACTCACATTTAAAGGCATGAGCAATAGTTGCGAGATTTATTTGAATGGCATGGTTATCCAAGCCATGAGTCAAGAATGCTTGATTATAAACAAACATTTTCTTAACATGATAAAATGGTAAAAGCTCAAAGTTATGAGCATGACCTGCGTTCTGAACATCTTTAGCAATGTCACATCGACAAGAACATACTCAAGCCTCTATTAGATAAGCTCTTGATAGTTACTCGACTCGGAATCGTTCTAAGACAAGCAAGTCTTACTTGTTGAAACCTACAAAGCAAAGAGCTATTGTTCTTAGTATAGACAATTGACTGTGAAAGCTAAAGAGGATTCAATTATTTCAAAATTTCACAAAGAATTTGAAAGAATATGGCTATATTCATCAAATGTGAACAAACTTGACATGAGTAGCTTAAGAGTCCAGAGAAGTACAGAATCGACTTGGCAAGATATCAAAATGTCTAGATTAGATCGAGCGATGTTTACTTGAGCCAAGCGTGGCCATATCAAAGTTATGAATGGAAATTTTTATAAAAAACTCCACAAAGAAAATAGCATGTCTACACGGAGACCTCGATGTCATTTGAAAATGAATCGAACGATGATGGTTCACATCCCTTCCTATAAAGTTCTTAAAGATTTGCACAAATGACTAATGTTACACTAAAAGAATTGTCGATGCCAGCAAAGGACGCCATATTCTGTTATGGATAGAAATAACTTCTAAAAGTCTTTTCAAGTGTATGTCTAAGGCTCTTAGTCTCAGTGGGAGCTGACTGGCTCACTAGGAGCTAAGTGACTCAATGGGAGTTCACTGGCTAAGTGAGGCTAGATGGCTCAATGGGAGCTTAGTGGCTCATCAAAGGCTAAGATAGCTCGAGTGGGAGCTAACTGTTTGTTTCACAACGAACTTTTACCCAAAGACAATATACATGTCTCTTTGTAAGCATTCAAGTGAGACTACAGGCATTACCTCCACAACCTAATTGAGAACATAAAGTTTGTTGCTCTAAGTGGTGTCTTTCTGGAAAATAATATATTTCCAAAACCACAAGTGGGAGGAAAATGAACTCGATGACCATCGAGCTAAGCAACAAACTAGAACTGAGAAATCTCGTAAGACCTTAAAAGGACTTCATGAGAATGCTTGATCAGGACTTTACAAGTTCCTTAAAAGAGAATTCATTACTCACAAAACATTAGAAATGTTGGAGTAAGATCAACATAATAAAAGGGCTTTGGAAGCGTCTTGAAACTCAGTTAAGCGACTTACAAGCATACT
This sequence comes from Chenopodium album, assembly GCF_948465745.1. Lineage (NCBI taxonomy): Eukaryota > Viridiplantae > Streptophyta > Magnoliopsida > Caryophyllales > Amaranthaceae > Chenopodium > Chenopodium album. The sequence goes on along the minus strand of NC_137853.1, from coordinate 23,029,145 downwards.
ATTTACTATTAGATAGTTAAGGAATAATGTCTTGTAAGATAGCTACGACAAATCCAAATTCCGAATAATGGTTAGAGGCCATGAAAATCCAAAACAGACACCATGTTTGAAAATCATATTTGAAACTTGATTAATTTGCATGAAGGGTGAAAGACCCATCGATTGCAAATAAGTTTTCAAGGAGAAAACTAACAAATGTGGAAATGTATATGCATACATAGCTAGATTGGTTGAAAAGGATATAATTAAATTCACGGAGATGATTTTAATAAAAACCTATTCACCAATTGGAATGCTTAAGTCTTTGCGTGATTGATCTAGCAAAAATTGCACATATGACATATGGCAAAATAGATACCAAAACCGCCTTCCCAAAATAGGATTTTGGAAGTGACTATAGGATAGTCTAAGGGTTTTGAAAATCTAAATAATGCTAGATTTGAAAGCAAGCTCAAGGAATCCGTCATGAGATTAAAGGAAGCATTGCATATAGGAATTGGAACGTGTTTTCTCATAAAGTTAATAAGAGGATTGGCTTATGGACAAACATAGAAATTCTGATGAATAAGAAGTTTAGTGGGAGCAAAAGTAAAGGTCCAATGAGAAGTTTACGAACCCTATTGTGAAATAACTATCAAATCCTAAATGTTTAGATTTGAAAGTATTTTTGACAATGGACCAAGCTAAAGACGATACTTTGTACATGTTGGGAATTAATTTCTATAGTATAGACTTAATTAAATGTTTAAATGAGTAAAGGAATTTACCATGTTAAACATGAAGGACTTTGAAAGCCTTTCGACCCATATGTATAAAACTAAGTAAATGTTTAAAATTAAGTATAAGCTAGGCTAAATACTAAGTCAAACAAGAAAGACTCTAGTAAGAGACTTTCAATCATGTCACATAGCGAACAATTTAGCAAAGACTCAGTGAAACTGAATGAGCTAAAGTTCAAATTGATGGGATAAAGATTTAGAATCATTCTAGAATTAAATCCATCATGAAAAGCTATGATATAGAATCGTCACAAGACTTACTTGCTTGGAGCATGTGAAGTACGAAAATAGTACCAATCAACCTAAATCTAAGTATTAGATTATAGCCAAGAACATCCAAAGCACTTTGATGAGTAATTGGATGAGTTCTTGAGGCATGGAAACAAATATAATTTGAGCATTGATGATGCAAGCATAAACCTTAAACAAGGATGAAATCCTTAACAAGGAAGCAATTTATAAGCACGAGGCAAGAAACGACGTGGCTTGAGAAATGGTAACATGGATGTGCATCCATGTATAATGTGCGGAAATTTAAGGTAAATTTCCATGATCACAAGTGACTAGGGTATTCCACATCATTGTGAGTCGTTTGGAGTGAAACCCAAGCAAGGCATAATTGTGGAGTCTACTAAAGTATATGTTGAGAATAATGTTGCCTTAAAGGCAATAATAAAAAAGATGTTAAATGGAAAGTTCATTGTTGAACATTGATGATTATAGGGTGTCAAGATGAAGGTCACAAATCATGGAAATGAGTGGGAGCCATTGCATGGACAATAAATCCTAAATCACATGTAGCCCATTCACACCCTCAAAATTTTATCATCTTATTATGGAAATGGTGGATAATGAAGATGCCAAGATTTGCAAAGTGATAATAACTAAACCTTTGCAATAAGTGAAGGGCAACATTCAAAATTGCATGAAAGAAATCAAGCATATCAAATATGGGTGTGATTTCTATGAATGTTTTATGAAGAGTATTACTTTTAAAACATTTGGGAAAGCCGTTTATCATAAGATTAAACATTGTGAAGTTTCATAGTGGAATAACATATTTCTAAATATTCCACAAAACTATTTAATTGTGGTTTAGAATTAATTAATGAGTCCATTCGATTTTAAAGAATATTCAAAATAGGGTATTAAGAGAGTGTCTTGGATAAAGAAACACCTATTAAGTGAACATTGAATATTTTAATCGAAAATTATCCCTTATCAAGGTCATTTAAATGGTGGATGATTAATGACCAATAGAGATTAGTGTGTAGTATAGTTTATAGCACTGTTTCTTGTGTTACGATGACATAAATCATTTACACATGTATTGGTTTAGAACCATATGAGAATACTCTAAGAGATTTAAAATCGTCATAAGTATATTTCTCATTATAGCTATCAAAACTATTTTCCTCGACCATGAGTAATGTGAGGTCTTTTGTTTGAGTACTAGTCCATTTTGATGTCGCTCAAACATCTGTCGTAATTGGGGATCATAACGATGGCTATCGGGCGGCTAGATCCTGTTCGTAACAGATGCTACATTACAAGACTGGAAATGTACCCCTACTAACAATAGAAAACATTTCTTGTTGTTTACAAGGCCTCTCGAAGAGCGAGACTATGAAAATGATGGCCATGCTTAGATGGATTTTAGAAATCATCTGCTTATTGACAGTAAAACTCAGATTTCGAGAAACACTTCTAGACGTAACAAGGATGACAAATAATCTTACCATGTAGTTCATGAAGAGACACAAATAGACAAAGGAAAGGGGCTATACACTGAATGCTCACTTGTCCGGAAGGACAAGTGGGATATTGAAAGGAATGGTGTCCTTCGGACAAGTGTATTATTCTGATAGCGGGTTCAGAATCATTAGAAAGCTAATATATTCATTAAGGTCAAGTGATTGGAATGCCTGAGTGGAGGTTGCTCCGATTAATAATATTAATGTATAATTAATTTTACAGCTTAATCTTAACTAAACCCTTCGGGTCACATCCAAGCAATTAACGAACCGACATGACGAATTAATCGCAAGAAATTAATGAGTCGCTTGAGTATTAAATATTTAGATGTCGAAAATTCGAGCATAGAGCGTCGAAACCGAGCGTCGGTAGTCGAGTCAAAAACAGTAAAAGGCGAGATGACAAAATTAGTAATAAATCAACAATGACCAAAATACCCCTAGCATCGGAACCCCGAGTGCTAGGGGATTAGGCAAGCTAGCAGCCCGCACTATGTGCGAGGCTTGCTAGCAAGCTACGGCCAACAGCCCGCACATAATGCGTGGCTCGCTGGCGCGCTGCAGCTAGTAGCCCGCACAAGTGTGCGTGGACGTGCTAACCGAAGTGGCTTGCAGCAAGCAGCCCGCATGTGCGGGGCTTGGCTAGGTCGGGTAGCTAGGGCCGTGGTCATTGGGGAACCATGTGAGGGAGGCTTCAAGTGTGAGGGACAAGTGTCACAAGGAGAGGAGGGAGTGGGGAGCAAGTATGGTCCCCTCCTCTCCAAGTGGTCCTCACTTCCCTTTACATACAATGATGCATGACACTTGTTGATTTATTACTTGCTTGCTTATTTATTTTATTTTAGCTTTAAAATAAATTGTGGAAATTCATGATCCCACATTGATGGGATAGAAATTTCCACGCTCACTCTTCCCTATAAATACCCACCTTGGGTTTTTGGGAAGAGTGCTTGAGTAATAGAGCATTGCATTAGCAAAAACTAACTCTTAAACTCATATAATACTCGGGTTTTGGTCGGACCTCATTAACCCCAAGGTAACGGACCTAAAAGTCGGAGTTGGCTTTTGCTGGGGTACCTACGTACCCATATTGGCAAGGACCCCCGGGGTCTAACACCGAGACTCGTTCATTCCCTGATGAGCACGGTAACTACGATTACCTTGTTCCTGGTGGGAGAGACTATAGGGGTGATCCTAACTACTCCTCTTGCCCCTTGGAAACAAGATAACTTCAAAGGGCACTATGGTTGGCCACCCGGTTACACCGGAGAATGGGATCCTTATGGTCTCCCATCCGGGTCTTCTTGTGATGGGGATGACCATGATAGTGCCGGGCGGAGTGGTAGCTAGTTCCCTTGCTTTGTGCCTTTTTGCCTCCATCCCTTATTCTATATGTTGATTGCTTTGTATTGATGTTATGTTGAGATGTATTTATGTTTAGCTTGGGGGAACTTGTTTGCTTAGGGGTTTCTCTCGGTGGCCAATCTTGTTGTTGAAGCATTATCTGGTTTTCTTTTGGCCTTGATGTGTGATGATTGTATGTCTTGATCTACTCTTTGTGGTGTTTGATTGTTGTTTCTATGAACTTTCATGGTCTTTCTTTTCTCTTGAAAATGTTGTTGATTGTGATGATTCCACTATGATGATGTGCATGATATTTCTCCCATGAATCTAAAGCCCTAATATCAAAATCCCTTGAATCCAAACCTTGAATCCAAATCCCTAGTGTCTTGTAGCTAGTTAGGTGTTTAGTTGGTTACTTAGTTTTTCTTTTCTTCTCTTTACTTTTTGGTAGTTTAGTTTATTTTTGATTTGTTGTTTCTTTTAATTATGTTTTGAAGTTACTAACCGTTTTCTTTGTATATAGTTTCGTTTTCTACTTTTCTTCTTACTTGGCTATGATGACGATGCTATTTATTTTTGGAGCTCAATGAAGGTGGTCCATTTTCCACCTTATTTTTATTAGCATTGCTTGGAAGCCCGGTGACATCTTTCGTTATTTTCTTTCTTTATCTCTCTACTTTTCTTGGATGCATAGATTAGGATTAGTTTTAGGAGAAGTTGAATGGTTCGAGGATGGTTGCTTGTAACATCTAGAGTGTTTAGGATCATTGGCGATGTTGTCAATTGATCACTTGTGTGTTGATTGGGAATTATGTGTTATACTTGCATCTTTGTTCCTTTCTTTCTTTTCCCATTCCTTCCTTAATCTATGGCTTTCCTCTATTCTTTACCTTTCTTTTTTCTTTTCTTTATTTTTGATTTTGGTTTGTGGAATGTTTTTGAGGCTTTATTTTTCAATTTTTGTTTTTTTTGTGAATTGAACTATATACAACCGACTTTGTCTCTTTTAGATTGGATCGGTACCTTCATCCCCAAATATAAAATCATTGTTCCAGACAACTAAGGAGTTAGTGATCTCTAGGATTGTGACAGGGGTGTAACCTTCACCCTGTGAACGGTTTACAAGTCCTAAAACTTGTTGGAAACTCTTTTGCTCTAGCTTCTTTCCCTTTGGACGCCACCATGCTTAAGTGCATGATCACAGTGGGGTTAAATTTTGGGATGCTTGAAATATTCCCTACACTATGTGATGAGATGCATGTATGAAATCATTTCTACATACTTTGAATGCAAGGGAAATTTGAAAGAGGTCAGTTAATTTACCCCTTTTAATGAATATATGTTGACAGTATGGAGGAAATAATCTCATATGTTTTTGTATTCGTTGTGCTGATTTCTTTCTCGATTGTTACTTGCTTAACTTTGTGCTTTGTCTTGCATCGTGGTGCAATGTGGTTGTTGCTTGAAGTGCTTTACTTTGTTGATTGTCTTGCATTTTAGCGGAATGTGGTTGTTGCTTGAAGTGCTTTACTATGCTGATTGTCTTACTTCCTCCCTTTCCCATCATTGTTTATTGTCTTAAAAGGAGTTTACTAAGTGTGGTTGTTTCTGTTTTTGTATTTGTTATCCTGCTAGCAGTCTGAACCCAAACCTGTTTGATGCCAGATGGAGTTTACCTTTGGTAGTTAACAGACTGCTATTGTGATTATGCATTGTTGTAATTGTCACTTAACTGTTTTGGAGTGCATCAAGGACTCGTTTGATGCCCAAATGGAGGGTGTAAATGTGATTTAACCCCCTGCCTATAGTTCCTAAAGTTGTGCTTGTTCTGCCTATTTTTTGCTGTTGTTTAGGTATGACTTCGATGCTATTTTTTGTCTTTCATGTTGTAATATTTGAATCTTTTGTCTTCCTGCCTACTGTATAACTGCATATGACTGTTGCCTGTTCCTTGTGCTGCTCCACACCCTTACCCTTTAAGGTTCCCTTTGCTCATCTAGTATATGTGTTTATCCCATGTGATAGCTGATCATTGGCTGACGTATGTGGCTGCTCTTGTATGTGATGGTGCCTTGTTATTGCGTGATCCGAATGTGTGTTACAAAGCATTAATCAAATTTAATTTTCTAAAAGTCTCATCACTCTATAGTATATTAATTATTTACATTGACTAACATTTAGCCTAATTTCTAATTTTTTAAGGTGTATTTGGGAAGAGATGCATCATATAATGATGGTGAACTCACTGAAATTCGGGAGCAATGGTTCAGGTTCTTTAAAACTAAAAATTTATTAAAAGATTAATCTAGTTTGATATAGATTTTAGATGGACAGAATTGTGTACTCAACTCTTAGTATTTGAGATTTTTTGTTTTTCTTGTAGGGATTGTGAAGATAATTGGTTTAATGTATAATTATCAAGATGACGTATTGTAATTTGATAGGTTGATGATTGCTTATTATCCCCAGATTGATTGGGTGGATTAGTTCAAATTGCAAAGGAGACTCTGTCAAATTTTATATAAAATTATTGTTTTATTATTTATTAGTTTTGTGATGGCTAAGCTAATTGTTACTAGTAGAAAATACTAAATGGCAAGCGATTCAAACCCCCTAATGGCAAGCGGTTTTGAACCGCATGCCATTTGAAGAGAAAGGGCAGTGGTTTTGGCGCCAAACCGCAGCCCATTAGGGCCATCAAAAATAAAAAAAAAAATTTCACTTAAATTGATACACAATCAAAATATATGTAAAAGAATTGATATTTTCATTAATTAATTGTTGTATTATTACATTTACATCAAAAAAAATATTAAAAAAAATTAATACAAGTAATAAAATAGGCTATTATTCCACCACGAGCACGAGCACGAGCACCAGCACCACCAGTCGCCACCAGCCACGAGCCCAGCATCACCAGCCGCTACCAACCACCTTAACCCGTATCACCACCACCACCACCCTATCCCGATTCACCGCATCTGCCAAAAAGCACAAACTTTAGGAATAAATAAATAAATTGCACTAAATAAAACAATAAATTGAAAAAATAAACAACCATAATCAACTTGATTTCAGATCTTAAATTAGAACAACGAAATACCGGAAAATTAGCTCGAAATACTGGAAATAATTTCAGATCTTAAATTAACTCGAAAATTAGCTAAATCTTCAACGATATACCGGAAATTAAAGCGAGATCTTACATGAGAAGCACCGATCTGAACCCTAACGCCTTCTTCATTCTCGTTGCTCGGTGTTCGTCGCTCGTCGTTGTTGTGGTGAGGCGTGAGAAAGGAAAGACAATGAAAGTCGATTAATTTGGGGATAAAAAGTGAATAAATAAAATCCAGAAAAACCCACATTCATATCAAAAATCACAAAACAACCCCAGAAGAAAAAAAAAAAAAAAAAAAAAAAAACTGCGGAAAAAATGGAGATTGAATTAAAGAGGAAAAAACATTCATATAAAAAACCCAGCAAAATTAGCTTCGTGTGTTATTATATCTATGGTGGTTGATGAAAAGTCTAATTATGTTTTTGCTATTTAAAAAGATATATATATATATATATATATATATATATATATATATATATATATATATATATATATATATATATAGAGAGAGAGAGAGTGAGAGAGAGAGAGAGAGAGTGAGAGAGAGAGATAGGATCATGTGAGAACCTATGTCTAAAATAGGAACCTGAAACTCATCTGGACCGTTGATCGCGCTTAATCCAACGGCCCTTGCTTCACCCGCCTTTTTCATTTCAGTAATGGCATTTTGGTAAATTCGGCACTTTTAATGACCTCCTTTCTTTCTCTCTCTGTTCCTTTCATTTTCTCTCACTACACGTCCTCATTTTCTCTCTCTAACATCGATTTCTCCGCTGTGGGTCTGAGTTCTTCGAATTTGCGAATTTTTTTGCCCAGATTTTTCGATTTTGATCTTTTATTACATTGTATTCATCGATTTTTTTCATTCATTGAGTTAATTTTCTAATTGTATTTGCATTTTGTTTGTTTATTTTGATTTCATTGTTTATTTTGAGCTGAGTTTTTCGATTAGGGTATTTATTGTACTTTTTGTTAATTTTTGCTTATTAATTGTTCTTTGATTTATTCTATCCAATTTAGTATTTGATTTTAGGTTTTATTTTTACGATATTGGTTTTTAATTCCTACTTTATGGTTATACACTTACGGATTCAATGTAGTTGTTTTCCTTAAGTTTTTTTAATTTTTTTTTATTTTACTTTATGCTTTGAGTCATCTACTTTTTAGTATATCTCTAATAGTTTTTATTAGTTTATTTTTTAAAAATATTGTTTACTTTTAGTTATAGTTTATTTACTTTTATTTATTGTTTATTTACTTTTTCCTTCTATTCATTTACTTTTCAGGAACATGTCTGAAAGTGTAGAGCATATTTTTTAAAAATACTGTTTAATTTTAGTTATAATTTATTTACTTTTATTTATTTTTTATTTACTTTTTTCTTCTATTCATTTACTTTTTTAGGAACATGTCTGAAAGCGTAAATCATTGTTCTTCTTCAATCAGTACTGAAGATAGCAATGTAAGAATTTTCAAAACACCCACTCAGTCTTTGCTTCCTAATATATATTATTATTCTGGAGGTGATAAAGAGTATATGCCATGTTGTTCTTCTTAAAGCAAACCTTTTGTTGGTATGATATATGATACCCTTCAAGATGGTATTGCCTTTTATTACAAATATGCTAATGAGCGTGGATTTAAATTCCGTTCTAGTACTATTAAATCACAAAAGAATAAGGATGATCCTACTGATAAAGGGTATGTGACAAATAACAAGAAATCTGGTAAACAAGTCGAAGGTGCTTGTTTAAAAAGAAAGACTATGAAGAGAGTTGGTTGTCCTGCTAAGATAAAATTTAGGTTTTGTACTGGTGGGAAGTATATGGTGTATTATTTTTATGAATCTCATTCTCACCCTTTTTCTACACCTATACTGGGCAGGTTAATAAACATGAAGTTGGTTTAAAATTTGCTCATAAGAAGTTCATTTTTGACAACTCAAAGTTAAATATAGGGGCTGTAATGTCATATAGGATCATGAAAAAACTTTGTAGTGGGTTTCAAAATGTAAGAGGCAGTAAAAATGATTTCAAAAATTTTTCTAGGGACTTGAAAGTTTATATCTCTAATGCTGATGGTGCAATGTTTGTTTAGAACCTTGAATAAAAAGTGAAAACCAGTAAAGGGGGTTATTATTTTGATTACTGTGTTGATGAAGATTATCCACACTAGTAAAAAGGACAGAAAACCAATGAATTTTTATTTGTATCATAGGTGGAATCAAAAGATAAAGAGCCTCCAAATAACTGATACCTTTTTATGGCTATTGCAAACTTTTTTGAAGTTTATGGGAAGAGAGCCTTCTTGTATTATTACTGATCAAGATCCTGCAATGGGTATTGCCATAGAAAAGGTTTTTACCAAGACTAAACATAGGCAATGTATGTGGCACATAATGAGGAAGGTACCTGAAAAGGTTGGAAATGATTTTTGTAATGAAACTGATTTCTTGAAAAAGCTAAGTGCAGTAGTTCGGGATAAAGAGATTGATCCTCATGTATTTGTTGATGGCTGGAATAGCTTTATGGAGAATTTTAACCTTGTTGATCATGAGTGGTTTGCATACATGTTCAAGATGAAACATCTTTGGATTCTTGCATATTTTAGGGACTTATTTATGGGTGAGTTACTACGTTCTACATCTAGGTATGAAGGTGAAAATAGTTTCTTTTGTAATTTTACAAACCCTCATGTGACCTATGTTGAATTCTTTGTCCGTTATGAAACTGCGCTTGATGCTCAAAGGCATGAACCAGATGATTCTATAGGCTTAATAAACTTGAGCCTCAATTGGTTACTAATTTACACTTGGAAAAGCATGCTGTTGTTGTTTATACTCGTGCCATATTTTATGATTTTCAAGAAGAATGCTAGGGAGGCTGTTTTTCATGTGGAGTTGAAAGTTGTAGTTCTCTGTATGGAGATGGTGTGGAGTTTGTTATTGTTGATCATGAGAAAAGGAAAAATTTTGATGTAAATTTTGACTTGGCAACATATGAGTCATGTTGTACTTGTAGAATGTTTGAGAGTTAAGGTGTTTTATGTAGACACATTTTGTTTGTTATTGAGGAGAAGATGGTATCAAAGAATAATCCTGAAAATGCACCAAGTTCAAAAGAGGTGAAAGATGCTGATATTCAGGTTTTGGTTGGGTCAAATGAAGTAGATGTAAATGTCTTGCCTCCAAATTAGTGTCTTAATAAAGGTTCTGCTAGAAGTTAAAAGAGGTTGAAGAGTGCAAAAGAAATAGCTACTGAAGAAAAAATCTAAAAAAGACAGAACTTGTAGAGCTTGTGGGCAATCTGGTGTTTCCCATGACAGTGGAAACTGTCCAAACAAGTAGTCTTTCAGGTATTTTACTTTTAAGTGTGTTCCATTTACTTTAAACTTCTATTTATTTACTTTAACAGTAACTTCATTTACTTTTTATTTTGTGCAAGTGTTACAATACTTGGTATTTTTTTTATTTGGTATTTTACTTCTTTACGTTTTCTATTTACTTTAAGTTGTAATTTATTTACTTTACATTCTAATTTATTTTCTTTTAATTGTGACAAATAATTGATGTTTATTTTTGTCAGTTATTATAATACTTGGAAATTAGAAGATGTTTTGAATGATCAAGATCAAGATTTAATGAACAAACATTTTTTATTATTTTTATTATTGTAATATTTTTACATTTATTATAAGTGATTGTACTACAGAACTTAAGTTTAGTTTATTTACTTTTAGCTAATATACATTAACTTTATGAAATATTTCATTTACTTTTATCATATTTTATAGCATATGAAATATTTGATTTATATAATGTTCATATCCATTTTTTGTTCTAAAATACTTGTCACATTTTTCATGGAACCCAAGTTGACAAGAGTATTTGATATCGATTTTGACATGAATTGACGTGTAAATGACTCGACCCAAACGTAACACATATATTATTGACTTGGTGATTTAACCTTGATTATAACCCGTAAAATTATCGACTTGAACCAAATTTGACTAAAATTCTAGAATTAGCTAAATTTCTAACCATTATTATTGACTTTACATGAATGTAATTTGACCGGTTATTAAACTCACCTAAATTTTTACCAAATCTAATAAAATGTAAGACCGGTTGTAATTCGATCAACATAGGTGTAGACACCCAAATTGTGTCTCCCCAAAACCAAACCCAGTGATGAACACCTTTCACGTTGTGTTATTATCGAATTAGGTGAAAGTGTGAAAAGTCGAGTGTTGCGGTTTAGTTTTAATTAAATTCTTTTCTCTCTATTTTTGAAAATGACTTTATTTATTTGAAAATAGCCGAACCAGTTTAGTTTGGTCCATAATTAAGGTCCAATAATAGTGTAGATGGATGGGGCTCGAAGAGATCTTTCCAACGATATATTATAAGCCCGATTCCGATGAATATTGAGGAAGTTATGACCAAAATACTAAATTGGGCCCGGTTAATTATTTTAAATACGGCCCAATGATCTAGAGGAGGGCCCAATGTTAATTATTATTCCTAAAATTATTAGGATTAATTATAGTTTTCTAGAAGTTTCTAGAAGGTTCCTTTTAATTCTAATATTATTAGATTTAATAATTAATTATTTTTAATAGATTTTTATTTGGAATAAAATATCGTTTTATTATCTTAAAAATATATATTTTATCTTCTGTACGGATTCCGTAGATCAAGTTGATTAAAGATCGGATTCCGCGTGAAGAAAAACGCGGAATACAGGTTGTCGCCAAACGACAAGTCTGTCGCCGCGCGACAGACCCTATCGCCGCGCGACAGACATTGTCGCGTCGCGACAGAGTTAATTCCTGGAGACAGCGTGGAGTTTTATTCCTTATCAAATTCTATGATTTTCCGGATTATTTTCATTATAAATAGCGTCCGACTCCCTGTTTTCAGAATCATCAATTCACATTCAATTATTCTTTAATTTTCTCAATTCACAAACAATCAATTCTCATTAGCTCTTCCTTAATTCTTATTTTTCTCTCTATTTCTAAACTACCTTTTTACACACAATATTCCGCAGTCACAAGACTTAGGGTCTCTTAGCCAAGTTCGAAGTTGCCTTCGCCCTAGACGTGAAAGGTTGATAATTTCTAAGGGTTTGGTCCAAAACTAGTCTAAACTTTATTTAATTTGATTTCAATTTAATTCTTTAATTATTTAATTATTGTTATTATTTTCATTGAAGTTTACTAACTTGTGTATTTTGTTATTAGAAAAAGGTACGAGGCTTCAAAGTAAGTAGATTAGCTTACTCTCTATTTCTTTCACAATGTAGATTGCATGCTTATTATTGTTTATGATTCCTAGTATCATGTTAGGATGCTTTTAATACTTTCTAGTATCATGTTAGGATATTATTTTATGCTTTTTAGTATCATGTTTAGGGTGCCTTTACTCTTTTCTAATATCATGTTAGTGCCATGTTAGGTTTAAAGCTTTGATCTTTATTGCTTAGTGACATGCTAGGATTTATTATTAACCTTGTTAGTATCATGCCTAGGATCTTGCTATTATTATCAAGCTTTATAATGCCTTATTATGCTACTATTATCATTATTGTTTTTGATTTATTATTATGTTGCTTGATATATTTTATTGTTATTGCTTGATCACACCTTTTATGATTGTTAAAGGGAATTTGTACTTGAAATCACGCTTAATAAGATAATTATTAATTTGGTTTAGGCTAATGTGATTTTAATTCAAGGGATCGCCAAAAATAGTTTGTTTGTGCATTAATATTCAACCAACATATATAAACAGGGTAGGTTCAATATAATGTTTGTATGTTATTCGAAAAGCGCACATGAATACGAGCAGAACAAAGTAGAGGCCTATTTTATAGGGCGGGTCCTTTCTTTTGTAGATTGGATTCGTACCCTCATCCCCGGACCCTGTTTGGTTCAAGACCTTATGGAGTAGATTATGGTCCTTTTGGATTGTCTTTTGGGTTTACAAGTTCCTAAAACTTGTTGGCGACTCTTTTTGCTCTTTGTCTTTCCCTTTGGAACGCCACCGTACTTTAGTTTATGATCATAATGCTTGAAATATTCCCTACAGTTTTTGGCGACTTCGCTGGGGAGGATTTCTATTTATATTCCTGAAATTTATTTAATTTTGGCAATTATTTAGAATGAGCGGATGAGACTCGAAAAATTCTAAGTATTTCATGTGTGTGATTTGATTAACATTATTGTCATATGCATTAAAAGTTCCTCATGGGAGCACCCCATGAATCAATCCATAGGAATTTTACACGTAGGAAATTTGAGAAATATCTTTCATGACTAGAATCGAAAAGATGATGCGAAATCTGGAAAATTCGAAGAACACAGAAACTTGCCAAGGCATGTAGGAACTAGCGTCTAGAAAACAGGGCTTGTCGCCCGTAAAACGTTTCTGTTGCTTGGCGACAGAAGCTTTTTTGCGGCGACAGTCCCTGTAGTCTGGCGCCAAGTTCTTCCAATACCGAGCCAGGGGTCTGCCTTCTTGCTTTGACCATTTCTAGTGTTGTTGGCTCAATTTTGCTTATTGATTGAGTCATTTTCTCACTTTTCTGAACCCATATGTTTTCTACATATGGAAATAACCCTCTGGGGGTTCCTGCTTCACCTGCCCAATGGAATATTCCACTATCATGTGCAAAGTTCAGATTTGGGTACGTGTAATGTTTGTGAATCCACCAAACCATGGCGTCGAGTTCGATTTCATCACGAACTCGCGGAATCCTGTCCATTCGCTCCAACCCTCCCGGTAGGCTTGTGTGCAATGCATATGGATTCTTAACCATGGACCTTTTTGACTTAACCCATATCCTCGAACTTTAGAGAACTAGAGTCATGGTTAGGTTGCAAACTCATCTTGTGACTATGTGAACTACTTGTGCACCCTTGCTTGTATTTATCATATATGTGTTAACCGTTTGTTTGACTTGTGTTAAAGACTAAATAAATTGACTAATGACTAAAAGGACTTTGTCTAATTAATTAATTAATTTTGAATTAATTAAAAGTTAATAAATTAATCAATTCGACTTAATACGACTTTAGGTATGTCCATTTAGAGTAAAATTACTGGAAACAGTCCAGATTAATGTTCCAGCAATGGCGCAGGAATTTGGACTGTGGTGCTGCAGTTTAGTGTCTGTCGCCTGGCGACAATTTTGTCGTCTGGCGACAGGCTCTAAACAGTGGCGACAGTTCTGTCGTTTTAGCGACAGTCCAGTTTTCTTGCTCGAGTCACCATGACGAGTCTAATTAACAGTCTACTAATCAGATTAATCAGTTTGTTAATGGTACAAACCATGTTTAAGTCTTTAATTGAGTTTAGGCACTTAAAGTCCCATGGTCATACACTAGCACTCAAAGCATGTCACTCACATACACATAAAGCACACACATAACATGTTTGTCACATTATGACCATGTCTAGAGAGTCTTGAATGCGTGTTTTCCGTCATTTTTTTAGGGGGCTAAGTCGGATATTAATCCTCCATTTTTTTTAAATTCCCTTAAAATATATACCCCATTTTTTCTTTTTCTTTTAATCTTTTGAAAATAAAGTCAAGTCAATTAGAGTCAAGTATTAAAACAAATATGGTTTAAATTACAGCGTGTGGTCAAGAAAGGAAGGGCGTTTAATCAAGGACAACACTTTTGTTCAAGTCTTACTTTTTGACAAACCAATCGGTAGGAAAAGGAAAGCTAAGAAAGCAATGGCTAGTCAAGAAGAACTTAATGAAGTCAAGGGACAGGTAGCCACTTGGCTGAAATGTTGCAAAACCTATCGCTGCAAATAAGTAATCCTGAAAAACAAAAACAAATGGACCTAATCCAGGAAAGCTTGGGCAAATTGTCCAACGACTTTAGATTTCATGAGATTAGCTCCCAAGGGGTCTCGGTGGATAAGGACCTTCTCCCACAAAAGTTCAATCCCAATGACATCCCTAAGTTCAAGGCTATGGACAATCCTTATTTTCATTTAAGACCTTTTGAAACTGTAATGAGTATTAAGGGGATAGATAGAAAAACATTTCATTCTGTATTTTCATTATCCTTAGAAGCTGTATGTCAACAGTGGTACTTTTCACTTGATAAAGAAAAAACCTCTAGTTGGGAATCCATTGTGAGCGCTTTCATTGAAAGGTATAAATGCAATATACAAGTTGAAACCGATCATAGAGAATTAGAAATGCTAAAACAAAAAGAAAATGAGGGTTTCACCTCCTTCTTTAATAAATGGAGGGAAACTACTGCAAAAATGGTTGAAGTGCCTAGTGAAAAAGAATCTGTTTGGATGTTCATTAAGAACCTCCAAGAAAAATACTCTAAGCACCTTAAGTACCAAAGCAACTTAAATACTTTCAAAGCTGTATATGATATTGGAATTAATATTAAAGATGACCTTGCTAAACAAAAAGTTGCTAATAACAACTCAAGTAGTGGCTGGAAAAATAAGAAAAACGACAATCCTTCTTCATCCAAATCTACCCACTCAAATAATGTTAGCACTTTTCCTCTAAATGAAGTTTTGGTAATGAATAATAATCAAGGACAAAAGAAACCATTTAGGAAGAACTATACTCCCATTGGTATGATTTATGACACCGCATTTGATCGCTTACATGCAAAAGGTCTTATAACTCCTATTGGACCATTTGGAGACCCACCTGTCGAAAGGAGAACGGCTAGCTGGAACCCAAATGCACATTGCAAATATCACCAAGGTAGGGGTCATCCTACAGAAAATTGTTGGAAACTAAAGGAAGCCATTCAAGACTTGATCGATAGTAACAAGCTCCCATTGCCTCCTGCAAGTAAGAAACCAAGTATCAATACCGCACCGCTGTCGGATTCCTTAGCTATTTCCGACGAAGAAAACCAAGAGGATCCATCTAGCCTCATAGAGCCTATCGAGACCATTGAAGAAGAAATCTTCGAAGATGCTCTCGAATTCCATGGCCAGGAACCTGCAACCAAGCAAGAAGTAGTGGCGTTGACATTAATATTGACAGAATTGAAAAAGTTGATCTCACAAACCTTTGAGGCTATAAAAGAGAAAAATGAGTTACTTAAAAGTAGACCCCCACCTAAACAAAAGAAACCTTTTTCTCTCCAAGTAATTGACACTCCCAAAAAGAATAATAGAAAATATACTCCAATTGGGACGTCATACACAAACATGTTCAAAATGCTCTTCGAGAATGGAAAAGTTCAACCTCTCGAACCAAGACCATTTGAATCACTGAAAAGAATAGACAAATATTATTGTTCATATCATCAATCAGGGGGACATACAATAGAGCAATGCTTCAAGTTTAAGGACTTGGTTCAACGTTTGATTGATGAGAAGAAATTAGTTCAACTTCCACAAGATGCCATGATTAATGGAGTATGGGACAGTGACGATGAGGATGTTTACCTTAAAGACATTGAAGAAACTCCTTTATCAACAATATACCCAGTAAGTGACATTTGGGACGAGGAGGATTCGCCCATAGATGTCCTCACTAGGTCCGGGAGAATACAACCTCCCATTTCAACACAACCTATACCTTCTATTCAGCAAATTCCCGTGCCTATTATAGAAGACAACGATGTTGTCAAACAGTTAAAAAAGACTAAAGTGGAAATGAATGTATGGAAAATTTTAGCCACATCTCGAGAACATAGAGTTGCAGTCATGGATGCGTTGGCTAAAGTAGGCATAGATTCGGACACTACTGCTGAGGGACTTGCTAACTTCCTCACGAGTGACCTTCCAAATCCAATCAATTTAGTCACTTTTTCGGATAAAGATCTACCACCGGAAGGTGACAAACACAATAAAGCTCTAAACCTCACAGTCATATGCAAAAGAATGAATGTCCCCATGACTCTTGTGGATAACGGTTCAGCAATTAATGTGTGCCCACTTAGAACCGCAAGAATGTTGGGAATAAGAGATGAGGATTTATCCCCATCAACTCAAGGCATAAGAGCTTATGATAACTTACGTCGTCAAGCACTAGGGACAATTACCATGAATATAACGGCGGGTGCAATTGAGCATGCCACTACATTTCAAGTAGTAGATATCAAGGCATATTTTAACTTGCTATTGGGACGCCCTTGGCTTCATGATTTAAAGGTCGTCCCTTCATCTCTTCATCAACAAGTAAAGGCCATAGTTGGAGGCATTCCAATTACCATTGATGCTTCATCTATGAGAATCAAAACAGTAGAAAATCCACTAATTAATGTGGAACATGATGAAAATGATGAAGATTTGTGGGGCTTTAGCGAAGAGGTCTCCTTAATAGAGGAAGATGAAAGGACCCCTCTTCATTACGACCTCCATTCAAACATGACAACGAATGCTATCCTAAGAAAGCAAGGACACTTTCCTGGAATGACTTTAGGAAAGAAGAAAGGAATAGCTAAACACATGGGCTTACCTGGCCTCCCTAAATTGGATACTTTCGGACTTGGTTTTGAACCAACTCGCGAAGACCTTAAGCGGGCCCAGGAAAAATAAAGAGCACGAAGAAATGCCCGCACACAAAAAAGGGAGATACCCATGGACCAATATCCTCTCACTTTAAACGGAAAATTTATAAGAGAAGGAGAGGACTATCCTTGTCATGAATTTCCCGAACCCTTCGTTATAAATGGTATAAGACAACCTGGGTTCGAAATATTTTTGGATTGTTGCTTCCTAGACGAGATCCCAGCTCCAATTTATAAGGAGAAAGCACCTCCTTGTTTCGACTTTAATGTCATGGGACTCCTCTTTGGAAGAGAAAAGAATGAATCAAGATACACGGAGGATGATTCTTCACTTATCCAAGCGGTTCTCCAAAGTGAAAGTTTTGACCCCTCCGAATTTATCACTCCAATAAAAGATCAAGAGCGTGGATGGCTCAAGACGGTGAAGGTAACCATTACAAATGGAAAGAAGATTTCAATGACTACAGGACAAGGACCAATGTTCGAAGAATCGTCTGAGTCAGAGTCTGAGTTAGAGTCTTCCCCTATCGAGTCTTCTAAGTCTTTAGTTGTAGCACCCTCATCTTCTATTTCTACTCTTAGGATAGTTAGCAATCAAGTCCCGACGGACATTTCTTTATTTGATGTAATGATTTCTGAATTTAATAATATGTCTTCTTCCCCGTATTCTTCTTGTTCTTCTAAAGATGACGAGCATTGCTTAACTAATGATGAAAATGATAAAGAAATAATTAAAGCAGTGGAAACACTTGAAAATAAGACTCCAATAATTGAGGATACAGAAACGGTTGATATCTCAAAAGATCCAACCATTAAAAGAGAAGTTAAAATCGGACTAACACTAAACAAAGAAGAAAGAACCGATTTAATTAATCTACTTAAAGAATTTATCGATGTATTCGCTTAGTCATACGAAGATATGCCGGGCATTAATAGAGAAATAGCTCAACACACAATACCATTAATTCCAGGAATGAAACCTGTAAAACAAAAGTTACGTCGAATGAAACCCGACGTGGCTCTTAAAATAAAAGAAGAAGTACAAAAACAAATAACTGCAGGTTTTATCAGGATATCCAAATACCCCGAATGGGTCGCCAATGTTGTCCCGGTTCCGAAAAAAGATGGTAGAGTTCGAATGTGTGTCGACTATCGAGATTTAAATAAGGCAAGTCCAAAGGACGACTTCCCTTTACCACACATCGATATTTTGGTAGATAACACAGCAAATCATGCACTTTTCTCATTTATGGATGGGTACGCAGGATACAATCAATCCTCATGGCCGAAGAAGATATGGAAAAGACAACATTCATAACACCTTGGGGTACTTATTGCTACACGGTAATGCCATTCGGGTTAAAAAACGTGGGTGCTACTTACCAACGAGCAACAACTGCCCTACTCCATGATATGATGCATAAAGAAGTGGAGGTCTATGTGGATGACATGATTGTAAAATCAAAAGACAGCCAAGGACACCCAATAGCCTTAAAAAAGTTCTTTGAAAGACTAAGAAAATACAACATGAGATTAAACCCCTCCAAATGTGCTTTTGGAGTTACCTCAGGGAAACTCTTGGGATATGTCATAAGCTCTAGAGGAATAGAGATAGATCCCACCAAAATTAAGGCAATCATGTCCATGCCACCGCCCAAAACCGAAAAGCGAATTCGGGGATTTATTGGCCGGTTGCAATACATAAGTAGGTTCATATCCAAGTTAACCACGATATGCGAACCAATATTCAAGAAGCTTAAGAAAAATGTACCAATCATATGGGACGATGAGTGTCAAAAAGCCTTTGAAAAGATCAAAGCCTATCTCTCGAATCCTCCTGTATTAGCTCCAGCACTCCCCGGAATACCCTTAAGACTATACTTAACCGTCACAAAGGAAACAATGGGAGCTATGCTTGCACAAGAGGTAGAAAGCAAAGAAAATGCTATTTATTACCTAAGTAAGAAGATGCTCGAGTATGAAACACGCTACACACCATTGGAAAAGCTGTGCCTCGCACTGGTGTGGGCCACAACTAAATTAAGACATTACATGCTCGTGCATACCGTTTACGTAGTCTCACGAATGGACCCACTTAAATACCTATTCGAAAGGTCTACACTTAACGGGCGTATCTCAAGATGGTATGGATAGTAAATTTGGCCCAGTTCGATATAAGGTTTATGCCTCAAAAGGCGATTAAAGGATCAGTGGTCTCGGATTTTCTAGCAGATTTCCCAATAGAAGATTCGGCACCCTTAGAAGAGAATGAATTCCCAGATGAAAGTTTAATGATGACAGAGGATGATACATGGACTCTATATTTTGATGGAGCCTCAAACCAAAAGGGATGCGGCGTAGGAGTCTTGTTAGTATCACCTAAAGAAGAACATGTCCCTATATCCATTAAATTGGATTTCGACGTCACCAACAACGTAGCCGAATATGAAGCATGTGTGGTAGGCCTCGAAACCGCTTTAGCCTTAGGCGTAAGAAAACTCCGGATATTTGGAGATTCCTCCCTAATTATTAATCAAATTTCCAAAAGATGGAAGGTTAGGAGTGAAAGCTTAGCTCCTTACCAAACGTATTTGGAAACTCTCACCGATCAATTGGAAAAAGTGGAATACACTTACCTACCTAGAGAGGAAAACCAATTCGCCGATGCCTTGGCAAGACTAGCCTCGATGGTCAGAATACCTAAGGAAATTGAGCAAATGCCTTTAACCATAGAAAAAAGGCATAAACCAGCATATATTCAACCAATAGAAGATGATGAAGTGATTCAAGAAGAGGAACCTGAAGAAGAACCATGGTTCACAGATATATTAAATTATGTCACCAAAGGAGAATATCCTCCTCATGCTGACAAAAGAGCGAAAAGAGCATTAAGACTTTTAGCTTCCCAGTTTGTACTCATAGGAAATGAACTACACAAAAGGGTACCTAAAGGTCGAGCTCTATTATGTGTAGACAAAAAGGATGCCCAAAGAGCTATGAGAGTAATCCATGAAGGTATATGTGGAACACATGTTAATGGCAAAATGCTAGTCCAAAAGATAATGCGAGAAGGATATTACTGGACCACCATGAATAGAGATTGTCATCAATATGTAAAAAGATGCCCAAAATGTCAAATTTACGCAAATTTGCAACATTTCCCACCATCTCATCTCTACACCTACACTTCACCATGGCCTTTCTCTACATGGGGAATAGACATAATTGGAAAGATTACACCTCCCGGAACAGGAGGTCACGAATACATCTTAGTTGCAATAGATTACTTCACAAAGTGGGTGGAAGCACAATCATATGCCAAACTCACCGCCAAACATATAGCACTCTTTATCGAAAGAAACATAATTTGTCGATACGGAGTCCCACATGAAATGATAAGTGACAATGGAACTCACTTTCAAGCCGAATGTGAAGAATTGCTACAAAAATATGGTATTCAACATCACCATTCTTCCCCTTATAGACCTCAAGCAAATGGAGCAGTTGAGGCCGCTAATAAAAATTTAAAAACAATCATCGAGAAAATGACTGAAAATTATAAAGATTGGCCTGACAAACTTCACTTCGCACTGTGGGGTTATCGCACGTCAATCCGAACATCAACAGGAAATACGCCATTCAACTTAGTATATGGAATGGATGCTGTACAACCTGTAGAGTTAGAAATACCATCGCTACGCATCGCGTTAGAAAGTAAACTCGATGAAGTCGAATGGACTAGAGCACGGTATGAAGAGCTAATCCTACTCGATGAAAAGCGACTAGAGGCTCTACATCACACTCAATGTTATCAAACCCGCATGACTAGACATTTCAACAAGAAGGTCAAGACTAGAAATGTCAAGGTTGGGGACTTGGTATTAAAAGCATTAAGAAAAAATGTTTTGGACCCAAGAGGCAAATTTAGACCTAATTGGTTCGGACCATATATTGTCAAAACAATCCTGTCAGGAGGCGCGGCTAAATTAACTGACATGGATGGTAAGGAATTTTCAAACATGACAAACCTTGACCAACTAAAGAAATACTACCCATAAGTACTTGAGTAAAATACTCAAGAGAGCTACGTTTGGCCTGACTCCTTAAACCAAGGATACGTAGGCAACCCAGACAGGGTGCGGCCGCTTTAATCTTTTCAAATTCTGTATCCCCGAAGTAAAAAACGCATGTCTGCAAAATCTCAAAACTGGGGCCAGACGATAGCCTCTGTCGCCAGACGACAATTTTGTCGCCAGGCGACAGAGCCAAATCGTCAGCGACAGTAAATCAGATGGCAGCACCAGCTTTCTACGAGTGTCTAGACCAGTTTCACATATTCTGGAAATTTATTCGAATTCCGTACTCGAATTAATTCTCCGAAAAATAAATATTGTAATTGTTTTCATTGCTTTGATTGAAAATTAATTAAAATAAAAGCTGGAATTTTATTAATTAATAAAGAAAGTACATTATTGATAAAATAAAAGCTGAAAAATTAACTAAAACAAATTAACTTTGTCTAATAAATCAAAGGAAAAACAATGCTCTAATCTTTTTTCTCTTTCTTGATTCTTTTCCAATTTGTGTCTTCATTCTCTTCCTCTTGATCCATAACCTTTTCTAGGAGACAACCATTAGAAGACCTACACTCTATCTTAGTATAGATGGTTTCTCCCTCCGCTAGAAATCCATGTTTCTTTCCTACCCAAGCTTCCTTCTTTGTAGAGTCAACTTTTCTTTTTCCTTGATTTTTCTTAGAACTTTTCTTTCCTGGCATAATAGGAGTTTTGAATTCCATCCTTTCCCCTAGACGCTCTTTAGCAGGGACCTTTTTGTCGCCTAGACGATCCTTCACATTGGTCTTCTCAATTTTGACTTGAGATTTCTGGAATCTTCCATCAAGCCATTGTTTCACTTTATTTGACAAACAAGGTGGTTCCTTGTGGGTAATCACTTCCCATAAGGTCCTACCACTCCAGTATCCGTCAAAACGCTCGATCTCTTGTGACACAGGAAATTCATAAGGACGACGGAGATCTCCGGTAGGAATGGCTTGTGCGAGACCATATTGTCTCATAACTCTACAAGGAAAATAAAAAGTTAATCTCGACAAGCTCGGGAGAAGAAAATATGCTTGGTTACTACAACCAACCATCGCCTCAATCTTCCACCAAGGAACAATCCAGTTTATGGTAAATCAACGGCAGCAAACACCTTGCTCCACTCACGGCGACCTATTTTCAAAAATCGTTTCTTTCGCCGGAGTATGCAATTTGGAACATATGTGTGTATATCGTCAGGAGGATTAATAAGCTTTAACCTCTCCATGAGCCATATCTGTAAAATATGTATTTAATTAGTATTACAGTGTAAAATAATATTCTTTAGTTCTTGGTAAATTAAAAATAGCATTATTTTATACCTGTAATAAAATTGGAGAACCTCGAAAAGGTGCTCTTGGATTCTTTCTTAATGCATCCAACCATAGCATAGTCTCTCCAACAATTAGCGGCATTGGATTTCTCCCAGATTCAACTTGTTCTATAACAGATATAATCATTGATTGGCCTTCATTATCATTACCACTAACTAAGAGCAATTGGTTAAACAAGCAATAAAGAAAAGCCCTTCTCTTATAGACACGGAAATCAGGATTAGGATTATCATAAAAATAATGTGCAAATTCTGTCAAATCAACTATATTTCCATGCACTGTAGGCTTTAAAGCCGTACCCCTCAAATCAAAAAAGCATTCAAAATCTTTATAATAATTTTCATTGATTCTAGGCATTACCGCAAGACCTGTGGAATAATAACCTATAATGGATCCAAATTCTTCCGATAAAGGACATATTTCATCATGGAAAAATCTAAAACAGTGAGTATCAATATCCCAATAGTCTATGGCAGAATAAATAAAATCAATGTCAAGACTCATCCCCTTGATTCCAAACATACCCCCCATATGACAAATATCTAATGCTTTTTTCTCTTTAGCAGTTAAATGACGACACCATTCATCCATGTATCCACAAAAAGTTCTTTTAGCTAAAGGCATGATTTCTAGTTAATTAGCTAAGTAATAAACTGGTTAAATTATGCAGTAAACGGATGATTCGGGGACTATTTATAACTTTTTTTCATGGCAGACTTCAAATCCTGTAGGAAACAGGAAAGCGCGTCTGTCGACAAGAGACAAAATTGTCGCGTGGCGGCAGACCCTGTCGCGTGGCGACAGGATGAATTACACGACACCGGTTTATTTCTTTGCAGCGACACTTATTACGCGTAGGAAACCGTGTTTTTACGTACTTGATTTCGACTTTGACTTGACTTACTGTTCTTTTCTATTCATACACTCTTATTATCATTATTATTATTATCATCACTATTATCATTATTATTATTAATATTATTATTATTATTATTTTTATTATTATTATTATTATTATTATTATTATATCATATTAAGCTTAATTAATTCTAGGCTTATCATATTTTCTTCCTTCATTTTTTCTTTTTTCATTTCTTTTTTTGGGGGAGAGAGTCGGTACCCTCCACTAATATTAAAAATGACGGAAATTTTGCGCAAAAATTACACTTTCTCACACACTTACATGCACAACACATTTGTTACAAAATAATAAATCAGGCAAATAAAATGTTGATAAATAATAAAGTGCATATATATACAAATGTCCAGTACATAAGTCATATGAATAAAATAGACAAAGTCCTACAAAAGTCAAAAATAAATAAACACAGGTACAACTATGGCGCCGGAGGTCGCAAGTCGCGAGGGATGCCGAATGTATCGAAAAATGTCCTACTCCGTGGAGTATGTCCATCATCGCCCCCTGAACCACCAGGCGGCGCGAACTGCAACTTAGGGCCAGGCCACCTAACCTCACCCTGAAATCCGACGGAAAGAGGCTGAGGCTGCAAAGGCTGCTGCGACGACGAGCTAAACTCAAACGTCCCACCACCCATCCCACCTCGAACGGTCGGCCCGGTCGGAACCTCCTCAGGTGATGACGCCGAATCATCTACCGCTGCGGCCTCAGAACGACCACCCCGGCCACCTGAAGTAGTCCGGCGACGCCTCGAGTCGGACCTAGTAGTCTCTCTCCTAGGCTCGGGTCTCGACCGAGTGCGTGGAGAAGGAATAGGCTGCCCCTGCAAAAGTAAATCAAAGTTAGCAAGAGCAAATGAAAAAATAAAGTCAAAAATGATGAAAGTAAAAAGCAATACCTCCTCAGCATCGTTGCTACGACAGGTAGCCCGGTTCCGCAACCTCACAAGCTGGCTGCGAAAGGCGTCTATGCACCTAGCCATAGCCGTCACCACCTCGCGAGAAAACTGTCAAAATAACTAAGTCAATAACAATCACGAAGCAAATATAAAGATGATATATGAGAAGCTACTTACTCGAGTCTGATTATGAGGAATAGACCGCTCCACAAATTGCTCTCCCTCTGGAGCTGGCGGAATAAGCTCCTCGATCGGCTCATACATGCCCTGGTAGCGTATGGACATCCTCGGAGGGATGAACTCCCTAGGGCCAGCCTGTTAAGAATGAAAAGATTAGAAAAATATTTGGGGGCTACCTAAAAAAGAGATAAACTAAATAAATGAAAGCATACCGCTGCCTCCTCTGAAAGGACGGGAGCCGGCGCTAGCAACGGTAGCAGGTCCTCCTCGTAGCTCTGCTCGAGGAGAACGTAAGACCTCCAAGGAGTACCCCGAGTAGGTCCACCAGCACGATCCCGCTGTGAGGCATCGTGGAACATATGCCTAGGTGGAGGAGCGGGAACAACAAAGGTATCTGAGGAGTGCTGGATGGCTACCCTCTCCCCTAGGTAGACCACCGCGTCGTACGTCCCTAGAAAGTAACGACGCTCAGCTGTATACTGCGCCGCCAGCGCAGAGATAGGGAAAGCAGCCTAAGGTCGATAAACCGGGCTAGGCTCTTGAAAAAATTACTAAGTAAGATACTGACACCGAAAGACGATAAAACAAAAAGTATGAATTGAAGAAACCTACCGTGAGAATCATCTCTCGAAGGCGCAGCACCTCCGGCGGACCTCTGCGGCCTCCCCAGCTCGCAGCGATAGGGAGAACGCGAGGAGAAGGCCTCGCAGGTTCATGAGAAGGAAAGTACTCGTAGAACCAGATCTATATGGAACAAATGAAAATTAGTAAAGATTGTGTCTCTAAATATAGATTTAAAACCTCAAAAAGGAAAGGAGATGTACCTCTACGACCCTCCAAAAACTAGAAAGGGCAATCTCTCCAGACAGGGCCTTGTGACGACAGGAGCGCCGCAAGCCCAGTAGAAAATCCGCATAGGCCATGCTGGCCCAGTCATATGTCCCGACCAACTGGAGGTCGCGAATAGCGGACAGGTAGTACAGTAGTACTCTACTACCTCGATCAGGGGAAAACGTCCCTGATACCAGGATCAGTACAAAGATGCGCGCCCGCTGCTCTTGGGTAGTCGCACTATCCTCAAAGGCTGCAGCCAGCGTGCAGCGACGAATACATCGGGAACTCAGCTGTCCCGACTGAGCCTCAGCCTGGGCCCGAACAACGATCGGCCCCAATAACTCCAGAACCTCTGGCGAATAGACAGTGACATCGGCATCAAAAGACAGAGGAGTAGACTGAAACTCTAACCCCGATATGAGACTGAAACTCTAACCCCGATATGAGACTGAAGTCAGCTGGAGTAACTGTCATCTCACCCTAGGGAAAGTGAAAAGTGTTAGTGGTGTCCCAAAAGAACTCCACCAAAGCCCGAACGACGAGGTTACCTCTGTCGTATGAAAACATGGCCCGGGTGGCCTGCAGCAGGGGAGTCAATCCACACGACTCCTAAAGACGACGAAGCCCCTCATCGCGGCAGATGAAGTTGTCGTACAGAGAAATGATGGTGGAATTACCCGAGCCATGGCTACGGGTCCTCCCACTCGCAAGACCTCGTCGGATCCGCTCCGACAAATGATGAACCGGCGCATGAAACAGGGTGCGCTCGTCCCAATCCGGCATGAGACCCAGCCTGGAAGTAGAAGGCATGTCCTCGCCCTCGCTGGTGGGCTCATCCTTTCGACGCGTGTCCCTCGACCGAGAACTGGAGCCACGTCGTCTAGCCATGCTAAAGTATGTAAAAGTAATTAAGTTTAAGGCTCTACAGTATCTAAAGTTCGCCTAGGCCGCGTGATACTATGTTCGCAAAAACAGAGTACGTAGTACTAAAACAGAGCAATATTTCAAACAAGCATGGAAATGTTCTTTAAGCCAATAAAAAATTTCCTGCAAACATATGATGAATATTGTGACAAATTGTGCAAGTAAAAGCAGTAAAAAATGCAAAGAACGACCCACATTGTTATTTACGACCTTAAGAGGTCCAACAATGGTGAATCCTTCGTTTCCTCACCAAATTGAGTCAAACAAATCTCAAAATACTCCCAAGGTAATGTACAAGCATAATTAAACAAATTCAAGGCATAAAATTCAACAAACAAAGCAAATTAAGCAAGAACATTTTTCGAATTTTTCGAAAATTCGCGAACAAGAATGCATAATTCGTCAAAAACCGAATAGAGTTTGAGCAAAACTTACATGGATCGGGAAAATAGATGAGAAAAGCTTCAATTTGCAACAAGTTTGAGCGAATTTGGTTGAGAAATGAGCTAGAACGAGTGATGTGAAGGTTTCGTGAATTTGTGAGAAGCAGAGCAGCAAAATAGAAATGAAGAAGAAGAGGGGTTTAAAACCCCGATTCTGTCGCCAAACGACAGAATTGTCGCGAGGCGACAGACTCTGTCGCGCGGCGACAGATGCAAAAGCTCGCGACAGGCATTTTTGGCCAGCGCTGGAGCGGCGACAGAGTGCTGGGCCCCTCCTTATGGTTTTTTGGGTCTAGTTTAGTAATTTGGGTTCCTTGGTACGCCAGTTAGCCCCTTTAAGCAAATTGACATGATTTAGTCAGCTTGATTGCAATACACTGAGTGATCGACTTGATGAAGATCGTCTCACTTAGCTTAAAGCACCTAAGTATTGGCTCATAATAAGGCACCGAAATATTGGTTCAACAGATATACCGAAATATTGGTTCAATAGATGCACCAAAGGAATGGTTTACAAAGACAAAGCACCAAAGTACTGGCACAAATATATAAAAACAATAATAACAACGGTATATTAAGGGTCAATAGGTAAAATGATTCTTTCGCGATGTCCGAACATAGAGAGGAGTTTTCTAGAGGCGAAGCACGGCCGTGGCGAGGTAGTGTCACAAATAGTGGAGATTGCGAAGCAAGGTCAACTTCGACGGTCCCTCAAGGTAAAGAAGAGATTGTCTATAGCGGCGATGCACTGCCGTGGCGACATACGGCCACAACCTAGAAGATGACGACATACAGTTATTTTCGACGATGTTCCCGAAATACTGTGGAGGATTGTCACCAAGAATATTGAAGACGATGACATATGGTTATCTTAAACGATGGCGTTCACGAGGCACTGTGGAGGTTGTCACAAACAACAAATGAAGCAACAGCAAAACAGTTACGCCCAGAGACGTATGCTCGACAGTGCAAGATACGCGTTTCTTAACTCTTTTATCTGTTTAACGAATGATTAGTTTGCAGGTATCGGCGTTATAAGAATGATTTGGAATCGCAGAACGTTTTGAATCATTCTCTGTCCCTATCGATACTTTGACTCTTGTTTTTCGTAACTTAAGTTTCTTCAAACTCAGTCAAAGTGGGGGCTTCTGTAGACACCCAAATTATGTCTCCCCAAAACCAAAACCAGTGATGAACACCTTTCACGTTGTGTTATTATGGAATTAGGTGAAAGTGTGAAAAGTCGAGTGTTGCGGTTTAGTTTTAATTAAATTCTTTTCTCTCTGTTTTTGAAAATGACTTTATTTATTTGAAAATAGCCAAACCAGTTTAGTTTGGTCCATAATTAAGGTCCAATAATAGTGTAGATGGATGGGGCTCGAAGAGATCTTTCCAACGATATATTACAAGCCCGATTCCGATGAATATTGAGGAAGTTATGGCCAAAATACTAAACTGGGCCTAGTTAATTATTTTAAATACGGCCCAATGATCTAGAGGAGGGCCCAATGTTAATTATTATTCCTAAAATTATTAGGATTAATTATAATTTTCTAGAAGTTTCTAGAAGGTTCCTTTTAATTCTAATATTATTAGATTTAATAATTAATTATTTTTAATAGATTTTTATTTGGAATAAAATATCGTTTTATTATCATAAAAATATATATTTTATCTTCTGTACGGATTCCGTAGATCAAGTTGATTAAAGATCGGATTCCGCGTGAAGAAAAACGCGGAATACAGGTTGTCGCCAAACGACAAGTCTGTCGCCGCGCAACAGACCCTATCGCCGCGCGACAGACATTGTCGCGTCGCGACAGAGTTAATTCCTGGCGACAGCGTGGAGTTTTATTCCTTATCAAATTCTATGATTTTCCGGATTATTTTCATTATAAATAGCGTCCGACTCCCTGTTTTCAGAATCATCAATTCACATTCAATTATTCTTTAATTTTCTCAATTCACAAACAATCAATTCTCATTAGCTCTTCCTTAATTCTTATTTTTCTCTCTATTTCTAAACTACCTTTTTACACACAATATTCCGCAGTCACAAGACTTAGGGTCTCTTAGCCAAGTTCGAAGTTGCCTTCGCCCTAGACGTGAAAGGTTGATAATTTCTAAGGGTTTGGTCCAAAACTAGTCTAAACTTTATTTAATCTGATTTCAATTTAATTCTTTAATTATTTAATTATTGTTTATTATTTTCATTGAAGTTTACTAACTTGTGTATTTTGTTATTAGAAAAAGGTACGAGGCTTCAAAGTAAGTAGATTAGCTTACTCTCTATTTCTTTCACAATGTAGATTGCATGCTTATTATTGTTTATGATTCCTAGTATCATGTTAGGATGCTTTTAATGCTTTCTAGTATCATGTTAGGATATTATTTTATGCTTTCTAGTATCATGTTTAGGGTGCCTTTACTCTTTTCTAATATCATGTTAGTGCCATGTTAGGTTTAAAGCTTTGATCTTTATTGCTTAGTGACATGATAGGATTTATTATTAACCTTGTTAGTATCATGCCTAGGATCTTGCTATTATTATCAAGCTTTATTATGCCTTATTATGCTACTATTATCATTATTGTTTTTGATTTATTATTATGTTGCTTGATATATTTTATTGTTATTGCTTGATCACACCTTTTATGATTGTTAAAGGGAATTTGTACTTGAAATCACGCTTAATAAGATAATTATTAATTTGGTTTAGGCTAATGTGATTTTAATTCAAGGGATCGCCAATAATAGTTTGTTTGTGCATTAATATTCAACCAACATATATAAACAGGGTAGGTTCAATATAATGTTTGTATGTTATTCGAAAAGCGCACATGAATACGAGCAGAACAAAGTAGAGGCCTATTTTATAGGGCGGGTCCTTTCTTTTGTAGATTGGATTCGTACCCTCATCCCCGGACCCTGTTTGGTTCAAGACCTTATGGAGTAGTTGATGGTCCTTTTGGATTGTCTTTTGGGTTTACAAGTTCCTAAAACTTGTTGGCGACTCTTTTTGCTCTTTGTCTTTCCCTTTGGAACGCCACCGTACTTTAGTTTATGATCATAATGCTTGAAATATTCCCTACAGTTTTTGGCGACTCCGCTGGGGAGGATTTCTATTTATATTCCTGAAATTTATTTAATTTTGGCAATTATTTAGAATGAGCGGATGAGACTCGAAAAATTCTAAGTATTTCATGTGTGTGATTTGATTAACATTATTGTCATATGCATTAAAAGTTCCTCATGGGAGCACCCCATGAATCAATCAATAGGAATTTTACACGTAGGAAATTTGAGAAATATCTTTCATGACTAGAATCGAAAAGATGATGCGAAATCTGGAAAATTCGAAGAACACAGAAACTTGCCAAGGCATGTAGGAACTAGCGTCTAGAAAACAGGGCTTGTCGCCCGTAAAACGTTTCTGTTGGTTGGCGACAGAAGCTTTTTTGCGGCGACAGTCCCTGTAGTCTGGCGCCAAGTTCTTCCAATACCGAGCCAGGGGTCTGCCTTCTTGCTTTGACCATTTCTAGTGTTGTTGGCTCAATTTTGCTTATTGATTGAGTCATTTTCTCACTTTTCTGAACCCATATGTTTTCTACATATGGAAATAACCCTCTGGGGGTTCCTGCTTCACCTGCCCAATGGAATATTCCACTATCATGTGCAAAGTTCAGATTTGGGTACGTGTAATGTTTGTGAATCCACCAAACCATGGCGTCGAGTTCGATTTCATCACGAACTCGCGGAATCCTGTCCATTCGCTCCAACCCTCCCGGTAGGCTTGTGTGCAATGCATATGGATTCTTAACCATGGACCTTTTTGACTTAAACCATATCCTCGAACTTTAGAGAACTAGAGCCATGGTTAGGTTGCAAACTCATCTTGTGACTATGTGAACTACTTGTGCACCCTTGCTTGTATTTATCATATATGTGTTAACCGTTTGTTTGACTTGTGTTAAAGACTAAATAAATTGACTAATGACTAAAAGGACTTTGTCTAATTAATTAATTAATTTTGAATTAATTAAAAGTTAATAAATTAATTAATTCGACTTAATACGACTTTAGGTATGTCCATTTAGAGTAAAATTACTGGAAACAGTCCAGATTAATGTTCCAGCAATGGCGCAGGAATTTGGACTGTGGTGCTGCAGTTTAGTGTCTGTCGCCTGGCGACAATTTTGTCGTCTGGCGACAGGCTCTAAACAGTGGCGACAGTTCTGTCGTTTTAGCGACAGTCCAGTTTTCTTGCTCGAGTCACCATGACGAGTCTAATTAACAGTCTACTAATCAGATTAATCAGTTTGTTAATGGTACAAACCATGTTTAAGTCTTTAATTGAGTTTAGGCACTTAAAGTCCCATGGTCATACACTAGCACT
Source organism: Chenopodium album (assembly GCF_948465745.1). Classification (NCBI taxonomy): domain Eukaryota; kingdom Viridiplantae; phylum Streptophyta; class Magnoliopsida; order Caryophyllales; family Amaranthaceae; genus Chenopodium; species Chenopodium album. Next base: position 22,997,601 of record NC_137853.1, on the reverse strand, counting down.
CAAAGCATGTCACTCACATACACATAAAGCACACACATAACATGTTTGTCACATTATGACCATGTTTAGAGAGTCTTGAATGTGTGTTTTCCGTCATTTTTTAGGGGGGTAAGTCGGATATTAATCCTCCATTTTTTTTAAATTCCCTTAAAATATATACCCCGTTTTTTCTTTTTCTTTTAATCTTTTGAAAATAAAGTCAAGTCAATTAGAGTCAAGTATTAAAACAAATATGGTTTAAATTACAGCATGTGGTCAAGAAAGGAAGGGCGTTTAATCAAGGACAACACTTTTGTTCAAGTCTTACTTTTTGACAAACCAATCGGTAGGAAAAGGAAAGCTAAGAAAGCAATGGCTAGTCAAGAAGAACTTAATGAAGTCAAGGGACAGGTAGCCACTTGGCTGAAATGTTGCAAAACCTATCGCTGCAAATAAGTAATCCTGAAAAACAAAAACAAATGGACCTAATCCAGGAAAGCTTAGGCGAATTGTCCAACGACTTTAGATTTCATGAGATTAGCTCCCAAGGGGTCTCGGTGGATAAGGACCTTCTCCCACAAAAGTTCAATCCCAATGACATCCCTAAGTTCAAGGCTATGGACAATCCTTATTTTCATTTAAGACCTTTTGAAACTGTAATGAGTATTAAGGGGATAGATAGAAAAACATTTCATTCTGTATTTTCATTATCCTTAGAAGCTGTATGTCAACAGTGGTACTTTTCACTTGATAAAGAAAAAACCTCTAGTTGGGAATCCATTGTGAGCGCTTTCATTGAAAGGTATAAATGCAATATACAAGTTGAAACCGATCATAGAGAATTAGAAATGCTAAAACAAAAAGAAAATGAGGGTTTCACCTCCTTCTTTAATAAATGGAGGGAAACTACTGCAAAAATGGTTGAAGTGCCTAGTGAAAAAGAATCTGTTAGGATGTTCATTAAGAACCTCCAAGAAAAATACTCTAAGCACCTTAAGTACCAAAGCAACTTAAATACTTTCAAAGCTGTATATGATATTGGAATTAATATTAAAGATGACCTTGCTAAACAAAAAGTTGCTAATAACAACTCAAGTAGTGGCTGGAAAAATAAGAAAAACGACAATCCTTCTTCATCCAAATCTACCCACTCAAATAATGTTAGCACTTTTCCTCTAAATGAAGTTTTGGTAATGAATAATAATCAAGGACAAAAGAAACCGTTTAGGAAGAACTATACTCCCATTGGTATGATTTATGACACCGCATTTGATCGCTTACATGCAAAAGGTCTTATAACTCCTATTGGACCATTTGGAGACCCACCTGTCGAAAGGAGAACGGCTAGCTGGAACCCAAATGCACATTGCAAATATCACCAAGGTAGGGGTCATCCTACAGAAAATTGTTGGAAACTAAAGGAAGCCATTCAAGACTTGATCGATAGTAACAAGCTCCCATTGCCTCCTGCAAGTAAGAAACCAAGTATCAATACCGCACCGCTGTCGGATTCCTTAGCTATTTCCGACGAAGAAAACCAAGAGGATCCATCTAGCCTCATAGAGCCTATCGAGACCATTGAAGAAGAAATCTTCGAAGATGCTCTCGAATTCCATGGCCAGGAACCTGTAACCAAGCAAGAAGTAGTGGCGTTGACATTAATATTGATAGAATTGAAAAAGTTGATCTCACAAACCTTTGAGGCTATAAAAGAGAAAAATGAGTTACTTAAAAGTAGACCCCCACCTAAACAAAAGAAACCTTTTTCTCTCCAAGTAATTGACACTCCCAAAAAGAATAATAGAAAATATACTCCAATTGGGACGTCATACACAAACATGTTCAAAATGCTCTTCGAGAATGGAAAAGTTCAACCTCTCGAACCAAGACCATTTGAATCACTGAAAAGAATAGACAAATATTATTGTTCATATCATCAATCAGGGGGACATACAATAGAGCAATGCTTCAAGTTTAAGGACTTGGTTCAACGTTTGATTGATGAGAAGAAATTAGTTCAACTTCCACAAGATGCCATGATTAATGGAGTATGGGACAGTGACTATGAGGATGTTTACCTCAAAGACATTGAAGAAACTCCTTTATCAACAATATACCCAGTAAGTAACATTTGGGACGAGGAGGATTCGCCCATAGATGTCCTCACTAGGTCCGGGAGAATACAACCTCCCATTTCAACACAACCTATACCTTCTATTCAGCAAATTCCCGTGCCTATTATAGAAGACAACGATGTTGTCAAACAGTTAAAAAAGACTAAAGTGGAAATGAATGTATGGAAACTTTTAGCCACATGTCGAGAACATAGAGTTGCAGTCATGGATGCGTTGGCTAAAGTAGGCATAGATTCGGACACTACTGCTGAGGGACTTGCTAACTTCCTCACGAGTGACCTTCCAAATCCAATCAATTTAGTCACTTTTTCGGATAAAGATCTACCACCGGAAGGTGACAAACACAATAAAGCTCTAAACCTCACAGTCATATGCAAAAGAATGAATGTCCCCATGACTCTTGTGGATAACGGTTCAGCAATTAATGTGTGCCCACTTAGAACCGCAAGAATGTTGGGAATAAGAGATGAGGATTTATCCCCATCAACTCAAGGCATAAGAGCTTATGATAACTCACGTCGTCAAGCACTAGGGACAATTACCATGAATATAACGGCGGGTGCAATTGAGCATGCCACTACATTTCAAGTAGTAGATATCAAGGCATATTTTAACTTGCTATTGGGACGCCCTTGGCTTCATGATTTAAAGGCCGTCCCTTCATCTCTTCATCAACAAGTAAAGGCCATAGTTGGAGGCATTCCAATTACCATTGATGCTTCATCTATGAGAATCAAAACAGTAGAAAATCCACTAATTAATGTGGAACATGATGAAAATGATGAAGATTTGTGGGGCTTTAGCGAAGAGGTCTCCTTAATAGAGGAAGATGAAAGGACCCCTCTTCATTACGACCTCCATTCAAACATGACAACGAATGCTATCCTAAGAAAGCAAGGACACTTTCCTGGAATGACTTTAGGAAAGAAGAAAGGAATAGCTAAACACATGGGCTTACCTGGCCTCCCTAAATTGGATACTTTCGGACTTGGTTTTGAACCAACTCGCGAAGACCTTAAGCAGGCCCAGGAAAAATCAAGAGCACGAAGAAATGCCCACACACAAAAAAGGGAGATACCCATGGACCAATATCCTCTCACTTTAAACGGAAAATTTATAAGAGAAGGAGAGGACTATCCTTGTCATGAATTTCCCGAACCCTTCGTTATAAATGGTATAAGACAACCTGGGTTCGAAATATTTTTGGATTGTTGCTTCCTAGACGAGATCCCAGCTCCAATTTATAAGGAGAAAGCACCTCCTTGTTTCGACTTTAATGTCATGGGACTCCTCTTTGGAAGAGAAAAGAATGAATCAAGATACACGGAGGATGATTCTTCACTTATCCAAGCGGTTCTCCAAAGTGAAAGTTTTGACCCCTCCGAATTTATCACTCCAATAAAAGATCAAGAGCGTGGATGGCGCAAGACGGTGAAGGTAACCATTACAAATGGAAAGAAGATTTCAATGACTACAGGACAAGGACCAATGTTCGAAGAATCGTCTGAGTCAGAGTCTGAGTTAGAGTCTTCCCCTATCGAGTCTTCTAAGTCTTTAGTTGTAGCACCCTCATCTTCTATTTCTACTCCTAGGATAGTTAGCAATCAAGTCCCGACGAATATTTCTTTATTTGATGTAATGATTTCTGAATTTAATAATATGTCTTCTTCCCCGTATTCTTCTTGTTCTTCTAAAGATGACGAGCTTTGCTTAACTAATGATGAAAATGATAAAGAAATAATTAAAGCAGTGGAAACACTTGAAAATAAGACTCCAATAATTGAGGATACAGAAACGGTTGATATCTCAAAAGATCCAACCATTAAAAGAGAAGTTAAAATCGGACTAACACTAAACAAAGAAGAAAGAACCGATTTAATTAATCTACTTAAAGAATTTATCGATGTATTCGCTTGGTCATACGAAGATATGCCGGGCATTAATAGAGAAATAGCTCAACACACAATACCATTAATTCCAGGAATGAAACCTGTAAAACAAAAGTTACGTCGAATGAAACCCGACGTGGCTCTTAAAATAAAAGAAGAAGTACAAAAACAAATAACTGCAGGTTTTATCAGGGTATCCAAATACCCCGAATGGGTCGCCAATGTTGTCCCGGTTCCGAAAAAAGATGGTAGAGTTCGAATGTGTGTCGACTATCGAGATTTAAATAAGGCAAGTCCAAAGGACGACTTCCCTTTACCACACATCGATATTTTGGTAGATAACACAGCAAATCATGCACTTCTCTCATTTATGGATGGGTACGCAGAATACAATCAAATCCTCATGGCCGAAGAAGATATGGAAAAGACAACATTCATAACACCTTGGGGTACTTATTGCTACACGGTAATGCCATTCGGGTTAAAAAACGCGGGTGCTACTTACCAACGAGCAGCAACTGCCCTACTCCATGATATGATGCATAAAGAAGTGGAGGTCTATGTGGATGACATGATTGTAAAATCAAAAGACCGCCAAGGACACCCAATAGCCTTAAAAAAGTTGTTTGAAAGACTAAGAAAATACAACATGAGATTAAACCCCTCCAAATGTGCTTTTGGAGTTACCTCAGGGAAACTCTTGGGATATGTCATAAGCTCTATAGGAATAGAGATAGATCCCACCAAAATTAAGGCAATCATGTCCATGCCACCGCCCAAAACCGAAAAGCGAATTCGGGGATTTATTGGCCGGTTGCAATACATAAGTAGGTTCATATCCAAGTTAACCACGATATGCGAACCAATATTCAAGAAGCTTAAGAAAAATGTACCAATCATATGGGACGATGAGTGTCAAAAAGCCTTTGAAAAGATCAAAGCCTATCTCTCAAATCCTCCTGTATTAGCTCCAGCACTCCCCGGAATACCCTTAAGACTATACTTAACCGTCACAAAGGAAACAATGGGAGCTATGCTTGCACAAGAGGTAGAAAGCAAAGAAAATGCTATTTATTACCTAAGTAAGAAGATGCTCGAGTATGAAACACGCTACACACCATTGGAAAAGCTGTGCCTCGCACTGGTGGGCCACAACTAAATTAAGACATTACATGCTCGTGCATACCGTTTACGTAGTCTCACGAATGGACCCACTTAAATACCTATTCGAAAGGTCTACACTTAACGGGCGTATCTCAAGATGGTATGGATAGTAAATTTGGCCCAGTTCGATATAAGGTTTATGCCTCAAAAGGCGATTAAAGGATCAGTGGTCTCGGATTTTCTAGCAGATTTCCCAATAGAAGATTCGGCACCCTTAGAAGAGAATGAATTCCCAGATGAAAGTTTAATGATGACAGAGGATGATACATGGACTCTATATTTTGATGGAGCCTCAAACCAAAAGGGATGCGGCGTAGGAGTCTTGTTAGTATCACCTAAAGAAGAACATGTCCCTATATCCATTAAATTGGATTTCGACGTCACCAACAACGCAGCCGAATATGAAGCATGTGTGGTAGGCCTCGAAACCGCTTTAGCCTTAGGCGTAAGAAAACTCCGGATATTTGGAGATTCCTCCCTAATTATTAATCAAATTTCCAAAAGATGGAAGGTTAGGAGTGAAAGCTTAGCTCCTTACCAAACGTATTTGGAAACTCTCACCGATCAATTGGAAAAAGTGGAATACACTTACCTACCTAGAGAGGAAAACCAATTCGCCGATGCCTTGGCAAGACTAGCCTCGATGGTCAGAATACCTAAGGAAATTGAGTAAATGCCTTTAACCATAGAAAAAAGGCATAAACCAGCATATATTCAAGCAATAGAAGATGACGAAGTGATTCAAGAAGAGGAACCTGAAGAAGAACCATGGTTCACAGATATATTAAATTATGTCACCAAAGGAGAATATCCTCCTCATGCTGACAAAAGAGCGAAAAGAGCATTAAGACTTTTAGCTTCCCAGTTTGTACTCATAGGAAATGAACTACACAAAAGGGTACCTAAAGGTCGAGCTCTATTATGTGTAGACAAAAAGGATGCCCAAAGAGCTATGAGAGTAATCCATGAAGGTATATGTGGAACACATGTGAATGGCAAAATGCTAGTCCAAAAGATAATGCGAGAAGGATATTACTGGACCACCATGAATAGAGATTGTCATCAATATGTAAAAAGATGCCCAAAATGTCAAATTTACGCAAATTTGCAACATATCCCACCATCTCAAATCTACACCTACACTTCACCATGGCCTTTCTCTACATGGGGAATAGACATAATTGGAAAGATTACACCTCCCGGAACAGGAGGTCACGAATACATCTTAGTTGCAATAGATTACTTCACAAAGTGGGTGGAAGCACAATCATATGCCAAACTCACCGCCAAACATATAGCACTCTTTATCGAAAGAAACATAATTTGTCGATACGGAGTCCCACATGAAATGATAAGTGACAATGGAACTCACTTTCAAGCCGAATGTGAAGAATTGCTACAAAAATATGGTATTCAACATCACCATTCTTCCCCTTATAGACCTCAAGCAAATGGAGCAGTTGAGGCCGCTAATAAAAATTTAAAAACAATCATCGAGAAAATGACTGAAAATTATAAAGATTGGCCTGACAAACTTCACTTCGCACTGTGGGGTTATCGCACGTCAATCCAAACATCAACAGGAAATACGCCATTCAACTTAGTATATGGAATGGATGCTGTACAACCTGTAGAGTTAGAAATACCATCGCTACGCATCGCGTTAGAAAGTAAACTCGATGAAGTCGAATGGACTAGAGCACGGTATGAAGAGCTAATCCTACTCGATGAAAAGCGACTAGAGGCTCTACATCACACTCAATGTTATCAAACCCGCATGACTAGACATTTCAACAAGAAGGTCAAGACTAGAAATGTCAAGGTTGGGGACTTGGTATTAAAAGCATTATGAAAAAATGTTTTGGACCCAAGAGGCAAATTTAGACCTAATTGGTCCGGACCATATATTGTCAAAATAATCCTGTCAGGAGGCGCGGCTAAATTAACTGACATGGATGGTAATGAATTTTCAAACATGACAAACCTTGACCAACTTAAGAAATACTACCCATAAGTACTTGAGTAAAATACTCAAGAGAGCTACGTTTGGCCTGACTCCTTAAACCAAGGATACGTAGGCAACCCAGACAGGGTGCGGCCGCTTTAATCTTTTCAAATTCTGTATCCCCGAAGTAAAAAACGCATGTCTGCAAAATCTCAAAACTGGCGCCAGACGATAGCCTCTGTCGCTAGACGACAATTTTGTCGCCAGGCGACAGAGCCAAATCGTCAGCGACAGTAAATTCGCCAGCTTTCTGCGAGTGTCTAGACCAGTTTCACATATTCTGGAAATTTATTCGACTTCCGTACTCGAATTAATATTCCGAAAAATAAATATTGTAATTGTTTTCATTGCTTTGATTGAAAGTTAATTAAAATAAAAGCTGGAATTTTATTAATTAATAAAGAAAGTACATTATTGATAAAATAAAAGATGAAAAATTAACTAAAACAAATTAACTTTGTCTAATAAATCAAAGGAAAAGCAATGCTCTAATCTTTTTTCTCTTTCTTGATTCTTTTCCAATTTGTGTCTTCATTCTCTTCCTCTTGATCCATAACCTTTGCTAGGAGACAACCATTAGAAGACCTACACTCTATCTTAGTATAGATGGTTTCTCCCTCCGCTAGAACTCCATGTTTCTTTTCTACCCAAGCTTCCTTCTTTCTAGAGTCAACTTTTCTTTTTCCTTGATTTTTCTTAGAACTTTTCTTTCCTGGCATAATAGGAGTTTTGAATTCCATCCTTTCCCCTAGACGTTCTTTAGCAGGTACCTTTTTGTCGCCTAGACGATCCTTCACATTGGTCTTCTCAATTTTGACTTGAGATTTCTGGAATCTTCCATCAAGCCATTGTTTCACTTTATTTGACAAACAAGGTGGTTCCTTGTGGGTAATCACTTCCCATAAGGTCCTACCACTCCAGTATCCGTCAAAACGCTCGATCTCTTGTGACACAAGAAATTCATAAGGACGACGGAGATCTCTGGTAGGAATGGCTTGTGCGAGACCATATTGTCTCATAACTCTACAAGGAAAATAAAAGGTTAATCTCGACAAGCTCGGGAGACGACAATATGCTTGGTTACTACAACCAACCATCGCCTCAATCTTTCACCAAGGAACAATCCAGTTTATGGTAAAGTCACCGGCAGCAAACACCTTGCTCCACTCACAGCGACCTATTTTCAAAAATCGTTTCTTTCGCCGGACTATGCAATTTGGAACATATGTGTGTATATCGTCAGGAGGATTGATAAGCTTTAACCTCTCCATAAGCCATATCTGTACAATATGTATTTAATTAGTATTACAGTGAAAAATAATATTCTTTAATTCTTGGTAAATTAAAAATAGCATTATTTTATACCTGTAATAAAATTGGAGAACCTCGAAAAGGTGCTCTTGGATTCTCTCTTAATGCATCCAACCATAGCATAGTCTCTCCAACAATTAGCGGCATTGGATTTCTCCCAGATTCAACTTGTTCTATAACAGATATAATCATTGATTGGCCTTCATTATCATTACCACTAACTAAGAGCAATTGGTTCAACAAGCAATAAAGAAAAGCCCTTCTCTTATAGACACGGAAATCAGGATTAGGATTATCATAAAAATAATGTGCAAATTCTGTCAAATCAACTATATTTCCATGCACTATATGCTTTAAAGCCGTACCCCTCAAATCAAAAAAGCATTCAAAATCTTTATAATAATATTCATTGATTCTAGGCATTACCGCAAGACCTATGGAATAATAACCTATAATGGCTCCAAATTCTTCCGATAAAGGACATATTTCATCATGGAAAAATCTAAAACAGTGAGTATCAATATCCCAATAGTCTATGGCAGAATAAATAAAATCAATGTCAAGACTCATCCCCTTGATTCCAAACATACCCCCCATATGACAAATATCTAATGCTTTTTTATCTTTAGCAGTTAAATGACGACACCATTCATCCATGTATCCACAAAAAGTTCTTTTAGCTAAAGGCATGATTTCTAGTTAATTAGCTAAGTAATAAACTGGTTAAATTATGCAGTAAACGGATGATTCGGGGGCTATTTATAACTTTTTTTCATGGCAGACTTCAAATCCTGTAGGAAACAAGAAAGCGCGTCTGTTGACAGGCGACAAAGGCTGTCGCGTGGCGACAGACCCTATCGCGTGGCGACAGGATGAATTACACGACATCGGTTTATTTCTTTGCAGCGACACTTATTACGCGTAGGAAACCGTGTTTTTACGTACTTGATTTCGACTTTGACTTGACTTACTGTTCTTTCCTATTCATACACTCTTATTATCATTATTATTATTATCATCACTATTATCATAATTATTATTATTATTATTATTATTATTATTATTATTATTATTATTATATCATATTAAGCTTAATTAATTCTAGGCTTATCATATTTTCTTCCTTCATTTTTTCTTTTTTCATTTCTTTTTTTGGGGGAGAGAGTCGGTACCCTCCACTAATATTAAAAATGACAGAAATTTTGCGCAAAAATTACACTTTCTCACACACTTACATGCACAACACATTTGTTACAAAATAATAAATCAGGCAAATAAAATGTTGATAAATAATAAAGTGCATATATATACAAATGTCCAGTACATAAGTCATATGAATAAAATAGACAAAGTCCTACAAAAGTCAAAAATAAATAAACACAGGTACAACTATGGCGCCGGAGGTCGCAAGTCGCGAGGGATGCCGAATGTATCGAAAAATGTCCTACTCCGTGGAGTATGTCCATCATCGCCCCCTGAACCACCAGGCGGCGCGAACTGCAACTCAGGGCCAGGCCACCTAACCTCACCCTGAAATCCGACGGAAAGAGGCTGAGGCTGCAAAGGCTGCTGCGACGACGAGCCAAACTCAAACGTCCCACCACCCATCCCACCTCGAACGGTCGGCCCGGTCGGAACCTCCTCAGGTGATGACGCCGAGTCATCTACCGCTGCAGCCTCAGAACGACCACCCCGGCCACCTGAAGTAGTCCGGCGACGCCTCGAGTCGGACCTAGTAGTCTCTCTCCTAGGCTCGGGTCTCGACCGAGTGCGTGGAGAAGGAATATGCTGCCCCTGCAAAAGTAAATCAAAGTTAGCAAGAGCAAATGAAAAAATAAAGTCAAAAATGATGAAAGTAAAAAGCAATACCTCCTCAGCATCGTTGCTACGACAGGTAGCCCGGTTCCGCAACCTCACAAGCTGGCTGCGAAAGGCGTCTATGCACCTAGCCATAGCCGTCACCACCTCGCGAGAAAACTGTCAAAATAACTAAGTCAATAACAATCACGAAGCAAATATAAAGATGATATATGAGAAGCTACTTACTCGAGTCTGGTGACGAGGAATAGACCGCTCCACAAATTGCTCTCCCTCTGGAGCTGGCGGAATAAGCTCCTCGATCGGCCCATACATGCCCTGGTAGCGTATGGACATCCTCGGAGGGATGAACTCCCTAGGGCCAGCCTGTTAAAAATGAAAAGATTAGAAAAATATTTGGGGGCTACCTAAAAAAGAGATAAACTAAATAAATGAAAGCATACCGCTGCCTCCTCTGAAAGGACGGGAGCCGGCGCTAGCAACGGTAGCAGGTCCTCCTCGTAGCTCTGCTCGAGGAGAACGTAAGACCTCCAAGGAGTACCTCGAGTAGGTCCACCAGCACGATCCCGCTGTGAGGCATCATGGAACATATGCCTAGGTGGAGGAGCGGGAACAACAAAGGTATCTGAGGAGTGCTGGATGGCTACCCTCTCCCCTAGGTAGACCACCGCGTCGTACGTCCCCAAAAAGTAACGACTCTCAGCTGTATACTGCGCCGCCAGCGCAGAGATAGGGAAAGCAGCCTAAGGTCGATAAACCGGGCTAGGCTCTTGAAAAAATTACTAAGTAAGATACTGACACCGAAAGACGATAAAAGAAAAAGTATGAATTGAAGAAACCTACCGTGAGAATCATCTCTCGAAGGCGCAGCACCTCCGGCGGACCTCTGCGGCCTCCCCAGCTGGCAGCGATAGGGAGAACGCGAGGAGAAGGCCTCGCAGGTGCAAGAGAAGGAAAGTACTCGTAGAACCAGATCTATATGGACAAATGAAAATTAGTAAAGATTGTGTCTCTAAATCTAGATTTAAAACCTCAAAAAGGAAAGGAGATGTACCTCTACGACCCTCCAAAAACTAGAAAGGGCAATCTCTCCAGACAGGGCCTTGTGACGACAGGAGCGCCGCAAGCCCAGTAGAAAATCCGCATAGGCCATGCTGGCCCAGTCATATGTCCCGACCAACTGGAGGTCGCGAACAGCGGACAGGTAGTATAGTAGTACTCTACTACCTCGATCAGGGGAAAACGTCCCTGATAACAGGATCAGTACAAAGATGCGCGCCCGCTGCTCTTGGGTAGTCGCACTATCCTCAAAGGCTGCGGCCAGCGTGCAGCGACGAATACATCGAGAACTCAGCTGTCCCGACTGAGCCTCAGCCTGGGCCCGAACAACGATCGGCCCCAATAACTCCAGAACCTCTGGCGAATAGACAGTGACATCGGCATCAAAAGGCAGAGGAGTAGACTGAAACTCTAGCCCCGTAATGAGACTGAAGTCAGCTGGAGTGACTGTCATCTCACCCCAGGGAAAGTGAAAAGTGTTAGTGGTGTCCCAAAAGAACTCCACCAAAGCCCGAACGACGAGGTTACCTCCGTCGTATGAAAACATGGCCCGGGTGGCCTGCAGCAGGGGAGTCAATCCACACGACTCCCAAAGACGACGAAGCCCCTCATCGCGGCAGATGAAGTTGTCGTACAGAGAAATGATGGTGGAATTACCCGAGCCATGGCTACGGGTCCTCCCACTCGCAAGACCTCGTCGGATCTGCTCCGACAAATGATGAACCGGCGCATGAAACAGGGTGCGCTCGTGCCAATCCGGCATGAGACCCAGCCTGGAAGTAGAAGGCACGTCCTCGCCCTCGCTGGTGGGCTCGTCCTCTCGACGCGTGTCCCTCGACCGAGAACCGGAGCCACGTCGTCTAGCCATGCTAAAGTATGTAAAAGTAATTAAGTTTAAGGCTCTACAGTATCTAAAGTTCGCCTAGGCCGCGTGATAATATGTTCGCAAAAATAGAGTACGTAGTACTAAAACAGAGCAAAATTTCAAACAAGCATGGAAATGTTCTTTAAGCCAATAAACAATTTCTTGCAAACTTATGATGAATATTGTGACAAATTGTGCAAGTAAAAGCAGTAAAAAATGCAAAGAACGACCCACATTGTTATTTACGACCTTAAGAGGTCCAACAATGGTGAATCCTTCGTTTCTTCACCAAATTGAGTCAAACAAATCTCAAAATACTCCCAAGGTAATGTACAAGCATAATTAAACAAATTCAAGGCATAAAATTCAACAAACAAAGCAAATTAAGCAAGAACATTTTTCGAATTTTTCGAAAATTCGCGAACAAGAATGCATAATTCGTCAAAAACCGAATAGAGTTTGAGCAAAACTTACATGGATCGGGAAAATAGATGAGAAAAGCTTCAATTTGCAACAAGTTTGAGCGAATTTGGTTGAGAAATGAGCTAGAAAGAGTGAAGTGAAGGTTTCGTGAATTTATGAGAAGCAGAGCAGCGAAATAGAAATGAAGAAGAAGAGGGGTTTAAAACCCCGATTCTGTCGCCAAACGACAGAATTGTCGCGAGGCGACAGACTCTGTCGCGCGGCGACAGATGCAAAAGCTCGCGACAGGCATTTTTGGCCAGCGCTGGAGCGGCGACAGAGTGCTGGGCCCCTCCTTATGGTTTTGTGGGTCTAGTTTAGTAATTTGGGTTCCTTGGTACGCCAGTTAGCCCCTTTAAGCAAATTGACAAGATTTAGTCAGCTTGATTGCAATACACTGAGTGATCGACTTGATGAAGATCGTCTCACTTAGCTTAAAGCACCTAAGTATTGGCTCATAATAAGGCACCGAAATATTGGTTCAACAGATATACCGAAATATTGGTTCAATAGATGCACCAAAGTAATGGTTTACAAACACAAAGCACCAAAGTACTGGCACAAATATACAAAAACAATAATAACAACGGTATATTAAGGGTCAATAGGTAAAATGATTCTTTGGCGATGTCCCAACATAGAGAGGAGTTGTCTAGAGGCGAAGCACGGCCGTGGCGAGGTAGTGTCACAAATAGTGGAGATGGCGAAGCAAGGTCAACTTCGACGGTCCCTCAAGGTAAAGAAGAGATTGTCTATAGCGGCGATGCACTGTCGTGGCGACATACGGCCACAACCTAGAAGATGACGACATACAGTTATTTTCGACGATGTTCCCGAAATACTGTGGAGGATTGTCACCAAGAATATTGAAGACGACGACATATGGTAATCTTCAACGATGGCGTTCACGAGGCACTGTGGAGGTTGTCACAAACAACAAATGAAGCAACAGCAAAACGGTTACGCTCAAAGACGTGTGCTCGACGGTGCAAGATACGCGTTTCTTAACTCTTTTATCTGTTTAACTAATGATTAATTTGCAGGTATCGGCGTTATAAGAATGATTTGGAATCGCAGAACGTTTTGAATCATTCTCCGTCCCTATCGATACTTTGACTCTTGTTTTTCGAAACTTAAGTTTCTTCAAACTCAGTCAAAGTAGGGGCTTCTGTAGACACCCAAATTGTGTCTCCCCAAAACCAAACCCAGTGATGAACACCTTTCACGTTGTGTTATTATCGAATTAGGTGAAAGTGTGAAAAGTCGAGTGTTGCGGTTTAGTTTTAATTAAATTCTTTTCTCTCTGTTTTTGAAAATGACTTTATTTATTTGAAAATAGCCGAACCAGTTTAGTTTGGTCCATAATTAAGGTCCAATAATAGTGTAGATGGATGGGGCTCGAAGAGATCTTTCCAACGATATATTATAAGCCTGATTCCGATGAATATTGAGGAAGTTATGGCCAAAATACTAAACTGGGCCTTGTTAATTATTTTAAATACGGCCCAATGATCTAGAGGAGGGCCCAATGTTAATTATTATTCCTAAAATTATTAGGATTAATTATAGTTTTCTAGAAGTTTATAGAAGGTTCCTTTTAATTCTAATATTATTAGATTTAATAATTAATTATTTTTAATAGATTTTTATTTGGAATAAAATATCGTTTTATTATCTTAAAAATATATAATTTATCTTCTGTACGGATTCTGTAGATCAAGTTGATTAAATATCGGATTCCGCGTGAAGAAAAACGCGGAATACAGGTTGTCGCCAAACGACAAGTCTGTCGCCACGCGACAGACCCTGTCGCCTCGCGACAGACATTGTCGCGTCGCGACAGAGTTCATTCCTGGCGACAGCGTGGAGTTTTATTCCTTATCAAATTCTATGATTTTCCGGATTATTTTCATTATAAATAGCGTCCGACTCCCTGTTTTCAGAATCATCAATTCACATTCAATTATTCTTTAATTTTCTCAATTCACAAACAATCAATTCTCATTAGCTCTTCCTTAATTCTTATTTTTCTCTCTATTTCTAAACTACCTTTTTACACACAATATTCCGCATTCACAAGACTTAGGGTCTCTTAGCCAAGTTCGAAGTTGCCTTCGCCCTAGACGTGAAAGGTTGATAATTTCTGAGGGTTTGGTCCAAAACTAGTCTAAACTTTATTTAATTTGATTTCAATTTAATTCTTTAATTATTTAATTATTGTTTATTATTTTCATTGAAGTTTACTAACTTGTGTATTTTGTTATTAGAAAAAGGTACGAGGCTTCAAAGTAAGTAGATTAGCTTACTCTCTATTTCTTTCACAATGTAGATTGCATGCTTATTATTGTTTATGATTCCTAGTATCATGTTAGGATGCTTTTAATGCTTTCTAGTATCATGTTAGGATATTATTTTATGCTTTCTGGTATCATGTTTAGGGTGCCTTTACTCTTTTCTAATATCATGTTAGTGCCATGTTAGGTTTAAAGCTTTGATCTTTATTGCTTAGTGACATGCTAGGATTTATTAACCTTGTTAGTATCATGCCTAGGATCTTGCTATTATTATCAAGCTTTATTATGCCTTATTATGCTACTATTATCATTATTGTTTTTGATTTATTATTATGTTGCTTGATATATTTTATTGTTATTGCTTGATCACACCTTTTATGATTGTTAAAGGGAATTTGTACTTGAAATCACGCTTAATAAGATAATTATTAATTTGGTTTAGGCTAATGTGATTTTAATTCAAGGGATCGCCAATAATAGTTTGTTTGTGCATTAATATTCAACCAACATAGATAAACAGGGTAGGTTCAATATAATGTTTGTATGTTATTCGAAAAGCGCACATGAATACGAGCAGAACAAAGTAGAGGCCTATTTTATAGGGCGGGTCCTTTCTTTTGTAGATTGGATTCGTACCCTCATCCCCGGACCTTGTTTGGTTCAAGACCTTATGGAGTAGTTGATGGTCCTTTTGGATTGTCTTTTGGGTTTACAAGTTCCTAAAACTTGTTGGCGACTCTTTTTGCTCTTTGTCTTTCCCTTTGGAACGCCACCGTACTTTAGTGTATGATCACAGTGGGGTTCAAGTTTGGGGTTATCATAATGCTTGAAATATTCCCTACAATAGGTTATGGTATTTGTTTGATTAACCACCTCCAACTATGGATGTAAGGGAGGCAAATGAAGTAGGAGATTTGATCCATCCTTAGTTTAATGTATGATCACATTTCAGTTGGTTAAACATTTTGGGTCAAACATTTCGGATCATATTAGGGTTGGTTAAACACTTCGAGTCAAACTCTTCCCGTCAAATTTGGATTGGTCATGTTTGGGTTGGGTGAGCTCTAGTGCATGGTCAGGATTAGGTAAACTCAATTTTCAGGTCGGGTATGGGTTGGGTTGGGTTAATTTTGGGTTTTAGGTCATTTTTTCGGTCAATGATTTTGGGTCAAATTTGGGTCATGCTTCGAGTCATTCGAATCGGGTCAATGATTTTGACTTGAATACTTTCTCCCATTTCTCCCTTTACTTATATTAATTTTCTATTAAATTAACAATATTTTTTTGTACTTTCAAATTGAACACCTTATTTCATAAAGTTTTTTTAAAAACTTTTTTCCTTTTACTTTAAACATAGTTGTATAGGATAGCTCCCACTGAACTATCGCCCAGCCCCCAAGGTGCGCACTCACTGCCAAGAAGACAGTCAAGGAGGGCTCAACAGCCCGGTGGAGTCAGCCCGCAAGGCTGACCAGGATGAACACTCCACAAAGAAGATGGTACGCCTATAAATAGAGGGTATATACAACGGAAAAGAGGTTAGACACTCAAGTTAATATACTTTCTATATCTCTCTAAGTACACTTTCTCTCTCTAAACACTCTCTAAATTAAGCTTCGGAGGGGGGTTCCTCGACGCACCCCCGAGGGGCAGTTTACGTGTGTTGCCGTGTGTAGGTTGTTGACGGGACCCAGCTCACCTAGCAGAACCCTTGGATCCACACCTGGAACAATTGGCGCTAGAAAGAGGGGAAGGATCATCTCACCTGAGGTTTGCCAACTGAGCTAGGGACTAGTTAACAAACCACCATGGCCGGAGAAGAGGATGTACAAATACCCATACCCAAAACCAACGACGCCAATCAAACACCACAAAAAATACCAATAGCAACTGTTGATCTCAAAGGATCCACCAAAAAACCCAAATCGACCATCTCACAAAAATCCAACCCCATCGGATCGACATCAGCTTCAGTTAAAGGGGCGTCGAAACCGGTCGATCCGACAGGATCCAGTTCCATTTTCAAATACGGAATGCCGTTAACAGGCGCGAACAATGAGCCCGTTGTTTCAGCACCTGTAACCCAGAAACCGCAGCCCGTAAACATGTCAGCCATCCTGCAGAACCTCTCTAAGTGCAGCAAAGAGCAGCTGGCAACAATGACAGCAATCCTAGCCAATATGAGTAAGGGAGCAAGCCTGTCACCAACAGTGGTAGCTGCGGAACCCGCAGTAAAGAAGCCAGCACCCACAACCTTTATCCCTGAGTAGAAGTAGCTCGTCCAGCTGAGGAAAAGGGTATTGGAGTTGGAAGCTCGCAATCTTAATCGAGAATGGAGTGTAGAAGAGGTAGCCTAAGCTCAGATCAGCCCAGAGAAGCGAGTTCCCTGTAGTAGGTCGCAAAGCCTCGGAGCGGGGGCCCAGCCCGGAAAGAGACAAGCGAGCGCGAATCCAGGTTGTTGCAGATGATTCCCCTTTTTTCCAGGAGATTCTGGAGGAACCAATGGAGAAGGTAAAAATGCCGAGTTGCAGATACAATGGAACCACAACACCCAAGAGCCACATATCATCTTTAGAGAACCAAATGGTACTCTATACCATGACGAACTCAGTCTGGTGTAAAGCGTTCCCGCCAACCCTAGAGGGGTTGGCAACGGAGTGGTATGGAGCCGTTCCCAAATGTTCTGTATACTCTTATAACCAGCTGAAAAGAATATTCATGGAGCATTTCATAACCCTAGTAGATCGAACTAAGATGACAACTGCACTGATGTCGTTAGTTCAAGGAAAAGACGAGCCCTTGAGGGAGTTCATCACCAGATTCAATAAGGAGGCAACAACCATTCCAAATATGAGTCAAGAGGTAGCACTGCTAGCAATGCAGAGCGGCTTGCTACCAGGCTCACCATTTAGAGCGTACATGGAGAGTAAAAGCCTTAAAACACTAGCTGAAGCGCTGGCTAAAGCGCACGAGTTCATCAAGGCAGACGAAACGGACAGAGCCATGCTGAGTAGGAAGGCACCGGGTGACTCAGTTAAGCGGGCAGAGGTTACCCGGGCAGAGAACACACCCAACGCTGACCAGCCTAGTAGGGTTGAGCAAAGCCGCAGGGAAGCGGACAGGGCAGTGGGGGTGAGAAAGTCTGATCCAAAGGGAGGGGCAAGGCCTGGTAGGTTTGACCAATATACCCCATTAACCCACTCAAGGTCTCATATCTTCAGCGTGAATAAAGCTGATGATAAGTGGTAGAGACCCCCGAGGATGGTCAATAAGAACCGTGATACCAACAAGTGGTGCGACTTTCATAGGGACCATGGTCATACCACCGATGAATGTACACACCTGAAGGATAACATAGAGGATCTAGTCAAGAGAGGGTACCTGAATCAATTTAAGCAGCATGATGACCCTCCCAGAAGAAGAGACGAGGATAGAACAGGCCGCGCTGACCGCAGAGGAGGTCATAGGGGTCCTGCTGGAGACAGGGACAGAGATAGTAAGCCAGAAGGCAGAGTATACGTGATCAGCAGAGGACCGGTGCATGGAGGATTAGTGAACAAAGCACAGGCCGACCTGCGGGCAATGATACATTAGATAAACTACAATGAGAAGCGCAAATGGCCACCCCTTCCCCCGCAGCCGCGAGCTACGTTGGATGAGTATGACCAGGAGGGCATAATTTACCCTCATGATGATTCCTCTGCTGGTGACGATGAGAATTGAAAATCGGGAGGTGGATAGGATATTAAAAGATGGAGGCAGTTTAGCTAACATCTTATACATCAGCACGTTCAACGAGGTAAAGTTGG
This sequence comes from Chenopodium album, assembly GCF_948465745.1. Taxonomy (NCBI): domain Eukaryota; kingdom Viridiplantae; phylum Streptophyta; class Magnoliopsida; order Caryophyllales; family Amaranthaceae; genus Chenopodium; species Chenopodium album. The sequence continues at coordinate 22,978,811 of NC_137853.1, read as the reverse complement.
ACAAGAAGGATTTGAAAAGGGTGAGTTACAAAGTCACTGGGTTTAATGGATCAGGGCTGACCCCAGAAGGTATAATTAAGCTCTCAGTTCGGTGGGGGAGAGGTCAAAAAAGCGTGATGTTCGAGCAGAATTCCTTGTGATAAACTCTCTTTCGCCCTATAACATGATCATGGGGAGACCGCTCATCCACAAGATAGGCGGAGTGGTATCCACCTACCACCTCGCCATGGCCTACACAACTAATGAAGGGCGGTCAGCAAAGCTCTAGGGAAGCCAGAAGACAGCTCAAAAATGTTACATAACTACTCTAAAGCAGCCTGCAAGGACCAGGCAGTAGCCAACCTCAAAATAGAGGCCCACTGAGCAGTCTGAGAGGAAGTCAAGAAAAAGGAAGCGCGAAGAATATCACAGGGAGAAGGATATACAGAAGTTAGCGATGGAAAACATTGAGCCTGCAAAGGAAGAAATGGCTAGGCCACTTCCTAGTGGGGAGCATATCACAGTTGAGCTCACAGAAGGGGACCCCTCGAGAATAGTGAAGATCGGGAAAGACATCGATCCTGCAGTAGGGGTACACCTCATAGAACTTCTAAGAAAAAACAAGGATATTTTTGCATTCTCCGCAGATGAGATGCCCGGAATTGACCCTGCAGTCATGGTCCACAGGCGAAATGTGAAGGAGGATATAAAGCCAGTTAGGCAGAAAAAACGAAGCTTCTCCACAGAGAAAATCAAGCAATTCAGGAGGAGTGGAGAAACTCTTGGGGGCGGGATTCATTGAACCTAGAGATTACCCAGAGTGGTCAGCCAACGTGGTCATGGTGAAAAAAGGAAATGGCCAGTGGAGAATGTGTGTGGATTTCACAGATCTCAACAAGGCATGCCTAAAAGATTGTTACCCGCTGCCACGGATTGATTAACTAGTAGACTCAACCAGCGGGCACGCCTTGCTAAGCTTCATGGATGCCTTCTCAGGGTACCATCAGATCAGCCAGCATGAACCAGACCGGTAGAAAACCGCATTCATCACCGAAGGGGGAGTGTACAATTACATAGTTATGCCCTTCGGGCTAAAGAATGCTGGGGCAACCTTTTAGAAGACCACATATAGAGTGTTCATATACCAGAAGGGTAGAAATGTTGAGGTATATGTTGACGACTCAATTGTTAAGAGTGTCACGCAGGCAGGGCATATCATGAATCTGGAGGAAACATTTGCCACCTTGAAGAAGTATAAAATCAAACTCAACCCGAAGAAATGTGTCTTCGGAGTGAGCTCGGGAAAGTTCTTAGGTTTCCTTATCAGCGAGAGAGGAATAGATGCAAATCCGGAAAAGGTCGAAGCAGTCCTAAGCCTGCCTGAGCCTAAGTGCATTAAAGATATCATGCGGTTGACAGGCAGAATGGCCGAGCTGACCAGGTTCATCAGCAAGTCAGTAGATAAGGCTTTGCTGTTCTATGAGCTACTGAAAGGGAACATAGAATTTAAGTGGGGAGCTGCAGAAAAAGAAGCCTTTGAGGGTATTAAGGAGCATCTGACTAAGCTCCCAACAATGATTAGCCCGGAGTTAAGAGAAAAGTTGCAGTTGTACATCTCTACGTCAATTTAGACAATCGCAGTCGTTCTAGTGGTAGAGAAACAAAAGCACCAAAGGCTTATATACTTCGTAAGCTATGTGCTAACTGAGGCAAAACAAAGGTACCCATTAGTACAAAAAACTGGCCTTCGCAGTAGTAACAACAGCAAGGAAGCTGAAACCATATTTTGACGCGCACGTAATACAAATCCTCAAAAATCACCTGCTAGAAAAAGCATTACAGAAAATGGATGCATCAGGCAGACTCTTAAAGTAGGCCATCGAACTTTCTGAGTACGAGTTTGAGGTCAAACCTAGGGCAGCCATTAAGGTACAAGCCTTAGCAGATTTCATCGTGGAAGCATCCTATGAGGAGAAAGAGGATAACATTGGGGTCTGGAAGGTAGAAGTAGAAGGATCCTCAGCCCAAACAGGGAGTGGAGCAGGAGTCATAATGACATCCTCAGAGGAAAATGTATTTGAGTACGCCAGAAAGTTCAAGTTCAAAGCATCAAACAATGAGGCAGAGTACGAGGCAGCGCTGGCAGGCCTGCATATGAGCATCGCAGCAGGAGCCCGCAAAGTCCACTTGCAAACTGATTCTCTGCTCGTCGCCAGCCAACTGTCGGATGCGTATGAGGTTAGAGAAGCCGCCATGCTGAAGTATGTAACTAAGTAAAGGAGCTAGCAGCCCAAATGGTTCACTTTTAGATAGACTTGGTACCCACAGCAGGAAACTCCCAGGCTGACGCTTTATAAAAGTTAGCCAGATCCACATTGCGGAGCCTCACAAGGACAATGATGGTTGAGGTCCTAGAAGAAAGCAGTATTGCCGAGTAGGAGCAGGTAAACTGCATTGGACAGTAGAGAGCCTGGTTCTTAGACATTCTAGCATACAAAGTTCATGGCTCGCTGCCCGATGATGAAATACAAGCTAAGAAACTGAAGAAGGAAACCAATTGGTATGTGGTGGTGACAAACGGAGAGCTCCACAAGAAAGGCTTCTCAAAGCCACTGCTGAGGTGCATCCCAGAGTGGGAGCATGAAAGCATTATGGAAGAAGCCCACTCAGGAATATGCGCTAACCACATTGGTGGATAGGCATTGGGAGTGGATCGCAAGTCCTCAGAAGAGGTGCGTACTAGCCAACTCTAACAGAAGATGCGCTGGCATACGTGAAAAAATGCAACAAGTGTCAAAAATATTCCCCAGTCATAAACCAACCAGCAAATGATCTGACCCCGATCCTCAGCCCGATCCCGTTCGCTTAGTAGGGAATGGACATATTGGGACCTTTCACCACTGGGTCAGCGGGCAGGAAGTATCTCAATGTGGCAGTAGATTATTTTACAAAGCGGATAAAGGCCGAACCCACTAAGTACATAAAGGCAGTCTAAGTAAGGACATTCATATGGAAGATTATCATCACAAGGTTCGGTGCGCCACAGTGCATAGTCTTTGATCATGGATGTCAGTTCGACTCTGACACCATCAAGGATACTTGGAGGAAATGGGCACCAAGTATGCTAGTGCCTAAATCTGCCACCCGGAGAGTAATGGCCAGGCAGAAGCAGCAAACAAGCTAATCCTAACAGCCTTGGAGAGGAAGCTGGAGGAATACAAGGGCCTATGGGCAGACTAAATCCCAGAGGTCTTATGGGCAAACAGAACAACTAAGAAAGGTCCATTGGTAAAAGCCCTTTCACCCTAGCTTACGGGGCTGATGTCGTTGTCGCAATAGAAGTGAAAATTCCTAGCCTGAGGATACAGCACTATGAACAACAAGGAAACAAAAAGCGCATGGTGGAAGAGCTAGACTTCCTGCCAGAATTAAGGCTAAAAGCAGCTCTCAAGCTGGCAGCCCAGAAGAGTAAGATTTCCAAAGCTTTCAACAAAAGGGTCAAGCATAAAGAGCTCCTGCCCGGAGATTTTGTCCTCAGAAGGACAGCAGCAGTGGGAGGAGGAAATCAGCATGGAAAGTTGTCAGAAAACTGGGAGGGCCCTTTCATCATTCACGAGTAGGTAGGACCAGGTGCATTCCTCCTCGCAGATCAAGAAGGTCAGGTCTTAAGAAATAGTTTCAATGCTGATGTGTTAAAGAAATATTTTGTTTGAGAAGCATGAAATTAAGAAGAAACGAGGATAATTGTTTCAATTATGCAAAGACTCTATTTAGTTCATGTCATATTAATTAAGGCATTTGAGCCATTTTTATTCAATGAAATACGAGCCTCTACATGAGGAGTATGTTGCATAAACTTGTTTTAATATATCATGCTTTAACATCATATACTAACGTGCAGAAAAAAAACACGCAAGTGTTAGGGGCAACAAGCACCATAGCACAAAGTGGGAAATTAGCGCTAAGCGACAAATTAAAGCACCCCTCCCTAAAACCTCACCTCACCTACTCAAAGTAAAACAAGGCACCACCTCGGGGATGCCTGAGGATTGGGCCTGACACGTTCAACTTGAGCAGTAGAGGTAAAGGAAAACGGAGAAGATGAGCTACGTGGGCAACACTAAGGTTCTCTTATTCCCACTTAACTCACCTCTTTGAGGGGGAGAGAACAGGAGGAAATAGACATACAATAAGCCCTTACAAAGAGAAGTAAGTGGCAGAAAACGATAAGTCGCGGCATAAACAAGCTGATGACGTGGGAAAATTAGGTCGTTGAACTAATCCTCCTAAGCCAAACAAAATTTATAAACACTCAACAAACCTAAATACAAGTATAGAGGTAAGTCAAGGGTCGAACCCAAAGGAACGATAATGTCTAAGTGCTTCCAATTATGTGCCTAAGCTAGGTCGAAGACAAAGGGTAAAAGAGGACACTAACAACTACTAAGACAAAGAAATCAAACAAATAAAATGCTAGGGATTAGGATTCACTTATATTAGCAATGAACAATGCAAATTGGTTTAGGAAGTTGACTAAGTCAAGCAATGTGAGGGAAAATCAATTATGCAACCAAAAGAGCATATCAAGCTATTCTCCTAGAGGTCTAACTAGCGTCAACTACGATAAACTCTAGCTTGGAAACATCACAAGACACCTCAATCGTGTAAATGCAAGCCACAAATCAATGGTCCGTATCAATGTGAACTTACAATGCAATATAGTGTGAATAACTAGGGTGATCAAGCCTAAATCAAACACACACATGCACATAATCAATTAACCAATTTAATCACATCATCAACTCCATCAAAATCCCCAATCTACATCAATCCATTACATAATACAAGCTTCACCAAATCCCTAACCAAACAACTACTCTAGAAACATCATCAATTCAACAAACAACTAAAGTAATCAACAATCAAAGAAGAACAATTACTCTAATCAAACATCAATCATCAAATCATCAAAATCCAATCAAAATCAACAATCTAAACATGAATACTAAACAAAACAATAAATGAGATAGAGTTTAGAAATGCTCATTGATAATAGAGTAGATCTCCAATACAATTGTCACCATTGGATCTTCAATCTCTCAATCACCATTGAAATTCTTCAATTTCTCTCTCTAAAATCTACTCCTAAAACTAACCCCTAAATCTAGAGAGAGAAGCTCTCAACTAAGCTAAGAATATGATCTAATTCTATTATGAAAACTTCTTACAAAAATTGGGTTCAAATAGGTAAAAGAAGAGAGAGAAAATCGTCGAAATCCGATCGGAAAAGACCCACGTTGGTGCGGCCACACAACAGGGGATGTGCGCCCGCACAACCATGATGTGCGCCCGCACAACCATGGTGTGCGGCCGCACATCCCTCGTGTGCGCCCGCACATTCTGCGCGTGCGGCCGCACTCAGCTGGGTTTCTTCGAATCTTCAACTCTTCAAGCTCAAGGGGTGCACACATGATTTATGATGGTGATGGAGGACAAGGTAGGCAGTAGCTAAGGCTTAATATTGAGGGCACACACTTCCTTTGAAAGGATCACAAGAGAAGAACCAAGACTTGGAACTTCCACTTCTTTGCATCTTGAGCTTCCCAAACTCCATGAACTTGATCCTAAAGCCTCTTCCACCATAATGGATCACCAAAATCACGACCCGAACCTCGTCCAATACCTACAACCACGAAAATAGAGCAAATAAAGAAGAAAAGACTAGAAAACCAACGAAAAGCACAAAAGCTACAAAATAAGAGAAGAAAGGTAAAACTAAGCAACAAAGCATAAAACTAAGCACTTATTAAGCATGAAAGCTATGAAAAGAGAATAGAAATGACCTAAATGCTCGTCAAATGTGTGCCATTTATGACACACATCAAATACCCCCAAGCTTACCTTTTGCTCGTCCTCGAGCAAAACAAAACCAAGGGAGTGGAAATGACGAGCTTAATAAAACAAACTAAAGAAGAGACGAGATGAGAATATACACTAACTCACTTTCGTAGGAATCACGGTTGTTTTTAGCTACAACAAGCCCTTTAAACCCCAAAGTCGTCTATGAGGACGAGTGAGGTCTTGTAAGGGTATCCTAAGAGTTTGACCCATAACTCTCATAATAAAACAAACAAGGCAAAGCATGAACAAGAAAACAAAATACAAGAAAAGCAAACAAATGTTCATGAAAGGACTTTTGCAAATGTACAAGTACAAGTGGATGCAAATCTTTCTAAACAAGTAAGGGAGTGCACGCTCCAAGATACCCAAGGTTGATTGAAACATAAATATGCTAAGCATAGGAACTAGCTTTCACAATCCACTTTCATCCCAAACAATCTTACCGCGTTCTTCCTAATAGCTTCAAATCGACCTCAAGTGAGCATCCCAATGATTCCACGAAGGAACCGGAAAAAGAGAATTTTTAGGCTACTCGACATCTTGACTTTTGCATCCCCTCTCCCTATTCCTAAAACTCACATTCCTCTTCACCGATGAATGACTCAACCATTTAGGTCAAAAGGTCTTTCCCCAAGGTTGTAACGTTAAGGCAAAAGGGTGAAGGTAGGCTAAAATTTAAAATTTGGTTTAAAATTTGGTGGTTTTCCTAAAAGTGAAGCAAAGAACGGCCAATTCTTAGAATCACAATCAAGTAGTCACCAAACAAAAACAAACTAACACCCCCAAGCTTATTCAAAGCTATAAATCACAAACATATACACAAAAAGCGTGAGAACGCTTCCCCCCAAGCTTAAATGGAGCATTGTCCTCAATGCTCAAAAAGGGAGATAACTCACATCAAAATATTTTTTGAATTTTTCATTTTACTCTTTTTTTTTTCTTTTATTTTTTTAATAGTGCTTTGTCCTCGCCTCTTTTAACTTTGGACGGCTTTTTCGATTTTGCACTTATTTGTCCATGCCTTTTATAATGTAGGACGGCTTTTACTCATACTCATTTGCCATTATTCACAAGGAAGAAATCACACAATCTTGCTATCATTAGAACCAAACATTTCAACTTCTCCACCACAAACTCCATCAAATATGATCAATTGCTTCACAAAAACCAAGAAAAGAAAGAAAATGAAACAAAAGGCCAAATATCTAAAGATGTGGCTTGAAAAGAAGATATAAGGCTCAAATGGTTGCAAGAAGGCAAATGTAAACCCAAAAATAAAGAAAATGAATAAAACTATCCTAAAATGAAAAATACCACCCCGATAAAGGTGCCTTTGTCCTCCCTAAATGGTTCGGTCTCGGATTCAAGATCTATGAGTCAAGTTTCAAGATTAGGTTTGCAAGAAGTCAAGGATCCATGCCGCTCATACAAATAAGGTAGAAGGTTTGAAAAACATAGAACTCACATGGTTGTAGCAAAAACTCACTATTGGTGTCAAATCGACTATAGGAAGCAACTACCAAACATGCCACAAACAAGTAGAATCCGGCTTCATGTTCCCACTAGTTCTAACCAACTACCTTAGCATGCTTTATCCTAGAATCAACCAAGCGTAATCTCAAACCGTGCACACCATTACCATTTAGGAAGAAATGCATTCAATTATACAGGTCCAAATGTTATTATGTCCAAAGCAAGAACAAAACAAAACACATTGCAAATTTGCCTTGATAGAAAGGAAAATCTTTTTGGAGTTTTTCAAAATATAAGAAACATGGAAAAGCATATACAAAGGTGCATAACACATGAGGATCAACATCCCACCAAACATGATAGAATACCCTCCCCCAAGCTTGAATGAGACAATACACTCAAACATAAATCATATAATCCATGGGAGGGGAAAACAAGGAGATTTATCCAACAAACCAACATATGTCCAACATGGCATCATCCACTAGAGAAAGGGCAAGGAAAGATATTACCGGATTTGAGGTGGGTGTAAATACCCGCAAATGACCCAATTTAAACCTTTCAAAGCTAATTTCTCAAGAATTAGACCTTGTCTCCATATGCTCGCAAAGATAGGAGTCAACCTTCCTTGATTCTTGATCCAAATCGAAGCACCAAAGTATATCAAGTCATGTACCTAGCAAAAGGCACACAAAAATTTCCATGAGAGAAAAATCTATTCTAAAAAGAAAAGGAAAATCTAATCTAAAACACGGGTTACTTCCCGAGAAAGGCTTGCTTAAGGTCCAAGCTTGACCGCTCTAGTAAAATAATATTGCAACGATCGCAAAAGCTTGTCAAATGCACTACTACACATTTCATATGAGAGCAAGTATGCACATGACAAAAATAAGGCATGCAACAAGCATAGTGCACACCTATGGGGTTGAGAAGAAGTATGCCAAGAAGAAGGAGAGAAGGGAAAAACAAGAATATAAGAAAAAGGAAGAGAAATTAAAGAAAAAGAAGAAGGCATACTCTTCCCAACAAAATATTTTTGGTTGAAAATCCCACCATCATCCTCAAAAGTCATCAAATGAGGCACTTGGGGGACTAAAGGCTTTTCAAGAGGCGGGGACATGAGAAAAGAAGGTAATGACATGGGATAAGAGGGAACAAGATCAAGCTTTCTTGAAAATGAGGTGTAAGGTGAAGTAAAAGGAATTGGTTGCTCACTTACACCACTATCCATTGACACACAAGCTCTCTCATCCAATGAACTCACATCCAAAGGGTTCTCCTCCAACTCATCATCATTCAAATCAAGCTCATTCTCAATCACATCCTCCTCACAAACTTCACACCCTAAGAGAGCTCTTAAAAGCTTCACATCACGATCAAGGTTCAAAGGAAGCTCATCAAAGGGTTGAGGGTTAAACTTGGGAGGTAGCTCAAAATAATCATTAGAAGTACAATCTCCCTCTAAAAAGGCCTCATCCATCTCAATGGTGGAAAATGTAGAAGAGAAAGGGTCATCAAAGGTGAAAGAGGAGGGCAATGGTTGAAAATTTGAGATAGGAGTTGGAGATTCAACCTCACCAAACACTTCACTCTCATCTTCACAATCATCCAAAGTAGGTTCTACCTCCTCAACCTTATCACATGGAACCTCTTCTTCATCAAAATCATCTAAGCTCAAGGCCTCACCCTCAAAGAAACCATGGTCATCATGCAAAGGAGATGGGGTGGAAGAAGGTTGGTCTTCAAAATTGAGGAATGGGGGGATGAAATTGCAATCAAGGGAGGTGGGTGGGAAAATGGACTCTTCAATTGGTTTTTCAACAATCAAAACCTCTTGGTTCTCATCACCCTCAAACATCCAATCCCCCACGGAGACTACTTCATCCTTCTCATCCTCACTCTCTCTCCTCACAACTTCTCCACGTTTTAAAAATTGCAATGTCCCATCCTTCTTAACTTGAATTAATGTTTCCTCAAAATTAGGAGAAGTCAACCACTTTAGCTTCTCTTCAACTCCATGTAAAGGGTCAATGGAACAAAATTCAAGTTGGGAAGGAGGTTCAAAATGCAAACTCTCTTTTAGAACATCCATCTCTACACCCTTTTCCTCACTCATAGGCTCTCTAATGTCCTCCTCACACACCTTAGGCCTCTCAAAACAATCATCATCATTTTCTTCCACATCTACCAAAGTAGTAGCAACTTCATTTACATTCAATATTGATGACAATTGATTCTCCATCTCCTCATTCCTTCTAGAAACAACCTCATTGCTCTCTTCCAACTTTTTCAACAATTCCATTTGGCTTCTTAAAATCTCCAAATGTCTCATCTCTATTGGTTCCAAATTAGAATTCATCTCCAATTTTCTCAAAGAACCACCAATTTGATTATAAGAAGACTCAATGTTAGGCTCCAAGGTTTTCAAAGGTGAAGAGAGTTGAGGAGCATAATGAGGAAAAGAATTATGAGCAAGCATGTGATGAGGATCAACACTAGAGTTATGAGTGGCATCATTAACATGGGGGATGGGGGCACAAGAAGGCATGCAAGATTCATTATTCATGGGACATGGACCATAACGATCATCAATAGAAGCATTTGAACAACCATGACCACGATTATAACTATCTCTAGCAAACCATACATAAAAATCCCAAGCATCATCAATTGACAATGCCCGAAATCTACCATTAAACATGCTTTCAACAATGTCTCTAGTTTGCTTAGTCAAATTATGATAACAAATCTCGCAAGCCTCCCAAAGATCATAACCATGGTAACTAATGAAGTCTTCTAATCTATTAAAGTACACCCAAAATGACTCATTCTCAAATTGAGGAAACGAGGTATTTTCCATTTTTATACAAAACAAGCAAAAATCAAATAAAAGAAAAGTATACACAAAGACCTAGACTCAAGCAATCAAAAACACTCAAACATAGACACTGTTCCCCGGCAACGGCGCCATTTTGACGTGGGAAAATTAGGTCGTTGAACTAATCCTCCTAAGCCAAACAAAATTTATAAACACTCAACAAACCTAAATACAAGTATAGAGGTAAGTCAAGGGTCGAACCCAAAGGAACGGTAATGTCTAAGTGCTTCCAATTATGTGCCTAAGCTAGGTCGAAGACAAAGGGTAAAAGAGGACACTAACAACTACTAAGACAAAGAAATCAAACAAATAAAATGCTAGGGATTAGGATTCACTTATATTAGCAATGAACAATGCAAATTGGTTTAGGAAGTTGACTAAGTCAAGCAATGTGAGGGAAAATCAATTATGCAACCAAAAGAGCATATCAAGCTATTCTGCTAGAGGTCTAACTAGCGTCAACTACGATAAACTCTAGCTAGGAAACATCACAAGACACCTCAATCGTGTAAATGCAAGCCACAAATCAATGGTCCGTATCAATGTGAACTTACAATGCAATATAGTGTGAATAACTAGGGTGATCAAGCCTAAATCAAACACACACATGCACATAATCAATTAACCAATTTAATCACATCATCAACTCCATCAAAATCCCCAATCTACATCAATCCATTACATAATACAAGCTTCACCAAATCCCTAACCAAACAACTACTCTAGAAACATCATCAATTCAACAAACAACTAAAGTAATCAACAATCAAAGAAGAACAATTACTCTAATCAAACATCAATCATCAAATCATCAAAATCCAATCAAAATCAACAATCTAAACATGAATACTAAACAAAACTATAAATGAGATAGAGTTTAGAAATGCTCATTGATAATAGAGTAGATCTCCAATACAATTGTCACCATTGGATCTTCAATCTCTCAATCACCATTGAAATTCTTCACTTTCTCTCTCTAAAATCTACTCCTAAAACTAACCCCTAAATCTAGAGAGAGAAGCTCTCAACTAAGCTAAGAATATGATCTAATTCTATTATGAAAACTTCTTACAAAAATTGGGTTCAAATAGGTAAAAGAAGAGAGAGAAAATCGTCGAAATCCGATCGGAAAAGACCCACGTTGGTGCGGCCACACAACAGGGGATGTGCGCCCGCACAACCATGATGTGCACCCGCACAACCATGGTGTGCGGCCGCACATCCCTCGTGTGCGCCCGCACATTCTGCGCGTGCGGCCGCACTCAGCTGGGTTTCTTCGAATCTTCAACTCTTCAAGCTCAAGGGGTGCACACATGATTTATGATGGTGATGGAGGACAAGGTAGGCAGTAGCTAAGGCTTAATATTGAGGGCACACACTTCCTTTGAAAGGATCACAAGAGAAGAACCAAGACTTGGAACTTCCACTTCTTTGCATCTTGAGCTTCCCAAACTCCATGAACTTGATCCTAAAGCCTCTTCCACCATAATGGATCACCAAAATCACGACCCGAACCTCGTCCAATACCTACAACCACGAAAATAGAGCAAATAAAGAAGAAAAGACTAGAAAACCAACGAAAAGCACAAAAGCTACAAAATAAGAGAAGAAAGGTAAAACTAAGCAACAAAGCATAAAACTAAGCACTTATTAAGCATGAAAGCTATGAAAAGAGAATAGAAATGACCTAAATGCTCGTCAAATGTGTGCCATTTATGACACACATCAGCTGAACGACATAAATAAGTCACAGCAAAACAAGCTGAATGACACAAAGGGAGCAGTCAAAAACCTGATCGATACAAGTAAGTCTCAGCTGAGAAGACTAAATAATTCCTAGACAGGCAACAATCAAACAAACTAATCAGCATACAAACAAGTCTCTACAAAATTCAAGTAGAGTACATAATGCACAAGCATCCAAAGAAAACAGGGCAGAAAGAGTAAAACTCACCGGAGTTCCTGCTAAGCACATCAGGGAACAAGAAGGTCAAAAGAGCCCTCAGCAACCAAATCATGAAAACATAGAAGCCCAACCTACAAGACATCACTAAATGCAACAAAGAGACTGTGCTAAGGTCTAGGTACTGTTACACCTTGGCCCAGCAACAATTCCAAACAAAGGCGCAGACCATGAAATAATTAACAGGCAAAATAACGAAAAGATCACCAAGTGCATACAATACAAAGCTGAACCCTCGCCTACCAAGGCAGAGTAAACATCCAGCGAGTTAATTATAGTATGTGCAACACTGAGCCCTCATCCACCAGGATAAGGAAACACTCAGCGAGTAAAGTTCGAGAAATATAAAGTTAAGTTAACCTGGACAGGACCAGCAGCAAAATAATAAAGTATTCAGTAAAAGCACAGGAAAACATAATCTTTGGCGGCTATACACCCCAAAGACAACAACAAAACTACTTAGTTACCACGAATCTAGGTGAAGGGAACTCAGAGGAACCACTGGAGTAGGAAGGTAACAGCCGACATAATCTTTATTGATTACCAACCAAAGACTCCACTCTAATAGTCGCAGCAACGTCAGGACAGAGAGGAACTTCCAAGTTCAGCACAGCTTGGTCAGGAATCTTGCAGCCAGCAACACAAGGATGGTCAGCAGGGAGATCAAACAAACCAGCCTCGCCTGCAGCCTCAACCTTAGCCTAGAAGGCGTTGAAACAAGCCTGCTGATCCTCACCTTCACCATACAAGCTACTAACACACCCAGCCACAACCTCCCATCCACCATCAAGGCGATCATCAACCAGCTTGGCAAAAGCAGGGGAGAGTGGAAAAGATTTGAGTGCCTCTTTCCTGGCAACTTCCAGCTCGGTTATGTGTCCAGCTCGCAGATCCGCAATCTCTGCCTCCAACGTCTGCACCCTGGCTTAAGAGGTCTCCTACCGCTCCTCGCAGCTCTTCAACTTGGTCTGAGTGAGCTGGAATTCTCCTAACTGGAGCTGCAGGGCGTCCGCCCTCTCCCTTAGAGGAGTCACCTCATTGGCCATAGCATTCCTCTAAACCGGAGCCTGCTGGACCTCCAAGTTCTTCTGAGAAAGAATGATGCCCTGATTTTGATACTCCTTCTCCACTGACAGCAAGACATTGGTTAAATCTCCAACAGACCTGACCAGCCGTAAAAAAGGACAGAAAAGGAAAGGAGTAAGTAGAGGCAGAAATTACCCAAAAGAAAAATAAAATAAGGCATTTACAAGGGAATTAGCAGAAAAGAGAAGAAAAGACGGAAGCAGAAACTAACCTTCTGCAAGTCATGACAAGCCGTAGCAGCAGGAAGACTAAATGAGTCACGCGTAGAGTCGGCGGGGAGACGAACTCCTTGAGTCAAGCGGTACCCCAAAGTACCACCTTTCTGTGGGTTGTCCACAAACAAAGACTCGTCAGCCCTCACATTCATCGGGGGCCGAAAGGGAGCATTCTCAAATCTAGCAGGGAAGAGTATAGGGCGAAGATGGACATCAATGGGAACCTCATAAAACTCAATAGCCCTAGTAGGGCGAAAAGTACCCCCAGCAGAAATTGAGGTAGCAGACAGAGGGTTCTCAAAAGCATCACTCAAGAATTGGTGAACACAATGGTTTAGTTCACTGGAATTATGAGTGTCCACCCCCCTATCAGCATTCCCACCTGGAATCCCAGTGTTGGCCGATGTAGACACGAGAGGATCAGGGACAGGGGAGGTGCGAGCCTTTTTCGCTTCAGTCTCATATCCAGTAGGGGCAGAGGACATTGGATTATCCTCCAAGTCAATAACTGGATGATCCTGCTGGTGGAAACCCCCTGCTCAGGAGAATCCACCCCTTGAGGCACTTCGAAGCCGCCCTCTCATCCCGGAGGGACGCGGCGGAAACCTGGGAAGCTCTATGATAGTCTCATCAGGGAGCTGAAAGTAGCATCACCAGTAGTAGAAGAAAATAGCAGAACATGCTCAGCAGAAGAAATGGGCTTTTCACCCACAGCAGTGGTCTCAGCCCCTCCGAGAACACTATCAGCAAAATCATCGACAATAGTTTTTGGATCATTAGAAGCTTGATCACGTTGTCTTTTCGCGGCAGAAGTCTGAGGTGCCACCCCATCGGAAGCCGCGAACAGATTGCTTCTCAGGAGAAGCATCAGGCGCCACTAACACATTAGATTCTGAAGCCGCCCTTCGAGGAGCAGGCCGAGTCTCACTCCTACTCCCTACAGTAGAGGATGAAGGCTCAACTTCAGCGTGGCTGGATCCAGGTTGCTCAGCAGTAGCTGCAGTGCCAACAACAACCCACAGCTCAGCAAGAACTAAACGCACTTCACCTTTCAGAGAGACTGCATACACCTCCAGCGTATCAAAGAGCTCAGAGGGATATTCAGGGGTAGCAGTCAAAGGGTCCTTCCAATTATCAGCCAGCCCAAGGATACGTTTGTCCAACTTGTCGTAGCCAGAAAAGGATAAGGGCAGAAAAATCAAGGCAAACAGATAAGATATAAAAAAAAAATAAATAAAAAAAGGAAAAGAAACGACAGAAAGTTAAAAGCTTACCAGACTCATGTGTACGGCACAAGCGCATAGCAGAGAGCTGCTCGTTGCCCACAATGTATATGGAGTTGGGCAGCCAGAACTTGGGAAACTTAAAGTCACTAGTCCCCGCTCCATACAGAGCCTCAAAACCTCTGTCTCACGGGCAGGCTCGGAAGGGGAGACAGTAACTCCAGCCATGTTAGTGCGTATTTCCCTGAAGTTACACGGAGCAGCAAAATTAGAAGGCACCTTCACCCAGAAAAACTTGCCAGTCCAGTCCTTGGGTAGGATAAGACCCTGCTCTCCTTGGGAGCAACATAATACCACCCGGACTCATTCCTAGAAGCAGATCTCTTCAGGCTCATCAAAGACTTGAACAGATACAAGGACTCAGGATACCTTCGAAACCTCAAAAACCACAACAAGCAAATCAAAGTATGAAGGAAAGCAGGATGCACCAAAGATATAAAGATATTGAAGGGACGTAGCAACTTTTCCAGAGTGGGGTCCAGAAGGAACCTCAAGCCCAAATCCAGCAGTGAAGCAAACACAGCAATGTGACTAGCAGAAGGAGCAGATAGCTTCGCACCATCAGTAGGAAGAACCAGCTCATAACCCTCGCCAAAACCATAAAATTTCTTCCCAACAACAGTTAGATCTAGGCTCTTAGCATTCTTAAGCCAACTGGAGTCCAGCACACAATTTTTGGGCCCATAACATTTGTCATCCAGAAAAAACTCGGTCTTACCCTCCTCTACTGGCTCCACAACGTAAGTAGGCTGACATCATAATTAGAGCAGTCACCAGGAGACTCAGTCATCCTGCCCGATTGAACAGCCAGAGAAGAAGATGGTAAGGGAGTCTCAATGCTACCACCTTGCACTACATAATGGTCAAACCGATGTACGTCAGCCATGTCATCAAGCCAAGCAAAACTGTTTAAAGGCTAAACATTAGGAATGGGGCTCAAGAGACATGTCAGGGGGATTAGCCTTTACAGCATCATCTAACATTTTATGGCGCATTGCACGCATCCTCAAAAGGGTGAGATGGGATCACCCGCTCGCAATAAGGATTAAAGAAATTAGGACGGGGTTTGCGCTGGAAAGGGCGAAAAGCACTACCCTCAGCGGGATGAATACTGCCTGACCCAGACGCGGCAGCAGGATTCGCAGCACCACCCATCCCGCTCGCAGCGGGGGAGGCAGTCAGAAGGCATAACCGTTTGTACAGGAATAGGAGAAGAAGAAGGAGAAACAGAGGAAGTGTGCGCAAGGCGCTCACCTGAAAGAGAGGATCGGGAAGGTGAATCCGATCCAGTGGTCGCTTGAGGGTCACTCATGTCTGACTATCAGAAGCGTCAGACATTATGAAATCTACAAAGAAATACAAGCCCACAAAGAGAAGGAAAAACAATGGGGCACCGAAAATCAAAGATCAGTTTAGGAGACAAGAACAATGAAGGAATAAGGAGAAAGAATCAAGAATGCAATTACAACAACAACAAAGAGAAGAAATTGGACAACGACAATTGGGAAGAATCAAAAGACACAATCTTGTGAAGAAAAAGCAAAAAGAAGCGACATTGGGTAAATACAAACAGCAAAAGGTACAAAGTAAGTACCTTTAAGAGAAAAAGTTGCAGAAGTAACAGAGTACAACAACAATGGCGAACACAAAAGCCTGAGCAAGACGAAAGTTCAAATCTGCAATCAAGAAGAGCAAAGAGGAAACAAGTCCGTATAGAAACAAGAATTAGGGAGGGCAAAACAAATAAAGTGGAAACTGAGGCGAAAACAAAGACGAAGAAGCAAAAACTTACCGCAACAATGGAGGAACACGAGCGTTTGAAAGTGGAACCACAATGAGCGAAAAATTTTTAAATGACAGTAATGAAAAAGAGAAAGTTAAAAAAGTAAGAGGAGTAAAAGAAATAAGTGAAAAGGGGGGACAGTGAAATTAATACGGAGTAAATGGGCGATTAGACACAAAGCAATGCCAAACCGCCATGTCACTTTAGTAAAATTAAATGACAGCCTGGATCATCAACACGTGTCCCACTCATGCAAAAACTGTTCCCGCCCTAAAAAAAATAATAAAAAATAAAATAAAATAAAAAGAGAGAGATGAAACACTTCAACGGAAGTGATTGAAATTCCTCTCCGCACGCTCGTCATTTCTCAGACTTCAGTGGGAGTGATTGAAATTCCTCTCCGCACTCTCGTCATTTTTCATACCTCAGCGGGGGTGATTGAAATTCCTCTTTTGCGAGCTTCTCATTCCTTAGAAACAGAGTCCTCTTTAACATACAAATAGTGCGAAAACACAGCCACCAAAATCAAAACCTGACCTCCAAGTCTCCAGGCCGCATCAACACCCTAAAGACTTGAGGGGCTAGGAGTCGACAGGTTAATTCGACCGGACGACCCGTTCAGCCACGGCTAGTAAGACTACACGCTCAGAACAACTGGCATGAATAAACCTCACGCCATCTCTTGAGGGGCTAGTTGTAGGGGATAGCTCCTACTGAGCTATTCCTTCCAGCTGGGCTTAGTTAAGAAGATTGTACCTGCATATAAAGAGTCGGCATGAGTGACCTCATACCACCTCTTGAGGGGCTATTTGTATAGGATAGCTCCCGCTGAACTATTTCCCAGCCCCCTGGGTGCGCACTCACTGCCAAGAACACAGTCAAGGGGGGCTCAACAGCCCGGTGGAGTCAGCCCGCAGGGCTGACCAGGCTGAACTCTCCACGAAGGAGATGGTACGCCTATAAATAAAGGGTAAAGTACAACGAAAAAGAGGTTAGACACTCAATTTAATATACTTTCTGTTTCTCTCTAAGTACACTTTCTCTCTCTAAACACTCTCCAATTTAAGCTTCGGAGGGGGGTTCCTCGAGCCACCTCCGAGGGCAGTTTACGTGTGTTACCGTGTGTAGGTTGTTGACGGGACCCAGCTCACCCAGCAGAACCCTTGGATCCACACCTGGAACAATAGTATTATTTACTTTAACATTATTTTCATTGACTTATAATCGAATAACATGTTTTTTACTTTAATAATTTATATATTAAAATTGAACACCTTATTTCATAAAGTTTTTTGTAAACACTTTTTTTCCTTTTACTTTAAAAATAGTATTATTTACTTGAACATTATTTTCATTTACTTATAATTGAATAACATGTTTTTTACTTTAATACTTTTTCCCATCTCCACCTCTACTTTTGATTTATTTTTTATTACTTTAAAAGTATTTTTCTTTACTTTAAAATCGTACACCATAACTTTTTCCATTTACTTTAAACACATTGTTATTTACTTTAACACTATTTACATTTACTTTTATTTCTATCATCATTTTTGAGAAAGTACAATCCTAGTAATTTAACTTAGATATAGAATATGTATTCTTTCTTAACACAAACTGGAAATATTATATTAAGTGGCTAAAGCCATAGTTTTAATTACAAATAGCATCACATATTTTTTACATTTATAATTGATACTAACCGAAATAAGGCCTAATATATATATACTAGAACTACCAAATTGCTGTAAAATAGTTCCTGAAATTCATTTCCCTAAACCTGCACTAACCCAAAAGCTATTTCATCCATCACAAAAAAAACACATAAAACTACAGAGACATAGCAGTAGCTACTGTAGCATTTCTTCAAATTCTTTCTTTTTTTTCCAATCCTCAACATTTGTTAGCAATTTCTGTTTCATTTGATTTTTTTCACTGAGAAGTAGGTCAAGCACTGTTCTTACACGATGGTGATTCAGTCTTGCAAATTCCTGTAAAAAAATAAATTATACTCTAAGTATAGATTAGTTCTAGAGTGTAACGACTTCAAAAATAAGTAAGTTAACTTACCTTTGTTATTGTTCCTAATCCTATGCCATTTGCGCCATCATAAACCTTCATATGCAGCAGTAGATAACTTGCTGAGAAATTTTCCTCTCTTTCTTTTTGGAATGGAAGTTCAATTATTCTCAGCTTGTAGGACAGCATATCATGTGCCTGAGGATGCTTCCTTTTTTTAAACAACTTCTGCACTTGTATCACCTGCAATGTAATGAATATTAGTATAATAAAAGATATTGAAAAATGGATTTAAAGATAATTTTTTAATCTACTGATTCTTTACCGTTTCCAAGATAAAACTCTGTACAAGCTCATATTCTTCATTTGTCTCGTACAAAGTGCTGTCTAGATGATCAATTGTTTCATCTTTGAAGTTTATCACAACAAGAAAATAATGCTCTTATAACTTTTGATCGATGGCGAAAAGTAGGTCGTTATCTACCCTCCCCAACGGTCAAAACAAAATTTATAAACACTTAACCAACCCTATACAAGTATATGGTAAGTCAAGGGTCGAACCCAAAGGAATGGTGAGCAATAGTCTATCATCTATGGTTAAGCTATCCCGAAGTCTATAGGTAGGGTTGTGAATTCTAAAACTAGAACGAACACGGCAAATAAACTTGAAGAAATCAAATATAATAAGCACTAGGGTTAGGATCCACATGTATTCATAATGGAATCGGCAAATTGGAAGGTCAAATTGGCTAAGTCAAACAATGTGAGGGAAAATCAATCATGCAACCAATAAAGCATATCCAGCTATTCTCCTAGAGGTATAACTAGCGTCAACTACGATAAACTCTAGCTAGGAAACATCACAAGACACCTCTATCGTGTAAATGCAAGCCACAAATCAATGGTCCGTATCAATGTGAACATACAATGCAATCTAGTGGAACAATAAAAGTTGGCCAATCTTCAATTAACCACACACATGCACATGATTCATCAACCAAATTTAATCACACTATCAACTCCATCAATTATCCCCAATTAGCGCTAATCCATTACTCATACATGCTTCACCAATGCCCTAGCAAGTAAACTACTCACTAATCATGGTAATTAAGATCAAAACAAAACTAATCAACACATTCATCATGATCATATTAAGAAATCTAAAATCAATACAAAAATCAATAAAACTTCAATCAAACATCAATCAAACCCAAACAATTAACAAGCATGTGAAAAATAAATGAAATCAACTAAATCAAACTATATATTGAATCAAAGAAGAGTAATCCTTACAATACTTGATCAAAGATCAATTGAAATGAAGAAATCTTGAATTATCAACAATCAACCATGAATTTCTGTCTCTAAAAAACTAGAGTTTCTCTCTCTAAAAATATGATCAAAAGTTCTCCCACTAATTCTAATTCTCTTCTCTAATTCATTCTCCCTCTAAAAATAGAAGGAAAGACTATATATAGAAAAGATACAAAGGGAAACTCGGTTAGATCGTCCAAAAATAGACCTCAGGAGGCGTGGGCGCACAGTGTAGGGTACGGAACAGAGAACCCAGGCAGTTGCGGCCGCACCTAGCTGGTGCGCGCCCGCACCTGGCAGCAGCTCTCTACATCTCTTCTTTGTCCTAGCTCAACCTCGTGCGCATGTCTAGGTGATGGTTATGAACACCAAGGTATGCAGTCTTGAAATGAGTATTTTGGTGGGTTTGTGGCAAAGATGACGCCCCCACCTGATGAGTGACATTTATGTCACTCCTAAGGAGTAGTTTTAAAGTCTTTTCCGTGTTTACTTTCCCTTATTTTCCGTTTATTCTCTTGTTTTCTCTTTAATAAAGTTTCTAGTTTATTTTGGTAATTTTGGAGCGTTTAAGTTTATTTTCTTTATTTTATTAGTTTTAGTTTATTTTTGTCTTTTATTTTACTTAATTTGCTTGTATAGTTTTTGTTTAATTTTATTAGTTTAGTTTTATGTCTTATTTTCTATTTCATTTTATTTATTTCTATTTTATTTATTTTATTTTATTTGTCTTGGTTTTATTTTATTTCGTGCTTTATTTATTTTCATTATATTTTTATTCTTTTTCTTTGTCCCGATCCTTTCCTCGGTTTTGTGTGTAGGTGTTTGGGTTTCATGTCAAGTGAGTTCAAAACTCGGGGACGATTCAAAGTGTGTGCAATTCTTTCCCTGTTACTTGCTGCTGCCCCATATCCTACAGCCCACATTTCACCTTACCCTTCACCACACCAATCAGCCACGCCCAATTCTCCAATTTGCCTACGCACCACCCTCACCTCATAACCGCCACCAATCAACTCCACCTCACCACCAAAACCACAGAGTAGCCCCTGTACCTCCCTCACGCAACAGAGCAGCCACCATCAACCTCCAACCAGTTGCAGCAGCCACACTACTTAACCCAGCGTCAACCTCCAACCGCACCCCAACCCAACTCTCAATTAGCGCAGTCCCCTACATCCTCCAATCGCTACCTGCGAGCACAGCCGTCGCACCAATTTACAGCAGCAGTTGCGCCACAACAAATCACCAATTGCAACCCTTCAATCAAGCAACAGCCAAAATCAGAGCAAAGGGCAAATCAATCGAGTTTCGGCAAACTCATTGAAGAGTTTGGTCGAAGTAAAAGGATGAAAACAATCAGAATCATTTGAACTTTTCTGATTTTAGAGGTGTGGTCGAACACACTCATGGTTCGACCGAACCAGATCATAGTTCGGCCGCACCTACCCTCGGTTCGACCGAACCATTTCACGAGCTTCGCATGCGATTGTTAATGAAGACCAACGACCTTGATTGATGCTCAGATAGGCGATGATGATGCAATTGGTGGTGATAGCCGTTCATTTGGTGCTTGATTGAAATCGGATGGTGGTGATGCCATGAAGATAATTGATGGTGGAGCTTGGTGGAGTGTAGTGCAGGGGATTATTTCCTAATTAGAGAGCTGAATTCGAACAAGAAGAAAAAGGGGGGTCTGATGTATTTTGGGGATTTTTACTTTTATTTTCCTTTCCCCTTTTCTTATTTCTTTCTTTTAGTTTTATTTTCTTTCTTTATTTTTCCCTTTTTACTTTTTCCTTCTTTTATTTTTCTATTTTTCCTAGCTTAGTATAAATACCCATTTTTGGGGTAATTATTCAACAATTAACAATCAATTATTCTACTCTCTAATTAGTTTTTAGGAGAGCTAGAGAGAAACTTCATTAGTAGAGAGAGAAAGAGTGGATTTTCATTAATGAACTTGGATTTTGAAGAAGAATTTGATCATATTTTCTATAGATTTACATCTTCAATCAATGAGAATCTCTAACTCTCTCTCTCTCCTCTATTTTTATTGCTTTCTTTTAATTATTATTTTTGTTGTTGGTATTGCTTGTTGATCATGTGATTCGTGATTATTTGTTGATTAATCTTGTATTCTTGTTATTATCATGATTAGTGAGTGATTTCCCCATTAAGGGGATGGTTGTGATGTAGTTGGATCTTGAGCATGTTCTAGGTTAAGAATTGATTTATTTGTGATTAAAGTCTTTATATGCTTGATATTCTTTAATCTTCTTGCAAGTGCACATTGTTGGTTAATTAAAGGTGAATCTTTGCTAACAAGGAACGGAAGTTGACTTAGTTAAGGTTCATTATTATCGATTGTTATTTGATAGTACCTCCTAGTATATGGTTCTAATGTGGAAGCATAGAGGCTATGTTAGGAGAAGCCCATTAACCACGAAAGGCGGTTAGATTGGACCTTACTTCGATATTCGAGCATGTTTAGTTCACAATTAATTGAACTTCTATGCCTTTGTTTATGCTTGAGTGATTGCTATTCCTAGACCATTTCCCTTAACGTTTTATCTCTAGTTTTAGTTTGTTTAGACCTTTAGTTTACCTTCCTTTATCCCGGACTAGCTTAGTTGTTGATAGCATTAGGTAGTGTTTATCTATTCCCTGTGGTTCGACCCGGCCCCTCTTCTTGCCATATACTCGTATTAGGTTAGTTGAGTGTTATAAATTGTATTTGATTTAGGTGTAGTCGTTTAACGACGTGATTATATTCCTTCGTCACCACCGCATACGTGCACCGGTCTCTAGACTTGCCCCCTGAGTTCCTTTCAACTTGAAGCTCCAAAAGCTAACACAAGGCATCCAACTTGATGAGAAATGTAGGAGGAAAGCTCGGGAATCTTTGGAATCTCGATCACAACATAAAAATAAACGAAAACAAACAAATAAAAGGGAAAAAGAACGAATAAACAAAGAAATGCACAAAATAAGGAAACTAACTACAAAAAGCACAAACTAACGAAATAAAGGACAAAACAAAAGAAAACTAGAGAAAAAGAGTTACAAAATTAAATGAAAATCATCCTAAAAGAGATCAAATGAGTGCCATAAATGACACTCATCAACTTCATAGGTATAAATACCTGCATATAGATTTGTTTTACACATAGTTACTTTAATCCTATTTTTAATTACTTTAAACATATATTGTTTTACTTTAATATTTATTTTGTCTTACACATTGAGCTGCATCCATGTTCAATGATTGTGAACTGTTCCAATCAATCCATAGCTTTTGCAGACTTGTTACTCCCTTTTTTCCATGAGCATTCAAACACATTGTTAAAGCATCCTTCCAATGAAAAAAATCCAATTATTATTTCTAATATTTATTTAATCAGAATTTTAAATTATAAAAGCTAATTTGAAAAACGTACCATGAAGTCAAATCCAAAGAAGAATCTGACCAAGTCATTTTCAGACCTGTCTTTTTCCATTTCAATGTTATTCAGGTGGTTTTACCAAGCAGTGATCACATTACTTGAAACTTTCCATTCATTGAGCAAAGCGTTACAATCTTGCCTTACTATTTCAATTGAATTTATAAACCAACCAACTACTTCGCTGTAATGTAGAATTTAAGTTAAAGTTAAACTTATGCCAAACAATTTTATATATAATGCAGTATGATTATTTGTTTTTCAGGAAGTATAAAACATACCTCTTGTTTGGAAAGTTTTCACCATCATTGATTGCTAAGTAGTCAATCACTTGATAACATTGCAAACTCATGTTATCCATTACTTCCTTGTGTTTCTTCAAGAAATCAAAGCACAAATCATATCTTCCACTCCTTTCTCCTTCTCTAGTTTTCTAACAACCCTAAACCAAAAAAAAATTTCTCTCAAGTTGTTTTCTTTTGGTGTTTATGTCTGCCAAAGCAAGAGCAGCACATATTTCTGTACTATACACCTTTCTCCTATTTACTAAATCAAGGTCAGAATCAAAAGTCTCTCCAGAAAAACACAACATATGGATCATTGCAAAAACACCACAATCAAGAGTATATCTTGGTGTCTTCCACTTGAAGTTAACTTCATCAAACTCATATTCAAGAATGTTATCAGCTTTTTCATCTTTAATTCTCTTCAGAAAGTTTGACATTTCCTCCACCTTTAACATTTGTAAAGCAATATAAAAGTAAAACAAATTTATAGTATAATTACTTTAATAAACATATGATTTACTTTAATCAAAATATCTTTTACTTTATATTTTATATTATATTTTTATAGGTAATATAATGTGTACTTTTAATAGCTATTGTTTAACTTTAATAAAAATATTATTTACTTTAATCAGAACATCTTTTACTATATATTTTATCTTATTTTTTAACTGTCATTATAATCTATACTTTTAATACATATTCATTTAATTTTATAGTACTCTTATTTACTTTAAGAATTTACTTTTAATAAACCAAAAAAATCTTACGACAATAGATCCAAGAATTCTGTAGAAAGGCTTGTGCCTGTTGTAAGGAGGGTGTTCCCATCGTAGGATACCTTCTCCTTAGATTCTCATGGCCCTTTAAAGCCTAGGACTATACACTTGTTAGGGTGTATTAGGATTTGAATTCCTGACTATTTGGGGGACCTTGAATTACAAATGATCTATCATACACGCTTTTTTGTAAGGAACAAGTAGGAGTCGCCAATGAGTTTTTGGAAAACTCATAAACCTCGTTCATGCCTTTCTCCCAAGTAGAGTTCAAGGGATATTTAGCATGAATCATAAGTTTACCATGCCCAAATTGGTCTACATAAACCAGAAATGAGTTCGGGAGCGAGGGTACCAAGATAATGTTCCCTTTAGAGGGGAATTGCGGTCCTAGCCCTAGTGCGGCCTCTACTAGCTCTTCCTTTGCACACTTTCATCACCAAACAATATATGCAACGTGATACCTAAAACTACGTTAGTTGATTTTATTTACACACAATAATCATATAGGAATTACATTGCAAAAGCATTTATTCTTATTTAATCAAATTCGTGAAAAGAACAAGAAATAAACAATATTCGCCTTGTCTTAAGTGATAAAACAATCAATTAATTATTCAAATTCTAGTCTTGATTAACAAAAGAGTACTATGTGAATTAATTAATTAAAATTTTGTTTAAAGTGATAAAATAACACTAATTAATCAATTAAAGTTGTTTAAACAATAAAAGAAAAGTGATTTATCTAAGTTCTCAGGAAACTAACCGTTCTTCTATGTATGCTTAGATCCCCGTCTTGGATGTTTATGGACCTTCTTTCTTCTTTGTACCTCCAAGGGCTTCAATGGATGGATTAGGGTTGAAGGGTAGTTGGGAAGAAAGAGGGAAGTGTAGTATGATAGTAAAAGGGTCTAAGAGATTAGGGATTTCAGAAATTTAGGGTTTTTTTTAATTCTGATTTTCTGTATGTTTAGAGCTGTGCGAAGACCTCTTCTTATAGGCGTAGGAATCTCGATTTAAGGTTTTAGAGTCGCTCCGTCAGGTGTCGCGCGCAACTCTCTGAGTCGCGCTGGGGTGCCATGCGCATCTCAATGAGTCGCGCGTGCCAGGCGCGCACAACTTATGGAGTTGTACTGGTTTGCGGTTTGCCTTATACGAAAACGCGTTTTTAAAACTTCCATAACTTTTGATTGCAAAGTTCGATTTAGGATTGTAAGATTTTGTTGGAAAGCTCTGGATGTCTACTTTCCAATGACGTTAGAATTTGGTTAAAATCTGTTATGAATCAAAAGTTATGGCCGTTGGAGTGCAAGGGTGTCGGTTTTGGGCCCGGTTTAGTGTTTTGATCATAACTTCTTCGTTTTGGCATGGAATTGGGCTTATAATATACCGTTGGAAAGCTCTTTGAAAAGGATATCCATCTGTATAGGCCTTGCACGGGAATTTTATGGTTGATTTATCTATTTGGCTCGGTTTTCATCAATGTAGGTTTCATTGGATCCAATCATTGCATTTGACGCATTTGGGTCCGTTATTAATCAAGTTTAAACATTTATGAACACGTTTTAGGCCTAATTAGTAATTGGACAAGGCTCTAAGATAACTTGGTCTCAAATATGGGTTTTAACTTACTTCATAATGCTTTTCGTAGTCCATAAACAATTCAACTTTGATCTAGCATGAAGAACGGGTTTTTGTAGCATCATCACACTTCCTTTTCGGGACAAGAGATAGAGAATCTTTCAGTAATGTTAAGGATGTTGAAACGATCCTTGATTCGCTAAGTGTTTGAAACAAATAGCTATTAAGGCTAGAGAAAGTTTTTTCTAGTCTTAACGCGCTGAAGAATCTAGATTGAGCCTTTGCAATTATAGAACGCTTTTACAAGTAAAGGTGTTCTGGTTGATGTCAAGTCATGAGAAGTGATCGGTTTTAAAAAAGAATAAAAGGGGATGATTTTCTCTCAATCGTGTCATCGTTGGTTTAAAGTCCCTCGATATGTCATTGAAACTTTAGCCTGACTTTAACAAAGTAAAAAGATGAAAAGGGATTTCGGTATTCGAACCGAAAAAGGGTCTGGCATTCGAGCCGGGTCTGGTATTCGAACCGGATGTCCACAAGATAGAAATACATGTGTCAGGACTGGAGGCATATATCCAAATCCAGTAAGAGGGAAAAAAGTCAGCAACTCTCTCAGCAGTTTTGTCCACAAGATGAGTACACGTGTCTCAGGACTGGGGGCACGTGACTACATAGGCGCGACATCGTCTCGTCGCTTTTTTATACAGGGGATGGATTCGCCACCCTAAGTGTCTGGTAAGTTAGTAAGCTCACTAACTATCGTATTTGCTTCCATTCAAGAAGTGCCTGTTCCTGATGGTTCGGCGCGCCTATCGAATCGTGAGCTAATGCCTACAGTAATTCTCTACCTTTTAGTTCCGAGAGGTAGATCTCGTAAAGCTTGGGCTGAGGTGAAATTTTATGCAGCACCTACGCCGTACAATTTTACGCCGTACGATATGCCATTTGCATTTTTACGCTGCATGAAAACGCCTTCCTTTTTGCTTTGGACGTGAAAAAAGAAGAAAACCCGGACATTTGTAACGTCAGTACAGTAAAATGACAAACCTGCCTTTCGGTGCTTTTACGTAAAGCACACCACGAAACGTCTTAAGGCATGCTTATGAAAAACGTTCAAAACATATGCTTGGGGAAGGCACAAAGCACGGTGTGCATGCAATATGATGCAAAAAAACTATCAAAGAAGAAAATAAACTATAAATGCAAAGCAATAAAAAAGGATTTTCATTATTTGCGCGCCATTACGTCTAATAACGAGCAAAATAGTTGAAAAAAATGATCAAACAGATCAAAATCCGGATACCGGTCATTTTAGTGACCAATATCCGCGCGCAACTTAGTAGGTCGCGCTGGCCAGGCTTGCGCATCATTCTGAGTTGCGCTGGTCTGTCATGCACACTGATTCAGTTGCGCGCGACACTTAATTCAGCAAAAAGAAAATCGCGGAGCGCGATTTTTCATTTTGTTCTCTATGTCCTTCCTTCACGATTTTTGCTTCTTTCTTTCTCTAAAGAGCTTGGATTTTCTTGTTTCAAAGCTAATGGAAGTAGATCTCGTCCCTTATTCATTTTTGTCATAATCCAATGTAAGTTTTTGCTAAAATTTGTTCTCTTTGGCTGAATTTTATGTGATTTTCAAACCATTAAACCCCAAATTTCAAATTTGGTGGTTTTTTGATTCGGCTTATTTCCATGAATTTGTTTGTTTGTCGTTGTGACATGTTTAAGCAATATATTGCAACACATTTCATGTGAAGTGATAAAGTATTGATCCTGTATGAGCATGTCAAGCATATATGTGTTTTGACTTTGTGCTTGAACTTTATTTCTCTTTTGTTCTGCTCACATAGACTATACATGTTATTTTTAATGTAAATGAAGTGTTTTGAACAACAACTATGCATTAAAAATATAAATGAAATTTTGAACTTTTATAATAGCATGAATTTGTTCTTGTGACTCATGTTTATTTATTTATTTTCATGCACAAGTTTCAAAATTAGTTTTATCAATGATAAAAATAACCGGCGGTTATTATTATTCACTTATAAAACTGTGATCTCAAGATTTGCACAAAACTAGTTAGTTTAGGAAATTCTTGAAGACAACATCAAACTGGAGTAGTTTGGCTATATTTCGGGCTTTTGATCCCTTATTTTATGTTATCGAATATTGTAGCTCCCCAATGTTTGTTTTTAATAATTAGACCCTTTTACATGTTGCTTGAAATGGGTCTAGAAATCCTGTGTTTCGTCTTATTATGATAACAACTAGGATCTTGGAAACGAATAAACTGGTGTGTTTAAATCGTTTTTTGAACATTCATAGTTTTAACAAAGAAATTTGCTAAGTCTAGTAATATTGGACATTCATTAGAACAAGTAAGAGGAAAAATGAAATGTTGTTCAAATTTTTCGTCTATTCTTGCTAATTTTGAATTCTTTCTTTTGAGTTCAAATTTTGTCACTGTTTTGAAGCTCGAGAAAGTAGATGTTATCCTCCTTGCGAAATTCTAATGGAGAAAAATTTAGAATGAAGACTCCTTAACTAGAATTTAGGAGTCTTTTGTTTACATTCTAACTCATGAAATTATTTGTCTTATGATAATTATGTGTCTTGATACAATTTTCATGATGAATAATTGAGTACTAAACTTTCGTATGAGCAAGTATTTTTCTATGTATCATAATTTTGTTTCTTTGCTCTTTACTAGTCATACTCTCTAATCTCTAGAGTAAATTGAGGTATTGAAACAACAATTATGCACTAAGATTAGTTTTTGAAGTTGAACTTGAATATGGCTCGAATATGTAACTTGTTTCATGGCCAAGTTCAATTGTAAACTTAGTTTTTAAAGGAACAAAATAATTATTAAATCATTGTGATGCATTTGAAAATTGTAAGGCTCGAGTTCTACGTAAACCATTTATAGTTTAGGCGATTCTCGAAAGTAGCTCGAATGGCATGAATATCTCATTTTATTTTTTTGTTGATATTGGAGCCCTTATGTGTCGGGTTCTGCGCATTCTTGCTATTTCACAAGTCTTGGATCCCCCACTTTGGGGTAGTTCTAATGACTTGCTATTGTTTAGGCCATTCATATAATCATGATATTGGGATGGACCTATGTATGTATCCTAATTTTGTTTTTTAGATACTTAGGACAATGACATGGCTTTTGCATTTAAGTTAAAGTCATGTTCAAGAAATCAAGTTAGTTCTTTGCTTGTTTACAAACCAAAAACAATTGTGTTTAAGGTTTAGTAATCTTACTTAATGTCTAAACGTTTGTAAAGATCATTGCGGTGATTTTATTCTCAAAGTTGATATGGAACATCAAATATTTTCTTTGTTCTTATCAATCTTTGATTTTGGTCTTGTAAGTGGTTCGTTTACCATCCCTTCGCCAATCGCTAGCAGAACTAAGCGAGAACAAGTTCGAGTCAAGAAAAAGTCGAATCTTGATTCATTCCTTTTGGAAATATTTATGTATATACATGTATTATCCAATCAGATATTGAGAATCTGGAAATTTATTTTTGAGAAAACAAAATTCAGAAAGTAAATTTTGAATACTATTTTTATTAGAAACATGTTGTTTCGAATTAGAATTTAAAATTTGAAAATAGTCCAATGAAAGTTTGCTTTGAAAAGCAACTTTTTCTAGTAGGCAAAAATCATAATCATATTATTTTCAAAACTGGACCCAAAATGGAAAGAAAAGTCTAGCTCGTAATTGAGTGTGACTTTTTTTATCCAAGATTGATGAAGATAAGTTGCAATTTGCAACTTATTTCAACAAAGATATGAAAATGTGAGCAAACTTTTATATCTATTTTTGTCATCTCCCTTTTTAGTGTTTGTCATCATTGTCATACTTTAATAATTGATAGTGAAGTTCTTCCAATTAAAAAGCTCCGTAGTTTGAAAATGAATATTTACCAAACTTAGGTTTGATGGAGTGTTAGAATAATTTATGAAATCATTCGAAGCACTTTCCAAAATATGGTCTCATTTAAAAATGAAAGTTGAGGTGAGGCCTATATTTTTAATTTGAAGCCCCCAAGCGTAGACTTTAGGTGGCTTTTGGAATTCATGTATAAATATGCTAGGGATGTTTCTCTTGTTTATTTGAAGGCCCAAGGTTTGTATTTTTAATTTGTGGAATATTGCATATGTTTATCATGAATTGTTTAATCAAGTAACATAATTAATTATCTTGGTCAAATAATAGGGAGTGGTATACTTCCCTTTGTCATTTTAAGGTTATTAAGATGGTTCATAATAAGCCCCTAGATGGTATTCATAATGACATTGATTTCGCAGCAAATATAGCGTGTTAAAATCTGTAGATAGAATGAAGTGAGATTGTCCAGGTATTTCAGCCCCTAGTTTGATGCAAAGAGCGAAAAAATTATACTATTTTTCAAGTATTTTAGTTGCCAAATGGGAGGGATCATCCCGACTTACCCCCTAAAAAGAAATGAAAAAAAAAAAGACGGATTTGTATAAAAAGGAAGGGGAATCCAACTTTCCCATCGAAGAATAAAGAAAGAAAATTAGAAATGTTTTTTGTAAAGTAAGGATTATTGACTTAATATTTGAATCATTGTGATGACTTGGCAGTGAGGTATACGTTAGTACGTGTGATAGCGATGACGATCATTTTTTCATGTAGCAATCATGTTCAATCTATGTTCCTCGCTTAGAGAAGATGGAGATATCCTACGCAGGCGGATATATAAGTGAGAAGACCAATTCTCAAGAGTTGTAAAAGACATCTAGAGTTGACGTCGAGGCTGATATATCAAATCAATTTATTATATTAACTCTTTTTCTTTCTAGACAATGTATATAGAACTTGAATTACCTTGGTAATAAATAGCCCTATTATTAAAAGAAAATAAGATGATTGTTTTTTTATAGAGTGATAGTCATCTCATTTTTCTTGGCAAAAGATATGGAAAAAATCGATTCTAATTTGATTCGATTGTTTTACTAAAGTGGTGTTATCAAGCCAATTGCTATCAAATCATCCAAGTCATTTGATTTTTTTATATGATTTTGTAATCATAACTCAACACTTCATGCATTTTATATATGGGCAAGACTATACAATAGTAGGTCCATATGTGCAAAGGCCTAGGATTGGCCATATTTTCATGGAATGACGATTTTGGTACATGGTTATGGTCTACCTCAAGGAGTGCCTTTCCAAGGTTGTCACGTGGTTAGGCTTAGGGTTATGAAGAATGGACAAGCTTAAGTATACTCCCATAATCCCATACTTTTGGTGCTTATCAAACTGAAACCTTTCTGCTCTGTGTGGCAACATCCTACATTAGGTGCCTTTTCCTTGTCCTCTCTCTTCTTCTATTTTCTCTTTTTTGACAAGTTTTATTTTGGGTTTAGAAAGTTTTTTTTTCTTTCTTTTGCATTGGATCATTCCTTTTGAGCTTAGACTAACTTTGTGTCCCCCTCCTATGTTTCGTTTTCCCAATTTTTCATTTATATCTCTTTGCACTATTCTCATCCCAAGGTATGGAATAATGTAGGTTGAATAAATAAGGCTCAACTAATGAGGCTCAAAAGGGCTGCCAAGAAGATGGATTTCCTCTAAGGTTAAGAACATGGGATTATCTTTGTGGAGTTTCAAGTTACCTCCTGTGTTGGTGAAATCATCATATCCTTTTTTTGTGGGCCAAAGATGGGCCTCTTTTAGTTCGATAAATCTAGTAAGCCAAAGCTTATCAAGATTCTTAAAGTGTTGAGTATGTATACCTTTTTGATATTGCCTGTTTGTATGTATATGATCGATGGTGAAATGGTAGGTCGTTAGGCTACCTTCCCCAATCAATCAAACAAAATTTATACACTCAACTAACCCCTATACAAGTATAGTAGCAAGTCAAGGGTCGAACCCAAGGGAATAGTGTTCGAAAGTCTATTATCTTGCGCTAAGCTATTCCGAAGTCGATAGTGGGGTTGTAAGTTAGAACTAGAGCTAATGACACAAATGAACTTGATGAAAATAAAAGATGATAAACACTAGGGCTAGGATCCACATGTATTCGTAATGGCGATGGATAATTGGAAGGTCAAGTCAACTAAGTCAATCGATGTGAGGGAAAATCAATCATGCAACCAAAAGAGCATATCAAGCTATTCTCCTAGAGGTCTAACTAGCGTCAACTACGATAAACTCTAGCTAGGAAACATCACAAGATACCTCAATCGTGTAAATGCAAGCCACAAATCAATGGTCCGTATCAATGTGAACTTACAATGCAATCCAGTGCAACAATCAAAGTTGGCCAATCTTCAATTAATCACACACATGCACATGATTCATCAACCAAGTTTAATCACATCATCAACTCCATTAATTATCCGCAATTAACACTAATCCATTACTCATACATGCTTCACCATTACCCTAGCAAGCAAACTACTCACTAATCATAGTAATTAAGATCAAAACACAACTAATCAACAATTTCATCATCAACATATTAGAAATCTAAGATCAATACAAAAAATCAATGAAACTTCAATCAAACTTCAATCAAACATCAAACAATCAACAATCATATGAAAAACAAATGAAATCAACTAAAATCAAACTTATAATGAAATCAAAGATGAGTAATCCTTACAAAACTTGATCAAAGATCAATTGCAATGAAGAAATCTTGAATCATCAACAATACACCATGAATTTCTCTCTCTTCAAACTAGAGTTTCTCTCTCTGCAAAATATGATCAAGCTCTAATTCTCTCTCTAAAAATCTAATCAAAATCTAATCAAAAATGAATAATAGGTATCTAAAAATAGAAGGAAACTACTATATATACAAGGGAGAAGTCGGTTATGACGTCCAAAAATAGACCCACGCCGGTGCGGCCGCACAAAGGGGAGAAGAGGAGGCGCACGAGCACAAACCCAGGGGGGTGCACCGGTCTTGAAACTTGCCCTTCGAGTTCCTCTAGACTTGAAGCTCAAAATGCTAGCACAAGGCATCAATTGTTATGATAAATGTTGAAGGGAAGCTCGGAAATCTTTGGATGATCGATCATAACCTACAAACAAAAGAAAACAAACAAGTAATAGAGAAAAACAACGAATAAACAAGAAAAAGCACAAAATAGAGAAACTAACTACGAAAAGAACAAAGTAAAGAAATAAAGAGCAAAACTAAGGAAAACTAAAGAAAAGAGCTATAAAATGAAATGAAATTCATCCAAAAAGAGACCAAATGAGTGCCATAAATGTCACTCATCAAATTCCCCCAAGCTAAACTTTTGCTTATCCTCGAACAAAACAAAGCAAGAAAGAACAAGGATGAAAAATTTATTAAAAATGAAAAAGAAAGACTTAAGATAAGAATGTACACTAAGACTCACTGTCGTAGGAATCACGGTTGCTTTTAGCTACAACAAGCCCTTTAAACCCCAAAGTCCCCTATGAGGACGAGTGAGGTCTCGTAAGGGTGTCCTAAGAGTTTGACCCATAACTCTCGTCCAAACATCAAAGAAGCAAATCCATGAAAAAGAAAAGAAAAGAAAATGAAAACAAAAACCATTGCGAAATGGACTTACATAGAGACTATAATGCAAATGAAAGAAAATCTTTCTCAAGTAATTAAGGTATGCACTTTTCAAGATATCTAAGGTTGATTGAAACATAGGGTATGCTAGGCATAGGAACTAGACATCACAATCCACGTTCATCCCAAACGATCTTACCACGTTCTCCCCACTAGTCTCAAATCTCCCCTTAGTGAGCATCCTAATGATTCCTCGAAGGAACCGGAAAAAGAGATTTTATTTAGGCTACTCGACAATCTTGACTATGCATCCCCTTTCCTTAGGCAATGACCCATGATTCCCTCCCCCGAATAGTGACTCAACTTTCTAGGTCGAAAGGTCTTTCCCCAAGGGTGAAGGTAGGCTAAAATTTAAAATTTGGTGGTTTTCCTAAAAAGTGAAGCAAAACGGTGATCAATCCTCAACAACACTATTAAGAAATTACCAAACAAAAACAACACCCCCAAGCTTACTTGAAGCTATACTCACAAGAAATATATACAAAAAGCGTAAACGCTTTTCCCCCAAGCTAAAATGAAGCATTGTCCTCAATGCTTAAAAGGAGAAAAGAATACATCAAAATATTTTTGAATTTTTCACTTTATTCAAATTTTTTTTTTCATTTAGTTTTTACTTGAACTTGCAATGCCCTTGCCTTTTACTAAATTCGGACGGCTTTTTCTATAATGCAATTTATTTGTCCACGCCTTTTATGATTAAGGACGGCTTTTACTCAAACACTTGCCATTATTCACAAAGAAAACTTATTCACAAGCTTGCATTCATAAAAACCAAATTTCCAACTTATCCACCACAAACTCCATCATACATGATCAATTTGCTTCACAAAAACCAAGAATAGAAAGAAAATGAAACAACAGGCCAAAGAACTAAAGATGTAGCTTGAAAAGAAGGTATAAGGCTCAAATGGTTGCAAGAAGGCAAATGTAAACCCAAAAATAAAGATGATACAAACTATCCTAAAAATGAAAATTATCACCCCGAAAAATGTGCCTTTGTCCTCCCTTGATAGCTCGGTCTCGGGTTTAAGAATCATACATCAAGCTTTATAGATTAGGTTTGCATAGTCAAGGATCCACGCCGCTCATATAGAGTAGGTTGAAGGCTTGAAAAACAATGAACCTCACATGGATGTAGCAAAAACTCACTAGTGGTGTCAAATTGACTATAGGGAGCAACTACCAAGCATGCCACAAACAAGTAGAATCTGGCTTCATGATCCTTCTAGTTCAAACCAACTACCCTAGCATACACCTATCCTAGAGTCAACCGAACATATTCTCAAACCGTGCATACCTTTACTACCTAAGAAGAAAATCATGCAAAAGACAAAATCCAATGTTTAAAGTCCAATTCATAAAGAAATAAAAATGAAAAATATGCCTCAAAATCATACCACAAACAAGAAAGGAAATAAAAGAAAATACAGGTAAAGAAAAATAAAAGAAAAGGAAAGAAAAGAAAAGGAAACATAGAAAAAGGAAAATAGGAGAAAAAGGTGAAATGGACTAGAAAGCAAGTTAAACACATATAAATCCCAATCGACAAACAAGTGATCGAATGACATCATCGTCATCGATCCCAAACACATTACGTGTTAACAAGCATTCATCCTCGAACCATTCAACTTCCCCTAAACTAATCCTAGTCTATGCAACCAAAGAAAAATAAAGAGAAAAATTAGAAAGGTCTCACCGGGCTATCCATGCTTAGCAAAATAAATGAGGGAAAAAAGAAACCACCTTCGTTGCATTTCAAGATCAAAAGCATCTTCAAGAAGCCAAGTGAGAAAAAGAAAAATAAAAGAAGCTATAAACAAAGAAAACGGTTAGTAACTTCAAAACAAAGAAAAGAAAATGCCAAATAATTTCTCTCTCTTCAAACTTGAGTTTCTCTCTCTAAAAATATAATAAAAAACTAAGCAAATGAAATCTAATGTAAAACTTATCCAAAAATATAAGGAAATAACTATATATACAAGGGAGAAGTCGATTATGACGTCCAAAAATAGACCCATGCCGGTGCGCTCGCACGTAGGAGAGAGAAGGGGCGCACGGGCACAATACCCATATGGGTGCACCTGCACGCGCCAGATGTGCGGCCGCACGCGCCACCTGTGCGGCCGCACATCACCCCTGTGCGCCCGCACCTATATGGGTATAATTCCCCCCTTCTTCATCCTTGCTCATCCGGTGCACACGACCTTTGGTGATGGTGATGAACAACGAAGTAGGCAGCAATTTTATGGCCATTTTTGTGGGCACAAGGCATAGATGGTGTCCACACTTCTTGTGTGCACCGGTCTTGAAACTTGCTCTTCGACTTCCTCTTGACTTGAACCTCAATACACTAGCACAAGGCATCAAAAGCAATGATAACCGTTGAAGGGAAGCTCGGGAATCTTTGGATGATCGATCATATCCTTCAAACAAAAGAAAAGAAACAAATAATAGAGAAAAACAACAAATAAACGAGAAAATGCGCAAAATAAAGAAACTAACTACGAAAACCACAAAGTGAAGAAATAAAGAGAAAAACTAAAGAAAACTAAAGAAAAGAGCTATAAAATGAAATAGAATTCATCCAAAAAGAGATCATCTGAGTGCCATAAATGCCACTCATCAATTGTTGACAACTTCTTGAGATTGCGTCTTCGAGCTTTGTCCGTTTTCGACGTAGGTGAAATCCTCTCTAAAAATCTAGTTCATCTATATGATTCATGGTTTCATTTATCAAGTCCCTTTCAATTGTTTTTCCCACAGTATAGACCTTTTGAAGTGTGTCTAAACCAAGGTATTGTAAATGGCACTTGTATGCTGGAGACATATTGTCTATGAACTTTGGGACAAGTTCATGATCCGGAGGTCTTTGTGAAAGAAGAGAAACCTTTGATCGCCACCTGGAAAAGAAATCAATGAAGCCTTCTTTTTCCCCTTGCCTAAGCAATTCAAGATCGCGCAAGGTAGTTGTGAGCTCGATGTTATCTCCATATTGGGTTAAAAACGCTTTTACCACGTCACTACAAGTGGAAGTTTGTTTTGCATCGAGGTTGTAAAACCATGATCTAGCAGTTGGGTCCAATGAAAGAGGAAAAGTACATGCGTATAGTCTTTGCTCAACCCCTGTCAATGCCAAAATTCCAATAAAGCTCATTAAGTGAGTCCTAGGATTGTCTGTAACCTTAAAGGTTGGCAAATCCGTAGTAAAGAACTTTTCTGGGAGAGTCTTGCCACTAGGTTGTGATGCAAGCTCATAATTGAAGTACTTAGCCCCTGAGCTAGGTCGAAGGACAAGTTTCTCCAAGGCCTCTAGCTTTTTGGCTCTTGCTTTTTCTTGTATAATATTTTCTTTTTCTTTCTCTGCTTTTATTTTAGCCTTTTCTGCTTTTTTATGAGCCTTTAATTGGGCTTCTTCTCGTTGGACCTTTAGGTTTTGGAGTTCCTGTCTAAGTTTCTCCAATGCTGCTTTGTCACCCATGATTGGACTAGTATGCGAATGTGGAATATAACCTAGTAATGTGTGTCACGAGAAATAGAGCACGTTCACTTAAACCTTTTCTACCAAGCATTCAAATAATGAACTAGAGTCAAAAGATGGTTTTACTCTTTTTTTTTATCCTTGTAATACGAATTCATTTTAAGCAAGTTTGTTGATGAAGAATGTCAAAAAAAAAATTCACGAACAATCATTAATGGAATGTCATGATTTGTGTTGACTTCAACAAGGTAATCATCTAAGGATTTTACTTTAAATGAATTGTTTTCGAAAAAGTTAGAAGAGAAAGAAAAGAAAGTTGGATTGAAAATGCTCATCAAATTTTTAAGAATATTAATCGAACCGAACACACTCCTTCAAATGATCAAATACTATATTATTTGTTGATCATGTAGATTACAATAGAGATAATATCGTTTTTTTATTTAATTATGATTCTCATATTGCTCATCTTTAAAGGATAATATGTTAATATTTGCTTAAAATGAATGATGGCCTCCAAATGTAAAATCCAAGAAATAATTATTGAATCATTTTCTCGGTTTTATCATTCATTATTTTTTTTTTAGAATAATTTTTTTTATCATTCTCTCTCTCTCTCTTTTTTTAAGAACGACAATATTTTTTTTCTTTTTTTTCGTTCTGTTTCTCTCTTTTTTTTTTGTGAGGCAATCATCCCAAGTAAAGTTCTCGGGATTTTCTTTTTAAACCATAGAAGAGGTAAATACTCTTAAATCAAGGTTGACCAATTACAACTAAAGAAATGATGAACACGAAAATAGGCACGTTTAAGAATAAACATATTGATGAGGTCCTATCAAGGGATGCGAACTTCTAATGACGAACGTCATAAAAAGTAATGTCATTAGTTTGATTATAAAGTACGTAAACGAATCATCATAATCAAAAATAGTATTGCGCACAATTTTCCGTCTTGCACTAAGGTGGAAAGTACAACTTCAAGAGTAGCATTTGCCACATGCTTCTTTCTTTTTTTTTCCTTTTTTTTTTGTTTTTGCAAAAGCGCAAAAGGAACGATAAAAACATGTTTTTGGATTTTCCGAAAATAAAAAAGACAATCAATGTAAAAGTTAGACAACGTTGTTAGCCAAAGAGATATTTTTAGCACCTACTTAATGATTATCCTTGAAGCGGTAGTATCGTTTTCTTCGTATGATATTGCTCGTAATGAGTCAAAGTCAACGTTAAACAGTGGACGCGCGCAAGACACAGTGTTCCACGGGGATGCCGCGCGCAACTTTGAACTTGCGCGTGGAGGCCGCGCGCAACTTTGACAGTTGCGCGTGCCACCTAGTAGGTTCGACACAATTTTTTTTTTTTTTGTCGAACCACAATTTTTGCAAAATTTTTTTTTAATTATATCTCTAGGTAACAAGTTGAAATTAGTTAGATTAGACATGAAGCACATGTTCATGTAGTCACATAATCACGTAAGCATGCCACAAATCGAGATTCACGTATTGCCATTCTAAGGTGGAAAAAGGCTTGGGTGTCCAAGGTACTATATCTTAAGAAACGACGCACAAATCAATCACTCAACGAGTTGACTAATGACATCGCTCTCCCAACATTTTGTTAGCGATATGGGTGGGATGATTGTTATTGATTTTGAGATAGAAGCCTAGTGTTGGCAACCCCTAGTCAATGAATCACTCCCCAATGTTTAAGTGTGCTATACTTATGCATGATGCAATGTTGCTTGTTTGGTTTTTACTTTTGTGAAAAGGAAGATATTATGCGTTCAAGTCTCGCTCTCTAACTAGAGATTATCCAAGTTAATTCTCGTTACAACCCATAGGCAACCTAGTGTTGGCAACCTTGGATCATAACTACAAACTAATCATGTAACCTTTAAGTCCCCAGCGGAGTCGCCACTGTAAGGAGGGTGTTCCCATCATAGGGGATCCTTCTCCTTAGATGCCCATGGCCCTTTAAAGCCTAGGAGTTTACATTTGTTAGGGTGTATTAGGATTTGAATTCCTGACTGTTTGGGGGACCTTGAATTACAAATGATTCTATCATACACGCTTTTTTGTAATGAACAAGTAGGAGTCGCCAATGAGTTTTAAGAAAACCCATAAACCTCGTTCATGCCTTTCTCCCAAGTAGAGTTCAAGGGATATTTAGCATAAATCATAAGTTTACCCATGCCCAAATTGGTCTACATAAACCAGAAATGAGTTCGGGAGCGAGGGTACCAAGATAATGTTC
Organism: Chenopodium album; assembly: GCF_948465745.1. NCBI lineage: Eukaryota > Viridiplantae > Streptophyta > Magnoliopsida > Caryophyllales > Amaranthaceae > Chenopodium > Chenopodium album. Next base: position 22,939,496 of record NC_137853.1, on the reverse strand, counting down.
CCTTTAGAGGGGAATCGCGATCCTAGCCCTAGTGCGGCCTCTACTAGCTCTTCCTTTGCACAATTTCATCACCAAACAATATATGCAACCTGATACCTAAAACTATGTTAGTTGATTTTATTTACACACATTAATCATATAGGAATTACATTGCAAAAGTCTTTATTCTTATTTAATCAAATTCGTGAAAAGAACAAGAAATAAACAATATTCGCCTTGTCTTAAGTGATAAAACAATCAATTAATTATTCAAATTCTAGTCTTGATTAACGAAAGAGTACTATGTGAATTAATTAATTAAAAATTTGTTTAAAGTGATCAAATAACACTAATTAATCAATTAAAGTTGTTTAAACAATAAAAGAAAAGTGATTTATCTAAGTGCTCAGGAAACTAACCGTTCTTCTATGTATGCTTAGATCTCCTTCTTGGATGTTTATGGACATTCTTTCTTCTTTGTACCTCCAAGGGCTTCAATGGATGGATTAGGGTTGAAGGGTAGTTGGGAAGAAAGAGGGAAAAGTAGTATGATAGTAAAAGGGTTTGAGAGATTAGGGATTTCAGAAATTTAAGGTTTTTTAATTCTGATTTTCTGTGTGTTTGGAGTTATGCAAAGACCCCTTTTTATAGCCGTAGGAATCTCGGTTTAGGGTTTTAGAGTCGTGGCGTCAGGTGTCGCGCGTAACTCTCTGAGTCGCGCTGGGGTGCCGCGCGCATCTCAATGGGTCGCGCGTGCCAGGAGCGCGCAACTTATTGAGTTGCGCTGGTTTGCAGTTTGCCTTATACGAAAATGAGATTTTAAAATTTCCATAACTTTTGATTGCAAAGTTTGATTTAGTTTTGTGGGATATCATTTGAAAGCTTTGGATGTCTACTTTCCAATGCCGTTAGAATTAGTTTAAAATCTGTCATGGATCAAACGTTATGGTCGTTGGAGTACAAGGGTGTCGGTTTTGGGCCCGGTTTAGTGTTTTGATCATAATTTCTTCGATTTGGCTCGGAATTGGGCTTAAAATATACCGTTGGATAGCTCTTTGAAAGGGCTATCCATTTGTATAGGCCTTGCACGGGAATTTTTGAAAGGAATGGTGTCCTTCAAACAAGTGTATTATTCTGATAGCAGGTTCAGAATTATTAGAAAGCTAATACATTCAGTAAGGTCAAGTGATCGGCATGCCTGGGTAGAGGCCGCTTCCGATAAGTAATATTAATATAATTAATATTACAGCATAATATTGACTGAACCCTTCAGGTCACACCCATGCAAAATATACAAACCGACTCGACGAATTAATTCTGAAGAAATTAATTCGTTGTCCAAGTATTAAATATTTAGACGTCGACAATTCGAGCTTGGAGCGTCGAAACCAAGCGTCGGAGAATCTCAAATGTCGAGCCAAAATTTAGGATTTGGCGAGACGGGAAAATGCTTCAAGTAACAAGGAAAGCGTGCCCAATAGGAGCGTGCCACGTGGCAGCACACATGACAAAAACGCCATGTGGCAGCACACGCAGCAGCACGCATGGCAGCCACGTTGGCAGCCGCCAAGTGGAAGCGTGCCACGTAGGCAGCATGCCACGTGGCAGCGTGCCATGGTGGCGGTGCGCCACGGTGGCGTCACAAGTGGCAAGGGGCTGTGGAACCGGGGTGAAGGGTCATGGTCACGGGCCAAAATAAAATGGCCCAACCGATCCCAACTTGGGGCTCAAGGTTGGGTGACACATGGTTAGTTCACATTGCATGTGAAATGCCTTGGGGACCAAGTGAGAAAGTGGTCCACTCCTAACCATGTGACACTTGTTACTTGTTCCTTGGTTTATTTAACTAAGGGTTGAATTCACCAATCTTTCCATGTGGGATCTTTTTGTGAAAAGTCCCACATTGAAAGATGAATGAAATTCACAAAGCATACTTCCTTATAAATAGTCATGGCATGGCTTGAGAATTCTTTGCTTGAGTGGGAGTTAGAAAGAGCATTCCATATTTTGGGAAAAACTCTTAAACTCCATTAACACTTGGGTTTTGGTCGGACCTTGCTAACTTCAAGGTAACGGACCTAAGAAGTCGTGTTCGTCCTTTGTGGGTGGATACCGTTGGAGGCACGGCATTTGTGGTGCTCAAGGCTTTCAAGTAAGAGCCCGTTTTGTTAGGGCGAAGCTCGCTTCGAGGGTATGATTCGTTCTTCCTTTTCTTGTGTTTATTTATGCTTTATGGTTTTATTAATTACGAGTGGTTCCTTGGGTCGGGGTTGTTTCCGCGGTGAGTCGGACTCACCAAACCCCAACAATTTTATGGTTGGTTTATCTATTTGGCTCGGTTTTCAACAATGTAGGTTCCATTGGATCCAATCATTACATTTGACGCATTTGGGTCCGTTATTAATCAAGTTTAATTATGTATGAACATGTTTTTGGCCTAATTAGTAACCGGACAAGGCTCTAAGATAACTTGGTCTCACATATGGGTTTTAACTTACTTCATAATGCTTTTCGTAGTCCATAAACAATTCAACTTTGATCTAGCATGAAGAACAGGTTTTTGTAACATCATCGCACTTCCTTTTTGCGACAAGAGGCCAAAAGTAGGTGTCTACACCTATAGTGGTTACTTATACAGATTGGAATAAAAAATTGTCATTAAAATTACAGTTATTAGTCTACATATTCAAAATCATAATTCCATACAATGTAGTTTAAGAAACATAAATAATAAGACATACCAACTGAGCTGTCATAAGTTTCTCCTGTGCATCACATAGGCACATCCAATCGTACCATGCCTGGTTCAATTCTTGTGAGTGTACTGAAGGAGAATTCACCTCTGTTTTTTTATCTGTTGGCTGGGAAGGCTGGGAAGCATCTTGTGACCTGAGAGACAGCTCTAGAGGTCTCTGTGTATTAATGAGAACATACAACATATTACTTTATGAGATCATACATATTTAATTATGATTGAACTTAATAGTATTTTTAACCCTTACACTGTGATCAATGCTAAAGAAAAAGCATGAAGGATCTTCTTTCAATCGAGAATCATTCATTAGGAATGACCAACATTGAGCTATATTAGATTTTATCATTTGAACAAGGGTTGTTGGAGCTAGGGATGTTGTGTTATCTCTTGTTATCATGAGAGGACCTTTAAATTTCACAATCTCTTTACTGTGCAAAATTAAATATTTTTGGTAAATAAAATATTATTTAAAGTAAACTAAATATAATTTAAAGCAGATCTAATATGTTTGAAATATATTACTTACTGTTTGAATGGGTTGTACTTCACAAACAAGTAATCACCACTACTTGATAAAGCTTTGGCATTTCATTCATTCTTGATTTTTTCCTTTCATTGTCTTAGAAACAAAATCAATGTCAATATCTTTATCTCCACAATCTAAACTGATTTTAACTTTTGAAACTATCTCCTTGTGAATGTCCTTAAACTCAATTGTGGTTGTTTCTGCCTGAAGTTGTTTTTCAGCAACAACTGTAGTAAAATAGCATATATTGTTTCAATTAATGATACACTATTGACTATGTATTGAATAATATTTACTAAAAAGTTAACAGCTTACCTTCAATTGTTTTTTGTGTTGCTTCCTTTGTGAGTGTTGCCTGATTTAGGATACTCTCAGTGACTGAGTGTACTACCTTAGTAATATCAAGATCAACACCCTGATTTTTAGCATCTTTCTCACCCTGATTATCAGCATCAACATTCTGATTATCAGCATCAACTTCCTAATTATCAGAATCTTGCTCTCCTTTCTGTTTATTCTTCTCATCTTTCTTTTCATTATTCTTTTTCTGCTCCTCCTCTTGTTCTTTGTTTTCCTTATTTTCTTACTTCTCCTTTTCTTTTTTGTCATCATCTTCTTTTTGTTATTTTTTTCTTTTTATCCTTTTCTTCCTCCTTCTTTTTCTCCTTTTCTTCCTCCTCCTCCTCGTCATCTTCCTCCTCATCATGTTCTTCCTCCTGCTTTTTGTTTGCATTATCTTCTTTTTTGTCATCCTTCTCTTTTTTTTCCATCATCCAGATCCTCTATATCAAAATCTTCATCATCAACATCCAAATGGACAGTTTTAGGATCAACTACATCTTCTTCAATAGTTTTAGGATCTGTTTCTATTTTATGTTGCTCCTCCCATGTTGACAGAATCACACAAGATACATCTCTTAGATCATCATAAAGCCTAACTATTTCATCCATAGCCCTTTGTACTCTGGGATCTTCCATCAGCCTTTATGTTTTATAAACCTGTTGAGAATTAGATGTAGACACATTCATTTATTGTTGTTTTATCTTCTCTCCTAGGTAGTTATACGCTCACCATGTATCATTGCAAAGAGTTGTGAATCTCTAGTCAACAAATGCAGTTCTTCTTCAATTTCCTTCAAAATTAATAACAACAATTTATTAGTACATTATTTTTTAACACAAATAATATTTACTTTTAAAGTTAATTTGTTTACTTTTAAGTCAACATTATTTACTTTATGTTTATCATTTACTATATATTATTACTACTAGAAGCATAGCAATTCAATATAATAAAAGTAAACAAATATGAGATAAAAGTAACTACATTTCATTTTAAAGTAGATACAAGAAATCATTGTAACTAAAAAAAAAATTACTCATATCTTTTACAGCTTCATGTATTTCACTATCAGTCATCACACCTTCTGGTAGGTTGAATGACACCAATCTTCTCTCTCTATCAGAATAATTTCTATAAGCATTCTCAATTACATCTCCTAAGAATGCTTCATTTCCTTTTTTCTACAAATTGGATAGTCATCTTTTTGAAGTTCTCCTTGACCAAAAGATGCCTTTGCCTCTTTTGCAATTCTTTCTTTGACTTTCTCATCTGACCAATGTTGGATCAATGGCAATATTGTAGGTTCAGGTTGATGATTAAAGTAGACAAGTTCAAGAATCAGTACACATCCATTGATCTTGATTCCTTGTTTTTGTTGTTCTTGAAGCTCCCCACTGATTTGCACAGGTTATTTATCACATAAGCACACCAATATAGGTTATGTATTTCTTTCACATTGTCTGCATAATTGATTTTCATGTAATCAATCACTCTGTTTGCAGGGGCCAAGAATGTACTGCAAACATACATCACAAAGAATCTTTTAAAATCCTCCCCTCCTTCCTTTAAAGTCTTTAATTTGTTCTCCAAATTATTCACAATTATCTCATCATCTTCTGGAATTCCTAACTTCTTCTTCCATTCTTTTTGAATCAGCAAGTTTGATAGAGGTTGCTTCCTTAACTGAAAACTCACCTTGTTCTCAGTTACATGTGGGAGCAAGAATAAATCTTCAACATCATAGGAACTCACTGAAAATTCTTTCAGCATGTCAATCTTGAACATGCAGCAGCTTTCATTGAAATGGTGACAAACCCATAGAAGCATCTTTGTTGAAATTCTTGTTAATTTTAGTTCGAGCAGCCATCCAAAACCAGTACTTATGACATCTTTATTTTGCTGCTCACTACAATCCTTGATCAAATCAACAACTACATTGGGTCTGTAGTGTATTTTCTTGATTTCTAGATTACCATCATCATCATCATTAACATCAATAACTTTATGTACATCAAGGTCAGAATTGTCAAGCTTCATTTTCTTCTTTATTAAATGACCTCTTCCCTTTTTCTATCTTCTTCTGATTAACCATCAGAATTCTCATTCTGATCTTCTTCTAGTTCATAATTACTATCTTTCAATTCTGATTTTACCCTTTTCTTTGTTCCTATAATTTGTTAAAACATGTTAACCAACATTAAAAACATTTATATATACTTTATAGGAAAATTTGACATTTGCTACCACTTAAAACGCCTCGCTTCAGATTTGCTACCTATTTATAAAAAATTTTACTTTGCTATCACCTAACTCAGAGTTTGTTAAAAATCACTACCACTTAACGGAATCCGTTAGGATTTCCGTTAAGTTTATTAAAAAAAAAAAAGAAAAATTAAAAAAAAAAATAAAAAAATAAAAGAAAAAAACCCTGCCACCCCTCTCCCCCCCCCCCCCCCCCCCGCCGGTGGCCAACGCCAAAGGATTCGGCCAGCGCCGGCAACCTCACCCCCTCCCTTTTCCCCACCCAAAACCGACAACCCTAATCCTAAGCCACCAACCCTAAACGGGTTTTAGGGTTTCTCATATGGTGGTTTAAGTGGCTAGGGACTCCGACAACTCCTTCGCGCGACATGGGATTGGTCGGAATGGGGCTGAGATCTGATTTGCGAAATTGGGTTCAAATTTGCGAATTGATAATTGCAATTTTCAAATTTGGGGGTTGCGAATTTGTCGTTGGGGGTTGCGAATTGGGACAATGTTGCCGCTATGTGCGGCGGCTGGTGGTGGCTGTGATTGCGTGTTGGTGCCGCTTGGTGGTGATACGAGGGAGCAGGGGAAAAGGACAGCGAAAGGGTTCGTAATTGATGGTGGTTCGTTGTGGTTCTGCTGCTAATTGGCGGTTGTTGTGGTGGTTTGATTGGCTGTGTGAAGTCGTGGTTAATTGTGGCTGGTTATGATGGTGGTACTGTGAGTCTTGGAAGGAGCAAGGGAGTTGTTAGGGTGGCTGGAGTCGCGGGAAAGGGATTGGGCAGCTGGTGGGTGGGGAAGGAGTGGTGGCTGGACGGTGGTTGGGTGGTGGTTGCGGTGGGTTTGATGTTGAATAGTGGCGGTGGATTAGGCAGTGGGTGGGAAGGAGTGGTGGGTGGGAAGGAGTGGTGGCTGAACGGTGGTTGGGTGGTGGTAACAGAAATACTAACGGTGTAAGACAAGTGGTAGTGATTTTTAACAAAATCTGATTTAGGTGGTAGCAAAATATTTTTTTAAAAAAAAAAAAATAGGTAGCAAATCTGAAGCGAGGCCTTTTAGGTGGTAGCAAATGTCAAAATTTCCTACTTTATAAGCATTTTTACTAACTTTATTAAAGTTATCAATAAACATCATAGACATATAACAGTAAATAGTTCACTTTATAACAATTTACTTTATAACAATATTTATTTACTTTAGAAAAGTTACTATTTACTTTATAACAATTTGTACTTACTTTATAACAGTCTCCATTTACTTTGTAACAGATTAATACCTTGGTGTA